>NC_060142.1:463450219-464700219 GCF_021461385.2 Schistocerca piceifrons | reverse complement strand
TTGCCTGTTCAGGTACATCACATCTATTGAAGTCCGCCTGCTTAGCTGGGTAGCTGGGTGGTAAAGTGCTTACGTCCCATGCTCTGGGCCCGGGTTCGATTCCCAGCCAGATTGGAGATTTTCTCCGCTCGGGGACTGGGTGTTGTGTTGTCATCATCGGCCGCAAGTCGCCCAATGTGGCGCCGACCGAAATAAGACTTGCGCTTGGCGGCCGAACCCAAATGGGACCTTCAGGCCAACAATGCCATACGATCATTTCATTTCATTTCTTACCTCTATCGATTTCCGTTCAGTTCCTTTATGGCGCTTACTTTTCTTTATCTTCGAATATATAATGTTTCTTTAAATAAATGCCAGTTTGGATGGTAGATCTTATATTGCGCGTGTCAAGGAAAGTAACAGAACACTGTAGCATCCATCAGATTACAGGACCGCGTATTCAAATCCATTACTGGTTTCTTGACACTGGACGACATCCATCTGTTTCGTGTATTCTAGATTCGAAATGGACCGTTGTTCAGATTTTCCCCTTAGTCTGCAGCGTTCCGAATTCCGCAAAAGTGTAGCGGTATCCTCATTATTAAATGCTTTTGTTAAAGCAAAGAAAGTACCTACTGTCCTCAGTTTTTTACTTAGCCGTGGTAGTGGGTCACACTGAAAATAATAAATCGCAGTTCTCTCGATGCTCTTTGTCTGACGGCAAACTAGTAGTCTGACAAACAATTATGTGTACTGAGATGTGTAAGTACTGTCTTACACACTGCCTTTTCAAAAACCTCCAGAGACAACAGTAACAAAAACTTCTCCGGGAATTGTCTGTATTACCTCTCTGTCACTTTTAAGAAGTGTTTTACTAACGAATAACTTAATCCGTCTGGGAAGTAACCGCATCAGGAAAACGCGCTACACAGGTGACAGAATATAGAACTACTATGTGGTGCACTGATATTTGTTAGTCTAATGAATATTTCATCGTACCTAGTGATTTAATGTTTAATTTAGTTCCTGCTATGTAGGTTCATGTGGCCTACATGTCTTGGAGCAATAACTTTTCAAATGTTCCGCATGCTTCTTTTTACCAATAAAAGGCTTATGTATCTTGCTCAATAAATAACGAAATAGACACGGTTCTCTTCAGCTCGCACGAACCTCAGGGACATTGTCATGTCCGGAAACGAGGTTGATTGCATAGGATTTAGTTTTAAAATTTATTTTTACTGACCTGTTCCGAGCCTCATCTCCAACTTCAGCGGCACACTTTCAGTACCAGCCGGCCGTTGTGGCCGAGCGGTTGTAGGCGCTTCAGTCCGGAACCGCGCTGCTGCTACGCTCGCAGGTTCGAATCCTGCCTCGAGCATGGATGGGTGTGATGTCCTTAGGTTAGTTAGGTTTAAGTAGTTCTAAGTCTAGGGGACTTATGACCTCAGATGTTAAGTCCAATAGTGCTAAGAGCCATTTGAAGCCGTTTTCGGTACCACTTGTCGCATAAAGAGTTGTTAATAGCAGTACGGGTATTTGAGACCATTCGTATGAAATAACGATACTACCAAACGAAGTGGCGTGGTATTAAAACTTTGGACTCACCTTCGGAAGGCGCTGGCATGTCAGTGACGGGAATGGCCTCTGGCAAGCAACAAACTGCCCGTGACGATCAATAAGTAATGGGCTGGAAGGAGCTTAGAAGCGGTCCAACCACGCTCACATGCAGTTGCATAAAACGCGCTATTTGTGTGTCGAAAGTACCTAACGGCGCCGAAATGTGCCTACCAACCTTGCTCCGCTGACAGCTCTCACAGGATTACGCCTATTGACGACAGCCCTTCTTGAAACCTGGACAAATCACCTCGTTCGTGATCAAATTGACTGTCGGCTTGGTACCAGGATGAGCTGTGTTATGGAAGGCCTCGAAAACCTGATTTCGAAACTGTTGTAATACATATGTGCGCTGCATTTTGTGGGCCGTTTCACACCACAACATTCCTTGTAGTTCGGGCATGTAAACTTGCGTTAGACTGAGTGTGAAATTTTGCTGGTCAAGGAGCTGTTGCAGGCTGCTGTTTGCCTTTTGTAACTCCGCAATTTGTTTCCATGGAAGAGCTTGCAAGCCAGTGCAGCAGTACGAGAAGAAGTCTGCCGCTAAGTTTTGTTTGCCACTGGTGTGTCTGACGTCAGGGGTGAACTGCGAGCTGTATTCCACTTGTCGACACTGACTTGGCGAGCCGTTGTAAATGACTTTTGAAAAACCATTGTTAATGGTGCGCGATCGGTGTTGACTGCGAAATGTTTTCCTTTCACTGAGCCTCTGAAGCGTTGTATCACATGTACAGTTTCCTATTTGTTGTCTTCCACTTTCGCTGTGACTGAGTGGGAGTTTATGAAAAGAATGCCAGTCGTTGCCATGGTCGTCTGACACTATACTGCAACGCTTTCCTGGTGGCATTCTGGCAGGCGTCTGCCATAAATGCTAGTGGTACGTCATGGTGATGGTGCATAAGAAGCACAGAGTGAGCTGCATAGTTCTTCAGTTTATGGAACGCATCTAACTGTTGTGGTGTCCGTTTCGCTTTTCGTCTTCCAGACCTATAATTACCTTTTAAGATGTCTGTCAGTAGTGTAGTTCTGTGGCATTGTGCATGTGCCAACAGTAGTGGTTTAGCATTCCAAAAGACGTCTTAGATCCTTGTAGGTTTGCGGAACTGGCATATTTTGAATGCTTGACACTCTCTATGGCAGAGGCGAAATGTCTGGTGCCAACACTCTGAAACGGAGAAAGTTCACTTCTCTTCCTGCATTTGCCTCTGTTTATGATTGTTCAGTACTGCCTTAGTCAGTGTCAGAGCTGCCTGAGGTATAATTCGTGTTGTTCCAGTGAGACGGAGATCACAGAGATGTCATCCATATAAAACAACACAAAGTCCAAGCCTCTAACAACCTGGCGAATGAACTGTCATCAGGTTTGCACCACATTCTTCAAACCTTAAGGCGTGTACCAGTATTCGAACTGGTTGGACAGGGTAATGATGGCTGTTTTTTTGTTGACATCTTCTGGGGCGACTTGTATTTGTGAGTAAGCGTTCTCACAGTCACTGACGCTAAATATCCAGGCATTTGCAATTGATTTATTGAAGTCTGTTACGTGCAGAATCGGTTATCTATCCAGCTCTGTCCTTGCACTGAATGTTCCATAGTTACTGCGCAAGTGCCACGCATTGTTTTTCTTTAAAACCATATGGAATGGCGAGACCCACTGACCGTCCGAGGGTCCCGTCATTCCCATCTGTATTTGACGATTTATGTGTTCTTGGTCTGCTAAAAACAGATCGTCCGTGTGCCAGCGATGCTTTGCTGATACCGGTGAGCTGGGCGACGTCCTAGTATGATGCACGGTGTCGTGTTTGCATGTCATCATTGCCTTCGTGGAGAATGTGAGCTCCCAAAGTTTTTGGAAAATCTTTTGAATAGGAAGGTTTACTTGCATTCGCGCCACTTCTGCCAATAAGAAAAGCCATCTATTACTGAAATCAGTACCGAGGTGGAAGTCGTAGAAATCGGCCCCTTTAATTGGCTCTGTGATGTCTGCTACTGTGAAGCACTATCGGAAAACCTTGTGCTTATGGAGATCCAGCTCCATGAATTTCCTTCCACATGTACAAATGGATAAATTTTTAGCTGCTGTTCATACCTGTGTAGTAGTAGTTGTATCGTGTACGTCGAAACTGAAGCAAGGTGTCATTGTGAGGCCTCGTCCCGTATCTACGAAGGTGTGTTGTCTGTCACGAACTGTCGATGTGAGCCACCCCGTGCCGTGTGTGTGAAACAGATTCTCTGCAAGTTGTGTCTGGTGATGTAGCAGCCATGTCTTCATAAAGCAGGTCTTCCGACCTTTTCTTCTCACACCCCTTCGTAAAAGTGATACAATAGTACCTTGTATTTATAGCCTGGGTATCAGACGGCGTAAACTTAATCAAGGCAGTTCCAGCATTTTTAGTCAAACTGCCAAATCCTGAATGTGTAGGGTGGTCCCTGTCGATGCAGGTTATGAAATGAGACAGGCTGTGAATTTTCAAACAACTCATATCCACTGTAGTGCCTGTTGATGTTCCAAAGCCACCACATGCTGATGGTTTATTCAGGCCAAATGAAGGATATTGTAGCATCCATGTCTACTGTCGTAACGATTTGAGCGAAGAGGATGTATCGATTTTTTGGAAGGAAGGGAGGCGTCTATCTCGGTTTTTGTGATGGCAACTGGCGTCCCTTAGTAGCCGTGTGTGGCCTTTGGGTACCACAAGGTGCTGCATATTTGCGTGATTGCCAGCCGAACTTGATGATAACAGTACAGATTACTGCCACCTTCCTGTTTCTTGCTGTCCTACTCTTGAGTGAAAGGTTTGTTGCGCCACTTGCGACGCGCTCTTGCTCATGTTTCTTGCGAGTGTTTTAGCGCTGCTAACTGTGTACTCACCTTGTGTCACCTCATTGCCGGCTTATCTTGAGTTGCCATGTGCGCTGTAGTGGTCATGTGCGGTCCAGGTCCAATGAGCTGCCACCAAGGAGGCTAGAATAAGGGCGGACGCCGTTTTGCCAGAAAAGTGAAGCTAACGCCGCTACATTGGTCTGTCCATAATATTTGGTGTCGAGTGAGTATTCGTACTGCACTCCAGTGATACTTTATACTTTATCAAAGTACATACTCAGAAATTATTGGTTATTAGGCAATGAAAGCTAAGCTGGCAAGTCTCATGCAGTATTTAACCGAGAAACTCGTTTCCTGGGCTCTGCAGGATGTTGCCCCTGGCTTCAATTAAAGGCCAATTCCCCTTATTCTAACCTTTCTGGCTGCCAGGCCTGCGTCAAGGGCGTTCAGGGTCCATTCGCCATGTTACCACGTGCCTCTGCGCTAGAAACACTATTTTGCGAGCAGTTTATAATGGCTTCAGCTTTATCTGCATGAACGCTGAAAGGCAACTCTGCGTTTGTCGTCAAAACTGTCCAAATGGCAGGCGGTAGCCGCTTAAAACACAACATGTAAACGAAATTCTCAGGCAGCAAATCTGTTCCTGCCAGTATTTTAAGGTCTTTCAAAAACTGGTTGTGGAACTTATTCCGTAGTCGTTCGTCACCTAGTAAATTTTCAGATGTAGGTTAGGCGGAAGTGTGAGTTGTCGGATTAGACAATCTTTTAAGGCGACATAGCACCAATTTTGCAACACATCTTCCTCCTTCACAGTTTCAGTTTTGCTAAAGTGAGCTACTACGCAATGAAATTTCTCAACGCGTTTTCTGACGCTGCACTGTCAGCGAATGCTTTGTACATGCATAAACCATTATTCTGGCCTCGACAGCCGGAATGGTGGAAATTTTACGAGGGTTGCGCAGAAAGTAATGCAACGCATTTTTTTCTCATCCGAAAACAATGCTACGAGTGCGAAACGTTATGTATGTATTATTTGAAGTCTCATGGGTGAACATGCCAAGTTTCCGCCACTTCAGACAGATAACGTAGAGGCGGGACAGTTTCAAAGTGGCGTCTGTGGGTGATGTAAGTTACAAACAACGTGCCGCCATTGAATTTCTCACTGAAGGGAAAGAAACTGTGGGGAATATTAAAAAACGCTTGCGCAAAGTCTATAGAGAATCTACTTTCAACAGAAGTACAGTTAGTCGCTGGGCAAGGGGGAGGGGTGAGGTCATCAGAAGGTGGTTCGGCGGAGCTCCACGTTTTGCAGCGGTCGATGAGACCATCCACGGCTATCGCACCTGGTACGACTAACCTAGCCCCCTCGCACTTCCACTTGTTTGGGCCATTTGATGCCATTCCTAGAAGACATTTCGAGGACGATGATAAAGTGATTCATACAGTGAAGCACTGGCTCCACCACCACCACCAGGATTAGTATCGAAAGGGTATACACGCCCTTGTTTCGTGCTGGAGGAAGGCCATAGAACGGGATGGGGATTACGTGGAAAAATAGGGTGTGAACATAAAACACTATTCTTTCGTGTGTGTAATTCTCACTATGTTCAATAAAGAATTGTTGAAGGAAAAAAAATGCGGTGCATACTTTCTGGGCAACCCTCCTATGTGGCGTCTCTGCGTGAAGTTGCCAGAGGTGCTCCGAATGTTCGGTTGTCGAATTTCCCTCGTTTTTGGCGTGCTCGGCGGTGGCTGTCCCTGCCCGCAGCCGTTGCTTGCGGTATGGGTTGTTGGAGTCCTCGATGCGACACCGCTGAACGTTCCGAGTCAATGCCGTGCTCACTTCACGCGGTCACGCCTATAAGAATTTTTCTTATTTGGTAATCTGTGACTCTACACTGAATGACTCAAGAGTAATTTGAACATCGCACATTCATTGGACCTTGAGTTTACATTTTACATTGTGTGACACAAACTGATTTCAGCCCTTAGCAGTGCAAGACAAAGAACTGCAAGACTGAAGATATAAAAATTGAATCAGATATCACTCTTCGCAACCGATGTGCTGACTACCGAGGAGACTACACTACATTTTGTATTTATTTAGAATTTGCTAACGAAGAACATGGTGTTGTGCTTAGAAAGTTAAAAACGACAAAATTAAAATTTTAAAGTCTTGATCGCAATCTTGATAAAATATTTTTTTTATTGGAGTGAGTGACCGGTTTCGACTCTATGAAAGAGTCATCTTCAGACTCCGGATCGGTTCCGTCGACGGAACTCATCTAACAGTGTCCATCCACCGCTCCGGAGTCTGAAGATGGCTCTTTCATAGAGTCGAAAACGGTCACTCACTCCAATAAAAAAATATTTTAACAATATTGCGATCAAGACTGTTTTAAATTTAAATTTTAACCACTTTTAAGATCTCTGAATATGTTTTCAAAAACCTTAAAAACGATAGTTGGAAGTGGGCTGTTATGAAGGCTACGTGGCAATCGATAAAAACATGCAGCTGACCATCAAATGAAGGAAAACTCCTGCGAAGGTTTATCGAAAATGATAGCCCACTGTACGTAAAAGGCACGTATTTGGGTTTGAATCTCATTCAGGAATACTGTATAAAAAAATGGTTCAAATAGCTCTGAGCACTATGGGACTTAACTGGTGTGGTCATCAGTCCCCTAGAACTTAGAACTTCTTAAACCTAACTAACCTAAGGACATCACACACATCCATCCCCGAGGCAGCATTCGAACCTGCGACCGTAGCGATCGCGCGGTTCCAGACTGTAGCGCCTAGAACCGCTCGGCCACTCCGGCCGGCGCATACTGTATAACTTGTTAGAAATGTTGACAATATTGTTTGCGCAATTACGTCTCCGTGTAAGGCTAACCAATCCAATATCACTATCTACTTCTTTTTTCAAATGAAATTGGATTCTCAAGGCGCTTCTATAATGATAGGGAATAGACCTTGCTTTGGCTTCCGTAGGCAAGTTTGGTCGTGCGATGACATTCCAGCAACTAATAGTGATGGCGCTTATGCGTGTCTTCTAGTTTCTGGTGTTCAAGTCCAAGATCATCAAGTCATACTTGCGAATGCCTTTGAATCTTAGTATGGGGCATTCTACGACTCTCCTTAAATTCGCAAGTGTCCGAAAATGACCTCAAGTTGTAAATTCTCTGGGTCCATTCGGTGAACGCGTTCCAGCCACTGAAATCGTCCCTTGTTCCGGAAATGCAGTGATACAGCAACACTGACCCTTTGAGTAATTCCTCACTCGCCTCCTCGGCAGAACTCCTTGCGTTGGCCAGAAGCATTACATTTAGAAAACATCTACTCGTCGGTATTTTTTGGCATAGGTATTTCTTGTATCCATTGAGGACGCGACACAGGGACGCAAGTATCTCGGCAAATATTATAAGTTTCTCGTTTATTGAAAGTAAGAGTTCATTAAATGGTGCCGCAGTTCTTTCAGTGCGCATGTCTATCTCCACATCTTTGGAGAGATGAACTTGTAAGGTTCCTGCTAGGTTTGGAAATTGTATTACCTTTGAAAATAAATCAGGATATGTCACGATTTAAGAAAAATCCCCTCTGATATGTAAGGTTTTAACCGATAAATCAAATTTAGTTACGTGACCTGATAGCAAAGAATTTGTAGAAGATTACCTACACAATGAACACTTAGTTTTGTTAGCGCAACGATTTACGTTTGGTGTTGCAAATGGAAAATGGACATGAGCAATCGTACCAAATATCTCAGTAAGCATAAAACTGTTGAAGCAACGGCGGCTTGTAGCCCCGTGGAATGCAAATGGGCATATGTACCCTACTTTCTTTTAAAATTAAACACACATGCAACGTATCGAAGAAACACATTTTCTGTAGATCATGCACTGCACCACTACTACCTGCGTCGGCATCAAAACTTACCTTTTGTGCTGAAAAGCATTCAAGGAAATGTGAAGTCTAATATTCGTGGTGATTGCTACTGTTGTTGATGTAAACTGCAAGATCATGAGAGTCTACCAGTAGCGGAAAGCGAATAGTACGGTCCACGTCAAATTATCGTATTACAGTTGCTGAGTGCAAGTCGGTCTGATGCGTCTAAATATGAAAACAGATAGCAAGGAAAAAAGTTTGGAAAGAATATTTGAGCGTAAGATCATCAAACTAACTTCAGAAAAGTGAGTCGATCACAATGACACATGTATTGCTGGTGTCCAGAAAACATAGGACACACAGTGTTCCAAATGTGAGAAAATGCTACTTACTCGTCGCAAGGCGTTTACAAAAGGATTTATAGGGAGTGTATTACTATTCGGATGAATTGATAGCAAACAGATTCTGTACCGAGCCCCGAAGTATACTAGCCGCACAAAGACACAAATACCCGATACCCACACGTGAGACTCGTGTCCAACACGTGAAAGTTAGAGCAACTTTGCAGTGCGTATCAAGAATGTAATTAAGTATGAACCACTCATATGTCGTGAATGACTGACAAATCGTACTGCAAATATGCATTTAGCCAAGCTGCGTTTCACCACCTCGCCGTCCAACAACCAGCAACTTGTGTCATTCGGTGGCAACACTACCTTAATAACACAAGAGCGCTCACTTTAAATTCATGTCTCAGGATTCTCAGCGAAGCGGGCACTGGTGACATATTTGGTCAGTTTACCCGGAACTCAAAGAAGGTTTCCTGGATACTTCACAGACTACCCCCAAGGTAACTAAATCGTTCGTAATCGATACTCGATTCAGAACTGCATCTTTTCAGAAATCTTGCAATAAATAGTAGGCGAAAATAATTGAATTGTAAAAATATCAAACTAAATATTGAAAGCTACAATGGAAAGCCACCTTTCAAATTGTTGTAGTCGAAGCAAGGAAGCTGAAAAGACCAGAGTGGAGGCAGAAGCATCAAAATGATATTGGAAGGGTGATTTGCACATTAAACCATTACGACAGTTTTTTTAGTTTTTATGTTCATCTGGAATGGCTGTTAGGTGCTGTGAGCATCTTATTCTCACACGAGTACTTATTTTGTAAATACTATTTATTGAGATATATAAGCCTGTTTCCAAAGAACAGGTACTGGGGCTAAGCAGCACCGCTTATTGGAAGAATAAGTGACACTTACAATAGTGACAACAATGTTGGCTTTCTTTTATTGTGGCTGTTGGTATTCGATCTCTCTTCTGTCTAGACAAACTTATTTTAATGCTGGATCAGAATAAATCTTCTCTATTAAGCAAGGAAGCAATGATGGAAATAGAAGAAAGGTTCAGGAGTGGAATTAAAATACAAGGTGAAAGGATATCAATGATACGATTCGCTGATGACATAGCTATCCTGAGTGAAAGTGAAGAAGAATTAAATGATCTGCTGAATGGAATGAACAGTCTAATGAGTACAGAATATAGACTGAGAGTAAATTGAAGAAAGACGAAAGTAATGAGAAGTAGCAGAAATGAGAACAGCGGGAAACTTAACATCAGGAATGATGATCAAGAAGTCAATGAAGTTAAGGAATTCTGCTACCTAGGCAGTAAAATAACCAATGACGGACGGAGCAAGGAGGACATCAAAAGCAGACTCGCTATGGCATAAAAGGCATTTCTGGCCAAGAGAAGTCTGCTAATATCAAATACCGGCCTTAATTTGAGGAAGAAATTTCTGAGGATGTACGTCTGGAGTACAGCATTGTATGGTAGTGAAACATGGACTGTGGGAAAACCGGAACAGAAGAGAATCGAAGCATTTGAGATGTGGTGCTATAGACGAATGTTGAAAATTAGGTGGACTGATAAGGTAAGGAATGAGGAGGTTCTACGCAGAATCGGAGAGGAAAGGAATATGTGGAAAACACTGATAAGGAGAAGGGACAGGATGATAGGACATCTGCTAAGACATGAGGGAATGACTTCCATGGTACTAGAGGGAGCTGTAGAGGGCAAAAACTGTAGAGGAAGACAGAGATTGGATAACGTCAAGCAAATAATTGAGGACGTAGGTTGCAAGTGCTACTCTGAGATGAAGAGGTTAGCACGGGAAAGGAATTCGTGGCGGGCCGCATCAAACCAGTCAGTAGACTGATGACAAAAAAAAAAAATTAAGGACAGTGTTAACTTCACTGTGGCGCACAATGTACAGTCGTGTTCAAAAGTATCCGAACGTCCTGAACTGCATTTCGCCTGATTCGTATGCAACCGGCATAACGCGGCTGTCTAGCAGGTCCTCTAATCGCTCCTTGGTACAGTCGTTTGACTATTGAAAATGGTTCCAAAAAGTCACCACTAGAAAACACTGCTCTGTATCGCAGTAACTCAAGATATAAAGTAATACCACGATGCTACAAATATCAGGGAACGCCTTATCACGGATAAGACTGTCCTTAAGGCTTATAAGCTCACATTTATTACAATAAATGACATACCTGAAATGTAACCGCTCGCATTATTACGTCAGATAGGTAATGCACGTAGTAAGTTCGTCGTATTCATGATTTCCTCTTCAAAGTAACATACGGTACTTATTATTTAACACAAAATGACATTAAAAATTTAAGTTATCCACTAGCAGCTAGTTGAGAATATGTATGAACTTCAAATGACACGACGAACCGTCTCGTTCTGCATATGGATTCAAACCCAGGTCAGGCAGACTAAACAAAGATTTCGTGACTGACGCAAACTAACAGTCATTCATGATTAGGCATACAGAGTGTGATATACCTCGATTTTAGACAGCATCAGTTAGGAAATATCAACTTTAAATTACATAACGCAAACATTTTTAACGGACGCGAATTCCTACCCAGCATCTCTTGTCCCTGTTAACGAACTATGAGAGATGTTAAATATTGCTTCTTCACAGGTAACTAACTTGAATACCGTGTGGTGAAGCCTTGTGTCGGACAGGGATTCGAACCCAGAACCTAATCGGATTGATATCACAACCAACTGTGACATATCGGATTTTCTCGGCAGGAGCTAAATGTTTTAACTGAAATGACGAGACGAAACGTTCATTTTTTCCTTCCCAGGACTCCAACCCGGCATCTATCGCTGTTATATTCTAGAGAAAACGAACGTTAAATATGGGTTTGTTGCACGAGTAGCGACTTGTGAGCATGTTTGAACTAGAAATAATATGACGAAGAGTTCAGTGCTCACAGGGAATAGAGCCCCACACATATCGTTGTTGAGTACACACAAAGAGACGCCAGCTACCGAATTTTTCTCCACCAGCAGCTCGGAATAACATCTTGAACTTACAGTGATCGCCGCGCGGGATTAGCAGAGCGGTCTAGCCGCTGCAGTCATGGACTGTGCGGCTGGTCTCGGCGGAGGTTCGAGTCCTCCCTCGGGCATGGCTGTGTGTGTTTGTCCTTAGGATGATTTAGGTTAAGTAGTGTGTAAGATTAGGGACTGATGACCTTAGCAGTTAAGTCCCATAAGATTTAACACACACATGAACATTTTTTTCTTACAGTGATCTCGCAAATAGTTCTGTGTCCCACTGGGAGACAAAAACGTCAGATATCGTTAGTGTCGACAACGAATGAAAATACATTAAAAATGAGAATTATTATCCACCAGCAGATAGGTGTTCTCATGCTAGAGCTTGATAATACATAACGAAATCTTTAGTGCCGGGCCAGGATTCGAACTCATCCACGCGTAATATGTGGAGATGTTGAGGAATCTGCAGTTTTGAACAAACAACAAATTGTAGCCGAGCTGTATTGTCACGAAGGGATCAAATCCCGCGTTAAGGGTGGTCTGAGTTCCACTCTCAGTTCAGAACCAAGTTTATCGACATACAGAAGCTTAGATAAAAGATGGAATAACTGTCCTGTGACCCTACATAGCGTTTGTTTCGTCACTAGAAATAAATAACTAGTATAAGAAAGGTTACTGGTGATAGAGTTTCTACATGTCGCCACTCCAGACTTTATTGTGGTTCAACCTAACGTTTACTTAGCAAAGAAGGAATATCATCTTTAATGTGAATTTTAGACCACACTGCCATTATATCTTCTTCACTTGGTGTAGCCAGAAGAGAATGGAATCTTTCTCTCCCTATCTTAAATCATTGACAGAAGTGGGAATCGATCCCAGACCATAGGTTTAAGAACCTATCATCAGTCCAACAGACCACCAAACCCTCAGTTCTGTGACTCATTTTTCTATCGTAACACCGTTTCGCCACACTGAATGAGAATTCTGACACACAAGCTCCCTGTAGTACATTGCAGCATGTTCAGTAAATTCATTTACTTGGTTGACCGAATCACCATGAACTAGCTGCCTCGGCTACCCAGTGCATACATTCGACTCTATTTTGTAATCACCGAAATAAAATCACGTAACTGCCACCTACACAGAACTGCCAACAGTGTAGGATGCAGAAATTTAAATAGGAAGTGTTCCTTTCCACTTAAGCTATTCAACTGCGCTATCTATTTGTAGAAAATGTCGTGCAGCGCAAAAGAAAAGCTGTAACTGTTTCTCTCAGAAGTCTAGACCCAGCCATTTGCATTATCTCGCAGCACTGTGGTATGCAGAAGTCTGGAGGAATTGTTGTTCAGCTCTGGAGCTGCTGTAGCTATGTCTCAGCTAGTAGCGTAATGGTAAGTGTCGTGCACCATAGGTAAGATGTCGCGACTTCGAATACATTTACTGCTAAATTTTTTTAAAACGCAATTCTGCTGAAGTTACCAATCTAATGGAACTTTGAACATAATTCCCTTCACTTCTCAACCGAAAATAGTCGCATGTGGAAAAAGGGCTACCTTCTGTGACATTTTGTTCTTTTCAGGTTTAATAGACAGCCAGGCAGCAGATGCATCTCGAAGCTTTTGTATTATGTAGGGGAGAGCGCATCGTGCCCAAATACGTCAGAAAAGTATTTTCTACATTAGCTGTCGTGTGGTAGTGGCATTTTATTCTTCTTCAAACATTGTTTGACAGCTTTAACTCAGAACAAGTTTTCTACATGCATGTAATCAAGAAACTGCATGTGCATTGTCAGCCTGTTACAGATAACGTCAGAGAATTCGCATACATCGTTGATGATTAATTTCGCTCTCATGTTTAATATTGTTTCAACAACACTAAAGGAAACCTTACAAAAATTGTGCCCTGTATTACAAGAAATGAAATAAAACTAACCACGATAACCTTACGACGAAAGTCTGTTTTAATAAAACTGAGTATCTGTACACAAGCGAGCCTCTATCGACACGAATTAGTAAAACACTACTCACTTAGATTTTGATTGGGTCTGTATTTGATTGGTATGCTGTGTCATACTCAAGAGGTATGCAAATGTGGCATTTCATACATATAGTTATGTATTTCTAGAAACCCAAAATTTGCTTGTCAGCAGCGGAAAGAGGCGTTACCTGTTGTGCAGCATTGTAAGCTTTTCACCATTGCACTATGAGCCGAAAGTATTTTCTTGCGATTTCCTTATTGATGTTTGATCTGACTGCTTGTAGCTCTTTCACAGAAGGGATAAAAACGTTGCAGGCAGTGCGACTGGAACTGAGAACCATAACAGTAGCTTTTTCACAGGTCAGCACGTTGCCACAGAGCTGGCGAAGAGTTATGTGTCTTACCTTCCTCTTACGAGGCCAATAGTGGCTAGAACTCATAAACCGTTATTTAAAGGACGAGATTAGTTGAGATTTCCACCTGCAACGAGTTTCCTGGGCTGAAAACCGTAAGTTTACAATCTTTTGTTACACCTCAAGCGATAATAACTCAGATTATTCAATGGAAATGACAGGTAAAATCAAGTGAACTTCGAGGCCTAATTCCGTGCACACCAGGAATTAACTCGTCGATCACAGAGTTGCCAAACATACGTTGCCTTGAAACTTCCTGGCAGATTAAAACTGTGTGCCCGACCGAGACTCGAACTCGGGACCTTTGCCTTTCGCGGGCAAGTGCTCTACCATCTGAGCTACCGAAGCACGACTCACGCCCGGTACTCACAGCTTTACTTCTGCCAGTACCTCGTATCCATTCTGGATACGTTGCCTTGTTGCCAAATCTCAGTTACAGTACCAGCAGGAAGAAGACGAACCGATGTGATCCTACAGTGGGCTGGGAAGTGACCATAGCTGGTGTCTCCAAGTCGCAGCTGCTACGGCCTGGAATACGTAATGCGTCTGATTCGCGTATCTGTAACTAGGTTTAGGGACTGGAGCGTAGTTACTAATGATACTCAGAATTGACTACAAACTAAGCATCATAAATCAGTAACTCTCATAATCGTTTTATATTCCTTTCGTTAGTGTACTCAAAACTAAGAAACTCATTCACAGGCGTTTTCGTGCCTCGCCGATAGTCGAGCACAACAAACAAATAAAAATAAAAAAAAGAATGTGTGTGTGTGTGTGTGTGTGTGTGTGTGTGTGTGAGAGAGAGAGAGAGAGAGAGAGAGAGAGAGAGAGTGAGAGAGAGAGAGAGAGACATAGCGAGAGAGAGGGAGAGAGAGAGAGAGAGAGAAATAAAAAAGAATGAGAGAGAGAGTGTGTGTGTAAAAAATTGTTGTAAAGAAATTGAATCATGGTATGTAAATAAATCTTTCATTTAAAATGACACGTCCCACATCATTACGAAATGTCGTATTCATGATCTATGGAACAAGAATTAATCTAATGTAATCTAATCTAATCTAATCACATCATATTGATGACTAGCCATGAAGAGTCATGAATTACCGAAATTTTTGCCAATACCAGTAACCAAATCTATACTTGAAAATAAAAGACGACAATTTCTGTAATAAACCGGGACTCCTATCAAGACCCTTTCGTCCCTGTTAACTAACCACGAAAGATGTCTGATATACCTCCATTCTGAAGTAACAAAGTGTGCATACATTTAAAGATGAAGTGCATGATGTGAAGTTCTGTGACCGAGATACGAACCCAACACGTAATCGGATTGTTAACTAAGAAAAATCAAACGTTACGTATCGGTTTTTCTTACAAGCTGCTAGGAGTTTGAATCTAAATTAAGGATACAAACTTTTGTGCCTAAGCGACACTCGAACTGCACACCTACCGTGCATCCACGAATATAGCTGAAGTATCAGTTGCTTGCTCACCAACAGTAAGGTGGGTGCGTTTTCGACCAGGAATAACGACACCTATTGCGATTATTGGCAACACGTGAACAGACATTAAAAATGCACGTTAATTTTCACTAGCAGGGTGGTGTGCACTTGAGAGGGCTTCAAATGAAATGCCGGTTGCATGCGAATCAGGCGAAATGCAATTCAGGTCGTTCGGATACTTTTGGGCATGATTGTTCAAGTTTGTGACTGTCTATAAAACTTAAGTCTGAAAGTATTAATGGTAACTTATGATTGCTGTTCTAGTAAAAAAAATTAGCCACTGGAGGAGATCTATATTATTCTAAATTCACAAATGAGGAAGTGCTGCTATTTAATTGTGAGACTAAGCTGAAGGCAAGAGCCTTACAGCATAACAAAACAAGATAATGAACTCTTGAAACACTCAAGTTCTCTCCACACCACTCCTGGATAGACGCACTGTCTAAATAAACCGTCATTCTTTCGAGATAAATGGAATTGGAGGAAGCCTTCATATAACATACACTATATGATGAAAAGTATCGGGACACCTAGCTGAAAAGACATGCAAGTTCGTGGCGCCCTCTATCGGTAATGCTGGAATTCAATATGGTGTCGGCCCACCCTTAGCCTTGATGACAGCTTTCACTCTCGCAGGCATACGTTCAATCAGTTGCTGGAAGGTTTCTTGGGGAATAACAGCTCATTCTTCACGAAGTGCTGCATTGAGGAGAGGTATCGATGTCTATCGGTGAGGCCTGGCACGAAGTCAGCGTTCCAAAATATCCCAAACGCGTTCTATAGCATTCAGGTTAGGACTCTGTGCTGACCAGTCCATTACTAGGATGTTATTGTTGTGTAACCACTCCGCCACAGGCCGTGCATTATGAACAGGTGCTCGATCGTGTTGAGAGATGCAATCGGCATCCCCGAATTGTTCTTCAATTGTGGGGAGCAAGAAGGTGCTTAAAACATCAATGTAGGCCTGTGCTGCGATAGTGCCACGGAAAACAACAACGGGTACAAGCCCCCTCCATGAAAAACACGACCATACCATAACACCACCGACTCTGAATTTTGCTGTTGACACTACATACGTTCACCGGGCATTCGCCATACCCACATCGTGCCAACGGATCGCCACATTGTGTACCGTGATTCGTCACTCCACACAACGATTTCCACTGTTCAGTCGTCCAATGTTTATACTCCTTACACCAAGCGAGGCGTCGTTTGGCATTTACCGGTGTGATGTGTGGTTTATGAGCAGCCACTCGACCATGAAATCCAAGTTTTCTCACCTCCCGCCTAACTGTCATAGTACTTTCAGTGGACCCAATGCAGTTTGGAATGCCTGTGTGATGCTCTAGATAGATGTCTGACTATTACACAACACGACCCTCTTCAACTGTCGAAGGTCTCAATAAGTCAACAGACGAGGTCGGCCTGTGTGCTTTTGTGCTGTACGTGTTCCTACACGTTTCCACTCCACTATCACCTCGAAAACAGTGGACCTAGGGATGTTTAGGAGTGTGGAAATCTCGCGTACAGACGTTTGACACAAGTGAGACCCAATCACCCGACCACATTCGAAATCCGTGAGTTCCGCGGAGCGCTCCAATCTGCTCTCTCACGATGTCCAATGTCTACAGAGGTCGCTGTTATGGAGTACCTAGCAGTAGGTGGCAGCACAATGCACCTAATATAAAAAACGTATGTCTTTGGTGGTGTCCGGATACTTTTGATCACATAGTGTACACTAAGAAAGTACCATTTAATGTGCACCTTGAATGGTTTGGGCAGTGCAGATGTAAATGTTGTGTTGTGAATAATTAAGGGGACCCCCAGATAAGAGCGAAAGCATCTCGCCCGAGTATGAAGCCAAAGATGCCTTCCTGAATATGCCATAGTAATTGCTGGATGGTCTTAGATTGTTGGCAATCAAATGCACGACAGACAGGCCAGAGTTGTGACTGAAGGCACCTCAGAAGAATGATGATCGAACAGGACGCGAATGTTTCAGATTCTGGGAGATATTGACAGATGTATCGTTGTTGTTAAATATTATAAAAAACGATGCAAATGGCTCTGAGCACTATGGGACTTAAGATCTGAGGTCATCAGTCCCCTAGACTTAGAATTACTTAAACCTAGCTAACCTAACAACATTACACACATCCATGCCCGAGGCAGGATTCGAACCTGCGACCGCAGCAGCGCGGTTCCGGACTGAAGCGCCTAGAATCGCTCGGCCACAGCTAAATATTACAGAGCAGGTATGTTTTTTTATATAAGTGTGTGTTTCTTATAGCGTAACAAAACGTGGAATTACTAAAGCTCCTAATAGATTCTATTGGCCGGCTGAAGAGTGTGAGCTGCAAGTCAACTCTAAGGATACTGGACACGACGAACTTTGAGAAATACTAGAGGAGAGAGATCACAGAGTGATACTGCTGTTTAATGTTATTTCAGTGAATAGAAAAACAAGTGAAGTTTTCAAAAAATTCGGCAATATGAGCGTACTTGTCTGTATGACGTTGCACCCCTCTGGCCTGGATGCATGCACTGAAGGGAAGGGTGTCATAAGGTCATTGTATCTTCTCCCGAGGCAAAGTGGCCCACCACTGTTAGCTATTCCATGATATTCTGGATGCTGGTAGTGAGACGGAGCTAACGGCCAGGCTGGTTCCACACAGGTTCATCGGGGCTAGACCTGGGGCTCTTGCTGGCCTCAGGATGCCTCAATGCGTCAACATCACGCAGACAGTTCATAAAAGCACGTGCCACGTGTGAACGAGAATTGTCTTGTTGAAAAATGGAACCACAATACTGTCGCTTGAGATGCCTCCCCCCCCCCTCTCCCCCCTCGGGCAGACCGTTCGCTGGGTGCCGATCTTTCAATTTGACGCCACTTCGGCGACCTGCAGTATATGAGGATGATAGGATGATGATGAAGACAGCACAACACCCAGTACCTGGGCGGAGAAAATTCCCCGACCCAGCTGGGAATCGAACCCGGGCCCAGAGGATTGACAATCTGTCACGCTGACCATTCAGCTACCGGGTGCGGACGCTTGAGAAGTAATACATGAGGACACATGATTTCCGTGACGAACCGTTGGGCCGTCGGAGTTCTCTCAGTCACTATCAGACGTGACCTGAAAGTCATCCCGATGGTTCCCCATCCCATGACGTCAGGAGTAACATCTCTCTGCCGCTCTAAAAGACTGAAGAAATGAGACCTCTTCCCAGTTCGTCACCATACTTGCCAACGCTCGTCATCAGGAATAGTGCAGAACCTCGACTGATTGCTGAATAAAATGTTACGCTCTTCATCAACAGTCCACTCTTATCAGTTACGCAACGCTTCAGACGCAACCGATTGAGTTATGGAGTTAACGGCAGCCTATGCGTGCAATAGTTAATTCCCCAGTCTGACACCTGCTAGTCTCCGACCAACGCTGCAGGATGACACAGAATCTTATGGTGAGGCCATTACTTGTTCCTGGATGGGACGCGCAGATGTGAAGTGGAGACGATGTGGTTGGCGCATACTTCGGCGATCCTGTCTTGTGGTGCTCAGACGGAGTCAAACCGGAACCTTAACGACATAGTACGCCTGTCACTCCTGTCCTCATATTCCTGTGCGGTCCAACATCCGGCCACTGTCACGTATGACTGCCCCATAAATCTGGATATTACACTATTCGGTTAGCCGAATAAAAGTACACTCATAATGAGGCCACTTTGAAACTCCGTTAAGTGCTGATAACGGTATCTCAAACGAATACGTGTTTTCTCCGTGTCCTTCACAGTGGTCACTCAACAACGAACAACACTAAACACGAACAACGTTAATTCACTGTCTCTGTTGCTCCATGATGGACATGGGACATCGGCTATTTAAGTGATTGTCCGTGCCAATGAACCTCACCAACAGCTGTGTAACTTAAGATGTCATTGTATTTTATATTGAAGGCTACCAGTTTCAGCATTTCACTGTGCCGCCTTCAGGCCCCATATACATCTCTCCAAATAAATGAAAGTGTCATATAGAGCCATAAATCTCTGGATGTCGTGAAGTTGCTATCAAGTCTTCGAATGAGGCACTAGTGTAACGAATGAACTAACGACATTCAGAGATATATGATATTTTCATTTCTTTGGAGAGATGCATATTGGGCCCGAGGATGGCATAGTGAAATGCTGAAACTGGTAGCCTTCAAAACAAAATAAAATAACATCTTAAGTCACACGGCTGTTGGTGAATTTAATTGAAATTGACAATTAATGCACTGTGGTGGCCGTTCTACACGTCAGAGAAACTTGCGACTCTAATTATTTACTATTCGCCACTGATTTTACATGTACGAAGTTACTTTGACATCCATATCCTCTGAGTACCTTCACTTTTTTTTTGTCAAGGGTTGCATGTTCAAAAAAAACTTTGACTTTTGCTGGAAGACTGCCCGAGAGAGTGGTTCTGAGTGTAAATAATGACTGTCAGAGTCCATTTTAGTACATGCAGTGTATGCTTGCAAGAGTTGCCAACCACACATGCTATCTTTTTCGGGATGCATGATGGAAGTCAGCTGATGTGCAATATTGGCAGCAGGCAAGTAAATCCATGCACTAAATCACTCAAGTAAAAGACCACCTGAGAATACCCTGTTTGTGTCAGAGTAATCAACAACTAATGCTCTGGAAAACAACCTTGAGATAGTTTTGAAAAAAAAAAAAACCGGATATATCGTTTTCCTTGTAATCTTAGTATATGCTAGAAAGATGTTAACTGTTTTAGAATACGTTATTAACTAACTTAACTACGTTGAAAAAAAAAAAAAACAGATACATTTTAAAGCAGTGATGATGAACTTCATTTATAGTTTTGCAACTGGCACATCTAATCTATTGATTTTATTCATTGCAAATGATGTACTTAAATGAATTCTATATAGTTAATAAATGTAGTTAACGCTTAACTCACGAGGTGACTTTTCTGTAACGTATACTGCGATGTGTGGTCTCTGGAACCGCTGTGTTTAAGCCGGGATTAACTCGTAAATAATTTGAAAATTTTAATGTAAGCTATATAACGCTTATATTTACAATTACTTAAGTGTTGTTTAAATAACTTTTGTTGAGCTTATTGCACTAAATAGAACTTGCGGTTTTTGACTTTTCTCCCACAGAACCACATACTTTAGTCGGTTTTTTTAATAGTACACATAAACAACCTACTAGAGAACTGAATTTTACATTGTGGAAAAATTACAGTACAATGCCTGTAGCAAGTAAATTTTCACATAAAGCTGAAGCCAGTGTTTATACTTGGACAAAATTGCACAACGTTTGTACAAGAAGAAAGTCTACATAACTGACATTCGGTGATGGGATCTACATTTTTCTTTACCACCACTCATAACACACATGATTTTAACAAATACTTTAAGCTTTTTATTGCGGGAACACAAGGTCCCATCACCACTGCCTTGATCCTCTAAATGATCCTCTCTTTGACTGGCAGAATTGTGATAACTTGCTATTGTGCAGTTGTCGCCTTTTTCGTGTATTTCTTGACACATTTGACTGACACCTTCCTCCATCCGGCGGACTAACAACTCAATCAGACTTGCGTCCGTAAAAATTGACAGATTCCTGCGAACACTTTCTGTACTATTCTGAAGAAAAAAGGTACGTAGTTCGCGAAGTGTGGTCTTAGAGACAACAACACGTGTCAACAACCAATAAAGAGGGCGATAATGCAACGGACAATTGGTGATTTGAGAAGGGTAGGAGGGGTATAGTAGCATTCTGCCAGAACTGACTTTGGAGAACGAGCTGGAAAATTCTCGCGCTGTTTGAGGGACCACCAGGGTAATGGACATTTGCTACTCAAGCTGGATAGCAGTAAAAGATTCATCACATGAATTAGGTTTCCAAAATGGTAACAACAAATAACCGACTAAAATGTTAACACATAATGCTAAATAGTGTTGAAAGAACTGTGTGTGTGTATGTGTGTGTGTGTGTGTTTGTGTGTGTGTGTGTGTGTGTGTGTGTGTGTGTGTCTGCTTTTGTGTTTGTGTGCTCATGTGCGTTTGGGGCATTCAATATGGACGTTATTAACGACTAAAAGAACTCTTTTTTAATACACTACTAGCCATTAAAATTGCTACACCAAGAAGAAATGCAGATGATAAACGGGTATTCATTGGACAAATATATTATACTACAACTCACATGTGATTACATTTTCTCGCAATTTGGGTGCATAGATCCTGAGAAATCAGTACCCAGAACAGCCACCTCTGGCCGTAATAACGGCCTTGATACGCCTGGGCATTGAGTGAAACAGAGCTTGAATGGCGTGTACAGGTACAGCTGCCCATGCAGCTTCAACACGATACCACAGTTCATCAAGAGTAGTGACTGGCGTATTGTGACGGGCCAGTTGCTCGGCCACCATCGACCAGACGTTTTCTGTTGGTGAGAGATCTAGAGAATGTGCTGGCCAGGCCAGCAGTCGAACATTTTCTGTATCCAGAAAGACCCGTACAGGACCTGCAACATGCGGTCGTGCATTATCCTGCTGAAATGTAGGCTTTCTCAGGGATCGAATGAAGGGTAAAGCCACGGGTCGTAACACATCTGAAATGTAACGTCCACTGTTCAAAGTGCCGTCAATGCGAACAAGAGGTGACCGAGACGTGTAACCAATGGCACCCCATACCATCACGCTGGGTGATACGCTAGTATGGCGATGACGAATACACGCTTCCAATGTGCATTCACCACGATGTCGCCAAACACGGATGCGACCATCATGATGCTATATACAGAACCTGGATTCATCCGAAAAAATGACGTTTTGCCATTCGTGCACCCAGGTTCGTCGTTGAGTACACCATTGCAGGCGCTCCTGTCTGTGATGCAGCGTCAAGGGTAACCGCAGCCATGGTCTCCGAGCTGATAGTCCATGCTGCTGCAAACGTCGTCGAACTGTTCGTGCAGATGGTTGTTGTCTTGCAAACGTCCCCATCTGTTGACTCAGGGATCGAGACGTGGGTGCACGATCCGTTACAGCCATGCGGATAAGACGCCTGTCATCTCGACTGCTAGTGATGCGATCCAGCACGGCGTTCCGTATTACCCTTATGAACCCATCGATTCCATATTCTGCTAATAGTCATTGGATCTCGACCAACGCGAATAGCAATGTCGCGTTACGATAAACCGCAATCGCGATAGGCTACAATCCGACCTTTATCAAAGTCGGAAACGTGATGGTACGCATTTCTTCTCCTTACACGAGGCATCACAACAACGTTTGACTAGGCAACGCCGGTCAACTGTTGTTTGTGTATGAGAAATCGGTTGGAAACTTTCCTCATGTCAGCACGTTGTAGTGTCGCCACCGACGCCAACCTTGTGTGAATGCTCTGAAAAGCTAATCATTTACATATCACAGCATCTTCTTCCTGTCGGTTAAATTTCGCGTCTGTAGCACATCATCTTCGTGGTGTAGCAATTTTAATGGCCAGTGATGTAGATTTTCGTAACAGGCTGACTTACACGTAACCTGGTGTAGCGTAGGAGAAGTTGACCAAGTAATATTTGCGGAGAGCGGCACACCTGAGGACTGCTTTGTTGGAGAGTAAACACAGGGGCAGCTGGCGGCTAGCACGCAGATGGACGCCGGGTCACCTACGCGCCAAACCTGTTGCAGCCGGTGCTCCATAAGACACGTCCGAGTGGGCGGGGCGCTGGCGCATTTGCATAATTCTGTTTGCGGCCCAGGGCCAGCGCGAGTGATTCACCTGCTGCGCCGCGTCGAGTGTTCTTCGCCGCCGCGACGGTTGGCCTTTGACGTATGGCTCCACCTACTCTCTCTTCCCAGAATCCTTCACTGCCGTACCTCTCAACAAGCATGAAATAACAATACTGAACTTAGGGAATTCCCTACTTTCTCTTTCAGTCTCATCGGGACAAATGGAGAGTTAACCGGAGGAAGAGGAGGAAACACTGTGCGCTAGATCGGCATCGTGCCTTCCCCAAGGCTTCGTCGTCGTGTCATTGCTTTGGTTTGGTTTTAAACTAGAGGAAGGCCTCCTCAAAACGTTTTCATACATTCAAAAGTGCGGAGAGAAAAATGAAATTAACGATTATATTGACATAACAAACGTCGTGGGATAGCTATAAGCACATATACAGATTGCGGTGGCCGAACGGTTCTAGGCGCTTCAGTCTGGAACCGCGCGACTGCTACGGTCGCAGGTTCGAATCCTGCCTCGGGCATGGATATGTGTGATGTCCTTAGGTTAGTTAGGCTTAAGTAGTTCTAAGTTCTAGGGGACTGATGACCTCAGATGTTAAGTCCCATAGTGCTCAGAGCCATTTGAACCATTTTGAACAGATGGCGGTAATATCACGTACACAGCTGTATAAAAAGGCGGTGCATTGGCGCTCCTGTCAGTTGTACTCAGGTGATTCATGTGAAAAGGTTTCCGACGTGATTATGGCCGCACACGGTGGGATTAACATAGTTTGAAAGCGGGGTAGTAGTTGGAACCAGACGCATGGGACATTCCATTCCAGAAATTGTTAGGGAATTTAATATTCCAAAATCCACAGCGTCAAGAGTGCCCAAAATACCAAATTTTAGGCATTACCTTTCACCACGGACAACACAGTGGCCGACGGCGTTTGCCTGTTGTCAGTACTAATAGATAAGAAAAAGTGATTGAAATAGTTGCAGAAATTAATGTGGGAGGTACGTTGAACGTATCTGTTAGAATAGTGCGGCGAAATTGGGCGTTAATGGGCTATGGCAGCAAACGATCGAAGTAAGTGCCTTTGCTAACAGCACGACATCGGCTGCAACGCCTCTCCTGGGATCGAGACCATACTGATTGGACCCTAAACGACTGGGAAACCGTGGTCTGGCAAGATAAGTTCCGACTTTAGTTGGTAAGAAGTGATGTTAGGGTTCGAGTGTGGCGCAGACCACACGAACCCATGGACCCAAGTAGTCAACAGGGCACTGTGCAAGCTGGTGATGGCTCCATAACGCTGTGGGCTGTGTTTGCATGGAATCGACTGGGTCCTCTGGTCCAACTGAATCGATCATTAACAGGAATTGGTTATGTTGTTGACCATTTACACAAAATAGTTTTCAGGTTCCCAAAAAACAATGGAATTTTTATGGATGACAATGCGTCATGTCAGAACCCTCTGGACAATTCGAGCGAATGATTTGGCTATCCAGGTCATTCGACATGAATTCCATCGTTCGTTTGTGGAGCATAAGCGAGAGGTCAGTTTCTGTACCAGCAACACTTTCGCATTTATGGGCGGTTTTGGAGATAGCATGACTCAATATTTCTGCAGCGGACTTTCAACGACTTGTTGAGTCGATGTGAGGTTGAGTTGTTGCACTACGCCGGGCAAAAGGACGTCCGATACGATATCAGCAGGTGCCTTACTGTTTTCGTCACTTCAGTGTATTAGACAGTGCGTCACTACAAGTGTTCTCAAAATACCCTGACTGACAAAAAAAAGTGGAGTACACTGAATACGGGGATGAAATGAACTGAAACTTTACGTGTTGAGAAGGTAAGCGATCTTATTTCAGTGATTATACAATCGAGACAAATTTACGAAAAAGCTTAGCAGTAGGAGGCCACTGATCACTGTCATGTTGCACCCCGTCTAACCAGGGTGGAAGCACTTGTTCGGTCAGGAAGGGTACTGCATGGCCGTTGTATTCACTCCTGGGGCAAACTGGCCCACAGCTGTTGCAAAAATGAAATTTGCCGTGCTATTTTCGGCCGGTAGTCCCTTTCTGGTGAGTTCGGCCGTCTGGTGGAAGTCTTCGTATTTGATGTCACTTCGGCGACTTGCACGTCGATGATGATGAGGCCAACACACACCTGTCCCAGAATCGAGCTTGGGACCCCGTGATAGAGAGACAACAACACTAACCTAAAGAGCACGTGCTGATGACGCAGCTGTTTGTCATCCCGGGTTCGACTCTCTGTCCGGCGCAAAATTTCACTCGTCGCCGCTGATTTCGCATAAAGTCCTGATGCATCTGATATTATTGATTCCTTTTCTGTCCTTTCCTTTCTCCCCCGTCCACCTTCAATTTACTGAATATGTATTACAGCTACAGACTGCACGCTGTGTCTGTTCTTTCGGACAGGCGCCACGTATTCATACAGTTGTTGTAAATGGTTCTTGACATCCTGTGCGCTGGCACTGGAACAAGGTTGACGTCTGAGCTGGCCGACACGTGGTCTATCAGTGACAGATCTGTGGATCTTGCTGACCACGAGAGTACCTCTTCACCACGAAGACAGTTTACAGAGTCACGTGCCGTGTGTGGACGAGCGTTGTCCTGTTGAAAAATGCCTCAAAGGTACTGTCGCATGAGAAGTAGCACATGGGATCGAAGGATAACCATGACGTACAGCGGTGATCTGACCTCACACCCGATGGCTCCCCGTACCATTATGCCAGGAGTAACACCGTTGTGTCTCTACAAAACATTGGAAGAATGGGACTTCTCCCCAGGTCGTCGCCATACGCGCTGACTATAGTATCCAGGATAGTGCAGAACCTCGATTCACCGCTGAACATAACGTGACGCCATTCGTCAGCAGTCCATGCTTCCCATTGACGGCACCACTCGATAAGCGGCCATTTGTGTTGTGGTGTTAACGGTAGGCTATACAGGGGATGATAATTGTCTGGTCAGGACGCCGCTAGTCTCTTGCCAAAGGTGTGGGACGACACAGAATGTTGCGAGGAGTACCTTACTTGTTCTTGGATGTCAGGCGCAGAACTTTATGACTGTTTTAGTGAACAGTACGGCGATTCTCCCTTGTGGCGGTCATACGTGGACGACCGGAGCCTTAACAAAGAGTGTGCCTATCCTCACGTTCGCATGTAGTCCAACATAGAGGCCACTGTGACATCCGAATGTCCCACAAATTTCCATATTGCACGATTAGACTTCCCGGACAAAGGAGGACCCGCAATGAGGCCCTTTACAAACTCCACTAGGTGATAACGCTATCTCTCACCAGTTCGTGCCCGGCCGCGGTGGCCGAGCGGTTCTAGGCGCTTCAGTCCGGAACCGCGCGGCTGCTACAGTCGCAGGCTCGAATCCTGCCTCGGGCACGGATGTGTGTGATGTCCTTAGGTTAGTTAGGTTTAAATAGTTCTAAGTTCTAGGGGACTGATGACCTCAAATGTTAAGTCCCACAGTGCTCAGAGCCATTTGAACCACTTGAACGAGTACGTGGCATCTCCGTGCCTTTCACAATGATAATTCAACGTCTAACACAACACTAATACACTCTTGTGACTGTTCGTCCCGTTTCAGGAAGTTGCAACTCTAATCATTTCCACACCTATCGATGGTTTATACGTGTACAGAGTTACATTAATATTCGACGACGTATTCTGGGTGCTTCACTTTTTTTTACGAAGAGTATGTTGGAAACTACAGCGTACACTATTTTGAACGACTATTTCACTGAGAACCACTCATTTAAAGAATCATATTCGGCTTTCGACCGATCCTACAACACACTTTTGGGCAGTGGTCCTCGACTCGAAGGTAACCGACCCGAACTCCGGTAAGGGAAGAAATTTTCATCGTCAGCATTTTGTTGGGAAGTAGAGGACGTAACGAAAATGTCCTGCATTAACTTCCAGACCTCTCAACATTCTCTCAGGGAACCACCGATCGATGCACAGTTCATCATCAACAGCGTCAAATGCCGTCCCTCAACTTCTGTTATTCGAGAGGAGATGGGTGTTTGCTGGCACTGAGATCCACCCTCTGCCTTCTTTCTCATAATCAATAACACAAACACAACACTAAAACTTCACATGCACTCATTATAGTCAACTAAACCCACAGGTACACTCTACACATAGTATCACACTTTTGGGAGAAAGGTATTCGGCATATTCGGCACAAAGAAAGGAAAACTAGCGAGTTACGCGGCTGAGCTTAGTCCTAAGAGTTGAAAATTGGTTGTGTCCCACAAGCCTTGATCTTTACAAAATGTGCAGTATTTACTCACATTTGCGATGTACTAGGCATTTATTCGCTGCAAGTATAGACATATCTTTGTCAGTCTGCGTGGCTGAAATCGACTGGTGCTGGTAAGTTCCTATGGGGCCAAACTGCTGAGGTCATCGGTCCCTAGACATACTCAATCTAACTTAAGCTAACTTACGCTAAGGACAACACGCGAAGCCATGCCCGGGGAGTACTCGAACCTCGGATGGGGGGCAACGGCGCAAACCGTGGCAAGGCGCCCTAGAATGCGCGGCTATTGCAGTATGTATATAGATATATCAATATACTTGCAAAGCTCTTGGCCTTCGTGCAGGGAAGTTTGGTAAGTAATGAAAATACGACTTAAAATAGATAATAGTGTTTTTAAATGATTTTCTCCACAGCCCGCAACCTTTCGAAATTTTTACGCACCTATGTCCATGACATATATTTCAGTAATATAATACCACATTTGTGATTGTTATTTGTGGCGAGTGAATACAGCAAGAAGAGGCACCTATAACAGAGCAGAATTGTAGATGAACCCGTTGCTCACCTTTTGGATCCAAACTAATAAACCAGTCAGCTTGTTTTATTATTATGCACTACTGGCCATTAAAATTGCTACACCAAGAAGAAATGCAGATGATAAACGGGTATTCATTGGACAAATATATTATACTAGAACTAACATGCGACTACATTTTCACCCAATTTGGGTGCATAGATCCTGAGAAATCAGTACCCAGAACAACCACCTCTGGCCGTAATAACTGCCTTAATACGCTTGGGCATTGAGTCAAACGGAGCTTGGATGGCGTGTACAGGTACAGCTGCCCATGCAGCTTCAACACGATACCACAGTTCATCAAGAGTAGTGACTGGCGTATTGTGACGAGCCAGTTGCCCGGCCACAATTGATCACACGTTTTCAATTGGTGAGAGATCTGGAGAATGTGCTGGCCAGGGCAGCAGTCGAACATTTTCTGTATCCAGAAAGGCCCGTACAGGACCTGCAACATGCGGTCGTGCATTATCCTGCTGAAATGTAGGCTTTCGCAGGGATCGAATGAAGGGTAGAGCCACGGGTCGTAACACATCTGAAATGTAACGTCCACTGTTCAAAGTGCCGTCAATGCGAACAAGAGGTGACCGAGACGAGTAACCAATGGCACCCCACACCATCACGCTGGGTGATACGCCAGTATGCCGATGACGAATACACGCTTCCAATGTGCGTTCACCACGATGTCACCAAACACGGATGCGACCATCATGATGCTATATACAGAACCTTGATTCATCCGAAAAAATGACGTTTTGCCATTCGTGCACCCAAGTTCTTCGCTGAGCACATCATCGCAGTCGCTCCTGTCTGTGATGCAGCGTCGAGGGTAACCGCAGCCATGGTCTCCGAGCTGATAGTCCATGCTGCTGCCAACGTCGTCGAACTGTTCGTGCAGATGGTTGTTGTCTTGCAAACGTCCCCATCTGTTGACTCAGAGATCGAGGCGTGGCTGCACGATCCGTTACAGCCATGCGGATAAGATGCCTGTCATCTCGACTACTTGTGATACGAGGCCATTGGGATCCAGCACGGCGTTCCGTATTACCCTCCTGAACCCACCGATTCCATATTCTGCTAACAGTCACTGGATCTCGACCACCGCGAGTAGCAATGTCGCGATACGATAAACCGCAATCGCGATAGGCTACGATCCGACCTTTATCAAAGTCCGAAACGTGATGGTACTCATTTCTTCTCCTTACAAGAGGTATCACAACAACGTTTGACCAGGCAACGCAGGTCAACTGCTGTTTGTGTATGAGAAATCGGTTGGAAACTCTCCTCATGTCAGCACGTTGTAGTGTCGCCACCGACGCCAACCTTGTGTGAATGCTCTGAAAAGCTAATCATTTGCATATCACAGCATCTCCTTCCTCTTGTTTAAATTTCGCGTCTGTAGCACGTCATCTTCGTGGTGTAGCAATTTTAATGGCCAGTAGCGTATGTATATGTTGGCCTGTTGGTGTGCTCTTTATAACTAAAGGAAGTGATGCAAAATAGTTCGTATTTTTGGGAAGTCAGTATATGTGATCAAGTGGGACATCGCACGAGGACATGGACAGCTTGCTGGTTTTATTATCGGGGAACACAGGAGAAAGACCATTGGTTTCTATTGAGACATAAAAATGCGCTTTGTGCTTTTAGAGATCAGCAGTTTACTAAATAAATTGGAAGAATCGTTAAATTAGAGGGCTGCTTACAGTCTTGTTTAAGCAGGATGTATTAGAACGTTGTTTTCCTGGAAGTGAGTTAACATCTGACTGGGATAGATACTGTGACGGGAAGTTTTCCGTCAGGATGGATACTAGTGTCAACCAATGACATCTATACCCGCGATTTAAGGAATGGATCTACTATGTATAAAGCAGCTTCAAACTCTGATTACTTTACAAATGAGGTAGTATGTTAAATACACAGATGGACGAAAATCAAAAATCGAAACACCACGAAGGAGTTGTGCGACGTGTTTCTACATCTGAAAGGTCACGTTTATCCAAATTTCGCGCCAGTCGCATTACGGTGCAAATCAGATCTGCTTTATATACGCGCTGCAACGGTTGTGAGCATTTGCTACGTGGACGTGGTGAGTTGACGTTAGTCAAGAATGCCTTTAAGGCAATAAAGATGACATTATCTGCCACTCACCGAATTCGAACGAGGTCGTCTAATAGGGCCACGACAAGCTGGTTGTTCATTCTGCGATATTGCAGAAAGACTTGGTAAGAACGTAGCCAACGGTATTTGAATGCTGGCAACGGTGATCAAGGGAATGTATGGTCGCAAGAAGACCGGGCTCCAGACGGCCACGTAGCATTACCGAGAGGGCATGCCGCCGTGTTCGGCGTGTAGCTCTGTCACATCGTACTTCATCTGCAGCAGCAATCTGAGCAGAAGTTGGCAGCACAGTGACACAACGAACTGTTACAAGTCCGTTACTTCAAGAACAGCTCAGAGCCAGACGTTATGTAGCGTGCATTCCACTGCCCAAACAACTACTGTTTGCGGCTTCAGTGATTTCAAGCGAGAGCTCATTGAAGGGCAGGGAGCAGGTCTGATGTGTTTTCTGATGAAAGCTGGTTCAGACTCGTTTCTAGTGATGGCCGTGTGTTGGTTAGGAGGAGGTCAGTAGAGGACCTGCACACAACCTGTCTGCGACCCGGACTCACTGGACCTACACCTACAGTTATGGTCTGGGGTGCGGTTTCGTATGACAGCAGGAGCACTTCTTGGCGATCCTCGCACCCTGACTGCAAATTTGTACATTAGTCTGGTGATTCGACACGTTGTGCTGCCATTCATAAAAAGCATTCCAGGGGGTGTTTTCCAACAGGATAACGCTCGCCTTCATACAGCTGTTGTAACCCAGGTTGGCATACAGAATGTCGGCATATTGCCTTGGGCTACTGAGTCATCATATCTGTCTCCAATCAAGTACGTGTGGGACATCGTCGGACGAAAATTCCAGCCTAATCCACAACCAGCATTAACCTCACCTTTATGCAGGCAGGGAACAGGCATCGAACTCCATCCCACGAACTAAGATCCGGTAGCTGTAAAACACAATGCATGCACGCATGTACGCTTGAATTCAACATTCTAGCGGTTACACCGATTATTAATGTACTACCGTTTCACATTTGCAATGGGTTATCGCGCGCTTACAATAACCTATGATCTTGCAATGTTAATAACCGTAATATGATACCTAGACAAACGTATTCCCGAAATTTCATTACTCTATATTCAGTATTTCTCAGTGTTAGGATTTTTTCCGTCAGTGTACGTCACCTTCATGGTCGAAGACACAAATACCATAATCGTGTTGGCCTTATTAGTTACGGATTATTCACCTACAGACTAAAGAAAAAGTGGAAACTAAAATTTACGCTCCTTTTTGAGAAAAGTTTCTTTAGGACGTTAGTCTCGTGACCTATGTGTCGCACAATGACAAAAGACCGCAGGTACCTTCAGTAGTGTATCTCGATACTGCCTGCAAAATGTGTTGCTATAAGAGACTGTAGTAAAGAAGTATTAAACTAAAATGTCATCTTGATGCTGGAGTTTCACTGAATGGACGCCGAAAACGTAAAAAAATGATAAACTTATTTCATTTTGTTATTTTGCGGGAGGTGAGGGGGGGCGGGGGGGGGGGGCGGGATCAGTGACAAAAAGGTTTAGAGATGGTTTGAAATTATGTGTAGAGTTTGTTGGAGTAGCCGCTACGTGCCCTCATTCTTAAATACTGGATAATTTGGCATTGAGAGTTACGCTGCCTGAAGACATTTACACAGTTTCTACCTTTGATATTTGACTTATTGTGTTAAACCATTAACGTAAGATTGTGTCCTCTTAATGAGTAGATTATGACAGCTATTTAAGTTTTTAAGTTTGGGTCATAATCATGTGAAAGTCCGAAAATCAACGTTTTGTTACCACTGGACGCATTTAGATAGGCAACCTGAAAATTGAAACCTGTAGCCATTTAATAGTATAAATTTCTCTCCTGATATACATTTAATGATTTGCCTTCAACTGTAGCGGGTAACCTTAAAAACTTTACAGTTGAAGACAAGTCATTAAATGTATATCAGGAGAGAAATCTATATTATTAAATGGCTAAAACAGTTAACCGGTTTCGGTTGCGGGTTGCCTATGTAAAGGCTTCCAGTGGTAACAAAATGTTGAGTTTCAGACTTTCATATGATTATTATTGAAATTTAAAAATTTAACAACTGTTTTGTTCTCGAATGATGTCAGTGAGCGAGGTGGCGCAGTGTTTGGCGAACTGGACTCACATTCTGGAGGACTACGGTCCGAATCCGCATCCGACCTTGCAGGTTTAGGTTTTCCCTGATTTCTCTAAATCGCTCCAGGCAAATACCAGGATGGTTCATTTGATAAGGGCGCTGCCGATTTCCTTCCTCATCCTTCCCTAATGCGAGCTTACGCTCAATCTCTAATGACCTCGCTGTCGATGGGACGCTAAACACTAACCTTATTTCCTTCCTTCTCGAATGATATAAGCATAGTTGTTACAGAAGCAGGTCAGAAAGATAACAGCGTTGCAAAACATGTTCTGTAGGGAGAGAATGTAATTTGCGTAACGAAGCAAATGGACCACGATACCAGCTCACGATATTCTGTAAATCGTCGTCACCTTAAGGAAATGCGTGAGCTCCCATTCGTCCTGTAGCAGTAGAGTGAAATTGTTAAACTGTGCTAACATAATTACTGGATATTTATTTGTAAATAAACGTAGCAGATAATAAAATATTTTGGATTTCACATTAAAATCAAACGTTTCGTCCCCATCTACGGAGGACATTTTCAAGGGGGATCGTCTGTGAGTGTCTGATTCACACCCTGGCTCGGTACTGACTGCAGCAAAATTTAGTTGACCCGTGCTGCCGCGCAGTGGCGCTACGTCACATGCTTTGAATCGAAGCCCCACGAGACATAGGCCCCCCCCCCCCCCCGCAACGGACTTGTGACGTCACACTGGTCGGCTGTCCACCACACTACACGAACGCTCGGCTCTGTGAAGGGCCCACGGGAAATCAAAATATAATTGAAAAGGTACCCACTAAACTTCGTAGTGTGCTATCGAGAGCTTGCAAGCATTTAAAACGCTCAGTCAAGAATTATTAAACTCGTTTGAAATTGTTACTCGCTCCTCGCAGGAAACGGTTGCTGGTACTCGCAAGACCTACAGTGTTATGTGTTGTGCCGTATGCGCCTTGGTCGGTCTTCCTCGTGGCCTTGGTTTGGATCCCGAGCGCTATTGGTCGTTGTCGGTTGCCACCGTTCGCTGTTGCTATTATCCCTTGGTGGAAGACTACTACGCCTCTTCTTCAGCACCGGAATCCAGAATCCAGATGTCATTTAATTTCAAGCCCTTCCCCTTCCTACTAAAATCCATGGGGTGTTTATCAAGGAGAAGGGCGTAGAATTGAATGACATCTGGATCTGTACTAGTCTTCCACCATGGGGTGATAGCAACAGCAGACGACGGCAACTGTCAACGATCGAGAGCGCTCGGGTATTCAAAGCAAGGCCCACGAGAAGACAGTCCGAGGAGCGTACTTCACGGAGGTAGGCTTGAGGTCGCTCGCTCAACTCAGAAGACGAACTACGTTCCAACACCTGTTAACTCGTAACTAGGTGTGTACCCCTCCCCCCCCCCCCCAAAAAAAAGAGCTGACACACTACTTAACCTAAATTATCCTAAGGACGAACACACACACCCATGCCCGAGGGAGGACTCGAACCTCCGCCGGGACCAGCCGCACAGTACATGACTGCAGTGCCTAAGACCGCCCCGCAAATCCCGCGCGGCTGTGTACGTATAAACGAGAATTGTATATTTTACTGGAATCCGCTATTGTGGAGCCTTACTGTTATTAGTCCTACAACGGTCTGAAGTCCATAGGCCTACTTATAATTTGTTACGGCAGTACTGGAGTGCAATAAAAATCACACCAGAATGATTATCAGTTGCGTAAGGCACCACCTCCCGTATGAAAAGAGGACTGTTAAGCAGATGAGACTAAATGTTAGCCGGCCGGAGTAGCCGAGCGGTTCTAGGCGCTTCAGTCTGGATCCGCGCGACCGCTGCTGTCGCAGGTTCGAATCCTGCCTCGGGCATGGATGTGTGTGATGTCCTTAGGTTAGTTAGGTTGAAGTAGTTCTAAGTTCTAGGGGACTGATGACCTCATAAGTTAAGTCCCATAGTGCTCTGAGCCATTTTTGAACTAAATGTTATAAACAAGCCACTATACCATTTATATCGAGTATTGACCTTAAAATAAATTTTGTTGTAGTTCTGTGACTCAGTAAGACTTCATTACAGCAGATTCCAGTAGAAGATGCAGTTCTCGTTAGTGCTCCCACGCCCCGCTGCGAGTTAACAGGTTCAGAAACCCATTTTGTGTGCTGAGCGGAGCGAGCGAGAGATTTCAGGTCTTCTTCGGGAAGTATGCGCCGCGGCCCGTCTTGCTCATAGGCATGTGACGTCACGCTACTGTGCGGAAGCTCGCGTAAACGGAATGTTGCTGCAGTTAGTAGCGAGCTAGTGTGTGAATTGGACACGATCCACCTTGAAAATGTCCTCGGCATACGGGGGCGAAACGTTGGGCTTTAATGCGAAATCCATTCGACCACTGCATTATAGCCCGGAATATTTTATTAATTGCGCTTATTTACCGTGTCTTAAATTTTATTTACCCCGGAGCACACGGCATATAATAGGATTCCGTACTTGATCCAAAAGTGAAACGAGTTTTATGTTGCAGGCAGATTACTACAATTCTTAACAGTTCGCACTATTGTAATCTGGAATGCATGGCTGAAATATGGTTCCATTTTTAAACTTCATCAAGAGTATTTCTTAAACAGCTCTGGATATCGAAACGAAGTCCCCAGCAAATGCAGATCTGTTGGTAACACATGCATTTTCTTTTCTTTTTACCGAGATATTGAGGAAACTACGTTTCTTCCTAAATGAAACGACACACTTTTGAAAGGCATACGAATCTTGCCAACAGTGACTGTTGCTTCGGAGAGACAGTGTCTTTCCTTCTGCCTTGCCACTTGTGTTTTCAAAATTACCAAATAATTTTCCGAACTTTTCATTTCAACCCTTAGCAAAGGTTCTAAAAATGTTAATGACTTTTTCATGCATGTAAATAAATGGGTTCTAATAACTTTTTGGTCACCAAATGTGAAAAAGGCGCATTATATGCAATTTACAAGTTACAAAAGATTTGTACTCAGCATATATCTAAAATATGATAATAAGCAAGTAGAAGAGGTTGATCGATCTGTATCTTTGGGATTTCAGCTTGCTAATTAATTCAGTTGTCAGGAGCATATCACAGAAACTTCCAGAGCGCCTAATAAGATCTTTATTTACAATTTGGTTTGGCAGTCACAGGTGATATAAAAGTACGAAAGCTACCATACTTAGCTTTCGTTCTTTCTATAATGTCAGACGGAATCATACTTCGGGTAACTCATGAAGTCTATGTAAAGTTTCCCGACTCTTAAAGCATGTAATATGAATAATTTATGGGCTGCACTCAAGAATTACCTGCAGAGGCCCCTTCAAGGAACTGGGGATACTGACTACTGCTTTCCAGTGAATTTAGCCCTTAATCAGATTTATCACAATTAATATATCTCTCTTTCAGTTCATAGTAACGATACTATCAATTAAAATAATCTACATAAGAATTTAAAGTGACTTACTTTTTTTCTGAAACTTGTACATTGTTCAGGAACTCACAGTTTCAATAGGTTGCTAACAGCCACGAAAAGTTTAGCTACTAAAAAAGTACAGCTGAAAAAATTGTAAAGGATTTACTGATGGGCAGTTCCAGCTTCATTGGCAAATGTTCTGGTAGAATCAACTAATGAGTATACCGTTATTAATACATGACGCCTATAGGCCGAGGATGGCATGGCGGTCGGTCGGTGCCGTTGGGCCTTCGGAGAACTGTTCGGCTGGAGTCTGTTATACTATTACATAAATCACCTTTAGGGCAGTATTGCAGTGTGTGTTAATAAGTGTAGTAAAATTATTTTGTAGACATCAATATACATGAATTTATGTTTGTTATTGTTTGGTAGTAGCTTTCAAATTAAAACATGTTTCAGTTGTTTACTTACTCGAATTCGCCGAGTTTCATTTCACTCAGGATCATTTGAAAGGAACATTGATACATATTTTCTTTCGAAAGCATGTATTACATATTTTTTGTTTGTTTCTACGGCTTGCTCTACATCCTTGAAGAGCTCCTCACCGTTGATCTATAGAGTGAAAAGAATATCTATCTAGCTACCTGTATGTATCACTGAACGTTTCTTTCCAGTATGTTTCAGATTCCGATAAAATTCTTGTATAGTTCTTTAAAAGGAGTATATAGTTCCATTTAGATTATATTAAAAAATGTGAAGCATAAAGAAGCTTGCAGAAATTGTTTCAAGAATTCTCATATCTTAAATGTTCCATAATTATACGTTTCGGAAACGGTTGTGACTGCATTGCTAGATCTCAGAAAACACTGGAGACCAATTAAATTATTCATGCCCATAACAAAACAAATAGAAAACGATTGGATTGCGTTTAACCTAGGGTACAAATTTTTGAGAAAGGAAGTGAATACTCAGGTATCAAACTGATGAAAGCGCTGCAAATAAACCTATATAACACCAAAAGTGAAAACTGTTTCCCCGTAACACTGAAAACAATTTCTGCCTGTAAAGGAATTTTGTAGCCTGACGGCAATGGGGGAAACAGCAAGCTGAAGAAGTTCTTGTTACCTTTTAACTATTTGAATCTGTACCTGAAATAATAAACATTCGCCTTATTATACAGAATGAGTCATAAAAGAAAAAAAAAAAAAATTCTGCGCATCGTGTTACACATTGAGCCAAAAACACAAAATTTATTTTCCATGTTCCTATGTCAATAAGTGGACTTGCAACAGAATTTAATAAAAAAACGTGGCATGTGAGAGAAGCTATTGAGTGCTGTGATGCGCCTGCATATGCCAGTAGGAAACAGCGACAAGACTGCGCGAATTGCGAGCTTTGTAGTATAGTCTCATTTCCGTTTCATTGTCGGGAAAGTGTAGATCACCCGATTATATTTGAGTATAAGATTAGTTGTGAATATCTTCAGCAAGTTACTCAGTATATGTACTGAGGGTTAATACTAAGAAGCGATATGAAATGTGATGATGACATAAAAACAGTGTTTGGGAAGGCGAATGGAATATTTGGATTTGTTAGAACAGTTTTGGGAAAATGCAACGCATCTGTGAAGGTAATCGCCTTCAAGACGTCAGTACGACATTTTATAGAGAATTTTTCCAACTTTTGGAGTCCTTATGAAGTAGGCATGACACACACACCGAAAGAATGCAGAGATGCGCTGCTAGGACTGAAACAGGACGGTATAACCTATAATAAAGCTCATTCTACGACAAAAAAAGACCCACAACGAAGTAATTGTGCGAATGGGATGGAAATTGGTAGATGTGATGTACATGCACAGACAAACCAATCATTTCATTTTTGGAAAAAATGGACGGTTTATTCAAGAGAAACAACTTCAGAAAATGAGCAAGTAAATAACACGTTGGTTCACCTCTGGCCCTTATGCAAACTATTATTCGGCTTAGCTTTAATTGATAGAGATGTTGGATGTCCTTCTGAGGCATAACGTACCAAATTCTGTCCAACTAGCGCGTTACATCGTGAAAATCCCGAGACTGTTGGAGGGATCATACTGCTCCGAACGTTCTCAGCTGGGATGAGATCCATCGAACTTGTTGAAGAAGGGTGGGTTGTGGCAAGCCCGAAGACAAGCAATAGAAACTCTCGCCGTGTGCGGGCAGGCGTTATCTTGCTGAAATGTAGGTCCAGGATAGCTTTCCACGAAGGTTAGAATATCATCGACGTACAGCTGTGTTGTGAAGGTGTCCCGAGTGTCTGCAGGCACATATTCAGTTTGGAATCTCATTAACTGTATTACACCTGTCTTCGAACTGAGCCCCGATGACCAGCGAAGACGTATCTGGAGATGGACAGCGGTGGGACACCAACCTAACTGTCACCCGCCATAAGGCCTAAGAACAAGGAGTGATGGTCTGGTGTGCCATTTATTTTCATAGTGCAACCCTTTTGGTTGTCATCTGTAGCACCTCTACAGTACAACGGAAAGTCGGTGATATTCTACGTCCAGTTTTGTTGACGTTCATGATCAGCCATCCTGGGCTTATAATTTAGCAAGATAATACCCGCCCGCACGTGGCGAAAGTTTCTACATCTTGCCTTCGTGTTTGTCACACCCTACCTTGGCCAGCAGGGTCGCCGAATCTCTCCCAGACTGAGAACGTTGGAAACATTATGGGAAGGGCCCTTCAAGCAGCTCGGTATTTTGACAATCAGACGGTCCAATTGGTCTCGTATGTTGGGTTACAACAGCGATATGTGGGCGAGCGTATCGTGCTGGAAAACGTCGCCTGGAATTCCGTTCAAAATTGACAACACAACTGGACGCATCACCTGACTGAAGTACAAATTTGCGGTCAGGGTGCTTGGGATGGTCACGAGAGAGCTCCTGCAGTTATACGAAATCGCACCCCAGATCATCGCTCCACGTGTAGGTCCAGTATATCTAGCACGCTAACAGATTGGTTGCAGGTCCTCAACTGACCTCCTTTTAACCAACACAAGGCCGTTACTCTCAGCGAGGCAGAACAAACTTTCATCAGAAAACACAACAGACCTCCAGCCTGCCCTCCAATGAGCTCTCACTTGACACCACAGAAGACGCAAATGGTTGTGGCTAGGGGTCAGTTGAATGCACGTTACAGGGCGTCTGGTTCGGAGCTGTCCTTGAAGTAACCGATTTGTAACACTTCGTTATGTCACTGTGGTGTCAACTACCGCTCAAATTGCTGCTGCAGATGCACCACGATTTTGACAGAGCCTTATGCCAAACACGATGGTCTTCCCTCTCGGCAGAGCCATATGGCCGTCCAGAGTTTGGCGACCGTACATTCGTGTGACCACTGCTATCAGCACACATGTACAGTGGCTATATTCCAGCCAAGTCTTTTTGCAGTATCGCAGAAGAAACATCCAGCTTCTAATAGCCCTGTTACACGACCTCGTCCACACTCTGTGAGGTGGTGATAATGGCGTCTTTGTCACCCTGAGGGCATCCTTGACTAACATCAATTCACCACATCCAATCTCAGAGGTACTCTACTGCATTGGCTCCTTACTTAGCTTGCATTTATCGCAAATCTCTTGCCCAACGTAAAGTCCCGAGCGACTGGAAAAAAAGCGCAGGTGACGCCTGTATATAAGAAGGGTAGAAGGACGGATCCTCAAAATTACAGACCAATATCCTTAACATCGGTTTGTTGCAGGATTCTCGAACATATTCTCAGTTCGAATATAATGAATTTCCTTGAGACAGAGAAGTTGCTGTCCATGCATCAGCACGGCTTTAGAAAGCGTCGCTCCTGCGAAACGCAACTCGCCCTTTTTTCACATGGTATCTTGCGACCCATGGATGAAGGGTATCAGACGGATGCCATATTCCTTGACTTCCGGAAAGCGTTTGACTCGGTTCCCCACTGCAGACTCCTAACTAAGGTACGAGCTTATGGGGTTGGTTTCCAAGTATGTGAGTGGCTCGAAGACTTCTTAAGTAATAGAACCCATTACGTTGTCCTCGATGGTGAGTGTTCATCGGAGGTGAGGGTATCATCTGGAGTGCCCCAGGGAAGTGTGGTGCGTCCGCTGTTGTTTTCTATCTACATAAATGAGCTTTTGGATAGGGTGGATAGCAATGTGCGGCTGTTTGCTGCTGATGCTGTGGTGTACGGGAAGGTGTCGTCGTTGGGTGACTGTAGGAGGATACAAGATGACTTGGACAGGATTTGTGATTGGTGTAAAGAATGGCAGGTAATTCTAAATATAGATAGATGTAAATTAATGCAGGTGAATAGGAAAAAGAATCCCGTAATGTTTGAATACTCCATTAGTAGTCACAGTCACGTCGATTAAAAATTTGGGCGTAACATTGCAGAGCGATATGAAGTGGGACAAGCATGTAATGGCAGTTGTGGGGAAGGCGGATAGTCGTCTTCGGTTCATTGGTAGAATTTTGGGAAGATGTGGTTCATCTGTAAAGGAGACCGCTTTTAAAGCACTAATACGCCCTATTCTTGAGTACTGCTTGAGCGTTTTGGATCCCTATCAGGTCGGATTGATGGAGGACATAGAAGCAATTCAGAGGCGGGCTGCTACATTTGTTATTGGTAGGTTTGATCATCACGCGAGTGTTACGGAAATGCTTCAGGAACTCGGGTAGGAGTCTCTAGAGGAAAGGAGGCGTTCTTTTCGTGAATCGCTCCTAAGGAAATTTAGAGAACCAGCATTTGAGGCTGACTGCAGTACAATTTTACTGCCGCCAACTTACATTTCGCGGAAAGACCACAAAGATAAGATAAGAGAGATTAGGGCTCGTACAGAGGCATATAGGCAGTAATTTTTCCCTCGTTCTGTTTGAGAGTGGAACGGGGAGAGAAGATGCTAGTTGTGGTAAGAGGTACCCTCCGCCACGCACCGTATGGTGGATTGCGGAGTATGTATGTAGATGTAGATGTAGCTAACGCTGACGACCGTTACAGCGCGCATTTAAAGGAAACCTGATTTACATCTTCATAGTAATAGTATTCGTGCCACTCTTATGTGACTGGTGAGAAATTTGAATAGACGTCATCTTTTCGATGGAGAAACACTCCTTCTAACTTTCGTTTATGTCTCACAATTCATTTTTGGTGTTGCGATTTTTTTCCGCCAGTATAGGTGTAGATGTAGAAACAGCAAAACGTTTGTGATTTATGACAAGAAATTTATTGTAGACTCTTAGCACGTAAAAAAATGGTGTCGAGTATGCGAGGGAAGAGAGGTGTCCCCATTTTTTTGGCTGGGTAAGTGTCCGCTGTGCCAGGCGATAAGCATCGGCGCGCTCGTGTGAGGTGCCGTACCTTAAGCGGTCCCGGCGGCGTTACTGGCAGAGTGTTCTTCGCGCAGGGCCCAGCCCGCACAGGGTACTTAAGAGCGTTTCGAAACGTGGCGAGGCGTGCGCGTCCACTTGGAGCAGATAAGCATCTGGTCCGGCGATGCAGCGCCGACGAGTCGGCCGGCCCTCGCTCCGAGCTCTAATGAGGCCGTAATGGAGAGCGATGGCGCGCCCGCTCGCAATCCGGCCTCCTTATTGAATAGGCCGCCTGTAATTTCTGTCGCCTCGTCATCGTTCATATCACGACGCGCCCGTAATGGCTCTGAGAAATGGCCTTTCACTGCCGAGAAACTCGGAATAAAACGCGTTTGCGTTATGAAGCGTGTCGCAGGTAGCAATCTGCGTGGCCACAGCCCTGAGTGCAAGGACACCAGAGGGTTTGCCACTGTTATTGTACAGTATACGTGGCACAGATCTGGGCGTACGAAAAACTGCTGGTAATACGGTTGATGTGATGCAGGCGTTTAGACGTTCTAGAAGATGCAGCGCTTCCTTCGCAACGATCACCTTATGTGTAGATTGTTTATGGAGGGGGTCCGCCTTGAGAGCAAAACACAATTTTATCTTTTCGACTATTTCCCAGACGTCTTTCGCTGACGTTGCAGCGCCGTCTGTAGCTTTTTATTTTCTTTCTGTTTAACAGGAAAGTGCCCTTTTCTATTTGTACACACGTAAATTTGTGTTTTTAAGACAATATTTACGAATTTGAAGAACATGTTGTGGTTTTTCTGTTTTTTTTATTTTTTTTTTAATATTTTGTATTGCACTTGTTTTCTCCCACAGTTTGTCATCTGCAAACGTATAGAAGTTAATATATAAAAAGTTATTTACTTTCAAATTTTACTGCTGGGAATGTTATGGTTAGGCCTAACAATAACTAATTCTATGTGGAGGATCGTGTGTGTCTCTGTGTTTTTGCAATATGTTTCATTTATTTTCTCTGGTTACCCCGTTATTTTTACTGAGAAAAAGTGCACTATGTAACTTCCACATTCACTGTTTTATCACACTGAAGATACTGCGGAAAAGAGAAAAAGTACGTGAAATATATTGCAGAAAATCACACACACACACACACACACACACACACACACACACACACACACACGCCCTCGCACGCAGACACTATTTTCTACACAGAATTAATTAACGTTAGACCTAATCATAACCTAAATTTCGAAGTAAATAACTTTTCTACAATAAGTTCTATATGGTTGCATATGACAAACTGCGGAACAACACTAGTGCAGTAAAGCACATACAAAAATCAAGAAAACCATAGCATGTGGTAAAAAAAACTTTGTCTGGTCTTGAAGTTTGTAAATACTGTCGTAAAAGCCCAAATTTATATGTGTACAAGTAATGAAAAGCATGTTCCTGTTTAAGAGAAAGAAAATAAAAGTCCACTGATGAAGCTGAAACTTCAGCGAAACACGTCTCGGAAATAGCAGGAAAGACATACTTGTGTTTTGCTCAAGGCGGAGCCCCTCCAAAAACAAATCTATTTGTAGAGAAACACGGTCAGAAGAGCTACACCTCGAGATGCCCACAGTCTGTAGTAGAGACGGCTAGTAGCTAAAGGCTGTGAGGTGACGTCGCCCCAAAACATATATTAAAATGCATTGTTCTGTCGTGTATTAAATAATTCAAATAAAGGATTTTAAAATTTTTAAAATTCTTATATTTTGAAACTTTCAAAAAGATTTTTCATGGTTCTCCCGAGGATCTTAATAATTCTGAAGGAATGTCGTCTACTCAAAATGGTTCAAATGGCTCTGAGCACTATGGGACTTAACATCTGAGGTCATCAGTCCCCTAGAACTTAGAACTACTTAAACCTAGCTAACCTAAGCACATCACATACATCCATGCCAGAGGCAGGATTCGAACCTGCGGCCGTAGCGGTCGCGCGGTTCCAGACTGAAGCTCCTAGAACCGCTCCACCACACTGGCCGACTCGTCTACTCCAGGGGACGTCTTTCATCTTACGTCGTTCAGAGCTCTATCAAATTCTTCTCGAAGACTCATATGTACTTCAGTGTCTCTTTCTGTACAATTGTCTTAAAATTTGTTTCAATTACACAGAACCTCTATTCATTTCGCCTTCCAGCCTTCCCTTCTTTGCATAGTACGGGCTAGCCATCACATGTCTAAAAATTCATACAGATCCTTCTTTTTTCTCCAAAGGTCGCTTTAATTTCCCTACGCAGTGCAGCTATCTTTCCGATAATCCATGCAATCTTCCACAGATTTTCATTTGTCTTCTAACAATAGCTGCTTAGCAATTTTGCAGTTTCTGTCAATTTTTTTTAGTCCTACGAATTCCATTTTTGTCTACTTCAAATGAAACTATATGGTTCCAAACATCTTTGCAAGCCTCAAACATCTATGATGTATACAAGCAGGTTGAAGCGAAAAATGAAAATTTGTACCCAGACTGGCATTTGAAGCCAGGTCTGCTCATTACGCCACCCTGGCACAGTGGCTTTGCACAACCGCACGGACTACCCTAGCGCGCCTCCCTCCTCAGTCCAAATTCCCATTCGTCATTCGTGCCTCATCCGATTTGGTATTCCTCCTGAACACGAACAGCATTGCTGAGGCTCTTCAGCTGTGTTGGAATAGCGCCTCGCCATCGAATGATATGGTGGTTCCTGCCTGAAATTCAGGCATAGATCTTTTTAATCAAATGTAACTATATTGTTCCATAGATCTTTTCAAGCCTCAAACATGTATGTTGTATACAGGGTGTTACAAAAAGGTACGGCCAAACTTTCAGGAAACATTCATCACACACAAATAAAGAAAAGATGTTATGTGGGCATGTGTCCGGAAACGCTTAATTTCCAAGTTAGAGCTCATTTTAGTTTCGTCAGTATGTACTGTACTTCCTCGATTCACCGCCAGTTGGCCCAATTGAAGGAAGGTAATGTTGACTTCGGTGCTTGTGTTGACATGCGACTCATTGCTCTACAGTACTAGCATCAAGCACATCAGTACGTAGCATCAACAGGTTAGTGTTCATCACGAACGTGGTTTTGCAGTCAGTGGAATGTTTACAAATGCGGCGTTGGCAGATGCCCATTTGATGTATGGATTAGCACGGGGCAATAGCCGTGGCGCGGTACGTTTGTATCGAGACAGATTTCCAGAACCAAGGTGTTCCGACAGGAAGACCTTCGAAGCAATTGATCGGCGTCTTAGGGAGTACGGAACATTCCAGCCTATGACTCGCGACTGGGGAAGACCCAGAACGACGGTGGTGGTTGTGGGTAGTGTTTAACGTCCCGTCGACAACGAGGTCATTAGAGACGGAGCGCAAGCTCGGGTTAGGGAAGGATTGGGAAGGAAATCGGCCGTGCCATTTCAAAGAAACCATCCCGGCATTTGCCTGAAACGATTTAGGGAAATCACGGAAAACCTAAATCAGGTTGGCCGGAGACGGGATTGAACTGTCGTCCTCCCGAATGCGAGTCCAGTGTGCTAACCACTGCGCCACCTCGCTCGGTTAGAACGACGAGGACACCTGCAATGGACGAGGCAATTCTTCGTGCAGTTGACGATAACCCTAATGTCAGCGTCAGAGAAGTTGCTGCTGTACAAGGTAACGTTGACCACGTCACTGTATGGAGGGTGCTACGGGAGAACCAGTTGTGCAGGCACTATCAGCAGCTGAATGGCCTCCACGGGTACACTTCTGCGAATGGTTTCTCCAACAATGTGTCAATCCTCATTTGTGCAAATGTTCTCTTTACGGGTGAGGCTTCATTCCAACGTGATCAAATTGTAAATTTTCACAGTCAACATGTGTGGGCTGACGAGAATCCGCAAGCAATTGTGCAATCACGTCATCAACACAGATTTTCTGTGAACGTTTGGGCAGGCATTGTTGGTGATGTCTTGACTGGGCCCCATGTTCTTCCACCTACGCTCAATGGAGCACGTTATCATTATTTCATACGGGATACTCTACCTGTGCTGCTAGAACATGTGCCTTTACAAGTACGACACAACATGTGGTTCATGCACGATGGAGCTCCTGCACATTTCAGTCGAAGTGTTCGTACGCTTCTCAGCAACAGATTCGGTGACCGATGGATTGGTAGAGGCACACCAATTCCATGGCCTCCACGCTTCGTGCTCGTATTGTGGACGGCTGTGATACAATACACCATTCTCCAGGGCTGCATCAGCGCATCAGGGATTCCATGCGACGGAGGGTGGATGCATGTATCCTCGCTAACGGAGGACATTTTGAATATTTCCTGTAACAAAGTGTTTGAAGTCACGCTGGTACGTTCTGTTGCTGTGTGTTTCCATTCCATGATTAATGTGATTTGACGAGAAGTAATAAAATGAGCTCTAACATGAAAAGTAAGCGTTTCCGGATACACGTCCACATAACATATTTTCTTTCTTTGTGTGTGAGGAATGTTTCCTGAAAATTTGGCCGTACCTTTTTGTAACACCCTGTATATGCAGACTGGAGCGACAAGTGAAAATTTGTATCAAAATCGGGATTTTCTCCTTTCCTCAGCTAGATTCAATACCTCGAACGTTACCCTAGCATTTCTACTGCCTATTTGATCCTTATTGCCTTCACTATTTCCTCTCTCAAGACTACCCATTCGTCTTCTATTGTGTCCCTTCAACCTACTACAGACAACTGATGCTTAATGCTCCCGTTAAAACTCCAAATGACATCTGGGTCTTTCAGCTTATCGGGTCTCACTTTCTATACTGCCTTTCTGCAATTTCTTCAGTTTTTATCTGCAGTTCAGGACCAGTAAATTGTGGTCGTAGTTCACATCTGACCCTGGAAAAATTTTCATTGTAAAATAGGGTTTAGAAATCTCTGTCTTGTCACTATGTAACCTACTTGAAACCTTCGAGTCGTTCTAGGTCTCCTCCGCGTATGCAGTCTTCTTCCACTCTTTTTAAAACAAGCGTTAACAATGATCGGATTGTACTCAGTGCAGAAGTCTACCAGGTGGCATCTTCTTTCATTCCTTTCCCCCAGACCAAATTCTCCTACTATTTGTCCTTGTCATCCTCCTCCTACCACTCAATTCCAGTCCTCTGTCACAATTAAAATTTTCTCTCCCTTAACTATCTGAATAATTTCTTTGTCTCATAATATATGCTTCCAACCTCTTCGTCATCTAAGGATTTAAAATCAGAAACGAAGGAAGAAAGATCGGGTTTAACATTCCGTCGATATCGAGGTCATTCGAGACGGAGCACAAGCTCAGACTGTGTTTAGCATGAGAAGGAAATCCTCCATACCATTCTCAAAGGAACCATTCCGGCATTTGCCTGGAGCGATTTAGGAAAATCACAGAAAACCTAAATCTGGATAGCCGGACGTGGATTTGAACCGTCGTCCTCCCGAATGCGAGTCCAGTGTGCTAACCACTGACTCACCTCGCTCGGTGTCTACGAATACAGTAGGCATACTCATATAAGCTTGAACTACTGTGGTGGGTGTTGGCTTCGTCTCTGTCTTGGCTACTACAATGCATTCACTATGCTTTCCGTAGTGGCTTACTCCCATTCCTAGTTTCTTGTATGTTATTAGTCTACTCCTGTGCTACCTCTACTGGATTTTGTGTTGATAACGCAGTACTTACTTGACCAGAAGTCACATTCTTCCTCCCACTACTTTTCGCTAATTCACACTATATCTAAATTCAAGTTATCGAGTTCCATTTTTAATGTCTCCAACCGACCTACCCAATTAAGGAATCTAACATTCCACACTCCGACACGTAGAACAGCAGTTTTGTTTCTCCTGATGTCCTAGTGAATAGTCCCCTCATCGTTATCCAAATGGAGGACTATTTTATCTCCGGAATATTTTACGTAAACATTCAGCCATACAGTAGAGCAGCATAGCCTCAGGATATACAACTGCTATAGTTTCCCCTTGCTTTCAGCTGTTTTTAGTAACAACACAGCAATGACAAGTTGCCCAATGTTAGAAGACCAGATCAGTCAATAATCGAGACTATTGCACCTGCAAATACTGAAAGGTTGCTGCCCATCTTGAGGACCTACATGTTTGTATGACTCCTCCACAGACATCCGTTCGATATGGTTGCACATACGGTACGACTATTCGTATCATAACCGCCTCATCTCGAAAAAGAGGAAGGCAATGTCTTTTAATACGAAATAAAGCGCAGCAAAGTTTTAGAAATGTAAAGTACTGCCTTTAGTGATGTTCGAATGATATAAGAGTTTTGAAGATGGCCATGTAGACGTTGAAGATAACAGACTCTCCGGATGACCCAACACATCATCAGTAGATCGAATCGTGAATAAAGTGAAGGAAATCATACTGAACGATCGGCCAGATCGCAATCAAAGAAGTCTCTGTTGACACTGGATTTACGGGCACGATATCAAACTAAAGTTCAATCGTCCCAGTGGATGTATTCTTGTTTACCAAGACAAAAAAAAAAAAGCTCATTGTAGTCTTCGCTCTTAACGGCATACTTATTGCCGTAAGGTCGAACATTCAGTAAGGAGTACCACTTACAAGTTAAGCACCATTTGCATGAAGCGATTATAAAATAATAATACAGTAAGCAATATTATTATTGTTAGATAAAGCTGGGCTTTGTGGCGATACAATTTGGGGTCTCATGAGACATTTTTTTGTTTCATAAAATGAAAAAATCTGAAAAGACTGTCTTTATATAGGGATGGAAGAGACTAAGAAAGCGTTGGTGGGAGAACTAAATTCTATCCCAAAGATCGAGTTCCAGAAGTGTTTCGGCTCTAGTACAAGTGTATAATACAAAAAGGATGTTATTTTGAAGGGGTAATGTTGAATTAGACGAAAAAATACAAATTATTTCAAAAAACAAGAATTCCCAGTATTTTTTTGAACACAACTCATACGTAAAAACGTGTGGTCTTCAGTCCGAAGACAGGTTCGTTTCAGTTCTCCATTCTACTCTGTCCTGTGCAAGCCTCTTCATCTCCGAATAACTACTGCAGCCTAGATACTTCTGAATTGCTTGCTATATTCATCTCTTGGTGTTCCTCTGCAATTTTTAGGCCCCACAGGTACCTCTAACATTAAGTTGGTGATTCACTGATGCCTCTGAACGTGTCGTATCAACCGATCCCTTCTTCTAGTCAGGTTGCCCCGCAAATTTCTTGTCTTCCCAATTCCACTCAGTACCTCCTCATTAGTTACGTGGTCTACCGAATTAATCTTCAGCAAATTTTTCTTCGGTTTCCTTTACTGCTTGCTCAATTGAAAATATCGGGTATGCGCTGCAACCCTGTCTCACTCTCTTCTCAACCACTGCCCGTCGATACTTATACCTGGCGTCTCGTTTCTGAGCAAGTTATAAATAGCCTTTCTGTCCCTATATTTTACTTCTGTTACCTTCAGAATTACAAAAGCTTTCTCTTTGTCTACAAATGTTACAAAATTATGTTTGCCTTTCCTTAAGGAAGTTTCTGAAGGAAGATCTGCAAAAACAACATGTTGTTGTTGTGGTCTTCAGTCCTGAGACTGGTTTGATGCAGCTCTCCATGCTACTCTATCCTGTGCAAGCTTCTTCATCTCCCAGTACCTACTGCAACATACATCCTTCTCATTCTGCTTACTGTATTCATCTCTTCGTCTCCCTCTACGATTTTTACCCTCCACGCTGCCCTCCAATGCTAAATTTGTGATCCCTTGATGCCTCAAAACATGTCCTACCAACCGATCCCTTCTTCTAATCAAATTGTGCCACAAACTTCTCTTCTCCCCAATCCTATTCAATACCTCCTTATTAGTTACGTGATCTACCCACCTTATCTTCAGCATTCTTCTGTAGCACCACATTTCGAAAGCTTCTATTCTCTTCTTGTCCAAACTAGTTATCGTCCATGTTTAACTTCCATACATGGCTACACTCCATACAAATATTTTCAGAAACGACTTCCTGACACTTAAATCTATACTCGATGTTAACAAATTTCTCCTCTTCAGAAACGATTTCCTTGCCACTGCCAGTCTACATTTTATATCCTCTCTACTTCGACCATCATCAGTTATTTTACTCCCTAAATAGCAAAACTCCTTACTACCTTAAGTGTCTCATTTCCTAATCTAATCCCCTCAGCATCACCCGACTTAATTCGACTACATTCCATTATCCTCGTTTTGCTTTTGTTGATATTCATCTTATATCCTCCTTTCAAGTCACTGTCCATTCCGTTCAACTGCTCTTCCAAGTCCTTTGCTGTCTCTGACAGGATTACAGTGTCATCGGCGAACCTCAAAGTTTTTATTTCTTCTCCATGGATTTTAATACCTACTCCGAATTTTTCTTTTGTTTCCTTTACTGCTTGCTCAATATACAGATTGAATAACATCGGGGAGAGGCTACAACCCTGTCTCACTCCTTTCCCAACCACTGCTTCCCTTTCATGCCCCTCGACTCTTATAACTGCCATCTGGTTTCTGTACAAATTGTAAATAGCCTTTCGCTCCCTGTATTTTACCCCTGCCACCTTCAGAATTTGAAAGAGAGTTTTCCAGTTAACGTTGTAAAAAGCTTTCTCTAAGTCTACAAATGCTAGAAACGTAGGTTTGCCTTTTCTTAATCTTTCTTCTAAGATAAGTCGTAAGGTCAGTATTGCCTCACGTGTTCCAGTGTTTCTACGGAATCCAAACTGATCTTCCCCGAGGTTGGCTTCTACTAGTTTTTCCATTCGTCTGTAAAGAATTCGTGTTAGTATTTTGCAGCTGTGACTTATTAAGCTGATAGTTCGGTAATTTTCACATCTGTCAACACCTGCTTTCTTTGGGATTGGAATTATTATATTCTTCTTGAAGTCTGAGGGTATTTCGCCTGTTTCATACATCTTGCTCACCAGATGGTAGAGTTTTGTCAGGACTGGCTCTCCCACGGCCGTCAGTAGTTCCAATGGAATATTGTCTACTCCGGGGGCCTTGTTTCGACTCAGGTCTTTCAGTGCTCTGTCAAACTCTTCACGCAGTATTGTATCTTCCATTTCGTCTTCATCTACATTCTCATCCATTTCCAGAATTTTGTCCTCAAGGACATCGCCCTTGTATAGACCCTCTATATACTCCTTCCACCTTTCTGCTTTCCTTTCTTTGCTTAGAACTGGGTTTCCATCTGAGCTCTTGATATTCATACAAGTGGTTCTCTTCTCTCCAAAGGTCTCTTTAATTTTCCTGTAGGCAGTATCTATCTTACCCCTAGTGAGACAAGCCTCTACATCCTTACATTTGTCCTCTAGCCATCCCTGCTTAGCCATTTTCCACTTCCTGTCGATCTCATTTTTGAGACGTTTGTATTCCTTTTTGCCTGCTTCATTTACTGCATTTTTATATTTTCTCCTTTCATCAATAAAATTCAATATATCTTATGTTACCCAAGGATTTCTATTAGCCCTCGTCTTTTTACCTACTTGATCCTCTGCTGCCTTCACTACTTCATCCCTCAGAGCTACCCATTCTTCTTCTACTGTATTTCTTTCCCCCATTCCTGTCAATTGTTCCCTTATGCTCTCCCTGAAACTCTGTACAACCTCTGGTTCTTTCAGTTTATCCAGGTCCCATCTCCTTAAATTCCCGCCTTTTTGCAGTTTCTTCAGTTTCAATCTGCAGTTCATAACCAATAGATTGTGGTCAGAATCCACATCTGCCCCTGGAAATGTCTTACAATTTAAAACCTGGTTCCGAAATCTCTGTCTTACCATTACGTAATCTATCTGATACCTTTTAGTATCTCCAGGATTCTTCCAGGTATACAACCTTCTTTCATGATTCTTGAACCAAGTGTTAGCTATGATTAAGTTATGCTCTGTGCAAAATTCTACAAGGCGGCTTCCTCTTTCATTTCTTCCCCCCAATCCATATTCACCTACTATGTTTCCTTCTCTCCCTTTTTCTACTGACGAATTCCAGTCACCCATGACTATTAAATTTTCGTCTCCCTTCACTACCTGAATAATTTCTTTTATCTCGTCATACATTTCATCAATTTCTTCGTCATCTGCAGAGCTAGTTGGTATATAAACTTGTACTACTGTAGTAGGCATGGGCTTTGTGTCTATCTTGGCCACAATAATGCGTTCACTATGCTGTTTGTAGTAGCTTACCCGCACTTCTATTTTTTTATTCATTATTAAACCTACTCCTGCATTACCCCTATTTGATTTTGTATTTATAACCCTATAATCACCTGACCAAAAGTCTTGTTCCTCCTGCCACCGAACTTCACTAATTCCCACTATATCTAACTTTAACCTATCCATTTCCCTTTTTAAATTTTCTAACCTACCTGCCCGATTAAGGTATCTGACATTCCACGCTCCGATCCGTAGAACTCCAGTTTTCTTTCTCCTGATAACGACGTCCTCTTGAGTAGTCCCCGCCCGGAGATCCGAATGGGGGACTATTTTACCTCCGGAATATTTTACCCAAGAGGACGCCATCATCATTTAATCATACAGTAAAGCTGGATGTCCTCGGGAAAAATTACGGCTGTAGTTTCCCCCTGCTTTCAGCCGTTTGCACTACCAGCACAGCAAGGCCGTTTTGGTTAATGTTACAAGGCCAGATCAGTCAATCATCCAGACTGTTGCCCCTGCAACTACTGAAAAGGCTGCTGCCCCTCTTCAGGGACCACATGTTTGTCTGGCCTCTCAACAGATACGCCTCCGTTGTGGTTGCACCTACGGTACGGCCATCTGTATCGCTGAGGCACGCAAGCCTCCCCACCAACGGCAAGGTCCATGGTTCATGGGAGGAAAAACAACATATCTACAAAAAAAAATTTATGCTTCCGGTCGAGAGCTCCAGGACACCCCTCCTCACCCCCCCCTCTCCCCCACCCCCCGCCCTTATATCTGCACCAGGCACCATACGGAAGATACTGCAGTTGTCAAGCTATGGAACATCCGTACGATACTCCTGCGTGACTGAATGTTCAAAAATGACATTTAAAATTTCAACATCACTGTTGCAGTCTTCTATCGCCACACCAGAAAGGTCGACAAGAGACTGAATACATGGCTTCGATTTGCCTAGCCGTTTTAAGTAGGACCAAAACTTCCTAAGGTTCTTGGTAAGTAGTTTTCGCTAAGTTGTTGCGTGCCTTTCACAGCGTTCTTCCTCCACGGGCGTGAATTCCTACTAACTTCTGCCTGTTGATATTTCTGCGTCTGTTTTTGAACCAAGAGTGCAACAACGTTTTCTCAGCATTTTTCGAATTTTGTTAATAAGCCACGGTGGACCTGTTTTTTGTCCTTAATCCATTTAATCTGCATATGGGCTTACTTCTACAGAAGCTGAACTACAAACAATTTAAATCTGGCTCATAATTCGTCTACATCCGTCATACTGGAACGGAATGACGTCGATTCATTGTCTAAGTATTATATTAAACAACTGTTTATCTGCTCTTCCCAGGTTAAAAACGCTTCTAGCCTTCTTGCTGACTTCACTAATGATATCGTGATCGCTAATCCCTGTCTCTATACTGCCACTGTCGTTTGATGTCAGACATAACTGTAGTCACAAGATCTTACTCGTATTTATTTCCATTAAGTGTGGGTTGTCGCACTAGTTGGTCAAGACAATTTTCGGCGAGGACGTTCAGAACTTCTTCGCGATACTATATGTCCGTAAAACTTGCAACGAATCCATAGACATCCCAATCTATGCTCTGGAGGTTAAAATCGCCTCCAACTGGTATTGCGTGATCGTGGTAATTAGTCGCGCTACCGACGGTTGTTCAACTGTTACAGCGGAAACGGGTGGACGGTATAAACCTCCGATGATTAACTTTAGTTCACGCATCTTTGAGCCGTTAAGTGAAGGCCGTCGGCAACAGCGTTGCCTGTGGTAAGAGGTAATGCCAGAAATTTAATATTCTCGGCGCTCTTAACATGTGGATTTTGGAATATTGAATTCTCTAACGATTTCCGAAATGGAATGTCCCATCAGCCTAGCTCCAGCTCCTACTCCACGTTCAGAGTCTCTTCAGTTCCCATCGTACAGCCGTAAAGACGTCGGAAACCTTTTCACATGAATCACTTGGGTGCAAACAATAACTCCTGCCCTTTTTATACCTTGCGTATACGATACTATCGCCATCTGCATACGAGGTGCGACAATAAAGTAATGAGACTGATTTTCTTTCCAAGATGTGGCAACCCTGCAGGCTTGCTTAGGCACAATGTCTTTGACCTTGGTCTATAAGTTGCTTCTAGTCCAAGCAGCACATCGATGCAACTGCTCAGTCGTGAGTTGTGCTGTAATAAGTTAAGACGCGTTTGTGTCTCTGGTCACAGAAATGGAACCGCATAATACTGCGCAACGGTATGCCATTTCTTTTTGCGTTAAATTGGGTGAAAACACGACGACAACTTGCGGTAAGCTTCAGAAGGCTTTTGGAGAGGAGACTATGTCAATAGCTCAAGTTTTTCGTTGGCATAAAATGTTTAGTGAAGGCAGAACGAATGTTGAAGATGAAGACCGCAGTGGACGACCATCAACCTCACGGACGGATGTCAGTTTGGCCAGGGTGCGTGAACTCGTACGATCTGGTCGAAGATTATCAGTGAAAATGATCGCAGAAGAACTGAAAATCAATCGAGAAACGGTTCGTCTCATAATAACTGAAGAAGTTCGTATGAGGAAGATTTGTGCAAAAATGGTCCCCAAAAATCTCACACCACAACAGCGCGAAACACGGGAAAACGTGGCAGCCGATCTGTTAGAGCAAACGGAAATCAATCCAGAATTGTTGAGGCATGTTATCACTGTTGATGAAAGTTGGTTTTTTTCAGTACGATCCAGAGACAAAACGCCATAGTTCGCAAAGGTGCTCAAAGGGATCACCCAGACTAAAAAAAGCTTGTATGTCAAAGTGAAAAGTGAAATGCATGCTTGTGTGCTTCTTTGATTCCAAGGGAATTGTTCATAAAGAGTGGGTGCCTCTTGGACAAACAGTTAACCAATATCACTACAAAGAAATTTTAGAAAGACTTCGTAAAACAGTTCTTCGTGTCCACGCCAACATTGCTGATAATTGGATTCTGCATCATGATTATGCGCCATCCCGTACCGCTCTGTCAGTACAGCGATTTTTAACCCCAAAACAAATTTCAGTACTACCGCAGCTACCTTATTCACCAGATACCGTTCCGTGCGACTTTTTTCTGTTTCCAAGAGTCAAAACGGCTGTCAAGGGACACTATTTTCAAACAACACAAGATGTCCAAAAAGCTGTGACGAGGGTCTCGGAGGATATTACAGAAGATGAGTTCCAGAAATGTTACCATCAATGACAGAAGCGCTGGAAAAAGTGTGTGCAATCAGAAGGGAACTACTTTGAAGGAGACAACACTAAACTTGACTAAAACGGTAAGCAACATTTTTTTTTCACATCAGTCTCATTACTTTATTGTCGCATCTCGTACCGGGTGATCAAAAAGTCAGTATAAATTTGAAAACTTAATAAACCACGGAATAATGTAGATAGAGAGGTAAAAATTGACACACGTGCTTGGAATGACATGGGGTTTTATTAGAACAAAAAAAAAAAACAAAGTTCACAAAATGTCGGACAGATGGGCGTCGTTTGGTGATGGTCGTGTGCACAGCCGCCACTTCCGTCATGCTTGGCGTCGCAGGTCCCCAGACCTCAGTCCGTGCGAATATTGGCTTTGGGGTCACCTGAAGCCGCAAGTGTCGGGACATCTCTAGGGATGCTGAAAGGCAACATCCGACGCCAATGCCTCACCATAACTCCGGACATGCTTTACAGTGCTGTTCACAACATTATTTCTCGGCTACAGCTATTGTTGAGGAATGATTGTGGACATATTGAACATTTCCTGTAAAGAACATCATCTTTGCTTTGCCTTACTTTGTTATGCTAATTATTGCTATTCTGATCAGATGAAGCGCCATCTGTTGGACATTTTATGAACTTTTGTATTTTTTTTGTTCTAATAAAACCTCAAGTCATTCCAAGCATGTGTGTCAATTTGTGCCTCTCTACCTCCATTATTCCGTGATTTATTCAGTTTTCAAATTTATACTGACTTTTTGATCACCCGGTATATGCGTGACTTTTGTCATCTCATTGAACATCTTGTACGCACGTCTTTATAAAGGCGTGACTTAAGTAATTTTTCTACGGTGGGGTTTCACACAACTCGCTGCCCGATTTTAGCGTAAGCACCGGCTGCGTTCGCCTCGAGGCGATTAGCGGACCGGAGCCATTAAAACGCGGGTCGGCAGCTGGCGGCGGGCCGTGCCGTGTTTCAGCAAAAGTGAAGACTGAGTACCCCGGAGACGCTCCTCTATAAATTACCGGCGGCAGCGGACCGTGGCTTTATTTTAATTAGTCAGAAACCAGCTTCATTATGCGGCGGGGCGACTGTCCGGCGCGTTGTGGGCGTACCGAGGGCCAGTGGCCAGGGCCCGCAGCCGCCTCACGCAGTCGTGCGTGCGGGGTCAGGTGGCCGCTGGTCGCCGGGTGAAAGACCGCCAAAGACTCACACACATAATGGCGCACTAAGAGACAGAAAACTCTGTTGCGACGCTACCACTCATGTCTACACACTTTTGTGCAATGCGAGGCGGGACATTGTGTAATCTGCAACAATAGTTTGGCCCTCACTCCGTCTTAAAGTTGACCACACAAGCGCGTAGTATTATTCGGCTGAAATTATGTTGTTGTGTACTACACTACTGGCCATTAAAATTGCTACACCACGAAGATGACGTGCTACAAACGCGAAATTTAACCGACAGGAAGAAGATGCTGTGATATGCTAATGATTAGCTTTTCATAGCATTCACACAAGGTTGGCGCCGGTGGCGACACCTACAACGTGCTGACATGAGGAAAGTTTCCAACCGATTTCTCATACACAAACAGCAGCTGACCCGCTTTGCCTGGTGAAACGTTGTAGTGATGCTTCGTGAAAGGAGGAGAAATGCGTACCATCACGTTTCCGACTTTGATAAAGGTCGGATTGTAGCCTATCGCGATTGCGGTTTATCGTATCGCGACATTGCTGTTCGCGTTGGTCGAGATCCGATGACTGTTAGCAGAATATGGAATCGGTGGGTTCAGGAGGGTAATACGGAACGCCGAGCCGGATCCCAACGGCCTCGTATCACTAGCAGTCGAGATGACAGGCATCTTATCCGCATGGCTGTAACGGATCATGCAGCCACGTGTCGATCCCTGAGTCAACAGATGGGGACGTTTGCAAGACAACAACCATCTGTACGAACAATTCGACGACGTTTGCAGAACATGGACTATCAGCTCGGAGACCATGGCTGCGGTTACCCTTGACGCTGCATCACAGACAGGGGCGCCTGCGATAGTATACTCAACGACGAACCTGGGGGCGCGAATGGCAAAACTTCATTTTTTCGGATGAATCCAGGTTCTGTTTACAGCATCATGGTGGTCGCATCCGTGTTTGGCGATATTCGCGGTGAACGCACATTGGAAGCGTGTATTCGTCATCGCCATACTGGCGTATCACCCGGCGTGATGGTATGGGGTGCCATTGGTTACACGTCTCGGTCTCCTCTTGTTCGCATTGACGGCACTTTGAACAGTGGACGTTACATTTCAGATGCCTTACGACCAATCGCTCTACCCTTCATTCGATCCCTGCGATAACCTACATTTCAGCAGGATAATGCGCGACCGCACGTTGTAGGTCCTGTGTGGGCCTTTTTGGATACAGAAAATGTTCGACCGCTGCCCTGGCCAGCACATTCTCCAGATCTCTCACCAACTGTAAACGTCAAGTCAATGGTGGCCGAGCAACTGGCTCGTCACAATACGCCAGTCACTACTCCTGATGAACTGTGGTATCGTGTTGAAGCTTCGTGGGCAGCTGTAGCTGTACACGCCATCCAAGCTCTGTTTGACTCAATGCCCAGACGTATCAAGGCCGTTATTACAGCCAGAGGTGGTTGTTCTGGGTACTGATTTCTCTGTATAATATATCTGTTCAATGAATACCCGTTTCTGATCTGCATTTCTTCTTGGTGTAGCGATTTTAATGGCCAGTAGTGTACTTCGTACATAACGGTAAGGAGAGGCTGGCTACAGAGCTGTGGGGCAGCTGTCACCTTAGGACAGCTGGACAGGAGCAAAAATGGTTAGCGAACAAGTTAACATGGGAAACAGAATATTTACTTAACTTGTGTTTCTCCAAGCGTATGAAGACTGATCACAATTAACGCAGCAAGAAACAGAGACCAACTGATGCAGTAGCAGCAAGCATAAGGCTCTCTGAACTAAGCACGAACGATGATGTCGAAGCCGCAGCTAGGTGACGTGTGCGTAGCGTCACATAGCGAATATGCTCTGAGTGTGAACGGACTGACTGAATGCCTCCGGCCGTCCCATACCGCGGCGGCAGAGGGCGCTCGCCGGTGGTATGGAGCCGCTAAAGTTGTGGCTCAGCAGGCGTGCTCCATTGGGTCCATTGGATCTCGCACGACCGCTATCGACGTCTGACAAAAACTTGCAGTTCTGTTACCAACTTTGGGGCCCGTGGGGTGGCATCGGTACGTTATACCACATACGTATACCAAACACATGTAATTCTTCGCCCCTGACTACTGTGTGTTGAAACAGTACAAGTTGGTATCAGTGGCATTATCACGTTGTTCTTGTGCATATGAAGTCTGCGACCTATGGATGCCAGCGGATAGTAGTCTGCTTTGTACAGCACAAACGCCATTGACCACCACCTATACTGTGTGCCCTGTCACGCAACAGATGCATCCAGCATACTGCATGCAGGACGTGAAAGATTAGCAGGGTCCAATAAAACACTAAGGTCCGCCACCGGGTTCCCAGAAACAAATAAAGCTAATTCAAGGGTATACTTTTATTATTAAAACGATCGCAAACAATGTACAATACATCTCCTCAGTTAACTTTTCTGCAGAACTATTCCTACTTTAATCCACTGCTATTGACCCTAATACATTTATGTGCCGTGCGGGTACATTGTGGTTTGATTCAGTATCGATAGATCCCGCTGGTTGTCAGCATCACTGGCAGTGGTAGAGTGAGAGCGATTTGCTGTAGCCAGAGGGAAGCGCAGTGACGATGAGGTGGATTTAAGAGCGATCTCATGGGCTGTTGCTCTCTCTCTCTCTCAGTGATCGGGTGTCTAGAGTTTTGAGTGGTGATGTCAGGTAGCAAGTGCAGTGAGATCATGGGCGATAAGATCCTTGGCTCGCTGCTGCATTTGGAATGTTAGTCAGAGTTGGTTGCATGATCATCTGTCGACCGGATCACTGAAGATTGCCCGACGTTGACATTATTTTTGTGTTTTGTTTGTGCTGGGATTTGGATCATTGGGAAGACGCCTGTGTTCACTGTGGCGCCGGGTTGGTTTCCTATCAGCTAGTTACAAAGTACTGAAAACGAGGGTGACTGGCGGATCTGCTCAACCGATTGCAGCCACTGATCGTCCGGTAGATGACTTGTGTTCCTACTCCTGGAAATTATGACGAGCATTCAATTACAGTCACAACCGCTATAGTTTACGTGTAAAAAGGCTGTTCTCTTACTTGCGATACTGGTTATTCATGGTGGTCAGTGAAGTAGTTTTTGTGAACAATTGATGTGATCTCATTCAAGTCATTTTACTGTGTATTTTTGACTACTATACTGGCTGTGTGGAAGCCTCTTGCCGAGGTAGGGCCGCGCTAACTGGCGTTATCTAAAATAAGTAGTACATAACGTGATTTCAGCGCATGGCTTTGTTTTTCCAAATTTTCTCCAATGTCTTTTGATGTTGCAATTTTCTGTAAAATTGGCAACTATTAATTTATGGGTTATAGGACAGCTTCAGTATACATGTGATTTATTCTGTGAGTTCCGCTAAAAGTGTATTGAATAAAATAAATGGTTGATCCTAAAGTGGTTGCTCTCTCTGTTAACCATACTAAAGTGAGAGCCTAAAACCTCAGCTGGGCAACCAGGTTGAGTGTTGTTTACAAACAAAAGGAACAAGTTATTTTGGCCCTTCACAGGTAACTTGTCTGCACGACCAAATGACCATACAAGGGTTGTTCAATAAGTAATGTCCAACATTTCTTTCCTCAGAACATATTTATTGTTAAGAGTCAGAATTTGGTGACAGTATACATTAACATGTTGAAAGGAGTAAACTGGATGAGTTCCTTTAGACCGTCGCCCCTGCACAGGCTCTGCTGGCACCACGGCAGGTATTGCAGCATTGTTCTGCTTGAGCCCTGTGCTGACGAGGGGCTGCCCTGTCTGCCCTGTATGGCTGTGGACCTGTCCGGCAAGATTTACTAAAGGATAGTCTCGCCGCCAATTGCTTTCAGCTCCCAGCAAGCCATTGCTATGAGCTAAGAATCATAAAAATACCTCTAGTTTTAAGCACCCTATCTGGCTCCATCAACATCTGCTCAGGCTGGTAACTTCCTGGAGTTTCGCTCAAGGTGTGTCAGATTGTAACAAAATCTTTAATAATTTTCCATATGCGAAAAATAGGTGAGAGAGTAACTTGTCCTCTCTCACTGCCCCCTACCTGCCATTGATTTCTGCGTGGGTAGTGTCTCACTTCAATCTACATCTACATCTACATGATTACTCTGCAATACACATTTAAGTGCTTGGCAGAGGGTTCATAGAACCACAATCATACTATCTCCCTACCATTCCACTCCCGAACAGCGCGCGGGAAAAACCAACACCTAAACCTTTCTGTTCGAGCTCTGATTTCTCTTATTTTATTTAGCTGATCATTCCTACCTATGTAGGTTGGGCTCAACAAAATATTTTCGCATTCGGAAGAGAAAGTTGGTGACTGAAATTTCGTAAATAGATCTCGCCGCGACGAAAAACGTCTTTGCTTTAATGACTTCCATCCCAACTCGCGTATCATATCTGCCACACTCTCTCTCCTATTACGTGATAATACAAAACGAGTTGCCCTTTTTTGCACCCTTTCGATGTCCTCCGCCAATCCCACCTGGTAAGGATCCCACACCGCGCAGCAGTATTCTAACAGAGGACGAACGAGTGTAGTGTAAGCTTTCTCTTTAGTGGAATTGTTGCATCTTCTAAGTGTCCTGCCAATAAAACGCAACCTTTGGCTCGCCTCCCCCACAATATTATCTATGTGGTCGTTCCAACTGAAGTTGTTCGTAATTTTTACACCCAGGTACTTAGTTGAATTGACAGCCTTGAGTATTGTACTATTTATCGAGTAATCGAATTCCAACGGATTTCTTTTGGAACTCATGTGGATCACCTCACACTTTTCGTTATTTAGCGTCAACTGCCACCTGCCCCACCATACAGCAATCTTTACTAAATCGCTTTGCAACTGATACTGGTCTTCGAGTGACCTTACTAGACGGCAAATTACAGCATCATCTGCGAACAACCTAAGAGAACTGCTCAGATTGTCACCCAGGTCATTTATATAGATCAGGAACAGCAGAGGTCCCAGGACGCTTCCCTGGGGAACACCTGATATCACATCAGTTTTACTCGATGATTTGCCGTCTATTACTAGGAACTGCGACCTTCCTGACAGGAAATCACGAATCCAGTCGCACAACTGAGACGACACCCCATAGGCCGGCAGCTTGTGAGGAACGGTGTCAAAAGCTTCCCGGAAATCTAGAAATACGGAATCAACTTGAGATCCCCTGTCGATAGCGGCCATTACTTCGTGCGAATAAAGAACTAGCTGCGTTGCACAAGAACGATGTTTTCTGAAACCCTGCTGATTACGTATCAATCGATCGTTCCCTTCGAGGTGATTCATAATGTTTGAATACAGTATATGCTCCAAAACACTACTGCCATCCGACGTCAATGATATAGGTCTGTAGTTCGATGGATTACTCCTACTAGCCTTCTTAAACACTGGTGCGACCAGCGCAATTTTCCAATCTGTAGGTACAGATCTATCGGTGAGCGAGAGGTTGTATATGATTGCTAAGTAGGGAGCTATTGTATCAGCGTAACCTGAAAGGAACCTAATTGGTATACAATCTGGACCTGAAGACTTGCCCGTATCAAGCGATTCGAGTTGCTTCGCAACCCCTAAGGTATCTACGTCTAAGAAACTCATGCTAGCAGCTGTTCGTGTTTCAAATTCTGGAATATTCCATTCGTCTTCCCTGGTGAAGGAATTTCGGAAAACTGCGTTCAATAACTCCGCTTTAGCGGCACAGTCGTCGGTAACAGTACCATCGGCACTGCGCGGCGAAGGTATTGACTGCGTCTTATCGCTTGTGTATTTTACATACGACCAGAATTTCTTCGGATTTTTTACCAAATTTCGAGACAATGTTTCGTTGTGGAACCTATTAAAGGCATTTCGCATTGAAGTCCGTGCCAAATTTCGCGTGTCTGTAAATTTTAGCCAATCTTCGGGATTTCGCTTTCTTCTGAACTTCGCATGCTTTTTCCGTTGCCTCTACAACAGCGTTCAGACCTGTTTTGTGTTCCATGGGGGATCAGTTCCATCTCTTACCAATTTATGAGGTGTGAATCTCTCAATTGTTGTTGCTACTATATCTTTGAATTTGAGCAATATTGCTTAGTGTGACACGAAACAGAGGAAATCATTGAAAATAGTAGGAGAATCTCATCCTGATAACCGATATATGTATGAAAAAGGTAACTTTACCAATCAGGATTGCCCATGGCTAAAACACATCCTAGTTTGACCCCATTAATTCCAGGGGTCATTCACTCACATGAACCTGCAAGCCAGCAAGAGTACATGTAAACATTTCTGTGAGTATATGAATTACATTAGATCCAGGGGTCATAGCTACATCAAAGGCTTCCGTTAAACATTTGATATGTGGTTAAAAGGCCTTTAAGCAAAGAAATGTACCCATTCACACCATATCCTAAGGTCAGAGATGTCTAATGTCCAAAATCATCTACAGTGTGCTGGAGTATGAACTGTTCTCTGCTCATTGATTTACCCCTGCTTCATCGCTCATTTGGTCTCAGTCATCAAACACATACATTCTCAAATTCCCAGTGAACAAGGAAATAACATGTGTAATCTGATGTCTTATTACCTAAGTTGTGTAAATTTGTGTACTATAAAAACACATAATCTCTGTTGAGAGCATTAATAAATGTGCAGAAAAAACATAGATTTCACAACCAAAATGGTTCAATTGATGCATACAAAAAACACAAAAAGATATGACAGAATGATATTACAGAAAGGTATCCTATCGCTCCCTTCACAAGGGTCCCAGGGGAGACAAATTTTACAATTGAATATGTCACATGAATTGAGAACATGGCACTTCTGCACACTCACAAACCGTGACTGGTAGGACTGAAGAACAATTTTCGCCAGAGTGTAATGGCCTGTCAGTCAGTGCATGATGTGGCAGAAGTGGTGGCAGATGTCTTTGGCGTTCCCTCTCGACTCTGGCAGCATCTAGTGTCTTGGCATCATGTGGCATCTTTGGCAGCTTCCAGACACCACTTGATCTTTGGCCTCATCCTGGTCAGGCTTCAGTCAGCCTCAGGTACCGGCATGGTAGCATTGATGTGCAACCCGCCCCCTGGCACAGAAATCCATTCAGCATTAGCGGGACATGAGACTGCCCTATTCTTCCCGTTCGCCTCTGCATCGGAACGCGCGCCTGCCAGTGCGGTACATCAGACTATCTCGCCTTTTGTCGACAGGACACGTCACTCTTGGCACCACGCTGAGTCAGTTAGGCTCGGTGCACGTGCCGACTATGGTGCCACGCGACTCGCTTGTCCCTCACTTAGTGGCATGGCGCGTCATTGGCCGCTAGGGGGTTGTTGCCGGCTTATGGTGGCATCCCGCTGTCTGCGCTGGCTTAAGACATTCCATCTCCCTTGGTAGATGACTGGGCTGTGTGACGTAGGCGCGTCAGCTGGCAGTGGCCGGTCCTGTAGCTACGGACGGTCCACCTCACCTGGTCAGATGCAGCTCACTCATTACGGCTGCCCACTCCACTCACCCCTCACTGGCTGTCATGGGCCATGACGTCCTGTCTGCCGTGTTGGTTCCGGAGTCCAATGGCGGATCTGCACAATCCTCAAGTGTTTCAGGTGCCATATTTTCTCACAAATGTCATTACATCGATATAAGCAATTTACAGAAAAAGTATGAACAGTAAATTAAAAAAAAATGTTTTTACATTTCCAAAAATAAATTTAATGACTGCAGGGCCCTGTTAATGTAGTATGGACGTAAATTACGTGGTGTGAGGTGTATTTGTTTGTGTGTGCACATGTTTTTGTTAGTTTTTGGTTAGTTCTACTCCTGTCATGCACTCTAATTTTACGCTGGCGCTACCTCTATACTTCCACCAAACGTGCAGACTTCTACAAGTACTAAATACTAACTTATTGTATTACCCTATGCCTTCGCTAATACTACCGACGCGAAATTTCATGCATTTTATTCGTTGTATACTCCTCTTTTATTTCTCAATGTCCAGCGGTGTTGTCTGCTGATGCTGAAGTGGTCAGGAAGTGCCTCTACTCACTCAGGTGCTGGTGATTTGCCTGAAATCTTTGTAGTGGCATTTATGATTGTGTACACATAATTTTACAAAGTACAAGGATGCCTCCTGTCTCCTCTGTCAGGATCACTGCTACTGAAATGAAACACAAGCATTCTGTATATATATATATATATGATTTTTCTAATATAAGTCTCATCCATGGTCCATCATTTCGTTTATGCTGCCTATTTCCGGGACTGGGGTTCGCCACTCTACCGTGACTTGTATTTGTCCGTGCTAATTCCCAATACACAACATTTCGCCGACGGCGTTCACATGGCGCTGGCAAAATTCCACCACGAGACGGGCTACAGTGCACGACAGGCGATGGCTCATAACATACCGAGTCTAGCGTCGACACGCGCCCAAAGTGTGGACCGCTAACACCATACGAAACACATCCGAAAATCGTGACACGCATGCTCTATGACACAATTTACCATCTTGACTCCATGAAAAAAAAACACAAAGTGACGTACGTCCGTCCCTTGGGTAGTGTACAAGAAACCACGGAAAGTAAACACAAACAATTTCTTTGGCCATGGTGATACTTGTGAAGGCTCTTCTACGAGAATGCTACGACAGAGTACGTAGCTCAACTGCGGTCAAATTAAGACAGATCTCCCTGCTCTCCTGGGAGTGGAAATCGGACAAAAATTGTTACGTCCAAAGAAATAATAGTAGTACTCAGTTGTTTGGAGTGTTCAGTACTGCAACGTGCCTCGTTTGGCATGTCACAAAATATGCCAGTTGTTGATGAGATATAACTTGCAACGAATTTTAATTCAATCTGCTGCCTGCTAGTGAATGTTGGCGTGAAGATGTCACAAATACACAACTCATTTGACCACGTTCAACAAGGACTCATGGTGAAATACAATGAAAATGACAAACAAAATAACACGGAAATAGAACAAAAGGAAAATTATGCTAAGCAACACAATATCAACATTAAATTACGTTAAACAGTTCATCCATGGAGACTATTTACGTACTGCATCTTCTCTGATCTATAAATCTACTATGTACACTTATTCTAGGAGTGGTTTTACATGACAGACATGGTGGATGCCGTGAGATTTCCTTGATTTCGAGGTCTCTAGCTCCAGAGAGTTGAAGTGAGCGATTCTCCGGACACGGACAGGTTCATAACAGGTGGGACGGAATTTGTGGCACAGCTGTTTCTGTTTGTTAGATAGACAGAAACTTCTAACGAGAACTTTCTGGCCAATTCGGCACTCTCTCTCGCGTTCTCTTCTATCCCAACTCTCTTTCCGTTTCTTTCCTGCCTCACGCAATCTCCGGAGTGCAAGGTTAACGACTTGTTGGTGTTGTTCTCGAGTTCGCGGGGGAAAATTTACAACTTTACGGAAGAGATCTGTGGGTTGCCTGCTCTTGAGAACTGTTACTGGTGCTACTTCAGTGGCACCATGTGGCTAATCGTTCATCACGTCCTGGAAGTCATATAGGAAAACATCCCACGTGGAATGTCGTTTCGCGCAGTAGTTACGGCAGAGGTTTCCCAGATTTTTCATCACTCTCTCTGCTGGCGACGATTGTGGATGTCATATGGAAGCGAATATGGGTTTGATTCTCTATTTCGCACCATCTCTTTCCGCTTCTCTGACTGGAACTGAGGTCCATTGTCAGAGATGATCCTGTCGACATGGCCGACTTGCGTGAGGAAAACTTGCAGAATGCTCCACATACTGACTGCGCAATTGCTTTCTTGAGTGCGGTTAAAGTGACATACTTGGATGTCAGCTCTACTACCACAAGGATGTAACAGTATCCTCTATTTGTTCGCACTGGTGAGCCCATTAAATCTGTTGCTGCGAGGTGCTTCAACTTTGATGGGATGATGTGATATATAGGTTCTTGCGTTGTCACAGTTGTAACGCCGGAAATGCATATCCTCCTATTTCCATCTATTGTACTATAAATTTTTTTCCTTATTTTCTCACCTGAATATATGACGTTTCTGTGTCTTTGTATATTTTAATTGTTTTACTATTTGTATATATATATATTTATTTATTTATTTATTTATGCATTTGTGTCGATGTATAATTGGTTTGTTTTGTAAATATTATTTGTATTTTTACGCTGGGTCTTGCCTAGGGAAAACTATGCTATCGAACGAATACATCCATAGGTCGTGTGGAGAACCAAAGTGTTTAGGGTCTTTGGTAGTGTTAACTCTGCCGCGTGGAGCGCGGGCAGAGCAGAGGGAGTCTGGCTGGAGTAGTGCGGTTGAGCAAGTGTGTTGTGTGACGCTCCCGCGAGTTGCCGCGCTTTCGGGGTTTGGCAGCATTTAATTGCGCTCGACTTGCTATGATAGTTTCTGACACGGTGTCGCGGACGGGAAGCATTAGCTGGCGCACATCAAGAGCCCGTTTCGCCTGGTGACAGTGTCGAGAAGGAGGCGCGCCAACATCCAGCTTCTGCGACAGCGACGTCCGACAATGAGTGACTGTCGCCATCTCCTCGACCGACGACTTCAAACCTTCAATCAACCAGCAAGGAAGACTGGAAGCACGTAAAGTTTTAGAACTGTATGGCAGACCTCAGCTTTTAAAATTGTTGCATCACAAAATTACAGCAACTTAGCATGAACCTTTGTTGCTCATTGTCCCAATTGCATTACCAAGCAGGGTCCCTTCATTTTCCGAAATGATCCCGAGTGTCGTTGAAATTCAAACGCCAGCATTAAAGTAATATCATTCCATTTCACTGCTTTGATTTCAAAGTTCAGTTAAGGTATTCATAGCTGGCTACAATATTTAGATCACACAAGCACAAATTAAGAGTGCGAGTTTTGTTACCATATTTTAGCTTACCTGTGACTGCAGCTCAACTTGGTACGTACTAAATTTTACTATTATTAATTGTTCAGAATCATTTAATTCAAGTTAATAGTTAAATCTCTTATTTCTAAATTGCGTAGATTCAAGTAGCTTTTGAAACGATTGTTGAGGTAGACCAAGACTAACCTTATTTTATTGAATTTCGTAGTGCTTCAGAAACAAAGTTCACTGTTAATGTCAGTCACTAAATTAACTTTCAGTTTTCCTGTTTTATTAATTCTTTTGCTAAATTAAGTCAGAGTGTAGCGAAATTTATTACTTCTGACAAACATTCAGTTTTCACACAACACTTGTCAACCTTCAGTTGCCACGCTTTTAGTGCGGATTATATGTGCATTAATCGTTCATTTTCAGTTATTATAGTAGTTGTCCATAGGACTGGCGGCCGTAATTTTCCCCAAATCTCAAATATCTAATTAATTGTTAACGTAACGACCGCACATTTACTTTCTTTATTAATTTTACCCTTTTCTCAAAATTAATTTCCACCAATTTCATTCGCATTTTTCCTTTCATTTAGATGTAACCCTTTCCTCCCTCTTTACCGACAAATTAACTTCGGTGACGATTGCTTTTCGCAAATTTCCGTTAGGTGCACGCGGTTTAATTTTTCACTGTCATTAAGGTCGATAAGTGAGGGGGAGGTTGCACAGTGACGTGCACGGTCAAATCCTCCGGATTCTTCTATCCATATTCTTGAAATGGCACAGTGTGGGTAATTTTAAGAAGCACTTCCTGGGTCCAAAATGTAACTCAGGTGCGTGTGCCAGATGATCTTCTTCACCAGTTCATCTGGAATGCAAACGAGTCATGGCGCTCCTTCTCCTTCACTTCTTAAGAATGCCTTTTCGTACCAAGTAAACTGCCTCAGTTTTGATTCCTTCTTGTCTTTAATCCTCTGTTTTAGAGCAAATAAACCTGGATCCTTGTCCTGCTCCTTGGTGATGTCCTTGAGGCTCGAGGCTACGCAATTCTCAAATGCAACCTTCTTCATACAGAACAAGCTGTAGTGTCCGTCTTCGAGTGGGATGACCTCACTTGTTTCTAGACACACAGGTGAACGTGACAGCGCATTCTAAATGATGTTCTCCTTCCCTGATATATGTGTGATCGAAAAGTCATACTCCTGTAGCAAGAGTGCCCATCTCGTTAGACTTTTGTTTCGGAGTTTCGCTGTGAGTAGGAATTCAATGGCTTTGTGGTCGGTGTATACTCTTGTTTTCCTCCCATACAAGGAAAAATGAAATTTCTCGAAGCCGAAAACAACAGCCAAAGTTTCTAACTCAGTCACCGAATAATTTCTTTCACACTTGCTGAGGATTCGGCTTCCAAAGGCAATGGTTTTGTGCACCATGTTTCCTACTTGCTGATATCGTTGGAAAATCACTGCAGCAATCCCAGAGTAGGAGCTGTCTGACGCCATGCAAAAAATCCTTCTTCAGGTTGGGGCGCGAAAGAATTGGCGCATTAATCAGCGCGGTTTTGAGCCTTGGAATTTATCTTCCGCCACGTCGTCCCATTCCCACGGTGTCTTTTTTCCTGTGAGCTGGCATAGTCGCGGTGTCGCTAATTTCTTGACATAGACGAATCTCCTATAGAAATTTGTGATGCCAAAGAAGCCACGTAGTTGTTTCTTGGTTGTTGGCGTGGCAAATTTCGTAATTGCCTCTATTTTGTCCAGGTTTGGTGTGATTCCTTCCGCGGTAATGAAATGTCCAAGGAATTTAACTCGTGAGGTTACTGTGCACGACTTTCGTGATGTTAGCGGTTACGCCGCATTCTTTGAAGGTCTGTAGGATTTCTCTGTGGATCGCACTGTGTCCTCTCCACGTCGGTTCCGCTATCAAGAGGTTTTCCACGTAGGTGGTGATCCTTTGCTTAATGGAATCCTTCAAGATGCTATCGAGTCCTCTGATGAAGGCAGCTAAAGACACGTTTAGCCCGAACGGTAGACGTTTAAGTCGATAGCGTTTCCCGAATGTAAGGAAGGCCGTGTATTTCGTGCAGTCTGGGTGGAGCATAATTTGCCAGAAACTGAACCGCTAGTTAAGAGATGAAAAACCGTAATAACATGGAAATTTTGGAGGAGTTCCTCCAGCTTTTCCGGACGATCTGCCTCTAGCTTAATGATTTACTGATTTGGCACGAATCCAGCACCAAACGGATCGATCCGTCAGCCTTCTCTACCACTGTCAGTGGGTTGTTGTGCGTGGAGCTTGTTGGTTCAATGATGTCAAACATCATCTTGACTCAGAAAAACCTTCTGTCTATAGGGGTGTGGGATTTGGTAGGGAGACACGAAGAATTTAGTGTATTCCCTCGCCCGAAACGCATACATGAAATTTCGAATTGCTCCGGTTTTCGTAGAAAGACATCCGCGTTTTCTTTAATATTCCTTCCAGCTCTTCTTTTTCCTGTGTCGGGATGTTTACTAAATTCCCTAGCATCCCGCACCTCTCGTCGAATATGCTCAAAACCTTGAGTGTTGCGGCTACACTCATGGTGTCACGATTGATTTCTTTCTTCCACTCTTTTTTCTGCGTAGTTTAGTTTGAGGCATTCGGCATGGATTTGCGCACGTATTGCGTGGTCGGGAAAGGAAATCTTCATGGCGCCGTCTTTGTGTAAAGTCTGTTCTTCTCGCCATGCGTCCAGTACGGCCTGTTGTTGATTTAGGAAATCCAGGCAAAATATTAAATGCCAAAGAAGGGACGACCAGAAAGCTGAACGTCAACCTGGTTTGTAACTGCACTCCTGTATGTTTCCCTCTCAGAGCGCCGGTGATTTTGGTTTTCTTCAGCGTGAGTGCCGACTAACAATGATTCGTAGTGCATATCTTGTATGCCGAATCCGATATCGCCGTCACTTGGGTTCCACTGCCCACAATACCGGTTAGATTGATCTTGCCGACTGTGATGTGAATGATGGGGTGTAAATCCGGTTCTGTCATGATCTCCTTCTCTTGCCGCTGTAGTTCTCTTGTGTCTTCGTTCTGTAACAGGTTAATATCGCTCGTTACGATAGTTTCTACGACATTGTTTTGAGCTAAGTCCACAGCGACTGAGTATCAATTCCTGTTTTAATTTTTTCTGCGTGACCCCTGCGATGGGTTAGGAGGCCTCAATTTCACATATTCGCTACTTTGGTCATTCCATTGACCTTGACCGTTGTATGAGATGTTATTGTTTTGCTGTTGGTCACTAGAATCCTGTTGGCTCTGGTTCGAGTCCTACTGCTCTCTCCAGTTTCCGTTTCATCGGTAGTTGTTGTTGTTGTTGTTATTATGATTACAATTTCCTCGTCTTCTCCTATTTTCCCATGATGGCTGGTTATTCCTATTGAAGTTTGAATTTTGGTTTCGATTCGATCGATGTTTTCCCTCATTTCCTCCACCGTCATTCCTCTCTGGCAAATCTGGCCAGTTACGGTCATTATTTCTACTTCTTTCTCGCGAGTTGTGAATTTCATTCACGTAATCGAGTTCGCACAGCGCACTCTTGAAAGCTTCGATTGAATCGCTGCATCTACCGATGAGCAGTTGCTGGTAACATAAAGGTAATTTAATGTAGCAGTGCTTTATAATCTCCTTGGGACTGTACAGTTGATCCAAGAATCGGTTCTTCTTGACAGGGATTCGAAGAATTCGATAGGACTGCGGAATCCTGACACTTCTAAGTCCTTTCCTAACATGATCATCTGTTTTATCCTTTCCTGTGTGTCTTGCAACCAGTATGTGCTAAGGAATGCGTCCTTAAATTCTTGGTAGGAGCGACAACTCTCAGCAAGTCCGCGCATATGTTCTGCAATCTTTTCTTCTAACAAGGGAATCTCCCATCGCACCCCCCTCAGATTTAGTTATAAGTTGGCACAGTGGATAGGCCTTGAAAAACTGAACACAGATCAATCGAGAAAACAGGGAGAAGTTGTGAAGAGCTATGAAAAAAATAAGCAAAATATACAAACTGAGTAGTCCATGTGCAAGATAGGTAACATCAGGGATAGTCTGAGCTCAGGAGCGCCGTGGTCCCGTGGTTAGCGTGAGCAGCTGCGGAACGAGAAGTCCTTGGTTCAAGTCTTCCTTCGAATGAAGAATTTAATTTTTTATTTTCAGACAATTATCAAAGTTCAGGCACTCACACAAATCAACTTCGCTCTCCAAAATTCCAGGATATGTTCAGATTTGCTTGGACACAAGCAGGATTTGACGGTCTACACACGGAAAAATTTGAAAACGTTAAAAACATATGTTTTGACAGAGCACAGGGAAAACTGTGAGACTGCGAAACTGTTTCATTCATTTGTTGCATTTTATGTGACAAAGTCTTATGTTTTCATTACTTTTTTGGGAGTGATTATCGCATCCACAAGAAAACCTAAATCGGGCAAGGTAGAAGAATCTTTTTACCCATTCGCCAAGTGTACAAGTTAGGTGGGTCGACAACATATTCCTGTCATGTGACGTACATGCCGTCACCAGTGTCGTATAGAATATATCAGACGTGTTTTCCTGTGGAGGAATCGGTTGACATATGACCTTGCGATCAAATGTTTTCGGTTCCCATTGAAGAGTCACGTCCTTTCGCCTAATAATCGCATTGTTTTGCGGTGCGGTCGCAAAACAGATACTAAACTTATTACAGTGAACAGAGACGTCAGTGAACGAACGGACAGATCATAACTTTGCGAAAATAAAGAAAGTAAAAATTTTCACTCGAGGGAAGACTTAAACCAAGGACCTCTCGTTCCGCAGCTGCTCACGCTAACCACGGGACCACGGCGTCCTGACCTCACACTATCCCTGATGTTACCTATCTTGCGCATAGACTACCCAGTTTGTATATTTTGCTTATTTTTTTCGTGGTTCCACACAACTTCTTCCTGTTTTCTCTATTGATCTGTGTTCAGTTTCTCAAGGCCTATCCACTATGCAAACTTATAACTAAATCTGAGAGGGGTGCGATGGGGAGGTTCCCTTGTAAGAAATCACAGATAAACTGGAGCTTGTATTTCAGTGGCCAAGGTTCTGGTAGCAAGTCATCGTACTGTGCCACCCAGGTCTTTGGGTGTAATGCGTTATTTGCCTCCTTGTAGACTTGAAAAATCTGTATGGACAAGAAAAGTTTGTGGTCGAAAGTTCGACGTATCCGCCGTACGAATTTTCTCTCTCGTCTGCAGCGCATGATTCCATGTATCCGTGCCCAAACGATCCTCGTACACTGTTATGGTATCCAGTCGTATTGTCAGATTCACGTAATTACGTGTCTGACCTCCGTAGACGTTTACAATTGTTTTCCGGCTCGGTCTCTGACATACTGCGTGTTACCGAGAGAGCGTGTTCTATCACGCGTTTCGTCGCTGCAAGAGCACATTCCTGCTGCATTCGCCCATGTACAGGGCGTGTGTCCTCATACAGCGGTTCGGAGAGTGGCAAAATATTTTCTTCACTTCTGTGATGCTCTCGATGGCGCTTTACCGGACGAGATTGTGTTTGCAACTGCGCGACCCATGTGCCTGAGCCAACTCGTTTTGTTGCGCGGCGACTCGGGTCTGCTGATCATTAACTTCAGAGATTTCGGACTGTTTTATTTCTATCTGTTCGATTCGCTTCGCAGCCTCAGTTTTTCCAGCGTTTCTGGAACTATGTTTTTTCCTTGCATTTGTAGAGTTGCAAGTACCTTTTTTGTCTTACACACCTCAGTTCTTGTCAGGTTAACTTGTTCTTTGGCCACTGATGCGTCTTTTCGTGCTACCTGCGCTACCAAACGCGCTGTTTTGGCATCGCGCTTAGCCTGGTCCGCGACCTCATGCGTTTCTGCTGTCGTGTTCTTGACATTCTCTAGCTCTTCTTGGATTCCTACGATCATTTTCTTGATTCTATCTACACCGTCTGTGACTGTTCTTATGACTAATTTGTGTCTTTCCTCCTCTTTCTCCCGTCTCTTTTTCTCTGTCTCTTGTCTCTTCCTTTCTGGTTCTTGCATTAATTGCATGAGAGCCTTAAACTGAGATCCATCGCTAAGACCTCCAGTACTAGGTGAACGAGATTCCATCATTCTGTGACGTTTCGTCATCACTAACAAACGAAAATCTCAATCTGTCCTAACAAATCAGCAAAACGCCGTTCGCCACCAGAAACAAACAATCAAGTAACTCTGAAGTCACAACCACAACATGAAAATACACACATACAGTAATTAAATATTAGTACTATGTCTAGGCGCCAGCAACGCGAATATACTCTACCCAGTGCACCACATTAAACATGGGAAACAGAAACTTCACTAGGCAACACTATCTACTATCTGACGGTCATAGAAGGTGCCATCAGTTAAAAATTCTGCGCAAGGGACATCAAACTGAATGATTACGCTAGCAACCGATCTGAAGGTTACACAAGGTGCCATCAATCCCAGATCTTAGCATGGGATGCCACAATGAAAGGTAACTTGTTTGGACTATTTAATTGATTGAGAATGTTGGCAAAATTTATTGTACTAAGAACATTTATTTTACCAAACAGGACATAAATTATACGAAACAAGTTATAGGTTGAATTCCCTAAACAACTAACAGATGATTAAACACTCCACTGGGTGGTGCCTCGTTGGCAAAAACAGTTTAACTGGGCGATCGGTGAGTCAAGTACTCTGGCCCTAAAAATGTGGATAACTCAATTTGAACTGGTCTGACGCTGAGCAGACTTTGACTGATCAAATCTACTGTGTTTATCTACATAGGTGCAGCTGAGCGCAGGTGACGATTGAGATCTGTACGTCCTGACAACGCCGGAGCGGCAGTTCGTTACCCTGTTTGCTTCGTGCGGCGACGTGACTTGCAGCTGGCCAGATGTGTGCGGCGGAGGAGGTGAGACGTCGAGGCAGCACCTGTGAATCGACCGCGGCCACGAAAGAAATGGAAAATCTCACGGTCTAGCGATCAGGGAGACAGATCGCAGTTTACTCTGTGCCAGAGCCCTGAAGTCACAGCAGATTTCAGTGTGTGACACACCCGTTCGCTGGTCATACCAAGGACCAATTTCGATAACTCATACGACAGATCGCACAAGGATACCAAACGTCAAGACTGATAAACCAAAAATGCATAAGTGTGCACTCGGCAAAGGAGTGGTCCGAGACGTTTGAAGTCACACTGTCGGTACAGTAAGAACTTCACCACAGACTCCCCAATCCAAACTACTCGCAAGTGAAGTCAGTCTCAGGACAGGTACCAAGTACCAACCACACATGGCAGAGCTTTGACCAGAAGTGATTGCCAGGTCGAAGTCCCACACCCGAGTGCTTCCCACCTATCCAGAAAAAAAATTCCGTTTTCCCGCAAAACACATGAATGACACCACCTTCACACCATCTTGAGCCAATAACAAAGCTCTGGAGACGCTAAATCTCCCATCTCACACGACAGCACAAACTCATGTCAAACCACAGCAAGAGTTAAGAAACCTGCATCTCTGAAAAAAAAAGAAACCACCAATTACTGGCTTTTTTAAGTTTTCGCAGAGGGGGAAAAGGATGATTTTCTATGAAGTCATGACTCTAACCCACGGCAACAAGCGAACAGATACCATCTCAAAGATCTTTATGTAAATCGCCTGTACCTTGGAGCTTGTTAGTCCTAGCCATGAGGTGTAATAAAGATTCTGTCTCAAAACGTTTCTCTGGTTCCGAAGTTTTCTTATACAACAGGGGCAGCTGAGGGAAGTGGCTCACTGGCCTTCTTGCAATATCAGCGAACATGAAAACACGTGAATTTTTATTATGCATGGCTGTGCACACAATGCCCTGTTTGCGACTCAACTGTGTAGATGTGTTCCCATAGACCATCGCCCCTGCCCAGGCTTCTTCTGGCGCTATGGCAGGTATCGTGGCATTGTTCTGCTGGAGCCCTGTCCTGACGAGGGGCTGCCCTGTATAGCTGTGGATCTGTCCGGCAAGATTTACTAAGGGATGGACTCGCCACTAATTGCTTCCAACTCTCTACAAGCCATTTATATGAGCTAAGAATCAAAAAAATGCGTTATGCTTTCAGCGCCTTACCAGGTTCCATCAACATCTGCCCAGACTGTTAACATTCTGGAGTCACGCTCAAGGTGCATCAGGTTGTAATAAAATCTTTAATAATTTTCGTATGTGAAAAATAGGTGAGAGAGTAACTCGTCCTCTCTTAGTCTTTCATTACCAAACTAACGATTCCTTGACTATATATTCTATCAAACGATTCCTTCTTCTAGTCAAACTGTGCCAGGATTTCCTTTTTTCTCTTTTTTACCTCCTCATTAGTTGTACAATTCATCCATTTAATTTTCAATATTATTATATAGTACCACATTTCAAAAGCCTTTATACTCTTCTTGTCTGAGCTGCCTATCGTCCATGTTTTACTTCCATATAACGCAACACTTCTTGTAAATACCTTCAGAAAAGACGTCCTACCATTTAAATATATATTCGACGTCAAAAATGTTTGTTTTTTTCAGAACTTCTTTCTTGCTGTTGCCAGTCTGCATTTTATAATGCCCTTTACTTGGGAAACCGTCAATTATTTTTCTGTCCAGATAGCAAAACTCGCCGACTAGTTTTAGATAGATGGCTCTGAGCACTATGGGACTTAACTTCTGAGGTCATCAGTCACCTAGAACTTAGAACTACTTAAACCTAACTCACCTAAGGATATCACACACATCCATGCCCGAGGCAGGATTCGAACCTGCGACCGTAACGGTCGCGCGGTTACAGACTGTAGCGCCTAGAACCGCTCGGCCACCTCGGCCGGCGACTAGTTTTAGAGTCTCGTTTTCTAGATTAACTCATTGAGCATCACCTGATTTAAATCGTTAACACTCCATTGCCGCCGGCCGCGGTGGCCGTGCGGTTCTAGGCGCTTCAGTCCGGAACCGCGTGACTGCTGCGGTCGCAGGTTCGAATCCTGTCTCGGGCATGGATGTGTGTGATGTCCTTAGGTTAGTTAGGTTTAAGTAGTTCTAAGTTCTAGGGGACTGATGACCTCAGATGTTAAGTCCCATAGTGCTCAGAGCCATTTGAACCATTTTGAACTCCATTGCCCTTGGTTTACTTTTATTGACATTCATCTTATAACCTAGTTTTCATGACACTACGCTTACCTTTCAGCTGCTCTTGGAAGTTCTTTGCCACCGCTTGCGGAATTACAATGTCACCGGGAACAGCAAAGTTTTTATTTGTTCTCTCTGGACTTCAATTTTCCAGTACAAGTTGTAGACAACTGTAACTCCCTGTATTTTACCCTTGCTACGCTACAAATTAAAAAAGAGTGTATTTCAATGAACTTTTTCAAAAGCTTTCTCTAAATCTACAAATTTTATTAATGTATCCCCTCGTTTCAGTCTGTCTTCTAAAGTAAGTCGTTTCTACATTTTTATGGAATCTAAAACAATATTCCGTAAGGTTGGTTTCTAGAATTTTCTCTGTTCTTCTCTAAATATTCCTGTCAGTATTTTACAACCATGATTTATTATACTGATAAAAAAATTATATTCACGTCTGTCAACGAACACATATGGATACAAATGACCTGTCATGGGTGTAGCGGTATAATTGTGAGACAAACTGCCGAGCAGAGCGTTGTGTGGGAGAACCACTGATCCAGGTGTTGCTTGCCAGTGACGGTAAGCCGGGCCGGGCAGTTCTTACACTCAGATCGAGCAACTCAGACCTGGGTTGGGGCAGGGTTCATTTGGCGGAGGAGACCAAATAGCGAGGTCATCGGACTCATCGGATTAGCGAAGGAAGTGGAACGTGTCCTTTCAAAGGAACCATCCCGGCATTTGCCTGAACTGACTTAGGGAAATCACGGAAAACCTAAATCAGGATGGCCGGACGCGGGATTCAACCGTCGACCCCCCCCCCCCCCCCCAATGCGAGTCCAGTGTGCTAACCACTGAGCTACCTCGCTCGGTAACTCAGGCCTGGCTTTCGCATCGCGCTGTGCGCTTGATTCTGCGCGCTAGTTGTTCAGCCTTCCGCGCTGGTCGTGTTTGTGTTGTTTTGCCCATCTCTATGCAGTGTTCGGCCTCTCTGATCCCTCGTAGATCGACGGCACGTCGATTTTTTTTTCCTCTCCTGGGGTGCAGTTCCTTAGCTTCCATAGTCGAATCAGCTAGAGTAGTCACTTTTGTGCTGAGGGGGCGGTTTTGCTGCATTTTCTCCCAGAACAGACACAAAATAGAGCGCCTGATTTCATTTCATGATACATTTCACAGTCGAGTTTAATGTGGGAAATGTAACGTCTTTCTTTAACTTTTAAGAACCTGTTGAATCAAAATCCAGTTTTATGTCAGCCATCCGATTTTAAGCAGATCGTCTCATTTTTCTCCCTACCCCCATGAACCATGGACCTTGCCGTTGGTGGGGAGGCTTGCGTGCCTCAGCGATACAGATAGCCGTACCGTAGGTGCAACCACAACGGAGGGGTATCTGTTGAGAGGCCAGACAAACGTGTGGTTCGTGAAGAGGGGCAGCAGCCTTTTCAGTAGTTGCAGGGACAACAGTCTGGATGATTGACTGATATGGCCTTGTAACACTAACCAAACGGCCTTGCTGTGCTGGTATTGCGAACGGCTGAAAGCAAGGGGAAACTACGGCCGTAATTTTTCCCGGGGCATGCAGCTTTACTGTATGGTTAAATGATGGTGGTATCCTCTTGGGTGAAACATTCCGGAGTTAAATAGTCCCCCATTCGGATCTCCGGGCGGGGACTACTCGAGAGGATGTCGTTATCAGGAGCGTGGAATGTCAGATCCCTTAATCGGGCAGGTAGGTTAGAAAATTTAAAAAGGGAAATGGATAGGTTAAAGTTAGATATAGTGGGAATTAGTGACGTTCGGTGGCAGGAGAAACAAGACTTCTGGTCAGGTGACTACAGGGTTATAAACACAAAATCATCTAGGGGTAATGCAGGAGTAGGTTTAATAATGAATAGGAAAATAGGAATGCGGGTAAGCTACTGTAAACAGCATAGTGAACGCATTATCGTGGCCAAGATAGATACGAAGCCCACGCCTACCACAGTAGTACAAGTTTATATGCCAACTATCTCTGCAGATCACGAAGAAATTGAAGAAATGTATGATGAAATAAAAGAAATTATTCAGATAGTGAAGGGAGATGAAAATTTAATAGTCATGGGTGACTGGAATTCGTCAGTAGGTAAAGGGAGAGAAGGAAACGTAGTAGGTGAATATGGATTGGGGGTAAGAAACGGAAGAGGAAGCCGCCTGGCAGAATTTTTCACAGAGCACAAGTTAATCATAGCTAACACTTGGTTCAAGGATCATAAAAGAAGATTGTATACATGGAAGAAGCCTGGAGATACTGACAGGTTTCAGATAGATTATATAATGGTAAGACAGAGATTTAGGAACCAGGTTTTAAATTGTAAGACATTTCCAGGGGCAGATGTGGACTCTGACCACAATCTATTGGTTATGAACTGGAGATTAAAACTGAAGAAACTGCAAAAAGGTGGGAATTTAAGGAGATGGCACCTGAATAAACTGAAAGAACCAGAGGTTGTACAGAGTTTCAGGGAGAGCATAAGGGAGCAATTGACAAGAATGGGGGAAAGAAATACAGTAGAAGAAGAATGGGTAGCTTTCAGGGATGAAGTGGTGAAGGCAGCAAAGGATCAAGTAGGTAAAAAGACGAGGGCTAGTAGAAATTCTTGGGTAACAGAATTTAATTGATGAAAGGAGAAAATATAAAAATGAAGTAAATGAAGCAGGCAAAAAGGAATACAAACGTCTCAAAAATGAGATCGACAGGAAGTGCAAAATGGCTGAGCAGGGTTGGCTAGAGGAAAAATGTAAGGATGTAGAGGCTTATCTCACTAGGGATAAGATAGATACTGCCTACAGAAAAATTAAAGAGACCTTTCAAGAAAAGAGAGCCACTTGTATGAATATCAAGAGCTCAGATGGAAACCCAGTTCTAAGCAAAGAAGGGAAATCAGAAAGGTGGAAGGAGTATATAGAAGGTCTATACAAGGACGATGTTTTTGAGGAAAATACTATGGAAATGGAAGAGGATGTAGATGAAGATGAAATGGGAGGTATGATACTGCGTGAAGAGTTTGACAGAGCACTGAAAGACTTGAGTCGCAACAAAGCTCCGGGAGTAGACAACATTCCATTAGAACTACTGACAGCCTTGGGAGACCCAGTCCTGACAAAACTCTACCGCCTGGTGAGCAAGATGTATGAGACAGGCGAAATACCCTCAGACTTCAAGAAGAATATAATAATTCCAATCCCAAAGAAAGCAGGTGTTGACAGATGCGAAAATTACCGAACTATGAGTTTAATAAGTCACGGCAGCAAAATACTAACACGAATTCTTTACAGACGAATGGAAAAACTAGTAGAAGGCGTCCTAGGGGAAGATCAGTTTGGATTCTGTAGAAATATTGGAACACGTGAGGGAATACTGATCCTACGACTTATCTTAGAAGCTAGATTAAGGAAAGGCAAACCTACGTTCCTAGCATTTGTAGACCTAGAGAAAGCTTTTGACAATGTTGACTGGAATACTCTCTTTCAAATTCTGAAGGTGGCAGGGGTAAAATACAGGGAGCGAAAAGCTATTTACAATTTGTACAGAAACCAGATTGCAGTTATAAGAGTCGAGGGACATGAAAGGGAAGTAGTGGTTAGGAAGGGAGTGAGACAGGGTTGTAGCCTCTCCCCGATGTTGTTCAATCTGTATATTGAGCAAGCAGTAAAGGAAACAAAAGAAATGGAGAAGAAATAAAAACTTTGAGGTTCGCCGATGACATTGTAATTCTGTCAGAGACAGCAAAGGACTTGGAAGAGCAGTTGAACGGAATGGATAGTGTCTTGAAAGGAGGATATAATATGAACATCAACATAAGCAAAACAAGGATAATGGAATGTAGTCGAATTAAGCCGGGTGATTCTGAGGGAATTAGATTAGGAAATGAGACACTTAAAGTACTAAAGGAGTTTTGCTATTTGGGGAGCAAAATAACTAATGATGGTCGAAGTAGAGAGGATATAAAATGTAGACAGTCAATGGCAAGGAAAGCATTTCTGAAGAAGAGAAATTTGTTAACATCGAGTATAGATTTAAGTGTGAGGAAGTCGTTTCTGAAAGTATTTGTATGGAGTGTAGCCATGTATGGACGTGAAACATGGACGATAAATAGTTTGGACAAGAAGAGAATAGAAGCTTTCGAAATGTGGTGCTACAGAAGAATGCTGAGGATGAGGTGGGTTGATCATATAACTAATGAGGAGGTATTGAATAGGATTGGGGAGAAGAGAAGTTCGTGGCACAACTTATCTAGAAGAAGGGATAGGTTGGTAGGACATGTTCTGAGGCATCAAGGAATCACCAATTTAGTATTGGAGGGCAGCGTGGAGGGTAAAAATCGTAGAGGGAGACCAAGAGATGAATACGCTAAACAGATTCAGAAGGATGTAGGCTGCAGTAGGTACTAGGAGATGAACAAGTTTGCACAGGATAGAGTAGCATGGAGAGCTGCATCAAACCAGTCTCAGGACTGAAGACAACAACAACAAAAACAACTCATTGCTGTGTGACTAATCAAATAGTATTTTGGGCATTAATGCTAATATATGGCGAATTTTTTATGTTTGGATAGTAATGAGTATGATATATGATATCTTGTACTCACTGAACATTAAATTGCGTGTGAACATAATTTAGGATTTTTCACGCTTATTTTCATTTGTTCTGGTCTGTGTTAAAGTTAACGTTCCACGTCTTGCACACCTCCACATGTAAACACTCAAGAACTACGTTCTAGGAACGTATTACATTCACTTTTCTTGCATTTAAAGTCGCGAGGGAATAAGTTGTCTTTAGCAGAGATGAGGGTTTTATTAAATAACATTTACAGCTACACAAGTAAATTTATGACTCTGTTGAACTTCGAGACACGAGTCAGCGAAGACGGAAACATCGAGATGAAGTCTGCTACCTGCTACCACAATAGCTAAGACAATTTTTTTTTCAAATTATTTGGTGTTGTAGAATAAATATAGCAATAACATTTGCGTAGTTAGATGCAGATCTTGCACATGTACAGTTAAGAGCTTTATGAGGTATGTTTTCAAGATTGGATCCCAGTTTTGTCTTGGTTAACTCCGTTGCGCTTTGCAAAAGTTCTTGCCACTGCTAAAATTAAAAAAAAGTTGCTTCGATTTCGTTTATTCACATATGGGTCAGGTTTTATATAAAGGCAGGATTTCAACATTTCAGGGTATAAACAAAGGGGCCATCGTATCTTACGATCCCACAGATCAAGGTAAGCAAGAGTGATAGGATTTCAAATTCATGGCGACAGTGTGTGTAGAGGAACTGATCCAGTATTAGAAAGATGGGAGACCTATCCTGGGGCACGTTGTGGTTGGACGTCTAGTCGAACTGACCTTGGGTGACAGATATGCATTGCGCTTCAGCTCTGCTGCAGTGGTCATCAAACGTAACGTGGTATATCGCATCTCTCGGCAACGTATGACTAGATCTTTTCAAAGGATGAGAGATCCGGAGGATTTTGTGGTCAGGGCAACAATAGATCACCCTCGGTATTCAGGTATGTCAAGAAGCGCAGGCAACATGCGATCTTATGTTACGTTGTTGAAAGACGAAGTCAGGCAGACCTCGAAGACAAGGGACTGCCACTGGCCTCAACACGTCAGAAATGTAGAGCTTGATGTCCAAATTATTGGCCTTGTGATCAAGAGGTGATCGTGTACCATCACAACGGGTCCTGGACCAGTATGAAGATGACGGATTCAGTCTGGTAACACTTGTTTTCCTGAGAGCCTCCACACACGTACACGTCCATAGTGATACTGCACGCAGGGCCAAGACTCGTCTGACTTGATGAAGTAGTGTCATTACGGCGTCCAATGTTGTCGGCGGCCGCACAACTGTCAGTACGGCTCTATCTGCTGCTACGTCAATGAAGCCACAACAATGGTCGCTGTGTTGATAGTCCGTGGTGCTCTAGACGTGATTACACGGTCAGTGTGGTTACATGTTTTGCAGCAGACCAGCGCAGTTCCTGACTCAAAAATGGTTCAAATGGCTCTGTACACAATGGGATTTAACATCTGAGGTCACCAGTCCCCTAGAACTTAGAACTACTTAAACCTAACTAACCTAAGGACATCACACACAACCGTGCCCGAGTCAGGATTCGAGCCTGCCACCGTAGCAGTCTCGCGGTTCCAGACTGAAGCGCCTAGAACGGCTCGGTCACCGCGGCCGGCATCCTGACTCAAGATTTGAGCGGAGGCTGTTCGACTCTGCACGACCGAGTACTAAATTGTATCTCTCCTCTACGAGCTAATCACTTGGTGTTGTTTAGATCCTGAGTGGCGTTGAGTATTACCTTCCTAAATATAGCGTTTCCGTATTCACTTGATAATGTTTGGGTCCCGACCAACGTGAAGAGCAGTGTCGTGGGACGATAAACTCGTCTCGACAGGATACAATGTTTCTGGCGTTGGAGCCATCATATTCAGGTGCAAGAAGCTCTTCTTAGAGCAGTTGAGAAGGCAGCAGTTGCAAGATAACGTAATGTGGTGTGAGGTACCGATGAAAGGTGGCTTGTTAGATACGGGTTTCGTGAGAAAGACCGCCTAAATTGTGGCCCTTCTCCGCGATTGGCTGCTGCATTCGGAAGTTGCGGGCCAAAATGGTAATCTGTTATTACGATTAGACAAACTACAAAGTGTATTTATTTGCATTTCGTATTTAAAGCGTCTCTCAATAGGTGCTATCATTCCAGTATTTCACAAGTATTAAATAAACAACTGCTAAACGAAAATGCAGACAAAGCACTTCGGTGATCATCGGATTGCGCCTAACTTGGATGGCGGGCGAAGTGGTTCGGTTGTAAAATCAGAACTGGTTCGGCAGTCTCGGAGGACGGACATGTTGTCCGCCGCGGTATCAGTTAAGACAATTTGCAATGTCTAGTTTGTAAATGAGAGAGCTGGTTCGGCAGTGTTGGAGGACAGACATGTTGTCTGCCGCGGTCAGTGTTAATTAAAACTTTTTTTAGCAATATATGGTTATTTGGATATATACTTGAGCACAGTGTGATACTAATTACGGAAATACGCAGTTCATTAATTTGTTGAAGAATAGAAATCATTTCTGACTCTAAAAAGGAATGTAATTGTGCAGTTTCTCGTGTTCTGCAAATAAAGAAACGACTCGCATCCTGTATAAACAAACTGATTGGAAGTTTAATCATTACTAAATTGACAGTTCCTCGCAAAATGTTTCTTACAGCCTCAAGATTACGGATTCACGACCTATGTGCTGTTTTCTTCGCCGGGGGCACCAACTATAGAAGACTGCAGGGTGGTAAACATTTATTAGAACTTACGCATTCCACTCAGGGCGGTGGAAACAAATATCACCTCGCGTGTACTGGAATCTTCGTACAAATGAGATCAGTGACACAGTAACACAGAGCAGGTATGAAGAAGTGAAATATTTTTGAGGGAAGGGGTTCATACACACGTATACAGGGTGGTCCATTGACCGTGATCGGGCCAAATATCTCACGAAATAAACGTCAAACGAAAAAACTACAAAGAACGAAACTTGTCTAGCTTGAAGGGGGGAACCCGATGTCGCTATGGTTGTCCCGCTAGATGGCACTGCCATAGGTCAAACAGATATCATCTGCGTTTTTTAAAAATAGGAACCCCCATTTTTTATTACATATTCGTATAGTACGTAAAAAAATATGAATGTTCTAACTGGACCACTTTTTTCGCTTTGTGATAGATGGCGCCGTAATAGTCACAAACATATGGCTCACAATTTTAGACGAACAGTTGGTAACAGGTTGTTGTTGTTTTTGTGGTCTTCAGTCCAGAGACTGGTTTGATGCAGCTCTCCATGCTACTCTATCCTGTGCAAGCTTCTTCATCTCCCAGTACCTACCGCAACCTACATCCTTCTGTATCTGTTTAGTGTATTCATCTCTTGGTCTCGCTCTACGATTTTTACCCTCCACGCTGCGTTCCTATGCTAAATTTGTGATCCCTTGATGCCTCAGAACATGTCCTACCAACCGGTCCCTTCTTCTTGTCAAGTTGTACCACAAACTCCTCTTCTCCCCAATACTATTCAATAGTTCCTCATTAGTTATGTGATCTACCCACCTAATCTTCAGCATTCTTCTGTAGCACCACACTGCAAAAGCTTCTATTCTCTTCTTGTCCAAATTATTTATCGTCCATGTTTCACTTCCATACATGGCTACACTCCATACAAATACTTTCAGAAACGACTTCCTGACACTTAAATCTATACTCGATGTTAACAAATGTCTCTTCTGCAGAAACGCTTTCCTTGCCATTGCCAGTCTATATTTTATATCTTCTCTACTTCGACCATCATCAGTTATTTTGCTCCCCAGCATCACCCCACTTAATTCGACTACATTCGATTATCCTCGTTTTGCTTTTGTTGATGTTCATCTTATATTCTCGTTTCTAGGCACTATCCATTCCGTTGGTAACAGGTAGATTTTTTAAATTAAAATACAGAACGTAGGTACGTTTATCATTTAATTTCAGTTGTTCCAATGTGATACATGTACCTTTGTGAACTTATCATTTCTGAGAACGCATGCTGTTACAGCGTGATTACCTGTAAATACCACATTAATGCAGTAAATGCTCAAAATGATGTCCGTCAACCTCAATGCATTTGGCAATACATATAACGACATTCCTCTCAACAGTGTGTGGTTCGCCTTCCGTGATGTTCGCACATGCATTGACAATGCGCTGACGCATGTTGTCAGGTGTTGTCGGTGGATCACGGTAGCAAATATCCTCCAACTTTCCCCACAGAAAGAAATCCGGGGACGTCAGATCCGGTGAACGTGCGGGCCATGGTATGGTGCTTTGACGACCAATCCACCTGTCATGGAATATGCTATTCAGTACCGCTTCAACCGCACCCGAGCTATGTGCCGCACATTCATCATGTTGGAAGTATATCGCCATTCTATCATGCAGTGAAACATCTTCTAGTAACATCGGTAGAACAGTACGTAGGAAATCAGCATATATTGCACCATTTAGATTGCCATCGATAAACTGGGGGCCAATTATCCTTCTTCCCATTTATTTATTTATTTAATCGTATGGTGATTTTATACAATATACAGTTGATATAAGGCAAATGATTTTATTCAATATATATATATTAGGCAAGATTAAACCTTAAAGTCCGTATTTTTCAACCGGTTAATTAAGCTGGGTGTGAAAGTGAACAAGTCATCGGGAATTTCAGGGTATAAATGAAGTGGACAGCGTTGGACTAAATGTTCAATTGTCTGCTCTTTTTGATTACCTTAACACGTTGGTGAACTGATCCAGCCTCCATTGGTACCTGAAGTACCTACAACAACCATGTCCTCTCATAATGCCGCACCATACATTAACCCGCCAAGGTCGCTGATGTTCCACTTGTCGCAGCCATCGTGGACTTTCCGTTGCCCAACAGTGCATATTATGCCGGTTTACGTTACCTCTGTTGGTAAATGACGCTTCGTCGCTAAATAGAACGCGTGCAAAAAATCTGTCATCGTCCCGTAATTTCTCTTGTGCCCAGGGGAAGAACTGTACAAGACGTTTAGAGTCGTCCCCTTGCAACTCCTGGTGCATAGAAATATGGTACGGGTGCAATTGATGTTGATGTAGCATTCTCAACACCGACGTTTTTGAGATTCCCGATTCTCGCGCAATTTGTCAGCTACTGATGTGCGGATTAGCCGCGACAGCAGCTAAAACACCTACTTGGGCATCATCAGTTGTTGCAGGTCGTGGTTGACGTTTCACATGTGCCTGAATACTTCCTGTTCCCTTAAATAACGTAACTATCCGGCGAACGGTCCGGACACTTGGATGATGTCGTCCAGGATACCGAGCAGCAAACATAGCACACGCCCGTTGGGCATTTCGATCTCAATAGCCATACATCAACACGATATAGACCTTTTCCGCGATTGGTAAACGGTCCATTTTAACACGGGTAATGTATCACGAAGCTAATACCGTCCGCACTGGCGGAATGTTACGTGATACCACGTACTAATACGTTTGTAACTATTACAGCGTCATCTATCACAAAGCGAAAAAAGTGGTCCAAGTGAAACATTCATATTCCTTTACGTACTACACAAATATGTAATAAAAATAAGGGTTCCTATTTTAAAAAACGCAGTTGATATCCGTTTGATCTACGGCAGCGCCACCTAACGGGCCAACCATAGCGCCATCTGGTTTCCCCCTTCAAGCCAGACGAGTTTGTTCTTTGTAGTTTTTTCGTTTGTCGCTTATTTCGCGACATATTTGGCCCGGTCACTATCAATGGACCACCCTGTATATCACTCCGCCTCGCTCCCCCCCCCCCCCCCCTCTCTCTCTCTTTCAACGTGCGGTAAGGACACGATGCTACCACTGTCGAATTGCAACGTGTGCTAGTAGGCGTATTTCCTTCATGCACGAGACATAATATAATGACACAATCAGTATCTCAATGCAGTTCTGCAGTGAGAAATACGCTGCATAATCGAGCCTTATAAAGGATATCCCAGGAGGAATGGTCAATATTCAGGAATATGACGGACCAACCATTCGAAGCAAAACAGTAAATAAGGGCTCTAAGAAGCATACCATAAGAGCAAGGAGCACGTGTTCAGCAGAAGAGACGTGTTTCAGAGTAGCAAAGATGAATAAGTGCTCATAGCTCTGAAGGTATACATTTCAGAGCCGATGTTAACTAGGATTCTTTTCTTCGAATGATCGTTACTGTCATATTCCTGAATACTGATCATTCCTCTTGAGACACCGCGTATACGCAATGTACACTGAGAAGGCAAAACTCATGGGATACCCCTAATATCGCGTCGGACCTCCTTTTGCCCGGTGTAGTGCAGCGACTCGCTGTGGTATGGAATCAACAAGTCGTTGGATGTCCCACGCAGAAATACTGAACCATGCTGCCTCCACAGCCATCCATAATTGCGAGAGCATTGCCGGTGCAGGATTTTGTGCACGAACTGACTTCTCGATTATGTCCCATAAATGCCATAAATGTTCGGTGGGATTCATGTCCGGTGATCTGAGTGGCCAAATCATTCGCTGGAACTGTCCAGAATGGTCTTAAAACCAGCCACGAACAATTGTTTCCCGGTGATATGGCTCATAGTCACCCATAAAAATTCCATTGTTCAAATGGCTCTGAGCACTATGCGACTTAACGTCTGAGGTCATCAGTCGCCTAGAACTTAGAACTAATTAAACCTAACTAACCTAAGGACATCACACACATCCATGCCCGAGGCAGGATTCGAACCTGGTACCGTAGCGGACGCTCGGATCCAGACTGTAGCGCCTAGAACCGCACGTCCACTCCGGCCGGCAAATTCCATAGTTGTCTGGGAACATGAAGCCCGTGAACGGCTGAAAATGGTCTCCAAGTAGCCAAACATAATCATTTCCAGTCAATGATCGTTTCAGTTGGACCCGAGGACACACTCCATTCCACGAAAAGAAAGCCCACACCAATATGGGGACACCACAGCTTGCAACTGTCAACAGTATTTTGTTGACAGTTTGGATCCATGGCTTCGTGGGGTCGGCGCCACACTCGAACTCTACCATCAGCTCTTACCAACTGAAATCGGGACTCATCTGACGAGGCCACGGTTTCGCAGTCGTTTAACGTCCAACCAATATGGTCACGAGCTCAGGATAGGCGTTGCAAGCAATGTTGTGCTGTTGGCAAAGGTACCCTCGTCAGTCGTCTGTTTCCATAGCTCTTAGCCACACTGTCCTAACGTATACTGGGTTGTCCGTAGTGAAATAATATTGCCTGAAATTTGAATTCTCGGCACATTCTTGACACTGTGGATCACGGAATACTGAATTCCATAACGATATTCAATGTTCCATGCGTCTAGCTGCAAGTACCGTTCCACGTTGAAAGTCTGTTAGTTGCCGTCGTGCGTCCATAATCACGTCGGAAACTTATTCGCATGAATCACGTGAGTTCAAATGACGGCTCTGCCGATACACTGCTCTTTTATACCTTGTGTACGCGATACTACCGCCATGTGTATGTGTGCATTTCGCTATCTCATAGAGCAACTCGGATACGTTATGCCACGTTTGCTGGGCCTATTCACGTAGTTCTGTAAGAGTTGTTGGTTGAGCAGTGGCACGAGTCACTTCTCGTCCCATCATATCCATCATACCACCTCAGTTTAGATGGCTGTACTCTTACTTTCCTCTTGCAGTTCTCTGAAATACAATTCATTGATATACGCAAGCATTTGGTGCACGTCATGCCAGTTTGATGTTTGTTGCAAACCTTCTCGATTTTCTGGCCATTTTATCGGCGTGTGGCGCATTCAGTCGTGCTCCAAGTTCATTCGATTCCTCTATTTTGTTGCGTATGCCACAATAGTTCATAATCCTGTTATATTTCTGTAATTTGTGGCAAATTAAACAAATATTTTGCGCATGTCTCTGATAATATAGAGTACATCCTACCACTGTTTTTCCAAAGTGTTGCCATTTCTGTGTTACCGAAGTAGGGTTTCAAAGTTTTGTCTTCGTAGTGCCAACGAAATTGAACTTCAGCTCGATTTTTTTCTGACAAAATATTCCTTCTTTCATTGAAAATGATGTTAGAACCCTGTGTTTATTTACAGATTTTCCAAGTCAGGGAAATAGATACTAATATAATAAATTACTGATGACAAGAGCTGACTATCAAGACCAGATACGAAACAAATAAAGTAAACAGAGGAGTAAAACTGGCGTGGGTTACATTTGGTAAAGTAAATACACCGCCAGCAAAAGTTATTACACCCTTTTAGGGGTTTCCAATTCACTCAAGATTTATTACTGCAATAGTGCATACGCAGCACATGAAATTATTACATTGACAGATCAAAAGCATAAGCGGTTCTGAGGTGTTAGATATCGAACCATGCTGAAACGCCCATATCAGTACACGATGTATCGTTCACGGGTGGCAATGCAGGTGCTGACCCTGGCGTCCAGTCGATCGTCCAGATGGTCGATACTGTCCTGGGATACGTTATGCCACGTTTGCTCGGCCTATTTACGTAGTTGGTTGAGCAGTGGCACGAGTCACTCCTCGTCCCATCATATCAACTTGCCCGACTAGAGACAGCAAAGGACGATTCCAACAACTTTCTGCACTTACGAAGCGCTGCTTAGCGTCCCCTCCAGAAACACAAAAGGTGAAGGAGAATCATTTTTTTGAGTCATCAGTCTGCTAAATGGTTTGATACCGCCCGCCAAGAATTCTTCTCCTAATCCTCTCCTAAGTTACCTTCTTTGTACCTGTGTTTTTCTTTCCAACATCTGTGATTACCCTTATTAGATGTGTCCATTTCCTTTCAACTATACTATCTACTGAGATATTCCTTATCGCAATATCTCTGGCCTTAGAAAACTATCAAGCGTATCTCTTCAATCCATAGTACTTCAGTATCCAAGTTCTTTTTGCATCGATTCTTCCTGCCTAGCCTCTTGAACTTCTGCCTAATCTTCATCACTACTAAATTGCGATCTGAACCTATCTCTGCTCCATGGTACACCTTACAGTCCACTACCTGATTTCGGAATCTCTGCCTGACCATGATGTAATGTAACTGAAATCTTCCTGTATCTCCCGGACTTTTCCAAGAATACCTCCTCCTCTTATTGAACAGAATATTCGCTATTACTAACTGAAATGTACTTTAGAATTCAGTTAGTCTTTACCATCTCTCATTCCTAGTACCAAGTCCATATTCTCCCGTAACCCTTTCTTCTACTCCTTCCCCTATTACCGCATTCCAGTCATCCATGATTATTAGATTTTCAGCTTCCTTTACATACTGAATTGCCAGTTCAATATCCTCATACACTTTCCCCATATCTTCATCTTCGGCTTGCGATATCGGTATGTATACCTGAACTATCAGTGTCGGTGTTGGTTTGCTGTCGATTCGGATGAGAACAATCCCATAACTGAACTGTTCACAATAACCCACTCTCTACCCTACCATCCTGTTCACAAAGAATCCTACCCCCGTTATACCATTTTCTGCTACTGCTGATATTATATTTAACTCATTTGACCAGAAATCCTTGTCTTCTTTTCATTTCGCTTCACTGGCCCACACTACATCTAGACTGAACTTTTCAATTTCCCTTTCAGATTTTCTAATTTCCCTACCACGTTCAAACTCATAACATTCCACGTTCCGCCTGGCAGAACGTTATCCTCTCGTTGGTTATTCAATGTTTACTTCGTGATCAATACTAAATGTATTATCACTTGTTCTGGACCCATCAGTTACGCCTGTTGGAACAGGAACAATATATTATTGAACTCGTTGGCACATTGGAATTTCCGGCCGCCGGCCTCGGTGGCCGTGCGGTTCTAGGCGCTCCAGTCCGGAGCCGCGCTGCTGCTACGGTCGCAGGTTCGAATCCTGCCTCGAGCATGGGTGTGTGTGATGTCCTTAGGTTAGTTAGGTTTAAGTAGTTCTAAGTTCTAGGGGACTGATGACCACAGCAGTTGAGTCCCATAGTGCTCAGAGCCATTTGAACCATTTTTGAATTTCCGGCCAATCTGCACTCTGACGAACGATGACAAGGGAGAAATCTGGTGGCTTGCAGAATTATTATTCTTAGTAGTGACATATCTTCGTCCTGACAAGTAGCGCGGACACATTTGGTAGCGGCTAAGTATTATGGCGATATTATAACTGCGTATCTGGGAAATACTGCTAGCCTTCTCCTCTTGTTATTTTCCTGTAGTTTCGTCTAGTTTCTTCGAGTCGCCTTAGCTATCGATTAGTCGTACAGCAGTAGGTACAGTGTTTTGACTAGTACAATAGTGACAACCTGCATACATATTTAAGCTTGTAAATCTTTGAGCATAGATTAAGAACTTAATGTCTGATCAGTGGATCTGACTGTCACGTCTAGTAATCGCACCCTCAAATTAACCTAAGAAAGTATGGAAGGGAGGAAGAATCCAAATCAGTAGAGGTTGACACAATATGGCACATACAACGATATCGCATAGCGTCTCCCCAGTGTTTTCTTTCAGGCATGTCGCTGCTCGTTGACGAAAGTTCTTCTCGCCATGACTTTTTAGTATTTGCCATGGGCAACATTGTCAATAGAGCACGGTCACATTCCAGTGATGAATATACCGGAAAGACAAATTTGCCTTCGCCGATCATTTTATTTCTTGCTTTTCGTATTTATTTCGATTTCAAGCGACGGACATTGAAATAATTTTTGTCAATAATGTATGCAACGACACTTTCCTTATGGGTGTGCAAAGTAACATGGTAAGAATAAGATTTCATTGAAGAACTGTGCTTTCATCTTCAGTAAAGGTTTTTAACAGATTTCCTTATCTAAAGCTGGTCTTTACGCATATACATCAGTGCCTCTAACAGACTATTATTTCGTACAGTTAGCTAACAACAATGATTAATGAGAACCACCAGAACTGTATTGATAGACACTTATTGTATGACGACCGAGGTCGTTCGTTAGAATATCAGGTTGCCTGCAGCTAAACAAAGCAATAAATTAAGCTAATAGCTAGAATATCGTAACTCTTGAATACTCAGTCTGACGTACTGAATACACCACTTCTCCGTTTTTGCTTGTTCTTTAAAAAAACTGCGTTGCTCAGACTTGGTCATTTACCTATCATATCAATGAAATGTGCAAACTTGCCTTCTACAGTACAGTTTGGATTTGCAGTTATTGCTGTTTATTACGTTTAGTTTCTGAACCTTTCTTCGCTGAATCCTCTTTTTCATAAACTAGACTCATTGCATGTCTACGACAACCATAAATAGCCTCCCTTACGTAATTGTAGGCCCTAAAGTGCGAATCAGGTAGATGGTGTACACAGTACACCAAGCGAGCAATAAAGGAACAAAAGGAGGGGCGACCACTTAAGGGTTACCGAATAAAATAGGCAACTCACGCTGCCAACAATCTTGTAATTAATGCTCACTGAATTGTGCTAATATCATAATTTCAGAGGCCTAGTTGTGCTTTGTAACGTTAAATGCAAAATTTGGAAATGAAGATCGTGTAAACATTCTGCTCATTACCTGGTGGAAGCAAGGCGACACGACAAGCTGTGTACGCTAGACTGTCCAGACGGGGCCGCTCCACGAGAAAGGTAAACAAGTAAATACACTACCTGGCCTTTGTGGAGTACGATGTATTGATTGTGGGATCATTATTGTTACAAGTAAAGACAAAACTTTAACATATATAGAAATAACATTAAAACGTAAAAAAGCACACAGTTATTCAGAAAATTGCAGAAATAGGTGGATACAAAGATGAACTAAACAGTTATGTAGAAAAACAAGAGAATAGATGAAAATGCTAACAAAAAGTTGCATCGTCGTTAACAGATATGACAGAATTATACAAAACTGTTGTAGATCAGTTATGTAGAATACAACAGAAACAGTAATTCTGATGTCGCAGAATGGATGTAACTCACGAATGAGGTGGTTGCGAAAGAGGTACTGTCACTAATTTCCTCGAAGTATTTCCAATAGGGAATTTCGTGCACCACTCAGATCTCAAACAGCTCACACTCTCTTCAGACAGTGAATGTTTGTTCTTATCGATTTGGTTTATCTATTTGATCGGGTCAGCCATTGTTACCGTTTCAGAGCTGTAGAAAGAAATGGGATTTGGTGAGGTATTCTAGAAATTGCTAAGAAATGTAAATATAGAGATTGAAGGTCTAAGAATAGTGGACAATGCAGTTGTGACATCGAAATTCTAAATGGCGCGCCGCGGTATAGCCTATTATCTAACTTCTGCAGGATTCTGCATTTGAACCAGTGATTAAAAAAGAAAACGGCGAGTTGGAGAAGTCTAAGATTATGTCTGTAAGGAGATGACCAATGTCCTCGCAGGGTGATGGTTACATTTCAAATCTAAATCATTCTACCAAAAGACATCCTTTGAAGAGCATTCTATCTCGATCGATGCTTGCCCATATCTTTGAGGTTTACAAACAAGGGAGTGTGTCTTCTTATATGGCAAGGCCAAGTACTCAAGGAATTAGCGCGTATAGAGACTCTACGATGAGGAGAAGGGCTTTTGGATATAACAGATTTATTCATCAAGAGGACTATCGAAATGCTCCAGATCTATCTTGAAGGCACTACGGAGCTATCATTTTAATGAAGGGTCTCCATACTTACGTAAATATAGCTTCAATAAACTTCAAACTGAACAGCAGAATTTATTTCTCACAATAGGTGAAAATGTGGGAAATATAAAAACTCTGCTGTCCGTGATATGTTAGATATGAATCAGGAGATAAATTGAAATGAAGCAATTAATCCGACCAAGAGTCTGTAAATATATGGAGGAAGATTAGAAACTATTCCATCCTCTTTCTGGCGTGCAAACGGGAGATCAGTTCTTTATCTTCCCATAGTTCTTCTGATAACCCTACAGCTATCTCCAAGGCCAGCCTATGACCGAATTCTGAGTGTCCAAACGTGCCGCTTCATACGCTGAAATGGTACCATGCGACTGAAAGATACACTGTGAGTGAAATGTGCATGCGTCACAGATAAGATTGTCGGAAAAATTCAGCCAGTCATTGATAAATGTATGCGCCTAAGATGAGAATGTAGCAAGCGCCGAGTCATCAGTTTCACAGTTCTTATATATCAGGTGACAATTTCTAAAATAGATGGCAGGTGTTGCTATAGGGAGCAGCAAAGTCTCAGAGCAAAAATTTCTCTGAGAGCGCAGACTTGAAATACGTGGCGTCCACGAATTTTCGATATGGAAGCCCATGTCTCGGTTGAGTAGGTTGTCTGCCAACAGTGTTTCCACAGCATCCTTGACCACTGAATGCCAACAAGATAAGTATCTTGACTTCCCCGTAATACGTGGAAAGACGATCAGAAATGCAGTGTTCAGCCACAGCAGGTTTGTTGGCCTGTAGAAGGTCTGTGTGCTGTCGGCCTTCGAAGCTCCGTTTCCGTACAGTGCACGCTGTTTATTCTCAATAACCTTTACCTCTGTGATATTCGCCTTTCGTAGAAGGAGATCACCTTTCAGACATCCCGAAAGAGATACTGGTTTGGCTCGTGGGTGGAAGATCGTACCCACTTAATGCTTCTTCGTGATTCTGGCAATTTTTAAAGCAACGTTTCCACGTACGGATGAAAGGTCGTAGACTTTGCATTGCTCTCCGCTTACTCTCCCGTTGATTAGTTTGTCATGTACGCTTGAAGAGCACTCTTAATCTGACGTTTTATCTCCACATACACTGCTCAACAAAAGTTTGGAATACTATCGTAAAATTTAGTCTACGATATTAGAGTTCTCATTGACCTAGAGGCACTTCATGAGTTATTCAGTTGCAGCCCATATACTAGATGGGGTTTGCTTCTGGCTCGCTTTGTGACCGTTTCCTAGTCACATAAACAGTCCAGCATCAGCAAAAAAAAAAAAAATGGTTCAAATGGCTCTGAGCACTATGGGACTTAACATCTTAGGTCATCAGTCCCCTAGAACTTAGAACTACTTAAACCTAACTAACCTAATGACATCACACACATCCAAGCCCGAACCAGGATTCGAACCTGCGACCGGTTCCAGACTGAAGCGCCTAGAACCGCTCGGCCACTTCGGCCGGCCATCAGCAACAGCTTCATTCACTGTGTTCAGCATTGCAGTAACAAGCCACGTAGAAGCATACAACGCTTTGATATAATCAGGGCAGTGGCTTTACTTTCAGCAAAACATACAAAGGAAGATGTTGCTGATCGGTTACGTCACCCAAACCGCTGTCTCTCAGGTGTAGAGAAAGTACAGAGATACGGGAAATGTGAACGATAGACCTCACAATGGTCGTCCTCGTATGACAACACCAATGCAAGATCGTTTCCTCCAAATGGCGGCTCGTAGGCGCCTAACGTCAGCTGCCAGAAATATTGGAAATTACTTCTCCGGGGGAACAGGGATTCGTATCTCAGATCAGACAGTACGCAGAAGATTGCGTCAGGGTGGTGGTCTTCATTCCAGATGACCAATGAGAAGTATTATACTGATTCAACAGATCCGACACAGTCGAAGGACCTGGGCCCCTGTACAGCAACACTGGACCATTGCAGAATAGAGTAACGCCATGTTTGGCGACGAGACCAGGATTTGTATGACAGTGGACACTAGACGTATTATGGTTTGGGGAAGCGCTAGACGACACCAGGAACGCCGATACGTTCAGGAAGTCCACCCGTTTGCAGGTGGAAGTGTAATGTTCTGCGCGGTAATAAGGATGGGTCGGCGGATCCCTTTAATTCCCATCTACGGCAATTTGACTGGTCCGCGATACCTCCAACAGGTCTACAAACGATTATAAGACTAAACAGTCAGTCGGCGTCAACTTCATCGTAGTCGATGACAATGTAAGACCGCACCGTACTCTAGCAGTGTCTCGGTATCTTCAAAGATGCAACATCAACCGAATCCGTTAGCCAGCACAGTCCCCAGACATGAATGCAATTGAGCATCCGTGGAACCTGTTGAAGGTGGTCAATGCACAGCGTCCGAAGCCACCTCACAATCCTTAGGACCTGAGTGGAGCTGCCATTGAGGAGTGGGACCTCAAACCCCAAGATAAACTTGATAGTCTCATCCATAGAATGCGTCGCAGAGTGGGAGAACTCAACAGCGTGCGGAGAACACATACTCACTACTAAATACTGATAATCATCGTCATGAGATAAAGATTTTCACTGTTTCTTTTTCGAGATATACACTTAGGAGAGAGCTTGATTTGTTTTGTATTGATTTTTTAATTTTTGTAAGTAACCAAAATTGTTCTTATTTTCAGAAAGAATTATGTTTATGTTGTCAATAAGGTGCTGCAAAAACCTAAATTGATGTTGTATAAGAAATCATTGTAGTGAACTCTGTGATCTTCCAAACTTTTGTTGAGGTGTATAGTTACTAATCGTATTCAACAGAATTAAGGTCCATCTGGTGTAGCGTGGTTAAGAATAGGCCTATTATTGCAAGAATATGAACGGACGAAACAAATTTGGGTTTCATTTCTGAATTAGGTGATGTGATAGTCCGCCGTTTCACTCGGAAAGAGTGTACTTCTTTATGGAGTCGAATAATACGTTTCACATGGCAAACGTTGGGTTATAGATAATTACGGCAGCAGGGACTTCTTCGGAAATTCTTTACTGTCAAAATAAAAAGAATACTGCTGTAATGCGTGTGTACTGTATATCTGTAGCATACGTTATCTGTAAGAAACGATTGAGCAACATCGAGGAATAGAAGTCGTACGCTGAAGAGGAGGGCGATCAACATATGCCAGGGGAAGACCACAAGAATATGTCAAAAATCGTATTAACCTAAAGTTTTGCTGGAAATAAATCAAAATACACATTCTGAACCCGAAAGTTATGATCACCGATTGACAGCATCGACTCGTGGCAGCGTGCAGCGCATGTCATTTGTTAGAGCTGAACTACATCGGACTACTTTCGATTTTTTCCATTTCACTGGATAATGAGGATTGCTACTGTAATGTAAATATACATTGCCGGAAAAAAATTAATACAAGCTTTTAGAGATTTCCAATTCACTCAAGATCTATTATTCCAACAGTTAATATGAAGCACATGAAATGATTACATTGTTAGATCAATAGTACAATCGATTGTGCGGTACCAGGTATCGGCCCATTCTGAAACACCCTTATTAGTACGTTGTGTAGCCCCCACAGGCGGCAATGCAGGCGCTGACTCTAGCATCCAGTCGATCGTACACATGACAAATAATGTCCTGGGGTACGTTATGCCACGTCTGCTCGACCTGTTCTCGTAGTTCTGTATGATTTGTTGGCTGACGAGTCGCAAGAGTCCCTTCTCATCCCGATCGTGCTCGATTGAAGACGAGTCCGTAGCTCGTGCTGGCTAGGGAAGTTGCTGCACGTCTTGCAGAATACGTTTAGTCTTACGGGCTGTGTAGGCGAGCATTTCCTATTGGAACAACACAGCACCTTCGAGTTGCAAGAACGGCAAAATAACGGGTCTAACGGCATTCTACATCTACATCCATACTCCGCAAGCCACCTGACGGTGTGTGGCGGAGGGTACCTTGAGTACCTCTATCGGTTCTCCCTTTTATTCCAGTCTCGTATTGTTCGTGGAAAGAAGGATTGTCGGTATGCCTCTGTGTGGGCGCTAATCTCTCTGATTTTATCCTCATGGTCTCTTCGCGAGATATACATAGGAGGGAGCAATATACTGCTTGACTCCTCGGTGAAGGTATGTTCTCGAAACTTCAACAAAAGCCAGTACCGAGCTACTGAGCATCTCTCCTGCAGAGTCTTCCACCGGAGTTTATCTATCATCTCCGTAACGCTTTCGCGATTACTAAATGATCCTGTAACGAAGCGCGCTGCTCTCCGTTGGATCTTCTCTATCTCTTCTATCAACCCTATCTGGTACGGATCCCACACTGATGAGCAGTATTCAAGCGTTGGAACAAGCGTACTGTATCCTACTTCCTTTGTTTTCGGATTGCATTTCCTTAGGATTCTTCCAATGAATCTCAGTCTGGCATCTGCTTTACCGACGATCGACATTATGTGATCATTCAATTTTAAATCACTCCTAATGCGTACTCCCAGATAATTTATGGAATTAACTGCTTCCAGTTGCTGACCTGCTATGTTGTAGCTAAATGATAAGGGATCTTTCTTTCTATATATTCGCAGCACATTACACTTGTCTATATTGAGATTCAATTGCCATTCCCTGCACCATGCGTCAATTCGCTGCAGATCCTCCTGCAGTTCAGTACAATTTTCCATTGTTACAACCTCTCGATATACCACAGCATCATCCGCAAAAAGCCTCAGTGAACTTCCGATGTCATCCACAAGGTCATTTATGTATATTGTGAATAGCAACGGTCCTACGATATTCCCCTGCGGCACACCTGAAATCACTCTTACTTCGGAAGACTTCTCTCCATTGAGAATGACACGCTGCGTTCTGTTATCTAGGAACTCTTCAATCCAATCACACAATTGGTCTGATAGTCCATATACTCTTACTTTGTTCATTAAACGACTGTGGGGAACTGTATCGAACGCCTTGCGGAAGTCAAGAAACACGGCATCTACCTGTGAACCCGTGTCCATGGCCCTCTGAGTCTCATGGACGAATAGCGCGAGCTGGGTTTCACACGATCGTCTTTTTCGAAACCCATGCTGATTCCTACAGAATAGATTTCTAGTCTCCTGAAAAGTCATTATACTCGAACATAATAAGTGTTCTAGAATTCTACAACTGATCGACGTTAGAGATATAGGTCTATAGTTCTGCACATCTGTTCGACGTCCCTTCTTGAAAACGGGGATGACCTGTGCCCTTTTCCAATCCTTTGGAACGCTACGCTCTTCTAGAGACCTACGGTACACCGCTGCAAGAAGGGGGGCAAGTTCCTTCGCGTACTCTGTGTAAAATCGAACTGGACGTACCGAGCGCTGGTTAGCGTCCCCTACAGAAACATCAAATGTGACCGAAAGTTATACCTTATCGTACCCCAGACCATAACGTCTGGGCTCGGGCCAGTGTGTCTTGGATACCAGGTCGTAAGCGGAAACGACCGTCACTTGCTTGCAAGCAGAATCTGCTTTCATTGCTGAAGACCCCTCCATCTTCCGAGTGACCCGCTGACGGCACCAGTCAAGCTGGGCACATCGATGTCGTGGCGTGAGTTGAAGACAGGCTAGAGGTGTGCGAGCTCGTAGTCTCCCTGCTAATAATCGGTTCGCAACAGTTCGTGTTGACACTTCCGGGCTAACAAGCCCTCTTATCTATGCTATGGTAACTGCCAAATCTGCCACTCCTGGCATTACAATACGACGATTCTGGTGGGCGTCTGTGCTTCGTGGACGTCCAGAAGTTCGTCTATCACTGCAGCCGCGTTCGCGTGACCACTGATACCACCATCGTTGCACAACCGACTCAGCACCTCAAAACTGTGTGGTAACTCACCGAAAGGACCATGCCTCCACACGGAAGGCCACAGTTCGACACCTTTCAAACTCGCTCAGTACGCTGTTGGAAGCTCGAGTGTGTTTCTGTGGCATCGTTGCCTGCTTGCTTCACACGTTTCCACCGCACTGACCTTTCTGGCTCTGAGCATTCCCTATTAAAAGGTAGACACAGATGGCGCTCTGGTAGCTATGCTGCTACGCTATCTGTTTGTGAGCGATGTGGAAACTACTACCAGTACATCTACTATCTGCCAGGTGGCATACGCCATAATCGGATAAAAATCGACGTTGTCTTTGCTGGTGTACTATTTTTTTCGGGCAGTGTACATGAGAGATGATTTTACAGTATTTTGAAATTTGTTATCTGTGTACTGTTTCATCATCATCATCATCAGCCAAGTCAATCATTAAATGAAGTGGCCTCTTCGAGTCGTGGACTCAGGTAGGCTTTCAGCAGTCTTCTCCAAGTGGGACGGTCTTGGGCAGTTCTCTGCCAAGTGTTACCAGCGATCTTCTTGATGTCTTTGTCCCATCTGCCTGGTGATCTTCCTCTAGGCCTCCGGTGCTCTCTCGGACTCCACTTCAGTACTAGCTTCGTCCATCTGCTGTCTTTTCTTCTTGCGACGTGGCCAGCCCACTGCCGTTTCAAGGAATCTACTGTCTCTAATATGTCGTTAACCTTCGTCACAGACCGGTGGTGATCTGCCCTTTTCCTATCCTTTCTTGTATAGCCCAGCATTGATCTCTCCACGGATCTCTGTGCTGTCCTAAGTCTCCTTTTTGTAAATGAGTTCAGTGTCCATGTCTCGCAGCCATACGTCATCACAGGAAGAATGCATTGATCAAATACTGCTTTCTTCAGATTTACTGACATTTTTGATCTGAATACTGTTGAATTCTTCCCAAATGCTTGCCAGCCAAGCTTGATGCGTCGATAGGTTTCTGGCCTTATGTCTCCCTTCATATTAACAATCTGGCCAAGGTAGACATATTAACTGACCTCCTCTAATAGACTGTCCTTCACTTTCACGTTTCCAGCTGCAACCCATTTGTTGGACATTACTTTTGTTTTGTAAAGGTTCATGTTCAAGCCAACTAGCTGACATTCCGATGCAAGATCTGTAACTAAGTTTTGGAGCTCTGCGAAGTCTTTGGCCAGTAAGGCAATATCATCAGCAAATCTCAGGTTGGTAAGCCTTCTTCCATTAGTTCTAATTCCCTTACCTTCCCAGCTCAGCTTTGACATAGTCATTTCCAATACAGCAGAGAACAGTTTTGGGGAGATGGGATCGCCTTGCTTGACACCCCTCATGATGCGGAATTCTTGAGTTGATTCGCCGATGTTAACATAAGCTGAAGAATTCTCGTAGATTTTCCTGAGCACTTCAATGTATGCTGCTCCCACTCCTTGCTCACTAAACGCTTGGAGGACAGCTACATGGCTAACGGAGTCAACTGCCTATTCAAACTCAATAAAGGCAATGCAGAGAGGCAGTTGGTATTCATTCGCTCTGCTTATCACATCACTAACGGCCAGAATGTGGTCAATAGTGCTAAAATTGCTTCGAAATCCTGCTTGTTCTATAGGTTGGGCTGAGTCCAGGGTGGAACTAATTCGGTTTAACAAGATCTTTGTGAAAATTTTGTACAAAATTGAGAGCAAGCTGATAGGACGGTAGTTTTTAATATTGTGAATACTTCCTTTCTTGTGTATCAAAATAATCTTAGTCTTGTTCCACGATAGTGGGACTGAAGCATAGTGCAGGCAGGAAGTATATACTTTTGCCAAGTGATTTATTGTTACCTCTCCTGCCAGTTTGAGGATGTCAACACTGAGCTCATCATCACCCGGCACTGTTCCCTTCTTCATGCTATCTAGAGCACACTTGACTTCCGATGGGAGTATATCTGGAACACTATTTCAGTATTTTATAAAAAAAGACTGAAATTACAGTGGGAGGTGGAGTAGTAGTTTAAAATAAGCTAGAGGAGTTCCTGTAAAAAGCAAGGATCTGGGTTCGATTCCCGGTACGGCTGAGTGGGAGATTTATCCCGAATTCTCCGCTTAGGTAACCATTTTCGCAAATCCAGTCTTGAAGACCATAAAAACTAATGGGCTTGTCCGTCTATTCTCGTTACTTTGTGGATAAAGGTTTCTGTGCTCAGCATCGTCAATAATGCAGCCTCCACATCGACATTTCCACCGCAGAAATGGGCAGTTCTCCCATCGATAAAGAATGCACATTTATTCGACAAAGTGCGATATTCTAGACGCTGGCGCGCCGGTCGACGGCGAGAATTAAAGCGACTTTTTATTTCCCATCTGGCCTTTTTCCTCGCCTTCTTTCTCCGCGCCGCGTCCACGGCTCGCTCGCGTTTACTGCCTGCCAGGTTGACCGAATGATGGCACATTGGGCAGTGCTTTACGGCCCTGAAACGGCCAATTGTGAAAGCAGACCCGCCGTATATCATGCGTGCTATATAGTTTGGACTTCCCACACAATGGCCGGCCGGCGAGTGGATGACCTCCGGCGACCCTTCCGCGGATCCAGGTCACAGCGCGAGGGCCCGCCAACCGTCAACGGCCGTATCTTCAGGGACCGTCGCTCCGTCCAGACTTCTCTGCCAGGTGAATTTTCATTTCATGGGTCAGGTGAACGCTCAATGTGTGACGATACGCGCTATAAACAGCTAACGGGGCACGCAATGCAAAAGTTGAAAATGCTTTTGTGTACATCGAGAGTTTTCTTCTATCACCAGATTATACAAAGAATCAAATATTAATCGGCGATTACATTATTGGAGAAATCATCCTACACTCGCCGGAGATTGTTTCAAAGAACATTTGGGAAATCTTCCTCTATGAACTATATCTTATCGTGATGGGGTGGCTTGCACGCATCAGTGATTCACACAGCCGTACCCTAGGTGTCACCAGAACGGAGGATTATGTACTGAGAGGCCAAACAAACGATGATTTTTTAAAGAGGGGCAGCAGCGTTTTCAGTAGTTGCAGGGCAACAGTCTGGATGATAGACTGATCTTAAAGCAAGATGAAATCAGTCAGCCTTGGTGTGCTGGTACTGCGAATGGCTGAAAGCAAGGGGAAAGTACAGCCATAGAGTATGGTTAAATGATGATGACCTCCTCTATGGTAAAATATTCCCAAGGTAAAATAGTCCCCAATTCGTATCCCCGAGCACATCGTGATCAGGAAAAACAAAACTGGCATCCTACAAATTGGAGTGTGGAATGTTGGGCAGGTAAGCTAGAAAATTTAAAAATGTAAATGAACAGGTCTAACTTACGATATATTGGGAATTAGCGAAGCTAGTTGTCAAGAGGGACAGGATGAATATAGGGCTATAAATACAGAATCAAATAGTGTTAATGCAGGAGTATGTCTGATATCGAATAAGAAAACAGGAATGCGAGTAAGCTACTATGAACAGCATAGTGAATGCATTATCGTAGCCAAGAGACGTGAAGCCGATACCCGTCACAATAGTACAAGTTTGTATGCCAACTAACTCTGCAGGTAATGAAGAGACTGAAGAAACGTATGATGAAATAAAAGGAATTTTCCAGGTAGTTATGGGAGACGAAAATTTAATTGTCTTGGGGGACTGGAATTCGATTGTAGGAAAAGGAAGCGAAGGAAAAATGTAGGTGAATATGGACGGGGGAAAGAAATGAAAGAGGAACCCGCCTAGCAGAATTTTGCCAGTACAAAAGTTAATCATCGCTAACACTAGTTTCAAAAACAGACTCAGTTTGAATCTGGTCATGCGCGTCTTAAAGTCGTATAGCAACAGCTTGACGTTCCTATATGACTCGGTTTAAACGCACGAAGAAAGGTATTCAATAGCTGCGATCTAGATCTGTAGAAAAATACTGATTTGATTTGTAAATGGTTGCTGTATCCTTTTCCTTTTTTGAAATATACTACAGTCGCTGTGCACAACTGTTGCTATGGAAATTAGAACTAAGTAAAGAAAAAAAAGTGAAATGAGGAAAGAATAGGGCCGCAGAAGGAAGTGAACTTGAAAGCAATATTATAGAAACGGGAGAGGACGTAGATGAAGATGAGGTGAGAGATATGATACTGCGAGAAGAATTTGACAGAACACTGAAAGACTAAGTCGAAACAAGGCCCCTGGAGTAGACGACATTCGGTCATAACTAACTGATATACTTGGGAGTGCCAGCTATGTCAAAGTTATTCCGCCTGGTGTGAAAGATGTATGCTCAGGCGAAATACCCTCAGACTTCAAGAAGAATGTAGTAATTCCATTTGTAAGGAAAGCAGGTGCTGACAGGTGTGAATATTACCGAATTATCAACTTAATAAGTCATAGTTGCAAAATACTAACACTAATTTCTCACAGAAGAATGGGGAAACTGGTAAGATCGGTTTGGATTCCGGAGAAATGTGGGCAACGCGAGGCAATACTGACCATACGGCTTATTAAGGAAAGGCAAACCTACGTTTGTAACCTTTGTAGACTCACAGAAAGCTTTCGATTGGAACACTCTCTCTGAAATCTGAAGGTAGCAGGGGTAAAACACACGGGGCGAAAGACTATTTACAACTTGTACAGAAAACAGGTGTCAGTTATAAGTGTCGAGGAGCAGTGTCTGAGAAGTGAGTGAAGAGTGTTCTAGCCCATCCCCAATGTTATTCAATCTGCATAGTCGGTAAGCAGTAGAGGAATCCAAAGAAAAATTTGGTGAAGGAATTAAAGTTCAGGTAGAAAAAATATAATCTTTGAGGTTTGACGATAACACTGTAATGCCGTCAGTGACAGCAAAGGATTTGGAAGAGCAGTTGAATGGAATGGGCAGTGTCTTGAAAAGAGGACTTAAGATGAACATCAACAAAAGTAAACCAAGGGTAATCGAGTGTCGTCGAATTAAATCAGGCGAAGCTCAGAGAATTAGATTAGGAAACGAGACACTAGAAGTAGTAGACGAATTTTGCTATTTGGGCAGTAAAATAACTAATAATGGCTGAAGTAGAGAGGATATCAAATGTAGAATGTCAGTGTACAGAAAAGCGTTCTGAAGATGAGAAATTTGCTAACATCGAATATAGATTTAAATATTAGGGAATCTTTTCTGAAGGCACTTATCTGGAGTGTAGTCCCTTGTGGAATTGGACGTGGGCGGTAAACAGACAAACGAATGCTGAAAGTTAGATGGGTAGATAATGTAACTAATGGTCAGGTACTGAACACGAATGAGGAGGGCAGAAATTTGTGGCACAAATTGACTAAAAGAAGGGATCGGTTGACAGGACACGTTCAATGGATAATCAGTTTAGTGTTGGAGGGAAGTGTGAAGGGTAAAAATTTTAGAGGGAGACCAAGAGATTAATACAATAAGAAGGTTGAAAAGTATGTAGGTTGCAGTAGTTATTCGGAGATGAAGAACGTCACTCGAACCAGTGAAATTATTTGAAAAGGATAACATGTACTTTTGGCTGATATCCATAACCCTAAATCTGAAAAAAATGCCATGTAACAATTCTGCTTAAAGCCCACTAATTTCTCAATTATGGTTGATTTATAATTGTTGGTACTGTCACATTTCTTTCCTCATTAGTTCGCTCACTAAGGCAACCTCATCCGTGCTCAACTAATCTATTTAAGGGTGTAAAATACGATTTATACACTTCTGTGTATTGGTTATGTGTATAATAACTGTTACTGCTTGACATTCACTATTATTCTTGAAATAATAGTTATTTTGAGACACTCATTCATATTATTCATATTGTTACCCATCAGTCAAACAACAGTCTATTGTGCTGTATTGATCTGATGTCTGGAAATAAAAATATTATTGACAGGCTTAGCAGCCACAGTCGTCCCCACACTGTAACTAAAGGCTGACCATGCCATGTGCAGTTTTATCTGAAATTTGAGCTAATGGATTTTTAGTGTGATTTACCCTGTCACAGCGGGAAAGATCCACATAACGGTTGGATTTTCACATCTGTGAAAAGTGTGCCCGTTGCCATCGCCATTATTATTACGAGTATTATTATTAAACTATCAGGTTTCTGTTGTACGCTAAAACCGAACTTGACGGCAAGTTATATTTGGAGGAAGAGGATGGATGGATGGGGAAGAGATAGTACCCTGATGTGGTGAGAGTTGAGAACATGTAGTAAACAATACTGACTTCAGAACGATTCTACTGCCACCAACGTATATTTCGCTTAAGGTCTATGAATGTAAGACAAGAGCGGTTATGGCTGTTACGGAGGCATGTACGAGGGTTGGAACTTTAATAGTGGCAACTATTTATTTACAGTTCGTACAAAATAGATCGTGTTTCAAAGTTATACTGACCTTCAAAGTAGTCACCAGCATTTTGTATAACCCGTTGCCAGCGATGTGGAAGTCGTAGGATACTCTTAGCAGTGGCAATTGTGTTGACTGTTCGAGCGGCGCGGTCTATTGCCCCACGAATTTGTAGCAGTTCTGAAGTGAATGCCGTGAAGTGTTTCCTTCAGTTTAGAAATCCAGTTGAACTCACGAGGGCTTAAGTCGGGGGAATGTAGTAGGTGGTATAGCACTTGGCAGCCCCATCAGTCAAACAAATCACTAACAGCTTGCAGTGTACGTGCTTGAGCATTGTCCTGCAAAATTATGGTCAGGTTCTGCAGAAAGTATCGCCACTTCTGCCTCTAAGCTGGTCGTAGGTTGTGTTCCAAAAATGATCAGTGTTGTAATATTATACGATATTTATTATTTTAGAAACTGGTTTCTATACGTTCCGGTTGTATTCGTTTCTTACTAATTTCTGTATTCTGTACAGAATTAACAAGTGTAATTAACAATAAACACCCCTTGGCATAGGGTGTCGTCAAAGGTGCACTGTGGAAAGGTCGGTAAAACCTTGTAAAACAGCCTATAGGCTATCCTTGTGAGCTACTGGGATAGACAGTGTGGGGAATTTCCTGTTCTCTCTCTTCAATTTGTCCTAAATGTACACACATAAAAAAAACCTCTTTATTTCGAAACTCATGACACAGAAAACAAAAACTGGTTCTGAAACATGAGTGTATCTTCGTTTTCAGTGTGTCCAGATAACAAAAAAAGTGTAACGACAAAATCATCCGTTTCTCACATCTTTTTTTCCCACAGTGCTCCTGAGCAAGGTCAGTGGCACGCCCCCTCTCAGGTGCAGGCTAGAATCCGTCCGCCGGCCGGTGTGGCCGAGCGGTTCTAGGCGCTTCAGTCTGGAACCGCGCGACCGCTACGGTCGCAGGTTCCAATCCTGCCTCGGGCATGGATGTGTGTGATGTCCTTAGGTTAGTTAGGTGTAAGTAGTTCTAAGTTCTAGGGGACTGATGACCTCAGATGTTAAGTCCCATAGTGCTCAGAGCCATTTGACCTTTTTTTTGAATCCGTCCTGGTATAACATCGATGACATCATAAAGCCACTGCTAGATCCAAATTGTTCCACTCTTCATTGGTTATTCTGCTTAAGGCGCACAGAATGAGGGGTCGTTGTCGACGTCCGAAAACAGCTCGCTTCAATCTATCCCACACATGTTCGATTGGGTTCATGTATGGAGAACAGGCAGGCCACTCCATTCTAGCTTGCTGTAGGAAGGTGTTCGCAGAAACAACACGATTAGCACGCAAGTTATCAACCATCAAGACGAAAATGTGACCAAAATTTTGGCGGTATGGTCACACTGTTTGTTGCAGAATCTCGTTCCTGGACCGTAGAATAGTGAAACTGCCCTCAACAACCACGAGATGTGTACGGTGGGCCCATGCAATGCCATCCTAGACAATCAATCCGCCACCACCTTGTTGCACACTTCGGATACGTGTCTCCAAACACGTTGTCTGCGACTATTAGCGTACAAACAGACCCAAGTTTCGTCCGTAAACAACTCCTCCACTTTCTGCTTGATTTATTGCCCATCTTAATGGAGTCCATGATTTTATGGCGTACGACGTGGTGCTCATGATGGTCGTCGGAAATGGGGATTCGCCTCACGAAGCCGTCTGCTAATTGTTTGGTGCAGTACATGACGCCCTGTAGTGCCTTCGAACACCGCAGCATTCAGCCCAAGGTTCCTCTGACTCAAAAGTCGTTGATTCGGTCATCCTGTGCACCTGTCGAACGTCGACGGCCTGTGCGGTGTCAGCTGGAACACGTTCCATGTGCACACCACATCACATGACTTTTACTCCGGTGCACACGTCGAAAAACCTCTCCGGTTGACGAGCTTTCTGCGGGTAACGTGCTGATGAGGAATAGATGACTGGTAGCGATGGTCCTTCGACAGCCGTCTCTAATGATTCCCTACTTTCAACTGAAATGCAGCAGTTCATTCGGGTAGCAGTAGGTAGTGCTCATCGTACCTGGCATATGTTTACAAACAACGTCTGGCGTGACATTCCGCTCGGCTCACGAACAGACGCAATAGCAACACACCTGGGCGACGCATCCGGATGAGCAAAATTTTTGTTGATGTGTGTGTTGCATGTGACACAAAGACTGCCTGCCTGCCGACGAGAGAATTGTCTGGAGAGTTACAGACCCTGCTGGCCCATGTTCAGCCCGCAAACCAGCCGTATTAATTTCAAGCTGTGAGATGCTAAATGTACTAGCAAATGCTGAGACTGCAGTAAGCGTGGTGTAACACTCTTTACGCGTTTCCTCAAACACTCTGAAAACTGAACAGTAGAGTTTAATGTCTCTTCGACAGCGTTGTTAGACACACAGGCTCTGATTACGAAAGGATGGGGAAGGAAACGGGTCATGTACTTTCAAAGAAACCATCCCGGCATTTACCTGGAGCGATTCAGGAAAAACCTATAGGGAAAATCTATATGTGGATTGCCAGACGGGGACTTAAACCGTCGCCGCGCGGGATTAGCCAAGCGGTCAGGGGCGCTGCAGTCATGGACTGTGCGGCTGGTCCCGGCGGAGGTTCGATTCCTCCCTCGGGCATAGGTGTGTGTGTTTGTCCTTAGGATAATTTAGGTTAAGTAGTGTGTAAGCTTAGGGACTGATGACCTTGACAGTTAAGTCCCATGATTTCACACACACACATTTAAACCGTCGGCCTCCCAAATATGAGTCCAGTGGGCTAACGCTTCGAGCACTGCTTGCTTCTGCATCGGCTCCTCGTTGTACGAAATTTACATACGTGGGCGCTAGATGTGGTGTCACCGCCAGACACCACACTGGCTAGGTGGTAGCCTTTAAATCGGCCGCGGTCCGTTAGTATACGTCGGACCCGCGTGTCGCCACTGTCAGTGATTGCAGACCGAGCGCCGCCACACGGCAGGTCTAGTCTAGAGAGACTCCCTAGCACTCGCCGCAGCTGTACAGCCGACTTTGCTAGCGATCGTTCACTGGCTACATACGCTCTCATTTGCAGAGACGACAGTTTAGCATAGCCTTCAGCTACGTCATTTGCTACGACCTAGCAAGGCGCCATATTCAGTTACTATAATTACTTCAAGGATGTATTCTGAACAGATAATATTGTGAATCATGTACCGTCAAGAGCGACGTTCATCATTAATGGATTAAAGTTAAGTATGAAACTAATTACGCCGGTTTTCTGAATTCTCATTCCTTGTCATGTTCCAGACTTCACGTCATTATAGTTCTTCCCTCCACACGCCAGCCTGCGTGAGCTAAAACGCGTGCATTTCGGCCTCCATTCGTAACACGGTGTTGGCTCTTCTGCTAACACAAAACTAGAAACCCGATTGGTTCTATCCACTTTTTATTTAGGGACAATAAATTACAGAACCAGAGGATCCAACGATAGATTAGTGAAAGCGTACATGCGTTACACGAAACCAAAGGGAAAATAATAGGGATATCAGAAATATGGCGTGGAAGGAAGATGGAATGGTGTTAAAATCGGGACATATATCACAGATCACACTGTCATGGAGGGGTGAAAGACATCTACGAAGAGTAATTTATGTAAGAGTCAAAATTATCTTTTTTCAGTAGTGTATTTTATTCGTCATATTAAATCACAACAGAAAACAGCAAAAGTCTCACCCTCTTAGATCACAATGAAGGTGCTTCGAAAACATATTGAAACCCATAATAAATAGGTTTGTGTTTAGAAATTTACGCTGTCAATTAAAACATGCTGTTTTGTGGACAATGGTCGTACTTTTATTATTAGGTTTTACATTCATGTGATGGTTTCTGTTCTTCTTAAAATTGCTCCGGACTATCCATAGTTCTCACTCTCATCTGTAAGTGTGTCCTCCCGCCATAGTACTTTTCCCCCAGACGGAATTTAAAATGCGTACCAAGTTCGGTTAGAATAGCAGGCCGAACGTTTCCACCTCCACCCACAGGAGCGCTATTAGCTTCTTACCCTGATAGTAGTTTTTTACAGCAATAAGTCATAAAAATATCAGGTTTGACTGGAATTACTTCAAGTGCTCCAGAAATTCCTGGAATATATACACAGCCTTTTTATATTATATAGATAGACGATAGTAGAAAATTTATTTGTGTCACTTGTGCGCCTTTGTAAAGATTTTCAATTACTCTGAAAGTGATAGTAAAATTTCTCGTACTCAGTAACCAAAAGACAGTGAAGACTAATTTTCGACGTCTGAAAATTATCTGTAAGTAACTCTCTGTCATCAGTAAAGTATTTGCTTGATTATGTGTCTGAATTGCAGTTTCGTGTCAGACATTAGAGTCTCCACGGATCTTCACTTGTGCTTCACTCTGCTCGTGTGTTAAAATATGTGCTCTGTCACTAAACGCCACATAAATTATTACAGTTGATGCCATTTTGTAAGCCATGGCAGGGCAGCGATGCGTGTTAAAGTGTCGATTCTAGGACATGGAGGTGCACTGTCTCTGGACCGAATCATCGAATCTGCCCGGCAGATTAACAATGGGGATCAGTGTACCAGCCGGCCTGGATGTGATTTTTGGGCGGTTTCTCACATTCCACTAGGAGAATACCAGGCTGATACCCAAGCCCCGCCTCAGTTACACGATTCTCAAATATTTCAAAAAGTTTCAATCAGTTTCATACGAATGTCACCACATGTAAAAAGTTGGTGTACCCGGAGAGGGGGAGGGGGGCGCAGGGCAATGGGGTTGTGACAGGAGGACATCTGGCCAACCCTTAAGCTAACCAAGCCAAACCAGTTTCATAATAATGCTGATCCTCCTCCGATGCTGGACAAAGGCACAAGAAAAAGAAGAAGGTGCTGTCTCGGAAACTGTGCCTGCAGAAATTCAGGGCACAATGCGTGAAAACAGTAGCTGGCCACTAGAACTGGAGTAGGTGTAATTTGTGTGTGTTTTTCCAGTGCATTCCAGGGCGGAGCTGCCGGACCCTAGCACTGTCACTACCAGAACTGTCGTCGCCACAGAGCAGCGGCGCCTGCTGCCATTGGTTAGTCTAGGTTCCCCCTCTCCTCACCGCTCTGTTTCCACCGCGTTTCTCCTATTGCCACGTCCCGCGGAGCTGGCCAATCAGCCCGAGACGTGTAATTTCGCCGAGAAGTAATATTAATTAGTCGCAGGTAATTACTACCTGACTTACGATCACACCTCAAATTTAGAGCTCGCGAGTGGCCTGTAATCTGGGCGAGCGTTTCCATTTCTGCCACCGGCTCGGCCGGAGTAAGCGCGTCGCGTTACGGAGGGCTTCAATTACACCGGCCAACGGACTGATGCTGCCGGCCGCGCTCGTTAGTTATTTATAATTCCTTTTTATTGCGTTAGTTCCGTATTAACTCATATCGCCGTTTAGCAGCAGGGACCCATTAGCTGGAAATTGCTGTTATTAACAAAGTGCTACAGGAATCCGGCTTTCAATTATGAGGCGCGAGCGGAATTCGTAATGGGAGTAAGAGGCCAAGCGGTGTAAATATACGTATTCCTTGCGTTTTTAGGAGAAATGGGCGCCTGGCTCCTCTGCCGTTGGATGATAGTGCTGCAATCTAGTCGAACGTTTCAGTGCTTCGGCACTTGTTCCGGGTTCGTGTAGCCTGTTATTAGCTCTGGGCCACACATTTCCCAGTGTGTTTGATATGGGAGCGGAATGGGCCAGGGCGGAAGATGAAGGCCGGGGTAGGTCGTACAACGGGTTGAAGCACTTTTCTCATATTCAGAAGGTCGTGCGTTAACATCCAGCGGGGGTCTGACAGGCTAACCCGATCGTGCCATACCATGATATACAGTACTTTCATTATTCAAGATATGCTTTAAATCCTTTGTTTACGAACGTCATTGTAAAAACTACCAATCAATCACAGCAACAATGTAACCATCAACACCAAGGCTGGTTGTCATCAGAGTATTTCTTCTCGTGTGGGTCTATAGATGATGTTCTCTCAGCTTGCTCCAGCCTACGAAGCTTCTCGTCCATCCAGTGAGGAAGAAGGGTCTGGGGCAGTACTGGTGAGATGGTGGGGTGCAGGAGTGGGATCGACAACATTTACCAAGGTAGCCGCGTTCTCAGTCGTTGCATACCTTCTTATGCATCTTCATCTCTCACACTACTATCTGAACAGCACAGCAGAAATACCATTTTTCAGTACCACTATACAGGGTGATTCAAAAAGAATACCACAACTTTAAAAATGTGTATTTAATGAAAGAAACATAATATAACCTTCTGTTATACATCATTACAAAGAGTTTTTAAAAAGGTTTTTTTCACTCAAAAACAAGTTCAGAGATGTTCAATATGGCCCCCTCCAGACACTCGAGCAATATCAACCCGATACTCCAACTCGTTCCACACTCTCTGTAGCATATCAGGTGTAACAGTTTGGATAGCTGCTGTTATTTCTCGTTTCAAATCATCAATGGTGGCTGGGAGAGGTGGCCGAAACACCATATCCTTAACATACCCCCATAAGAAAAAATCGCAGGGGGTAAGATCAGGGCTTCTTGGAGGCCAGTGATGAAGTGCTCTGTCACTCGTTCTCGACCGTCCAGAACTTTTCCCTTTGCACAAACACCCATTCTCTGTAAACTGTTTATACCAACGTTTAATACACCACCTATCAGGAGGTTTAACACCATACTTCGTTCGAAATGCACGCTGAACAACCGTCGTCAATTCACTTCTGCCGTACTGAATAACACAAAAAGCTTTCTGTTGAGCGGTCGCCATCTTAGCATCAACTGACGCTGACGCCTAGTCAGCAGCGCCTCAAGCGAACAAATGTACAACTAAATGAAACTTTATAGCTCCCTTAATTCGCCGACAGATAGTGCTTAGCTCTGCCTTTTGTCGTTGCAGAGTTTTAAATTCCTAAAGTTGTGGTATTCTTTTTGAATCACCCAGTATAACACTGCTGTGTTCTCTAAATCATATTCTGTATCAGGAACCCGACTTTGGAACAATATTCCTCAAAACATGAGAGAAATTAAATTCCCTTAAACTTCAAAAGACAATTAAGAGTGTCCAACTTCTATCACAATAACTAGTTTCATCCATAGACTTGTCTGCAGCTCCCTCTCGTCAAACTATCCGCCCCCTCCTCCACAACTTTTCACTCTCCCTTGTCTACAGAATTCTCTGTTTAATTCTGTTCTTCCTTAAAAAGCTATTCTAACTGTCATTTCAGTATTTCCTTTCCACTTCTGATAATACTACACACGGCTTCAAATGTCCTAAATTAATATCATTCTTAATGGTATTTATTATTGTTATTATTAGTGAAAGTTCTCATTATTATTATTATGTATCATTGTTGTTATTCCTTTGTTTCACCCTACTTTAGAGTACGTTAAATAAATTAATTTTTAATGTTCTGCGCCTTTCTGTTAGCCCAGTATTAATTCATTCTTTCTAATCTTGCTTTCCTTTCATTTTCTGAGATTTAGATTGTTTGTTTGGTTTTCATTTTGATTTGGAACCTCTCTTTTTTGTCTCTGGTTATTTTTTCCAGTTTTATCTGTGAGCATGCTTTCTGTGGTTTGGAGTTATCTTAAGTCCTCCTTTCCTTAAGCCAAAGTGGTTGAGCTTTTTTTTGCGCAAGTAGTCAAATTTTTTTTATTAATCTAATTTCGTTCATTCGGTTTCCTCATTGTTCTGAAGTTTTTCGGTAGTCTGGTAAAGGGTTTCAATTTTGATGTGAATTAGTTCGTTGTTGTGTAAACTGGAGCCAAGGATTTTTCTTAATATCGTACCTTCTTTGACCTCCAGTCTTTCAGTTCGGCCAAGGTTGGTGTTAACAATGTTTCGACTACACGCAGGGCTTCCAGTTTGATGTTTTATGCATTACATGAGAGGAACTTTCTTTTATATGTGTTTGAGGTGAGTTGGAAGGCTAGTTCAATTTTCCTTTTTTTTAGATTCCAGTGCCTTTTTCTCTAGGGCATTCCAGTTGATCAATTCGTAAGATATCTGAATTCTTTTATAATCGCTATTTTTTATTCTCTTACTTTAAAATGTTTTGGTGGGTTTTCTAGCCGGCCGGAGTGGCCAAGCGGTTCTAGGCGCTTCAGTCTGGAACTGCGCGACCGCTACGGTCGAGGTTCGAATCCTGCCTCGGGCATGGATGTGTGTGATGTCCTTAGGTTAGTTAGGTTTAAGCAGTTCTAAGTTCTAGGGGACTGATGACCTCAGATGCTCAGATCCATTTGAACCTTTTTTTGCGGGGGGGGGGGTTCTGTGTCCGGCATTATCTTGGTCTTTTCAAGGGAGGCTATGAGACCTATTTTTTCAGCTTTTTTCTTTTGTTCGAGAGCCTTGTTTTTGGCTTCTTCCCAGATCTTGGTTAGTAGAGCCATATCGTCTGCAAAGACTAGAACGGACTTTAATCCCTTTGTTTTTTGTTCCTACTCGGTCATTCGTGTTCCACCCTCTGACTACTTTTTTAGGGCGCAGTGAAATAAGAGTCTATCTCTTTGCCGTACACCACATTTTATCTCAAAAGGGTTGGAGATGTCCCCTATGAACTGACTTTGGCGTATGTGATCGGAAGGGTTTGTCTGGTTAGGTTTGTGATTTTGTTGTGTAGGTTTAATTATTTCAGTATAGAGATGAGGAATTCCCAGATTATTGAGTCATATGCTTTCCGAAAGTCAATGAAGGAGGTAACATAGATTTAGCTCTTGAGTTTTTTTATAGGCTATGAGGTTTTTGAGGCTTAGGTTTGAGGTTTGTCCTGAGCAGATCTGTCTTTTCTGAAATCCGCTTGGTATTCTCTAAGTTGAAGTTCTAAGTTGGGTTCCGTCCTGTTTAGTAGGACCTTAGAGATGGTCTTGTATGTTACACCTAGTAGTGAGATTCCTCTGTAGTTGTCGGGTTCTGTTTTGGACTCTTTTTTTGGAGTGGGTGGAACAGAGACGTCCTCCATACATTTTGGATTATTTTATTTAGCCAGATTTCTTCAAAGATGTTTCGGAGAGAGTCTATGGCGTTTTCATTGAAATTTTTCCAAAGTTCGGCTGTGATTTGATGTTTCTCCAGAGCCTTTATAGTTTTTGAGATATGAAATGACTGACTGTAGTTCTTTGGTGAATAGTTGTACAAAATTATGGTTCGTTATTATTAATGCCTTAAAGTCCATGTTTTTTATGGATTCTTCACAGTTGAAGAGGTTTCTGGAATAGTCTGTCATTATTATTATTATTATTATTGTTATTATTATTATTGTGAATGTTTTATACCCGTGGTAGGTGTTGTTCATGGCCTGAAGGTATTATCTGGTCAGGCTAATAAGCAATAAATAAATAAACAAACATATAAATAATAGATCTTAATGCCCCTAAGAACATCATCGGTAACATTTTCTGTGGGATTCCAGAAATTTACAATCCAAATCGGAAAAGTTACACTCCACCACTCGTAGAATAACATAATATTTAATATTGCAAGAAAATATAATTTTTGTGAGAATCCTGATATTAAGAACCTTTATGTATTTCATATGACTAAGAACTAACGTAAGTACTTGCCTCAAGCCACAAAAGAAAACCGTAATCGGAATATTTCTAGCGAAATATTTCGTGCATTGAAGGTACAGGGTCGTAGAAGTGTGTAAAATAAATATCTTGCCCCAATAAACGGGGAGGATATTTCAAACCAACTTCATTACCCAAGTAGAGTTCGTTATTATACTTATGGGTGTACAGTTAGGACAACTATTTGGACAACTATTTCTGTTTCATGACTTACAGTGTTGACAGTTGGGAAGTCTTTCGGTTTTGGGTCTTGGTAGTACGTATTGAAGGTATTTTTCTACATCTACTTTGAGAATGGAATTTATGGAATTTGATTAAGCATGCTGAAAGATTAATTTAGTGCGAATAGGCCTGTTGGGTGAGCAATATTTCTCCTGCGACCAAGAAGAAATTGAAAATCATACGTTGTCTGAATTTTAAACCACCTGCTTTCTTAGAACTGTTGATTTCGAATGATAAAAAATTAGGGAGCAGATTTTATGTTGCTCGACTGCTAAGTGAGTACGTACCAAACTACGAGTATAAATCCGGTGGTTGAGGCTTGAAATTGACCCTGTTACAACGCGAAGGGTTTTGGTGCTCAACCCGAAGAACAACTGTTTCACGTGAATCAAGGACAATTGAGTATATTGTGCAAGAAGAATTGCATACATAATGCATTACTACTTTCTCCCTCCTCCCTCCTCCCACATGAACCATGAACCTAGCAGTTGGGGAGGGGTGGGGGTGAGGGCTTGCATGCCTCAGTGATACAGTTAGCCGTATCGTCGGTGCAACAACAACGAAGATAATCTGTTCAGAGGCCACACAAACATATGGTTCCTGATGAGGGGCAGCAGTCTTGTCAATAATTGTGCGGCCAACAGTCTGTTGATTGACTGATCTGGCCTTGTAACATTAACCAAAACGGCCTTGCTGTGCTGGTACTGCGAACGACTGAAAGCAAGTGGGAACTATAGGAATAGTTTTTCCCGAGGGCACGCAGCATTACTGTATGGTTAAATGATGATGGCGTCCTTTTGGGTGAAATATTCCGGAGGTAAAATACTCCCCCATTCGGATCTCCAGGTGGGGACTACTCTGGAGCATGTCGTTATCAACAGAAACTAAACTGGCGTTCTATGGATCGGAGCGTGGAATGTCAGATCCCTTAATCGGGCTGGTAGCTTAGATAAATTTAAGGAAATGGGTAGGTTTAAGTTAGAAATAGTGGGAATTAATGAAGTTCGGTGGCAGCCGGAAAGGGACTTCTGGTCATTTGAATACGGGCCATAAATACAAAATCAAGTACGGGTAATGCAGGGTTAGGTTTAATAATGAGTAATACAGTATGAATTCGGATAATCTACTATGAACAGCATAGTGAATGCATTATTGTATCCAAGATAGACACGAAGCCCACAACCAATACAGTACTACAAGTTTATATGCCAGCTGTCTTCGCAGATAATGAAGAGATTGAATAAATGTACGATGAGATAAAAAAATTATTCAGGTAGTTAAGGGAATCGAAAATTTTATAGTCATGGGGGACTGGAATTTGACAGCAGGAAAAGGAAGAGAAAAATTTGGAAATTTGTGGTAAGATCTTATGGGACCAAACTTCTGAGGTCATCGGTCCCTAAGCGTACACACTAATTAATCTAACTGAAACTAACTTACACTAAGGACAACACAAACACTCATGCCCGAGGGAGGACTCGAACCTCCGACGGAGGGTGCTGCGCGGACCGTGACAAGGCGCCCCAGACCGCGCGGCTAAGTGACAAGGCGCCTTTCACCGCTCGGCTAAGGAACAGAAGAAAAAGTAGTAGTTCAATATGTAATGGGAGAAAGGAGTGAAAGGCGAAGCCATCTCGTAGAATTGTGCACAGACCATAATTTAATCATCGCTAACACTTGATTTAAGAATCATGAAAGGAAGACTTCAGATGGATTGTACGGGGGTTGCTCGGAAAGTAAGGAACGATCGGTCGCGAAGTGGAAACTATAGTGAAAATGTAAACTGTTTTCTTTGCACATTTAGCTACACCTTCCAGGTACTTCTCTACATAGTTTCCGCTCCGACGTAGACATTTGTCAGAGCGTTATACCAAATTTCCAACACCATCGTCATAGAAGGCAGCCACCTGTGCTTTCCGACAATGCTCTACGCTGGTCTATAGCTCGTAGCCTGCGTACAAGTGTTGTCTTCGTATCCAACGTTTCATGTGAACAGAGATGATACTTCGGACGAGCCAATTAGGGCTGTGTTGTGGGTGATCGAACACTTCCCATCGAAAAGGCTGCAGGAGCGTCTTCACTGCCCCAGCAGAGTGCGGCTGAGAATTGCCTTGAAGAACGAAGTGTGTGGCAGTTGTGTTAGGGGGGCTGTATTCATTAAGGCGAAGCCTCTCAGCAGGCCCTCCTACTTTGCGGGAGAAATTGTTGTTCCAGGCACCTTTATCCGCTCACACTGCGTTCAAAACTGAAAAGAGTGTCTTGATTCGATGGAGGGGCGTACTAGAGACACTGCCCAAAACGTCTGCGGAAAGCCTCGTGGGATTTTCACAATTGTTTCTATTTCGTGAGCGAACGTTCCTCACTTTCCGAATAGCTATTGTATAATGGTGAGGCAGAGATTTCGGAATCAGATTCTAACATTTCCAGGGACAGGTATGACTGTGACCACAATTTATTGGTTATGAACTGTGGATTAAAACGGAATAAATTGCAAAAAGGTAGGAATTAAAGGAGATGTGACCTGTAAAAAATGAAAGAACCAGTGGTAGTTGAGGGTTTCAGAGGGAGCATTAGGGAACGACTGACAAGAACTAGGGAAATGAATAAAGTAGAAGAAGAATGGGTAGCTTCGAGAGAGGAAATAGTGAAGGCAGCAGAGGATCAAGTATGTAAAAAGACGGGGACTAGTAGAAATCTGTGGCGAACAAAAGAGATATTGAATTTAATTGATGAAAGGAGAAAATATAAAACTGCTATAAATAACCAGGAGAAGGGGGATATAAATGTCTATAAATCAGATTGACAGGAGGAGCAAAATGGCTAAGCAGGAATGGCTAGAGGACAAATGTAGGGATTTAGAAGCATGTGTCACTAGGGGAAACACAGATACCGCAACAGGAAAATTAAAGAGACATTTGGAGAAAAGACAACCACCTGCATGAATATCAAGAGTTCAGATGGAAAACCAGTCATAAGCAAAGAAGGGAAAGCCGAAAGTGGGAAGGAGTATATAGAGGGTCTGTATGAGGGAGATGTACTTGAAAGCAATATTATAGAAATGAAAGAGGAAGAAATGAAGACAATATAGGAGATAAAATACTGCGCGAAGAATTTGACAGAACACTGAAAGACTTAATTAGAAACAAGGGCCCAGGAGTAGACAACTTTCCGTTAGAACTGTGATAGCCTTGGGAGAGCCAGCCATGCCAAAACTCTTCCATCTGGTGATCAGGTTGTATGAGACAGGCAAAATACCTTCAGACTTAAAAAAGAATATAATAATTCCAATTTCAAATAAAGCAGGTGCTGACAGGTGTGAAAATTACCGAACTATCAGTTTAAAAAGTGATGGCTACAAAATAGTAACACGAATTCTTTACAAAACACCTCGGGGAGGATCAGTTTGGATTTCGGAGAAATATGGGAACACGTAAGGCAATATTGACTCTACGACTTCTCATAGAATATACGTTAAGGTAACGCAAACATACGTTTCTAGACTTTGCGGACTTAGAGGAAGCTTTTGACAATGTTAACTGGAATACTGTCTTTGAAATTCTAAGGGTAGCAGGGATAATATACAGGGAGCGTAAGACTATTTACAACTTGAACACAAACCAATCGGCGGTTATCAGAGTCGAGGGGCATGAAACGGAAGCAGTGGTTGAGAAGAAGGTGAGACAGGGATGTAGCATATACCCGATGTTGTTCAGTCTGTATATTAAGAAAGCAGTAAAGGAAAGAAAAATATGGAGTAGAAACTGAAGTCCAGGGAGAAGAAATAAAAACTTTAAGGTTTGCTGACAACATTGAAATTCTGTCAGAGATAGCAAAGCACTTAGAGGAGCAGTCTAACGGAATGGACGGTGTCTTGAAAGGAGGATATAAGATGAAAATCAACAGAAGCAAAACGAGGATAACGAAATGTAGTCGAATTAAATCAGATGGTTCTGAGGGCATTAGATTAGGAAATGAGACACTGAAAGTAGTAGATAAGTTTTGCTGTTTGGGTAGCAAAATAACTGATGATGGCCGAAACAGAGAGGATAGAAAATGTAGACTGGCAAGGCAAGGAACGCATTTCTGAAGAAGAGAAATTTGTTAACATCGAGTATATATTTAATGTCAGAAAGTGTTTTCTGAAAGTATGTGTTTGGAGTGCAGCCATGTGCGGAAGTGAAACTTGGATAATAAATAGCTTAGACAAGAAGAGAAAGAAAGCTTTTGAAAGGTGGTGTTACAGAAGAATGCTGAAGATTAGATGGGTACATCCCGTAACTAATAAGAAGGTAGTGAATAGAGTTGGGGTGAAAAGAAAGTTGGGGCATGACCTGACTAGAAGAAGAAATCGGTTAGCAAGACACATTCTGAGACATCAAGGGATCACCAAGGGAAGCGTGGGGTGTAAAAATCGCAGACGGAGCCCAAGAGATGAATACAGTAAGCAGATTCAGAAGGATGTAGGTCGCAGTGGTTACTCGGAGGTGAAGAGGCTTGCATAGGACAGAGTAGCACAGAGATCTGTATCAGAACAGTCTTCGGACTGAAGACCGCAACAACATGCATTACTTATTTAAGAACCACACTTAGTAGACGTTGTGCAGATGCTATGTAAAGAATATTTTACAAGAAGTAAGTTGCCCAAGTACAGAATACCGACACAAATTTTTCTAAATATCACACTCAAATAGCCTGTGTAGTCGAAACCAGAGAGCTTTTTATCAACAAAACTCATTCTGATAAATCATGTGAGTGATATTGGGAAAGAAATAGTTTTTAATTTTCTTTACTCATTTTTGTGTACTTTAATTCACGTAATAGCGTCACGTTTTTGGATACAGACTAGACTGAGTTTTATTGCTGAAGATGATTCTGGTTTTTAACCATAGTTGGAAGTTGGTCAAGGACGAAGAATTAATTTTGTTTTTTTATTATACAATAAATGTAAACTCCGTCACAGCCGACCCAAGGCTCGGTTGAGAAATGGGGAGGGGGATAGTAACACGTCGTTAAAAAAATCTTGGTTCATCTGACCCGGGTGATAGTACCGTGTGGGGGTCCCTTGTCAGCGTACGACGAAGATCTCAACGGTAGCGACAGCGAAAGAGATGGACTCTGATACGGTGAAGCTTGCGGAAGAGGCAACATTACTCAGGTTGGGAAGAAAGTTAAATCCAGAAGCATCTGTTTCATATTGAGTGTCTCCTTGGTAGGCGTCTGTTCACCATGTGAGGAGCGGCCGTTTTCTGTACATCTTATCTTTAAAAGTAAGGAGTGAACCCGATTGGCATAAGCTAATCACGAAAACAATAATCAGTATGGATAAGAAGGAAAAGTCAGTTCTGTGGAGAATTATCCAAAAGCTATGAAATAAAAACAGGAGTTAGACAGGGAGACAGGTTGTCGCCTATACTTTTTAATTGTGCCCTGGAAAAAGTGATTAGAGAGTGGTGAAAATCCAGTACGAAAGGTATCAAATTAGCAAACCGAAAGGATAACATCGACATAGATTGCTTGGCATTCGCGGATGACATCTCCCATATAACAGACATAACGGAGAATGCGAAAATCCAAACAGAAAACCTAACTGAGGAAGCAAGAAAAGTCGGTTTACACATTTCGTTTACAAAGACAGACTTTATCAAAATGTAAACAATTGTCCAGAGAAATTACTCATAAACCAAAATAGAATCTAGACTGTCACTTCATTCAAATATTTCGATGAGTGGCTAACCATAAACAACAAGGAGAACGAAAATCTACAAATACGAGCAAAACAGATGAACATCGCATTCCAGACCACCAGAAACATAATGAAGAAAGTATCTTGGGACACCAAAATTAAATACAATACAGTGCTGAGAACAAGGCTCTGTATGGTGCCGAAGTACTAAACCTAGTACAAGAAGGTGGGGCAAATGAGGTAGTAAAAATAGAAAGAGACTGGTTAGAATTGTACTCCGTCCAAGGACAACAGGAGCACAAGACAACAGACCATGACCCAACAAAGAAATCTACGAACATGGAGAGAACATAACACATACTATGCGCAAAAGAATAATGTCATTCTTTGGACATTTGGCGAAAATGGAAAACGACAGGCTCAGAAAACAAATCTTTAATAAAATAATGAAGCTTAAAGGACAACCAGCGTGATTTACACAGACTTTAAATGACCTCAAAGAAGCAAACATTGAGATAATGGACACACACAACAGAAAATTAAACAGGAACAAAATTCAGAAGGAATCATCAGGGAAACAAGAGAGAAAAAGGAGGCAACCTCATAACATCAAAGAACTCCGAAGGCAGAGATCAGAACGAATAAAATTAACGTGGACAGAAAGGAAGAAGAAGGAAGAAAGCAAAAATTGATGTATTGATTGAACATGCTATGTAAAAGTGCCATTCGAATAAATAAGTGATAATAAGTGTAAGATGTTGCTTATTTCTAATTGAAGCATCCGATATTCTGTCACTTCAGTGTTATTCAACATTAAAGACGGAGAAGCCAGGGTGGAGATGGAATGAATGGCGGGCGAAAGCCAAGGCTGTATGTGGAGGCCCTTAAAATATTTAAAAACTGCTTCACTCACCAAAAGGGTTTATTATTCCTCTCTTACGCTGCTTCAGCCTGTAACAGTAGTTGACTAATGTGAAAAAAGTCAAATGAAAGAGTTCAGAAGTCCACGCCAAGCTTTAGTTGCCCTATAACCGACTAGGAAGCAAAGGTATGGGCATACTACTTGCATTATGACCATTCCTGGTTCTACTAGAACCAGCCTTTTATTACAACTTTTATATCCAAGGTACGGTATTTATTGTTCTTCGTGAATAGTGATAGATTTCAAAATACAAAATGTTTCACTCTCAGTTCTGAATTCATAGTCTTAACACAATAGTTGATACCCCATATTCTGCTAGTGATATTTCCCTGTCTATTAACGCTCTGACAATAGAGCACCCATCATTGTGCTTCTCATAGATTTTTGTACCTGCTGAATCAAATTCCAGAGAGTTGCCCTTTCAGATGGAATGAAAATGTACGTTAAAGCCATTTAACAGTTTCGTTAAAGATAAAGGACAAAATACATTTCGCTGCCCGATGCTGATGTTTCTTTACCTCTCTGAAACGATGGATTCCTATTTTTCACCTTTGCTGCTAAATAAAGAAGAAAATTAAAAATTGATGGGAAATAATCTGCTGTTCCAGGGGCCTCGGTGTAAAAGCAGCGGACGCAAGCATCGCTACCGTGCAACGTTATAAGTTTATTTCCCTTAATTTTGCTTTCATTGTCAAGGCTAGAGTCGAAACATTTCGTTGTATTTCACTGCTGGGAAAAGTATATTATTGATTACGTAAAAGTAATGTAATGCAGTGAACAGAAAAGAAGAGAGATATTACGATTAGTGTTTAGTTAATTTTTGTATTTCTACTGTATCTCCGATAGACTTGTGGACGCTGTGCGTCGTCGGTCGTGGGCTGACGTTTACAGTCGCTGACTCGCGATTTGTGGGTCTTCGATTCGCTTCATATATCCTGCGATTGTTTCGGATTGACATTTTCGGAAGGTTCTCTTATCCTTTTTTTTTTAGGTGAAATATGGTGTCTGCTAGAAAATTTTGTGTGTGTAGGAATGGCAAAACTTCCTACTGAAGCAGGCACTCTACCTCCATACGTGCTTGTAAACGTTACTTCAATGAGAGTGTTAATACCCTTGCCGACCCCACCCTTGTAACTGGTACCCGAATCGGGATACTACGTGACATTGTTTGGTGGAGATGCCGGGTATATTGGTCACCGACATCGCCGTGGCTCCAATAAGACTATGCAAACACTACGGCTGCACGGGCAGTCCATTCCTCTGGTTGCAGTATTCTCAAGATACCAATGGATACAAAAGAATCGGTCAGTCAGGTGTACGTCAAGCATCCAGCAGTGTTTTAGGGAGACGCTGCTAAGTGTCCAATTAAATGGCTACAGGGATCTGATGTGTAACTAAATACAACAGATGGTAAGACATGAAACTGTGGCCAACTCTACTTTTATATGGACGCCGATGGTAGAGTCTAGTAGTGGTTCGAGAACGTCGAGGAAAAGATCATGAGTTGAAACAAATTTCAGGCGGAAATTAAAATGCTTTGGTGACAACCAGGAGCAGGTTACGGCGCTTCTCACAATCGTGCAGTAAATATTCTATCGCTATTGTACATGACGTAAGACAGTCATCAGAGCGAGTGCTTTTGCGGTACCCTTCTTTGCGTTAACGCCGATGACACACAACCGTCTTCATTTGTACTGGACTTGTCGCATGAAATCTAAATGCAAAATTTCTAAAAATGGTCACCAACCTGGCATCTTGAACTGATATTGTCGCCTCAGGACAGAGGTACACGAAGATCGTATGATCTCTGATGTTGCTGTGAAGCTGTAATGGAACTACTAATAAGCTAAAGCCCTCTCGTGCTCAAACAATAAGTTATAAAGGTTTCCAGCAATTGCTGCAACCATTAACCTTCTATTTTATTCTTCAAATTTTATTTATCATGACAGGTTTCAAACCACCTAGCAATTCATCATCAGATTGAACACATTTATTGCATGTCTGCAGCATTGTGGGGGTCGTATAGCTGTGACAAGAAGTAAAAACGAAACATGTAAGTACAGGATGTGGCTAGAATTACTTACATTACGAGTTCGACTTAAATGCATTGCTTACAGTTATTTGTATTTGTTGGTTTGTTTTAGTTGCTCTTATTATTCTGGAAAACTTAAGGTATGTTTTCCAGCTACGTCGATTTTATAGCAGTTCACGAACTTTGATACGGGCAACAACTTCCTTGTGATTTACAAAACGTAAATAAACCAAAGAACGTGACTAAAGTCATGTTCAAAGAATTAGTGTCGGACCAAATACTTTCTTTGTTCAGTACTCTCATTTACAAAATATATCAAACAAAGAGTTTAGCACAATATCTCATCTACAGCTGTAGTACTACAATGATGTTTGACATTTATCTTTTTGGTCAATAAACACTGATCATTTCTCATGCGTTAAACATTAGAGCTCTACATGAGGCTTCGTTTGATGAAACATTCAGTTAAGTGGAGACTTGGGAGGGTAGTGTATAGAGAGAAAGGGGGGGGGGGGGAGGACTGTGTATGTGTACTTGTGTGTGTGTGTGTGTTTGTGGTTCTTTGCCCTGGGTTGTTTTGTACTCAGGTTAAAATGTTCTTTCAAATTTAGAAAAAACTGTATTATTTGCTAAGTCAGTCTGTATGTCGAAGATGGTGAGAAGTGATTTATTGTTATGGGTGAAAATGTCTAAGTGTTCCTGGAGAATCATCTTTATAACCTAGTGTACAGTGTGTAGAACAGGGAGTTTCGTTTTGAGGTCTGTAATTAAATGACAATTTTGTGCTAGGTGGGCTGCAAAAATTGATTTATGTAAATTTTTTAAACAGAATGCAACACTGTGCTCTTTGTATCGAATTCCAGAGTTTCTTCCTGTTTGCTGTATGTAGTAACAGGAACAACCGCCACAGGTTAATTCATATACACCAGATTTGTGAAAAGATGGGTTGTTGTTTTAGGTTTAGGGACTACATTGTTCTGTCTTTTGTTGCTTGTGTGGAAACTTATTTTGACTTTGTATGGTTGAAAGAGTTTTGCAAGTTGATATGAGATACTATCGAGGAAAGGACTAGAGATATATTTAGTTCCTTCCACTGTTGAGGACTAGGCTGTTGATGCTGTTTGATAGGTTCTTATTTTTCCATCTAATTTGTCAACTATGAATGAGTCAAACCATTGTTGAGGGATTTCGTTTCTAAAACGTTTAGCTCTTTGGTTTTTACGTCAGGTTCAGCATGCATGAGTTTCGTTTACACCTTTAAGTGCTGATCTAAAAAATGCTACTTTTTGTGATTTGGATGGCATATGTTTTGTTTCTAATGATATGGTGGGTTTCCTATATATTTGCAATATATGTTTGTTATTGAGACGAGTTACGTTTAGGAAGAGAAAATTAATTCCATGTTGGCAATGGACAGTAGCTTAGCTAGCCTACTAGCTGACGTCTATATTAATGATTTATAAACGTAATAAAAGTTCATAAATTAGATGAAAAACTAAAACCAATCAAACAGCATCAAAGACCCAATACTCAATATCAGAAGAAAGTAACTATATATCTATGTATATGCCTGGTAAAATGTCATATCAACTTGTAAAACTGTTTAAACCAAACAACCTTAAAATAAGTATCTAGAATAACAACAACATAAAAACAAAATGTTTCATAGTGTACTGGTTTATAGTATATAGTACAAATTAACCTTTGACACCTGCTTATGCTGCTACATAGGGGGGAAACTTTGTAACACCACTGGGGCACTCAGTTAAAAAAAATTAAATGAAGAAAGTTTTGCAGCACACCTAGCACAAAATAGTCATTCAATTCCAGATATCAAAAAATCCTCCATATTCTAGGCACTGTAGACAGAGGAATGATGGATCTCCTGGAAAAATTAGGGACTTTTATCCATAACAATAAATAAGCCAATAGCATCTTAAACGAACAAACTGCCTTAGCAAATAATCAATTTTTTCAAAATTTCAACTAACCTTTAACCTTTAAACTTGGAAAACTAGACAGCCTTGGACAAAAAAAAAACCACACCCACACACACCCACACCCACCCACACACACACACACACACACACACACACACACACACACACACACAAACACTCACACGCACGCACATGTACCCACACACACACACACACACACACACACACACACACACACACACACACACACCTTTACCTTTCCCAATACCTACCCCTACCCATACGCCACTATTTCAAACGCACACAGAACTTAACATTTCATTAAATTCATTAAAAGAACCCTGATGCATAGCTTAATGTTTAACTAATAAGTAATGATCAGTAATTATTAAACAAAAGGTAAGTGTCAAACGTAATTTCAGGACTAAAACTGCACATGTTATATCATCCTAAATGCTTTGTTTGATAGATTTTTTAAATAGCACCTGTCAGTTTTGAAATATAAATATTTTGTAATAATGACTGTAATATAAGTAGACATGTACTTGCTGTCGCCAACGTACAACACGAGTGCTGAACAAATAAAGTCTCTGCGCCAGCATAAATTCTTTGAACATAATTTAGTCATTCTCTTTGGTTTATTTACGTTTTCTAAAGCAAGTGGAAGTTGTTGCCTATTGCAAAGGTTTTGAACTGCTGCGGAATGACTGGAAAATATACATTAAGTTTTCTAGAATAATGTGTGCATATGCATTTAGTTCAAACCGACAGATACTATAACTGTAAGTAATGCATTTAAGTCGATTTCTTACTACAAATAATTCTCGCCACATTCGTTACTAACAAGTTTCAACTGTTCACCTGTGTGTTAAATCTTACGGGACTTAACTGTTAAGGTTATCAGTCCCTAAGTTTACACACTACCTAACCTAAATTATCCTAAGGACAAACACACACACCCATGCCCGTAGGACTCGAACCTCCGCCGGGACCAGTCGCACGGTCCATGACTGCAGCTCCATAGACCGCTCGGCTAGTGCCGCGCGGCTAACACGTTTCGTTTTACATCTTGTCATACCTGCACGACCTCCACAATGCTGCAAACGTGCGATAAATAAGTGCCATCTGATGATGAATCGTTAGGCGATTCGAAACTGTTCATGGTGAACAAAAACTGAAAAATGAAACAAATGGCGACAGAGCCGTGGCGGCTCTTTCCACTGTCAATGACTTAGCTGGCGTCTCATCAGGGGGGCGGATTGCTCCCTTGTCAGAGATTATTGCTGTCTCGCCTAGTTTTCAAAGGCGGCCGCTTGATACACATCTAGAGAGAGAGAAAGAGAGAGAGAGAGAGAGAGAGAGAGAGAGAGGCGCAGCAGCTAACGGGAGTTTTCGCACTGTTTGGAGCCGGGGGCAGCAGCAGCGCTTGTAGCAACACACACGTGGTGTGGGTCGGCACTACGTCTTTTGAGGGACGTGGTTCACCCTTCTTCGCTGGGACTGGACAGAAGGTAAAGGTCTGGTGCACTTATACTATGCGCAACTAGCTGGTCAGCTCTGTGTACTGATTTCTCGCTCCGCAACCTGTTTGAACAGATGTTCGTGTTTACGTTCATTGAGTCGTGATGCACGCATTGTTACTTGGCTCTCTGATTTTAGGAATAGTGTATTGTCATTTTGAGTAACTTGTCTTAACTTGCTGACCAGAGTTCTCTCTCGAAAAATTTTCATTGGTTAATTTTTTTATGGGTACCCAGTTGTCACGCGACATTATCTAGTTTCTTTAAAATTGTGTTTTAAAATTCTGATGCTAGAGAACCAGTTGTTCTACGTTTTAATGTTTGTTGTCACGGTTAGAAGCTGGTGGGTTCTCTGGTATTACCATTATTCAGCCCTTTTGAGAATGTTGTGAGCACCAGCTAATGTTAAGACCCTAGCGAGTTGTTTCCTATATTCATTCCTGGAAGATATTACATCTATCTTTCTGTAGTTCTGTTAGCGAAGCTTATTTCCTAGGGTGTGAAATCATGTTAAACAGTAGCATTACTTGTAGTATAATCCATTCAGCCACTTATCTTTCTTTTTTGTTCACAGCACTCAGTACCGAGCGAGGTGGCTCAGTGGTTAGCACACTGGACTCGTATTCGGGAGGGCGACGGCTCAATCCCACGTCCGGCCATCCTGATTTAGGTTTTCCGTGATTTCCCTAAATCGCTCCAGGCAAATGCTGGGATGGTTGCTTTGAAACGGCACGGCTGACTTCCTTCCCCGTCCTTCCCTAATCCGATGAGACCGATGACCTCGCTGTTTGGTCTCTTTCCCCAAACAATCCAACAACAGTCACTAAGTTGCTGGGAGGGTGTTCCTTGTCGGCGGCCTCCTGCCGCGTGACCGTGGTTCACTTGCGGCCGTGAGCACGGCTCTCGAGAGCATTTCCTAGCGCGGCTTGCTATCTGTTTGCAATCGCGCGTCCTGGCTGTCTGTGGTCGAGCTGAGTATCTTATGTTATCTGCCTTGCACTGTAAACGAAATTTTTCTGTCGACCAAGAGGCTTTTGACTAACTGCCCTCGCACAGGAAACTTGCTTTTTAGTGTTTAATAGATACTGTATTCTTGTGTAAACCTCTTGGGTAATCCCTATGTTATCTCTGTCCACGTTTATCTTTTGGGGGTCCGCCTAAGGTCTTTAATTCACTTGAAGAAATATATCTAGGACATTTTAATTATTTTAATTGACTGGTTTATTTAAAATAATTTACTTTAAAGTTTTTTAAAAAGACCAGTATTGTTAAGGTCTTATTTCTTGAATTTGTTTGTGATTATTTTTACTGTAAGAAATCAGGTCTCGCTCAGAAAAATATAAGTGCTAGCTTTCCACGAGCGGCGTTCGAGAGTGGAACGGTAGAGAGACAGCTTGAAGGTTGTTCATTGAACCCTCTGCCAGGCACTTTATTATGAATAGCAGAGTAATCATGTAGACGTAGACGTAAACGGCTGTCTCACTCACCATTTTGAACGCAGACGGGACCTGTTGTTATCTAAGATAATATACAAAAATAAATGTTGTTGTCCAACGATAAGTGATGTTACTTAAAGGGGCCTAGTCCTTCCATGTCATGTCCCTGATTCTGATAATTTCCGATTTCAGTGACTGGTTGTAGCAAATTTCTGGAAATCTTTATTCATCACAGTCACAATATTCCACATCCATAATGCATAAAAGATGTAATAAGTTACGAGATTTAGAGGGATTCCATCTGTCTTTTATCAGGCTCATTGCATCAAAAAATGACAAAAGTAGTCACTGATATGTCGTGGCATCACGATAGCCTACAAGAGTGACAACTTAAGTTACTAACTGCTTTTATTATTCAAAACTGTCATCGTCGCATACGAAATCAAATTATCCTTTCTAAGCTCAATTATACTCTCCACTGCGTGCAGAGCCGTCGTAGACGGACGCTTTAATCCATACGATTAGGCGCTTAAGTCCCAGATAAACTATCTAGCGTGGGCCGCATCGCTAGTTTGTCATTCGGTGCGAAGCCGATGACACATCAACTTAATCGGCTCTTTCTTAATTACTGAACTATTTCCCAAATGTATAAATAAAATATTTGATAATAAATAGAGGTTTTGGTTGTGTGGTGATAGCTCAGTATTAAGACGTTCCCTATTTTTTTTAAAAATTGAATGATATTTTAATTATAATTAATTAATGAAAATATTAGGTTTTGTGCGCTGGCCCTCATTTTTATCACAGCAGCCAATGAGATTGCAGCATTGTGACCAGTTCTTGCAGTTTTTCGCGATAGGTATACTTCTAGTATCATCCGTTTTTCGTACCTCACTCCACTTTATGACGTTATGTGTCAACTATTGCATCTTCGCTCAACTGAGTTGTGAACCGTGTGAATAAATCTTATGATAGCTCCAAGAACCAGCAATATTACAACGTCCTCATACCCGACGAATAACACAGGAACAGAATCCAAAAACAAGAGAAGACGTCATAGTCGTATATACGGAGTGCTTTGGGACTGGTGCACGCAGTGAACTAGAATGTGTCAGAAGTAGACGAAGTTTCACACATAACGAAGGGCATGGCAAAGAACTAACCAGCCCGTCTTCCGAACGGACTGACCACAACAGAGGTCTCACAACATAGAGGTAAATCTCCAGAAAAAATGTACCAAAAGACGTTCGACAGACTTCCGAATATAGTACCAAGGGCATTCATGCAAGACTATCAAGAACCTGTGTCGCTGTTATGGAAAGCAGTGAGAGAAGAGATATGTGGGTTCATGATGTCCAGCCGGCCGTTGTGGCTGAGCGATTCTAGGAGCTTCAGTCCGGAACCGCGCTGCTGCTACGGTCGCAGGTTCCAATCCTGCCTCAGGCATGGATGTGTGTGATGTCCTTAGGTTAGTTAGGTTTAAGTAGTTCAAAGCCTAGGGGGCTGATGACATCAGATGTTAAGTCCCATTGTGCTTAGAGCCAATTGGACCATTTTTTTATGACGTCCTTCAATGTCGAACCCACACTCCTGGAAGTAGCTGCGTTGACTGTCGAACCAGACAGGGGAAAGTAGCGCTGGTAATTCAAGAAGAGGTTCGTCTTTCAGTGGCACCGATCTCCAAGAGAGACGAATTTGGAGGAGAGGAACCGGAATTCCAGGACTTGTGTCACAACCAAGTTTCTCGACGAAAGAGACACCCACGCCAATTCGACCGCCACGCAGGAAAACGAACATATGGAGCCCAATCCAGGAAGGTGCTGACGTAGTGATTACTTGCGCCTACAGAGTACTGACCAAGTCCGAGACTAATTATTCTATGACTGGAGCAATCTGTCTGGGCAATCACCAACTTCTGAGCCATTTTATACGGCAGACAATTCACGGTTGTGACTGAACGTCATCTTCATGTTGGCTGACAAGCTGAAAGGGCACTGAAGCTTCAGTGCTTCATCACACTAGTATTAAAAATGGATGGAAGTACAAGGATGCCAATTGCCTTCCGCGGAATCCATTGCAAGTGTTACAGCATTCATGATATCCCCACTCATAGCGCCATAAATGTGTAGTGCACCTGAACGAAGAGAATATCTACCAATACTGGAGACCATAATGGTCATACAGAAAAGAAATAGATGAAAAAATGAATATATATACATTGTTAAGTAGGAATAACAGCTCAATGGAAGGGAAATGATTGCTTGTCAAGGCAGGTCATGCATGGTACGTCATCCAACATCAGATTTTCTGGGATTTGCGGACACTCTTGATAGAATTGCAAGCTGGATCATGTTGTTGGATACTGCAGAAGCGACTGTAGAGAATACTAAGGATTGAAGCATGTGACTCAGCTACCAGAACCTCCTACGGTTTCTCCGTTGCAGCGAAACGGAATTAACATTTTGGGGAGGTTGTCCAAGTCGACACATGTGAATAAGTGGATGACAAGCTCCTCTGCTACGCTGTGACTAAGGCGTTTGTTTCGTATTCGTACAGTATCTCATCTGAAGAGCAGTGTTCAGTCCACTAACTGCAAAAAACTCGATACTACTAGCGCAAATAAGTTATTCCACTTATCACAAATCTAATATAACGATACAGTGCTTGTGAAAGTTTTCTCTAGTTCCATGATAAAACAAAAAAAAGAGGCCCTTGCGTTCAGCCGATTGGTAAACTGCTGATTTAGCCTTTGTGAGGCCCGGTTACGAGATAATTCGTTCCTGTCTCAAAACTCAGACTTATTTATATCGCTCAGAGGAGCATTTGTTTCGCTAAAACCTGGCACTTACTGCAAATGGTCAAATGTGTGTGAATTCCTAAGAGACCAAACTACAGAGGTCATCGTTCCCTAGACTTACAAACTACTTAAACTAACTTATGCTAAGAACAACACACACCCATGCCCGAGGGAGGAATCGAACCTCCGTCGGGAGAGGCTGCACAATCCGTGCCTGTGACCGCGCAGCCATTCCGCGTGGCTGGCTCCTAGCCATGTCGCCCGTAATAAGAGACTTGCCTCAGTCATTGCCGCTGCGCAGTGCAGTTTTCCACTGATTACAGCTAGCTTCATATCGCACTCTTCTTACATGAAGTGGTTTTTAATGGAGAACCTGAACAATCAAGGCAGTTGGCACAGAGTACAGGGAAACACTTTGTAAATACTGTTTATTAGCTTTTAAAACACAAGAACAATCTAAAGTTGCATATCGAGGCACTTGACAACATTGATAGCGTGGTTGTGCACTCCTGGGCTCGCAATTTGGGAAACAAATTTGTTACCTATTTTTACTCTACAATTGGAGCTAATCCACGTTAGACAGTCAATTCCAACTGTATTATCATTGTCCACGGTCCCAATGTTTCCCTGGCAGTCTCTTGCCATGCAGAAGGCTCAAATGGCTCTAAGCACTATGGGACTTAACATCTGAGGTCATCATCCCCTAGACTTAGAACTACTTAAATCTAACTAACCTAAGGACATCACACACATGCTCGAGCCAGGGTTCGAACCTGCGACCGCAGCAGCAGCGCGGTTCCGGACTGAAGCGCCAAGAACCGCTCGGCCACAGCTGCCGGCGCCATGCAGAAGCCGTGATCTGATATTAAGTGGTCGCACATCTCCATTTTATTAAAAATCCCAGCACAGTCTTACGTTAGGTCCACATACAAAAGGTGACAGTCGCCTACACGAAGCCGCCGCAATATTCCAGGCAGCTGTTCCATTCGAACGTCCATTGTACCGTCGGCTAATTCCACTTCTTACTACAGGATTTCTATATTTCTTGAAATGGTTTCCAGTGCTTCCTTGACGATTTTTTCCAATATTCCTCTTGCTGTCACATTGTTGTTCCTACGTAATAGAAATGGCACCGTCGCTCACAGTGACGAACTTAGAGGGTTTACTACATTGTTGATAGTTAAATGACCCTTTACCATTACTGGCCGGCCCGACGGTCCACTTCATCACACATTGTCAGTATCATAATGTTATCGGAAAACGGTTCTATAATGGGCGTAAGCACTTTTAAATTCTTCTTGCTAAGGAGCATATCATTTTCGGAGTAATTTATGTTGCAAATGTAAGTAACAAGATTGTCGACGTTCTCCATTAAAAACCATAAACCAAAGCTTACGCCGGCCGGAGTGGCCGTGCGGTTCTAGGCGCTACGTCTGGAACCGCGAGACCACTACGGTCGCAGGTTCGAATCCTGCCTCGGGCATGGATGTGTGTGATGTCCTTAGGTTAGTTAGGCTGAAGTAGTTCTAAGTTGTCTGGCGGATGGTTAACAGTCGCTGTTGTACGTGGTGGTACAGGCGTACCCAGTGTATCTGGACTGGAAAGCTTCGTTGATCGTGACATCATAGCCTATCGAACATATCATGTTACCGAAAATGCAAATAAAGACTTTGGGAAATCAACATATATGTCACCCTCACCCTTTTCCTTGTATACACGCAGTAGACGTAAGATATCTGTTAATGAAACTGTTTTTATATGGATTAAAGGTAAAGGTACTTGTGAATATGTTAAATTTGTAGGAGATTGTACATTGTATTTTCACAAATAAAGTGAACTGTAGCGTAGCTTAAAACCGGACAAGGGTACATCTAGAATCTGTCGACATAGAGTATGCAACAGCATGTTACGTCAGCTCTCTGAGCGCTTGACCTTTGACCCCGCCGATAAGGCGGGTGAAGTCCATCTTGGCAGCGCGCCAGCCGCCGAAGACTGACAAACAGCGTATCGCTTCCCAGTCGGGTGTGCCGCGGCAGTCCTCACAGGGGAAGTGAAGCGTCCCTTATAGCCTCTCCTTCCCAAGTGGCTCTTTCCGCCTTCCCGTGGTGCCAGACGTTAAGCTTGGCATTCTGCCTTGCGACAAAAGGGAGAGCTGCGACCCAACCCGATGCGAAAGCGAAGGGTGCGTGGCACAGGGGGAGCTGTGTCAAGGGACCGAACACCAGTCCCTTTCTGTTCGCAGGGCACAGACCAGCAGGTGTTCTGCATGCCGGCGACCTCGTTTGTCGGCGTGGGATCACGGCGCGAGTCGGCAAGGGTGCTTCGCCGCGCCCCTGGGTAACCGGGGCATGTTCTGCCAAACCCAGGAGGTGGTGACATCGCCTGGGCTAGGTTAGATGGGCCCAGACCGCCGAACGACTGGAGGACCGACCCACCACCTGAGTAGGAGTGGGTCCTTGGCCTTCAGGTGGAAACTCGGGCAAGTAGGCGGCGAAGGGCGAGGGGTGCATCCGCCTCTCCGGAGTGCGGGGTGCAGTTGCCGAGGAGCGTCGTGTGAAATCGTCGATGACGACGCCATCGATGGGGACCAGTGCGCTGGCGACGGCGCGCTGAACCCGGCAGCTCTGGAGTGCCCTTGACCTAGGGGCGAGGTCGGTGGGCGAGCTGCAGAAGTCCCGCCCCCCATGCCAGAGGAGCCGGTCCGGGGCAAGAGACGGGCTCCCACCCCCTTTTTTATCACTCGTTAATCATGGAGACACCAGAAACGAGTGATTCTAGTGCGCCATCGCGAGCTTCTGTGATGCCTGTACCTGCTCCACAGGACGAGTCAGGACAGGCAAACGAGGAAAACGTTCTGCAAAGACATACAAGAATTACTTTGCTCCTTGAGCAAAATATCAAAAATGGTAAAATTAGCCAGGCGGCATTGACAACAATAAAAAATGAGCTGGCGGCATGGGCCATAGCCAACGCCAAGCTCGAAGGCCGCGTTGAAGAATTAGAGAAAGAAAATGAAAGATTGCGTAAACAACCGGCTAAGACCTGGGCGGGAGTGGTCGCACAAGCGCCACCAAAGTCACAAACAACCAGAGACACAATTGCCAAAGTATCCAAAAGAACAGACACAACGGTGTTCCTAAGGACCCTACCCGGTCAGGACACCAGTGTGAAAAAAATACAGGAACTGCTCACCACCACAATCAATCCAATAAAAGACAAAATCAAAATAAACAAGATTAAACCAAGTAAGAATTCCGTAATTGTAGATGTGGCCTCTGAAGAGGACAAAACTAAATTACTAAACAATGCTAAACTAAACTCGGTGGTCAAATGCGAGCCACCGAGGAAAAGAAACCCGTTGGTCATCCTATATGATGTACCAATAACTATGACTAATGAGGAGATACACGAAACCATAAAAGCACAGAATTTCGAAGAAATGACAGAAGACGAATTCAAAGAAAACTTTAAACTGAAATTTAAAACAGGGCCTCGGGACCGTGACGTGGTTCACCACGTCGCCGAGGTCTCCTCTCAGATGTGGAAGAGAATAACTACAATGGGCAAACTCTATATTGGCTTTCACGCCATAAACGCACGCGACTATCTTGTGGTACCGCGTTGCCACAACTGCGGAGATCTCGACCACGTTCTGAGGCACTGTACCAGGGGGTCGGTCTGCTCGAAATGTGGTGAGGATGGACACGTCCGCAAAGATTGTAGGGCTGCAACAGTCTGCATCCCATGCAAAAGAAGGGGCAAAAAACCTTGCGGCGCCACTGGGCGAAACTGCCCCACCTACAGACTCCTAGAGCAACGGCTAATCTCAAGGATAGATTATGGCTGATCAAGTAAAAGCGAACAGGATGCCCAAAAGAAAATCCCCGAGCAAAAGGAGGAGGGATGCCATGAGGGCAAGAGCCTTTAAGATATTTTTGAGGTCGCTCACTGACGCCTCAGTCATCACCAAAGACGTGAGTACCCAAACGGAATCCACCACAACCGATAGAGGAACTCAGACTGATCCTCTTAAAGTCAAGTCTCCCTCCTCCCAAAGCCGGGGGACAACGCCGACCAAAGAACAACGGCAATGGCATCCTGCAACCGAGACGGCGGCAATCCCAACAGAAGAAAGTAGGAACATCAACCAACCACTCCAGGAAAATAAAATTACTAGCTCTTGTGAACTAAACATGAAAGATCCTGTTGTGAAATTGCCGCCCATTGACCCAGTCAGAGTCTACCCAAACCTGGAATTTACTATGCAGTTAGCAAGATTAGAGCAGCCGACTACCCTGACCACTGCCTTAAGACACGTGGTCCGGGTGGGACATGAATATGGTAGGAAAGTCACCTTCTCGGTAATGGAGGCTGTAGACAGAATCCAACTTAAGTCAGTGAATCTCCCCACCGACTTCGGAGCCCTGCGAGACTTACTCAAGAAGGTCTTTGAAAGACGTGGCGAAAAGTTTGACTTGAACGATATATATGAACAAGCAGTTTTAGCAAATGGACGTATCACATTTGACTGGAACAAGACCTGGCCAAATGACAGAATCCATACATACTTTCCGTAAAAACTAATGACAAAAATCACCATTGGACAACTTAACGCCCACAACAGCAGACTTGTGATGCAGGAGCTACGCAAGGAAGTGGAGGAGAGGAGACTGGATCTGATCTGCCTGCAAGAGCCGTACTCCCTAAATGGAAAATTAGTTTTTACAGCCGCGACATGGCAAGTTATAAGTAGAGGAGAAGACCCGAGATCGGCAATAATTATCACTAACAAAATCTTAAGAGCCATAGTTCTGACACAATTCACAACAAGCCACTGCAACGTCGTGGAGCTGCAATCTCCATCTGGTAACATTATCCTAATCAATATGTACTTCCAGTATGGTGATGACATCGAAAGACACCTGACACACCTTACCACAGATATCACGGCGTTGCGGGGGCGAAAAGTAATTATAACTGCCGACATAAATGCTAAATCCCCCCTATGGTACAGTGGCACAAGAGACCCAAACGGTGAGAAGGCAGAAGAGGCCATCATGGCCTTGCAGCTAGTGGTGGTAAATAAGCCTGGAAACCCTCCGACATATGTGGGGGGAGGTGGCCAAGGCACAAACATCGATGTGACCTTGGCTACGCCTAACGTGGCGCAGCTAATTCAACAGTGGGAAGTGGTAGAAAACGCCACCACTAGTGACCACAATCTCATTACTTTCAGTGTGGGAGACAGCGAGAGCTGCTGGACCATGGGGTGGGAGGTGCAATACAATTACAAAAGAGCCGACTGGGAGAAGCTAGCTAGGGAGTGCGACATTCCTGCACTACCAGAAGGTGACGGACACCTGGACTATGACATAGACAACAGAGCTGAGGAACTGATGACGACAATAACTCGAGCGGTGAAGGCTGCTGTACCTACTAGGAGGAAGGCCATAGCGGCCTCTCCGTCACCATGGTCAGCTGAACTGGAGGAGATGCGCCGGTCTGTCAGAAGGCTCAGGAGGCACTACCAGCGCAGTGTCGTCTGGCTAGAAAGACAAAGACGGCTGCAACTATACCGGGAAGCGAAAGAAAATTTCCAAAGACGCCTACGTGAGGTCAGATCTGAAAGTTGGGAACACTTTGTTCTAAATCAACTTGCTCTAGACCCTTGGGGAGTTCCCTACAAGCTTGTCCGGGAAAAAATCCGCTCTCCGATGGAGCTCTCAACCGTCAGGCGTGGGGATGGGATGACGGAGTCTTGGCAGGAAACTGCTGAGGTCCTTCTCCAGTCCCTGCTGCCTGATGACACAGCGGATGGAGAAACAGACGAACAACAGCAGCTGCGGGAGAACTATAACAGCAATGAATATGGAAACAACACGGCAGTCTACCCCTTCTCTGAAGAGGAGGTAGCTGCTCATATAAAATCCCTGAAGATAGGGAAAGCTCCCGGGCCAGATGGCATTGTGGCGGAGGTGGTGCAGTTTCTGGCTCCCCAGATAGTCGCCCCTCTAACTTATCTTTATAACGAATGTCTTAGGCAACAAAAGTTCCCTCGAATCTGGAAGAGGGCAAATGTAGTGATTATTAAGAAAGGAGCAGACAAGGACTCAGCAGAAACAAAATCCTACCGTCCAATCTGCCTGCTTGATCTGCTTGGGAAGGTTCTGGAGAGACTGCTGGCTGACAGACTGGCTGCGCACCGAGTGCTGTGCGGGATGAGCAGCAGACAATTCGGCTTCAGGCCTGGGCGATCAGCATCTGATGCAATCGCTCTGGCGGCTGAGGTCTGTGGCTCTACCCCGTACAAGTACGTTGTTGGCATCATGGTGGACATAAGTGGCGCCTTCGACAACCTGTGGTGGCCTTCGCTCTTCTCCTGTTTACGGGAGAAGGAGTGTCCAGGGCTGCTATATGGGTGTCTGAGGAGCTATTGTGAGGATCGGGAGGTCTGGCTATCATCCCCTAGCACAAGGGTAACAAAAATAATCACCAAGGGATGTCCCCAGGGCTCCGTACTAGGTCCCCTGTTTTGGGACATCCACATGGAACCTCTATTAGACACACTACAGCAAAGTGATGACGTGCTAGAGGTGATAGCCTACGCCGATGACCTCCTCCTACTGGTTGGCGGCCGAAGCCGAGAAGACATAGAACCTAAAATAGAACGTGCAATAGGAACACTACAACTTTGGTGCTGAAAAACTAAGATGACAATTTCACCAACTAAGTCAACATATCTCCTTCTAAAGGGACAGCTAGTCAGGAATCCAACGGTTAGGATAGAGGGCTCACCAGTTCTCAGGCAACGTGAGACTCGATACCTGGACATCATCATTGATGGGAGGTGGTCATTTGGCAGACACATTGAAACCGTAACACAAAGAGCCTTACAAGTACTCAATAACCTCATCTCCATTGGACATAAACGTTTCCACCTCCCACCACATCTTATCAAACTATATCATAACAGCATACTCACCTCCATAGTGGGTTACGGTTCTGGAGTCTGGGCACATAGGCTCACGAGGGTGGTGCCCGCCATGACAGTGAGAAGAATACAAAGAAACATGATTATGAGATCAACGGGGGCTTACAGGACCACACCGGGAGGGGCCCTATTAGTCATAATGGGACTCTGCCCCTTAGATATCAAAATTCGAGAGCAGGCTGCTTGGTACTGGGCAAAAAAGGGGAACGTGGATAAAATAGAAGAAATTTTAGGGAGTAGGACTGAAAATAAAGTTGAGATCAGGTTAAGAGGGGATCAGCTGTGGCAACATTCATGGGAAAACGAAGAAACAGGGCGAAGAACCTTCAACTTCTTACCAGATGTCAGGGAAAGAATGGAAATGAAGTATTTCGAACCAACTAGGGGACTGATTCACCTTCTCACTGGCCATGGACCCTATCCGACATACTTATGTCGATTTGGAAGAAAGGCGACACCCGCGTGTGACTGTGGTGTTCCAGAGGGTACTCCTGACCATGTAGTCTACGAGTGCCCCCTTTTCAATGATGTGGCCTCTGTGTTACGAGACCAACTACCCCACAATGACACATTCAGACTGTTGAGACAACGCGACACTTTTCAGACTATCAACGAACTGGCAAACGCGGTATCACAGAAAGTCTTAAGGGACTATCTGCGAGAACCGAACTAGCACCCTACTAAGACACCTTAAATACCGATGAAGTCTAGTACCCTATTCTCAAACCGCCTGAACGCGGAAAGGCCGACTTCATCAGTCGAGAATCCGCCGCGCTCGGGATTAGGGGGAGTGGGGTGCACTTATAAACTGAATTAGACAACGCACCCAAACTTGACCCTAGGATAAGTTTTGTTGTAGAACCTAGTTTATAGACTTTAATTATAGGAACCTGCAGCGACTAACACCATGGCCTGCCCAGTGTCAGGGGCACGCTCATTGGGGTTAGCTCAATGAGCAAGGCCTTATAGTAGGTTTATATTTCCAGCTGACACATTTGTAACGCTGCAGGCTATAGTGACTAGTCCATAGTTAGTAGGATACCACTTAGTACTTAAGAACATAATACTATGCCCATTGTAGTTTTCATATAGTGCACAACTAACTAGTTACTAAGTTATATGTAGAATAGCTGCAATAATATGAATAAATGTACATGTATTACGGCCCACTAATCACATAAGGTAGTGGGCTACATTGTATGATTAATATGTATTTGGAAATAAAGAATTTTTTTTTAAAAAAAAAAAGTTCTAGGGAACTGATGACCTCAGAAGTTGAGTCTCATAGTGCTCAGAGCCATTTGAACAATTTTTTGAACCAAAGCTTTCGTCGACTAGTCTTGTCCTTCTTCCTAACAGCGGAGAGATGTTTAGCACTTTGGAGGAATCCGTGTTGACACTTTCCGCTACTACACAAGACTGATTAGCTGCGGCCGTCCAGCATTCTTTTATACTCTAAAAGATCAAGATGGCAACTCTGTGGCAAGTTATGACCTGGCAGCTGTTCTGTAAGTAATTTGTTAATTGATACTACCTGAAAGTGATTGACACGGAGTACAGTGCAGCATGTTGTAAACACTGTTTGTTGGTGCTTGATACACTTAGACACTCTTGCACCGGTCCAAACACACGATCCACTCTGTTTCCGTTTTCTGGGGTCTTGCACCATTGTGCGTATTTTAGGCCTAGTAAATCTGTAAATCTGCTGGTCAAGGATAACTGTTCGGGTAACAGTATCAGGTTCACCTTAGCCAAGGGGTTGAGATACCCCCTCCCTGTGTTGGGTTTAAGGGGGGGGGGGAAGATTGAGTCGTGGCTGACTCGTGTTATGCTTTGCATTAAACCTTGGTTGCTATTCTGTGATTATTTGGTAACCGTGATAGCGTTACGGAGATGTTTAGCAAACTCAAGTGGCAGACTCTGCAAGAGAGGCGCTCTGCATCGCGGTGTAGCTTGCTCGCCAGGTTTTAAGGGTGCGTTTCTGGATGAGGTATCGAATATATTGCTTCCCCCTACTTACACCTCCCGAGGAGATCACGAATGTAAAATTAGAGAGATTAGAGCGCGCACGGAGGCTTTCAGACAGTCGTTCTTACCGCGAACCATACGCGACTGGAACAGAAAAGGGAGGTAATGACAGTGGCACGTAAAGTGCCCTCCGCCACACACCGTTGGGTGGCTTGCGGAGTATAAATGTTGATGTAGATGTAGATGTAGAGTCTCCCGCGGTTATCGCGATTATGCTGTCATCCTCTCTCTCCGCGAGTGGCAGCAGCAGCGAGTGTCGATATTTGCACCCTTGTACTATCTTTGGCCTCGCGCTTATAGTTTTCGGCTGTGCCGTGTGCGGGCAGTTGGTCGGATGGCGTGGAGCAGCGAGGAAGTCTCCGTGGCGAGTGTCTGGCCGGGCTCGCTGGCAGCGTCCACGAGCGGTCGGAGTGTGAGGGGCTGTTCACATTGCTACGAGGTCCGTGGCTCACAGATCCCGGACACGAAAGTTGAGTCTTTACTTAACCTACGCAGGTCGCGGTGGTCTCGCGGTTCTAGGCGCTCGGTCCGGAACCGCGCGACTGCTATGGTAGCAGGTTCGAATCCTGCCTCGGGCATGGATGTGTGTGATGTCCTTAGGTTAGTTAGGTTTAAGTAGTTCTAAGTTATAGGGGACTGATGACCACAGATGTTAAGTCCCATAGTGCTCAGAGCCATTTTTACTTAACCTACCAGCCAGCCCCAACTGTTCACATTGTGTCGTTTGAATTTAGTTGTGGGCTGTTGACATTCCCGCGAGCAATAGCCTGTGTTTTCAAGTTGGCGAAATTCTAGCCGCCCTCCTGTGGAGTTAAACTTAACCTGATTATTTTTTAATTGAAGTGCTCCAGTGGAATCTTCTGCCTTGTGGCCGTTAACGTTCCGGTTACCTACCCTGGCCGTCGACGTAAATTCAGGCAGTGTATTTTCCTCATCGTGTTGTGGCTGTCCAGCACGGCGTGTAGTGACAGCTGAATGTGTAATTCGTTGTGGGCGCCGATACCTTCTGCGTTGTTCCATTGAACTCCCTGTTGTGTGCTGGTCGGGTGGAGTGGAAGTTATCCTGTCGCTTGGTCCGTAGACTGTCTGTCGGTTGGGTTGCCGTCGGATTGAGAATTGTTGGGCCGACTGTCTGTCTCACCTAAGCGAGTGTTAGAATTCCAGGCCGACCCTTGGAAACTTCTGAGCGCCGTTTGATGTGCTGCCTTTTCTTATTTGTTCTTGTTGTTTGTTTAAGTATGGCTTCTAGCCGATTTTAAATTAAAGTTGTTTTGCCCCTGAGGCGTGAGATTGAATGGCGCATTTAGACGGGAATTAAGTTACGAAATTAATGTTTGGCTTGCTCTGTTTTTAATGTTTTCTTTACCCTTGTAATGCTTGTCAAATGAATAACGTATTATGTTCGAGTGCAACTGACAGCCACGCATTTTGGCACCTTTCCACCAATGAAGCTATCTGTCCTGTCCTGCGGGTATAGCAGGGGATCGCAGTTATGACGGATGGTATGACTACTACTACTACTCTCTCAAAATACAGGGTGTTCGGAAATAGTCGTTATAAACAGCTAGGACTGTTAGTGGGGAGCGAGTAGATAATATTTTGAACTGGAACTCATGTCTGAAAACGTACCGTTAGAGGTCTGGGAAGGTAAAATTGGTGCAGCTGATCCATGAAAGTATGTAGTGTGTATCCATAGCCATGCATGGTCTAATTCCTGTTGTTGTGGGTAGAAGAAGTAGGTCTGTTTCAGCGCAAATCCAGACAGCAAGTTACCATGCCTAAAGAGTATCCCTAGCAGTTTAAAAAATTCCGCAGTAAGCACTCACAAGACAGCTTCTAACAAACCAAATATTACACATACTACACTAGAAAAATTAAAATAAACAGTTGGAAAAAGCAGCGTGGGACATTTAATATTCGTTGATCAAAACATACAGACAATAAAAGATAAAATACAGCAATTTCAAATTGAGCTGCAATCTTCCAATTGCACATTAGTCTGTGTCACTGAGCTCTACTGTAGAGACACAAAAATCTAAAAATGTGGAATTATCGTTTTATGAAAGGACATCCTCTTTCTGTGGGACCACGTCAAAGGGAGGAAGAGCATGCACCAGCATGGGCAAAGGGACGTGATTTATATGAAGACATGACCTTTGTACAGTTAGTGAAGACGAACAGTTTGAAATGTCAGCTACTGAATTAACAGGGCTTGCCATCAACAAGAAGTTAATCACTATGTGTGTGTATCGACCATTCAGTCATAATGTGGACGGTTTTTTTCCCATAAATTGACTGAAGTTCTAGATAAAGTGTCCACTACAGAAGTCAACATAATTTGTGTGGAGATGCAATCATAAACAGAAATATCACAAGTAAACTTATCCTTTTTCACATCCGCTGCTATTCAGTAGTCAACAACAGTTGCAACAGTTGCTCCATCTTTAATCGACCATATAGCCACTAATATAGAAAGGGAAAAGGGTAGCGTAGCTTTAAAAAGTCTTAAAAAACTTAGAACGTTTCTGCCAACCAATAACAGTAAAATCAGATATGGAAAAAAACCCTAAACTTCAGGCTTTCAAAAGAAATTTAACGGAAATAAAACAAGTTTTTTCAAGGGAGCAAACATTCTAAAGTTGGGATGATGTGTATAGAGAAACCGATGTAACACGAAATTCTCTAAATTATTTAAATTGAACTTTGAAAAGACCTTTTCAAAAGTACCCACATCAGTATCAATTTCTCATAAAAACGAAGATGTGGCAGCAGGTATTAGGAAGCCCTCCCAATCTCTTAAATACGTTAGTTCTATGAAAAATACATAACTAGCAACTGCTCTTACATTTCTATAACAGGTTGGAAAATGCTTAGAGGGAGGTGCTGATTGCTGCAAAGAAGTCATTCAGTGTCAAACTAATATAAATCCAGCGAATAAAAGCAAAGCAATATAGTTTGCCATTAAAAAGGAAACAGTAAGAGACAAACAAAAGCATAATACACTTCTACGCGAAGGGATAAAGTAATAAATGCTCCACACCATCTTGAAAACTATGCAAATGAGCATTTTTGATGTATTGCAGTGAAATTACAGCAAAAATTCCCATAAACAAATATAACACCTGTAAATAATTAGACCCTTAGTACAAAGATGTAAAGCATGAAGTCAGTAATATTGTACAAAACATAACAAACAGAAAGTCAGTAATCTTAGATAAAGTAGCGTACCAATGTGCATGCTGAAACAACGCATACAGAGCATACAAGCTCCCTAAGTCATCAGCATGAAGAAAATTTCTCAGAAATAATAAAATCATTTATGAAAGATAGATTACTGAATTGCATGTATAAATACGATCTTCTAAGTGAATCACAGTTTGGGTCCTGAAGTCATAGAAGTACAGCATCAGCCATAGTACAATTCATTAGCATGGTACTTGTATCATAGACATGTTTTCACATTTTTTTAAGCTTTTAATGTTTTTGATCATAAGATTCTAATAAGTAACCTAGAATCATTAGAAATAGGAGGCATAGCTAATGACTTGGTCAAACCATACCTAACAGATAGAGCACAAAGCATAGTGATAACACATAACTCAAATAAAGTTGAACTTTTAAATGAAACACATAAGAGAACCAAAATACGTATAGGAGTTCCTTTGATTAATGTATTAGGACCAATGCTATTCTTAATGCATACCAATGACTTTCCCACAAGTGTCACTCATGGGGGCAAAATTCTGTTTGCTGATGATAAAACGTAAAGAAAACAAATGCCACCAATTTCAGTTAGAAGAAGAAAAATGACACTTAAAATTATAGATAGAAACTCAATAGACAGCATAACAAACACAAAATTTCTGAGAATGAATATTGATTCTCAGTTGAAGTGGTCTACACACGAAGATACTTTCTAAGTAACGCCAGCAGCATGTTATGCCGTTAGAGTACTGTCAGCAGTGTGAAACAGTCAGTGTCTTTCAGTTACATGCTACTCATATGTACACTAAAGTCATAGAATCTTTTTCTGGGAAACAAATGCACATAATATGAACACAGTTTTGAATCTACTGTAAAGAGCCAGAAGAATAATAACCAAAAATATTAATCAAGCTCATTGTAAAGATCTGCTTGAAACACTAGGAGCTTTAACCACACGTTGTGATTACGCTAAGCAGCCAGTTATTTATATCAAAAATAACGTTGATAATTACTATACAAAGAGCGTTGTCCATCTCCACGGAACAAGATCCAGACTGTACCTACATTTACCAAAAAATAATAAACAAAAACTCAAAACTGTGTTTTCTACCAAGGAATAAATTGCCCAATGTTATTAGAGATATTACTAAAACGAACGTATTTAAAATTGACTGTTAAACACTAATACATTCTATGGAACGAAGAATTACTTAGATAACACAGAGTAGCGGTGTGGTAAAAAAATGTAACACAAATAAATAATAATAACGGCAGCACAAAACGTAGTACTTCACACGACACTTTTTCGCACTGTTTCTTCTTCCTTTTTACTTTTTTTGTACTCAGCAATCCTTACTTCTGCAACTACGCAATGTATAATACAAACGCATTATCATCATTCTCAACTCCTTATCTCGCTCATTATAGAGGGATAATGACTGAGTTTTTCAGGCTAGCAAATGCGAAGTTGCGGTACTCAATATGGAACCCGGACATCGTCGCTATGGTCCTGATGTCAGCTGATAGTGTGTGTAGTGTTACATTCTGAAACAGTGTGTGTATAGTTTGTGCAGGGTGTGTAGTGACTGAGAGTGAGAAATGAATGAACAATGTACCACTAGCCTTTTTTTTATTGTATAACTTCCTTGCAAAACGGTATTGTAAACTAAGTATAAACTAAATGGTGCAGCACTGTTTTAAAAGTAGTGGCCTTGTACTAAGGAGAGTGGGGACTGTAATCTTCATCTGGCTTTCTTGGTTTAGACTTTCCCAAACTATTTCAGGCAAATGTCGGGACGGTTCCAACTTTAAGGCTACAGTCAACTACCTGCTCCAATCTCGTGAAACTAGATGTATGTAAATTTCTGTATATATGAATTATGTTATTTGTGTTGCTTTTAATATCACGACACGGCTTATATCCTTGTAAAAGTGATTTTGGATGAGCAAAACTACTACTACTAATACTACATTACTGGCCATTAAAATTACTGCACCACGAAGATAACGTGCTACAGACGCGAAATATAACCGACAGGAAGAAGATGCTGTGATACGCAAATGATCAGCTTTTCAGAGCATTCACACAAGGTTGACGCCGATGGCAACACTTACAACGTGCTGAAATGAGGAAAGTTTCCAACCGATTTCTCATGCACAAACAGCAGTTGACCGGCGTTGCCTGGTGAAACGTTGTTGTGATGCCTCGTGTAAGGAGGAGAAATGCGTACCATCACGTTTCTGACTTTGATAAACGTCGGATTGTAGCCTATCACGATTGCGGTTTATCGTATCGCGACATTGCTGCTCGCATTGGTCAAGATCCAATGACTTGGCAGAATATGGAATCGGTGGGTTCAGGAGGGTAATACAGAACGCCGTACTGGATCCCAACGGCCTCGTATCACTAGCAGTCGAGATGACAGGCATCTTATTCGCATGGATGTAACGGATCATGCAGTCACGTCTCGATCCCGGAGTCAAAAGATGGGGACGTTTGCAAGACAACAACCATATGCGCGAACAGTTCGACGACGTTTGCAGCAGCATGGACTATCATCTCGAAGACCATGGCTGCGGTTGCCCTTGACGCTGCATCACAGACAGGAGCGCCTGCGATGGTACACTCAACGACGAACCTGGGTGCACGAATGGGAAAAAGTCATTTTTTCGGATGAATCCAGGTTCTGTTTACAGCATCAAGATGGTCGCATCCGTGTTTGGCGACATCGCGTGAACGCACATTGGAAGCGTGTATTCGTCATCACCATACTGGCGTATCACCCAGCGTGGTGGTATGGGGTGCCATTGGCTACACGTCTCAGTCACCTCTTGTTCGCATTGACGGCACTTTGAACAGTGGACGTTACATTTCAGATGTGTTACGACCCGTGGTTCTACCCTTCATTCGATCCCTGCGAAATCCTACATTTCAGCAGGATAATGCACGACCGCATGTTGCAGGTCCTGTACGGGCCTTTCTGGATACAGAAAATGTTCGACTGCTCCCCTGGCCAGCACATTCTCCAGATCTCTCACCAATTGAAAACGTCTGGTCAATGGTGGCCGAGCAACTGGCTCGTCAGAATACGCCAGTCACTACTCTTGATGAACTGTGGTATCGTGTTGAAGCTGCATGGGCAGCTGTACCTCTACACGCCATCCAAGCTCTGTTTGACTCAATGCCCAGGCGTATCAAGGCCGTTACTGCGGCCAGAGGTGCTTGTTCTGGGTACTGATTTCTCAGGATCTATGCACCCAAATTGCGTGAAAATGTAATCACCTGTCAGTTCTAGTATAATATATTTGTCCAATGAATACCCGTTTAGCATCTGAATTTCTTCTTGGTGTAACAATTTTAATGGCCAGTAGTGTACTACTACATCTTCAATTGATTCTTCCATACATGTTCAGAATGAGTACGGCACGGTAAATGTTAAAGTACCAAGTACTGAAACAAAAAAATAACTTCTATTGCTTTTACTGTGAGTAGCAACTGAACCTGAATGCGCTGGATTTGAAATGTATTTTGCATTAATAAAAATACACTGACGGAAAAAATATAGCTTCACCAAGAAGTAATTTTGCGACATAAACGAAAGTTGGTAGGCATGTTTCTGCTTCTGAAAAAGGACGTCTATTCAGATTTCGCACCACTCTCGTTGGAGTGGCGCTAGTAGCATCACCATAATGATGCAAATCGGTTTGCTTTAAATACACGCTGTTTTGGTGGTGAGCGGTAGTTACCTTTGAGGTTGCACGTGGTCAATTGATGTTAGTCAAGAATGCCTTTAGGGCGACAAAGACGCCATTGTCAGCACCTCCCTGAGATTATACTAGTTCGTGTAATAAGGCTAAGAGAAGCTGAATGTTTATTCTGCGATATTCCATAGAGACTTGGGGGGAATGTAGCCACTGTAAACGAACGATGGCGGCGGTGGTTACGAGAACGTATGGCCGCAAGAATACCGGACTCCAGACAGCCGTGTGGCACTATCTAGAGGGAAGACAATCGTGTTCGGCCTATGGACTCCACAGTCAGTACTTCATGGTAGAGACAGGGAGGTTGGAGGTGAATTTCTATATAGCCTAGGCAGAGCGACAGATGTTACGAAACCACGAAACAACTGAACTCAAGACTGAATAGGAAAACATGACCTACAGTTATCAGACCGAGAGGTAACAATCAGTACACCAATCAGTACACCAGAAACGATCCACATATCGTGAAATACGGTTTGAAATCACGACGTGAGAAACGTCTAGGCCTCCAGGGCACTGAGCTCCCATCACCAACGTAAGAAAGAAAATAAAAGAACTAAATCGCTATCTGAAGAGCGCTTATCTTAATACTTACCTGTTTCGACTAAGGAAATTACGGTTGCTCCGGAAGAAATTTAGGAAGACTCCCGGTTTTGATGGTATCATCTCGGAGTTTCTACGTCACTGCTGCAAATATGCAATACAGTGCCTTTCAAGATTTATCACTGGTGTAATGAGATCGAGAAACATTTCTCCAAGAGCGCAAAAACATCCGTAAGTCAACTAACATACAGCTACCGTCTGATCTACGAGTTCATCATGGTGTATAAACTGCTGGAGACTGTCATTAATTATCGTAGAGGCCTGTTCAAATAAAAACGCCGTCGAGCAAGCTGGTTTACGACAAAAAAAAGGAGCTTCACAGACCAGCTACTCGCTCTAACGAACTATATGACGCAAGCTTCCAGAAGGAACTAAAGGTTGCAATAATCTATGTGATAGCAGCGTGTGACACTGTCTGAAGTCAGAGATAATTTTTAAGTTTCCGCGCGTCAGACTGTATCAAAAAACAGTTTATCTGCAGAAAGAGGCTCTCAGCAACACACTTTTTGAAGTTATAAGTAATGGAAGGAGCACACGAATTTTAAGAGCGGGCAGCGGTCCCTTTGAGTATTCCACCCTAGTGCCACTTCTTTTCGGTCTGTTTATCGCCGACGTACTTACGTCGCCGATGTGCTTCGGAGATTCAAAATGTCGGTATGCTGATGAGTGGACAATAGTTGACCGACGAAGGGGTCCACTGAACCGAAGGAATTATGTGAATGGGACGGAAATCAGCGGATGCGATTTACATTTTCAGACAAACAATGATTACTATTTTAGAAAAATGGAAGACTTATTCAAGAGAAAGAGCTCTATAAATTGAACTGGTCCATAATGTGTTGGTCCATCTTTGGCCCTTATGTAAGCATTTATTCGGCTTGGTATTGGTTGACAGACCTGTTGGATGACCTGTGGGGTATCGTGCCAAATTCGGTCCAGTTGGGGCGTTAGAATTCCGAGATGGTTGGAGGGCCCTGCTCATAATGCTCCAAACTTCTCGACCGGGGAGAGAGCCATTAGCGCAAGTAACTTACAGCGGAATTTACTAGTAGCTGGTATAAAAAATATGTCGGTGTTTATAATTGAAAATGATTTTAAGTGCTAAAAAATAGAGATAAAAGGCTTAAAGAGTTTTATCTAAATATATTACCTTGATAACATAAATCGAGAATAACAATAGACAAACCGACTATCGTCTGTCTGCTGCCATCTTAGCAAAAATATCTCCGCGGCAGTTTTGACTCGAGAATTTTAACAAACATAAATGTTGTTAGGAATAAATGTACGGAAATAAATGTGCACTGGTGGTCCCGAATCTACTTTAAGAGGCAGAAATGAGCTCAGATTGAATCCTTAAATACAATGCTCACAGCACTTACGTAATATCAATTTCTTATTTGCTAATGTGTGAAGCCTAATTATTTCGGACGATTTACGTGAAATATTTTAATAGGAGACATACGTCAGTGTTGTGCGCGGGTCGTATTTTGTGACTAAATGTTTCCTTTGCTAGAGAAAAGTGCTTCCATCTTAAGTAACAGTTGTGTAAAATCTGATAAATGATATGCAATTTAGTACCACTCTCACGACTTTACAGACAACATTTCTACACAACGACAAGTGGAGATTTCTTTAGCAGAGTGACAAATATTGGCCGGGATAATCATTTTTGAGATCAAACGAATTGTTACGCTGACAATAGGTAACTGATTTTATATTTTTTTGATCTACCTGAAATATCATTTATAAGTAATTAAAGTCACGAAATACTATAAACCGGTTCCGCCACAACATGTACTTCATGTCTGCCAATTTCCGTCCTATTTGGATAATTCCTTCGTAGTTGGTGGTGCCTCGCTTTTTAAAATTTTTATTTATTTATTTTTTTGTTTTAGAACGTACTTTATTGAGTACACACTTCAGCCTGCCCGAAACAGTACATGTACAGTGCACTTTGAGAACACCGTTTCTTCCTACAACGAAAGTCCATCATCTCTCGGTATCACTCAAGGCTATGCCTTGTAAGTTGGCTATAATTTCGCACCCTACAAGCACCCATCCACATACTTTGCCGTGATCTGCAAACACAATTAGGTAGCACGTGATAGGTTGTACATCGTATATATCAATATATATCGTATACATGAATATGTACAATCAGTACATTGTCACGTACGCCTTGTAAAAAATTGTTAACGGTTATTGCATGAAAGGTGACGGAGTGTCTATTATAAAAACGGCATAATGAATGAGTGCCTATACTAGTAGAGGTTGGAAAGCCAGTGGAGATGAAACGGCAGGCAGAACTCAAGCTCTGGGTGGAAGGCCCGCAGAAGTGTTGGTCCTGCTTAAACGCTTAAACACAGGAAGTAGCTAGACGGACGTCGTGGTACCTCAGCCCTGGAGCACAATAGGGTGACAGGGGGCCAGTATTGTAGTAGGGCCGGAAGGTTAACCGGATAATACTTCCGAACTTTGCACATCTTGGACGCAGGTGAGAGGAACGAAGAAGCGGCACCTCGGAAACCACGCAGGCTGGGTTTTTCCAAGGATTTTTACTCAGAAGTGTACCATTGTACGAGTATAGGTTTTTCTTCCCAAACTTCCCGCGATGGACGCTAAAATACTAAAATATGGTTAGTCGGCGTTCGGAAGAATATGTAGAGAGGGAGAATATTCCGTGGTTTCGGGAATATGATTCGTTTTGGGAATTACGAGGGTGGGGAGCCGAACCTTGCTGGGAGGCCAGCGGTGGAGAGACGAGGTCTTCCGCTGTGAGCACCCGTGTGTGACGGTCGCCCAGTATCAGCTTTGTTGGTACAGACGGACTTGCTGTCTTTGCTCTCAGGAGAGTTTATAGTTAGAACAGTTAGGTATTGTCCTATTGCGAACCTATACGATTCTGGACTTCACGTCCGGGTTGGAAGTCGTCTTTGAGTACGCAGCGTTCAGTAATTAAGAGCACTTCCTCTGCCTATACTTATGTTGAGACGTTATCTAAACTCTGTCCTTGTGGCTGGGAGTTCGCTTTTCTCGTCTGTGGAACACAGAGAGGAGATGACGGTATTAGAGTATATTCGCCTTCTGGTGTCATTGTGTTTGAAAGAGTTTTTATTTTGTGGCTGGAGTTCTTCCATCTACGCAGAAGTGTACAAGAACCAGCACGCCGACGCACCAGATGCAGTACATACGGTGATATCGCAAACTGCTTCGGCTTATTTGGTCTATAAAGCTAAACAGCTGTGATCACGTTAGTGTTTTTCCACTGAGGTTCCACACCACCGTAGATAATCTTTGAAAGTAATGTCTTCTAGTGTTTGGCACGTAGATGATGTCAGTGATTTCGCGTTATTGATATTAGATCGCGTAGTCATAATAAGGGGCAGAGTTGGGCAATTGATTAGTAGTTTTACTTAGGAAATGTAAACTTTGTAATATAAAGGTTTGTTTTTTAATCTACAGTAGATTTATAAGCAGGAACAACGTTTATCATTTAGTAGTATTAGTTGCCCTAACCATTCATTTATGTTTAGATTGTAATTTACAGAATTAAGAGATCCTAAGATCTGCTTCAGGGGGTAGTAGGACAGGGCCAAATCTTCATTTTAGCGTTTATTTTTCTCCGTTGCGCACATTCATTTTACACCCGCCTGGAGTAACATCTAGGAGCCTTAAGCTATATGCAACAGCTAACTTAGATCACTGCAAAACTGTGAACCCTGAACAACCTTCTACAAAACCTCTGTAGTACCTTACTAGTATCCGAAAATCAGCTGCAAGTCTGGTTTACTCTGCTGCGAAATGCAGAGCACCAGTATGACCCACATATCGATTGACGTTGAGGTAAATCCCACCGGGTGGATAGTGTCTGGAACGTGGCACCCAAGCTATGTAGAACACACGAGAGGGTAGGCCATTCCCTGAGTACAGCGCCACTAGTTACCTCGAATGACCTTACTAGTTTGAGAGCGGGGGCGCGCCGATTTCAAGTCTGACACATTGCGTGCGCATTTCTCACGTTATTTACCCGCATATTCCTACAACTCGACTTCCAGGACACGAGTTACTGTCCCCATCGTGCGCTATGCCCTATCTTGGTTACCAAACGCATATTAAATAACCATAGGCGAATTGAAAATGGATACCTTTCCCTCGTTAATTACGTATGTTGTCTGGTCTAAGAAAATGTTTTTTCGCAAATGCGGTAAGTGCAACGACGATACATTCCGTACCGATAATCGCACTGCAAAATTAATCTATGGTTGCTGAACGTGCTGCAGTCCAAAGCTAGTTCTTCTTCTCTGAATCTTTTTGACTGCCTCCCATTTAGATCGCTTATTCAGATATCTAATTCGGATAAATGTCCCTGTTTCACATACATTGAGATAATTTTTTGTCTATTTTGAGAAACTTGGAATCCATTGTGGATATTAACGATTACATTAGCCCATGCACTTGGGCTCGGTTGATCCATGAAAACTGCGCAAAATATTTTCGAACTGCACCTCCGCCGCCAGCCATTCAGGTGATACGTAAGTGAGACCTCCTTTAGCTACAACATCGATCCAGTCTTGATTCGTGAATCCTTTTGGATCTAAAGGACAAGTTTGCTGGAAGCCAGTACACAAAGAGTGTAACTGTGCTCTCTCTCTCTGTGTATCACAGGATGGCAATTGTCTTACACTCAAATTTTGTTATTATTTAAAATAAAAGGAATTACTCTCTTGCTATAAAGTGGCTCCACCCTACTTGCTGCCTCTTGCGTACCTGTATCAGAGCCTGCACATAAAATTAATTGCAAGGAAATTTAGAAGCCTTGACTGAAATTGTTGTCGTCTTCAGCCTTTGTCCAGATATTTTATATGAATGATCGACTAAACTGTGTTTGACCTGTAGGGGAACCTAATGCAAGATATTATCTACATGTCCATGGTTTTAATTATTTAACATGGGAACCGATTGCACAAATTCGTATTGTTGGAGTGTGCTCGTATAAAGTAAATAATGTACGTGAGCCGTTTACTGCTACTACAGAGGGTGCATGCCTACTGGACTGAGGACCGAAGGCCACGCGGGATTAGCCGAGCGGTCTAGGGCGCTGCAGTCATGGACTGTGCGGCTGATCCCAGCGGAGGTTCGAGTCCTCCCTCGGGCATGGGTGTGTGTGTTTGTCCTTAGATTAATTTAGGTTAAGTAGTGTGTAAGCTTAGGGACTGATGACCTCAGCAGTTAAGTCCCATAAGATTTCACACACATTTGAACATTTTTTTATTTTTTTGAGGACCTAAGTCTAGCTTACGCGCATCCATACTTTAATAGCATTATCATATCCTTCCATATGGTAATACAAGAGAGGGCGTCATTACCCGTGTGTGTGTGTGTGTGTGTGTGTGTGTGTGTGTGTGTGTGTGTGTGTGTGTGTGTGTATGTGTGTGTGTGCGTGTGTGTGCGATGATTGCTGAGGCTACCCTTTTTTTCTTTGTAATTCTAATATGTGTGTCTAGTTCATTTCTTTAGTAGTGGGAGTGCTGTGTTGTTACCTAGAGGTTCCCGTTAACTGCAGCATCAGTCGAGGTGAGTTCGCCGGGCGGACGATTCTCCAATCAATGCACATGATTCAGCATCAATGCCTCATTCCCTATCACCACTGAGTAATTTATAAATTTTTATCAGAGCATACGACTACAGTTCACATGTCCTTCCGTTTCCTTGAACACTGAGCATTTCCGCAAATTTGGACCGTAGTGGGGGATTTGTACGATGAGATTGCATTTCAGTGGCAAAATGGTTGAGTGTAGCCTACCCCAGTGGTGTCTTGCAATCTAACATTTTCTTATAGACATTTGGGCTGATACAACGCTAATAATGCGGTTTTGGTGTGCAGAGTATCAAAATGTATGTTGCTTGTCGTTGTTGGACCCCACGGCCCCGCTCCATGGCTCTGGGGTATCCGCGTCAAGGCACTCACAATACAGCATAATCGCAATTCGATCGTGTGACTGGAAGTCTTGTCATCATGATCCTTCCCCAGGGATTTTTTCTAATAGAGTGAATAGTCATCATTAGTAGAAAGTATTTGCTGTTGGTGGTTATATTGCCATACCAAGATAGATTCCGGACGGGGAGATAGCAGTATGTTGCTTTGATTTTGGGCACCAATGTAAATTGTGTTCAGAGTCTATATCTGCGCCTGGCTACGTCTTACAATGCAATATCTGATTTTGGAATCTCTGTCTAACCATGATGCAATCTAACTGAATCTTTTCCAAGTACACATCCTGCTCCTGTGATTCTTGAACAGCCTATTCCTCGTTACTACCTAAAATTTGTGCAGAACTAAATTAATCTTTCTCCTCCCAAATTCCTATTACCAAGCCAACCAATATTTTCCCGTAATTCTTTCTTCTATTCCTTCCTCTACAACCGCATTCGAATTTCCTGGCTATTAGATTTTCTCTCCCTTGACATACTGAATTCCTCCCCGGTATCCTCATATACGTTCCCTGTCTCTTCATCTTCTGCTTGTAACGTTGGCATATTTACCTGTACTATTGTTGTTGGTGTCGGTTTGCTGTCGATACTGACGACAACAACCCTGTCACTGAACTGTTCAAATTAACTTACTCTCTGACATATCTTCCTATTCATAACGAATCCCATTCGCGTCATACAATTTTCTGCTTCTGTTGATGTTACGTTATATTCGTCTGGCCGGAAATCTTTGTCTTCTTTCCATTTCACTTCAGTGACCCCCACTATACTAGACTACTCCCCCACAAACCAATAATATTGCAGGGTTTATAAATGTCGAGTCTAGGTAGATTAGTAGTTAAGCATTGGCTTTCCACTCACTATATATATCACTCATATGAATGCACAGAACCACAGATAAATTTGTCACAGGTTTTATTTCTTTCTTTTTTTCTTTTTTTTTTTAAATTCAGTGTGCAGTGTACGTTACAGATTTTCCTGTAGTTAATGTATTAGAGTTATAGTAATGTCACATGTACCAATAACGTTGCAGGGCTATATTTTGTTTAGGTACCGTAAATTATTATTGTGTCTCTTCATTCAGCCTGGGACCTGGGAGTGCTGTCTGGCTGAAGTGTGGATGGCCCACGCATAAGTACTAATTTTAAGGATGATGGTTGGGGAAAGAGGGAAAACTTGTTTCTAATTGGTCTAGGGATCGAACGGTGGAGGAGAGGTAATGCTTGGCACTTAAACTGTTAGCAACGCTTATCTGCAAATGCGTCAGCGAGCTACAGCTGGTTTACTGAGGTGCGAAGCTCTGTCCTTGAATGCCAGATTTTTATAGCAGTGCCTTTCTTGTTAGCCACCAGGTCTCTTGCATAGGAGATGATTACAAATACATATTGTTTAAATATTGCTGAATTCTATACCATTCCTGGCGAGATGACCTGGTGTAGTGTTGGGCTGCCAAGTGTATTTTGGAGATATCTCGATTATTTAGTTGTGTATTTCTAGTAGTCTTTGATATTTTCACCATCGTGTTGGGATCTTTTTGTCGTTATTACTGCGGGCGGGAGATTACTTGGCCAGAACTGATATAGTACCCATGCCTTTTGCTTCAGCCACTAGGCCACAGGTGATTACAAGCATAATTATTCATATTCCCGACCAGTAGTAGTGCCGTGTTCGCAGCTATACCTCACAGTGCGTTACCCTGCAGACGACATGCTTTTTGCGGAGTAGTTACAGTTACTGTTCACCTCTCTAGCAGAGTATTTTGCAGCGCTGTGCTACACACATAATATCTTTGACTGGAAGCATCAGAATTTTGCTAAGATGTCACATAATCTAGTAATGTGGGGGTGGTTTAGCAGGGAGTGTATCTATAGCTGTGTGGTATTTCTTATACATACAGTTTCTTTACTTCGAAATCAGTATTACTCATAGAATTTGCTATAACATCATTAACATGATGCAACGCCATTATTTCTAGCAACATGTTCGTTTATAACACATGCTCTATGACGTCATACACACTAGCAACGAAATGGTGGTTCAGCAATGACAAATAAATCAGGCCTATGTTGCTTTGCGATTGAATGAGAGCATCATAACATCGACAAGACGCGATTCGATGTTGACGTGACGTCGGGAGCAGTGGAATGGAACTCCTGTAAAACGAATAAATGTGGAAAAATACGTAAATTGTGGAAAATACGGAAAAAATATGAAAATGAGAGAAAATTACGTAAAACTGGGGAAGGATGACAATACTTACATGTCTTCTTGCGTGTGGTCTCTGCTAGTGCCTTGAATGACAAATAGACCGTGAGTGATGTTAACATAATTGAGTATGAACAACTAGAAACAGCCTGATCCTCTCCCTAAGGTGCACAGCTCCACAGTAAACCGCAACCGCTTCAGAGCCCCTGTTATAAAAGAGAACAATTGCGGAAAAATATGTTAAATTGTGGAAAATATGGAAAAATCTGAAAATGGTTGGAAAATGCATACAATGGGGAAATATGATAAATACACATAACTGTGTAAGAACGAGTGTGCTTACCTATCTGCCAGGGTGCAGTCTCTGCTGGTGTCTCAAATCATGTAATATTAAACTGTCGCTAAGAAATAGACGTTGAATGATGTGACTTAACGTAATTTGTTGTTAACAAATAGACACAGCCTCAGCTTGTCCTAATGTTGCCCAGCTCTCAGAATGAATCTGTCCCACTCAAGTGTCACAATTTTAAAGGTGAAGTTAGGAAGGGGTGTTTTATCCTCATTGGTCTAAGGGAAGTGGAGGCATTTCCTGTCATTTTATTGTGCTCTCGTTGGCTGAAAGAAATAAGAAGGGATTTCCCGCCGATTTTATGCCATGTGACCACTATTACACAATTGCCTATGGATTGTGGAGTGTTCTGTGGATGACCTTGATCAATTCCTGGAGGTTTGCTCAAGGAGGAGTGAGGTGACCTGGAATATAAGTCGGCCAAGTGAGTAACGTGACTCTGGATGTGTAACCTGATACCAGATGTCATGAAATCGTTATGTGGGCTTGAACTCTCCTTGACAGCCTACTGTGGGAGTTGGTTTAAGTTCTGGCAGGAGTTGGTCAAAGAGGCATGGAGGTGAATAGATGCTGGAATCTGGCGCAGCAGGTTGTTTGAATTAGCAATTAGTGTATAAAACATTGGGTGGCAGGCCTAAGTTTTGCTGTTGACACATTGGTTCCGAAGGTGCTGCAAGAAGAAGGTGTGGGAGCTGGATGAGTTCGTAGAGGATGCGGATTGGGGAAGGCAGACGGATCTGGAAAGAGAGGTGGAATGGATGTCTCTAGGATTTCAGGGGATTTATGGAATTTAGGAAAGGCAGGGGTCCAGGAATGTTGGCATTTGTCAGGAAGGGCAGACGTGGGATTTATAAGTGCCGATAATTTTAGAAGGTTGTAGATTCCAGGTGCGACTTGTTAGTAATTTCGGTAAGTTGATTCCTTCTTCCAGACGATCAGTAAGTAATTTAAAAAAGTTAGATGGTCGCTGTGTTTTTCTAAGGCAGTACGCCTCGTGCACGTGGCTTGTTCCGTCCCTGTGCTGTGTGTTTCCGCGGTTTTGAGGGTAGATATTCGAAGGTGACAGAGAAGCACGGAAGGACAAAGGAAGATTATGAGCCTCGGTAAGGGGAATACCCTCCTCACGCCCTCTTCGGCAGGTTAAGTGCAGCCTTCTGCGCAAAGTGCTTGACGCCCACCGGGCCGGCGAGGAGTCCCGGAACCTCGTGGCTGGCGATCACCTCGCCTCAATTACCAGAGTCGCGAGCGGCGGGCTCGCCGATTAATGCCCTGGCCGTCTGCCTCTTCTCCGGTCCGCTCGTTCCTATCCGGCTCGCGGCCGCTCCGTAATTAAATAAATGGATGTGTGATGAGTTTATTACAAAGCGCGGCCCCTCGCCCATGATAACAACTTCCTAAATTTCGATCAGCAGGTGCGTGACTAATGCTCGAGGTATTGACTCTCTTTCTTTACAGAATAGTGTGTTGCGTCAGAGTCAATAAAAGTAGAGAAATCCGGAGGCGGAACTTCTGGATGGAGTGCCTCTGATGCACAGAGACCACAAGTCAGGGAACCGACCTCTGTTTATCTATTCGGCTTTGACGTTACACAGAGGAGTATTACAGAATATTATTCATAAGTCATCTGATGACAGTAAATATTGGCACTCATTGGCCAGTTACAAACCATTTTTATACATTATTTAAAAGTGATCATTCAAAGCAAGAGTTAATTAATGGCATACCATTTACATAATTCATCTAGTTATAGTAATCGTTGGCACTCTTTGGCCAGTTACAAACCATCAGAAGTCATCATTCAAAACAGCAGCTAATTAATGGCATAGTATTAACATAATTCATCTAGTTATAGTAATCATTGGCACTCATTGGCCAGTTACAAACCATCAGAAGTCATCATTCAAAACAGGAGCTAATGAGTGTAGCATCAAGCTACTGGTATTCATATACAATAGCATGAAAGTGACATAAGACAAATTTAAAATATAAGAAACAGTGGCATTCATTGGCCAGTTACTAAACATATAGCAAGTATTGAATATTACGAAACATTTTTCATCATTCAAGTGACATACGACATATTTAAAATGATTATTGGCACTCATTGGCCAGTTACAAACCATCAGAAGTCATCATTCAAAACAGGAGCTAATGAGTGTAGCATCAAGCTACTGGTATTCATATATAATAGCATGAAAGTGACATAAGACAAATTTAAAATATAAGAAACAGTGGCATTCATTGGCCAGTTACTAAACATATAGCAAGTATTGAATATTACAAAACATTTTTCATCATTCAAGTGACATACGACATATTTAAAATGATTATTGGCACTCATTGGCCAGTTACAAACCATCAGAAGTCATCATTCAAAACAGGAGCTGATGAGTGTAGCATCAAGCTACTGGTATTCATATATAATAGCATGTAGGTGACATAATACAAATTTAAAATATAAGAAACAGTGGCATTCATTGGCCAGTTACTAAACGTATAGCAAGTATTGAATATTACAAAACATTTTTCATCATTCAAGTGACATATGACATATTGAAAATGCAACACACTATAACTATTACTCAAGGTCTGTGATTAGAAAACATCATTCAGTATTACTCAGAACTGATCATTCCAGTGACATAAGACATATTTAAAATGTAACACACTGTAACTATTATTCAAGGTCAATTTTTTTTGTGCTAGCAATGCATTGCGTTGGGATCGATAATTAATTGCTGGGACATGAAAATATTTGCTTTTGACTTATTGCTGCAAATGAGGATAGGTAACGTCATTCGTCATGAGTCAGCTGTAGCAAGGTTATGAAACAAGTGGAGTATATGTGATCACATTCATGAATTACACACACAAATGGGTAAAAAAAAATGCAAGTACTAGAACAGGTTTAATGACTAACTGCTTATAGCACATTAATTTCATGAATAGCTTCTCCTAGAAAAAATATAAAATGCATTATTAAGCTGAAAGAAGAAACGCATATTATGCTGAAAAGTAGTGAACTTCGAATTAACAGGTAATGAAACGTGTACTCAATATGTATGTACTCTAGCTGTCCTTTCCAAAACCTTCAGTCATTATACCATGCGACATAAGACATACTGTCAAAACGAATTGCAACAAATACTTAAGTAACTACATAGCATTTCTTAACTAACAGTAAATATATAAACTTCTCTCATCTGCAAAGAAAAACTTCATTATTCGTATTACCATAACTTCATTACTATCATCACCTGCAAAGAAAAACTTCATTATTCATATTAGCATATTCATTCATTATCATCTACAAAAAGACACTTCATTATTCATATTACCATTTACTTCATATAACTATTCATAGTATAGAGTTTCTTATTTCTAGCATATTTCGTCACTAAAACTAAGATGTGTAGTTCTGTCTGACAGCCTGCATCAATCGCCCCGTATTCTGAAAGAAAAAAATTAGTTAAGACTATTATCATACGATGTGTATAGTATATTCTTGTTAATGCTTGTTAATTCTGATCCATTTACTCTTCATGACGAGGTATTGCATCTTCTTTCGTTCATTCCGAAGGTGAAATTCCCATTTCATAGTAATCCACTGTGGTTTGTTTAATTTATTTCTTTTACACGTTATTGCTTTCTGAAAATGATGAACAATGATTAATGTCTTGCATTTAAATCATATACCCATTAAATAAAAACTGGTTTCTAGTGATATAATTAAGCTTACAGCCTAGCATGACAGAAAACGTAATATGTCAAAAACATAGACAGTGTTCAGGAGCAAAAATCTACACACAGTCTCATAATGTAGTAGCAAAAAAAAAAAAAAATGTAAAATAGTCACGATGTTGAGATATGATAAGGCAAAATGTCAAAGTCAACTGGTGTTTGTTACATCTTAAACATTTCATAGTGCATACAAACAAACAGGGAAATAATCATACATACATGAAAAATGGAAAATGTGCACGGTCTGATATATAACGACAAGAAATGATTTTCTTTGTGTTCAGCTTGTATGTTGTGTAGTTGATAGCGGCGAGAGTTGAAGACTTTAATGGAGAAAGAATTTGATAAAATTAATATGCCACTAGATAGAATTGCATAATTGGTCATAAAATGTGTAAGTTTATCTGGAGTTTGCTGGGCACTTGCCAAGAAGAAATACGATAATCATCAGTAAGTATTCATATAAATATAATTGCATAAGTGGTCATATAAAAATCAGGAAATGGCATTACAGTGTGATAAATCATAAAGTATGTTCATTCAATAAAGGGTTTAATATTGGAGACATGGTGATTGCCTTTACTTTTTCTGGATCTCAGAGTTTCGACGTGTACTACACTGGGGTGAGGAATGCTGCGAATTCGATATGGACCTGCATATAGAAGCTCAAATTTACTACATCTATTCTTTCCTTGTTGGATAGATAGTGTGTACGTACTAATATCTTCTGTCCAATGTGAAAGTCACGGCGTGTACAAACCTGTTTTTGCTGTCTTCTCCGGCGCTCTGCGGCACGTTTGATGTTGTTCAGCGGAATGTCAATTATTTCATGGTGTCGTAGTCGACGAGATGTAGGAAAGGATACTAATTCTTTAATTTTGTTAGGTGGTTCAACATTTTTCATTATAACAGTCGGAGATAGCATAGTAGATTCATTTGGTATGGAGTTAACTACATCCTGGAATGACAGTATGTGTGTATCCCAATCAATATGTTTTTTATGGCAGTATATTCTACACAGTTTACCAATTTCTTTCATTAGTCGTTCACAAGGGTTCGAAGAAGCATGGTACCTGGATATATAGATCGGAGAAATGTTTCTAGCTCGTAACATACGTGTCCATATAGCAGATCAAAACTGTGATCCATTGTCGGAAATTACTTTCAATACATGTCCTACATGAAATAGAAAATGTTTTACAAATGCATTCGAAACAGATTTAGCAGTAGCTTTGCGTAGCGGAGTGAAGGTAACAAATTTCGAAGTGAGTTCAACAGCGACAAAGATGTAACAAAAACCTCTATTAGTTCTGGGAATCGGACCAAAAATGTCTACAGCGGCCATGAGTCTAAATTTAACAGGTACAATGGGATATAATGGAGGAATATGTGAAGTCGTGTCTGACTTAGCTTTCTGGCAAATTTTACATGACGCTAAAACTCGTCGAATACGTTTCTCCATGTTGGCAAAATAACAGTTCTGTCTTAGTATAAGAAAACATTTTCTGGTTACGTAATGTGCGCAACTTAAATGAGTATACCAAATTAATTTGTTAACAAGCTCGTCAGGAATACGTAATAACCAATTGTTGCTGTCAGGGTGAGAGCGGCGAAACAGAATATTATTGCGTACAGTGTAATGGTTTCTGTTGGTAACATTATTCCTATCTTGCCAAAGGTGTTTAATTTCTTTCCACACGTTGTCTTTACTCTGCTCTTGTGCTATGTCTCGTAATGACTACGAAATAAAATTTTCAAATGCAACTTGTTGAATATACATGACGCTGAAATTTGCTTTGCAGAAGTTGGTCGTGATGTCTTGCTGATTGTTGCTGAGAGAACGGGATAGTGGGTCTGCTACAATATTTTGTGTACCGGAATGTGAACAATTGTAAAATTAAATTCCTGTAAATAAAGTTTCCATCTGCTTAACCTGTCGTGTGTAAATTTTGCTGAAAGTAAAAACTGTATCGCTCTATGATCTGTGTAAACGGTAGTATGTCTTCCATAAAGAAAATGCCGAAATCTCGTAAATGCCCATACAACACATAATGTTTCAAGTTCTGTGACAGAATAATGGCGTTCAGCAGGTGACAGAATGCGACTCGCAAAGGCGATGTTTTTAATTACTGTAGAACCATCTTCTTCAATTTCCTGAAAAATGTGTACGCCTAAAGCGGTGTTAGAACTGTCGGTGGCAATGGAAAGATTTCTAGTAAGATCTGGATGTGATAAAAGTGGTGCATTCAACAAAGCTTCTTTCAGATTCACAAATTCAGAATGTGCTTGGCTATCCCAGGACAAAATGGTGTTTTTACCCGTCAATTGACATAATCTAGGGGTGTCTAAAGCAGAGTAATGTATAAATTTACGAAAAAAGTTAATTAAACCCAAAAAGCTGCGTAGTTGTTTCTTCGTCGTAGGAACAGTAATGTCACGTAAAGCTTGAAGTTTTTCCGGGTCAGGCGCAATGCCTTCTGCTGAAATTACATGTCCAAGAAATTTTACAGAAGTTTTGCCAAAGTGCGATTTGCTAAGATTAACTGTGAGTCCTTGTGCACGAAAAGTTCGTAACAGTTGTTCAAGAATCAGATTGTGTTCAGACCAGTTAGCTTCTGCAATAAGAATGTCGTCTACATACGTTGTGATTCTGTCTTTAAGTTCTGTCGGAAGTATAGTATTCAAACCGTGAATAAATGCTGCTGAAGAAATAGTTAAACCGAACGGTTATTTACAAAATTGATAACAGTCACCAAAACAGAGAAAAGCCGTGTACTTTCTGCAGTCCGGATGGAGCTGAATTTGCCAAAATCCAGATTTCAAATCTAATGTGGAATAAATAGCAGTACCACGAAATTTCTGTAGAAGTTCTTCTAGTGTCTGTGGGCGATCTGTTTCATTAATAATAATGTCATTGATGTGACGCGAATCAAGTACGAGGCGAAGTGAACCATCCTTTTTTTAACAATATGGAGCGGGTTTATGTACGGACTAACTGCCAGTTCAATAATTCCTTGGTCAAGCATAGCTTGCAATTCTTTCTTAACTTGTTCTCTGTGAATATACGGAATGGGATAATGTTTGGCTTTAAACGGGTCGTGCCGTTTAACTTGAAATTCATACATAAAACCGGACATAGTACCAGGGACGTTGTCAAAAACTGGAGCTTGCTGTAAAAGAATTTTGCGTAGTTTCGTGCGTTCGTCGTCTGTATTTGCACTGCTCTGTTTAACTTTATCAGAAATCATTTGCATAACGTCATAGTCGGCTTCGTCTGGAGTATTATGGTTCTGTACGTACGTATCTGTGAACAATGTGGAATGAAAGTCTATGTTACGTGATGCGGAAATGATCTCTGTACCATCAATTGTTTGTTCTTCTGCAGATAAAGAGTGCTGAAATTCTGAAGCCAGTTGTATATTTTCATCCTTTAACATTAATTAGGAGTTCTGAAAGTCAATAATTGCGTCGTGTTGTACTAGAAAATTCGTACCTAAAATAACGTCTGTTGTCAATAAGGGAACAATCCAAAAATTTGAGTGAAATGTATGACCTGCAATACAAAATGATAAATGTGTCTGTAATTTTACATCTACTCCTTTACCAGATACTGCTCCTTTTACTTTAGTTTTGCCTAATGGTAACGTAGGATAGGTGTTCTCTTTGTTACATTCGTTGAAAGTTTCCTCATTTATAACTGACATAGGTGATCCAGAATCGATTACTGCTGAAAATTTGGATGATCCAATCTTTACTTCAATGACAGGGGGTGGAAAAGAGTGTCTCGGATGTCGTCAAAAGTAATAACATTTTCATGAACAAAATTCTCTGTCAAAAGTATTGCTTGCGTTGCTGGAAGATGCAACCTGTACTGTATCTAGTCAAATTCTATCTGACATGCTATTATTTGCGGGAGGATGCTGTGGTATTTCGACTATTTGTACTGTTCTGTTATTTCTTCCTGACGTATTACGTTCGGGATGATATCTACTGTCTGGTTCATTCATGATAATCTGTTGTTGCGGATGATTTTGTTGCTGGTAAGACCGACTGTTATTAAACGTACGCTGAAAATTGTGCTCATTACTTTTACGTCTGTCATAATAATCGTTGCTATATGGTACATTGCGATATGAGTTGAAATGGTGTGTTTTCTGTACGTAGTGATTTCCTTGCTGTGCGTTACTATTTGGTGTGGCCGGCGCTATACGTGTAGGCGGCGAAACATTAAAGCTTGGTTGACCTTGCAGACTACATTGTTGGTTAGGTATGCTAACCGGCTGGTTTTGTTACTGTTGTGGTGAAAAGCCTCTATTGTTACCAAAATGTGTTTGCGACTGCTGATAATTATACACATACTGATGATTACACTTCTGTCTTTCATTAAAATTACGCTGGTAGTTCTGGAGTGTCTAATGAAAATTGTCACTTTCGGGTAAAACTTGTCGTATCAGGTTTTCTTTACTCATACGTAATCCTATATAGATCGATAGTTGACGAGCTGTTTTGATAGATATAAAGGATAGTAGAAGAAAAGGCAGCAGTGCAGAAAACTAAAGATGAAACAGCACTACTAAGGCTCGGGGCCGCTACGGCACATATTCATCGAAGCGTAATGAATCCCCTGAGGTCTATTACGCGATGCAAATAAATTTTAGTTTCTGCATTACAGGCAATGCTGATGAAAATACTAAAGCAAATTGTTGTATCCAGTCCAGTTGTATTTTCTGCATTACAGGCAATGCTGATGAAAACAGAAAAGCAAATTGTCGTATCCAGTCCAAAGCGTGTATCTGTGTTCTGTCATTATCAAGCACTTTAAATTCCCTCATGGACAGAAAGTGCTTGTAATCCAAATTTTCGTCTCTGTATGTCTGAACAGGTCCAGGATTGTATAATAATCTGTTTGTCTGTGACTGTTCGGAATCTAACTCACGTATTCTCTGTAAATTACCTAAATTATACTGGCTGTGTGAGTCTGACAAATGTTCGCAAAGTGGCGTATGCTGTGATGTGTTAAAGGCTGAAATATTTTTCATCTCCGTCACCTCTTGCTGTAAGGATGACAATTTTCTACGTAATGTATTATTGGACGAACCTATATCACTGATCGTCTTCTGTAAATTTTGGAATTAGGGTGTATGATTAAACGAAACAGGTGACGTATCGTCTGATTTGTTGTCATTATTACTTTCGATAACGTCAACACGATTGGCCAATTCATCATATTTTTCAGTCAGTGCTTTTACCTGATCATCATTTTTAGTATCACAAGCATTAATTTGTTTTTGTATTTCACGTGTGATTTTGTTCAATTTTTTAACGTCTGCTTTGATGGTATCGGGATCCTGTATTAGTTCTAATTGTTCAAGTCTCAAAGTCTACTGATAGTGTGTCTGTTTTTGTTTTAAGATCAGAGATTTCATCATGTAATTCGGTGTTCAACTGTTTGATAGTATTAATTTCGTCTGATACTGTAGCAATATTGTTGTCTGCGTATGTTTTTGCTTTCGTAAACAATTTACGCTTATCTTCCTGTCTCTGTGCAGAAATTGTTTCCATGACTTGTCGCTTTACTTTATTCTGTTCCTGTATAAATTTACGGTAACGCGTTTCACTGTTTTGTGGGTGGTGATTAAAACGTTCGTCAATTTGGCTGTTCTGTTGGTCAAATTTCGCGTCTACTTTTGCATCCAGTGTGCGCGAAATTTCTGCCGACATTAATATAAACGCGTCGCGTAACTGTGTTGCGTTTTCAGAGCATTGTTTAGCGACTGCACTAATTTCGTCTCTAAGTAATTTAGTTGTGGCTGCATGTGTATTACTTAATTCTTGAGCCACAGATCTAATTTCTTCACTATTGTTCCTAGCACAAGCCTTAATTTCCTCACGTAATTGTTCTTTATTATCATGACATTGCGCGGCAACGGCCGCAATCTGTTCACTAAATTGTTTGTTCGATTCATTAAGTCGTTTGAAACTGTCGTCTTGTTCTTTCTTAGACTGTTTGGAATTGTCGTCTATTTTTTCATTAAGTTGTTTGTAATTGTTGTCTTGTTTTTATTGTTTTCATTAATTTGTAGCAATAATGCCATAATTTGATCCAAGCCAAAATTAGCGACTCTTTTCTCTGAGCTGTGTGGTGGTGTATCTGCATTTGTCACGCTTTGTGCGACCACTAGGTCATTTTCTGATTCACAAAAAGGTTTACCAATCGGATGTGCACTGTTGGTCACTATCTCGGAATCAAATAAATCTGACGTATTTTGACTACATTGTTCATCTTCGTGAGAAAAATTTATCTGTTCACTATTTAAATTTTGCAAACCGGGTGTGTCAAACTGCGCAGCGTTCATTGTATCGGAGCATGCCGCGTCATCAATTGTTACATTTACGGTGGACATAGTTGAATTTGATTGCTCATCATCAGCATTAAAATCATTACTAGTGACCGGTACGCACTGATTGTCTGTAAATGGAGGATTTTCGCTATTACACTGAGTGTCGCAAGGATTATCGGTCAAATTAATCGAGTCAGCTTTTTCACTCACTGCACATCGCGATGTACTGTTAACAGTTTTTCGCGGCATTTTTCACAAATCAAAATTAAGCACAAAAAGAAACAAAGACAAAGCAAAATGCAGCAAATACAGTTACAACAAAGAGCAATAAATTGCCGATGATCTGTGAAAGAAAGAGTGACAAATTAGTAAATGCGTTGCGCCAGATGCAAACTACATTTAAGTAAATAAGAGCAGATATATGACTACTTCTCAGAAATTCACAAAGGAATACGATCCTGGCCGGTTGTCGCCAAGTGTAACCTCCACACAGAAATTGTAATAAATAATAATAATGAATATGATTCTAATCTAGTGTAACCTCCCTACAAAAATCCTTTCTGATTTAATCTAACCTCAAAATTCATTCACATTTAGCGTAACCTCAAAACAGAATAAATTTCCGTAACCTCTCAACAGTAAAAATTATGGTAAATTTTGGACGACAGCAGTGCTTCGTCATGGCCCTGTAAGATCATTCTGAATAAAAAGCAAAAATTCTTACCTCAATAAAGTCACCAACTATCTGCTCTTGCAATAACCTTTTTCCGGCACGGCTCTGTGCAATGCTGGCCGATAGATTTGTCATTTATGAAAGGAAGCAACTGATTTTTCTTTTGCAACAATAGGAATGATCATGGATTGAAGAAATTAGTTCAAATGGCTCTGAGCACTATGGGACTTAACATCTATGGTCATCAGTCCCCTAGAACTTAGCACTACTTAAACCTAACTAACCTAAGGACAGCACACAACACCCAGCCATCACGAGGCAGAGAAAATCCCTGACCACGCCGGGAATAGAACCCGGGAACCCGGGCGTGGGAAGCGAGAACGCTACCGCACGAAGAAATTAGTAAATTCTTTAAATTGAAATGAATGCTTGTTAAAAATTACTTTATATTACAAAGATTATTATTAGGACATTTTTAAAAGATTTACATGGGAGTTCACATAACATTACTAGATATGCGCGAGGCTGCTTTTACCTTACACTATAACGCTCAGGCTCCGGCATCGCTGCACCGCGACCGGCCCAGCCAACATGATACACTATACCAGACCAGAGCAGACTCCACACAAGCGCAGACTAGCGCAGACTAGCAACAACTTACTGCTACAGCTACACAGTTCGTACTGAGTCAACACTGCTCTCTGGTCAGCGATTCTCTTATACCTTGCATAGCGCAGGCAGTGCATGAGCAATACATCGAAATTACATCTGCTCGGACCTCTTACAATATGTTGACCTTTTCTTATATAAATCCATCAAGTCATGTTGTCAATAAAGAGATAAATATCCATAATGCATTTTTTTGCCATTAACATCTAGAAGTATTTCATATTTCGGGCTGAAAAGTAAACAATTTGCGTTTTACGCAACTAATATTGTTACCTGCTTGTTTCCTAATATGTTGAACCTGGTTCACAATAAGCAACTTTGGCAAAACAAAACGCAGTACAACATGAAACACAGATAAATTTGAACTATTTTCAGAATTTCAGAGGCTGTCGGTTTTCTGGAACAGTACTCCTGAAATAAGAATCTAAATTTCGTTATATGATGGTGTAATAAAGCCATAAAAAGCCATAAAAATACAGTAAATGAAGCAGGCAAAAAGGAATACAAACGTCTCAAAAATGAGATCGACAGGAAGTGCAAAATTGCTAACCAGGGATGGCTAGAGGACAAATGTAAGGATGTAGAGGCTTATCTCACTAGGGGTAAGATAGATACTGCCTACAGGAAAATTAAAGAGACCTTTGGAGAAAAGAGAACCACTTGTATGAATATCAAGAACTCTGATGGAAACCCAGTTCTAAGCAAAGAAGGGAAAGCAGAAATATGGAAGGAGTATATAGAGGGTCTATACAAGGGCGATGTCCTTGAGGACAAAATTCTGGAAATGGATGAGAATGTAGATGAAGACGAAATGGAAGATACAATACTGCGTGAAGAGTTTGACAGAGCACTGAAAGACCTGAGTCGAAACAAGGCCCCGGGAGTAGACAACATTCCTTTAGCACTACTGACGGCCTTGGCAGAGCCAGTCCTGACAAAACTCTACCATCAGGTGAGCAAGATGTATGAGACAGGCGAAATACCCTCAGACTTCAAGAAGAATATAATAATTCCAATCCCAAAGGAAGCAGGTGTTGACAGATGTGAAAATTACCGAACAATCAGTTTAATAAGCCACAGCTGCAAAAAACTAACGCGAATTCTTTACAGACGAATGGAAAAACTAGTAGAAGCCAACCTTGGGGAAGATCAGTTTGGATTCCGTAGAAATATTGGAACACGTGAGGCAATACTGACTCTACGACTTATCTTAGAAGAAAGAATAAGGAAAGCAAACCTACGTTTCTAGCCTTTGTGGACTTAGAGAAAACTTTTGACAATGTTGACTGGAATACGCTCTTTCAAATTCTAAAGGTGGCAGGGGTAAAATACAGGGAGCGAAAGGCTATTTACAACTTTTACAGAAACCAGATGGCAGTTATAAGAGTCGAGGGACATGAAACGGAAGCAGCGGTTGGGAAGGGAGTGAGACAGGCTTGTAGCCTCTCCCCGATGTTATTCAATCTGTATATTGAGCAAGCAGTAAAGGAAACAAAAGAAAACTTCGGAGTAGGTATTAAAATCCCTGGAGAAGAAATAAAAACTTTGAGGTTTGCCGATGACATTGTAATTCTGTCAGAGGCAGCAAATGACTTGGAAGAGCAGTAGATCGGAATGGACAGTGTCTTGAAAGGAGGATATAAGATGAACATCAACGAAAGCAAAACGAGGATAATGGAATGTAGTCGAATTAAGTCGGGCGATGCCGAGGGAATTAGATTAGGAAATGAGACACTTAAAGTAGTAAAGGAGTTTTGCTATTTGGGGAGCAAAATAACTGATGATGGTCGAAGAAGAGAGGATATAAAATGTAGACTGGAAATGGCAAGGAAAGCGTTTCTGAAGAAGAGAAATTTGTTAACATCGAGTACAGAATTAAGTGTGAGGAAGTCGTTTCTGAAAGTATTTGTATGGAGTGTAGCCATGTATGGAAGTGAAACATGGACGATAAATAGTTTGGACAAGAAGAGAATAGAAGCTTTCGAAATGTGGTGCTACAGAAGAATGCTGAAAATTAGATGGGTAGATCACCTAACTAATGAGGAGGTATTGAATAGAATTGGGGAGACGAGGAGTTTGTGGCACAACGTGACAAGAAGAAAGGACCAGTTGGTAGGACATGTTCTGAGGCATCAAGGGATCACATATTTAGCATTGGAGGGCAGCGTAGTGGGTAAGAATCGTAGAGGGAGACCAAGAGATGAATACAGTAATCAGATTCAGAAGGATGTAGGTTGCAGTAAGTACTGGGAGATGAAGAAGCTTGCACAGGATAGAGTAGCATGGAGAGCCGCATCAAACCAGTCTCAGGACTGAAGTCCACAACAACAACAATAAAGCCTCCATATCATCATTTGTAAATATAAAGGTTTAGTCTTTCTTTACATAGTATTTTCAATTGGTGGTATGAATTTATGGTCACGTCCTCTTCAGTCTGGAACCGCGATGCTGCTACGGTCGCAGTTTCGAATCCTGCCTCGGGTATGGATGTGTATGATGTCCTTAGGTTAGTTAGGTTTTAGTAGTTCTAAGTCTAGGCGAGTGATGACCTCAGATGTTAAGTCCCATAGTGCTTAGAGACATTTGAACCATTTTTGTCACGTCGTCATTTCTAAATATAAAGGGTTAGTAATCCGTTACACAGTATTTTCAATTGGTTGAATGAACTTAGGGTCATGGAAACAGCCTGATTTAACACGAATGTGAGTGGTCACCTTCTGTATAACGCAGAGTTGTAAAACTGCCGTGGGCTGCTAGTCGCCGTCGGAGTCAACGTCTTGCTGCATCAATAACGTCCCCATCATCCACGTACTGCTTCCTGTGGAGTATATCCTTCATTGAGAAAAAAAGATGGCCCCTCGTTGTTCTTTACGGTCTTCTGTCAGATGGCGAGGAACCCAGCGGACATTTACGTTTGGGTACCCCAGCTGGTGGATGAGTGCGTCAGCATTACCAACAGAGACTTTTGATTGAGCTGCGAAGTGTCTCTTTGTGGTCCATCGATAACCTCCAATGCGAGTGTTCGCACATGCAACACTGCAGGGGTCTCAACTGTGTGCTGCTGTCCGGCACACCGGGGATCAGACAGATTTGCGCATCCTTGTTGCGATGATTACAAATGCCTCACCCAACGACTCACCGTGTTTTTGTTCACCTTCACGTCTCCGTAAACATTCTGCAAGCATTTTGAAAGCTACGTATAGCGCCGATGTATATCGGAACTTCATGAAACTATAGGGATTGAAGCGGGAACATTCCACGATGTCCCAAAAAAAATTCCGCATTTATTTAAATCTGTTGTATTACTTATTAAACGTCTCTCGTAGCTATCCACATGTCTGTTACTTACAAATAAACAGTATTTATAGTAAAATTGAATTTCCAAATGTTTAGTTCTGGTTTTATTCGAAAAATGTTGATATATCATGGGAAACAGAGGGATGAAGTAACAAAAAACAAAAAAACAAAAAATGCAGATGTATTATTCTACACTAGAAAACGCAATACTCTAAAGAAACAAAAAAATGAACGCAAAACAAAAACATATCAGACATCCCTCAAACGTTTCGTCGACATTATGAAAAACATGTTTTTGTTATTCATAAACAACTTAGGAACTGTCAATAAATAACAGAAACTCTTGCCTTTGAATATGATGAACAGTCTATTGAGTACAAAATAACAACAGTAATTATATAGATTCTTTTATTTTACTGCATGTAAGCTGAATTCTACGAAAAGTACACTAGTGGCCATTAAAATTGCTACACCAAGAAGAAATGCAGATGATAAACGGGTATTCATTGGACAAACATATTATAATAGACTGACATATGATTACATTTTCTCGCAATTTGGGTGCATAGATCCTGAGAAATCAGTACCCAGAACAACCACCTCTGGCCGTAATAACGGCCTTGATACGCCTGGGCATTGAGTCAAACAGAGCTTGGATGGCGTGTACAGGTACAGCTGCCCATGCAGCTTCAACACGATACCACAGTTCATCAAGGGTAGTGATTGGCGTATTGTGACGAGCCAGTTGCTCGGCCACCATTGACCAGACGTTTTCAATTGATGAGAGATCTGGAGAATGTGCTGGCCAGGGCAGCAGTCGAACATTTTCTGTATCCAGAAAGGCCCGTACAGGACCTGCAACATGCGGTCGTGCATTATCCTGCTGAAATGTAGGATTTCGCAGGGATCGAATGAAGGATAGAGCCACGGGTCGTAACACATCTGAAATGTAACGTCCACTGTTCAAAGTGCCGTCAATGCGAACAAGAGGTGACCGAGACGTGTAACCAATGGCACCCCATACCATCACTCCGGTTGATACGCCAGTATGGCGATGACGAATACACGCTTCCATCGTGCGTTCATCGCGATGTCGCCAAACACGGATACGACCGTCATGATGCTGTAAACAGAACCTGGATTTATCTGAAAAAATGACGTTTTGCCATTCTTGCACCCAGGTTCGTCGTTGAGTACACAATCGCAGGCGCTCCTGTCTGTGATGCAGCGTCAAGGGTAACCGCAGCCATGGTCTCCAAGCTGATAGTCCATGCTGCTGCAAACGTCGTCGAACTGCCCGTGCAGATGGTTGTTGTCTTGCAAACGTCCCCATCTGTAGACTCAGGGATCGAGACGTGGCTGCACGATCCGTTACAGGCATGCGGGTAAGATGCCTGTCGACTGCTAGTGATACGAGGCCGTTGGGATCCAGCACGGTGTTCCGTATTACCCTCCTGAACCCACCGATTCCATATTCTGCTAACAGTCATTGGATCTCGACCAACGCGAGCAGCAATGTCGCGATACGATAACCCACAATCGCGATAGGCTACAATGCGACCTTTATCAAAGTCGGAAACGTGATGGTACGCATTTCTCCTCCTTACACGGGGCATCACAACAACGTTTGACCAGGCCATGCCGGTCAACTGCTGTTTGTGTATGAGAAATCGGTTTGAAACTTTTACTCATGTCAGCACGTTGTTGGTGTCGCCACCGGTGCCAACCTTGTTTGAATGCTCTGAAAAGCTAATCATTTACATATCACAACATCTTCTTCCTGTCGGTTAAATTTGGCGTCTGTAGCACGTAATCTTCGTGGTGTAGCAATTTTAATGACCAATAGTGTAATTGCTTTGGCCACATAAATACGCAGAAGTTAAGAAACTAATTTTTATTGCTGGTGAAATGCAATTTATGTTTTGTTAAGGAGGCAAAATGGCCAACAAACTAACACTGAATGAGAATGCTGGCCAATACATCAACGTTATTACACTGTCACGCTGCTCAAATCACGGTGGAGTTATTGTGACCTTGTGACATTGACAGTTATCCTGCTAGAAGATGCCATAGGCGCCAGGGAGACATGAAGCATGAAGGGATGCAGATAGTCTGCAGTGATGTTCACGTAGTTCTCTGCTGTCACCATCAAAACGTCAAAAATGAAAATTTCAAAGCTACTTATGTGGGATGTTGCAACCCACTCAGTAACATAAAGCTGTGATACGTTATGTATGAGCAGTTGCGTGAGGTGGTATGAATTTATCTGCTAATCCACATACCACACTCGTTAGGTGGCTGGTGGACTAATGATGACCGAGCGAGGTGGCGCAGTGGTTAGCACACTGGACTCGGATTCGGGAGGACGACGGTTCAATCCCGTCTCCTTCCATCCTGATTTAGGTTTTCCGTGATTTCCCTAAATCGTTTCAGGCAAATGCCGGGATGGTTCCTTTGAAAGGGCACGGCCGATTTCCTTCCCAATCCTTCCCTAACCCGAGCTTGCGCTCCGTCTCTAATGACCTCGTTGTCGACGGGACGTTAAACACTAACCACCACCACCACCACCACCACTAATGATGCAAACACTTAAGTTTAAACCTCCTGTATCAGGCTTGCTAAATGGATCACAAAAGCGCCAAAGATGTAAACACACAAAGAGTATATGCTATGGGGAGCAAAGACGATAGTTACGGAGCCGATAACATGTGGTTTGTGAAATGTGCGCGCAGAAAAGGGAAAAGTGACAGAAATATGTGTTAAATAAAAACGGAATCCGCAAAGAAAACTGAGAATGTAGATTAAAAGTTGGTAAAAATATGAAGTGATAATCAAGTGGCGATAAAACAATACAATACAAGAACACAAGAGGGTCTAAAGTCTCATACGTAGACGAAAGCAGCTGTCCACATACGCAAAATTAGCGCAAGTAAAATACCCATTTGGAAAGAAACGCGTGCTAATTAGCATGGTCCAGAATATTCGCCAGGATTAACACGGCTAAAGCCAATCATATTAAAAGAACATTATGTTATAAGATGTTCTTGAAGCAGACCACGAGTGTTCCTGAAGCAGTCCAGGAGTTTCGTATTTTTAAGGTCAGTCTGTTCATTCAAAATGTATTCTCGCTTGCCTCTAAATGCCCAACAAATTTCGATCCCTTCTAAATAATCAAGCTCTATTCCGTTTATATGGAGAATTTCGGAAGAGCTTTCGACTATGTAACATCTGTTTAGTCGCCCGAATACGGTTTACAAACGATAATTTACAGTTATTACTGATGTTACTGTATTCTCTAAAAAGAATATTATAAGTTCCACCAATTTATCCTATATAAAAGTTGTTGCATTTTTCTCAGCTGATTTTATAAACTGTAGATTGTTGTGAGGTTAAGTGTGTTGGATACTGTGAAGTATGGTCAGACCTAACGTGCTATCAGTACGGAAGCCTACTCTTACTTTGGTGCTACGAAACTGTTCAGCTTTTCTTTCAGAAACACATGCGCTGTAAGGTAGAGACAACTATTTAGTTTTAGCTTCTCCTCTTTCTGCAGTGTGATCTCATCAGTAATATTGTGATTAAGTAATTTTGCAACCAACACTTTATGAAGCATTTGTGCAATGAAACCATCGTTCAACGCTATATGTTTAAGGATCTCTAGTTCTTTATCAATTTCGTTTCGTTCTGGGAAAGACTGATTAGTCTGTGAATCATAGAATGGAAAAATGCCTTGTGGGTTCGTTTTTGTCAATAATTTACGACGTCTGCTACATGAGATATAAACTTAAATGTATATCTTTTTCTGCCAGCTATCTAACGTGTACGGTGTACGGAATAGCAGATAAATTCACAACGTCGGATGCAACTGATCTTACATAGTATGCCACAGCTTTATATTATTGAGGGGATTACAACTTCCCACGTAAGTAGGTTTGAAATTTTCGTTTTCATCACGTGTCGGTTCCGTGTTTACGTATATTATATCTGACGACTGACTGCTTTCTGAACGTCTGAAAATCACCATGTGTTGAAATTTCAGTAGCAAAAAGTATCTTTTACCAGCTAAAGTGAAATGATGTCATTTAAAACTGCTCTCTGTAGTCGGATACTGCAAAGATCGCCGGCTACCCCGATTTATAGAGATGGGAAACCTCCACGTTCTGTGAAGAGGGTGGACGTTTAATACCTTGTTACCTACTGATGGTTTCATCGTCCTTCAACCGCCTCCCACAGGTGCTCACGAACGAACAGTCGACCAGCTTCGTTGTTTGCCAGATGCTCGTTCCAAGGTGCCAGGTCGTAACAGTCTAACCTTTACAAATTCGCTATGACAATTGTTTTCCTCAGTTGCTGCCCATCTCGTCGCTAGAATGATTCCCCTTTATATATACTGAACAACACAATTAAGTGTCACCTGTTCGAAGCCCCTTAATTGTCTTCCATTCAGATGCAGAAGTTCAAAATTTGACTGAAAAATGCCCCCAACTTCCCTTTGTAATGCTGCAAAAGCGTGGCGCCCTGCGTGGATATCTCCTGGCACCGTGATGCTTCAAACAGCGAGGTGTCGACACACGCGAAAAAAAGGCCACATTTCAAAAAATTCATGTGAGGTGTTACGTGGATTAATGATGCCACAATGGGTACAACATTCACCACAACTTTGCACGCCGTAGTGGATGCATCACACGGTGAGAAGGTCGTCACTCTTACCCACATTTTACCCCTTCTTTTCATGCCTCTGCGATGAGGGTCAGAATGGCGGGGCCCAGCGTTGAAATCCCGCAGTTTTATCACGCTTGACTGAAGAAAACATTTCAGACTCACCGCTGCCCCGTATCGATATGAAGAGACTGCATGGGGTGGCACAGATGGCGTCAATAAAACCACTCTTTCGCTTGCGGCGTTGATTCCGACACTGCTGGGCATTGATTCCATTTCGTGGTCGAAAACGACAGTTCGCGATGCGCTAGACAACAACTGAGACTGCTGACGTTCTCGTCCAGTTCAGTCCTCCTCTAAGGATACCGTGGGACTGTGACCACAATAAACGAGATCACATCCCTTTGGAGTGTAGCGTAACCGCAATTTTTGCTCTGGTATACGGGACGGAACCACTTGGGACCGTGAAAAACAATTAGACGAAGAGCAAATGGAGTTTATGCTTTCTCAACCCTTATGTTTCTCGCCTTTCTGGGATGTGATCACGGAGGATGCCGCATTGACACAGTGTTGAAAAAAACGGCAAAGGTGGCCACTAAGATACTTCAGTTTGACAACACTCTAGGTGCCACCCGAGCATAACTGTTGAGCTCCTTAAAAATGTACCTGTACAGTGACGTCCAGTCACTGATTACTGGGCGTCGCTGTGAAGGGCGACCACTTGGACGCCCCTGAGCCGAGTGGCACTGCGTCGATGAACTAATGCCTTCCGGCTGCATGCGAAATCTGAAGGATGTCGAAAGGGATGCCTGTAATGTAGGCGCCTAGCAATAGCTGTCTCTGTAACGGCATTTTTGAGAATTGCTCGATAAAGATGCGCGGGTGTCACCAGGGGTACAACCGTATTTGAGTCCAGTATTATTTCCACAAGCCTGTCCGCTATCCTAAAAAATAAAATGTGACATTTTTACGAATTTTAAAAGGCTGAGGATTTATATATAAAATATTTCATCTCCAAAGAATTTTTGTGGTGAGTCTGTAATATTTCCGTAGTTGTGGAGAATTTGATATTATAATTGATGTTTTAGTAAAATCAGTTCAGATGATGCATTCCGCTAACAACTATATGCGTAAAACATGACCTTTTGTCCTCCAGCATCTGGTGATTAAATGTTACATTTCAAAAAGTCTCTTAATTGGATTTGAATATTATGCAACAGCTTCCCTTGTGTATGTGTAATTAGACTTTTGAATTAACCAAATGGTTGGTCCCCTATGAAATCAGTTGTCCTGTTATGGTCCATATTTGCTAAAAATACTCATTTTATGATGGCAAAATATGGGGTGACATATTTTAATGGCTTCAACATTATAAATACGGATTTCTTACAGAAATCCTAAAACACTCTTTAGGAAGGATTGTATGATATCAACGTAGTCAGCAAACATTTCAAATTGTTGAGTTGTTGTCATAAGGCCGACCAGAGTGGCCGTGCGGTTCTAGGCGCTTCAGTCTGGAACCGCGTGACCGCTACTGTCGCAAGTTCGATTCCTGCCTCGGGCATGGATGTGTGTGATGTCCTTAGGTTAGTTAGGTTTAAGTAGTTCTAAGTTCTAGGGGACTGATGACCACAGATGTTATGTCCCAGAGTGCTCAGAGCCATTTTTTCCATTTTTGTTGTTGTCATAAATATATCTTACGTACAATAAAAAATAGAATCACTTGATATAAATTTCGGCTAGGGTTAAAGAGTTTGTTCTTATGTGTCATGATCAGTTCCCCTTCGTTAATCTGTTATAAAAATAAAATCATACTACCCGAAAGTACGTTTGCCATCAACTATGAATGCACTGTTTTCTGCAAATTAAAGCGTATCACCCTTCATCTCTCACAATTTAACGCTATTTGTCTTACATAGTGCTTCTTGTATTATGTACAACTTGAAACTGGTTCGTAATTATTTTGAAAGGGGGACCTGCGGAAACATATGTGTGACGTTACGTCTCTGACAATAATAGAGTTCTGATTGAGAACGAAGAAAAACAGGTAATTAATTATTCCTCCTTCGAATTGCAGAGAAATCAATTCTCAGCTATCTGACTGCGAGTTTTTAAATATTCTCTAACGTCTATCAACTATTCTGGAATGCTCGTGTACGGAACAGACAACTTACTTCGTCCTGCCGTTGCAGCTGGATGACCAGCAACACACTAAAATATTTCACAATCAATACTTCTATCCAAGCAGAATGAAATGCATGTTCAATATAATGGCAACAAATACTGCCATATTTCTATATTTATAAATTGAATGATCAGGAGGGGTTTGGTCATCTAGCCTTAAACGATGTAAAACAAATAAAAGAAACCAATGAAGTCGATAGTCTATTATATTTGCAATGTATATTATTTAAACACAGACAAATTTTACACAAATTTTTAATTATTCCATAATGTCTATACCCAATAAACACGTTTCTGGCCACAACAAAGATACGAATATTACTCGCTTTGTATGTGTACACAAATCTGACAAAATCTTTCCAGCGCGCAAGCGACCAACAACTACCTGCAGCAAAAAGGCAAATTACCAAAACATTCTCAATTAATATTAGAGTCACCTCCTGAGCTACTAGCACGATCACGATGGGCTGCGACCTCTCGTGTCGTGCGGCTTCTCTCCACCACACGATGCGTCCGGCCACTTACTGCTCCTCCCAGCAACTGCTGTTCGCTCTCTATTACTCGTGACAATAATATCTCAGACTCAGAGTTTGTGTATGCACACCGCAACAAAATCATTGGTGAACTTAGCAAAGAAGTGTTGAAACGTTCCCTTTTGAACAATTATACATGACTGTGCTTAAACTGACACACAATATTTTTAGCGCAACGCAATCTGACTTTCAATAATCTCTACAAAAGAATGGCCCTGACTAACATTAACCTATACCTGTCACAAATCACTTACCTCACAAAAATCTTCGTTACTCCAACTACTGAAATACAGCGAGCGCCACTACTGCTGCAATACAGCGAGCGCCACTACTGCCAGCTAAATAAAAGATTCAAACTACGGAAGGCACTAACTACTAATAGGCATAGTTAGCAAATGAAAGATTTTAATAGAGAACAAACAATGTATTTACTTTAATAGTGTTGGAAAATCATAATATACATAGCAGTTCATGATATCCAGTATTACAAATTTCAAAACTCCGCCATCTCTCTCCCCTCATCCACCACTGCTGGCGGCTCACCTACAACTGCGCAACTCTACGCGCTGTTTACATCCAGCTGCCGCTGCCCAACACTACAATGGCAGACAACAATGCAAACTAGCCCTAGACTGCACACAGCACAGCCAGTGATTTTCATACAGAGCGCTACGTAACGTTGCCAATAAGAAAACATAAACAGCCTACTTACAGTGTAAACGTTCAACTTTCAAACTGATTCTGAATGTATAGACGTTGTTTACTGGGAACTTTCTTACGTTTCGAACGGTTCCGAAAGAATTTGATGTTAACAGTTAAGATGAGTCAACCAATATACGACGTGATTCAAAACTCGCGCGACATAGGACAATTCTGTTATTTGCATAGGCCTGAAAAACGATACAGGACAAAATAGTTGGAAATACATTGTTAGTCTCTTGAAATCACAAACAAACCAGAATGACTGTCAAAATGGCAACCTGAAACAAACACAAACAAATCAGTGTCATATCCGTACGCAATTTGCGACTTAACTAAATTGACAATCGCAGTACCATACACAGAGTGACAAACCGAAACAAATTAATGACTTGAACTGCTACAATGCTGTTCAAATAACTCTTTCGCACTTTACGCAACACCGTAGGTATTATTGCTCCACGGGCTTCTCTGATGTTCTCTTCCAGTTTCTGCAGTGTTTGGCTCCTCTTTGTATACACTGCAGATCTGAGATGGCTCCAGAGGATAAAGTCAAATGGTGTCAAATCTGGAGACCTAGGCAGGCATTCCACTGGATTCCTTCGACTTGTCAACTCTCAGGTAAAACTTCATTCAGTATTTCGTGAGTTGTTTGTCCGAATTGCGACAATGCTCCATATTGCTGAAAGGAAAACTCCTGTCATTTTTCCAGCGGTAGATGATGCAAAGAGGGTAGGAAAGTCATCTAGAGATCGTCTCTCCACAGTTCAGCAATGAGCTTGTTGTTAAGAAATGCGTGACCGATAAGAACATCCCTGTGAATGACGCACCACGCATTGGAAATGCCATGTGGCTAGGGCCTCCAGTCGCTTAGACCGTTCGCCTGCTGCAAGTCTTTCGAGTTGACGCCACTTCGACGACTTGCGTGTCGATGGTGATGAAATGATGATGAAAAGGACAACACAACACCTAGTCCCTGAGCGGAGAAAATCTCCGACCCAGCCGGGAATCGAAACCGGGCCTTTAGGCATGACATTCCGTCGCCCTGACTACTCAGCTACCGGGGGCGGACACCACACATTTAACCTTGGTGTAATCTGATGATGAGCATCTACAGCAGCTTATGGATTCTCGGTTGCTCAGTAAACTGCGTCATGATTACCCGCTGTTCCATTCAGATGGAAATAGGGCTCGCCGCTGAAAATAATATCAGCTTCAAGGTGTGGCCGATGTGTTTGTCATTCTGTAAACCGATCGCAGAACTACACACGTTTACCTGTGTCACATCCATGAACTTGTAACCTCCCCACAAAAATTTAAAAAGAAGACAACATTTAATAGAAATGGGAGCCAAGCGTAACTTCCCTAGCAATTAAATTTAATGACAATAAAAATGAGAATTAGACAAAAATTAGCAATCTGACCGAAGTATAAGTCCTCACAAAAAAAAAGAAAGTCAATTCAGTGATAAGAAAATCTCAGTGATAATGATAACTCAACTAAACCGAAATATCGGTCTTTGGCCCTGTGCAAAAAAATCAGAATTAATTTCTTACCTCAGTATAACTGCATGTCAGGTTTCTGCTCTTATTGTTGGCCACTGCTTGGAGGAAATGCATTGCAAATAATTTTTTTTTTTTTTTTGAAATTTAACTGAAACTTTTCTTTAAAGGAAATGGAAGGAAATCGTTGGTTCACTTAACTGGTTCTTTTGTTGAAAATTGCTTTGAAATCAAAATTATTATTGGGGCGATTATTGCACAAATTAGTTACAGTTAATTTACATTACTAGCTGAGCACTGCTGATTCATTACCTTGTTTAAAAAATAATATACCTCGTCCTAAATCTTGACCAGAATGCCATGTCGACGCTCGCCGACTCCTCACACACGACTGCACTCGACTGCTACTACCGACATACTGCACTGCTCACAGACTGCCCACTGACAGACTGCTCGCAACTGTACTGCACGACTACTACCGACCGACTACTACTCGCAACTGAACTGAGCTACTGCTACCGACAGAGTGCACTGCACGACGACTACTAGAGTACTGCTCGCAACACTCGCGCGGTCAAGCGCAGACTAACCACGATAAAAGGCTCTCTGGTCAAAGATTTTATCATGCCTCACCATCGCTGCTACGTTACATACGTGTTTCAAACTTTCTGGACAAAAAGCACGAGTTATGGATGGAAATGATTTCTGGATAATATACTGGACACGGACGGTTGACTGATGCCACGTTCTTGAGCCACTTTTGTTTTTGACCGTCTGTGATCGACTGTCAGCTTAGCTAGCATGTTAGCTTGTCTGTCGCTGTACGCGTCCGTCGAGACCGTCGGTTGTCATGGATACTGCCTGTTGCCTTGAACCGCTCTAGTAAACAACCAATGGCTGCGTGATGTGGGGGTGATTAATCTGGACGCCGTCTGTAATAGATCTCTGCAGCTTCCCGCGGAGTCAGACCTGCAGCATGGATAATAACCATTTACATCCTTTCCTGAATTGTATACTGGGACAATGTTGTTGATTACTGGAAAAACTTGGCATTAAGATCATGACATAAAACGTAAGTTCCAATAATACTGACGTAGCTTACTAAAAAACGGAAAAAAATACAAAGTTAATGTCAAGGTTGTAATGTGGCTATAATTTCGCACCTTACAAGCACTCATCCACATTCTTTGCCGTGAACTACAACCACAATTAGGTATCATTTGATAGGTTGTACAACGTATATATGAATATTTAAAGGAGACTGACATTATCACGTACGCCTTGTAAATAATTGTTAACGCTTATTGCATGGAAGGTGACGGAGTGTCTTTATCATCAGAACGGCGTAATGAATGTTTGCCTATACTAGTACGCCAGTGGAGATGAAACGGCAGGCATAACTCAAGCTCTGGGTGGAAGGCCCGCACAGGTGTTGGTCCTGCTTAAAAACAGGAAGTGCCAAGACGGACAGTCTGGACATCTGAGCGCGAAGACACAATACGGGGGCGGCCGGTCGCTATCGGCCGCTATTGTAGTAGGGCTGGAAGGATAACCGGATAATACTTCCGAACTTTGCACATCTTGGACGCAGTTGAGAGGATCGAAGAAGCGGCACCTCGGAAACCACGCAAACTGGGTTATTTCCAAGGATTTTTACTCAGAAGCATACCATTGTACGAGTATAGGTTTTTCCTCGCAACCTTTTCGCGCTGGACGGCAAAAGACTAAAATACGGTTGGTCGGTTTTCAGAAGAATCTGTAGAGAGGGAGAATATTCTGTCGTCTTGGGAATATGATTCGTTTTCGGAATTACGAGGGTGGGGAGCGGAGCCTTGCAGGGAAGTCAGCGGTGGAAGACGAGGTGTTCCATTGTGAGCGCCTGTCTGTGACGGTCGCTCGGTATCGGTTTTGTTGGTACAGTCTGACTTTCTGTCTTTGCTCTCAGAAGAGTTTATAGTTAGAACAGTTAGGCACTGTACTGATGCGAACCTATACCATTCTGGACTTCACCTTCGTGTTGGAAATCGTCGTTGAGTACGCAGCGTTCAGTAATTGAGAGCACTTCTTCTGCCTATACGTTGAGACGTTATCTGAACTCCGTCCTTGTGGCTGGGAGTTCGCGCTTCTCTTCTGTAGAACACAGATAGGAGAAGACAACATTAGAGTATATTAGTCAGACGACTGCCTTTTTCCGTCCTAGTGTCTGAAAGAGTTTATTTGTGGCTGGAGTTCTTCCATCGTTGCACACGAGTACGAGAACCATCACTTCGACGCAGCGGACGCACTACATACGGTGATATCGCAAATTGCTTCGGCTTATTAGGGCTATAAAGCAAAACAGCTGTGATCATGTTAATTTATTTCCAGTGAGGGTTCACACCACCGTAGATCATCTTTGAAAGTAGTGTCTTCTAGTGTTTGGTACGTAGATTATGTAAGTCATTTCGCGTGATTGATATTAGACCGCTCAGTCGTAATAAGAGGTAGAGTTGCGCAATTGATTAATAATTGTAGTTAGGAAATATAGACAATTGTACTTAAAGGGTTGATTTTTATCTATAATAAATATATTGAATAACAACGTTTATCATTTAGTAGTATTAGTCGCCTTCATCATTCATTTATGTTTAGATTGTAATTTATAGAATTAAGAGATCCTAAGATCTGCTTCAGGCGGGTCAGACAGGGCCTAATCATCATTTTAGCGTTTATTACTCTTCGTTGCGCACATTCATTTTACACCCGCCTGGAGTAGCATCTTCGAAGGTCATGTTTTAAAATGCCTGTCCAACAATTCTGCCCTCTATCGTTTTTTCGGCATCTGCACAAATAACGGAGTTGTCTTACGTCGCGCGACTTTTGAATCACCCTGTATTACGTTACCGACTAACAGGAAGATTGTTGTATAGTACACGGAAGATCACAAGTTTTGCTCATTTTTCCGCAACTTGTTCCTTCTTTCTTTGCCTAGTTTCTCTGCGGCGGTCGACAACCAGTACGTGATCTCTTGTTCTCGAGCCGAGTTGCCGGATCCACGTCGCCTGCTCGGTTTCGACGAATCGAGCGCGCTCGTGAGTCACAGTGCGGCGGCCGCGGGCACGCCGGCGCCGCCGCGTGCCGGCTACCGGCGAGCACGAATCAGACTGGCCACTCACGCTGCTTCAGGGAACGGCGCGATGGACGGTTATTTCTACCGTTATCCTCCACGCCGCCCTGGCTGCCTTCTGCGAGCAAATTTCAACTGAATCTGGCGGTAGGGGTCGCGCCCAAGCTGAGTACTCTCAACTCAGAACTGTTCCACCAGTTTGCACGAGTACGCCAGTAGAATACTTGCAGATTCTACAAGAGGTTAGTAGTCATTCCGCCTTGAGTTCTTGCACTTGATCATCAACCGTTTGAATTCACTGCTGGGTAAAAGCCTCCCTTACACATTAATTTCGATCTTCAGCTATACGCCTCCCTGTTTCTCCTACATGTTTCCTAATGTCATCTACCCATCAGCCATTGGATCATCGCCTTGTGTCTTCTCTTTTGAAGAGTCGGGCTTCGTCGTATAACGGCAAAGCTCGTGTCTGGAAACGAAAATCTCGCGGTATTTGTTGCATTCACCAACATTTTGATCAAGTTGTGCCATAAATTTCACGTCTCGCCAATTCTGTTCAGTACGTCATTATTAGTTACTTGGCGTCAAATGTGTTAATGTAGCAAGAAGAGAATTCCGACGACCGAAAGTATTGTGGTGTGCAAAGCTTAAGGACGGAAGTAGCTTTTGTATGATGTGTCATTGCCAAGTAACATAGGTCTTTGAGATTTTCACTACACGGGGTGCTTCTCATTAACATTTAAAAAATCCCGAAGCGATGTAGATGACACTGAGACAAGTAATTTAATATAAGACTATGGGGCCGCAAACGCGGAAAGAAGTCCAAAAATTAAGTCGGGTGATTCTCAGGGAATTAGATTAGGAAATGAGGCACTTAAAGTAGTAAAGAAGTTTTGCTATTTGGGGAGAAAAATAACTTATGATGGTCGAAGTAGAGGGGATATAAAATGTAGACTGGCAATGGCAAGGAAAGCGTTTCTGAAGAAGAGAAATTTGTTACCATCAAGTATAGATTTAAGTGTCAGGAAGTCGTTTCTGAAAATATTTATATGGAGTGTAGCCTTGTATGAGAGTGAAACATGGACGATAACTAGTTTGGACTGTGGTGTCACCGCCAGACACCACACTTGCTAGGTGGTAGCCTTTAAATCGGCCGCGGTCCGTTAGTATACGTCGGACCCACGTGTCGCCACTATCAGTGATTGCAGACCGAGCGCCGCCACACGGCAGGTCTAGAGAGACTTCCTAGCACTCGCCCCAGTTGTACAGCCGACTTTGCTAGCGATGGTTCACTGACAAATTACGCTCTCATTTGCCGAGACGATAGTTAGCATAGCCTTCAGCTACGTCATTTGCTACGACCTAGCAAGGCTCCATTATCAGTTGCTATTGACCTTGTTAATCATGTAACGTCAGACCGACGTTCACCATTAATGGATTAAAGTTAAGTATTCCTCCAGCTACGTCCGTTTTTCTACATTCTAATTTCCCTTTCCTGCTCCAGACCTCACGCCAGCAGCGTGAGCTAAAACGCGTGCCTTTCGGCTTCCTCTAAAATTCCTGGGTTGGCTCCTGCCAATCCACAACATGGACAAGAAGGGAATAGAAGCTTTCGAAATGTGGTGCTACCTAAGAATGCTGAAGATTAGATGGGTAGATCATATAACTAATGAGGAGTTATTGAATAGGATTGAGGAAAATAGAAGTTTATGCCACAACTTGAAGAAGGGATCGGTTGCTAGGACATGTTCTGAGGCATGAAGGGATCACCAATTTAGTATTGGAGGGCAGCGTGGAGGGTAAAAATCGTAGAGGGAGACTAAGAGATGAATACAATAAACAGATTCAGAAGGGTGTAGGTCACAGTAGGTACTGGGAGATGATGAAGCTTGCACGCCGGCCGGAGTGGCCGAGCGGCTCTAGGCGCTACAGTCTGGAACCGCGCGATCGCTACGGTCGCAGGTTCGAATCCTGCCTCGGGCATGGATGTGTGTGATGTCCTTAGGTTAGTTGGGTTTAAGTAGTTCTAAGTTCTAGGGGCTGATGACCTATGACCTAAGAAGATAAGTCCCATAGTGCTCAGAGCCATTTGAACCATTTTTTTTTTTTTTTTTTTTTTTGAAGAAGCTTGCACAGGATAGAGTAGCATCAAACCAGTCTCAGGACTGAAGACCACAACAACAACTCCAAAAATGGATGATAAATGTTGAACACGTAACGTCACCAGATGATGTACTTCGCCACACCTGCAACTGTTGACATTGTGCGTGAAAGGATAATTGAGCGATACATTCAAGCAAACGATGGAAATTTTGAACACGTTTTGTAAACGTGATCTGTTATAAACTTTAAAGTTACGAAACTGTTGTCTTCGCTGTAACCTAGTAAAGGCTGTTCTTGTTTTTTGTTTCTTTCCTTTTAGCCCATGTTTTTTTTTTATTTTTTTTTTTTATTTTGTTGTGGATTTCAGTCCTGAGACTGGTCTGATGCAGCTGTCCATGCTACTCTATCCTGTGCGAGCCTCTTCATCTCCGAATAACTACTGCAGCTTACATCCTTCTGAATCTGTTTACTACGTTCATCTCTTGGACTCCCTCTACGAATTTTGCCTCTCACACTTTCCTCCGGTACTAATCTTGTGATCCCTAGATGTCACAGAATATGTCCTATCAACCGATCCTTCATTTTGACCAAGTTATGCCATAAATTTCACGTCTCCCCAATTCTGTTCGGTACCTCATCATTAGCTACGTGATCTATCCATATAATCTTCATCATTCTTCTGTAGCGCCACATTTCTGTTCTCTTTTTGTCTAAACTGTTTATCGTCGATGTTTCACTTCCATACATGGCTACACTCCACACAAATACTTTCAGAAAAGACTTTCCGACACTTGAATCTTCAGTCGATGTTAAAAATTTCTTCCCTTCAGAAATTCTTTTCTTGCCATTGCCAGTCTACATTTTTTATCCTCTCTACTTCGGCCATCAACAGTTATTTTGCGGCCCAAGCACCAAAAGTAAAAAAAAAAAAAAAAAAAAAAAAAATGTCTCTGAGCACTATGGGACTTAACTTCTGAGGTCATCAGTACCCTAGAACTTGGAACTACTTAAACCTAACTAACCTAAGGACATCACACATATCCATGCCCGAGGCAGGATTCGAACCTGCGACCGTAGCGGTCTCGGGGCTCCAGACTGTAGTGCCGAGAACCGCTCGGCCACCCCGGCCGGCACCAAAACTCAGCTACTACTCTAAGTGCCCTGTTTCCTAACCTAATTTCTTTAGAATGAAATGAACACCCTTAGCTGCTTACAGGCGTTGACATACGTCAACGGGGACCGATGAAAATGTGTGACCCGACCGGGACTCGAACCCGGGATCTCCTGCTTACATGGCAACGCCTGTAAGCAGCTAAGGGTGTTCTCATTGTAATTTCATTCTAACGAGCTGCATGGTCACCGAACAGATACCATCTTAGTATAAATATATATTCAAGGCTCACCGGCCGCTTGACCATCTTATTCTTCTGTGCGAATGCACAAACAGAGCCCGAACTCTTACGGGAATCGGCAAAGCGCCGTGAGTAATGAGTATAATGGGCGGGGGCACTACGAATGTAGTGCGGGACAATACCTTGAGAATGTGAGTTTCGGGGGAGGCGTGCCAGAGATAAATCCCTGCAGTCGCGCTATCCTCTGTGTCCTCGGTGGCTCAGATGGAGGCTGGGAGTTGTGGCGTACTCCTGTAATCCCTGCGTCTGGGAGGCCGTTGTGTGGGAGAGACCTGTAGTCTAACTACATGTTCGGACGTTTCGTGAGCTCAGGGACGTCCGCTGTGTTTCCGCCGGGCTATGGACTCAACGAGGATGACAGTGCCAACAATTTCGTGAGCAGCAGCCACTGGAAATCATTATGCCGGCACGGTAGCTCAGCTTGTTCGGTCAGACAGCTCGTTGGCCTCTGTAATAAAAAAAAACTGAGTGGAAGGATCAACAAACGAACTTTAACGGATGTCATGTGATGCCCGCAACGACCCAATACAACGAACAAAATGAAAAAAAAAGAAGATGGTATAGAGCGTCTGCCATGTAAGCAGGAGATCCCGGGTTCGAGTCCCGGTCGGGGCACACATTTTCATCTGTCTCTGTTGACGTATGTCAACGCCTGTAAGCCGCTAAGGGTGTTCATTTCATTGTAATTTCATTCTAACGAGCTGCATGGTCACAGACGTACATGTCCGAAAGAACAGATACCATCTTAGTATATAATATCCTTAGCATCAACTGATTTAATTCGACCACATTTTATTACCTTTGCTTTTGTTGGTCTTCATCTACTATCCTTCTTTCAAGGCCCTGTACATTCAATTCAAACGCTCTTCCAAGTCCCTTGCTGTCCCTGACAGAATTACAGCGACATCGCCAAATCTCAAAGTTTTTATTTATTTTCCCTGAACTTTAATTCCTACGCCCAATTTTTCAAAACGATGGTCATTTACTGGTAACGACGGAATCCGGAAGCTTATACTCGAGACGCAGTACAGTAGGATTTCGTTGCACTGTGCTTTGCAATAAACCAGAGGAGACGGCGAGACCGGCAAATAAAATAATAAATCTTACGTTAATGTAAATACATAGCTGTCTAACGCAGTGACAAAAATACTGCCTGGCAGACATAAGACTTGAATCCTGAGGCCAACGTGCTATGATCAGGTGCGACAGACCAATAACCTCAACCACTGCACGTACGACGAGGTACTTTGAGGCCCAAGAAAGACAGACTCTGGCGCGTGCGTCAAAGCACGTGACACTGCAGGTCTTAACGAGTGTAAACAGCTTTCTTCTGCAGGGAGCGAGCAAGTATTTCAGACAACCTTAATAACTCTTGACTGTCTGTTCAAATAAATGTAAGTTCTCGATAGCACAGGACAAATTTAAGACCTTCAGTGGTTACCTCTTCAATTACAAATTGATTTCTCGTGGGCCTTGCACGAAGCCGAGTGTTCACGGAGTATGGCGGACAAGCTGTCTAGTTTGACGTCACAAGTTCGTTGCAGGGACCGTATATCTCTTTGGCTCCGAGATACGTCTGGTGACGTCACACGTTCAACATTTATCATCCACTTTTGGGGTATTTCCCCAGATTTACGACACCACGTACCTTAAATTAAATTGTCTCAGCGTCATCTAACTCGCATCGAGCTAAGAATCGCCCCGTATAAAGAAAGAGCTGTTGCAGTGTAGTACTGGAGGTAACTGAAAGAAATACGCAAAGAAACAAACAGAAATGACATTTCTATTCAAAGAAAATTATTACACTAAAGTTATCGCGATCTGTGATGGTCTCCTGGATATTACGAAAGGCCGGCCGGAGTGGCCGAGCGGTTCTAGGGGCTATAGTCTGGAACCGCGCGACCGCTACGGTCGTAGGTTCGAATCCTGCCTCGGGCATGGATGTGTGTGATGTCCTTAGGTTAGATAGGTTTAAGTAGTTCTAAGTTCTAGGGGACTGATGACTTCAGAAGTTAAGTCCCATAGTGCTCAGAGTCATTTGAAACATTACGAAAGGCAGGACATGGTTTCTAATAGGGTATGTGTTCACCGTGAACAGCAATGCATGTTCCGCAGCGTACTCCCATGTTGGCCATAAGATTCTTATTGTAGTGCGTTCCACTCCTCCAACAGTGAGGGTGAATCGTTGGGGCATGTGAACGTGCTGCAAGACATCTACGCAACACATACCGCACGTAGTTGACGTAATTTTAAGTCGGGGGAACCGGCAGGCCAATTCATTCTCCGAAAAGCCTCTCGTTCCAAGAGATCCTCCGCTTGAGCTATTCGATACCGTCACGCACTGTCATCCATAGGAATGAAAATCAGAGCATAAGAGGAGCGCATCGGGAATGAGTACAGTGTCACAAAACTTTGACTGGTGAGTGTATCGCGTTCAAAGACTTGGAGGTCAGTTCCGTCATTCGACATTATACGTCACATACTGTAACACCTGTATCACCAAAACGATCATGTTCGATTATGTTGCTGGATGAATTGTGTATTCCCACCTTTCGCCATGTGAGCGTACGCCGAGAATAATCAGTATTGTCTCGTCTGCATATTGTCTCATCTGAGATGAGTACACGACCCCACTTCTCGTTGGTCCAGTCTCTACGCTCTTGGCGCCGTCGTAAAAAGTGCAGCTGATGCGCGGACGTCAACGGAGCACACTGTGGAGATTGAGTTTGCGTATCTGGCAGATCTGTTAAATGCGGTTGCAATTGCATCCGCTTCTTGCCTCTGATCGTCGTCGACCACTTCCTCTTCTTCGCGCAGCAATGCTTGCGATTCGGAACGCTCAACACGTTCGTGAAACAATGTTATGAGCAATACCAAACTCGTTATGCTTCACTCTGCTTCGAGTTTCCCCACCATTCTTTCCGTTTCCAGAGTTTGTCTTTGGGCCATGTTGTAGGGACGAACACCATCACAGCGCACCGTAACTGCTGGATGAATGACACATACTGTCTTTTCCCGTTCCTTCAAACACCTTGTGTTGGGGTGCCAGCCACGTCTGGTACTACAGTTGCGCTGACCTCAAGCCGTGTTCTTAGGATGTGGCGTCCGGCTGTCTGTGCACGACTGGCAGACCTCTGGAAACATGTTCCCGCACTTTAATTAATTTCTCTCATTACTTTATCAATCTCGTTCTTAAGCTCTGCCAAGAAATGTGTGTAGTATGAATACATCCACCTGTCAGAACGCTTGTGGACCGTTCCCGAGTTCTTCGACCTCTTTAATTCGGTTTACTGATAACACCGGAACGGTATTCAGGAATGGGTAACACAATATCTTACCACCACTTTTTTAATCTACAGCGTTACACTTTCCCAGTATTCCGCCAAAAAATCAATCTTCTGTTAGGAACACAGCTCGTTTCAATTGCTCGTGTAATTTCGTGTCTCTCTTACTGTTATCTTGACAGGACAGATGTAAAAAATATATTACTAATCTTACGTTGAGTACGCCAAGCTTAAAAACTTCAGTCATTGTGCATTTCCATAAATCGTCCACCCTCTTCGTATCTTAATAGGCATTCTTTGTACTGACACTAAATCTATAAATTATGCCGAACACTACTGACATGTCAGTCTTACGATTTATCCTGACATACCGTTCAAGCACAAGAGTCCTACACATACGGTTTATTTTTATCACTGTTTATTTATTTTGCAGACAAAGCGTACAAAAATAGGTTCTCGACTCAGAGTATCGAAAGTAGACATGAAACAATTTAAGCTGTAATGAGTACTTTATAGCTTACGTTAAGTACCAATGCCCCATCTCAATCGATTTAAATGAAGTGTAGATAATCTGGAGTACAGTGAACACAACAATCCACGACGATACATAACGGATTTGCAGATGTTATCTTGCAACGACGTGAGTTGCAGTTAACGCGCGTAATTTTGAAAAAAAGACTCTTAAATGTAATCAGGCTCTCAGTTGCAAAAGTAATGTATTAGCTGTTGTTTCCTTATAATAAAATGTGATTCCAGTCATAAGACTGTAATTAGTCAGTACAAGACAACAAATTTAGTGTTAGCTCCATCTCCATTCTTACAATTTTTCTATTTTGTAATATAATAACCATACATGTTCCCAGCATTCAGTGCATTACCCATATTTCGCAGATTCTGATACCTCACGAAGTAAACAGATATTTTTCTGAAATGAACAGCTTTGCTTTTGTTTTTACCAGCCGAGAAGCACAGTTGGCGCTAGATTCGAATTTGACAGCTGGTGTACACGTGTTTGCGATTGGTTTGTTTAAAATTTTACCCGAGTTGTTTCGGTTGAGCGCCTCATTGTATTTCAAGTAACTGAGTGGATTTACATGTGCATGCATAGTTATTGTTCAACAATATTGGTAGTACGTAATATAATATATAATGCTACAAAATTATGTTTATTTAATTTCCTTGATCTTCGTTTGTGCATGTTTCAGTATAGGTATAAGGCGAGTATTTGAGTGCAGTTTTATTGCTTTTGAGTGGCACAGGAAATCGAATTTCATTCTTTGGGTTCAGAAATCCATATGTGGAATTAATCACTGTTAACTAACACACATGGGTTCATTCAGTGTAATGTAACGAGATTTGGTAACCACTTCGTCACATAGTCATTTACGCTACGTGAATCTAGATCGAGCATGGCCACTGTATTGTTATCAAACGGTTCAAATGGCTTAACATCTGAGGTCATCAGTCTCCTAGAACTTAGAACTACTTAAACCTAACTAACCTAAGGACATCACACACATCCATGCCCAAGGCAGGATTCGAATCTGCGACCGTAGCAATCGCGCGGTTCCGAATTGAAGCGTCTAGAACCGCTCGGCCGCCGAGGCCGGCTGTTATCAACGCCAAGAAACTGGACGTGATACTGATGGGATAAAGAAAAATTACAACAGACGATGAGGTAATAACCGTGGACTTTTGAAGAAACCAACAAAACCTTAGACGATGCAGAATCTCTTCCACATATACAGCTACGGTCGTCGAAGTACCTCCATATCCTCAATACTCATGCGCTATTGCTAGATTTCCTATTTCTTGATGGCTGCCCTCAATAAATCGCTTTCTTTATTACCATGAATATACTCAAGGCCTTTATATTTCGAATTCTCTGTTATTGTTGTTGTGGTCTTCAGTCCTGAGACTGGTTTGATGCAGCTCTCCATGCTAATCTATCCTGTGCAAGCTTCTTCATCTCCCAGTACCTACTGCAACCTACATCCTTCTGAATGTGCTTAGTGTATTCATCTCTTGGTCTCCCTCTACGATTTTTACCCTCCACACTGCCCTCCAGTGCTAAATTTGTGATCCCTTGATGCCTCAGGACATGTCCTACCAACCGATCCCTTCTTCTAGTCAAGTTGTGGCACAAACTTCTCTTCTCCCCAATCCTATTCAATACCTCCTCATTAGTTACGTGATCTACCCACCTAACCTTCAACATTCTTCTGTAGCACCACATTTCAAAAGCTTCTGTTCTCTTCTTGTCCAAACTATTTATTGTCCATGTTTCACTTCCATACATAGCTACACTCCATACAAATACTTTCAGAAACGACTTCCTCACACTTAAATCTATACTCGATGTTAACAAATTTCTCTTCTTCAGAAACGCTTTCCTTGCCATTGCCAGTCTACATTTTATATCCTCTCTACTTCAACCATCGTCAGTTATTTATCTCCCCAAATAGCAAAACTCCTTTACTACTTTAAGTGTCTCATTTCCTAATCTAATTCCCTCAGCATCACTCGACTTAATTTGAGTACATTCCATTATCCTCGTTTTGCTTCTGTCGATTTTCATCTTATATCCTCCTTTCAAGACACTGTCCATTCCGTTCAACTGCCCTTCCAAGTCCTTTGCTGTCTCTGACAGAATTACAATGTCATCGGCAAACCTCATAGTTTTTATTTCTTCTCCATGGATTTTAATACCTACTCTGAATTTTTCTTTTGTTTCCTTTACTGCTTGCTCAATATACAGATTGAATAACATTGGGGAGAGGCTACAACCCTGTCTCACTCCCTTCCCAACCACTGCTTCCTTTTCATGCTTCTCTACTCTTGTAACTGCCATCTGGTTTCTGTACAAATTGTAAATAGCCTTTCGCTCCCTGTATTTTATCCGTGCCACCTTTAGAATTTGAAAGAGAGTATTCCAGTCAACATTGTCAAAAGCTTTCTCTATGACTACAAATGCTAGAAACGTAGGTTTGCCTTTCCATAATTTTCCTTCTAAGGTAAGTCGTAAGGTCAGTATTGCCTCACATGTTCCAACATGTGACATTTCTACGGAATCCAAACTGACCTTCCCCGAGGTCGGCTTCTACCAGTTATTCCATTCGTCTGTAAATAGTTCGCGTTAGTATTTTGCAGCTGTGACTTATTAATCTGATGGTTCGGTAATTTTCACATCTGTCAACACCTGCTTTCTTTGGGATTGGAATTATTATATTCTTCTTGAAGTCTGAGGGTATGTCGCCTGTCTCGTACATCTTGCTCACCAGATGGTAGAGTTTTGTCAAGACTGGCTCTCCCAAAGTCGTCAGTAGTTCTAATGGAATGTTGTCTACTCCCGGGGCCTTGTTTCGACTCAGGTCTTTCAGTGCTCTGTCAAACTCTTCACGCAGTATCGTGTCTCCCATTTCATCTTCATCTACATCCTCTTCCATTTCCATAATATTGTCCTCAAGGACATCGCCCTTGTATAGACCCTCTATATACTCCTTCCACCTTTCTGCTTTCCCCTCTTTGCTTAGAACTGGGTTTCCATCTGAGCTCTTGATATTCATACAAGTGGCTCTCTTTTCTCCAAAGGTCTCTTTCATTTTCCTGCAGGCAGTATCTATCTTACCCCTAGTGAGATAAGCCTCTACATCCTTACATTTGTTCTCTAGCCATCCCTGCTTAGCCATTTTGCACTTCCTGTCGATGTCATTTTTGAAACGTTTGTATTCCTTTTTGCCTGCTTCATTTACTGCATTTTTATATCTTCTCCTTTCATCAATTAAATTCAATATTTCTTCTGTTACCCAAGGATTTCTACTAGCCCTCGTCTTTTTACCTACTTGATCCTCTGCTGCCTTCACTACTTCATCCGTCAGAGCTACCCATTCGTCTTCTACTGTATTTCTTTCCCTCATTCCTGTCAATTGTTCCCTTACGCTCTCCTTGAAACTCTGTACAACCTCTGGTTCTTTCAGTTTATCCAGGTCCCATCTCCTTAAGTTCCCACCTTTTTGCAGTTTCTTCAGTTTTAATCTACAGTTCATAACCAATAGATTGTGGTCAGAGTCCACATCTGCCCCTGGAAATGTCTTACAATTTAAAACTTGGTTCCTAAATCTCTGTCTTACCATTATATAATCTATCTGATACCTTTTAGTATCTCCAGGAATCTTCCATGTATACAGCCTTATTTTATGATTCTTGAACCAAGTGTTAGCTATGATTAAGTTATGCTCTGTGCAAAATTCTACCAGACGACTTCTTCTTTCATTTCTTAGCCCCAATCCATATTCACCTACTATGTTTCCTTCTCTCCCTTTTCCGACTGTCGAATTTCAGTCACCCATGACTATTAAATTTTCGTCTCCCTTCTGTATCTGAATAATTTCTTTTATCTCATCATATATTTTCTTCGTCATCTGCAGAGCTAGTTGGCATATAAAGTTTTACTACAGTAGTAGGCATGAGCTTCGTGTCTATCTTGGCCCACTATAATACGTTCACTATGCTGTCTTTAGTAGCTTACCTGCACTCCTATTTTTTTATTCATTATTAAACCTACACCTGCATTACCCCTATCTGTAGAGAAGCATAACTTAAACAACATTTACCATGTACCTGTTGTGCTCTAGTACGTCCAAACGTTTCAGTCAGAAGTATTTTCACTTCATCTGCCTCCATTTTTATGTACCATATATTGCATAGTATCGACACTCACAAGTAGACCACTCCATGTCGGTCGGCCTTCCGTGAGTATTTTGTTTATTTCATTGTCGGTAATGACGATGTCATTTCTCGTTGCTAGGGAAGGATGCTGAAGTCCAAAACATACTCGTAGACGTGTTGCGCGCTGCTTTCTCTGTCTCTGAGACCATTCTTGCGATTTTCTTATACATACGGTTACAGACGAATCGAGATCGTGATTTCATTCTACTCATTAGTAGTAGGGGACGAGGTGCGACACTATTCATGTAAAGCGGTTTTTCGAGAGCGTGGACGTTTTCTAAGACGCACTTCTAAGTCTTTCTCGACTTTTAAATAATTTTTTCATTCAAACAGCGAATTCAAACGAAAAAGTTTTAGATTTATTGAGGGTGATCTTGCGGCTTTCTGTCTCTGGAACGTGAGGAGTTCCAGTGTTGAATCCTAGGCTACAAAACGCAGTGTGACTACATAACAAGCTTCACCTCATGTAGAGCGAAATAAATAAGCTGGCGATTAGCACCTCTCCTATTCCAAGCTAACGAATCAAAGGGCAGCGCGACACGGGGTGTGGAAGAAATACTCTCCACTTGCAGAGACGGTGCAACCGAAAAAAATGGGGATGGTTGCTGTCAGTCACCTGTCTCGCTTCATAATCCTCTCATCATCAGAAGTAAAGTAAAAAATCAAGAGACTTTAGAATGAAACTCCGTAGAGCTATTATGTGTTCCAAACTTTATTTCGTTAACAACGTATTCCGAAATCTGGTTCCATCCGTGAACAGCTCGCGAGTTCTCCAACGTTCACGTTTACGCGCCCTTTCATTCAAATTAGTATAAAATATGAAATGATTCCGCAACGAAACAACGTTGGTCAAGATAGAAAATCAATAGCGAATATGAATGCTCGACTTAGAAGGTAAGTCTCTGTGCACTATACATTACAACTCCGCAAGCCACCGTATGGTGATGTGGATGTGATGTGGGTGTGATATGGGTACCAGATTGCCATACCATTCGTGGATGGTATGGGGGAAGAAACATTGTCGGTTCGCTTCTGTTTGAGGTCGCTTTTCTCTGATTTTAAGGTCGTGGTCATTATGTGACAATTAAATTGGTCAAAATAATACGTTCTATGACACATGTTGGGACGCAGGCTCTTGAAATTTCGTGACTAAGGCTCTGCGGTGCAACGTGTTTGTTGTAACGACTTCCGATGCAGTCTGTTCAGTGTTCCTATGACGTTGTCATAACAAAAAACAGAACTCTTCTTTGAACCTTTTCTATCTCTTCCACTAGTGCGGATTGGTAAGGACCCTAGACAGACGAAAGGTTCTCAAGAACATTAGACAAACAAGAGTTTTGCTAGCGCCCTAACTTCCTTAGGATTCACACGATAAATGTGGCATCTGTCACTTGTGACGCATGGTGTATCTACCAAATGACGTTGGCAACTGTGACCAAATGTGCGGCCCATGAAGAACGGATTGGGATTCCAATTGAGCCTGGTCAGTAAGTGATGTCAACAGACTTATAAACTGCATCACGCGACAGCATTCTCCCCCTATAATAAAGCGGCATCTCTGCAAGTCCCCCAATGCTGTAGCACGCGTAGCTGCAGAACGATTGTAGCCGTCTTCCTAGATTCATTACTTATACAGGATGGTCCATTGATCGTGACTGGGCCAAATATCTCAAGAAATAAGCGTCAAACGAAAAAACTACAATGAACGAAACTTGTCTAGCTTGAAGGGGGAAACCAGATGGCGCTATGGTTGGCCTGCTAGATGGCACTGCCATAGGTCAAACGGATATCAACTGCGTTTTTTAAAATAGGAACCCTCATTTTTTATTACATGTTCGTGTAGTACACAAAGAAATATGAACGTTTTAGCTGGACCACTTTTTTCGCTTTGTGATATATGGCGCTGTAATAGTCACAAACATACAGCTCACAATTTTAGGCGAACAGTTGGTAACAGGTAGGTTTTTTAAATTAAAATACAGAACGTTTGATCATTTTATTTCGGTTGTTCCAATGTGATACATGTACCTTTGTGAACTTATCATTTCTGAGAACGCATGTCGTTACAGCGTGCTTACCTGTAAATACAACATTAATGCAATAAATGCTCAAAATGATGTCCGTCAACCTCAATGCTTTTGTCAGTACGTGTAACGTCATTCCTCTCAACAGCGAGTAGTTCACCTTCCGTAATGTTCGCACATGCATTGACAATGCGTTGACGCTGGTTGTCAGGCGTTGTCGGTGGATCACGATAGCAAATATCCTTCAACTTTCCCAACAGAAAGAAATCCGGGGACGTCAGATTCGGTGAACGTGCTTCGACGACCAATCCACCTGTCATGAAATATGCTATTCAATACCGCTTCAACCGCACGTGAGCTATGTGCCGGACATCCATCATGTTGGAAGTACGTCACCATTCTGTCATGCAGTGAAACATCTTGTAGTAACATCGGTAGAACATTACGTAGGAAATCAGCATACATTGCACCATTTAGATTGCCATCGATAAAATGGGGGCCAATTATCCCTCCTCCCATAATGCCGCGCCATACATTACCTCGACAAGGTCGCTGATATTCGACCTGTCGCAGCCATCGTGGATTTTTCTTTGCCCACTAGTGCGTATTATGCCGGTTTACGCTACTGCTATTGGTGAATGACGCTTCGTCGCTAACTAAAACGCGTGCAAACAATCAGTCATCGTCCCGTAATTTCTCTTGTGCACAGTGGAAAAACTGTACACGACGTTCAAAGTCGTCACCATGCAATTCCTGGTGCATAGAAATATGGTACGGGTGCAATGGATGTTGATGCAGCATCTCAACACCGACGTTTTTGAGATTCCCGATTCTCGCGTAATTTGTCTGCTACTGATGTGCGGATTATCCGCGAGAGCAGGTAAAACACCTACTTGGGCGTCATCATTTGTTGCAGGTCGTGTTTGACGTTTCACATGTGGCTGAGCACTTCCTGTTTTCTTAAATAACGTAACAATCCGGTGAACGGTCCGGACACTTGGATGATGTCGTCCAGGATACCGAGCAGCATACATAGCACACGCACGTTGGGCATTTTGATCACAATAGCCATACATCAACACGATATCGACCTTTTACGCAATTGGTAAACGGTCCATTTTAACACGGGTAATGTATCACGAAGCAAATACCTTCCGCACTGGTGGAATGTTACGTGATAGCACGTACTTATACGTTTGTGACTATTACAGCGCCATCTATCTCAAAGCGAAAAAAGTGGTCCAACTAAAACATTCATATTTCTTTACGTACTACACGAATATGTAATAAAAAATGGGGGTTCCTATCTAAAAAAAACGCAGTTGATATCCGTTTGACCTATGGCAGCGCCATCTAGCGGGCCAACCATAGTGCCGTCTGGTTTCCCCCTTCAAGCTAGAGGAGTTTCGTTCTTTGGAGTTTTTTCGTTTGATGCTTATTTCGTGAAATATTTGGCCCGGTCACTATCAATGGACCACCCTGTATAGCCATAGCTTATCTGTAACCGCAACTTCCGCTTGCGAGTTATCTACTTCCGGTCTGGGAAATTTAGCGCCCCGCCTCTATGGTAAAACTGCAGAGCCACGGGCTTGCGCAACAGCCTCGTCAGCCATAATGTCAATAGCACCAGAGCGACTAAGAGAGGTGCCCAGAGCTGGCTCTCTCTTGAAAAAAAAAAAAAAAAAAAAAAAAAAAAAAGACACAGTGATCTTGCCAAAAGCCGAGAGGAGATTCTTCTTGGTGTTGTAGTTCTCAGCGGCACCCTGGGATGTTCTCTGCGTGAGGCACCTCTAGGCAACGCTGTAAGTCGCTCTGGCGCTAGTGACATCATGGTTAATGAGCCTGTTGCGCAACCCCGCGGCTTACATCGTACGAACTGGAGCAGTAGTCACCACGAGAAGGAAGACGTGTTCTAACGCCTACGAACCTGGAGCGAGTGAGCGTATCACTTGAACTCAGTCCCACAAGATCATCACGGCGATATGCGCAATCATTGCTACTATCGTCACGCTCATTGGGTACGCTCACTGTATGATTTGAAGCTTTGTACCTTTAAAGTGCAGGTGGTTCAAGAGTCGAGAGAAATTGTAGGCAAAACGAACTCGCTTACTGTGCTCAAATTCTTGCAATGATTAACCGAGAACCAGTTTCTCCAACAACTGCTGTTGTCCGATGAAACAAACATTTTCGTGACTGAATTTGTTAATAAGCAGAACTTCAGGTATTGGTCTCAGGAAAATCACGATTCTTCTATGCCAGGCGAATCCAAAAACTGTGGTATGGTGCGTAGTTGGCATACCTGAGATTACTGACCACTTTTTTTTCCTAGGGTGATGTCGGACTTGCAGCAGCAACGAATGCCGAAATCTACTGCAAAATGTTGCAGTTGCAAGAGGGTTACTGAATGCTAATTGATTTCAGCAAGCTGAAGCACGTCGAAGAGTTTTTATACACAAACTGTGTCTTATCCCTCTTTCGTGACCCCAGATTTTATGTGTCCAAATTACTTTACATTAAGAACGGAGTGCTTGCCAGTCATTTGCAGGCAACTGACGAACTGAAGACTCCCATTCACTACGAAGTAAGAGCTGTTCCGGCGGATATATTAAAGTGCGTGGTGGAAGCCTTCTCGTGATGCCTTCAGCAATGCTTTCAGCAAATATAACACTTTTAAACAAGTTATTTTCAAGATGTACTGAGGTCTAACGATAGGAACAGTAATCTTCGTACCATTCACTGGTAGTTTAAAAGTTTCTGTGTATTTCGTAGCTAGTTTGTAACGATCCCACATACTTCTACAGGACTGCGTAGTTTTCGGATTGCTGGCTTCAGCTGTAGACTCAGAAGTGTCACAAAATGTGGAATACGGCAGTCATATTGCTCTCGCTTCAGCGACACACAGTACTGAAAACAAAGAATATGTATTTTACGCTTATTATTACTGTCTGTAAAACGCAATAACTGATTTATCGCTTTCTTTTGTATTCCATGACCAGCGAAAGAGACTGAGGCCGAGTGAGGTTCATCCAGCGGAAATCAAAGACGAGTTGTATGAATGGGTGCTACGCGTCAGCGACTGCAAGAAGATTGACTCCGAGTGACTGGGTTATCAGTGGACACGATTGTTTTATTATTACGTAAATTCTGTTTGCATTCAGTCACTTTTGGGTTGTTGTGCTATTGGACTTGAGATTAAAAATACAGGTATACTATTATTGAAACTATAGATGAAGCTTTATTCAATGAAATTAATTATCTAGTGAAAGCGTGTGTATAGTATCTGTACACCGGGTGTCTCTCCTAAGAGTCGTCAGGCGCTTTTTCCATGATGTTTCGGGAGATATCTGCAATTTCGCTTTTGAAAAGCGTAGTCGGTGTCACGCTAAACAAATATTGATCATCAAGCCTCTCATGCGACACCCAGTGCGAGAGAAAGCGTCGCTTTGTTTCCAGTTACAAACAAAATGATTTGTAAAGCCAAATGTTTCGATCCCATTCGATAGTAGTAGTAGTAGTAGTAGTATGGTATTCTTCGTTACGGCAGGTCTTGTCATGGGTTAAGCCTCTTCCACTTTCGTCTGTCCATAGCCAGTCTTTTCATTTCTGAATACTTGTCTCCTTTGATATTGTACAGCATTTGAAATCTACTTTTTACTCTTTCGCTGTTTTCCCTCCACCATTCCTTCTATTCCTTCCTTCAATAAACAGTCCCTCCTCAGACAATGTCCGATCCAGTTCCTTTCTCTCTTTCTGATGACTTTCAACATGTTTCTTTCTTCTCCAACTCTTCTTACTACTTCTTCATTCCTTACTCGGTCTTCCCATTTCACTTTTCCATTCTTCTCCATATCCGCATCTCTAATGCCTCCAGTCTTCTTTCATCTTCCTTCCTCAATGTCCAGGTCTCGGCATCACATAGCGCAACGATCCAGATGTAACATTTGGCACGGCTTTTCCTCAGATCTCTGTTTAGTGGCCCGCAAAGTAATTTCAGTTTCCTCTTGAATCCTTATTTTGCCATTGCAATTCTTTTCCTAATTTCTGTTGAGCAATACATATAATCCATTATTACACTTCCCATGTAATTGAAGTTATTCACTTGCTCTATTTTCTCTCTCCCTATTTTCATACTGCATTTTCTCTCCACAAATTACCATGCTTTTCTTCTGTTAATCTTCATTCCATATTTTTCTAATTTTGTGTTTAGATCATCTACCATTTGTTCCATCTCTCTTGCACTCTCTGCCATCACAATGCCGTATGCAAATCTTACACACTCCACTCTTCGACCCCCTGTACAGACTTCTCTTTGGCCAATTAATAAAAGGAATATGTGAATTTCAGTCAATAAAAGAAAAAAAACGAATAATAGAAATACACATATAGCTCAGGTGGTATGTAATTTAACTGATGAAAAGGGAAAAAATGAAAATTCAGCAAATGAAGCAGTCAAAATTTTAAGAGCAGTTGAAGGGAATGGATAGTGCCTTGAACAGAGATCAATAAAAGGGACATTGAACGTCGTCGAATGGAATCAGGCAATGCTGAGAGAATGAGATTAAAAAATAAGACGTTAAAACTATTAGGTGAATTTTGCTATTTGGGAAACAAAGTAACTGATGACGGCGAAAGTAGGGAAAATTTTAAAAATGTAGAAAATATAAAATGCAGCCTGGTATTGGCAAGAGCAAACTTTTTGAATAACAGGAATTTTTACATACATCTAGCATAAATTCAAATGTTAATAAGCCTTCCCTGAAGGTATGCTTATGGAGAGTAGCCTTGTATGGAAGTGAAACTTGAGCGATAGGCAGGCCAGACAAGACGAGAATAGAAGCTTTTGAAATCCAGAGCTACGAAAGAGTGCTTGAGGCTAGGTAGGTAGATCGAATCAGGAAGGAATCATTTGATAGGACACATTCTGGGGCATGAAGGGTTCGTCAACTTGGCAATGGAAGGAAGTGTTGGGGCAAAAATTGTAGGGGATATCATGGCTTATATTGAGTAAGCACATTCAAATGGATGTAGTTTGCGGTAGTTATGCTGTGTTGTAGAGGCTTGCACAGTATAGACAAACATGGAGAGCTGCATTAAACATGTCTTCGGACTGAAGGCCACAAAAACAACAGGAAATAGCTATTAAAAGAAAAGTCGACATTATTTCCTTGGTTTGTAAAAAAGCCTGAGGAAGAGAGGAAAAATAAACGATAATCTAACTTCCATGGAAAATCGCAAATGTAGTATTTTACAAATTACTCTAAAGGTGGGGCAACCACATCTAAAACAATACGTGGCTAATGGAATTGGAACTTTTATACCATAATATTACACAAGGATTTATTATCAAATTAGAATTAAAACGGATGGAAGTCCATATGATCTGCACTTAACGGGCCCTGATATCTCCGGGATCCATTAGATTCTCGTTGCGCCGATATTATCCAGCTGACGATGGTAATTATCGAATTTTGTGCACGCTTTTCTGTCCAGTTAACCGTATGCGGTCCTGTGAGAATTCCAGAGAGCAATTCTCCCGCTTATTGAAACTTCCGATACTTTATTAGCTTAAGGATTTTATTGTGGATGTCCACCGTCGATGTGTAACAGCCTTCTAGTTTGAGGGATAGTTCGCTTTCGTTTATAGCCACACCTTATAACATCCTAATTCTCATAAGGCATAAAACGATTACCTAAATGCACCTGAGGATGTACGTACCTTTAAGGTGCGAAACCGGTCGCGGGTCTTTGAATGAACTACAGTAAACAGCGAATGCGGTCATAAGGACTTTCACTAATTATAATTCTGATTTGATGATAACCCTTTGTGTAATAATATGATATAAAAGTTCCATTTCCGTAAGTCAGGCACTATTTTAAAACAAAGTTTTTTATTCTCGTTAGTGTCAGCGCAAACTGAACATTTAATGGTTTCTAATGAATTCAGTGAGGGTAGGGTTACGGATTAAGCACCTAAAGCAGCTTTGTAGTAGTATTAAGCATTATAATCTCTAAATAAGAATACAAGAGAGGCATTGCACATGGCTTGTTATATTTCTCTTAAAGGTTCCGAAGCTGAGATAGGGCCAATCGTTACACCAAGAAAATAATCAAAAGAGAGTATGTAACACCGCAGAGTTACCCACCAGTTCATTTTCTTGTTTTTTATGCATAGCAGCTTCCTTATCACACGACTTTGAGGTACGCCAGTCATTACCTTCGCTTCTGACGATGCCTCTCCATTAAGAACCACGTACTTAATTCCGTTCACGAGGACGTGTCAGTCCGTAGAATATCTATTCAGATTTTCAGTATGCATATACTTCGACGTTTGCAGACGTACACTTTTACAACACCTTCTTCATTTCTGTTGTTGGACAAAGAGTGTGAAATCTATGTGAAAGCAAGCTTAGACCAGAAGCTAGGCAACTATCAAACGAAACTTTCATTTGACAAAACTGTGGATGGTTGCACTGTTTTTGTTGATCTGTATAATAAAATTTAATAAAAACTGAATGGTAAATATTGACACATGTAGCAACAGTGTAACCTCTCCCCACATTTAAAGAAATTCTGTAGAACGTTAATTCACGCTAACGACTATCAGCACAGAGTTATAATAAACATGTCGCGACAAATGGAAATTTGTGTCAGCTCGCTATCCTATTCTGGATTTATAAGAACTAAATCAAATTCGGAAATGAAATTCTTACAGTGAATGAGGATGCAGAGGAGAGATGGAAAAAGTACATTGAGGAGATATATAACGAGCCAGAACAATTAAGTGAAACAGAAGAATAAAAATTATGTCAAATGGAAATAAGGTCGAAATTACCGAAGAAAAATTCGAAAACCCATTAAATGATCTGAAGTAAAGGAAAGTTAGTAATACTGATACGATCACAAGTGGAATTTTTATAGCATTAGACCCAGAAACAAAAAATCTGATATAAGTTCTAATCAAGGGTGAGGGATATAACACAGTTCACCTGAATAACTCAGTCACTTTTAGTGACGGAAGAAAATTTTTCAAACATACGCTGCTTAGCTTGAAAGAGGACATAGAGTGGTGTTCATTAATTTTTGGTGATGTGAGGGTAGCTGAGATGTGATAGTCAACTTTGTCGTTTTAAATGGACTGACATGTTATATTATTTACCTTTTAATAATACGTCTGAAGTCGCTTACAAATGGTTGTACAGTAATTATCTAACATCAGATCATGCTATTGATCTTTTAAAAGTGCATTTTCAAGCGCATACAAAGAAACAATATACAGTAAGTAATTTAATAACATCATATAACAATGTTACAACACCTGTTCAAAATGGTGACCATTAGCAGTCATACATGTTGTAAAACAAGTGGTTGTGGACAGTGCTGCACGTTAAATTTCATCCAATCTAATAGCAGAACAAGATATCGTAATACGATCTTCCATGTCTTCGTGAGTGTTTGGAATTTCATAGCAAAATTTGTTGTTTCAATTTACCCCACAAGCAAAAGTCGTGTGGCGTTAGGTATAACGAATGTGCAGCCCATATTGTGTTGTCAGACCTAGCAACCCAACGATATTCAGATCTGTTGTCCAGAACCTCTGTAATTTTCCGTGCAGAATATGCAGGACATCCATTGTGTTGATGCCACACGACTTGGTTCAAATGGCTCTGACAAGGGAACCTCCCCATCGCACCCCCCTCAGATTTAGTTATAAGTTGGCACAGTGGATAGGCCTTGATAAACTGAACACAGATCAATTGAGAAAACAGGAAGAAGTTGTGTGGAACTGTGAAAAAATAAGCAAAATATACAAACTGAGTAGTTCATGAGCCACATAGGCAACATTAAGGAGAAAGTGAGCTCAGGAGAGCCGTGGTCCCGTGGTAGAGCGAGCAGCTGCAGAAGGAGAGGTCCTTGGTTCAAGTCTTCCCACGGGTGAAAATTTTACTTTCTTTATTTTTGCATAGTTATTATCTGTCCGTTCGTTCATTGACGTCTCTGTTCACTGTAATAAGTTTAGTGTCTGTGTTTTGCGACCGCATCGCAAAACCGTGCGATTAGTAGACGAAAGGACGTGCCTCTCCAATCGGAACCGAAAACATTTGATCGCAAGGTCATAGGTCAACCGATTCCTCCACAGGAAAACACATCTGATATAATCTATACGACACTGGTGACGGCATGTGCGTCATATGACAGGAATATGTTGTCGACCCACCTAACTTGTACACTTGGCGAATGGGTAGAAAGATTCTTCTACCTTGCCCGATTTAGGTTTTCTTGTGGATGTGATAATCACTCCCAAAAAAGTGATGAAAACATAAGAGTTTGTCACATGAAGTGAAAATATAAAATTGAAGTTTTCACTCGATGGAAGATTTGAACAAAGGACCTTTCGTTCCGCAGCTGCTCACGCAGCTGCTCACGTTACCACGAGACCACGGCGCTCCTGCGGTCCTAGTTTCCTTAATGTTGCCTATGTTGCCATGAACTACTCAGTTTGTATATTTTGATTATTTTTTCACAGTTCCACACAACTTCTTCCTGTTTTCTCCATTGATCTGTGTTCAGTTTTTCAAGGCCTATCCACTGTGCCAACTTATAACTAAATCTGAGGGGGGTGCGATGGGGAGGTTCCCTTGTGAGCACTATGGGACTTAACATCTAAGGTCATCAGTCCCCTAGAGCTTAGAACTACTTAAACCTAACTAACCTTAGGACATCCCACACATCCATGCCCGAGGCAGGATTCGTACCTGCGACCGTAGCAGCTGCGCGGCTCCGGACTGAAGCGCCTAGAACCGCTCGGGCACCGCGGCCGGCGCCACACGACTTGTCGTATGTTCAATCGGATGTCTTCTAGCAATAAGGGCAATACCTCTGTTAAGAAATAAAAATACCCCCCACTTTTTAAGGTCCTATTAATAAAATAGGGACGCTTAAAGCGACTATTTAGAAGAGCATACCACACGTTGAGTGACAAAGGTCACCGTCCACTTTTCTCAACCACCGTGGGTCTTCAGAGGAACAGTAGTGTATTTTGCGAATATTATGGTGCCCATGGTTTGTACATAACATTTCATCTGTAAATAACTTCTTGGTCAAGAATATAACATTTGTTTGCAGTTTTCGTAGCCCCGATTTGGAGAAGTGTACCATTCGTTGAATGTCATCGCCATGGAGATCCTGATGAAGTGATGTGTGATATGGGTGAAATTTGTTGGAATGTAATATTCGCAGAAAACTTCATTGACTGATTCCACTCCAGCGTTCGAACTGTTTTGTAATAACATGTGGGTTGTGTGCTACAGCTGCTACGATGTCAGTTGCATCTCGCTCGTCGGATGCGGCGTTTGATATTATCGACGTTTCCTGTTTCCTGAAATATTAGTATTATATATATTAGTATATATATCTGAAATGTAACGTCCACTGTTCAAAGTGCCGTCAATGCAAACAAGAGGTGACCGAGACGTGTAACCAACGGCACCCCATACCATCAAGCCGGGTGATACGCCAGTAAGGCGGGGACGAATACACGCTTCCAATGGGCGTTCACCACGATGTCGCCAAACACGGATGCGACCATCAAGATACTGTAAACAGAACCTGGATTCATCTGAAAAAATGTCGTTTTGCCATTCGTGCACCCAGGTTCGCCGTTGAGTACATCATCGCAGGCGCTCCTGTCTGTGATGCAGCGTCAAGGGTAACAGCAGCCACGGTCTCCGAGCTGATAGTCCATGCTGCTGGAAACGTCGACGAACTGTTAGTGCAAATGGTTGTTGTCTTGCAAACGTCCCCATCTGTTGACTCAGGGATCGAGACGTGGCTGCACGATCCGTTACAGCCATGCGGATAAGATGCCTGTCATTTCGACTGCTAGTGATACGAGGCCGTTGCGATCCAGCACGGCGTTCCGTATTACTCTCCTGAACCTACCGATTCCATATTCTGCTAACAGTCATTGGATCTCGACCAACGCGAGCAGCAGTGTCGCGATACGATAAATCGCAATCGCAATAGGCTACAATCCGACCTTTATCAAGGTCAGAAACGTGATGGTACGCATTTCTCCTCCTTAAATGAGGCATCACAACAACGTTTCACCAGGCAACGCCGGTCAACTGCGGTTTGTGTATGAGAAATCGGTTGGAAACTTTCCTCCTGTCGGTTGAATTTCACGCCATCTTCGTGGTGTAGCAATTTTAATGGCCAGAAGTGTATTTCAATGATTTTGTCTTCTTGGAGCAATCAGTGTGTTGCAGCGAGTCTGAAAGGAAATAGGATTGAGCTTGTGTATGTGATGCGTGGGAGACGATGTCCAGCGACGAGTCCGGTGATTCACACACGTGTTTCTCCAAGGAGATCGTCTGGTGGCCCTGAGTTTTTAAGTCGTACAGACGAGCAGGTATCACGTAGCGATGACGGTCTCCCAGAGGCGAAATGCATTTACATCATAAAGCTCATTCACGTTGCAGGGGCTTTACCTGTTACCGTTTCATTGAAAGGGCGTGTCTGTATGCACCGCACCGCGCGCCTACCCATCCCGCCGGGGTCGTGGGAATGTCGCCCGCCGGCCACGTCACACTGTCGGCCATTTGCATATCTGAGGCGTCCCCGGGAGTAGGTGCGTAGGCGAGCGATGGCCGGCTGCGATCCAGCCGCCATTACCGGCAATCAGGAGAGGCGTCCCGGCGACTGAGCTATGGACTGGAGTCGAGGGCGCCCCGACTCTACACTGTTTTCACGCAAGCGACCCTGACGCTCAAAGAGCTGCGAACCGCTCGCAAATAACCTGACCTCTTGTAGCGGGCTGACAAGCCGTCTTTTGTTCCCGCCGAGATTCGCGGGCATCGCTTCTTCCGAGCAAAACTGGACGCTGCCGATAAGGAAAAACCGGTGCCGGGATGCTGCGGTTTATGGAGCTACAGGAACAGGAAAGTGGTAATATTAGAGGACGTGGCGGCACGCCACATATCTTCCAAAGAAACACCCAGCGCAAGTGATTTTTTTTCCCGAAAGTGAACGTGGATGAAAGTGTAAACGAGGCTGTTGTCATAGTAAAATGAGTAACGCCGAGGGACGTGTGGTGTTTGTTCAATGTTGTATTATGGAGGATGCTATATAAAATAACATTGTGAATTCAGTTTTCTCGCTTACACTTCAGCCTCGTTTGTACAGTTGACTGGATGAAGAAATTCAAGCAAGCTTCTTGTGAAGCAACTGAATTACATAGTCACTTGTTTCATAGATTCACTTGTTCCATAGATCATATTTCACAATCAGTGGTACGAGGTGAACGTATCATCAGAACAAACATATGAAGTGTGTGTCTGTGCGTGTGTGTTCTACGTTTGCGCTGTGGACATACTCACATCGTATGTATACACATACTAGCTATTTGCACGTTTTTAATATTCCTTGCATTTACAGATTTTTCCGTAAAAATGACTCATTATTTCTATTCAAGAATTCCGTTACGTTACAGAGGGAATTTGTAGGGAGAAACATCTTTAATCTGCATTTGAAATTATTTCTGCTATTTGTGTTGCATTTTATCTCCTTGCGTAGATTATCAGCGATCTTTATAGCTGTATATTTCACCCCTTTTTGTGCAAAACGTAGATTTATTAAAAGGTAACGCAGATCCTTTTTACTTCTATTGCTGTGAATATCTCTGTTACTCTGAAACTCAGACGGATTATTGATAAATTTAATAAGCAAATGTACCGTGAGGCTGTGTTCAATATTCCCAGCTATTTAAGAAGATGATTGTAAGATAAACGTGTGCGAAACTGGGATGTAATTCTAATTATTTTCTGCCGAAGTTTCCGCCCCTGTTTATCGAATCTCTGCCTGTTAGAAAAAAGAAGATAGCCGAAGAGAACAAGACGAAGCTCAACCTTACGCATGTTCTGAACAAAGTCCTTTTTCGAGCTGAATTACGTCATGCCGCACAATCAAGTAGGGTCTATAAAATATAAGCCGACGTGTCGACCTTCTAGTAGCGGCCCTTTTCTGGGTGGTGCAACAACTGTGTAACTGGGTTTTGAAGGTGGTCTTCTCCATATATTACTGTTCTGGGATACCTGCGGTGACTCTTGTCAGTCCAATGACTTGCTAAAACAGTGACGTTTTATTTAAAATGACAATCGGAAAATGAAGTGATGTTGTAAGGTGGCTATAATTTCGCACCTTACAAGCACTCATCTACATACTTTGCCGCGATTTACAACCAGAATTAGGTATAATTTGATAGGCTGTACATCGTATGTATAAAAATTTAAAGAATACCGACATTGTCATGTACATCTTGTAAATAACTGTTAACGGTTATTGCATGAAAGGTGACGGAGTGCCTTTTAATCAAAACGGTGTAATGAATGATTGCCTATACTAGTAGAGGTTGGAGCGCCAGTGGAAATAAAGCGAGCCGGCCGAAGTGGCCATGCGGTTAAAGGCGCTGCAGTCTGGAACCGCGAGACCGCTACGGTCGCAGGTTCGAATCCTGCCTCGGGCATGGATGTTTGTGATGTCCTTAGGTTAGTTAGGTTTAACTAGTTCTAAGTTCTAGGGGACTAATGACCTCAGCAGTTGAGTCCCATAGCGCTCAGAGCCATTTGAACCATTTTTTTTTTTAAATAAAGCGGCAGGCGTAACTATAGCCCTGGGTGGAAAATCCCGCACAGATATGTTGGTCCTGCTTCACACAGTAAGTGCCAAGATGGATGGTCTGGGCACCTGAGTGCGGAAGCACAATACAGCGGCGGCTGGCCGGTTTTGTAGATGGGGCTGGAAGGATAACCAGATAATACTTCGGAAACTATGAAAACCTTGGACGCAGCAGAGAGGAACGAAGAAGCGTTACTTCGAAAATCAGAGGCTGGGTTATTTCCGAGGATTTTTACTCTGAGAAGCATACCATTGTACGAGTATAGGTATTTCCTAGCAAACTTTCCGCGCTGGACGACAAAAGACTAAAATATGGTTGGTCGGTGTTCGGAAGAATCTGTAGAGAGGGAGAATATTCCGTGGTTTCGAGAATAAGATTCGCCTTCTGAATTACGAGGGAGGGGAGCCGAGCTTTGCTGGGAAGCCAGTGGCGGAGAGAAGAAGTCTTCCGTATTGAGCGCCCGGGTTTGATGGTCGCTCAGTATCAGCTTTTGTTGGTACAGACGGACTTGCGGTCTTTGCTCTCAGGAGATTGTGTAGTTAGAACGGTTAGGCACTGTACTGTTGCGAACTTATACGATTCTGGACTTCGTCTCCAGGTAGGGAGTCGTCGCTGAGTACACATCGGTCAGTGATTGAGAGCAGTTCTTCTGTCTATACTCGCGTAAAGACGTTATCTGAATTCCGCCCTTGTGGCTGGGAGTTCATGTTTCTTATCTGTAGAACACAAAGCGGAGAAGACAGTATTAGATTATAATATTGAGAGGACCGCCTTCTGCCGACCTAGTGTTTGAAAGTGTTTTAGTTCGTGGCTGGGGTCCTCCCATCGTCACAGACGTGTACGAGAACCATCGCTCCGACGCACTGGGTGCAGTACATACGGTGATATTGCTAATTGCTTCGGCTTATTAGGGCTATAAAGCTTAACAGCTGTGATCACGTAAATTTTATTTCCACTGTGGTTGCACACCACTGTAGATGATCTTTGAAAGTCATGTCTTCTAGTGTTTGGTACGTAGATGATGCCAGTAGTCTCGCGTTATTTATATTAGATCGCGTAGCCATAAAAAGGGGCAGATTTGAGCGACTGATCAATCGTATTAGTTAGGAAATTCAGTTGTATCTCTTTATGTCCATTGGACATTTATATATAAACATTTGTAATATAAAGGGGTTTTAATCTACATTAAATGTATAAGAGGAAACAGCATTTATCATTTGGTAGTTTCTAGTTCCCTTCATCATTCATTTATGTTTATGTTGTAATTTATATGTTAAAGACCAAGAAGGAGATAATCACCATTACCAGATCCTAAGATCTGCTTTAGAGGGTAGTCAAACAGGGCCAAATATTCATTTCCGCGTTCAATATTTCCGTTGCACACATTCATTTTACACTTCATTTTACACCCGCCTGGAGTAATATTTTGGAATGTATGAGGAAGATCATCATAAGAACACAGTAGTTTCGGCGTCCTACGACGGTGACCACTACAAGACGCTGAAACGTCAGTTTTTACTTCACAGATCATATCCAGCTTTACACAATCAGACGGTCTAATGCTCAACGGCTTTTTATTCTAAATGACTGTGGCAGTGAAAGCCTTCATAGTTACAATACATTCGTTGCTTATCATAACCGATCTCACTGCAAACATTTCAAAAATCCTCTTCCTCCGCTCGTTTTTGTTGTTGATGATGATGTTTTGGTTTTGAAACCGAAGACCTTTTTGATACAGCTATACACGCTGTTGCTTTCTGTGGACAGTTCAGACTTCGGCAGTGTGGTGAAAGAACTAGCGGATTAACAGTTTACAAAATAATAGTCGTAAGACTATAACAGTGGAACTGTGGAGCAGCGAGTTTCACAAGTGAACGGTTTTTGAGTCACATCGCAGATTTTGATATCTGAACTGCTCCTCACCATAATCAGAGCTCCGATGAGAGTTCATTACCAAGCAGTGTGACTTCGGTAAATATCTCTTGTTCGCTTCTGTTGTACATAGTTTTATTGCGACAAACACGACCTATTCTGGAGGGCTATAAACCCATCTTCAGTTGAACGAGAATCGTAAAAGAGGGAGGAAGATTGGGTTTAACGTCCCGTCTACATCGAGGTCATTATAGACGAAACAGTGGTTCGGATTACGTTAAGGCTGGGAAAGGAAATCGGCTGTGCCCTTTCAAAGGAACCATTCCGGCATTTGCGTGGAGCGATTTAGGGAAATCACGGAAAACCGAAATGTGGATGGACGTAGGCGGGTTTGAACCGTAGATATCCCAAAGGCGAGTCCAGTGTGCTAGCCACTGCCTCACCTCGCTCAATACCAGAAAAAGGAGGCACGTGACCGCCGCACACAGGACAGAGGTGACAGCCGCACGTGAAGCCTAGTTACGGTTGTGTATCTGGGAAACTTAGAAGAGACAGATTCTTCCGTTTCTCCTGTGCGAGGAGCTTGCCTGCGACGTCAGTTGGGTTTTCAGTTTCTAACTGCTTTGGTGCAGGGCGACACGGCTGCCTATGCCAAACTTTTCATCTCAGAGTAGCACATGCAACCTACGTAATCAATTATTTGCTGGATACGTTCCAACCTCTGTCTACATCTACAGATTTTACCCTCTACTGCTCCCTCTTGCACCTTACAAGTTATTCCCGTTGGCCAAGAATGCCCTTTTAGACAGTGCTTGTCTACTTTTTATGTTCTCCTTGCTCCGTCCGACATGGGTTATTTTGCTGCCTAGGTAGCAGAAATCCTTAACTTCGTCTACTTCTTGATCACCAATTATAATGTTAAATTTGTCGCTTTTCTCATTTCTGCTGCTTTTTATTACTTTCGTCTTTCTTCGATTTATTCTCAATCCATATTCTATACTCATTAGACCGTTCATTCCACGCAACACATCCTGTGATTCTTCTTCATTTTCACTGATGATAGCAATGTCATCAGCGAATCTTATCTCTTTTATCCTTTCACCTTGAATTTTAATCCTTTCTTTTATTTCTGTCATTGCTTCTTCGATGTATAGATTGAACAGTAGGGGCAGAAGACTACATCCACGTCTTATGCCCTTCGTAATACGAGCTCTTAGTTCTTGGCTTATTGTTCCTATTGTCCCCTGTACATGTTCTACATTACACGTCTTATCCCTAATTTCCTAAAGATTTCGACCATCTTGCACCATCTGACATTGTCGAAGGCTTTTTCCAGGTCGACAAATCCTATGAATGTACCTTGATTTTTCTTTAATCTTGCTGCCGTTATTGACCGCAACATCACAGTTGCCTCTCTGGTGCCTTTACCTATCCGAAAGCCAAACTGATCATCTAACAGATCCTCAGTTATCTTTTCCATTCTTCTGCATATTATTCTCACTAGTAACTTGGATGTATGAACCGTGAAACTGGTTGTGTGATAATTCTCGCACTTGTCGGCTCTTGAAATCTTCGTGTGGATCATGTTTTCCCTAAAATATCACAGTATATCATCAATCTCATAAATTTCTACATACCAATGTGAACAGTCGTTCACAACGGTGCCACTTCCCGCAAGTATTTTAGAAATTGCGATGGAATGTTATTTGTCCCTTCTGCCTTATTTTATTTTAAGTCTTCCAAAGCTCTTCTAAATTATGATTCTAACACTGGATCTCCTGTCTCTTCCCTATCCTCTCCTGTTTCTTCTTGTATCACATTATCAGGTAAGTTCTCCCCCTCGTAGAGGCCCTCAGTGTACTTTTCCCTTCCTGTCAGCTATCTCCTCTGCATTTAACAGTGGAATTCCCATTGCACTCTTAATGTTACAGCCACTGCTTTTAATTTCACCTGGCGAAAATAAAATGCGGTATGTTGTTATCACCGAGAATTTGCAGTTCTGGAAACGATCCACGGTCACAATATTGCTGTCCAACCCGACAAATAGCATCGGATCGGTGCCCTTTGAACCAGAGCATTTCCGTTTCGATTAATGTGCGCGTCTACTTTCTAAGGTGAAACTTAGAGTTGCATTAATCAGGTGACTACATCTCGTTTGTTATTACAAACAGTCATATAGGCACAGTCGGTGCCAGAAGTAACTAATTGATGTCAGGCGGAGGCCAACGTAGGAATAATATCACAATGTCTGCGTCCTTAGACCGTCATCGGAATTCACTGTGTGGTGGGCAGAATAAGAGACTGGAGACAAGCATACCTTTAAAAACAATTAACCGAGAGAGAAAGTGCAGTGGGCTCTCACGTGGGAGATGCTGGGTTCAAAAGCTTGGTTAGCCATCCAGGTGTAGATACTCCGTGGCTACCTTAAACCGTCTGGGATGGTTCCTTTGAAATAGGCATGGACGATTTCCTTCCTCAGCCTTCCGTAATCCGAGCTTGTGCTCCGTTTCTAACGACCTTGTTCTGACGAGATATTAAACACACTACTGGCCTTTAAAATTGCTACACCAAGACGAAATGCAGATGATAAGCGGGTATTCATTGGACAAATATATTATACTAGAACTGACATGTGATTACATTTTCACGCAATTTGGGTGCATAGTTCTCAAGAAATCAGTACCCAGAACAACCACCTCTGGCCGTAATAACGACTCGGCATTGAGACAAAGAGAGTTTGGATGGCGCGTACAGGTACAGCTGCCCATGCAGCTTCAACGCGATACCACAGTTCATCAAGAGTAGTGACTGGCGTATTGTGACGACCCAGTTGCTCGGCCACCATTGACCAGACGTTTTCAATTGGTGAGAGATCTGGAGAATGTGCTGGCCAGGGCAGTAATCGATCATTTTCTGTATCCAGAAAGGCCAGTACAGGACCTGCAACATGCGGTCGTGCATTATCCTGCTGAAATGTAGTGTTTCGCAGGGATCGAATGAAGGGTAGAGAGTGCCGTCAATGCGAACAAGAGGTGACCGAGACGTGTAACCAATGGCACCCCATACCATCACGCCGGGTGATACGCCAGTATGGCGATGACAAGTACACGCTTCCAATGTGCATTCACCGCGATGTCGCCAAACACAGATGCGACCATAATGATGCAGTAAACAGAACCTGGATTCATCCGAAAAAATGACGTTTTGCCATTCGTGCACCCAGGTTCGTCGTTGAGTACACCATCGCAGGTGCTCCTGTCTGTGATGCACCGTCAAGGGTAACCGCAGCCATGGTCTCCGAGCTGATAGTCCATGCTGCTGCAAACGTCGTCGAACTGTTCGTGCATATGGTTGTTGTCTTGGAAACGTCGCCATCTGTTGACGCAGGGATCGAGACGTGGCTTCACGATCCCTTACAGCCATGCGGATAAGATGCCCGTCATCTCGACTGCTAGTGATTCGAGGCCGTTGGGATCCAGCACGGCGTTCCGTATTATCCGCCTGAACCCACCGATTCCATATTCTGGTAACAGTCATAGGATCTCGACGAACGCGAGCAGCAATGCCGCGATACGATAAACCGCAATCGCAATAGGCTACAATACGACCGTTATCAAAGTGATGGTACTCATTTCTCCTCCTTACACGAGGCATCACAGCAACGTTTCACCAGGCAACGCCGGTCAACTGCTGTTTGTGTATGAGAAATCGGTTGGAAACTTTCCTCATGTCAGCACGTTGTAGGTGTCGCCACCGGCACCAACCTTGTGTGAATGCTCTGAAAAGCGCCTGTAGCACATCATATTCGTGGTGTAGCAATTTTAATGCCCTGACATTATCTTCCTGGCTTTCATCAGTGAAGACAAGTAAACTGAGCGACCTTTTTTTCTGTAAGTTTTCGCTGTGTAAGTGTTCACTATAAATTGGATGCTGACGTTCGTGTCTCATCCCCAACGGGTTCCCTCCGGCACGCACTTCACGGCTAACGCCATTCTTTCCGTGCGAGTCCTAAACGCAACGCCGCCATGTGTCCGACGTACGAGCGACACGCCTCATGGACTTGGTTCGCTTTTAATTAGCAGTTTACCACCCCCAACACTCTGAAAAGCTAATGGAACTCGTATGCGCTTGGTTATGCATGAGCCCAAACCAATTATTTCTAATGAATATTGCAGTTATTCATTACGCAGTTCTTGTTACAAGAGAAACGCACTCTGTTAACCTGGAGGAGCATCCCTGCTGGAAGCAGACAAGGCGGTGCACTCTGGTGCGTGGGTGTTCCCTGCTATTGGTCGAAGGACAGTGTTCACTGTGAAGCGAATAGATTTCTGCAGCAATGACGTGTACTTCAATCGGACGCTAATACCGGCATCTGCGTTCTGTGAATTGAGATTAACTGAGAGACCATGCCTTTTGCTTTAGACACTGTATTGCAACCGTTACATTAATTCTGAACGAAGAACAAAATAGTTTGAGAAAAACAGAATCATGTTACAGCAATTACTTTACTATTGAATCCCTGGATGGGAATCATAGACAGTTCAACATAGAAATACACATTGCCTTTGTAGGTCATGATAATGGTTCTGACAGAGCAAAACTTAAAGATACTAGTGCAACATTACATACCACAATAAATTACCAGTAATATTAATACGAAAATCCTAACGGCAGTTAAAACAGGTGATAATTTTCCAGGTTGCAGTCAGATTTTTACCGGAGGCAGCACTCTTTTTGGAGACTTGGAAGGCAGTCTTTGCTCTGGAGATGGTGGTTTTGGCTTTCGTTTCACCGGACAGTAGATCAGTCCACATTCTTGTGACGATGAACTACGGCAAGATCACGCCGCCAAGGCGAATGTGCGATAAGTGTGGCGAGAAAGATGCAGGTGCGTTTCTTCCTAAAGTTACTGGGACCTTCTTTTGGAATTACGCAATGTGCTCGGTGGCTTACTCTTGGTTCAGGCAGTTTTGGTTCCTTCATGTGATGTCTTTTGCCACCCAGTAGATCGAGATCGATGCAACCATCACGTCTGATGCAGCATCGCATATCTGATTTATCTCAGTTGATCACGGATTACTTACCGACTTCTTTTCTTTACCCTTACTCTGTAGGCTTTGCTATTCAATGGTTGTGCTTAAATGAACTTAATGCAAGGTTTTTTGTTCCGTTTCTCTTTTGCGCACAAATTTTCACTTCACATTTGAGTCGGTGGAAGGCCCAGGATATCGATAGGTTTCATTCGATGCAGATCTGCGAGACAGCGTTTGCAGTTATCTGTAGCCCAGTGGCGTCTTGCACCATCAAAAGATTCTATTGCCACTGTCCACAAGTGTGGCAGCACCACGTCGAAATGATTCTATGATTACAATCAGGTGTAGGCCTCGCTTATCAGATGCAAACATCTGGAATTGCCTGTGCTGTATTCGATTTTATTTTACAACTGCTGACGTTTGCATTGGCGCGGCTACTACGTTTGTTCGAGTGGAACCTGAGCCACTGTCTCGTATCGCAACTGTTTTGTTTCGTTGTATCTCGAGGCAGACTGAAATGTAATGTAATTAAATAATCTTGTAGCATTTTGCATTCTAGAACATTTTACAAAAGCAGCCATCTTGTTCCCGTAAAAAATGCTACAAATAATAAATGTAGATGGAACAAAAAAGTAAGCAATGTCTGTAATTACAAATTTTCAAAATTGTTACTATTTCCCATTGATAAGAATTTTTAAATATTACGGTTTGTGTTTAGTGGCACTGTAATTCAAGAGTTGTTCCTAATACAGCTCTTTCTATTAGTTCCTGAATGCATAATAAATTCAGACGAGGAATTATATCTTTGATGAATCCGAAAGAATCAAATAAACTGCTGCGTCCATGGAGATAAAAGTTACAAGAATTCTGTTAAAAATGGTTATGAACTGTGTAGAAAAAAGACAACAATTCAGAATCAGGGTCTTTCTAAAGTTTCAGCAGCACACATTTCAACTAATAATAATTTCACGGAATATTAAACGAAACATCAGACTTGTTTGCATTGCTTACCGAAGACCAATTAGGTTCCTTTTATCTTAATCTCCTTACTCAAAAATGCGGCTCATCGGTTTGCAACAGAAGTTCGCTTCCTTTCATGTAAATGGCTGCAGTATAAGTGAAGATTGAGTGAAAATTATTACGCCATGTCACCGTCAATCATGAAAATTATGACAGGTTAGAATTACTGCGTTGCATCTGAGGTAGACCAGACACATGGTATTAGACCAGAAACAGTATTTATTTTCTTTCATAAAACATCACTTCTCAAATGATTTTAGATTGAGACGCTACACACTAAATCTTATCTTAGAAGGTAGGTTGAGGGAAGACAACCGGCTTTGAGATACCATAGCGTGGCGAATACTGATATGTAAACGAATGCCATGCAACACGGATCTGTCAAAGTCTTCCCTCGATCTAAATGTTACACCTTTGAAAACTCATCTACTCCTTTCTGATTAGCTGCAGCCAATTGCCTTATAAAACTTTTGCATCTCGGCAGATAAATACATAGTACATATAAATGCTACAAGAATGAAAGCACTGTCAAAAGATAGAAGCATTAGCTAAAGTGTAATGACAGCTGTGGAAGGTCATTTGATAAAAGAAATTTACTTTTGCAGCTACTGAGAGTGTTATTTACAACGCGTGGAATTTAAATGTGATAACCGTAACAACAAAGAGAATTCGTAATAGTAACTTCTGCACAAATAATAACTTCGTTGCAAAAATCTTTCTAACATCTGGCCCTGGAAGAAGAGTCTCATATCATTTACAGACTGCGTTGAATAATCGCTCAGCTGAGACCATTGCTATGTTGTCGTCCATGGCTTACGGCGTATAAACCAGTGGCGCAGTCCTAATTGATAATGTCTGCTGTAACTGTCCTCTTGATAATGTCAATTCGTCTGTAGATGTAGAAGGAAACTGAAATATTTGCAGTCTCTTCGTGGACCGAAGCAACTGCAGAAAACGATGCAGACAAGACGCGCCTCATCCAGACAACAAAACTGGGTGCCGAACCGGGGCTCCAACTCAGGAAGATAAAGTTCCTGAGTTCGACTCTCGATTCGGCACAGTTTTAATCAAATGGTTCAAATGGCTCTAAGCGCTATGATGGGACTTAACATCTGGGGTCATCAGTCCCCTAGACTTAGAACTACTTAAAACTAACTAACATAAGGACATCCCACACATCCATGCCCGAGGCAAGATTCGAACCCGAGACCGTAGCAGCAGCGCGGTTCCGTACTGAAGTGCCTAGAACCACTCGGCCACAGCGGCCGGCATATTTTTAATCTACCAGGGCGTTTCACACCAGCGCACATTCAACTGCAGAGTAAAAACTTTATTCTAGTTGATGATCAGTTTGGTTTTAAGTACGGAGAAGGCAGCAGAGAGACAGTCTTGACGTTATGTTTGATAACGGAGGTGAAAATCAAGGCGTGTTCATGGGATTTATCGGCATAGAAAAAGATAACAATGTAAAATGGTGCAGGATGTTCGAAATTCTTAGACTATCAGGTGTAAGCTGTAGGGAAAGATAGGCAGTATACAATGAAAAAAAAAAATATCCTGAAGGAGTTGTGTGGCATAAACGACTGGTGTAGGCGTGTTTCTACATTTGAGAGATGATGTCTGTTCAAATTTCAAGCCAGTCGTGTAAGAGTGTTGCTGGTACCGCCACTATGTGGGTGCAAATCACATTTGTATAAAACGCACGATGTAATGGTAGTGAGCGTCAATTACATTTGAGATTGGACGTGGTGAGTTGATGTTAGTTAAGAATGCGTTTAAGACGACAAAGACGCCATTACCAACACCTAAGTTTGAACGAGGTTGTGTAATAGGGTTATGAGGAACTGGATGTTCCTACTGCGACACTGCAGAAGGACTTGGCTGGAAAATAGCCACTGTACATAATTGCTGGCAGTGGTTGAAATCTGGTTTCTCAGGACAGAGCGGATCAGGTTGTGGAAAGGGGCCAAGGTCAATTACTGTTAGTTATACAGGGACACACACAACTTTATTCCTCAAACCAATGCACGGTTTTCTCTTTAAAACAACAAAGATCAATTCACGGCTGAGGGCCCAAGTAACTTCTCCAGAATAAGTTTAAATGGTTGCCTTTAAAACATCAGGATTTAAAGTAACGACTGAAGGCCTTACCTAAGCTAAAGGCCGAGATAATATTTCAGATCGGCTAAGGAAATTTTTTAAAAGCCAAGCATTTACAAATCCTGGCTAAAGGCCATATTAAGGAAAATTCAAGTTAATTGTTCGGCTGAAGGTCAAATAAAAAGTTTTTCTTTACATAATAAGAGAGAGGCTTTAAAGATAAGCTTTTACACAATACAAAAAAAAAAAAAAAAAATCTTAAGAAAACTTGAAGTATCTTGTCGGCTGAAGGCCCAAACAATTACTCAAGAATAATTAAAGACAACCTTAAGATAAACATTTATAGAACACGGCTGAAGGCCGTTTCAAGAATTCAAGATAATTAAACAGAAACCTTACAGACAAGGATTTACATATTAACGCCACAGAATCTGAAACAAACTCGACTGAAGGCCTAAATACAGAGCAACAAGATTTTTAATGAAACACGGCTAAAGGCCTACTCTTAAAGTTGTTATGAAGCTCGGCTGAAGGCAATATACTAAACATAAAACAAACAATACTAATACACGGCTGAAAGCCTGGAACAGTACCCGTGACCAAATAAAATGACAATCGCAAACAACCAACAGTGATGCTCAGAAGTGTTCCAAGGGGCGGCCTGGGGAGGAAACTCCAACAACCGTTTAGGTGAGACAGGCAGCCAAGCGTAACACTAAACAATCGGGTGGCAACGCGACCTAGAGGCGGCTGAAGGACCAACCAACAATCTAATCAATTCCCTCTGTCACAACCGACCCACTGCGTACTCAATTAGACACACAGTGTTTCCACAAGCGGTCGGCGATCAAATACACGTCGTCCGATGACACGACCGACCGAACGACCAACCCAAGTCGTTCCAAGTTAAGTGTGTCGGCAACGATCGGGCGAGTCTTGGCTGTCCGAAGCTGACTGCAGCTCCAACCCGACTCATCTCCGTGTCCGTTCGGAACTCGGCGACATGGCGACCCGGGCACCCTGGCTCGGACCCATACATGCAGAGGTAACTCTTGCCAATTGGCCACGACATCTCTGCACAAGGAAGGAACCGACTCACGTCGGGCAAGATGACCGAGTGACGAGGACCAGAAACGGTCAAAAGACCCAATACACGTCTCCCGATGAGACGACCAACCGAACGACCAACCAACGGTCGTCCCGCTGCAATCTCCTTCCGTCGGAAAGTTCATGTGTGTCGCCAGCGGTCGGCGAGCACTGGCTGTCCGCACCTCACTGGCGCTCCGTCTCCGACTTCACTGCTGCTGCGTCCGGACCGAACTCAGACACACGACGACCCGGAAATACTATCGGCCACTGCAGAGATGGTACGGCTGTGCACTTACGATAAGCGCTGCTGCTGCCACTCACGGGCAAGCAAACCAGCAATCTAGTGACGCCAGTAAATCGAACTAAAGAAAAATGAGGCAACAGAACCACAAAAGCAAGGTGACAAGCAATAAACGGGATGACCGCGAGCTGCGCATGGCTTAGTGGTGGTCAGGACGTACGGTCGCGAAAAGACCGGGATCCTGATGGGCACGTGGCACTACCGAGAGGGAAGACTATCGTGTTTGGGTTATGGCTCTGGCACATTGTACTGCCTCGGCAGCAGCAGTTTTTGCAGGAGCTGTCACGACAGGGACACAACGCACTGCTAAAAATAGGTTACTTCAAGGACAGTTCTGAGCCAGACGTCCTGTAGCGTGCATTCTGCTGACCTCAAACCGGAGCCATTTGCGACTTCAGTGTTGTTAAGCGAGAGCTCGTTGGAGGTCAGAGTGGAGCTCTGTTGTGTTTTCTGATGAAAGCTGGTTCTGTCTCGATGCCAGTGATGGCCGTGTGTTGGTTAGGAGGTGGCTGAATGTCTGCAAACAACTTATCTGCCTGCTAGACACATTGGATGTGTACCTGGAGTTATGTTGTGGGGTGCGATTTCGAATAACAGTAGCAGCATTCTTGTGGTTATCTCACAAACTCTGACTGCAAATTTGTACGTCAATCTGATGATTCGACGTCTTGTGCTGCCTTTCATGAAGAGCATTCCAGGGGATATTTCCCAACGGGAGAACGCTCACGCACACACCGCTATCGTAACCCAACATGCTCTACACACTTTCAACATGTTGTCTTGGCCTGATAGATCGCCAGATCTGTCTTTTTTTTGTCATCAGTCTACTGACTGGTTTGATGCGGCGCGCCACGAATTCCTTTCCTGTGCTAACCTCTTCATCTCAGAGTAGCACTTGCAACCTACTTCCTCAATTATTTGCTTGACGTATTCTAATCTCTGTCTTCCTCTACAGTTTTTTCCCTCTACAGCTCCCTCTAGTACCATGGAAGTCATTCCCTCATGTCTTAGCAGATGTCCTATCATTCTGTCCCGTCTCCTTATCAGTGTTTTCCACATATTCCTTTCCTCTCCGATTCTGCGTAGAACCTCCTCATTCCTTACCTTATCAGTCCACCTAATTTTCAACATTCGTCTGTAGCACCACATCTCAAATGCTTCGATTCTCTTCTTTTCCGGTTTTTCCACAGTCCATGTTTCACTACCATACAATGCAGTACTCCAGACGTACATCCTCAGAAATTTCTTCCTCAAATTAAGGCCGGTATTTGATATCAGTAGACTTCTCTTGGCCAGAAATGCCTTTTTTGCCATAGCGAGTCTGCTTTTGATGTCCTCCTTACTCCGTCCGTCATTGGTTATTTTACTGCCTAGGTAGCAGAATTCCTTAACTTCAATGACTTCGTGACCATCAATCCTGATGTTAAGTTTCTCGCTGTTCTCATTTCTACTACTTCTCATTACCTTCGTCTTTCTCCGATTTACTCTCAAAACATACTGTGTACTCATTAAACTGTTCATTCTGTTCAGCAGATCATTTAATTCTTCTTCACTTTCACTCAGGATAGCAATGTCATCAGCGAATCGTATCATTGATATCCTTTCACCTTGTATTTTAATTCCCTTCCTGAACCTTTCTTTTACTTCCATCATTGCTTCCTCGATGTACAGATTGAAGAGTAGGGGCGAAAGGCTACAGCCTTGTCTTACACCCTTCTTAATACGAGCACTTCGTTCTTGATCGTCCACTCTTATTATTCCCTCTTGGTTGTTTTACATATTGTATATGACCCGTTTTTTCCTATAGCTTACCCCTACTTTTTTCAGAATCTCGAACAGCTTGCACCATTTATATTGTCGAACGCTTATTCCAGGTCGACAAATCCTATGAAAGTGTCTTGACTTTTCTTTAGCCTTGCTTCCATTATTAGCCGTAACGTCAGAATTGCCTCTCTCGTCCCTTTACTTTTCCTAAAGCCAAACTGATCGTCACCTAGCGCATTCTCAATTTTCTTTTCCATTCTTCTGTATATTATTCTTGTAAGCAGCTTCGATGCATGAGCTGTTAAGCTGATTGTGCGATAATTCTCGCACTTGTCAGCTCTTGCCGTCTTCGGAATTTTGTGGATGATGCTTTTCCGAAAGTCAGATGGTATATCGCCAGACTCATATATTCTACACACCAACGTGAATAGTCGTTTTGTTGCCACTTCCCCCAATGATTTTAGAAATTCTGATGGAATGTTATCTATCCCTTCTGCCTTATTTGACCGTAAGTCCTGCAAAGCTATTTTAAATTCCGATTCTAATACTGAGTCCCCTACCTCTTCTAAATCGACTCCTGTTTCTTCTTCTATCACATCAGACAAATCTTTACCCTCATAGAAGCTTTCAATGTATTCTTTCCACCTATCTGCTCTCTCCTCTGCATTTAACAGGGGAATTCCCGTTGCACTCTTAATGTTACCACCGTTGCTTTTAATGTCACCAAAGGTTGTTTTGACTTTCCTGTATGCTGAGTCTGTCCTTCCGACAATCATATCTTTTTCGATGTCTTCAATCAAGCATATATGGGCATCGTCGAACGATTCTCCAGCGTCATTCACAAAGAGGATTAACCGCCCTATAGGGGCTGACCAAGTGCAAAAGCATGGATCACCATGCTACAAACTGACGTCCGACACCAGTACAATACAATGCATACACGTTTGCGTGCCTGCATACAACATACTGGCGGTTACACCTGTTATTAATGTACCAGCGTTTCACTTATATTGCGCTTAAATTAACCTGTGATCTTGCAATATTAATCATTTAGATGCACACTGAAGGGCCAAACAAACTGGAACACCTGTCTAATGTCGTGTAGGGCCCAAACGAGCATGCAGAAGTGCCGCAACACGACGTGGAATGGACTCGACTAACGTCTGAAGTGCTCTGGAGGGAATTGACTCCGTGAATGGTGCAGGGCTGTCCATAAATCCGTAAGAGTGCGAGGAGGTAAAGATCTCTTCTGAACAACACGTTGCAAGGCATCCCAGATACACTCAATCATGTTCATGTCTGGAGAGTTTGGTTGTTAGCGGATGAGTTGAAACTCAAAAGAGTGTTCCTGGAGCCACTCTGTAGCAATCTTGGACGTGTGGGGTTTCACGTTGTGCTGCTGAAATTGCCCAACTCCGTCGGAATGCACAATGAACACGAATGGATGTAGTTGATCAGACAGAATGCTTACATACGCGCCAACTGTCACAGTCGTATCTAGAGGTATCAGGGGTACCATACCACTCAAACTGCACACGCCCCATACCATTACAGAGCCACCATCAGCTAGAACAGTCCCCTGCTGACATGCAGGGTCCATGCATTAACGAGGTTGTCTCCATACCCTTACACGTCTATCCACTCGATACAATCTGAAATGAGACTCGTCCGAGCAGGAAACATGTTTCCAACCGTAAACAGTCCAATGTCGCTGTTGACGGGCCCAGGCTAGGCGCAAAGATTTTGTGTCGTACAGTCATCAAGGGTACACGAGTGGGTCTTCGGTTCCGAAAGCCCATATCGATGATGTTTCGCTGAATGGTTCGCGCGCTGACACTTGGTCGCCCAGCATTGAAATCTGCAGCAGTTTGCGGAAGGGTTACACTTCTGTCACGTTGAACGATTCTCTTCAGTCGTCGTTGGTCCCGGTCTTGCAGAATCTTTTTCCGGCCCAGCGGTGTTGGAGATTTGATGTTTTACTGGATTCCCTATGTTCACGGTACACTCCTGAAATGGTACAGGAAAATCCCCACTTCATCGCTATGTCGGAGAGGCTGTGTCCCATCGTGAACCGACTATAACACTACGTTCAAACTCACTTAAATCTTGATAACCTGCTATTGTAACAGCAGTAACCGATCTAACAACTGCGCCAGACACTTGTTATCTTATACAGGCGTTGCCGATCGCAGCGCCCTACTCTGCCTATTTACATATCTCTGTATTTATATACGCATGTTTATACCAGCTTCTTTGGAGCTTCAGTGTATTACCTACACAAATGTATTTCAGAAATTTCATTGCTCTAAATTATTTGTTGATGTTGTGACTTTTTTCCGTCAGTGTAGCTTGTACGTATGTGAGAAGCAAGGAGGAGGAACACGAATGGAAGAGCGAGAACGAAGTGCTTAGATTAAAACGAGTGTAAGACAAAGATGCAACAAATTGGCCTTAATTTGAGGAATAGGTACCGAGAATGTACGTCTAGAGTACAGCATTGTGTGGACATGAATTATGGACTGTGGGGGAAGCTGAGAAGAAGAGAATCGAAGTGTTTGAGATGTGGTGCTACAGAAGAGCTTTGAAAATTACGTGTAATAATGAGACAAGAAATGAGGTTATCCACAAAATAATGGAGAATAGAAAGATGTAGAAAACATTGACAAGAAGAAGGAACAGTATAATATGACGTACGTGGAGACATCAAGGAATACCTTCCACGGTACTACAGAGAGCTGTAGAACATTGTAGGGGAGGACTGAGATTGGAATACAAGCAGTATACGAGGACATTGAGTGTAAATGCTGATCTGAGATGAAAAGGCTAACGCAGGAGAAGTCGTCTCGCCCCTCACCAACTTCTCCCCCCCCCCTCCCATCCCTCCCCCTCTAAAAAAGTATTTTGGGAAGGTCGATTTTGCACGATGTCTGAGCCTAGCAACGTCTCTGACTTCTTCGCCGAGTTTGAATGTAATTATTTGCATGACTACAACATCTGAAATATTACAATTTAATTCCTGAAACCAGAGCGTATTACTCGTCATCTCTCTCTTACTGTTTAAGATTTACGTTTACATTACTATGTAATTCACACTCAAGCCTTTGGCAGAGGGTTTGCAGAATCACTTTCAGTCTATTTCTCGATCGTTCCATTCTTATACCTAGCACATGGGAAGCATGAAAACATAAATCTTTCCATGTGAGCTCTGATTTCTCCTATTTTAATACGATTATCATTTCTCGCTAAGTAGATATTTCGCTTTCCGTGGAGAAAGATGGTGATTGAATGTTTGTGCAATGATATCGACGCAACGAAAAACATCTTTGTTTTAACAATTGCCACCTCAACTCGTGTACCATATCCGTGACACTCTCTCCCCCATTTCGCGGTAATAAGAAACGAGATGCCTTTCTTTGAACTTTTTCGATGGCCTCCGTCAATCCTATCTAGTAAGTGTCCCATACCGTGGAGCAATGCTCCAGCAGAAGAGACAAACGTAGTCCACGGAGCCACTTCAGGAGGCTTGTTACATTTTCTAAGTGTTCTTGTAAAAAAACAGAGTCTCTGGTTCTCTCTCCCCACAATATTTTATATATGATGATTCTAATTTAATTTGTTCGTAATTGTAATCCGTAGGTATCTAGTTACGTCGACAACATTTAAATTTGCGTTATTTATCGCGTAACAGAAATTTAGCGGATTCTTTTTGGTGCTCATATGGAGGACTTCAACTTTTTACCGTCAAGCTTTCTACTGTCACGGTCAATTTCCACTTTTCGCATCATACATGTACCTGGAGTTCCCCAAGGTAGTGTTATAGGCCCTTTGCTGTTCTTTGTATATATAAACGATTTGGGAGACAATTTGAGCAGCCGTTTACAGATTGTGAGCAGATCGTTTGCAGATGACGCTGTCGTTTATCGACTAAGAAAGTCATCAGAAGATCAAAACAAATTGCAAAACCATTTAGAAAAGATATCCGAATGCTTTGAAATTTGGCAGTTGACCCTATATAACGAAAAGTGTGAGGTCACCCACATGAGTGCTAAAAGGAATTCGTTAAACTTCGAATCAGTCTAATCTAAATGCCGTAAATTCAACTAAATACCTAGGTATCACAATTACGAACGACTTAAATTGGAAGGAACAAATAGAAAATGTTGTGGGGAAGGCTAACCAAAGACGCTAACCAAAGACTGCTTTTTATTGGCAGGACACTTAGAAAATGTAACAGATCTACTAAGGAGACTGCCTACACTATGCTTGTTCGTCCTACTTTAGAATACTACTGCGCGGTATTGGATCCTTACCAGATAGGAATGACGGAGTATATCGAAAAAGTTCAAAGAATGGCAGCACGTTTTGTATTATCGCGAAACATGGGAGTGTCATAGAAATGATACAGGATTAAGGCCGGATATCATTAACAGAAAGGCGTTTTTCGTTGCGAAAGGATCTTCTCACCAATTTCCAGTCACCAACTATCTCCTCCGAATGCGAAAACATTTTGTTGACACCGATCTACACAGAGAGAAACGATCACCACGGTAAAATAAGGGAAATCAGATCTCTTACGGAAAGATATAGGTGTTCGATATTTCCGCGCGCTATACAAGATTGGAATGGTAGAGAATTGTGAAGGTGGTTCGACGAACACTCTGCCATGCACTTAAATGTGATTTGCAGAGTATCCATTTAGATGTAGATGTGCCTTGTTCGAATTATTCTATGGCTTGTGTTGATCTTCCACCGTCTTTATTGGACGTTAAACGACAGCATCATGTACAAATAATATGAGAAATTTGGTCGTATTGTCTTGAAAATCGTTTATATAGGTTAGAAATAGCACAGGGCCTTTAACACTTCCTTGGGAATGCCAGATATCGCTTCTACTACAGTCTATGACTTGCCATTAATTACTACAAACTGCATTTTTTCCAGTTAGGAAATCACGAATTCAGTCGATAGTCTATACGCGTGCTCCATGATTTCTGCAAAAGGTAGAACATTGTGCGTACACTCCTAGATTTGCTCAAATATGCGTGCAGTTTAAGAGATGAGTAAAGAACACAAATGGTTAATAATGAGAGGGATGACAATTTGAAAGTAGCACTAGATGAAAAATGTAAAGGCATTCGACCCGAAGAAAGAAAATGCGCCTGGAGATGATGACGTTTCAAAAGAAATGGTAGAAAGCTGAACGAAAAGTAATACAAAAGGAACTTGCATATTTATTAACAGAATGTTTGCAAATGAAGACATTTCACAAACATTTGCACATTAGTATAATGACTCAAGCTCATGAGAAAGGAGACAAAAAAGACTAAAAACTATAGATCTATAAGCCTCTTTCTCCATTCTGCACACGCTATCCACTAAAATAGTCATTAATTGTATACAAAGAAAACATTGGATTTTTATAGAGAAAAGGAACACGTGGCTCTAGAAGTGGACGCAGCACAATGGCCTGTATGCAGACAGTGAACAAAACTGCAGAAAGGAACAAACAGATTCAGTGTAACCTTTTTCTAGGATTCAGATATGTTGAGAATGCTTTCGATCCAGTTTAAAAAAGAAATACCCATTAGAAACAAGTGGTGATTCAACCTACCTTTGTATGCTTAATAATATACACTGATGTCCAAAATTAAAGCAACAAACAGCTATTTCAAAGTCCTGTGTCTAGCTCACGGTATAATCATACAAGCTGTCGACCAGATGCCCGTGCGATAGTTTTCTGCACGGAAGATAGCATTCCGGTCAACGGATAACCATGCCAACGCTGTTCGTAGAATAGACCCACATCCACAATTGCTGTGTACTCAGTCACAGACTGCGCAGTATGGCACAGAGAAGATGCCTACCAGATTCTCTGCGTTGGAGGGACGTAAAAGGAAAGGAAGCAGGACAGTCGCAAACTGATGCTTACGTGAATCGATCTTAAGATCTGCAGATGCAGAGGTAATTTCGGGAGTACCGCAGGGAAGCGTGATAGGACCTTTATTGTTGACAATATACATAAATGACTTAGTTGACAACATCGGTAGCTCCGTGAGGCTATTTGCAGATGACACGGTTGTCTACAAGAAAGTAGCAACATCAGAAGACTCGTACGTACTCCAGGAGGACCTGCAGAGGATTAATGCATGGTGCGACAGCTGGCAGCTTTCCCTAAACGTAGATAAATGTAATATAATGCGCATACATAGGGGCAGAAATCCATTCCAGTACGATTATGCCATAGGTGGTAAATCATTGGAAGCGGTAACGACCGTAAAATACTTAGGAGTTACTATCCGGAGCGATCTGAAGTGGAATGATCACATAAAACAAATAGTGGGAAAAGCAGGCGCCAGGTTGAGATTCATAGGAAGAATTCTAAGAAAATGTGACTCATCGACGAAAGAAGTAGCTTACAAAACGCTTGTTCGTCCGATTCTTGAGTATTGCTCATCAGTATGGGACCCTTACCAGGTTGGATTAATAGAAGAGATAGACATGATCCAGCGAAAAGCAGCGCGATTCGTCATGGGGACATTTAGTCAGCGCGAGAGCGTTACGGAGATGCTGAACAAGCTCCAGTGGCGGACACTTCAAGAAAGGCGTTACGCAATACGGAGAGGTTTATTATCGAAATTACGAGAGAGCACATTCCGGGAAGAGATGGGCAACATATTACTACCGCCCACATATATCTCGCGTAATGATCACAACGAAAAGATCCGAGAAATTAGAGCAAATACGGAGACTTACAAGCAGTCGTTCTTCCCACGCACAATTCGTGAATGGAACAGGGAAGGGGGGATCAGAGAGTGGTACAATAAGTACCCTCCGCCACACACCGTAAGGTGGCTCGCGGAGTATAGATGTAGATGTAGATGTAGATGTTTCTAGAATGTGGCGACAGTGTATAGAGACCGAAACTGTATCTGGAAGACCAGGGCAGGACCGACCAAGTGTGACTTCAGAACAAAGGACAGTTATATGGCTGTAAGAACACGACGGTACCGCCTTAGTACGCGTGGCAACTGGAATCTGACCTCGCAGCATCCACTGGACGTTTTGTATCGAGGTAAACGGTGGCCAGAAGGCTTCAGCAGAGTGGCCTTTACTGTCGGAGACCTACTGTATACCTATGAAGCGTCTTCACAGAGGGGAAAGTCTAGAGTGGAGTCATCAACATGCTATCTGGGCGGTCGAAGAGTGGGCCAATTTGTTTTCACAGATGACTCACGATTTTGTCTGAAGAGTGATTATCGATGCTCTTATCTGGAGGAAACGTGGAACACGGTACCGATATCCAAATATTGTGGAGAGAGACCGGTATGAAGGAGGAGGATACCTAATGCTGCGGGCACGGATGATGTAGACCACCCAAACACCTCTTCAGGAAGTTGTACGCTTAAATCATCAAGGTTTAACTGCTGTTAGGTATCGTGACAAGAGCTTGGGATCTCATTTGCGGTCGTTGCGATGTGCTGTGGGCCCGGACTTCGTACTGATGGACATTAATTCTCGACCTCGTAGAGCACGGGCGGTTGATGTTTCCTTGGAAGATATTGCACTCATGGCGTGGCCTACTCCCTCTCCCGATTTGAATCCCATAGAGCTCTAGGAAGACAGGTTGCTTCATGTTAGCATCTACCAATCACTCTCCAAGACCGCGAGTAGCTCTGTGGGAAGAATTGAAGTTACTGCCTCAGCATGAGACTGATGACATCGTTTACAGCATGTCCCGTCTTTGTCAAGCCTCTGCTGCTGCCAGAGGTGGTCACACCCCATACTGAGCACATTAACAGTTCTTGGAATGTGTGTGGAAATCCGTTCAGTTGGAGAAAACGAAGAACATTCTCGTCTACCGTTATGCTTGTTGCAATCATTTACATACTGCTTCTTTACATTATTCCTACCTTACTATCATCTGTTTATACTGTTTTGTGGCAAAATAAACGCAACTTGCAAAATTTACGTTTGTTGCTTTAATTTTGGACACCAGTGTGTGTAGGTCCATAAAATCTTCTGTAAATCGTATTAGACAACTTTTGTGAAAGACATTTTAATGTACAACACCCACAAAACTGCTAAAAATATGTCAGAGGGCGTGCTGAAAAGAAATGCCTTCGAATTTTTTATGTGAAACTTCTTAGAACTTTTTAAATAAAACAAACACTATTAACATTCTACGTCTTTATTCTTCAAATCTACCCATTTGCAGCCCTTTGCCGGTAGAGGACTCCGAATTGTAGCGTGTAACATGGTGGTGTGTAATGTAGCGTGTAACATGGCGGTGTCTAACGTCAGTATATCGGTGCGTGAGAAATAGCCTGCTTTAATCGACTTTAGAATTCCAAGAGTTCGTCCACACGGAGAGCATCCTCTTCTTCGGCATGACAATGACACACAACACACGAGCGCTGCGTCATGTGCAACAACGCGGCTCCTCGGTTTACACTCATCGATCATCCTGCATACGGTCCCTACTTGCACAAACATTGATAATTTTTTTATATTTAGGCAACTGTCGGCGCTCTTAACACCGTGAAATGCTCGAGAAAGAATTCGCGGCTAATAGTTCCGTAGGGTTTCTCCGAAACGTTTGTTGGCGGACCAAAATTGTTTCTGTGCACTGCTACCCACATACTGTCATGCTAATTAAGGGTTCGCCAGCGCGAGACAGGATTAAAACAGTCTGTTTTCTATACTGCTTATCAGTGACAGGTAGCAATCCATTTGCTTTAGAAGGATTGCCAAAATTCGTCCACCGCATTGAAAACGAGCACCACAAATAGCGACTACACAGCCGACAAACGGCTCACATCTCCTCCGTACACCAAACAGGATGACAGTACAGAATTAAAGAAAAAGGATGCACGCAAAATGTCCACAAGTTTCCACTGGAACGAACGGAGTATATTATCTTCTATAAAACTTCACCAAGTTTGCATCGTTGTTATGAAACACTACCTCCAGTTATCTGGTGTTTCAATGTTCTAATATGGGACCTATGTCTACCCAGGAAATGCTGACTCTTGATGTTGCTCCCTTTCTCACAAACATTGGAAAACAAATGAATTGATTATTGAGGACCACTCATTTCCGGTTTCATTCGTGCAACACTTCCAAAATTGTTCCGCCCTACCGAACTCACAACTCTCCTCCTAATCTGGTGAGCGCTGCCGCCTGACTTCAGATTACTCCACGAAATTCTTTTGAAATGCGGCCCTTTCGGCCAGTTCAGGCTTTAATACAGAATATAGGCACTTCAACTGGCCACTTACCGCTGGCAATCACAGCACTTGCTGTTTGGTGCTGCTTCCTGCCGATTCTCTCAGAAGTTCCTTTATAAAAATGTGTTGGTCACACCGGCCACTCTGTGAAAATCATTCGCTTTTGAAAATAGTGGGGTCAGTCTAGACCACCACTTATTTAGCCGGATTAAGTGAAGTCTACTAGTACCAAATAAACCCTAGTCTGAGGAAGAAATTTCTGCGAATATGCGTTTGGAGCAAAGCATTATACTGCAGTGAAACATGGGCTGTGGGAAAACCAGAAGAGAAGGGAATGAAGCATTTAAGGTTTGGTGCTACAGAAGAATGCTGAAAATTAGGTGGACTGATAACGTAGGGAATTAAGAGGTTCTCCGCAGAATCGGTGAAGAAAGGAATATGAGGAAATTACTGACAAGAACAAGGGACAAGATGATAGCGCACCTGTTAAGACATCAGGGAATAGCTTTCATGGTACTAGAGGGAGCTTTAGAGGGCAAAAGCTGTATAGAAAGCCAGACACTGGAATACATTCTCCAAATAATTGAGGACGTAGGTTGCATTTGCTACTTTGAGATAAAGATATTGGCACATGAGAGGAATCTTGACGTGCCACATCAAACCAGTCAGAAGACTGATAAATTAAAAGAGAGAGAGAGAGAGAGAGAGAAAAGTCCAGGGCGAAACTGGGAAATAGCTTCAACCACCGGAACCTGGAAAACCGGCGCTAGCCTTCATCGTAGCGGTAACACCAGCCAACGTGTGCGTCTGGGAAAGGAACAGCGTTTATACAGCTGTAGATTTCAGGTTATGCCAAAGATGATGGCCAAATCTACTGAAATCATAAATGACACTGGTGCTTAACTCACACAGAGTCCCTGATATTCATGACAATCTATTTGCTTACGACGTATTTTATTAGACGCAGTGGCACACCATCAGGATCCTTTAGCTATCTCAGCTACATCTACGTGACTACACTGCTGTTCACAACAAAGTGCCTGGCAGAGCGTTCAATGAACCACCTTCAAGCTGTCTCTCTACCATTCCACTCTCGAATGGCGCGCGGGAAAAACGAGCACTTAAATTTTTCTGTGGCGAACCCTACTTTCTCTTATTTTATCGGGATGATCATTTTTTCTTACGTAGGTGGGTGCCAACAAAATGTTTGCGGAATCGGCGGAGAAAACTGGAGATTGAAATTTCTGAGAAGATCCCGTCGCAACGAAAACGCCCTTGTTTTAATGATTGCCACTCCAATTCACGTTTCATATCTGTGTCACTATCTCCCCTATTTCGCGATAATACAAAACTAGCTGCCCTTCTTTGTAGTTTTTCGATGTCATCCGTCAGTGCCACCCGATGCAGATCCCGCACCGCATAGCAATACTCCAGAATCGGGAGGGCAAGAGTGGTGTAAGCAGTCCCTTTAATAGACCTGTTGCACCTTCTAAGTGTTCTGACAATGAATCGCAGTCTTTGGTTTGTTCTGCCCACGACATTATCTATTTGATCGTTCCAATTAGGTTATTTGTAATTGTAATCCCTAAGTATCTAGTTGAATTTACAGCCTTCAGATTTGTGTGACTTATCGCCTAATGGAAATTTAGCGGATTTCTTTTAGTACTCATATGAAGAACTTCAAACTTTTCTTTATTCAGAGTCAACTTTTCGCACCAGAAAGATATTTTATCTAAATCATTTTGCAGTTCGCTTTGGTCATCTGATGACTTTACAAGACGGTAAATGACAGGATCGTCTGCAAACAATCTAAGACGACTACTCAGATTGTCTCCAATGTCAATACAGATCAGGAACAATCGAGGGCCTATAACACTTCCTTGGGGAACGCCGGATATTACTTCTGTAAAGGATTAAAGGTTCGTTATAACCGAATGAAACTCCCCGCTTTTAGTTCTTAAAGTATCACATGGAGGCTGTTTGGACATGTCCAAGACAGGGTTTTGTATTTGTACAGGTATTATGTTATAATCGGTACATGCTCAGGAGATGAAGCACATTATAACCATGAGTAAAGTTACGCAACTTCTGAACAAGAGAGATGGCAAGATTTCTCTCTCTCTCTTCTTCTACTTCTTCTTCCACTTCTTTTCTTTTTTTCACGATAGAAATGGATGCGCAGCGCACTGATGTTGAGCTTCGTGGGGAATTCAATCCAGTGATCTAAGTGGAAAGCTATTTACCATACAGCTTCTGGTCGTGGTCTTTCGCCGCGTGTTTGTCACATATTTTGGCCAAGGTAGTTTCCCAGTATTTGTTTTGAATGAATGTTGCGATCTGGAGGAACTGAAGTTTGCTCAGTGGACTAAGTGATTTCTTGTGATAGGGAATAACCGATCCGCGACCAAGTTGCACAGAAGTAGTATACGTTTTAACAGTTATTGTTTGATGCATAAGTTTCTATCGTTTTTCGAAGTTTTATAAACAAAACAAAACAGATACACACAACAGAGAATTCAGTCATCAACAAAATATTCTCCTTCATTGTTTACAACAGTCTGCCAACGCTGAGGTAACTTTTCGATTCCGCGACTGTAGAAATAATGTGGTTTTGAGGCGAAGAATCCTTCGGGCCATAGTCGATGCACATTTTCATGCGGAAATGAAGTTCTTTGGAGGTTGTTCGATAGAGTTCGGAAAATGTGAAAATTCGAGGGCTCTTGTTTTTTGTCAATCTTGCAGAATGCGGGCCCACGTTATCGTGGAGTAGCATCGGTTCACGCAGTTTTTCTGCTCGTTGTTCTTGGACTGCGTCTGCAAGATGTGTCAGTTGTTGACAACAAATGTCAGCAGGGATAGTTACACCTTGGGAAAGCAATTCGCAGTGCACCACACCGTCGCTGTTCCACCAGATGCATAACATTATCTTTTGTGGATACGCGCAGGTCTTTGTACAGGGAATTGTTGCTTTGTTTGGGCTCAATGATTTCTTCCTTTTCTCTTTTCCTTACATAAGCATAAAGACAGCATTTCTCGACACCAGCAACGATACAGAATAGGAATTAGTGTTGTTCACGAGCCAGTTAATGACGAGCAAGCAGAAATGCACAAATTGTCACGCGTTGATTTTGGTATGCATGCAGTTCTCATATACCAATTTTTTACCCTTCCCCGTTGCATCCAGATGTCGCACAATGGTGGAATGATCACAGTTCACCACTTTTCGAGTACACTGTCAAAAAATGGTTCAAATGGCTCTGAGCACTATGGGTCTTAACATCTGAGGCCATCAGTCCCCTAGAACTTAGAACTACTTAAACCTAACTAACCTAAGGACATCACACACATCCATGCCCGAGGCAGGATTCGAACCGGCGACCTTAACAGTCACGCGGTTCCGGACTGAAGCGCCTAGAACCGCTCGTCCACCACGGCCGGCAGAGTACGCTGTCGTGGATCGTTGTAGAATAATGTGTTAAACGTTATTCATCAAACCCCGAAGTTCTTCCTGAACGTGGAGCTCCAATAACGTAAAAACGATCCATCTTAAAACGTGAAAGCCATTTTCTTCCCATGTTCTGTCCAATGACCTTTTCCCCATACATGGTGCAAATGTTTATGGCTGCCTACCCTGGTGTCACTCCTTTACTGAACTGAAACAGAAAAATACGTCGGAAATGTTCCGATTTCTCCGTTTGACACTCCCTTTTCTAGAGTCCATAGCTCCACTCACTATCTCCAAATGACAAAATGACAATACGTGAACTCTAACAGCAACAGTGATCTGAAAATCAAAAATGCCAATCGATAAATAAACCCATAGTAACCAGAATACCAACATGCAAAACGAAAACGCTTCGAACTAATGCACCAACCTAGTATACTCGCCTTTGCGGTAATAAAGGACTAGCATGGCCTTTTGAACTGTTAAATTTTTTCTTTTCATTGCTCAAGTTATATACTACGTGCAAATATGATATGCGAAAGTCTTTCAAAGTTCGTTCGATGTAAGAGAGGAAGAATTCTTAAGGCTTATCTGTTTTAGTTAGTTTTTCAGCGTCCCAGGTAACACAAGTAGCGATGATATTAGAGATAGTATTTATAAGTTGGGCAATGTTTAAAGATCGGTTCTACAGCTGTAACGGAATGCAGCATGTGCGTCCTGTTTACCACGTCAACTCTTTTTCTAGCTGGGAGTTCACTGCCTTGCATCATCCACCTGTTCCTTGTGATCACCTGAATTAAATAGCAGCTACGTGACCGGAAACTGGCTCCCATTAAAAATAATAATTATTATTATTGTCGATCCTCCTTAGCTCTACACGAATAACAACTAAATTGCTGATGAAGCTCTCAGCGATGGGAAAAATTTGTCGAGGAGTAGATGTGTTGTCTTCTTTCTTTTTCCTGTTCAATAAATATGAGTATAATAACGTTTTTTTCATGTGCCGTGGACGTCTCCATCCAAATGTTGGTAATTTGTGGAATGGATGTTAGTTAGTTACATGTTTCCTAAATCATTTGAAAGATTCTTTTATCGAAATGATGCGGAACGAGATAGTTTATAGGATATGTAAATGAGATCAATATTAAAATTAATGGACATATCATGTTTTAGACTTACTTATGCAACTTCGCTTAAAAACAAAACGCGGTTCCTTTTTTTACAGACTAACATTTTTTAAATGATGTGAGGGTAGATTTAGAACTTGCTTTGCTATCTGTCAGATATTTTATGCTACTGGGCGAATGATAAAAAATGGACTCCTTTCTGATCCGCTGATAGATTTAGTAACGCGTAACAAAAGTAATTTTTCCCTCCAGCATTTTAGGTATTGACATCACAATTCTTCTCAAATTCTTATTCATTATTTATGACAAATTTCATTAGTGAATACATGTATTGTCATCGTGCAGCTACAGTGCCTAACTCCTTGAAGATGAGCGTAGATGACGCCCAGGGGTGAACACAACATATTATTCTTACTGCTCGCTTTTGTGCAGACGATATTTCGTTCTAACTGATGAGTCACTCCAGGGCTTCAATAAGAAATTATTGAGTCGAAATATGCAAAATATGTCAGAAAGCTGATTCGTTTGTTTTCAAGGTTGGCAATTATATGAAGAGCAAAAGTAGCGGAACTTCATCGTTTTGGAAACTCAGTAATACGCTTCTCCCAGTTGAAATTTTCAAAAATATGTACACCCAAAAATTTGGAGAATTTTACCCTGTTTACTGGCTCTTGTTCATGTGCTGCATCAATTCGTCGTAGGACTAATTGTTATACAGAATTCAATGCGTTTTCTTACAATTAAGGAGGGGGAGGGGAGGTGGAATGCATTATCAGAGAACCACCTAAAAATTCTTTGAAAAACGCCACCAATAATCTCTTCTGTTGGTAGTATCGTCTGCAAAAAGTAATATTTCTGCTCTATGAACATTAAGTGGAAGGTTATTTGCATATACAAGGAACAGGAATTGACCCAAAATTAAACCTTTTAGTACTCCCTTTGAGATTTTTCCTCAGTCGGTGAAGATTTTTCTCCTTTAAACATAGTTTGCATTATTCAGTACAGTATTTTTCATTCTGTTTGCTAAGTATGATTCACATCAGTTGCGTGTAAGGCCCTCCGTTCCATAAAACTTAAGGTTTTCGAGAGTAACGTGATATACCCAGTCAAACGCTTTAGAAAGATCGCAAAAAAAAAACGTGAAACCAACTGGAGACACATTATTATTTAAGGCTTCTAATATTTAGTGAGTGATGTAATAAATAACACTGTCTATTGAGGAACTCTTCTGGACTCGAAACTGTGATGTGTTAAATTAATTGTTTCTTCTTAAACGTGAGACTGCTCTTGAACACATTATTTTTTCGAATATTCTGGAAAAAGGTGTCATTAAGGAAACTGGACAAGAATTGCGATTCTTCAGTTTCTCCTGGCATATTTGTTGACTGAACATTCCACGACTGTGCTATCGATTCATAGTGTCCACCTTGCCTGTTGGACACTATGAACCAGCTTACATCCGTGGACTGGACAATAATCACTTACACATTTCTTGCATTTAACAACTGGAATTTTAATATGTATGAAATAAACCTTGAGCCAGTGATGTATTACATGTATCATTACCGACATTAATTATTAATTCAGACAATTTTTCAGAATTATGTATGAAATTCCATCAACATCATTTTTTTTAAAATCATCAATCTTCTGACTGGTTTGATGCGGCCCGTCACGAATTCCTCTCATGTGTCAATCTTTTCATCTCAGAGTAGCACTAGCAACCTACGACTTCAATTATTTGCTGGATGTATTCCACTCTCTGTCATCCTCTACAGTTTTTACCCTCTACAGCTCCCTCCAGTAGCATGGAAATTATTCCGTGATGTCTTAAAGGATGTTCTATCGTCCTGTCCCTTCTTCTTGTCAACTGTTTTCCATGTATTCCTTTTATTTCCCATTCTGCACGGAACCTCCTCATTCCTTAACTCATCAGTAGACATAATATTCAACATTCGTCTGTAGCACCTCATCTCAAATCGTTCGATTGTCTTCTGTTCCGAGTATCCCACAGCCCAGTTTTCACTGCCGTACAGTGGTGTTCTCCAGACGTACATTCTCAGTGATTTGTTCCTTAAATTAAGGCCTATGTTTGATACTACTAGACTTCTCTTGGCTGGGGATGCCCTGTTTGCCAGTGTTAGTCTGCTTTTGATGTCCGTCATTGGTTATTTTGCTGTGCTGCCTAGGTATCAGAATTCCTTAACTTCATTTACTTCGTCACTATCAACCATGATGTTAAGTTTCTCGCTGTTCTCATTTCTGTTAATTCTCATTACTTTCATCTTTCTTCGTTTCACTCTCAGTCCATATTCGGCATTCATTAGTCTCTTCATTTCTTTCAACTCATCCTGTAATTCTTCTTTACCTTCAATGAGAATAGCAGTATCATCCGCGAAGGTTATCATTGATATCCTTTCATTTCCAATTTTAAGTCCGCTCTTGAACATTTGTTTTATTCCCGTCATTGAGACTTTGATGTACAGATTGCACGATAGGGGCGAAAGATTGCATCCCTGCCACACTTCGTTTTTAATCCGAGCACTTCGTTCGTCGTCACCCAGTCTTATTGTTTCCTCTTGGTTCTTATAGTCTATGTATCGTATATTACCTGCCTTCCCCTACAGCTTAATTCTATTTTTCTCAGAATTTCGTCATTTTATCCCGTTTCACATTGTCGAACTCTTTTCCCGGTCGACAAATCCTAAGAACTTGTGTTGATTCTTCTTCAGGCTTGCCTCCATTATCATGCGCAACGTCGGGACTGCCTCTCTGGTGCCTTCACCTTCCCTAAAGTCGTACTGATCGTCATCTAAGACCTCCTCAATTTTGATTGTGCGATAATTCTCGCACTTGTCGATCCTTGCAGTCTTCGGAATTGTGTGGATGATATTTTTCTGAAAGTCAGATGGTATCACCATTCTCATAGTTCTACGCACCAACATGAATAATAGTTTTGTTGCCACTTCCCCCATGATTTTAGGAATTCTGGTGGGATGTTATCTATCACCTCTGCCTTATTTGCTTAAGTCTTCCAAAGCACTTTTAAATTCTGATTCTAATACTGGATCCCCTACCTCTTCTATATCGATTCGTGTTTCTTCGTCTATCTCATCAGACAAATCTTATCTCTCATAGAGGCCTTCAGTGTACTCCTTCAACCTATTCGCCCTCTGCTCTCCCTTTAACAGTGGAATTATCATTGCACTCTTAATGTTATCACTCTTACTTTTAATTTCACCGAAACTTGTTTTGACTTTCGAGTATGCTGAGTCAGTTCTTCCGACAATCATTTCCTTTTAGATTTCTTCACATTTTTCATGCACCCATTTCGTCTTAACTTCCCTGCCCTTCCTATTTATTTCATTACTCAGCGACTTGCATTTCTGTCTTCCTGCATTTCTCTGAATATTTTTTACTTCCGTCTTTCATCGATCAATTGAAGTTTTTCTTGTGTTACCCATGGTTTCTTCGCAGTTATCTTCTTTGTACGTAGGTTTCTCTTTCTAACTTCTGTGACTGTCCATTCCTCTTCAACTGAAATGAATACTTAGCTATTCCTTACCGCAGTATCTATAGCGTCAGAGAACTTCAAGTGTATCTCGTCATTTCTTAGTACTTCCGCATCTCACTTTTTTGGCATTGATTCTTCTTAAGTCTGCTAACCATCAGCCTACTGTTCATCACCACTACATTGCGATCTGAGTCTGTATCTTCTCCTGGCTACGGAATCTCTGCCTGACCGTGATGTAATCTAACTGGAATCTTCTCGTATCTCCCGGACATTTATATGTATACCTCTTCCTCTCGTGATTCTTGAACAGAGTATTTGCTATTGCTAGCTGAAATTTATCACAGAACTCAATCAATCTTTGTTCTTTCTCATTCCTAGTGCCAAGCCCATATTCTCCCATAACCTTTCTTCTATCCCTTCCCCTACAACCGCATTCTAGTCTCCCATAACTTTTAGATTTTCATTTCCATTTACGTACTGAATTATCCTTTCAGTACCCTCATATACTTTCTCAATCTCTTCATCTTCAGCTAGCGAAGTCGGCATGTGTACCAGAACTATGGCTGTCGGTGTTGGTATGCTGTCGATTCTGACAAGAAGAAACCTGTCACTAAACTGTTCACAGTAACACACTCTCTGCCCTACCTTCCTGTTAATAACGAATCCTTCTCCCGTTATACCATTTTCTGCTGCTGTTGATATTACCCTGTACTCATCTGACCAGATATTCTTGTCGTCTTTCCATTTCACTTCACGGACCCCCACTATATCTAGATTGAGCCTTTACATTTTCCTTTTCAGATTTTCTGTCTTCCCTACCACATTCAAACTTTTGACATCCCACGGCCCGAGTCGTAGAACATTACCCTTTCGTTCGTTATTCAGTCTTTTTCTCATGGTCATCTCCCCCTTGGCAGTCCCTTCCCGGAGATCCCCTAGGTACTACTCCGGAATATTTTACCAATGGAGAGATCATCATGACACTTTTTCAGTTGCAGGCCACATGTCTTGTGGATATACGTTATGTGTCTTTAACGCAGTGGTTTCCATTCCCTTCGGCATCCTCATGCCGTTGACCACTGATGATTCTTCCGCCTTTAGATGCAGTTTCCCACCCGAAGGGCAAGAGAGTGCCCTAAACGCCTGACCGCTCCTCCGTCCTCTTTGACAAGGCCATTGGCAGAATGAGGGGGACTTCTTATGCCGGAACACATCGGCCGCCAATGCTGATGGTTTTTTTAGTGGGGATCTGTAAACTTCAACAATTCCAAAAGAAGTATTCTGCTCTAACAACTCACAAGCACCTGCTTCTAGGTTCTGACTTACACAAAATATATGCGTTTCAGTATTTTCGACTTCGTGTCCATCTTTTACATCTTCTTCCCACGTTCACTCGCAGGAAAACCGTTCTAATTTTTAATCCCTAATTTTTAATCCCTGTCATTTAACTTCTTGTTTCTTGTGGTTACATGGTGCACAGAGAGGCACACAACATCTATCACTTTAGAATTTTGCATATCTTCTAGGCATACAGGAAGAGCATCTACCTTGCTTTCCAGTCTTCTAATGTTCTGATGAATGGAGATAATTTTACTTTGTTGGAACCAGATAAAGATATTAAGACCTCGTTCTAATTTCTTTGACGTCTGCCTGTCTAAAACCTGATTTCAACCTAAAAAATGTGCCCCTCTGACTCCAGTAATCACAGGGATTTTGCTTCGTCTGCTTGTGCCTAACGCTCCTCCCTATAATTATTGTCTCATGCTCTGTCCTTCTCCCTCCTATTCAGGTGTAGACCATCACCCAATTGCAGCAACAGGTACAATACAGACACGAGCCAATGTTGCAGTCAGATCCAATACATTCAGCTCGTTATTGTCCGCCCCCGGTAGCTGATTGGTCAGCGCGACGGAATGTCAATCCTATGGGACCGGGTCCGATTCCCGGGTGGGTCGGAGATTTTCTCCGCTCAGGGACTGGATGTTGTGTTGTTCTAATCATCATCATTTCATCCCCATCGACGCGCAAGTCGCTGGCGTCAAATCGAAAGACTTGCACCCTGCAAACGGTCTACTCGATGGGAGGCCCTAGTCACACGACATTTACATTTATTTAGGTCGTTATTTGCGCGGATGACATCTTTGTTAACCCAGGGCTAGTCTTGGTGCTATAAAATTCTACAAACCTCACTGGACTGTGTGCTTTTACTGTTGCTATTATTTCCAGGTCATCTTAACACTACACTTCACGTACCTAGCCAGGATGCTTTCTGTTCCTCCTACTATGAGGGACATTCAATAATTAAAGAGAAAAACTGCTATAGAAATAAAGTAATTTACAGAAGGAGTTCTGTACTTTCATGACTTAAGGTTGACACCACTGGGATGAGCTGAGAACAGCTGACGTATAAAAATTGTCTTTCTGCCTTTAAAGATGGCATGTCTGCTTGAAGTTTCCACATCAGTTGAACAACGTTCAATAGTCTGTTTTTTTGCTTTCTGAGGGTGAAAACCGGCTAAAATCTTTTCTCGGACGATTTTACATTATGGTGAATGTTACATGAACCGCAGAAATTTTTATAAGTCAGTGAACAGTTAAAAAACGAACCAACCTGCATGACTGACGAGCAACGTCCTGGCCGGAGAGTTGATGCGTCAACTTCTTTGCACGGATCTCGCATTGACGCCGTTACTCGCGAAGATCTACGTGTCGCAGTTGAACATATAGCAAAAGCATTTGCAGTAGGTGTTGGCACATTTCATAACGTGATCAGTAACGAGCTTAAGTACAGCAAATTAAGTGCAAGGTGGGTCCCGGTTCACGATGCTTGTGCTCTAGTATTCTTCACCTGGCCTTTCCTGTAACATTTGGTCTATACGCTACCCGCAGCTGCTGCCTAGCGGCAGGATCCCTTCCCTTTCTGCTTGACTTCCCTACCGAGCTAGCCTTAAAGTTGTATATATGAGTCTGCTGCAGTCTACTTTGCTCAAGAACTGGTTCAGGCTCTTCACCTATGTCATGTAACAAATCAAAATCATTAATAACCGGAATTTGAAATGTGGTTTCTAAGCCGGCCGCGGTGGTCTAGCGGTTCTAGGCGCGCAGTCCGGAACCGCGCGTCTGCTACGGGTGCAGGTTCGAATCCTGCCTCGGGCATGGATGTGTATGATGTCTTTAGGTTAGTTAGGTTTAAGTAGTTCTAAGTTCTAGGGGACTGATGACCACAGATGTTAAGTCCCATAGTGCTCAGAACCATTTGAACCATTTTGTGGTTTCTAAGATTTGCTCCATTTGCTGTTTGCTTGGTACCTTTTCCCAGCACCTATGTTCTTTCCTTCTTCAACGCGTCTAATTTCAAACATACCTTTTCTAATCCTGCCTGAAAGACACAAATCTTTCTTCGCTGGTCCACGATTCTCTTGTCGCGACTGCACAATTTACTGGTCTGCCCGCTAAAAATCTCCCGAATGAAACACCCACCCAGACATGTTTTTCCCATACTAACCAATCTACAGCACATTGGCGGACTAAGAGGGGCACGAAGGGGCTCGGTCGACCCTAGACCTCTGGTCCTCGGGGGCCTCCACATCGCGAGAGCCTCGAGAGTTCTTGACCAGTCCTTGTGCTAATCACCCCTTAAATCTTTGTGTAGTGCATGCGTTCCCATGTGTTCCCTCTAGTATCATCTATTTGGAATATTCATTCACCTCGTCTTCTACATAGAGATGGGAATTATTAGTAGACGAAACGGGAAAAAGCTTGGAATAGTGGTCTGCTACTAGCTGGAGGGCTCATAACAGTTCAGAAACAGTTGTGAGCACTTTGGAATATACGAGTGCAATATCCATCCAAGGGAAACCTTGATATTAGACCTGCAGCAAGCTTGTTCCTTCCAGCTATATGTAATTTTGTCTGTTTGACCTACATCAATAGGTCACGATACGGAAGGAAGCAAATTTAGCCCAACAATATGTACAATATGTACAGAAAATGACCTTGCATACAGAACTCGCCGAATTAAATATCCTGAACGAGGTTAGTGGCGGAACGAACTACAATTATACACAATACTGTTACTTCTGACACTAAAAATGGAGTGGTATAGACATTAACATTGACCGACAAGGAAAAAGGAGGGTAAATAATACAATGCCGGGGGAACTAGCTCATGACGCTGGATTATCGATTCAAGAAGAAGTTCGTCGATTTATGTTTGAGTGCATAGATCGATTTATGTATCAAGCGTCTCAACGATATACGGCTATGAAGGAAATCAGTAAAATTTTCCAAAGTGTTGAAATAAAATTTATGCTTGACGCTTCCGACGAAGCAGCACAGGAAAACATGGTAACAATTTAGCATGCGTTTGATAAGGAGCAAGTGCTGCAAGGAGTAGAAAGCTATCATAGGCATCTGCGTGTACCCAACACGAGTGTGGACGTTGCTCCTAGATGTACAGCCCAAAAAATATTTAAATTTATAATTAAACGAGACGTCAGTGATTCATTGCCCTGTACGTCACATTTAGTCCAATACTTCTTGACCGTTTGTGTACCAACTAAAACTAAAAAAATATCAAGAAAGGCTAGCAAATCTGTCCATTTCATCAACTGAGAGAGGCGGTTCAAAAATATTTCAACGTCATCACTGAGTATTTCAGTAAAATAAAGGCAGGAAAACATTTGCTATAATAATATCAATAGTAACTGTTGTTGCGCACTAACGTTAGGATACTAGCTGATATTTTAACTCTAGAAGCTTTGTTTCCAGACATAAAAAGAAAGGTATAAGAACCGATTAAAAAGTTCCCGTTTGAGGGTGTTGCTCCAGCGTGTATGCAGCTTAGTGCGACTCTGATAAGGGTGTATAAGCACCAACATTTACGCATGGAATTAGTGTAGCATTCTTGTCTTCATGACGTGCATGCGGTAAATGCGGGAACGTGAACTATGGCATCTTTATTACTAAATGTGTCCAAACAGGACAAATGTGCTGTTATTATTTTCTTGGCTACCGAAGGATAAAAATCGGTAGACATCCATCGGACAATGAAGAATGTGTGTGGGGCAGCATGTCTGTCGAAAACCACAGTATGGAATGGTGCGTCAAGTTCTGTGCTGGTCGCGATTCGGCACAAGCTCTCACGTTATAGACCTGATCTCTCCCCAAGTGATATCGGTCCCATTAAAAAGGGCTTGAAGGGTCGACGATTCCTGACGGACGAGGATGTGTAGCAGGCAGTTGCGGACTTCTTCACGCTCCAGGGCACTGTGGTTTGCCAAACGGGTATCTTTAACCTATCGCATCATTAGGATGAATGCCTCAGCGCTCACGGTGATTTTGCCTGGTTGTCATACTGATTCTGGAGTGTGCGCACTTCGAATGGAAGCTTTTTCTTCGCCCCTTATCGTTTTGTTATTCCACTCTTTATTATTCCTTTGCTCTCTACGGTGCTAAATGCTGATTCATTTTTTTAAGTTTCGCACCTACGTCTTTTGGTACGTTTACTAGACAGCGGAGTATACGCATTATAAATACTTGATTTTTATGTCGCTGTTGCATGTACATTATTAAATTTTTAGGAAACGTACACTACAAATACACTACTGGCCACCGAGCGAGGTGGCGCAGTGGTTAGCACACTGGACTCGCATTCGGGAGGACGACGGTTCAATCCCACGTCCGGCCATCCCGATTTAGGTTTTCCGTGATTTCCCTACATCACTTCAGGCAAACGCCGGGATGGTCCCTTTGAACGGGCACTGCCGATTTCCTTCCCCATCCTTCCCTAATCCGAGCTTGGGCTCCGTCTCTAATGACCTCGTTGTCGACGGGACGTTAAGCACTAATACCCTCCTCCTCCACTACTGGCCATTAAAATTGCTACACCGAGAAGAAATGCAGATGATAAATGGGTATTCATTGGACAAATCCTGGCAGTAATAACGGCCTTGATACGCCTGGGCATTGAGTCAAACAGAGCTTGGATGACGTGTACACGTACAGCTGCCCATGTAGCTTCAACACGATACCACAGTTTATCAAAAGAAGTGACTGGCGTATTGTGACGACACAGTTGCTTGGCCACCATTGACCAGACGTTTTCAATTGGTGAGAGATTTGGAGAATGTAGTGGCCAGGGCAGCAGTCGAATATTTTCTGTATCCAGAAAGGCCCGTACAGGACCTGCAACATGCGGTCGTGTACTATCCTGCTGAAATGTAAGGTTTCGCAGGGATCGAATGAAGGGTAGAGCCACGGGTCGTAACACATCTGAAATGTAACGTCAACTGTTCAACGTGCCGTCAATGCGATCAAGAGGTGACTGAGACGTGCAACTAATGGCACCCCATACCATCACACCGGGTGATACGCCAGTATGGCAATGTCATACACGCTTCCACTGTGCGTTCACCGTGATGTCGCCATAACACGGATGCGACCATCATGATGCTGTAAACAGAAACAGGATTCGTCCGTAAAAATGACGTTTTGCCATTCGTGCACCCAGTTTCGTCGTTGAGTACACCATCGCAGGCGTTCCTGCCTGAGATGCAGCATCAATGGTAACCGCAGTCATGGTCTCCGAGCTGATAGTCAATGCTGCTGCAAACGTCGTCGGACTGTTCGTGCAGATGGTTGTTGTCTTGCAAATGTCCCCATGTGTTGACTCGGGGATCGAGACGTGGCTGCATGATCCGTTACAGCCATGCGGATAAGATGCCTACCATCTCGACTGCTAGTGATACGAGGCCGTTGGGATTCAGCATGGCATTTCGTGTTACCCTCCTGAACCCACCAATTCCATATTGTGCTAACAGTCCTTGGATCTCGACCAATGCGAGCAGCAATGTCGCGATACGATAAACCGCAATCGCGATGGGCTACAGTCCGACCTCTATCAAAGTCGGAAACGTGATGGTACGCATTTCTCCTCCTTACACGAGGCATCACAACAACGTTTCACCAAGCAACACCGGTCAACTGCTGTTTGTGTATGTGAAATCGGTTGGAAACTTTCCTCATGTCAGCACGTTGTAGGTGTCGCCACCGGCGCTAACCTAGTGTGAATGCTCTTAAAAGCTAATCATTAGCATATCACAGCCTCTTTCTCCTGTCGGTTAAATTTCACGTCTTTAGCACGTCATGTTCATGGCGTAGCAATCTCAATGGCCAGTAGCGTACATTAACATCCAAACAGACGGGGCTGCATTTAGTTTCGCCGCCCCGGGCCTCCGACGGACTTAATCTGCCGCTACTACAGCAAAATCCACGTTTATTACACACGAGGCTACTTTTACACTAAACTAAAAATACACTAACATTCACTTAAACCGCAGTTAAGTAATATCTAGTGAAAACTGCCTAGTTGGGCAGCTAACAGCTAACATGCAGTGGGGGGAAGACGTAAATCAGGGAGGAGGAGATTAGTGTTTACCGTCCCGCCGACAACGAGATCATTAGAGAGAGAGCACAAGCTCGGGTTAGGGAAGGATAACGAAGAAAATTAGCTATGCCCTTTGAAAGGTACCATCCCGGCATTTGCCTGAAGCGATTTAGGGAAATCATTGAAAACCAAAATCAGATTGTCACACGCAGGTTTGAATCGTCGTCCTTCCGAATGCGAGTTCAGTGTGCTAACCACAGCGCTGCCCCCCCTCGGTAGACGTAAATTAATATGGGGTATGTTTATAATAGAGCTGCTCCTCCGAATACGCACCACGCATTCAGTGTAATTTGACGAAAATGTCGATACTCTTGCGACAGGAAAATTATTTGCAAAAACTAACGTCAGATGAGAAATTAATCTATTCGTACATTTCTATTCAGCACACTGCAAGTGTACTGAATTTGATTTGTAGTTCACTGAATTCCACTGTGGGCGTTACAGTCAAATAGCAAACCAAAAAGGGAACAGAAACGCTACAGAAGCGACATTGCGATCATCTTCCCTGCTTGCAATACCTATGATCATTTAAATTGTAGTTTTCGAGAAAGCTTTTGACTATGTCGACTGGAATACAGTCTTTTAAATTCTGAGGGTAAATTTTGGAAATTTGTCATAAGGTCTTATGGGACCAAACTGCTGAGGTCATCGGTCCCTAAGCTTACGCACTACTTAATCTAACTTACACTAAGCATAACGCTCACACACACCCATGCCTGAGGGAGGACGCGAACCTCCGACGGGGGGAGCCGCGCGGACCGTGACAAGGCGCCTCGCGGCAATTTTGAGGGTAGCAGGGATTATAAAGGGAGCGAAAGATTATCTACAACTCGTACGGAGTCCACACTGTATTTATAATTGCGGGACAGTAAAGGGAAGTAGTAGCTGGGACAGGACTGGTGTCATCGCAACTCAGTCCCAAAGGATAATGCTCGTTTCACAATTACTGGAAACGTGACGTCATTTTGACGTCACACGTATTATCGACGACCGAATGATCGGCTATTTCGGGCCTCTCAAACGGCAAAGAACCTAGAAGAGCAGCTGAACGGAACTGATATGTCTTGGAAAGTGATGATATGATACATATGGCAAAAATAAAACAAGGGGAATGGATTGTAGTCGAACTAAATTCGTCGGTTTAACAGTCAAAACAATCTAAAATGGGACGCACATGTTGACATTCTAGCAAGTAAATTGTATAAGAATATATTTGCAGTTAGTATGATCAGAAAGTTCTGCAAAGATTAGGAAATGACACAACAGAACTATATGAGTTTTGTTATTTGAGCAGTAAAGCAAGCCCAATGGCCGAAACAGTGTGGAAATAAAACGTAGACTGAAAATAGCAAGAAAATCGTTTCTCAAAAGGAGGAATTTGTTAACATCGAATGTAGAAATAAATGTTAAGAAGTCTTTTCTCAAGCCATTTCTTTCTAACGTAGGCCTGTACGGAAGTGAAACGTGGATGATAAGCAGTCAAGACCGGAACAGAATAGAAGCTTTCGAAATGTAGTGCTACAAAATAACAATGAAGATTATCTTGTTAGATACAAGAAGTACTGAGGAGGACAGAAATTCATGGCACAAGGTAGAGTAGCAAATTTTAGATTGCTTTGAATTGTTAAACCGAGGAATTTTATACTAAACTCTTTTCTTACTAATTCAGTGCCTATGTATAATTTAATTTCATTATTAAAACTACTGTTGTTGAACTCCATGATACATGTTTTACTTCTGCTTACATTTAAGTGGCTTTTACTGAAGTATTGAACAGTTTCATTTAAGTAATCTATTCACGAAATACGGAAACACTGATATGCTCCTCAACTGTTTGTTCCGTCCAGTAATTGCTACACAATAGTTTTCCTTTATAAATTCTGTTTTAGATTTTTACTGGCCGCGAAGGCAGTGCGCACTCCAGACGGGACTGAGCGCCGCTTCGCGCTGCAACGTGCCGACCTGCTCGCCACTTCTACGAGCCTGGTGAAGACGCCGACACCAGCGCCACGCACAACCCGACGGCGAAACAGAGCATCAGGTGCAGGCGGCGGCTGCTACCTCCTATCGACGGCTGGTAGCCTAGCACGCAGACGCACGCTGCAGCCAATAAGAGCGATACTCCACAAAACCAACCAATCCTGTGGTCAGCTCGCACGCCGCACTTTACCTCGGGGCGATGACGACCACGGGGCACACGTGTCTTGTCGTTTTTATCAAAGCAAACATTTTTCACTCCAGCGCGGACCTCTTTGCTACGGCTGACAGCCGGGTGTAGCAGCGTTTCAGAGAAGCACGACACGGGCAGTGCTTTTACGCGCAGGCGCAAGAAGACCTCTGCGGTCGCTTCGTTGATTCCATTCCATCCAGCCCGCTTCATTCGTTGCTGCACATGTTGCTTGATTTTGAAATAAAGGTAAGCTGAGCAACATACGTTACACCACTGGATGCTCATCGACACTAACTGTAATGACAAAACGTATTTACGTAATACCTAATGTTAAACAAAAGAAAAAGATATGTGCGTGCATTCCCGGGCACAGCTATGATCTCTGATACAGATATTTTGTGTAAGGCAGTTTAGCAAATAACGATGACAGATTCTACACCTTGTGAAGACTGTTGTAGCTCTACTAGGATTAAAATTTTGGCAATAAATGCTTAGCCACTCTCAATCAGGGAATGCTGTTCGTTTCTACTGGCATTTGACTTACAAGTGATAAAAAATCTGTGCACAGACCTTCAAAGAAACATTATACCTACAATTACCTGGTATCTAAATAGCTTGAAATCTTATCATTGATACTGCACTGAACATAATACTTTTGTATTTAGAAGGCTCTTTTACAGCCTTGAAACCCAAAGAGCTATCGTATTTTGCGCAATTGCAGTTATTTTTGTCTTATTGGCTATTTTTTTTTTTTTGGAAAATTGCTACAAAAATAATTTTCAACAAATACCAATTCTGGCAGTACCGTGCGTATTAATAATCGAACGCCACAATCAACATGGACAAGAAGGGAAGACGGAAAACACTGATCAACTTTTTCTCAGTAATCTGAAATTATGTTGGAAATTCAGAGAGAACATCATTAGTAAGTGTTTAACAATTATTTGCCACGCGAGGTAGCTGCGCTGCCTGAGACGCCTTACCACGGTTCACGCGGCTCCCACCGGCGGAGGTTCGAGTCCTCTCCCGTGCATAGGTGTATGTGTGTGTGGCCCTTAGTGTAAGTTAGTTTAAGTTAGATTAAGTAGTGTATAAGCCTAGGGACCGATAACCTCAGCAGTTTGGTCCCATACGAACTTATCACAAAACTGTTATTTTTATCCAAGAAAGCAGGAAAACAGGAGTAGAAAAGGAATCTGAATATTATCCGAAATTATGGAATTTGCTTTACATTCCCGTATGTTTTTTGATACGTATCTGAATGAGTCTTTATAGCTCTACAAACAGTTATTCACTGACGTTTATGTAAATCCAGATGTGCGTGCTTACGTGTGTGACGTGTCAGAGCTTACTTTACCGAATGACTTAATGATACGCATGGTTTTATGGTATGTAGTTGTTCACAGTCAGAAATGATGTATTTCCGCTCAGTGACTGGCACGGTAATCATAAATCCTTTAAGCGAGATGACAGTTATTCCTACATTACAGATATTGAGATAGGTGGTGGCTAACAACGGCTTTGACCCAGCGTTAGTTATGAGGCTATACACAAGGAAACAGAAGGAACAAACTAGGAGCAGAGATTAAGTTACATCACAAAGAACTGAACAAAAGAAAAAAAGAGAGGTTTATAGTTTTACCACACTGAGGACACATTTCCGATACGTCGTTTTTTTCGGAAAACTGTGCTGCAAATTGGCTTCAGGACAGAGAACACTGTAGGAGCACGCATTATACACAACATAGATAAGAGCCGGGCACGCAACATGTCCGGAGTATAAAAAGCAGTAGGTAGTGACGGTGATACGTTTTATGTTGAGAGAACCGGGATAAACTTGAAAACTAGGTATAGAGAAAATGTTAATGTTAATTAATCAAATCCCTCAGTATTTAGTTGCCATCTGAGAAAGTGCAAACTTTGTGTTAATAACGTCACTGAAGCCATCACCATTGTTCAAAATTAAGACACTGAATATGTTATAAGAAACACATGACGAAACACCCACACAATGTTCTTAATGAACAGACGAGGTTACGAAATAAGATGTGCATGCAGGCCGTTAACAGTGTTTTAACTGAACAGGTTCCGTATCATAGTTTTCTCCGTTCTCCTGCGTGTAAAATGAACTAAATTTGAGCGAGCGAGGTGGCGCAATGGCTAGCACACTGGACTCGCATGCGGTAGGACGACGGTGCAATCCCGTGTTCGGACATTCTGTTTTAGGCTTACCGTGATTTCCCTAAATCGCTCCAGGGAAATGCCGAGATGGGTTCCTTTGAAAGGGCATGGCCGATTTCCTTCCCCGTCCTTCCCTAATCTAATGAGACCGATGACCTCGCTGTCTGGTCTCCTCCCCCACACAACCCAACCCAACCCCAACTAAATTTGGAAAGATGTCTTGGTTCATGCGAAATGCCATCAGATTTCAAGAAGAGTATAATTATTCCAATCGCAAAGAAAGCAAATGTTGACAGGTGTGAAAATTACCGAACTTTCAGGTTAATGAGGCACGGTTGCAAAGTACTATCACGAATTCTTTACAGACAAGTGGAAAAACTGGTAGAAGCCGACCTCGGGGAAGATCAGTTTGGATTCCGTACAAATAATCGATAATTTGGTTATAAAAGGAACTATGACTTTTACATATTTCAAAGAATGCGTTTAACGTACCGAAACTTCCAGAAACTGTTAAAGGGGTGAATGTAAAGCCACTGACTAATAAAAAAAAAAAAGAGCGACGTTCTTCACTTGTACTTAAATCTATCTGTTGTGTCGGCTACGTTACTATTTCAAGCCAGTACCTTGTCATTTAATCATTTTGAGAGGCACCCACATGCCTTGCTCATACTGTGGCATCAAGCAGTCAGGCCTACAAGAAGAGTGGTCTGCCAAGCGAGTGGATTCATTCTTATTTATCAAGTAACATGAGCTCTAGTACTCACAATTAAGTTACAAATTATTCTCCTGTTTGAATATTACGCAACGGATACGGATAACGTGGATCAGATTCTTAGTAATTTACGCAACTCTGACTGCTCACTACGCACTGGCAATACAACATTTTCGTTCTTACCCAACGGCTTTGATCAACACGTGGCCATCGCACTGAATATGAATGGCACACACATTATAAATTCTGGATATCATGACAACATTCTATTCGAAGGAAAAGGCCACCAATCTTTTTATTTTCACTATCTTTTTTATTCCGATAAATTCTATAACCTAAACACACCATTATCTAACACTACAGTGCACTTTTTGGATAGGATGGTGGATCTTTTGCTATATCTCACACGTCGACTCTCACAACCATCATCACGAAACTTTCCTCCAGACCGAGCGGTACAAAAAGGAACATGCATAGCCCAGTGCCTCTGAACCTATCTTGCTACTCTCCCATGCAAACCACACATACTTAAATTACATGAAATACACCACACTGGCTACATGGAATACAACACAAGGAATAGTAACAACGTTATAATCACATCACTTTCAGCTTTCCCACTTCAATTAATATTTATCCCAGTTTCACACGACACTGCCCCACTTCATAACTTTTCTTTCCTACTATGAACTCTGGAGGATATATGCACGTCTTCCTGTGCAATGCAAGCCGAGTGGCGTTGCTGGATAGACGGCTGACTAACCTTGCTTCACTCTCAGAGTATTATAGTTTGAATCAAGCGTCACACGGAAACGTAACACGCAAAGTAATATTAAGAACATATTCGTCACACACGCGAGTCCTCAACTGATACCATGGACGAGTACTTCTCTTTATCCTTTGTCTCTCACACAGATTGAGACTCACACACTACTCACCACGTGGAAGTACACGTCTCTAATTTCAAGTCCTGCACGCATTGTCAATGCATGTGCGAACATTACGGAAGGCGAACTACTCGCTGTTGAGAGCAATGTTGTTACACGTATTGCCAAATGCATTGAGGTTGACGGACATCATTTTAGCATTTATTGCATTAATGTGGTATTTACAGGTAATCACGATGTAACAGTATGCGTTCTCAGAAATGATAAGTTCACAAAGGTACATGTATCACATTGGAACAACCGAAATAAAATGTTCAAACGTACCTACGTTCTGTATTTTAATTTAAAAGACCTACTTGTTACCAACTGTTCGTCTAAAATTGTGAGCTATATGTTTGCGCCATCTATCACAAAGCGAAAAAAGTGGTCCAACCAAAACATTCATATTTCTTTACGTACTACACGAATATGTAATAGAAAATGAGGGTTCCTATTTAAAAAAACGCATTTGATATCCGTCTGACCTATGGCAGCGCCATCTAGCGGGCCAACTATAGCGCCATCTGGTTTCCCCCTTGAAGCTAGACAAGTTTCGTTGTTTGTAGTTTTTTCGTTTGACGCTTATTTCGTGAGATATTTGGCCCGGTCACGATCAATGGACCACGTGTGTGTGTATTATTATTTTTTCACAAGAAGTGAGAAGTATGATGGTTCAGTCAGTTGGATGCGAACCGCCTAGAATTTATCCCCTGTGCCAATCTTTTCATCTCAAAGTAGCAATTGCAACTTACTTACTCAATTATTTTCTGGATGTATTCCAATCCCTGTCTTTATCTAGTTTTTACCCTCTTCAGCTACCTTTACTACCATGAGGTCTAGACAGATGTCCATATCCCGTCCCTCCTATTTGTCAGTATCTTCCATACATTCCTGTCCTCGCTGATTCTGTGGAGAACCTCCTCATTCGTTATCTTATCAATCCAACTGATTTTCAACATTCTTCTGCAGGACCACATCTCAAACGCTTCAGTTTCTTTCTGTGCTGCTTTTTCCACAGTACTGTCACACGGCCACACAACGCAGTATTCCAATCGTATGTTCTGAGAAATTTCTTCCTCAAATTAAGTTTTATGTTTGATACTAGTGGACTTCTGTTAGCCAGTAATGCCTTATTTTCCAGTGCTGGTCTGCTTTTTATGTCTTTCTTGCTCTGTCCGTCATGGATTATTTTGCTGCCTAGGCAGCAGAATTCCTGAACTTCATCTACTTCGTGATCACTAACCCTGATGTTAGGTTTCTGCTGATCATTCAGTCTTATTTCTGCTACTTCTCATTACTTTTGTCTTTCTTCGATTTACTCTCAGTCCATATTCTGTATTCATTAGACCATTAGATTCAATATATACCGTAATTCTTCTCCACTTTCGCTAAGGATAGCAACGCCATCATCGAATTTTATTACTGACATCATTTCGCCTTTAACCTTTATTTCCGTCGTTGCTTCTTAGAAGTATAGTCTGAACAGCAGGGGCAGAAGACTGCATTCCTGTCTTACAGCCATTTCAAAGCGAGTCCTTCTTTCTTGGTCTTCCACCGTTATTCAAGTGGTTCAGATGGCTCTGAGCGCTATGGGACTTATCTTCTGAGGTCATCAGTTCCCTGGAACTTAGAACTACTTAAACCTAACTAACCTAAGGACTTCACAAACATCCATGCCCGAGGCAGGATTCGAACCTGCTTCCGCAGCGGTCGCGCGGTTCCAGACTGTAGCGCCTAGAACCACTCGGCCACTCCGGCCGGCCTTTCCAGTGTTATTGTTCCCTCTTGTGTCTTAAACACATTGTGTATTTCCCGTCTTTTCCTATACCTTAGCCCAATTTTTTCAGATTTTTCAAACATCTTGCTTCATTTTACATTTCGAACGCTTTTTCCAGGTCGACAACCCCTAAGTAAGTTTGTTGATTTCTATTCAGTCTTGCTTACATTTTCAACCGCAAACAGATCGCCATCTAACTCTCCTCAATTTTCTTTTCCATTCTTTGTATATTATTCTTGTCAGCTGCTTGTGAGCATGAGCTCTCATGCTGATTGTGCGATAATTTTCACGCTTGTCGCCTCTTGCTATCTTCGGAATTGTGAGGCTGATGTTTTTCCGAAAGTCGTATAGTATATCACAAGTGTCATACATTCTACATACAGAGAGAATAGCCGTTTTGTTGCCACTTCCCCAAGTGATGTTAGAAATTCCGAAGGAGTGTTATCAATCCTTCCTCCCTTATTTGATATACAAGCTTGCAAACTTACAAAGCTCTTCTAAATTCTGATTCTTATGCTAGATCCTCTATCTCATCCCCATCTATCTTCTATCACGTCATCAAACAAGTCCTCCTGCCTCACAGAGGCCTTCAATATACTCTTTCCACATATCTGCTGTCTCCTCTGCATTTAACAGAGGAATCACCTTTGCACTATTAATATTACCGCCCTTGCTTTTAATCCACCCAAGGTTGCTTTGACTTTTCTATATGCTGAGTCAGTCCTTCCGACAATCATTTCTTTTTCGATTTTTTCACATTTTTCGTGGAGCTATTTTGCCTTACCTTCCCTGCACTTACTATTTATTTCGTTCTTAGCGAACTGTATTTCTGTAATCCTAGATTTCTCTGAACATTTTTGTATTTCCTTCTTTCGTCAATCACCTGTAGTACTTCTTCTGTTAACTATCATTTCTTAGCAGTTACCTTCCTTGTAACTGTGGTTTTCTTTCTAACTGCTGTGACTGTCCTTTAGAGAGATGTCCATTCCTCTTCAACGGAACTGCCTACTGAGCTATTCATTATCGAATTACCTGTAGCATCAGAGAACTTCAGGCGTGTCCCTTAGTATTTCCGTATCCACCTTATTCGCATATTGATTCTTCCTGACTAATCTCTTAAACTTCAGCCTAGTCTTCACCATTACCAAATTGTGATCTGGGTCTGTATCTGCTCCTGCATACGCATTACAATTCAATATTTGATTTCGGTATCTCTTTCTGACCACGATGTCATGATGTAATCTATTTCGAATTTTCCCGTATCTGCCGACCTTTTCCAAGCATACTTCATCCTCTTGTGATTCTGGAACAGAGTATTCGCTGTTACCCTTTGAAAGTTTTTATAGAACTCAATTAGTTTTTGTCGTCTCTCATTCTTACTAGGAAGTCCATCTTATCCCGTAACCCTTTTTCGACTCTTTTCCCTACAACCTCTTTGAAATCCTCCATGACTATTGGATATTCATCTCCTTTTACGAAATGAATTAACCACTCAATACCCACATATACTTCCTCCACCTCTTCATCTTCGTCTCGCGACGTCCGCATGTATGTTGGTTTGCTATCGATTCTGATGACAACAGCGCTGTCGCTGATTCTGTTCGCGTTAACTCATTCACTGGCCTACCTTCCCATTAACAACGAACCCTGTTACACCCTTTTCTGCTGCTGTTGACATTACCTTACACTCATGTAACGAGAAATCCGTCTTCTTTCTATTTCACGTCACTGACCTCCCGCTATATTTAGGCTGAGGCTTTGTACCTCCCTTTTGAGATTTTCTTAGCTCCGCTATCAAATTCAAACTTCTGACATTCCACACGGCGACTCGTAGAACGGTAGCCCTTCGTTGGTTATTCAATTTTATTCTTGAGATCGCCTCCGCTTTGGCAGTGCCCTCCCGGAGATCCGAATGGACGACTAGTCAGGAATGTTTTGCCAATGGAGAGACCATCATGAGACTATTTCAGTAACGTACCACATGTCATGTGGGTACACATTATGTGTCTTTAGTGCAGTGGTTTCCATTGTCTTCTGCATACTCATACCGTTGATCATTGCTGTACTTCTGCCTTCAGGGGCAGTTTCTCACCTCAAGGGCTTGAGAGTGCCCTGAACATCTGCCCGCTCCTCCGTCCTCTTTAATAAGGCCGTTCGCTGAATGAGGCTGATTTAATATGCCGGAAGTCTGCGGCTGCTATTGATTATGATTTTTATTCAAAATTTAAGAAATGTGTACGTTCGAACCATGGACCGAAAACGTTTTGAGTACTAGTCAAGAACGCTACCCATAAACCACGGGTGCTGAAATGTACGTGAACAATATAGTAAAAACTATTTTCGAACGCCCTGTACATTCGAATTGTCTGTCCTTGGCACAGTGGACTTCCATACACTAGGTGCACTTGGGAATATTTTCTAAGCTGATCTACTGTAGTGAAGTCAGCTGTGTCAGGGACAGGTAGTTCGAATGCATAGTGTAACAACAGAACAAATATTTGTATATTATATGAAGGTAGTAACTGCTCTCGAAAGAACAGATACCACTAATACCGTGCTGCTTCTCTAGAATAAATGATAATTAATTGAAATCCTCAGCTGCCGACAGGTGTTGTTGATATACCTGGATGGGGACAGCTGAAAATGTGTGCCGCGACCGGGCAAGGGATGAGTCCCTGCAGTCCCGCTATTAATCTGTATCCTCGGTGGCTCAGATGGATAGAGCGTTTGCCCTGTAAGCAGGAAATGCCGGGTTCGAGTCCCGTCGGGGTACACATTTTCAGCTGTCCCCATCGAGGTATATCAACAACACCTGTCGGCAGCTGAGGGTTTCAATTAATTATCATTTGTATATTACACTAGAACTATTTCACAATCACTTGATAAAGACAGAGAAAATGGCTCGAAAACTAACGGACTCATTCGAAGCTACTCACAATTATGCACCCATCTGTGGCTGGAGAGTACATATGTAATGAAAGTTGCTGGTTCTTTATTTCAACGCAATGCTGGAATTGCATTTAGATTGCAATGTTTTTCAACTAATAAAATTGAATTCTTCATTATTCTTCCTGACTCATAAACTAGTCTTTAAAAAAGAGTTGATACAAAACAAAAAAACGCAAGTAATGGGTAATATACAAAGAAACCCAAACAATATAGTGATTTGGGTTTCTTTATATTTCATCCATTGTGCTTTACTTTTCTTAAGAATACTAATGAAACTTTAAAACTTACGATGGGTTGATGTTTAGGTTTGTTAGCGTAGTTGCTGAACTAACATTAGCATCATTGTATTTACTGTGTTTGGAAATAGACACTTGTATAACGGACGATCAAAAAATTTTCCGGTGGGAGGCCGTACAGTACAGAATCGGTATGCCAATCATGCAAAGTAGCCGTGAGCACTGAGCAATCATTCCACTGACGTATGTGATTGAAGATGCCCGTTTGATAAAATGCCATATCATGCCTGCTTGACATACACGTCCGACAGGAATCGTCTTTTTTATGGAATCTAAGGCATGATAATCGCATGAGAAGAGATAAAGAATATAGGGCGAGTGCTCTAGTTGTAAAGTACGTAACTGATGAGGCTGACCTTCAGTCGAGTCGCAACCAGCGCGCAGCTTAGCCCACCATTCCATAACGGTGGTTTTCGGCAGATATGCTGCCCGATACACATTCTTCGTTCTCTGGTGTATAGTTACCGGTGTTTGTCCTTCGGCAACCAAAAAAAGAAAAACAACAAATTGCCCCAGTTGGACCCATGTGGTAATAACGTCGGCGTAGTTTACGTTTCTGCATTTACAGCATGCATGTCGGAAAGACACGAATGCCACACTTATCCCTTGCATACATGTCGGTGCTTATACTAGGGTTGTCCAGAAAGTAAGTTCCGAAATGGAAACCACTGGGAAAATCTGGTAAAGCTTTGCACAAATGTGTTGGACAGTGTCTCTAGCATGCCCGTCGATCGTGTCGCGTCGCTCTTTACAGTTTTGAGTGAACAGTGAGCACGTAAATATGCGTAGGGAGTAGTGTCTTCCCCCAAGTATGAGGGCCTGGTTAGAGATTTCGCCTGTGTCATGCAGCCCACATAACACAACTGTCGAACAGTTCCTTCTTCATGCCAATTCTCGGCCGCACACTGCAGGGGCAATGAAAACGCTCTTTCAGCGTTTCCGATGAGAAGTGATTGATCACCCACAATACAGTTCGTAATTGGCTCCCCTTAAGTCTCATCTCTGCTCACAATAAGCGCTGGCTATGAAGACAAAATTTTTCCACAGACAACGAGCTGCAGACCAGTGCAGATAACTGGCCGAAAGCACAGGCGGCTGCCTTCTATGACGAGGATATTGAAATGATACAACTACGACAAAACTCGAAGTAGGTTGAAGGTGTACCTAACTGTTGCAAATAAAACGTTTCTGGTTTTTACTGTGGTTTTCATTTCGCGACCGATCGGAACTTACTTTCTGTACAACCGTCGTATACGCACATCGGAGTCGCGCTACGTTGCACATAGGCTGCAGCAACACCCTCAAATGGAAACTTTTTGATGACCTCTGATAATATCTACCAGTCGATTTCCACCGACGGAATGAATTGCGAACGTCGGCGGGCGTTGTGTACACACCTTAAAGTCCCCGGCTGCTGCGTTTGTTCCTCACTACAAAAGCACGGAACGAAATTGGAGGAACGGTCACCACCATGGAATGGTAGTGCACCACAAATCGGTGTGACAAGAGAAGTCACGGCCACGCAGAAGTTGAAGTACTGTTCGGAAAACATCAACGTGGCGTCACGGCCAGTCCGAGAACACTTTTCCACACAAGCGACTTATCACTCAGCGCTCCCGCTCCCCTCTTACACTTTCACCGTGTCAGTTTTTGCTGCTAGTTGTGATACGCACTCTGGACATATCTTGTACCTAATTACCCCTCTAAGCTAGGGGCTCCAAGTGGCCGCAACTAATAGTAGTAGGTTCTGCACAGAAAACTTACAGTTGTGGCTACTATTACGCACCTCTCTGCCTGGCAGCGGCGGCTTGTGTAGCTTGAGCGTTCAACTAGCCCTGCGTGGCGGTAAAAATACAGTAATGAAAGCCAGGCGTCTGACTGTTTTCGTAAGGCACAGTTCGGAGAACTGGTGCATTGTACGCTACATTGAGATGTCAAAAGTCATGGGATGCAACGTCGGACCACCTTTTGCCCGACGTAGTGCAACAACTTGACGTAGCGTTGGCTCAAAAAGTTGTTGGAAGCCCCTGCAGAAATACTGAGCCATACGCCACTGCTAAATGAGGAGGAGAGAGGGGGATAGATGGAAAAAGTACATCGAAAGCCTCTACGAGGGGGAGCATTTGCCTGATGAGATAGATTAAGGAACCTGAGTCTATTTAGAAGAGTTAGGGGATCCAGTATTGGAACCAGAATTTAAGAGAGCTTTGGAAGACTTAAGATCAAATAAGGCAGAAGAGATAGATAACATTCCATCAGAATATCTAAACTCACTGGGGAATGTGAGTTAACGAGCATTGCGCTCTCATTTAAGTACATGGCCGAAAGAGTCAGCCTACAGGAATTGTGAAACGAACCCTGTCGTCCGGGACCGTGTGTAACAAAGGGCGCAGATTCACCAGGAAATGGGGAAACTCACAGGAGTCTGTTGTTTATTGAGGCCTAAGCGCTGTAGTATGCGAGTGAGACAGACGACAACCCAGTAGAAGCCGTGTGTGGCCAAGGAGACATAGCAGTGTTAAATATGGCGGACCTAAGATCGGCCATAAAGGGAAACATTTATGAAAAATATATTTAATTCTGTAGTAATGCAGGGAATCAAGCCACAGTAATTTTAATCTGCCATCCTCCAAAATTTTTCATGCTGATTCCAATAAAACTTGAATATTGATCATATCTATAATAGTTTAGGATTTACTGTTAAAGTGAAATTAACAAGTTTTGTAACAAAGACCTGAATGCCAAAATCTGAACGCTTTGGTCGATCTCAACGATCGACATTTCAAATGGAAGCGCATCATTAAAATAGCAAATGTTGTAAATATCAACTATGTAACATTATTTGTTCAAAAGATATTGTAAATTTAAATTATTAGTATTTTCAAATGGTTCAAATGGCTCTGAGCACTATGGGACTTAACATATGAGGTCATCAGTCCCCTAGAACTTAGAACTATTTAAACCTAACTAACCTAAAGACATCACAGACATCCATGCCCGAGGCAGGATTCGAACCTGCGGCCGTAGCAGTCGCGCGGTTTCAGACTGAAGGGCCTAGAACCGCTCGGCCACCGCGGTCGGCTATCAGTATGTACAGTTAAGCATCAGATCATTTCCTCCACACAAAACACATTGAACGATGATAGCATGTCACCTTATTGAATGATCAGGTAATAGAATATTTGTTGTAAAGCTTAGTGTATTATAGTTACTTTTGTTCTTTATTTATTTATCAGAAACCACATTGGTGCAAGCCTACTGGCCGCAGCATTCAAAGCTAAGAAGGAAATTGTATTGGTTTTATGTAAAAGAATTTAACGTATATTATATAATGAATATTATTGTTAATACATTTAGAACGTGAAAGTGTGCAAGCTTTGATTATTTAAATATGTTAAAATGTAAAATAATGTAGAATAAGCTGTAGCCAATCAGATGGACGGCTTCAGGAAAGGGAGGATATTCGGCAAGCGGGAAACGCGGCCAGGGACGGGCAGAGGGAGTGCTGTTGCAGACGCGAAAGCGGACCGTTTTGCTGGAGACACCAAATGGTACAGTTGGGATGCAGACGTGAAAGCGGACGGTCGGTCTTTAGGCAGCTACGAGGTGAAACGACTTAGAAAATTTCGCGTTGTGTGGTATCGCGGTACTTAGTCTCTGAGCGGTGAGCAGCCACGCGCCTGGTGTGAACTCTAATTTTTCGCGTAGATAACTTGTATTTCGTGATGAGATTGTGAATGATCGAACTGTGTCAAATGGATATGCGATCGAGTGTAACAGTAACTCTAAATACGACCACTTTCGCTATTAGTTTGCTTTCTGAATAAACATTATTCTAACCAAATCGCAACTGTGTGGCCTACATCATCTGAGTCGTTAACTTAATTCCTGATATTATTATTACTGTTATTATTTGTTATGTTAACTTTTTATTTCGCGAACTTGCCATCAGGCAGACAATTTTACCAAAGGGTCACATATGTCTAATAATTGTAATGCGACACGTGCATTTCAACCCCTAACGTGTTTGAGCCAAGACATTTCGACGAAGAGGAACCGGATGTACGCCCGAACATCTTTGAGATGTTAGCTTGCAGGAAGTGGCAACAAAATGACTATTCACGTTGGTGTGTAAAATATATGAGTCTGGCGACATACGATCAGACTTTCGGATCAATATCATCTACACAATTCCGAAGACTGCAAGAGCAGACAAGTGCGAGAATTGTAGCACAATCAGCTTAGCAGCTCACGTATCGAAGTAGCTAACAACAATAATATATACAAGGATGGAAAAGAAAATTGAGGATGTGTTAGATGACGACCAGTTTGGCTTTAGGAAAGGTAAAGGCATCAGAGAGGCAATTCTGACGTAGCGGTTGATAATGGAAGTAAGACTAAAAAAACTCAAGACACGTTCATAGGATTTGTCGACCTGGAAAAAGCGTTCGACAATGTGAAATGGTACAAGATGTTCGAAATTCTGCCAAAAATAAGGATAAGCTACAGGGCGAGACAGGTAAGATACAATATGTACAACAGCCAAGAGAGCATAATATGAGTGGACAACCAAGAACGAAGGGCTCGGATTAAAAGGGTGTAAGACAAGGATGAAGTCTTTTGCCCATACTGTTCAATTTGTACATTTAACAAGCAATGATGGAAATAAAAGGAAGATTCAGGAATGGAATTAAAAATCAGGGTAAAAGGATATCAACGATACGGTTTTCTGATGACATTGCTATCCAGAGTGAAAGGGAAGAAGAATTATATGATCTGCTGAATGGAATGAACACTCTAACGAGTACAGAATATGGACTGAGAGTAAATCGAACAAAGACGAAAGTAATGAGAAGAAGCAGAAATGAGAACATAGAAAAACTTATGAAGCTTCCTCTTTGTATGTAAAGAATGACAGCGCTGGAAAAACTCTTACGTTATTTGATTTTCAAGCACCTGAGCAAAACTGAACGTACTCAGACAGTTCTCTCTTTACATATTCTGATCATCACCAAACTGAGACGCAATATTTTTAGCGCAACGCAATCTGACTTTCAATAATCCCTACAAAAGAATGGCCCTGACTAACAATAACCTATACCTTTCATGAATCACTTACCTCACAAAAATCTTCGCTACTCGAACTACTGCAATACAGCGAGCGCCAATACTGCCAGCTAAATGAAAGATTCTAACTACTGAAGGCACTAACTACGGACAGGCATAGGTAGTAAATGAAAGATTTTGATGGGGAACAAACAATGTATTTGCGTTAATAGTGTTCAAAAGTCATTATGTATATATAACATCCAGTGTTGCAAATTTCCTATTTCTGACGGACACACATCTAGATCGTCCGCTCATAGTAACCTCTCAGAACTCTGGCATCTCTCTCTCCCATCCACCACTGCTGGCGGCTCACCACTGTTCACATCCAACTGCCCAACACTACACAATCGAATATTCCAACAATGAGCCCAACCAGCCACAGACTGCACTCAGCGCAGTCAGCGATTTTCATACAGAGCGCTACGTGGCGTTACCAACAGAAAAGCCTGAACAGCCTACTTAACTTAACATTAGGATAGATGGTTACGAAGTAGACGAAGTTAACTAATTCTGCTACCTAGGCAGCAAGACAACCAATGACGGACGGAGCAAGGAGGACATCAAAAGCAGACTAACACTGGAAAAAATGGCATTCCCGGCCAAGAGAAGTTTGCTAGTATCAAATATAGGCCTTAATTTTGGGAAGAAATTTCTGAGAATGTACGTTTGGACCACAGCGTTGTATGGTAATTAAAAATGAACATTGGGAAAACCGGAACGGAGGAGAATCGAAGCATTTGAGACGTGGTGCTACAGACGGATGTTGAAAATTGGGTGGTCTGATAAGGTGATGAATGAGGAGGTTCTGCGCAGAATCAGAGATGAAAGGAGAAGCGACAGGATGATAGGACATTTGTTATGACATGAAGGAATGACTTCCATGGTACTAGAGTGAGCTGTAGAGGGCAAAAACTGTAGAAGAAGACAGAGATTGGCATGCATCCAGCAAATAATTGAGGGCGTAGGTTGCAAGTGCTACTCTGAGATGAAGAGGTTGGCGTAGGAAAGGAATTCATGGCGGGCTGCATCAAACAATTCAGAAGACTGACGACTCACTTTGCTGTGCAGGATTTTGTGCGCGAGCACGCTTCTCGATTACGTGCCGTAAATGTTCGATGGGATTCATGCCGGGCACTTGGGTGGCCATATCATTTGCTCAAGTTGTCCAGAACGTTGATCAAACGAGTCGCGAACAGTAGTTGTCCGGTGACTGGACTCATTGTCGACAAAAATTCCATCGTTGCTTGGCAATATGACTTCCATGATTAGTATTGTGGTAGCGGGCGGGCATACAGGTCCTCCGACTAAGGTAAGACCGTCGCATTGAACAGAGATCATACTGAAAAATCGTATTTTTAACCAAAAGTGTTTTAAGGGAGACACCCGGTATACGTGGTCCATTGATAGTGACCGGGCCAAATATCTCACGAAATAAGCATCAAACGAAAAAACTACAAAGAACGAAACTCGTCTAGCTTGAAGGGGGAACCCAGATGGCGCTATGGTTGGCCCGCTAGATGGCGCTACCACAGGTCAAACGGATATCAACTGCGTTTTTTAAATAGGAACCCCCAGTTTTTATTACATATTCGTGTAGTGCGTTAAGAAATATGAATGTTTTAGTTGGACCACTTTTTTCGCTTTGTCACAAACGTACAAGTACGTGGTATCACGTAACATTCCGCCAGTGCGGACGGTATTTGCTTCGTGATACATTACCCGTGTTACAATGGACCGTTTACCAGTTGCGGAAAAGGTCTATATCGTGTTGATGTATGGCTATTGTGATCAAAATGCCCAAGGGGCGTGTGCTATGTATGCTGCTCGGTATCCAGGACGACATCATCCAAGTGTCCGGACCGTTCGCCGGATAGTTACGTTATTTGAGGAAACAGGAAGTGTTTAGCCACATGTGAAACGTCAACCACGACCTGAAACAAATGATGAAGCCCAAGTAGGTGTTTTAGCTGCTGTCGCGGCTAATCCGCACATCAGTAGCAGACAAATTGCGCGAGAATCGGGAATCTCAAAAACGTCGGTGTTGAGAATGCTATATCAACATCGATTGCACCCGTACCATATTTCTATGCACCAGGAATTGCATGGTGACGACTTTGAACGTCGTGTACAGTTCTGCCACTGGGCACAAGAGAAATTACGGAACGATGACAGATTTTTTGCACGCGTTCTATTTAGCGACGAAGCGTCATTCACCAACAGCGGTAACGTAAACCGGCATAATATGCACTATTGGGCAACGGAAAATCCACGATGGCTGCGATAAGTGGAACAGCAGCGACCTTGGCGGGTTAATGTATGGTGCGGCATTATGGGAGGAAGGATAATTGGCCCCTATTTTATCGGTGGCAATCTCTATTGTGCAATGTATGCTGATTTCCTACGTAATGTTCTACCGAATTACTACAAGATGTTTCAGTGCATGACAGAATGGCGATGTCCTTCCAATATGATGGATGTCTGGCTCATAGCTCGCGTGCAGTGGAAGCGGTATTGAATAGCATATTTCACGACAAGTGGATTGGTCGTCGAAGCACCATACCATGGCCGGCACATTCACCGTATCTGACGTCCCCGGATTTCTTTCTGTGGGGAAAGTTGAAGGATATTTGCTATCGTGATCCGCCGATACCGCCTTACAACATGCGTCAGCGCATTGTCAATGGATGTGCGAAGATTACGGAAGGCTAACTACTCGCTGTTGAGAGAAATGTCGTTACACGTACTGCCAAATGCATTGAGGTTGACGGACATCATTTTGAGCATTTATTGCATTAATGTGGTATTTACAGTTAATCACGATGTAACAGTATGCGTTCTCAGAAATGATAAGTTCACAAAGGCACATGTATCACATTGGAACAACCGAAATAAAATGTTCAAACGTACCTACGTCTGTATTTTAATTTAAAAAACCTAGCTGTTACCAACTGTTCGTCTAAAATTGTGAGCCATATGTTTTTGACTTTTACAGCGCCATATATCACAAAGCGAAAAAAGTGGTCCAACTAAAACATTAATATTTCTTTACGTCCTACACGAATATGTAATGAAAAATGGGGGTTCCTATTTACTAAAACGCAGTTGATATCCGTTTGACCTATGGCAGCGCCATCTAGTGGGCCAACCATAGTGCCATCTGGTTTCCCCCTTCAAGCTAGACAAGTTTCGTTCTTTGTAATTTTTTCGTTTGACGCTTATTTCGTGAGATATTTGACCCGGTCACGATCAATGGACCACCCCGTATAACAAATCTGCTTTTAGAAAATAGTGTTGCATTACTTATCGAACGGCCCTTGTATTATACATTAAATACTGGGAATTCTGTGCGACCTGGATTTCGACGCACTGTGTACAGTAGCGTGGAATTGTTGTACGTAATGTACATTATTCATGTTACTGATAGAAGTTTTAGCGTCCAATCTCCTTTGTCCATGGTGAGCGCTCCTCCGTTACAGGACGGACGAATACGTTTAAGAACACCGTATTTCCGTTGTCTTCTAAAGGAACGATCTCTTACCGAGAATGTTTACAGCAATCCTACTTGCATATTACCTCCAAACGGCCGGATATAAACTAGTCATCGTGCCCGGCACCATTAACTCGAACTGATTACCACCTTTACGAGCTCTCACAAAGCGGAGGCCATTAGCGCCACCGGTGCTAGCGTTTTAGCAGCAGTCGGTTGCGTGACGCGTCGTCAAACCGCGTGGAAGAGAGAGAGCTTCGTAATTCAAAATTTATTTCGTCACATAATGCGTCGTTTTCCACCTGAATTAGCAATTTAGTACGCTTCGCAGTCAGGCGGAGATGTTTTTTCTCTGTATGTATTCCAAATGTCAACAGGTACTTCCCTTAATGGGGTTCCGGAGGCACGCGAGCCCGGATGCTGGCCGGCTACTGCAGTGCCGATGCTTTCGGCGCGGTTCAGGGCCGAGAGCGCGAGCAGACGGCGACGACCAGTGGCGGCGGCGGCCGATCGCGGGATTCCCAGGAGGTGGATGATCTCCAAATCAGTGCCCCGCAGCCGGACACGAACGCTTGTAATTGGTGGCCGCGCTGACGCCGAGGGACTCGGAATTTAGTGAGCGGGCGGCGTCGTTAAGCCCATGCGAGGCGGCGGCAGAAGCGCGAGTGCTGCGGAAGACGCCCGCCGCGGGCGACGCCGAGCGCCGTGTTATTTGAGCGTGTCCCCCCGTCATTTACTTAGGGGCCCGTTTCTATTACCCATTCGCCGTGGCACGTAAGGTGTCTGCCCCAGCTTACTAGCGCGCCGGTCCACATCGTGGGAACACGACTCCCTTTCCGCGCGCACGTTCCGTCGCAGAGTGTCAAGTTTTCACAGATCCTGATCGAAGTCTCGGAACATGAGTTAAATGGAATGTACTGTGTCTTGAAAGAGAGGCTTTAAGACGGACATCGAACGAAGTTAAACAAGAGTAATGGAGGTCGCCTTCGTTTCTCCTTTATCCAACATCGGACCGGGTTCGGACACTAATGCTACTTCTTCACTTTGCCTCGTCTTTCCACCAGTGTTGTTCTATAACTCTTTCAATCCAATTGTAATATCCTCGACACTATGTTCTAGCCACAAGATGTTAAAATGAACTAAGTGAACAAACTTCAACAAATATTATCGATACTACGTATAAAAAAGACTGTATCGTGTAAAAATGACGATAATTATTTCATTATTTCTGTAATAATTTAATTTCTGTGTGAATCAAAATTATTATCAGAGAACTACACTCATGGACAACGACAATTATAATTTTTTTTGTTATCTGCGATAATTGTGGTTCAGTTGTTCTCCCTGCGGTAACGGATGAAGTGTTCAGACGTGAGACGTGAGAGGTCTGTGAAGAGAAAACCTGTAACTATATATTGTTAATTATTATTTGAAAAATAGAGTCGCTATTGTCTAGACGTCGATTTGTATTTATTTCAATTGTAATCCAATCTAATTAATGTTTTTAAGTGTTAACTTTCAGCTCTGCAATTAGGAGCGCAGCCATTAGGGCTAGTAACTTACAGCGGAGGTTACTAATGGCTGGTATAAAAAATATGACGGTATTTATCATTGAAAACGATTTTAAGTGCTAAAGAATAGAGATAAAAGGCTTAAAGAGTTTTATCTAAATATATTACCGTGATATAATAGGAATGGAAGATAACAATAGACAAATTGACTATCGTCTGTCTGCCGCCATCTTAGCGAAAATATCTCCGTGGCAGTTTTGAATCGAGAATTTTAACAAACATAAATGTTGTTAGAAATAAATGAATGAAAATAAATGTGCACCGGTGGTCCCGAATCAACTTTAAAAGACAGAATTCAACTTAGAGTGAATCTTTAAAAATAGTGTTCACAGAACGTTACGTAGTATCAATTTCTTATTTGCTGATTTATGAAGCCTAATTGTTTCTGACGATTTACATGAAATATTTTCATGGGAGACATACGTCAGTGTTGTGCGCGGGTAGTATTTTGTGACTAAATGTTTCCTTTGCTAGAGAAAAGTGCTTCCATCTTAAGTAACACTTTTGTAAAATCTGATAAATGATATGCAATTTAGTGCCACTGACACGACTTTACAGACAACATTTCTACACAACGTCAAGTGGAGATTCTGTAGCAGAGTGGCAAATACTAGCCGGGATAATCATTTTTGAGACCAAACGAATTGTTACGCTGACAATAGGTAACTGGTTTTATATTTTTTTGATCTATCTCAAATATCATTTATAAGTAATTATACTCACGAAATACTATAAACCGGTTCCGCCACACAATCCAGGTTCCTTCTTCCCGTACTGGTTTTTACTGAGTCAATCTATCTTGCTCTTACCATGAAACGCGTCCTCCATCATTCGCTTTGGTTTTTTTCCATCCACCATTCTCTTTACGTATCCAAACCACTTTAACCTGTTCTTCTCGATTCTCACGTCCAGATTTTCTACTCCAATTTCTTTCCTAACGTCTACATTTCATTCTTGTCTCTTATCGCTTTCCCTAATATACTTCTTTGGAATTTCATTTCACTGGCTTGGATTCTATTCCCCTCTCTTTTTGTCATTGTCCAGGGCTCCGATGAGTATATCAGCATGAGTGTTAACTATATCTTGTAAATCACTTCGCTTCAGTTCCCCGACTAAGCCCCCGATGCATTGGTAAAATACATCACTCTGTTCCACCATTCTGCTAACTTCTGCCTCCATTCATGCAATCTCTTTTACAAGGTTCCCTGTATACACTGACAGAAAAAATGACAACACCAAGAAGGAGCTGTGCGACATAAACGAAAGTTAGTAGGCACTTTACTACATCTGAAAGATGATGTCTATTAAAATTTCGCGCCAGTCGCAGAAGAGCGGCGTATGTAACACCACTATGAGGATGCAAATAATGTTTGCTTTAAATACACCCGATAACGGTCACGAGCGTTAATTACCATTGACACTGGACGTGGAGAGTTCATTTCAGTTAAGAGCGCCTTTAAGATGACAGAGAAGTCATTATCGACACGTCATAGACTTTGAACGAGGTCGTGTGGCAGGGCTACGAAAAGCTGGAAGTTCCGTCTGCGATATTGCAGAAATACTTGGCAGGAGTGTAGCGACCGTACAGGATTGCTGGTAGCGGTGGTGTCAAGCGAGAGCTCGTTGGAGGGCAGAGTGGCGGTCTGCTGTGTGTTCTGATGAAAGCTGGTTCCGCCTCGGGGCCAGTGATGGCCCTGTGTTGGTAGAAGGGGGCCATTTGAAGACCTGCGCCGACCTGTCTGCGAGCTGGACACAATAGACGTGACGTGACGTACACCTGGAATTATGATCCGGGGTGCGATTTCACTACTCTTTATCAATTATTTTTTGGAGTTTAGATTTTTTCTGTCAGTGTATTACATTATTCACAATTTCAATATCAAGGCCTTTAATACTGAATTGTTCCCTGTCTTCTGTGTTTCGTCTCTTTGTTTGGACAGATGAGTGCCAAGAAGCTTTCCAAAATCGTAAAGATGCCTTGCTCAGTGATCGATGTTTGGTTCACTTTGATCCTGCAAAACAGCTATGTTGAAAGTTGACGCTTCCTCTTACAGAATCGGTGCCGTGCTTTCACATAGATTTGGTGATAAGGACAGTCCTATTCAAATGGTTCAAATGGCTCTGAGCACTATGGGACGTAACTTCTGAGGTTATCAGTCCCTAGAACATAGAACTACTTAAACCTAACTAACCGAAGGACATCACACACATCAATGCCCGAGGCAGGATTCGAACCTGCGACCGTAGCGGTCACGCGGTTCCAGACTGTAGCGCCTTTAACCGCTTGGCCACACTGGCTGGCGACAGTCCTATTGCTTTCGCATCAAAAGTGTTGTCCAAAGTTCAGTGTAAGTATTCACAAATGGAGAAACAGGCAATGGGTATCTACATCTACATCTACATCCATACTCCGCAAGCCACCTGACGGTGTGTGGTGGAGGGTACCTTGAGTACCTCTATCGGTTCTCCCTTCTATTCCAGTCTCGTATTGCTCGTGGAAAGAAAAATTGTCGGTATGCCTCTGTGTGGGCTCTAATCTCTCTGATTTTATCCTCATGGCCTCTTCGCGAGATATACGTAGGAGGGGGCAATATACTGCTTGATTCCTCGGTGAAAGTATGTTCTCGAAACTTCAACAAAAGCCCGTACCGAGCTACTGAGCGTCTCTCCTGCAGAGTCTTCCACTGTAGTTTTTCATCTCCATAACGCTTTCGGGATTACTAAATGATCCTGTAAAGAAGCTCCCTGCTCTCCGTTGGATCTCCTCTATCTCTTTTATCAACCCTATCTGGTACGATATTGCGTATGATGTCGCCAAATTCCACAACTATTTGTATGACGGAAAATTAAACTTAGTAAAGGAGCACAAGCCACTGCAGTCATTGTTTCATGCGATGAAGCCGGGTCCTATACGAACTGCCCAAAAATTGCAAAGATGGGCTTTATTGTTGTCTCAATACCAGTACGAGATCGTGTATCGTCCGACGCACTTTTACCTCTTCCGATTGGCCCTGACATAGATTTTGACCGTTCTGCTGCATCTCGTTGTCACATCTATGCTCACGATTCCTCGCTCACTGCACAGCATAAAGAACGCTGTAGTGCGCCGATATTTAGCACGTCGGCATAGCCTCGCTATACAGCAAGGTGTGATTCTTGTTCTAAATGACAGTGGACAGTCACGTGTGTTGATCTCCAAAGCTTTGCAAAAACAAATATAGCAGTTACTACACCAAAGACAAATGGTTCAAATGGCTCTGAGCACTATGGGGCTTAACTTCTGAGGTCACCAGTGCCCTAGAACTTAGAACTATTTAAACCTAACTAACCTAAGGACATCACACACATCCATGCCCGAGGCAGGATTCGAACCTGCGACCGTAGCGGTCACGCGGTTCCAGAATGTAGCGCCTAGAACCGCTCGGTCACTCCGGCCGGCCCACCAAAGACACTGGAGGATTGTTCGTACGAAACATTTAGCTCGTCGACACTGTACTTGGTAGGGTATGGGCACCCAAATAGAATAGACGATGTCACAGTCTCACGCGTCTGTTGAAAATCAGTCTGTTCCACTTTTTATTACGATGTCATTTTCTGGTGCTGTAAGCTTATTTCGGCTCCGTGGCTATTATCAACTTATTTCCATAAACCGTACTTAACGCTGTCGCTGTCTAATACCTTACATTGTTGCGTATCGTAAGTGTAGCGCAGACTCTAAGAGGTTCATGATCCCTTTCTCAGAGATAAACACATTTTTGCCTTACACAAGTCTATAGCAGACAGAATTGATTGTCAAGCTCCGCGAGCTCTAAGTGAATGACTGTGATAGTAGTCTTGGCGGAGCCGTCATCCAGTGAACAAAGCGTGGCGTCATATCAGATGAGTGTGCCCCAACCGCCGTGGCTCAATTCTCAGTAAAATATTACTGACAAGTGCTAGACAACTTCCGAAGTGCCGAATTTTCGTGTTCACATCAAGAGCGTCGGCCACAGACTGGGTACCAGTGAGGATTGTGTGTGCTAATTATTGTTACAACGTGTGACAGGATACCGAAGCACTGACCTGTGTTGAGATTAATCGTCTTAAGAAGAGTAAAACAAAAGTAGTGTATGCCTCATATTGTGTCTGACCAAAAAATTGGTCGACTAGTGTAAAATATCTTGACATTGATTATTGCAAAAATCCCTTTTCATTGTCCCCAGAATGAAATTTTCACTCTGCAGCGGAGTGTGCGCTGAAATGAAACTCCCTGGCAGATTAAAACTGTGTGCCGGACCGAGACTCGAACTCGGGACCTTTGCCATTCGCTGGCAAGTGCTCTACCAACTGAGCCACCCAAGCACGATTCACGCCCTGTCCTCACACTTTACTTCTGCCAGTACCTCGTCTCCTACCTTCCAAACTTTACAGAAGCTCTCCTGCGAACTTCGCAGAACTAACACTCCTGAAAGAAAGGATACTGCGGAGACATGGCTTAGTCATAGCCTGAGGGATGTTTCCAGACTGAGATTTTCACTTTGGAGCGGAGTGTGCAGTGATATGAAACTTCCTGGCAGATCAAAACTGTGTGCCGGGCCGAGACTCGAGCTCGGGACCTTTGCCTTTCGCGGGCAAGTGCTCTACCATCTGAGCTACCCAAAGGTCCCGAGTTCGAATCTCGATCCGGCACACAGTTTTAATCTTCCAGGAAGTTTCCCTTTTCATTGTATTTAGCATTGTTGAACAGTTGCATTCTGATAAGAAACGACTCCCGTAGCCACTAAACCCGATTGTCAATAATCTAATGGGTCACGATCACATCAAATTTATTCTGTTAGTAAAAATCGACGGATTTTATCGAGAATGTTTCAAGGCAAAATTGTTATCTCTAGATATGTACTGGTGCAGCAGCGGAATTTGTTGCTGAGCAATATTCACTACGATGTATTTAATATTTTCCCTATGTGTGACAGCTTCAGTTGACAGCTTAGTCACTTAGCTGTCAACTGAAGCTGCCAAACTTAGCGAAAATATTAAATAGATCTTAGCGAATATAACTCAGCAACAAAGTCCACTGCTGAGGCATTATGTACCTAGAGAATAACAGTTTCGTCTGCTCTTCATCTAATACGCAGAAGTACAAGATATTAGACAGCGACAGCCTTAACGATTTTTTATGGGAATAGCTTGATAGTGGCCATGCAGCCTGAACAAGCTTACAGCATCAGAAAATAACACCTTAACAAAAAGTCTTTAAATGTAGCAGCGTTTTGGCATGCTACGCATTTAAAGTCGACATTATTTGCTGACAGGTGGCCCATATGATTTCCCTGCTTTAAGTTTCCTCGATGATTGTGGAGGTATGAAGGTCATTCGGCTACAAAACTGGATAAAAATAAGTTTACTATATCATAAAAACCGTGGACCTGTACGACTGGACGAAAGTTATGGGAGGGGGAGGAGGAATAAAGGAATTCAGCTCCCTAGGAATCAAAAGATAGCCATTTTCATAAAAAAATGTTTTTCGATCGTTGACCTGAGTTATCTTTCAGAAGGATCAGCAACATTCCCGTAGGATCATAGTACGACATTTCTAACAATAAACGGCACGCACTGTGAACTTCGACACCATACTGCGATGTCTATACAGTTCCGTTACAGTGACTGAAACAGCTGACCTCTGTTTCAAAGGATTACGACCTCAGCACTTTCCTGGACTGTATAAGGTTCCTACTTTATTCACGCATAGGACTTAGATTCGTTACCTTTTACAGCGTCTTCTCTGCCAATACACTACACTGGCATGGATTCCGAAAACATTTATGACGGGAACCCCAACCCAATCTCTTCACATATGATATCCTCTGTTCCATCGACAAAGTAAATTATTTTGAGTCAGTATTGCTAGACTTTCGAAAATTATATGGCTCACTCACACTTGGGCATCTTATAAAGAAAGTACGCCTGTATGGAATACCCAACCGCGTTTGCAAAAAAAAGGGCTCTGAGCACTATAAGACTTAACATCTGACGTCATCAGTCCCCTAGAACTTAGAACTAGTTAAACCTAACTAACCTAAGGACATCACACACATCCATGCCCGAGGGAGGATTCGAACCTGCGACCGTATCGGTCACGCGGTTCCAGACTGAAGGGCCTATAACCGCACGGCCACACCGGCCGGCCCGCGTTTGCAGTTCCATCGATTATTTACTGACAAGGGAACCTCCTCATCGCACCCCCTTCAGATTTAGTTATAAGTTGGCACAGTGGATAGGCCTTGAAAAACTGAACACAGATCAATCGAGAAAACAGGAAGAAGTTGTGTGGAACTATGAAAAAATAAGCAAAATATACAAACTGAGTAGTCCATGCACAAGATAGGCAACATCAAGGATAGTGTTGGGTCAGGATCGCCGTGGTCCTGTGGTTAGGCGAGCAGCTGTGGAGTGAGAGGTCCTTGGTTCCAGTCTTCCCTCGAGTGATAAGTTTAATTTTTTATTTTCAGTTTATGCGACAAACTCTTACGTTTTCATCACTTTTTTGGGGTGATTATCATATCCACAAGAAAACCTAAATCGGGCAAGGTAGAAGAATCTTTTTATCCATTCGCCAAGTGTATAAGTTTGGTGGGTCGACAACATATTCCTGTCATGTGACGCACATGCCGTCACCAGTGTCGTATAGAATATATCAGACCTGTTTTCCTGTGGAGGAATCGGTTGACCTATGACCTTGCGATCAAGTGTTTTCGGTTCCCATTGGAGAGGCACGTCCTTTCGTCTACTAATCGCACGGTTTTGCGGTGGGGTCGCAAAAGACAGACACTAAACTTATTACAGTGAACAGTAAACTTATTACAATGAACAGAGACGTCAATGAACGAACGGACAAATCATAACTATGCGAAAATAAAAAAAGTAAACTTTTCACTTGAGGGAAGACTTGAACCAAGGACCTCTCCTTCCGCAGCTGCTGACGCTAACCACGAGACCACACCGCTCCTGCGCTAACATTCTCCTTGATGTTACATATCTTACGCAAGGACTACTCAGTTTGTATATTTTGCTTATTTTTTCATAGTTTCACACAACTTCTTCCTGTTTTCTCGGTTGATCTGTGTTCAGTTTTTCAAGGCCTGTGCCAACTTATAACTAAATCTGAGTGGGGTGCGATGGGGAGGTTCCCTTGTGAGAGGCAGGTTGGTCGGTTGGTTCATTTGGCGGGGAGGCTACCAAACAGCGATGTCATCGGTCCCGTCCGATTAGGGAAGGAAAGGGAAGGAAGTTGGCCATGCCCTTTCAAAGGAACCATCTCTGCTTTTGCCTGAAGCGAAATCACAGAAAACCTAAGCCAGGATGGCCGGAGGCTGGTTTGAACCGTCCCCGATGCGAGTCCTGTGTGCTAACCACTGCGCCACCTCATTCGGTCTGAGACGGAGGACCAAGCAAATTATTTTGGACAGAAATTCTTCCGCAGGCACTGAAGTAGTGTCAATGAGTCACATCTACAGTCAGTTACGATACATATATACACTCTAAGGCAAAAAAAAGAACTGCTACGTACCTCGAATGAATTATCCGAATGGGACGGAAATAGGTTGATGTGATGTATACGTATCAACAAGTGACTGGATGATTTATTGAAGAGAAGCAGTTTCGCAAATGGAAAAAGAGTAACGCGTTGGTCCACCCCTGGTCCTTATGCAAGGTTAATCGGCTTGACATTGATTGCCAGAGTTGTTGAATGTCCTCCTGAGAGACATCCTGCTAAATTCTGTCCAACTGCCGCGTTAGATAGTCCAAATCGTGAGATGTCTGGAGGGCTCCGCCCTTAATGCTCCGAATTGGAGAGAGATCCGGTGACCATGCTGGTGAAGGCAGGGTTTCGAAAGCACGAAGACACGTAGCAGGAACCCTCGCTATCCGTGCGCGGGCATTATCTTGCTAAAATGAAAGCCCAGGATGGCGTAGAATATCGTCAAGTTGTAAGCGTACCGCGGATGACACCCAATGGAGTCCTGCTGTGAAAAGAAATGAGACTCGGGACCATCACTCCCGGTTGTAGAGCCGTATGGCGGGCAACAGACAGACTGGTACCTCACCGCTGTTCATGGCGTCTCCAGACCCGTCTTCATTGGTCATTGGGACTCAATTCGAAGCAAGAGTCATCGCTGAGGACAATTTTACTCCAGTCAATGAGACTACAGGTTGAAGATGTGTCTGAGGACGTCCCAGGCAGCGGTGGGATATCAACCTGAATGTCACACGCCATACAGCTTGACGATCAGGAATGATTGTGTGGGGTGCCAGTTCATTTCACTGTAGGACCCCTATGGTTGTCATCTGCAGCGTCTTTACAGCATAGCGCTACGTCGACGATATTCGTCATCCAGTTTTGTTGCTCTTCATGGCAAGCTATCCTGAGATTGAAAGTTAATGCTGTGGGGACTATATAAATGATTGAGAATGAAACAAAATTTACTAGAATTCTAACAACATCTTTTTTTTCAAAAGAAAAAGAACAGACATAAATTATACTAAACGAGTTATTGATTGAAAACTGTAAACAACTAACAGGTAGTTTAAGACCACAATGGACAAGGATCCTGGGTGGCAGAAGTGGGTCAAGTACTCTGCCCCTAAAAATGTGGATAACGCTATCTGAATTGTTCTGGCGCTGAGCAACTTTGTTTGATTAAATCTAGTGTGGTTTCACTACATAGGAGTAGCTGACAGCAAGTGGCGATTGAGATCTCTACGCCCCGACAATGCCGGAGCAGCAGTACGGTACCCTGTTTGCGTCGTGAGGTGAAGTAACTTGCAGCTGGCGAGATGGGTGCGGTGGAGGTGAGACGTGAGGCGGCACCTGTGAATCGATCACAGCCACGAAAGACATGCAAAAATCTCACGGTCTAGCGATCAGGCAGACAGATCGCAATTTACTCTCTACCAGAGCCCTGAAATGATGGTAGATTGGCCGGCCTGTGTGGCCGAGCCGTTCTAGGCGCTTCAGTCTGGAACCGCGCGACCGCTACTGTCGCAGGTTCGAATCCTGCCTCGGGTATGGATGTGCGTGATGTCCTTAGGTTAGTTAGGTTTAAGTAGTTCTAAGTTCTAGGGGACTGAGACCTCAGAGCCATTTGAACCATTTTTTTGATGGTAGATTTCTGTGTGTGACACACCCGTTTGCTGGTCATAGCAAGGGCCAATTTGGCTCACTTATACGACAGAGCACACAAGTGTACCAAACGTCAAGACTGGTAAACCAAAAACGAGTAAGTATCCCCTCTGCAAACGAGTAGTCCGAGACGTTTGAAGTCACATTGTTGGTACAGCAAGAACTTCACCACAGGCTCTCCAGTTTAACTACTCACAAGTGAAGTCAGTCTCAGGACAGGTGCCAAGCACCAACCACTGATGCCAGAGCTTCGACCACAAGTCTTCTTACCAGATCAAAGTCCAGCAGGTGAGTGGTTTGCACCTATTCAGGAAAAAAAATCCGTTTTCCCGCAAAGTGCACAAGCGACACCACCTTCACATCATCTTGAGACAATCATAGGGCTCTAGAGGCTCTAAATATCTCCTCCCACAGAACAGCACAAACTCCTGTCGAACCAGGGCAAGAGTTAAGAAACCTGCATCTCTGGAAAAAAAAGAAACCGCCAATTTCAGGCTTTTTTAAGTTTTCACAAAGGGGGAAGATGTTTCTCTCCAAAGTCACATCGCTTCCCATGGCAACAAGGAAACAGATACAGTCTTAAACATCTTTATTTAAATCGCCTGTGACTTGAAACTTGTTAGTCCTAGCTATGAGGTGTAGTAAACATTCTATCTCTAAACGTTTCTCAGATGCCTGAGTTTCTTATACAACTGAGGCAGCTGATGGAAGTGGGTCACAGGCCTTTCTGCAGCATTGGCTAACATGAAAACTTGCGAATATTTATTATGTGTGGCTCTGCACACAATGCCTGGTTTATGAACCCACTGTGTAGACGCATCCCTTCAGTCTGTTGCCCCCAGCCCAGGCTTTGGCTGGTGCCAGTGCAGGTATTGTGGCATTGTTCTGCTGGAGACCTGTCTCAATGAGGGGCTACTCTGTCTGCCCTGTATGGCTGTCTACCTGTCTGGCAAGATTTACAGAGGGATGGGCTCGCTGTCAATTTCTTTCAACTCCCAACACACCATTTGTAAGAGCAAAGAACCAAAAAAATTCCTCATGCTTTTAGCGCCCTACTAGGCTCCGTAACGTCTGCTCAGGCCATTAACATTCTAGTGTCTTGCTCAAGTTGCGTAAGGGTGTAATAAAATATGCAACAAATAGGTGAGAGAATAACTTGTCCTTTCTCAACCTTACATTTTAGCAAGATAAAGCTGCCGCACATGGCGAGAATTTCTACTGATTTTCTTCGTGCTTGCCTAACCCTATCTTTACCTGCAAGATCGCCAGATCACTCCCCAGTTGGCAATGTTCAGAGCATTATGGGCAGGATCCTCCAACCAGCTCTGGATTGTGATGATCAAACTCTCCAATTGGACAAAATTTGGCATGATATTGCTCAGGAGGACATGCGACAACTCTATCAGTCAAGCTGGATAACTGCTTACATAAGGGCAAAAATGTGGACTGATGCATTACTGACTTTAGTTTCTGAAGCTCTTTCAGTTGAATAAATAATTGAATTTTTCTGAATTGTAATCATTTTTGTCTGAACATGTACATCACATCTACCGACTTTTGTGCTATTCGGATATTTCCTTCATGGTGCACTGCTTTTTCTTATCTTTTTTTCATTAGAGTGTATTTGAGAGGGACTAAGTGCACACATATGGAGGGAAAAGTCATCCAGGCTCAGTTGTAGGTGAATAAAATGACTGGTTACGATTAATTGGTAAAATACTGGAAACTGAAATTTGTCTACAAAGAGATTGCATACAAGACTCTTGTACTACCCATACTAGAACACTGCTCAAGTGTTCGGGACTCATGTCAGGTCGTACTAATCGGGATCACTGAGAGTGTACAATGAAAGGCGGCGCGAGTGGCCAGAGACTTATTTGACTAGCAAGGGAATGTAAGTTAATTCGGAGGAAACTGTGCACACTCAAGCGAAAATTACTATTTTGACACATTCATAATAAATAATCTGAAACAGATTGCATGTGTGATTCCTGTAGTTCCTTTACTTTTGCTGTACTAAGTCTGTAAAAAAAAGTGCAATGAAGTTTAACAGCAAATATCACAAAGACGCGATTGCACACGATTCCCTTTGCCATCGGATAATAATTATCAGTGGCTGGGGATGTGTGCGCTTCAGAATGAAAGATTATATTAAATACTCAGAAATCAAAATAGTCGCCATTTACATTATGTGCAAATTTCTGTGGGAAATTAGAATAGTGAAAAATATTTAAACAGCAACATGGAATGTGTAATTGCTTTTATTTTCAAATTTTACCAGTCGTTAGAACGTTCATTTCTTGCTTAAGCAGTCATCAAAAGCAGAGTCTCGGGATTTCTTCTCCAGTACACGCAGCATGAGCCCAAGCAGAGCACCCAACACACCGGTACCACAATTACTTGTATGTACACTCATGCTCATAAATTAGAGATAATTGCAGAATGTGGTGCCACACAACGCAGCACTACACAAAACTGGTGCTAATAGCATAGGCACATAGGGAACAAACACGGCACAGGTCTGTAAGTCCACGGTATTGGTGACAAGTCGAGAAATCCGTCCCGAAACACATGTGCTACAAAACGCCACTGTTTTCTGCACATGAACCCCGACATCAATATGGGATATGATCACCATGCACACGTACACAGGCCGCACAACGGGTTGGCATACTCTGGATCAGGTGGTCGAGCAGCTGCTGGAGTATACCCTCCCATTCTTGCACCAGTGCCTGTCGAAGCTCCTGACGTGTCGTAGGGGTTTGAAGACGTGCAGTGATACGTCGGCCGAGGGCATCCCACACGTGCTCGATGGGCTTTAGGTCTGGAGAACAGGCAGGCCACTCCATTCGCCTGATACCTTTTGTTTCAAGGAACTCTTCCACGATGGCAGCTCGGTGGGGCCGTGCGTTATCATTTATCAGGAGGATGCCCTGAAAAGGCAGACATACTGGTGCAAAATGACGTCCCGATACACCTGACCTGTTACAGTTCCTCTGTCAAAGACATGCAGGTGTGTACGTGCACCAATCATAATCCCATCCCACACCATCAAACCACGACCTCCATACAGGTCCCTTTCAGAGACATTAAGGGGTTGGTATCTGGTTCCTGGTTCACGCCAGATGAAATCCCGGCGAGAATCACTGTTCAGACTATACCTGGACTAGTTTGAACATAACCTGGGACCACTGTTCCAATGACCATGTACTGAGTTCTTGACACAAGGCTTATGAGCTCTCCTGTGACCAGGGGTTAGCGGAATGCACCTTGCAGGTCTCCGGGCAAATAAACCATGTTTGTTCAGTCATCTGTAGACTGTGTGTCTGGAGACAACTGTTCCAGTGGCTGCGGTAATGTCCTGAGCAAGTCTACCTGCAGTACTCCGTGACCGTCTGCGGGCACTGATGGTGAGAGATTGACCTTCTTGTCGTATTGTACACTGTGGACGTCACGTACTGTAGCGCCTGGACACGTTTCCATAATCTTGAGATCACACTTTATGGAACACAGAGGGCCGGTGCTAGGACCTGCTGTGTTTGACCAGCCACCAGTCGCCCTAGTATTTTACCCCTCATAACGTCATCAATATGTGTTCTCTGAGCCATTTTCAACACACAGTGACCATTAGCAGGTCTGAAAACGCCTGCACACTTATTCGCTGCACCGTACTCTGACATGCACCAACACACCTCTGCGTATGCGGACTGCTGCCAGCACCACCGTGTGACGATCGCAGGTCAAATGCACCGCATGGTCATACCCCGAGGTGATTTAAACCCGCAAACCGCCCACCAGAGCGTTGTTTCACCATGTATCAGCATTATCCTTAATTTATGAGCATGAGTGTAGATCTCCGCAGATGCAGCGTAACTCATTGGGTTTCTTACCACTTGTATCTAGTGGTTTCAGTGCACCAGGAACCTGGTTATTGTAGTCATCGTCACTGACATCAAATGCTGGAAGCATCCAATACCTCCCATGACTCTGATGACTCCGATATTTGCTTCTATTTCTATTTTTTCTATGGTTGTTCAGTAAAGCATATATGTACAGCTTTCTCATTCTTGTTCAACTCACAAGGGGAGGCCACGACGTTGGGATCGCGGATTTTCTTAAAACTCTGCACAGCTTTAGTAGGCCATTAAAACAACATAAGTAGCAAGGTGCTCCACTCTTGCAATTCCGAGAAAATCGAAAGAGAAGTTTTCACGCCTCTATTATGTACATCGTGTATCTGTGCAAAGGAATACACTGTGGTTATGTGGTTAGTGTCCGAGCATGACAAGCGTGTCGCGGACGAGGCAACGGTTCGAATTCCGCTAACACATGACCGCAATGAGTTTTTACGACAGGCACCTTTGCACAGCTACATGATTTACATAATAGACACGTAAAACATTGTTGTTTTAATAACCTTTCAAAGGTGTACAAAATCTGAAGCAAATCCGTGATCCCAACGTTGTGGCCTTCCCTTGTCAGTATGTTAGTACTTTTCGTTTCTCACTTTCTCCTTCTTTTCAGCTTCTTCCAACTCCTTTTTCACGGAATTACGGACCTGTTCTCTTTATCCAGGTCTGCCATTACATACAAACGCGAACAGATTCCGTACATTAACTGTTATATGTAGAAAGTATGTTTCAATAACATATTCATGTAAAAATAAATCAGTAATGACTGTAAGCTTATCTTCTTATTTTCTGCTGCTGAAAATAATACGAAAGTGGTCTGTTTTATTTGCCTCGCCCACACACACTCCAAAGGTCAAGCGCCGCCTGTCTTCGTGTTCCTGTTTATTACTTACAGGAATCGGATAAAGACAGCAGTAGTAGTAGGTCATCATATTTACCGTTAGATTCAAATACTGAAAGCGCCCTCCGCACAATTACCCAGTTATCCATTCACAAAAACTCTGAAAGACATTCGAAGAAAGACGCGAAAGTCTCAAGAGACTTGGCACAGAAAAGCCTTAAAGATCCGTCTTTTAGGACAGAAACTACAGATCTGCGTATCAGTCCCCTAGAGATCGTCCAGAAAACTGCTGACACAGAGCAAATGCAGTTATTCATCTCGCGCTCCATCCATGAAGGAAAGGGGAGAAATCTAAATGTGTGCTTTGACACGCTGCCTCATAGTTCAGTGACCTGCAGTGTATAGATGCAGATATTGACTTGTGACCACATTTTTCAGTCCTCGCGTTTTGCTGGTGTATTTTCTGCTACTAAAAGGATGATGTTGCTTCAGTTCCTCTGTGCGAAACAAATACTGCCTTGATCTTGATCCTCAGACAGTTACCCGTCGTCTGTTTCCTCGTCTCGGGGTTCTGACGTCGGTTCTCTAGCGCCTGGGAATGTTCATAATACGTCACTTAAAGTCGTGGAATGTTTCTGTAAGGTTTCTTTCTCAGAGAGAGTAAGTGCTTTCGTATTTCTTTCCGAGAAACTGCCTTCAGACAATTAAGCTCTGGATATTACATTCATATGGCATGATATCACATGATAATCATGAAACCTTTGTGTCTCGTGACTCATTCTAATAGGAGGTTTTAGGCTTTAATGCTGCGAATTTCCAGTTCCGCATTTACACACGCACGTTGCTTCACGACTCTCTCGTTTTACGGTTAACTGCTAATCGACACAGGAACTGGTAATTTCTTCAGAGTCGTTTGGTGTCACAGTATTGCATTTTTCCCCTTTAATTTGGATACAGACTCCCTGTGAATAAAATCGTATTATGCTCGGTGCTGTTTCCAGCAGTGCATCGTTAGATGTAATGTCGCACTCATTTGCATCTGATTGGAGAAAAGAGTCAGCGGCATGACTTTGCAGAAAGTGCAGTTTCTTTTAAAAAATTACAACTTTGCAGGCAAGTACTGCTAAAGCACAAATGGCATCTAATAAATATACTAACGGGAAAAAAATCGCGACATCAAGAAGGAGTTGTGCGATATAAGTTGGCGTGTTTCTATATCTGAAAGATGGTGTCTGTTCACTTTTCGATCCAGTCGCATAAGAGTGACACTTCTATCACCACTATGAGGATGCCAATCGGGTTTGCTTTAAATTAACGCTGTAACGGTCAAGAGCGTTGGTTACCTCTGAGACTGCACTTGGTGAGTGATGTAGGTCAAGAACGTCTTTAAGGCGACAAAGAGTCCATTATCAACACCTCACTGAATCTAAACGAGTTCGTGTAGTAGGGCTAATAGAAGTTGGACGCTCCCTCTACGATACTGCAGAAAGACTTGGTAGGAAAGTAGCTACCTTACATGGTTGCTGGCCGCGGAGGTCACGAGAATGTACGGTCGCAAGGAGACCTGGCTCGGAAGGCCACGCGGACCTATCGATAAGAAAAACCATCATGTTGGGCGTATGGCTCTGGCGCATCGTACGGCATCTGCAGCAGCAGTCTGAGCAGCAGTTGGCACCACGAGCTGTTGCAAATCGATCACTTCAAGGACAGCTCCGAGACAGACGCTCTCTAGCGTGCACTCCACTGATCCAAACCACCGCGGCTTCAATGGTGTCAAGCGACAGCTCATTAGAGGGCGGGTTGGATATGTGTTGTGTTTTCTGATGAGAGTTGGTTCTGCCTCGGTGCCAGTGATGGCCGTTTGTTGGTTAAGAAACTACCTGAGGGTCTGGAACCAACGGGTCTCCATGCTAGACAGACTGGTCCTACACCTAGAGTTATGGTCTGGCATGTGATTTTGTATGACAACAGGAGTGCTCCTGTAGTTATTCTACGCAGACTTGTTGCAAATTTGTACATCAGTCTGGTGATTAGACCTATTGTACTGTCATTCATAAACGGTATTCCACGGGACATTTTCCAACAGCATAATGTTCGCCCACGTTGTTGTTGTTGTAGTCTTCAGTCCAGAGACTGGTTTGATGCAGCTCTCCATGCTACTCTATTCTGTGCAAGCTTCTTCATCTCCAAGTGACAACTGCACCCCACATCCTTCTGAATATGATTAGTGTATTCATCTTTTGGTCTACCTTTACGATTTTTACCCTCGACACTGCCCTCAAATACTACACTACTGGCCATTAAAATTCCTACACTAAGAAGAAATGCAGATGATAAACGGGTATTCATTGGACAAATATATTATACTACAACTAACATGTGATTAAATCTTGACGCAATTTAGGTGCATAGATCCTGAGAAATCAGTACCCAGAACAACCACGTCTCGCCGTAATAACGGCCTTGATACACCTGGGCATTGAGTCAAACAGAGCTTGGATGGCGTGTACAGTTACAGCTGCCCATGCAGCTTCAACACGATACCACAGTTCATCAAAAGTAGTGACTGGCGTATTGTGACGAGCCAGTTCATCGGCCACCATTGACCAGACGTTTTCAATTGGTGAGAGATCTGGAGAATGTGTTGGCCAGGGCAGCAGTCGAACATTTTCTGTATACATAAAGACCCGGACAGGAACTGCAAATTGAGGTCGTGCATTATCCTTCTGAAATGTAGGGTTTTGCAGGGATCGAATGAAGGGTAGAGCCACAGGTCGTAACACATCTGAAAAGTAAGGTCCATTGTTCAAAGTGCCGTCAATGCGAACAAGAGGTGACCGGGACGTGTAACCAATGGCACCCCATACCATCACGCCACGTGATGCGCCAATATGGCGATGACGAATACACGATTCCAATGTGCGTTCACCGCGATGTCGCCAAACACGGATGCGACCATCATGATACTGTAAACAGAACCTGGATTCATCCGAAAAAATGACGTTTTGACATTCGTGCAGACAGGTTCGTCGTTGAGTACACCATCACAGGCGCTCCCGTCTATGATGCAGTGTCAAGGCTAACCGCAGCCATGGTCTCCGACCTGATAGTCCATGCTGCTGCAAACGTCATCGAACTGTTAGCGCATATGGTTGCCGTCTTGCAAACGTCTCCATCTATTGACACAGGGATCGAGACGTGGCTGCACGATCCGTTACAGCCATGCGGATAAGATGCCCGTCATCTCGACTACTAGTGATACGAGGCCGTTGGGATCCAGCACGGCGTTCCGTATTACCCTTCTGAACCCACCGATTCCATATTCTGCTAACAGTCATTGGATATCTACCAACGCGAGCAGCAATGTCACGATACGATAACCCGCAGTCGCGATAGGCTACAATCCGACCTTTATCAAAGTCGGAGAGGTGATGGTACGCATTTCTCCTCCTTGCACGAGGCATTACAACAACGTTTCATCAGGCAACGCCGGTCAACTGCTGTTTGTGTATGAGAAATCGATTGGAAACTTTCCCCATGTCAGCACGTTGTAGGTGTCGCCACCGGCGCCAACCTTGTGTGAATGCTCTGAAAATCTAATCATTTGCATATCACAGAATATTCTTCCTGCCGGTTAAATTTCGCGTCTGTAGCACGTCATCTTCGTGGTGTAGCAATTTTAATGGCCAGTTGTGTAAATTGGTGATCGCTTGATGCCTCAGAACATGTCCTACCAACCGATCCCTTCTTCAACTCAAGTTGTGCCACAAATGTTTCTTCTCCCCAATTCTATTCAGTACCTCCTCATTAGTTATGTGATCGATGTACCTATTTAATTTTCAGCATTCTTGTGTAGCACCACATTTCGAAAGCTTCAATTCTCTTCTTCTCTAAACTATTTAACATCCATGTTTCACTTCCGTAGATGGCTACACTCCAAACAAATACATTCAGAAACGACTCCCTGACACTTAAATCTATACTCTATGTTAACAAATTTCTTTTCTTCAGAAACGATTTTCTTGCCATTAGCAGTCTACATTTTACATCCTCTCTACTTCGACCATCATCAGTTATTTTGCTCCCCAAATAACAAAACTCATCTACTACTTTAAGTGTCTCATTTCCTAATCTAATTCCCTCAGCATCACCTGATTTAATTCGACTGCATTCCATTATCTTCGTTTTGCTTTTGTTGAGGTTCATCTTATATCCTCCTTTCAAGACACTGTCCATTCCGTTCAACTGCTCTTCCAGGTCCTTTGCTATCTCTGACAGAATTACAATGTCATCGGCAAACCTCAAAGTTTTTATTTCTTCTCCAGGGATTTTATTTCCTACTCCGATTTTTTCTTTTGTTTCCTTTACTGCTTGCTCAATATACAGATTGAATAACATCGGGCCTAGGTTAAAACCCTGACTCACTCCGTTCCCAACCACTGCTTCCCTTTCATGCCACTCGACTCTTTATAACTGCCATCTGGCTTCTGTACAAATTGTAAATACCCGTTTCCTCGCTATATTTGACCCCTGCCACCTACAGGATTTGAAAGAGAGTATTCCAGTCAGCATTGTCAAAAGCTTTTCTAAGTCTACAAATGCTAGAAACTTATGTTTGCATTTCTTTAATGTATCTTAAAGATAAGTCGTAGGGTCAATATTGGCTCACGCGTCCCAACATTCCAACGAAATCCAAACTGATCTTCCCGGAGGTTGGCTTCTACCATTTTTTCCATTCGTCTGTAAAGAATTCGTTTTAGTATTTTGCAGGTGTGGTTTATTAAACTGATAGTTCGGTAATTTCACATCTGTCAACAACTGCTTTCTTTGGGATTGGAATTATTATATTCTTATTGAAGTCTGAGTGCATTTCGCCTGTCTCATACACCTTGCTCACCAGATGGTAGAGTTTTGTCAGGGCTGGCTCTCCCAAGGCCATCAGTAGTCCCAATGGAATGTTGTTTACTCCCGGGTCCTTCTTTAGACTTAAGTCTTTCAATACTCTGTCAAATTCTACACGCAGTATCATATCTCGCATTTCATCTTCATCTACGTCCTCTTCCATTTCCATAATACTGCCGTCAAGTATATCCCCCTTTTATAGATCCTCTATATACTCTTTCCACCTTCCCGTTTTCCCTTCTTTGCTTAGAACTGTGTTTCCATCTGAGCTCTTGATTTTCATACAAGTGGTTCCTTTTTCTCCAAAGCCTCTTTAATTTTACTATAGGCAGCATCTGCCTTAACCCTACTGATATTTGCCATCCCTGCTTAGCCATTTTGCCCTTTCTGTCGATCTCATTTTTGAGACGTTCGTATTCCTTTTTGTCTGCTTCATTTAAAGCATTTTCATATTTTCTCCTTTCATCAATTAAATTCAATATATCTTCTATTACCCAATGATTCCCTCTAGCCCTCGTGTTTCTGCTTCCTTGATCCTTTGCTGCCTTCACTATTTCATCCCTCAAAGCTACCCATTCTTTATCTACGGTATTTCTTTCCCTCATTTCTGTCAATCGTTCCCTAATGTTCTCCCTGAAACTCTCTACAACCTCTGGTTCTGTCAGTTTATCCAGGTTCCATATCCTTAAATTCCCACTTTTTTGCAGTTTCTTCACTTTTAGTCTAATTTTCATAACCTATAGATTGTGGTCAGAGTCCACATCAGCTTCTGAAAATGACTTACAGTTTAAAACCTGGGTCTTAAATTTCTGTCTTACTATTGTATAATCTATCTGAAACCTTCCAGTATCTCCAGACCTCTTCCACGTATACAACCCTGTTTTATGATTCTTGAACCAAGTGTTAGCCATGATTAAGTTATGTTCTGTGCAGAATTCTACTAGGCGGCTTCCTCTTTCATTTCTTATCCCCATTCCGTATTCACCTATTACGTTTCCATCCATTCCTTTTCCTACTATCGAATTCCAGTCACCCATGACTATTAAATTTTCGTCTCCCTTCACTGTCTGAATAATTTCTTTTATCTCATCATACATTTCATCAACCTCTTTATCATCTGGAGAGCTAGTTGGCATATAAACTTGTACTACTTTGGTAGGCGTGGGCTTCGTGCTTATCTTGGTCACAATAATGCGATCACTATCATATCTGCTCGAGCGGAGACAGATATGGTGATGGAGCATCCCAAGGCAATATGTCGACACTGTGTACAGCATGTTGAGTTAAAGCAACGGTACGTGGAGGCCAGACAAACTTGTGGTTCCTGAAGAGGGGCAGCAGCCTTTTCAGTAGTTGCAGGGTCAACATTCTGGATCATTGACTGATCTGGCTCTGTAACACCAACCAAAACGGCCTTGGTGTGCTGGTACTGTGAACGGCTGAAAGCAAGGGGAAACTACAGGCCCAATTTTTCCCGAGGGCATGCAGCTTTACTGTATGGTTAAATTATGATGGCGTCCTCTTGGGTAAAATATTCCGGAGGTAAAATAGTCCCCCATTCGGATCTCCGGGCGGGGACTACTCAGGAGGACGACGTTATCAGGAGAAAGAAAACTGGCGTTCTCCGGATCGGAGCGTGGAATACCAGAGCCCTTAATCGGGCAGGTAGGTTAGAAAATTTAAAAAGGGAAATGGATAGGTTAAAGTTAGATATAGTGAGAATGAGGGGAGTTCGGTGGCAGGAAGACTTCTGGTCAGGTGAATACAGGATTATAAATACAAAATCAAATAGGGGTAATGCAGGAGTAGCTTCAATAATAAATAAAAACATAGGAGCGCGGGTAAGCTACTACGAACAGCGTGGTGAACGTATTATTGCAGTCAAGATAGACACGAAGCCCACGCCTACCACAGCAGTACAAGTTTATATGGCAACTAGCTCCGCAGATGATGAAGAGATCGAAGAAAAGGATGATGAGATAAAATAAATTACTCACATAGTGAAGGGCCACAAAAATTTAATAGTGAAACACGTATGTTGTGCGGCGGCGATGGCGAGGCATTGCAGAGTCTCTGACCAGAGAGCTATTTGTCATTCCTAGTCTGCGCTTGACCGCGCGAGAGTTGCGAGCAGCAGTCTGTCGGTAGTAGCAGCCCAGTGCAGTTGTCTGTTGCAGTCTGTCGGTAGCAGTAGCGCAGTTCAGTTGCTAATGGCAGTCTGTTAGCAGTAGTGGTCTTATACGGTCGCGAGAGAGTCGCGAGCGGGACGCAGTCCGCGGGCGTCGACATGGGTCTCTGGTCAAGTTGCTGAATGAGGTATATTGTTAATTAAGATAACCAAGCTGCATTGCGCACATAAGATAATGTAAAGTTTATTCATTGTAATTAATTTTCAACAACTGTCCCAATAATAATTTTGATTTCAAAGCAATTTTTTTAACAAAAGAACTATTGAATTGAACGAACGATTTCCTTCCATTTCCTTTAAAGAAAAGTTTCAGTTAAATTTCAAAAATAAAAAAAATAATACTTGTAATGCATTTCCTCCAAGCCGTGGCCAACAATAAGAGCAGAACTTTGACATGCAGTTTCGAATGAGGTAAGAAATTAATTATGATTTTTTGCACAGGGCCAAAGACCGATATTTCGGTTTAATTGAGTTTACATTGTCACTGAAGTTTCATTAGCATTGAATTGTTTTTCATTATTTTCGTGAGAGCTTACACCTTGAGTCAGATTGCGATTCTCATTTTTATTGTCATTAAATTTAATTGCTAGGGAGGTTACGCTTGGCTCCATTCCTATTAAATATTGTCTTTTAAATTTTTGTGGGGAGGTTACACTTGGCGACACCCAGTCCAGGATCGTATTTCGTTGAGAATCTTTTGAAAAACAGCCAGATATCTGCTCTTATTTGCATAGATATAATTAGGATTTGGCGCAACGCTTTTACTAATCTTGTGACTTGCTTTCTACAGGTCAACGGCAATTCGTTGCTCTGTTGTATTTGTGTTTGTTGCCTTTTGCATTTTTGCTTATTTGTTTTGTGAATAATTGACTATTGTAAAAATGCCGCGAAAGACTGTGAATAGTGTATCGCGAGGTATTATGAATGAAACTACCGACTCAAACAACTTTACCGATAGGACATGTGACACGCAGTGTAATGATGACAATCCTGCGTTCACTAACAATCAGTGCGTTCCAACCTCTAATGATGACTTTTGTCTTAATGATGAACAAACGAACTCGGTTATGTCCTCTGTTGATTTGACGACAATTGATGGCGCGGGGCGCTCTATTGTAATGAGCGCTGCCCAGCTTAACACAACCGGTTTACTAAATTCATGTAACGAACACACAAATTTGTCTAATGAAAATGAACAGGATACACAAAGTACGACGGATTTATTTGATTCCGAAATAATGTCATCCTACTGACAAACCTTTTTGTGAATCTCAGAATAACCAAATGGTTACGGAAAGCGAGACAATTCCAGGTACACCACTAAACAACACGAAGAATAGAAATGATAATTTTGTGTCAAATCCAATTATGGCATTGTTGCTACAAATGAGTAAACAACTTAATGATAATAATGAAAAACAAGACAGTCTTAAAGAAGATCTCAAACAACAACTTAGTGAACAGAACGAACAGTTAAATGAAAAATTAGACAACAATTCCAGACAGTTAAATGAAAAATTAGACAACAATTCCAGGCAGCTTAGTGAACAAATTAGAGCCGTTGCCGCGCAGTGTCATGATACTAATGTACAGTTACGCGAGGAAATTGAGGCCTGTTCAAGAAAAAGTAGCGAAGAAATTAAGTCTGTTGCTCAGGAATTAAGGGAATTGCAAACAGCTGCAACAGAAACACTTAGAGCGGAAATTAGTACAGTCGCTAAACAATGCTCTGAAAAAGCTACACAATTACGCGACGAGTTTAAAACAATGACAGCAGAACTTTCGCGCACAATGGATGAAAAGATAGACGCGAAATTCGAGCAACAGAACTCTCAAATTAACGAACGTCTTAGTGTTCACATACAAAACAGTGATACGCGTTTCCGTAAATTTATTCAGGATCAAAATAAAGTAAAACGTCAGGTAATGGAAACAATCACTGCACAGAGACAAGAAGACAAACGTAAAATGTTTGCGAAAGCAAAAACATACGTAGACAACAATATTGCTACAGTGTCCGACAAAATTAATACCATCGAACAATTGAACGCGGAATTACGTGATGAGATTTCTGACCTTAAATCAAAAACAGATACACACACAGCAGATATTCAGATAGTGACAGACAGATTCGAACAATTAGAACTAACACAGGATTCCGATGTAATTCAAGCTGACGTTAAAAAACTGAACGAAACTACACGTAAGTTGCAAAAACAGATTAATGCCTCTGATTCTAAAACCGATGATCAGGTAAAAATACTGACTGAAAAATGTGATGAATTGGCCAGTCGTACTGATGTTATTGAAAGTAATAATGACAGCAAATCAGACGATACTTCACCGGTTTCATTTAACCAAACACCTGAATTTCAAAATTTACAGCAGACAATTAATGAGATCGATTCGTCTAATAACACGTTGCGTAGAAAGTTATCGAGTTTACAACAAGAAGTAACAGAGATGAAAAGTATTTCAGTTAATAACACATCACAGCAGACGCCACTTTGCGAACATCTGTCAGACTCGCGCAACGCGTATAATTTGGGTAATCTACAGAGAGTACGGGACTTAGATTCCGAACAACCATAGTTCAATAGATTCTCTTACAGTCCTGAACCTGTTCCATCACACAGAGACGATAATTTTGATTACATACATTTTCTGTCAGTGAGAAAGTTTAAAGTGCTTAAAAATGACAGAACACAGATTCACCCACTGGATTGGATACAACAGTTTAGCTTTGCTTTTCCACCGACTTGGCCCGTAACACACAAACTTGAATTTATTTGCAGCTTTTTGGAAGGCGAACCGGCAACTCGTATGAGACCGATCGCGAGGCAATGTTACTCGGTAGAAGAGTTTCAGAATGCTTTTCTGTCAGCGTATTGGTCGAAGACGACACAGCGCGGAATTAAAGATCAGTTAATTAGTTTACCGAATTATGAGAACTCAAATTTTCCGAGTGTGACGCAATTTTTTGAGCACATGGTGCAACAAAACCAGTATTTAAGTGAACCCTATAGTGAATCTGCACTCATTCAATTATGTATCTCTAAATTACCACGATCATTAAGAGTGTCACTTTTAACAGGTCAGCAAAAAGAAAATATTTCGGCATTCAGGGATCTGCTGCAGCTTTTAGAAGTGCAGCAATCAGATTATTCTTTCGTAAACAAAAATTTTGCATATAACAACCAAGGCCAACAGACGTACAGTAATTATGATCAGACACGTAATTTTAATAGGAAAGGCAACAGACGCTTTAGGAATGACAACCACCAAAACTTTAATAACAGACAAAATTCTAATTATCAATATCGTCAAAATTTTGAGCAACAGGAATCACATTTTGGTAACAATAGACGTTTTCCACCACAACAGCATGAAAATCAGCCGGTTGGAATACATAACCAACAATGTAATGCACAAGGTCAACCTAACTTTGTTTCGCCGCGTGCACGTATAGTCCCAGATCCAACAAATAGTAACGCACGGCAGCAAGGAAATAACTACATACAGAGAAGACAGTATTTCAATTCCTATCGCAATGCACCGTATAGGAATGACTTTCACGACAGACGTAAAACCGATGAGCACAATTATCAGCGTACATATAATAACAGTCGGTCTTACCAGCAGCAAAATCATCCGCAAGAACATATTCTCATGAATGAACCCGACAGTAGGTATCATCCAGAGCGGAATACGTCTGGAAGAAGTAATAGAACTGTTCAAATAGTAGAAATGCCACAGCATCCTCCTGATAACAATAACACGTCAGATAGAATCTGACTAGATACTGTACAGGTCGCATCTTCCAGTAACACGAGCACTACTTTAGACACGCAGAATGTTGTTCACGAAAATGTAATTACTTTTGACGACATACGAGACACTCTTTTACAGGAAAGATCTGTTGTTCAGAAAACCATTTCACATCCTGTTATCGAAATTAAAATTGGTTCATCGAAATTTTCAGCAGTAATTGATTCCGGCTCACCTATATCAGTAATAAATGAAGAAATTTTTAACGAGTGTAACAAAGAGAATACCTATCCGACATTACCTTTAGGCAAAACAAAAGTGAAGGGAGCAGTATCGAGTAAAGGAGTAGACGTTAAATTACAGACGCATTTATCATTTTGTATTGGAGGTCATACTTTCCACTCAAATTTTTGGATTGTTCCTTTATTGACAACAGACGTTATTTTAGGTACGAATTTTCTGGTACAACACGACGCAGTCATTGATTTTCAGAATTCTTATTTAATGTTGAAGGATGAAAATATACAATTTGCTATAGAATTTCAGCACTCACTATCTGCGGAAGAGCAAACAATTAATCGCACAGTGGTCATTTCCGTATCTCGTAACATAGACTGTAATCCCACATTGTTCACGGATACGTACGTACATAACTATAATACTCCAGACGAAGCTGACTACGACGTAATGCAAATGATTTCTGATAAAGTTAAACAAAGCAGTGCAAATACAGACGACGATCGCACGCAGCTACACAAAATTCTTTTACAGCAAGCTCCAGTTTTCGACAATGTTCCTGGTACTATGTCCGGCTTTATGTATGAATTTCAAGTCAAACAGCACGACACATTTAAAGCAAAGCGTTATCCCATTCCATATATCCACAGAGAACAGGTTAAAAAAGAGTTGCAGGATATGCTTGATCAAGGAATTATAGAACCGGCAGTTAGTCCGTACATAAACCCGCTACATATTGTTAAGAAAAAAGATGGCTCACTTCGCCTCGTACTTGATTCACGTCACATCAATGACATAATTATTAATGAAACAGATCGACCACAGACATTAGAAGAACTACTGCAGAAATTTCACGGTACAGCTATTTATTCCACATTAGATTTGAAATCGGGATTTTGGCAAATTCAGCTTCATCCGAATTGCAGAAAATATACAGCTTTTCTCTGTTTTGGCGACTGTTATCAATTTTGCAAATTACCACTCGGCTTAACTATTTCTTCTGCAGCTTTTATTCGCGGTTTGAACACTATACTTCCGACAGAACTTAAGGACAGAATTACGACGTACGTAGACGACATTCTTATCGCAGAAGCTAACTGGTGTGAACACAATATGATTCTTGAACGTCTGTTACAAACTTTCCATACACAAGGACTCACAGTTAATCTTAGTAAATCGCACTTTGGCAAAACTTCTATAAAATTTCTTGGACACGTAATTTCAGCAGAAGGCATTGCGCCTGATCCAGGAAAACTTCAAGCTCTACGTGACATTACTGTTCCTACGACGAAGAAACAATTACGCAGTTTTTTGGGCTTAATTAACTTTTTTCGCAAATTTATTCATCACTCTGCTTTAGACACGCCTAAATTATGCCAATTAACAGGTAAAAACAGTATTTGGTCTTGGGATAAGCAAGCACATTCTGAATTCGTGAACCTGAAACATGCTTTGTTGAATGCTCCACTTTTATCGCACCCAGACCTTACCAGAAATTTTTCCATTGCCACCGACAGTTCCAACACCGCTTTAGGCGTACACATTTTTCAGGAAATTGAAGAAGATGGCTCTACAGTAATTAAAAACATCGCATTTGCAAGTCGCATTCTGTCACCTGCTGAACGAAATTATTCCGTTACAGAATTGGAAACATTATGTGTTGTATGGGCTTTCACGAGATTTCGGGACTTTCTTTATGGGAGACACACTACAGTTTACACAGATCACAGAGCTATACAATTTTTACTTTCGGCTAAATTCATACACGATAGATTAAGTAGATGGAAGCTATATTTACAGGAATTTAATTTTACGATTGTTCACATTCCCGGCACACAAAATGTTATAGCAGACGCACTATCGCGTTCTCTCAGCAACAATCAGCAAGTCGTAGCAACCAACTTCTGCAAAGCAAATTTCAGTGTCATGTACATTCAGCAAGTTGCATTTGAAAATTTTATTTCGTCGTCATTACATGACATAGCACAAGAGCAAAATAAAGACAACGTGTGGAAAGAAGTTAAACACCTTTGGCAAGATAAGAGTAATGTTACGATTAGGAACCACTACACTGTACGCAATGACATTCTGTTTCGCCGCTCTCATCCAGACAGCAACAATTGGTTATTATGCATTCCTGAAGAACTGGTTAATAAATTAATTTGGTATACTCATTTAAGTTACGCACATTACGGAGCCAGAAAATGTTTTCTTATACTGAGACAGACCCGTTATTTTGCCAATATGGAAAAACGTATACGACGAGTTTTAGCGTCATGTAAAATTTGCCAGAAAACTAAGTCAGACACTACTTCACATATTCCTCCTTTATATCCCATTGTACCTGTTAAATTAAGACACATGGCCGCTGTAGACATTTTTGGTCCGATTCCGAGAACTAACAGAGGTTTTTGCTACATATTTGTCGCTGTTGAGCTCACTTCAAAATTTGTTACTTTCACTCCGTTACGCAAAGCTACAGCTAAAACTGTTTCGAAAGCATTTGTAAAACATTTTCTATTTTATGTAGGGCATGTGATGAGAGTAATTTCTGATAGTGGATCACAATTTCGTTCTGCTATATGGACACGCATGTTACGAGCTAGAAACATTTCTCCGATCTATATATCCAAGTACCACGCTTCTTCGAACCCTTGTGAACGATTAATGAAAGAAATTGGTAAACTGTGTAGAATATACTGCCACAAAAGACACATTAATTGGGATACACACATATTCTCATTCCAAGATGTAATTAATTCCATTCCAAATGAATGCACTATGCTATCTCCGTCTGTTATACTGAAAAACGTTGAACCACCAAACAAAATTAAAGAATTAGTAAACTTCCCTACCTGTCGTCGACTAAGACACCACGAAATAATTGACATTGCGCTGAACAACATCAAACGTGCCGCAGAGCGCCGGAGAAGACAACAAAAACAGGTTTGTACGCGCCGAGACTTTCACGTTGGACAGAAGATATTAGTACGAACACACTATTTGTCCAGCAGAATCAAAGGTAAGTGCAGTAAATTTGAACTTCTATACGCAGGTCCATATCGGATTCGCAGCATCCCTCACCCCAATGTTGTACACGTCGAAACTTTGAGAACCAGAAAATCCAAAGGCAATCACCATATCTCAAACATTAAACCGTTTATTGAATGAAACCACTTTATGATGTAACATGCTATGATGTCATTTACTAATCTTTATGACCACTTATGCAATTATATTCACATGACTAATTACTGATGATTATCGTATTTTTCTTGGCAAGTGCCCGGCAAGGTAAGGTTAGCAGGTCGCTTTTCTTGTCGTCATATATCAGACTGTGCACATTTTCTTCCAGAGACACTTACGTATTTTATGAATAATTATGCAATGTTATCTAATGACATGTTAATTTCATTACATTTTTCTCCATTAAAGGCTTTAATTATCGCCTATATTAACTACACTACATACAAGCTGAACACAACGAACATCACATTTTTTCTTTCTTATATATATACGATTATTTCATGTTTTGTTCGTATGCATTATGAAATGGTGAAGACATAGCAAACACCAGTCGACTTTGACATTTTTGCCTTATGACATCTGAAGATCGTGACTATTTTACGTTTTTTTTTCTGCTGCATTGTGATATTCTGTGTACACTTTTTGCGTCTGAACACTGTCTATGCTTTTGACATATTACGTTTTCTATCATGATAAGCTGTATGCTTAATTGTGTCACCATTAACCAGTCATTATTTAGTGGGTATATGATTTAAATGCAAGACATTAATCTTTGTTCATCATTTTCAGAAAAAAATAACGTGTAACGGAAATAAATTACACAGAAATGGGAACTTCACCTACGGAATGATCGAAATAAGATGCAATAACTTTATGAGGAAAAGTAAATGGATCAGGATTAACAAGCATTAACAAGAATATACTATACACATCGTAGAATAGCAGTCTTAACTAATTTTTTCTTTCAGAATACAAGGTGATTGATGCAAGCTGTCAGACAGAACTACACATCTTAGTTTTAAGTGATGAAATATGCTAGAGATAAGGAATAGTTGTGTAATGAATAATGAAGTGATTTTTGCAGATGATAATGAATGCTGATGAAGAGTAATGATGAAGGATATGCTACTATGAATAATGAAGTTTTTCTTTGCAGGTGATGATGATAATGGAGTTATGATGATATGGATAATGAAGTTTTCTTTGCATATGAGGATAATGTTGAAGTTATATTTATGCTATATAGTTATTTAAGTATTTGTTGCAGTTCGTTTTGACAGCAGGTGTTATATTGCATAGTATAATGACTGAAGGTTTTGGAAAGGACAGCTATGGAACACATTTTTTATACACATTTCACTACCTGTTAATTCGAAGTTCACTACTTTTCAGCATAGTCTGCGTTTCTTCTTTCAGCTCAATAATCCATTTTTTATTTTTTTTTTCAGGAGAGGCTTTTCATGATACTTACTAAACTTGTTACTTATTATACCTGTTCTAGTACTTGCAGTTTTATTTTTTACCCATTTGTGTCTATAATTTACAAATGTGATCACATATACTGCCTTGTGTCACAACCTTGCTACAGCTGACTCATGACGAATGACGTTACACATTTTTCATTTACAGGAACAACCTAGAAGCAATTTTTTTTTCTCTTTTCTTCTTGTTTTCCCTTATAATTACCCAAAGCAATGCATTGCTAGCACAAAAACAAAATGTATTACCAGTCCCAAATAATGTTACTAGTTTAAGAGAATTCTGAATAGTACTGATCAGCTCTGAATAGTATGTCACTTCAGTAATGACTTCTTAATGATACAAAAAAAATATGTAAAATAATGCTTTGTAACTGGCTAATAACTGCCACTGTTTATTGTAATGAGACTACTTATAATGCCCATGATTATTAATGCTATGACTGTAATTAACTGATTTTTAATAATGACTTCTTAATGGTCTGAATAATACTGAATGATGAACAATGTTTTATACTATTCAATACTTGCTGGCTACTGAGTGCCAATAATTAATGTCACTAAATGAATTATGTTATTAATTATGCCATTAATTAGCTCCTGTTTTCAATGATGATTTTTCATGTTCTATAACTGGCCACTGAGTGCCAATAATTAATGTCACTAAATGAATTATGTTATTAATTATGCCATTAATTAGCTCCTGTTTTCATTGATGATTTTTCATGTTCTATAACTGGCCAATGAGTGCCAATGATTTGTATAACTCAATGTATTATGTTAATGGTAGGCCAATAATTGACTTTTTTTTTTCAATGAAGACTTCTGATGAACATTATTCTGTCATACTAAATATGCTTTGTAACTGGCCAAGGACTGCCACTGTTTATTGTAATACGATTACCCATGATGCCAATAATTCAATTTTATGAACATTATTCTGTAATACTACATACTTGGTACAGAAATGTTCAATAACTGGGCTATGAATGCCGCAAACTACTACTGTAATTCTCAATGAAGCCTATTATGTGACTTAATGTCCTTCACCTTATGAGCTAACTACCCTGAATTACTGCAATATCCATTTGTCCTGTCCATCCTCATGATCATGGAGCACTATATTTGGTTTTTAAACTAATTCTACGTTGGTGTGCCTTGTAAGAGCGTGGTGTTGACACGACATGCTGTCCACCACCGTGAGCGATGAAGACGTTATTATGGTCCCACTGTTTGGTGTACCTGATGTACTGCCAAAATGATAACAGGAAATATTACTACGACATTTCAGTGTCTGGGATACGCTGATAAATACTTCTGGGAAAAGAACTGCAAATTGTCTCACTTGGTGTTGTACTTCTGTGGAAAGATACGGACTTTTAGTGCAGCTTCGTGCAACCTAAGTGCTACAACCATGATGCAATCCTTCCTATTCCTTCCCTAATTCTTGTAAAATGAAGAAGTCATATACAGTGCGTGTGTATTTTTTTTGCCGTTTATTAATACATTTTGTGGTTTGCTGATATATTCTCAACTTCACTTCATGTACACTCATGTCAGTTGTCAAAATGATTTTTTACCTTTGCGTTTATTTGTTATGAAAATGTTCAAAAGTTTTTCAGTGCATGTGCACTTATGTTATGTGTTAATATGTTTTCTACTGAACTGCAGTGCCTGTGCACTTTTCTCATTTTTCAATATGATTTGTACTCATTCTGTATATCTTTTTTGATTTCCTGATATGTTCATTACTTCAGTGCGTGTGCACTTATGTCATTTGTTACTCATTGTATAGACATTTCGTCATTTGCTGATATGTTCTCAACTGCAGTGCATGTGCACTCATGTCACTTGTCAACATGATTTTTTTTGCCATTCTGTTTATTTGTTCTGAAAATGCTAAAGAATTTTTTCAGTGCGTGTGCACTTTGTTATCTGTGAAATAATTTGTATATACAGTTTTCTGATTTGCTACTATGTTTTGTACTCACATTTTGTCTTTGTCTGAAATGTTTTGTACTCGGTGCATGTGCACAACATTTAATTCATGTACTACATCTAAATATTCTGTAAATTGTAGAAGTTGATTAATTAAAGAAAAAATTTTGCCGCGCTTGGCAAGTCCAAATGACTCACCATCGCTGCCAAATTTTTGCCCCCCCCCCCCCCCCCCAGTGGAGGGTTATGAAACACGTATGTTGTGCGGCGGCGATGGCGAGGCATTGCAGAGCCTCTGACCAGAGAGCTATTTGTCATTCCTAGTCTGCGCTTGACCGCGCGAGAGTTGCGAGCAGCAGTCTGTCGGTAGTAGCAGCCCAGTGCAGTTGTCTGTTGCAGTCTGTCGGTAGCAGTAGCGCAGTTCAGTTGCTAATGGCAGTCTGTTAGCAGTAGTGGTCTTATACGGTCGCGAGAGAGTCGCGAGCGGGACGCAGTCCGCGGGCGTCGACATGGGTCTCTGGTCAAGTTGCTGAATGAGGTATATTGTTAATTAAGATAACCAAGCTGCATTGCGCACATAAGATAATGTAAAGTTTATTCATTGTAACTAATTTTCAACAACTGCCCCAATAATAATTTTGATTTCAAAGCAATTTTTTTAACAAAAGAACTTTTGAATTGAACGAACGATTTCCTTCCATTTCCTTTAAAGAAAAGTTTCAGTTAAATTTCAAAAATAAAAAAAATAATACTTGCAATGCATTTCCTCCAAGCCGTGGCCAACAATAAGAGCAGAACTTTGACATGCAGTTTTGAATGAGGTAAGAAATTAATTATGATTTTTTGCACAGGGCCAAAGACCGATATTTCGGTTTAATTGAGTTTACATTGTCACTGAAGTTTCATTAGCATTGAATTGTTTTTCATTATTTTCGTGAGAGCTTACACCTTGAGTCAGATTGCGATTCTCATTTTTATTGTCATTAAATTTAATTGCTAGGGAGGTTACGCTTGGCTCCATTTCTATTAAATATTGTCTTTTAAATTTTTGTGGGGAGGTTACAATAGTCATGGGGGACTGGAATTCGATAGTAGGAAAAGAGAATGAAGGAAAAATATTAGGTGAATATGGAACGGGGGTAAGGAATGAAAGAGGAAGCTGCCTGGTAAAATTTTGCGCAGAGCATAACTTAACCATAGCTAACACTTGGCTTAAGAATCATGAAAGATGTGTATGTGAAAGAGGCCTGGAGACACTGGAAGGATTCCGATAGATTATACAATAATAAGACAGAAATTCAGGAACCAGGTATTAAATTGCAAGACATTTCCAGAAGCTGATGTGAACTCTGACCACAATATGTTGTTTATGAACTGTAGACTGAACTGAAGAAACTGCGAAAAAGTGGAAAGGACATGAGATCTGGGTAACTTGAAAGAACAAAAGGTTGTAGAGGGGTTCAGGGAGAGCACTAGTAAGCGACTGACAAGAACAAGGGAAAGAAATACAGTAGAAGAAGAATGGGTAGCTTTGAGGGATGAAATAGTAATGGCAGCAGAGGATCAAGTAGGTAAAAAGACGAACGCTAGTAGAAATCTTTGGGTAACAGAAGAGATACTGAACTGACTGATGAAAGGAGAAAATATAAAAATTCTGTAAATGAAGCAGGCAAAAAGGAATACAAACGTCTCAAAAATGAGATCGACAGAAAGGGCAAAATGGTTAAGCAGGGATGGCTAGAGGACAAATGTAAGGTTTTAGAGGCATATATCAGTAGGGGTAAGATAGATACTGCCTACAGGAAAATTAAAGACACCTTTGGAGAAAAGAGAACCACTTTTATGAATATCGAGAGCTCAGATGGAAAACCAGTTCTAAGCAAAAAGGGAAATGAGATAGGTGGGAGGAGTATATAGAGGGTCTGTACAAGTGAGTTGTACTTGAGGGCTGTATTATGGAAGTGGAAGAGGACGTAGGTGAAGATAAAATGGGAGATATGATACTGCTTGAAGAATATTACAGAGCACTGAAAGACCGAAGACGAAATAAGGCCTCGCGAGTAGACAGCATTCCATTAGAATTACTGATAGCCTTGGGAGAGCCAGGACTGATAAAACTCTACCATCTGGTGAGCAAGATGTATGAGACAGGGAAAATACCCTCAGACTTCGGTGTGAAAATGACAGAACTATCAGTTTAATAAGTCACACCTGCAAAATACTAAAACGAATTCTTTACAGACGAATGGAAAAAGTGGTAGAAGCTGACCTTAGGGAAGGCAGTTTCGATTCCATAGAAATGTTGGAACACGAGATGCAATACTAACTCTATGACTTATCTTAGAAGATAGGTTAAGGAAAGGCAAACCTACATTTCTAGGATTTGCAGACTTAGAGAAAGCTTTTGACAAGGTTGATTAGAATACTCTCTTTCAAATTCTGTAGGTGGCAGGAGTAAAATACGGGGTGAGAAAGGCTATTTACAATTTGTGGAGAAACCAGACGGCAGTTATAAGAGTTGAGGGGCATGAAAGGGAAGTAGTGGTTGGGAAGAGAGTGAGACAGGGTTGTAAACTAGGCCCAATGTTATTCATTCTATACATTGAGCAAGCAGTAAAGGAAACAAAAGAAAAATTCAGAGTAGGAAATAAAATACATGGAGAAGAAATAACAACTTTGAAATTTGCCGTTGATATTGTAATTCTGTCAGAGACAGGAAAGAACCTGGAAGGGCAGTTGAACGGAAATGAGGCTGTCTTCAAAGGAGGGTATAACCTGAACATCAACAAAAGCTAAAGAAGAAATATGGAATGTAGTCTAATCAAATCAGGTGAAGCTGAGGCAATTAGATTAGGAAATGAGATACTTAAAGTAAAAGATGAGTTTTGCTATTTGCGGAGCAAAATAACTGATGATGGTCGAAGTAGAGAGTATATGAAATGTAGACTCATAATGGCAAGAAAAGCGTTTCTGAAGAAAGGAAATTTGTTAACATAGAGTATAGATTTAAGTGTCAGGAAGTCGCTTCTGAAAGTATTTGTATAGAGCGTAGCCATGTATGGATGTGGAACATGGACGATAAATAGTTTAGACAAGAAGAGAATAGAAGCTTTCGAAATGGGGCGCTACACAAAAATGCTGAAGATTAGATAGGTACGTAGATCAAGTAACTAATGAGGAGGTACTGAATAGAAAAGGGATCACCAATTTAGTATTGGAGGGCAGCGTCGAGGGTAAAAATCGTAAAAGGAGACCAAAAGATGAATACACTAAGCACATTCAGAAGGATGTAGGGTGCAGTAGTTACTTGGAGATGAAGAAACTTGCACGGGATAGGGTAGCATGGGGAGCTGCATCAAACCAGTCTCTGGACTGAAGACCACAACCACAAACAACAACACGTGCTCCCAGGTATTAAAAGACTGTTTCCATTAATAGTGATAAGTGGAGCTAGACGCATGGGACATTCCGTTTCGGAAATCGTTAGGGAATTCAATATTCCGAGATCCACAGTGTGAAGAATATGCAGAGAATAGCAAATTTCAGGCATTTCCTCTCACCACGTACGACGCAATGGCCGACGGCCTTCTCTTAATTACCGAGAGCAGTGGCGTTTGCGTAGAGTTGTCAGTGCCAACAGACAAGCAACATTGCGTGAAATAACAGCAGAAATCGATGTAGGACGTATGACGGGCGCATCCTATAGGACAGTGCGGCGAAAGTTGGCGTTAATGGGCTATGGCGGCAGGCGACCGACGCGAATGCCTTTGCTAACAGCTCGACATCACCTGCAGCGCCTATCCTGTGTTTGTTACCATATCGATTGCACCATATACGACTGGTCAGTGAGTCACGATTTCAGTTCGTCAGAGCTGATGGTAGGGTTCGAGAGTGGCTCAGGCCTCACGAAGCCATGGACCCAAGTTGTCACCAAGGCACTGTTCAATCTGGTGGTGGCTCTACACTGGAACGGACTAGAACCTTTGTTCAGACTGTTACGATCGTTGATTGGAAATCGTAATGTTTTTCTACATGGAGACCATTTGCAGCTATTCATGGATTTCATGTTCCCAAACAACCATAGAACTATCACCGGACCACAATTGTTCACGAATGGTCTGAAAAACATTCCGAACAATTACAGCGAATGATTTTGGCATCCAGAGGGCCCGACATGACTCTATCTAATGTTTATGGTTCATAATTGAGAGATCTGTTTGTGTACAAAATCCTGCACCGGCAATATTTTCGCAATTATGGACGCCTATAGAGGTAGCATGGATGAATATAACGTCAGAAGACTTCTAACGACTTATTGAGTCCATGGCACGTCGAGGTTTTTTTTTTTTTTTGCGTCTTCTGACTGGTTTGATGCAGCCCGCCATGAATTCCTGTCCTGCGCCAACCTCTTCGTCACAGAGTAGCACTTGCAACTGCAACGTTCTTTAAACAAAATAAATAAGAAAACTTTGCGATTACATAGAATGAGTGTCTGAACTGTGGGACGGGTACTGATTATGGCAAATTACTAACACTGATTATTTTTAGCAAAATTATATTCCAAGTTACGTTTGTCTTTACAAAAACATTTGACAGTAGAAGTTTGTTAGAAAAATACATCGTATTTACCAACTGATTCACAATCAATTATTTATACAGCAAGTATTATCTAACCTCATGAAACCAGTATAAATGCAAATCATCGAACTAAATATAGCTCTGTTAATAAGTCTTAGAAGCATTACAAAAATGAAATATCTTACTAGCCTTTTTATCAAAACAGTTTACGTACATTCTGGGGTTACTAAACAATAAAAAATTATGAGCTAACTCATCTATACTGACACGCTGCCAAAAACAAAAATCATAATTATTTATCATTTTGCCTTGCTTGCATGAAGACTTCTGCTCCCAAATTCAACAATATTGACATACCGAAATGAATCTATCATTTTGTGGCTTCACACAGCACACCACAAAAACTGCCTACTCTATCGTCTTTCGCTCACAGACAGCCACCTACAATTCTGTGCCCAGCGCTCTCCTACTCCAACACTACAGTCTCAGACCGTAAACATATCTTTGGGTCTGCAGTCTTGCACAGTCAGTGATCTGCATTATAAAGCCTATCAGAGACATACTTCGTTTATCAAACCATATTCTGATACCACATAAAATGTGCCTCGGTAGACCCCTTTCACAACCTACGTCCTCAATAATTTGCTGGATGTATTCCAGTCTGTCTTCCTCTACAAATTTTACCATGGATGTTATTTCTTGATATTCTAGAAGATGTCATATCATTGTGTTCCTTCTTCTTGTTAGTGTTTTCTATACATTTCTTTCCTCTCCGACTCTGCGCAGAATCTCCTCATTTATTTCCTTATCAGTCCGTCAGTAATTGGTTACTTTGTTGCCTAGGTAGTAAACTTTCGTGTTTCTTCGATTTACTCTCAATCCATATTCCGTACTCATTAGACTATTCATTCCGTTCAACAGATCTTGTAACTCTTCTTCACTGTCACAGAGGATAGCAATGTCATCAGCGAATCTTATCACTGATTTCCTTACACCTTGAGTTTTAATTTTATTCTTAAGCCTTTCATTTATTTCCATCGTTGTTTCTTAGGTGTGTAGATTGATCAGCAGGGGCGTGACACTACATCCCACCCTTACACTCTTTTTAATCCGAGCACTTCGTTCTTGGGTTTCCAGTCTTTTCATTCCTTTTTGGGTCTTGTGCATGTCGTACACAACCCGTCTCTTCCTATAGGTTACCCCAATTTTCCTCAGAATTTCGAACATCTTGCACCATTTTACATCGTCGAACACTTTTTCCAGGTCGGCAAATTCGATGAACGTCTCTCGTTTTTTCTTTAGTCTTGCTCTCATCATCAACCGCAACGTCATAACTGCTTCTCTGTAGCCTTCACCTTTCCTAAAGCCAAACTAATCATCGTGCAATACCTCCCCAATTTTCTTTTCCATTCTTCTGTATATTATTCTTGTCAACAACTTGGAAGCATGAGCTGTTAAGCTGATTGTGCGATAATTCTCGCTTGTCCGCTCTTGCAGTCTTCGAAATTGTGTGGATGATTCTTCTCCGAAAGACTGATACATTTTGCACACCAAAGAGGATAGTCGTTTTGTCGCCAATTTCCCCAATTATTTCAGAAATTCCGGTGGAATGTTATCGATCCCTTCTGCCTTATATGATCTTAAGTCTTCTGAAGTTCTTTTAAATTCCGATTCTAAATCGACTCCTGTTTCTTCTGCTAAGATATCACCCAAACCGTGTCCCCTCAACCAGGCCTTTAATGTACTCTTTTCACCTATCCGCTCTCTCCTCTGCATTTAACAATGGAATTCCCATTGCACTCTTAATGTTATCAACTGTGCACTTGCTGCGCTATGCCGGGCAAAAGGAGGTCCGAACCGATGTTAGGAGGTATCTCATGACTTGTCAGTTCAGTGTATAAATAGGTTTCTAACTACACACAAATTAGCACATTTGGTAATAATAACATTAATGGATCTTTTTTATGGTCATAACTTTGTTATCCATAATAGTTATGAGAAATACGGTGTCGTAATGAATAAAAATATTGCTACAACTGATATGTACAGTATGTATTGCAACCATGGTCTACCAAAGAATTTCAGCATATCTGTATACAATTAACGACAAATTCTGACTTCACTTCCTTTTATTGATTATGATTTTTCTTTCGAGGAACAACATGCTTCACAATAGTTAGATTTTTCTTTTTAGTGTAATTATTATAAATTATTTTAATAATGATGAACCAACATTAGGGAGGTTCTCGTCTAAAATACTTTTCTTTCGAAACTTCCATGTTTGTAAATGCTGATTGTTATAATTTATACTAATTATGAACCATTATTTGAATTACATTTTATTGCTATTTATGAACTATTATTTGAATTATCTTAAAGATTTCGGTGTCAGGCCATTCATATTATGCTAACTCCGCTTTTTCATGTAACTCTATTGATAATGATTGGTTGTTACTCTGAAATGGCTAATTAACAAAACACCAAAATAGAGGCCCTTCTCTGATCACCTGGCGAGAGGATGAAAACTTCTACTTCTTCTACCTTTTTTTCAGCTGAGATTCGAGAACATTGCCGTTAGTCTACTGAACCATCAATCCACAAACTGCTAAACAAAACGCCTCGTTAAATTTCTGTGAGCAGCTTGGTTGACATAGCAATAACCCCCACAAACATTTAGCGCTCTAAATAAATGAGAACACAGTCTCTCTAAACGCATTACGTGCAGCACGCCATGGCGCACAGTGACATGCTCTTGTTCCGAATCAGACTTCACATTCGTAGCAAGCACACAACTAAAATTGAACAGGAAATATAATACGTTGTAAGCAAACACTCGCAGGCGTGCATTACACACATAATTCAACAATATATTGTTTTTTAGTGTACTGTAACTTCCACGAAGTCAACGACAACCTATTGAAAAACTCATGGAAAATCAAAACTGCGAACCCACAGGGATTAAATCCTCATATTGAGTTTATCTAGATCAGTGGACACGCTTCACACGTGGTGTTCATTTTTAATCTCCCATTACAACATTTAAGATATATTAATGACGATAATAATACAATACTATCAAAACAGTAACAAGGTAAGTGCTAAGTTATGTGTAAATTTAAGATTATGCTTCATGTTATCAGCTTTATATTACAATATAATTATATAGGAACTTCTATGGCTTATATTTGTTGTTTTGTTGACAGTTGAATTTTCTCTTGGAATGGCACATTTCCACTTTAATAATAATTGTTATTCTTTTGGAAATGAATAAACTTGCACTTCCCGTCCTGTCGGATAATTTCTTTTGGCCTTACACCCTGCCATGCAACATCTGCGGAGGATTTTGTGTATTATAACCGTAAACTCGAACTGCGCGTCACATAAATACCATTAAACAGTCGTACTGTGTAACATTCAGGTATTCCCAAGCTCAGCTCAATGCTACATAAAACTAGTCCTTGGCTGTTGTTATGACTACTCTCTGTATACCCACCACGCCGCGCGCAGACCTTCTTAATCTATATACTTATATTGATATGGGGTCTGTTCTTTCGGACATGTCCTAAAGAACAGACACCATTGATGACCTGCAGCCGTCTAGAACGAAATTAGAATTATATTAATACCTTCAGCAGCTAACGGGCGTTGATGTATATCAAAAGGGACAGGTGAAAATGTATGCCCCGACCGAGACTCGAACCCGGGATCTCCTACGTATATGGCAGACGCTCAATCCATCTGAGCCACCGAGGGAACAGAGGATAGCACGACTGCAGGGACTATCTTGTGCACGCCTCCCGCGAGGCCCACATTCTCACTTTGTATGTCCACACACTATATTCGTAGCGTCCCACCCCAACACACTCATTACTTGTGTATGACATTCTTACCAAGTCCAGTAAGAGATCGCGGAATATGTGTTCATCCGCACAGAAGAAGAAGGCCATGGCCGGTGCTGCCGGAACTATATACTTATATTGATATGGTGTCTGTTATTTCGGACATGTCTTCCACGAGTAATGAGTGTGTTGGGGTGGGACACTACGAATGTAGTGTGTCGACATACAAGATGAGAATATGGGCCTAGCGGGAGGCGTGCGGGAAATAGTTCCTGCAGTCGCGCTATCCTCTTGTTCCCTCGGTGGCTCAGACGGATTGAGCGTCTGCCACGTAAGCAGGAGATCCCGGGTTCGAGTCCCGGTTGGGGCACACATTTTCACCTGTCCCCGTTGATCGTATATCAACGCCCGTTAGCAGCTTCTTAATCCAGGTGACATTAGGTCTCCTGATCATCGGTCATGAACGTCACAGCAGTGAGTGCAATTCCTCACGGACCACAAATCAAGATCCACAAGGTGGCATAAACGCCACACAAAAAGCGTAGTCCTGAGGCTCGCCGTCTGAAACGGAAACAGTTGCCTCTAGCACCGTCGTAGCCAACTGTGGGAACATATTCTACAGATTTAATATAAGTAAACCAAAAATACCCTTACAATACAGCTAAATATAAAATACCTACATCACTGTAACATCAAAAATCTGTACTATTTTAGTACATACACTTTCGTCATTTTCTCTATTCAGATCCTCTTATCACGCTAGTCACGTGCTGTTTTGATGTTGTGCACTGAGGTGATAAAAGTCATGGGACACCTCCTAATATCCTTTCGGACTCAACACGTCGCTGGAAGTCCCCTGCAGACGTACTGAACCATGCTGCCTCTATAGTCGCCCACAATTGCGAAGGTTTTGACGATGCAGGATTTCGTGCACGAACTGACCTCTTGATTTTGTCCCATAAATCTTCGTGGGATTCATGTTGGGCGATCTGGATGGCCAAATCATTTGTTCGAATTGTCCGGAATTGTTCTGCAAAACTAGTCGCAAAGAAGTCTCTCGGTGATATGGTGCATTGTCATCCAAGAAAATTGCCCCGGTATTTGGTAACATGAAGTTCAAAAGTGTTCAGATCTGTGTGAAATCTTATGGAATTTAACTGCTAAGGTCATCATTTCCTAAGTTTACACACCCCTTAACCTAAATTATCCTAAGGAAAAACACATACACTCATGCCCGAGGGAGAACTCGAACCTCCGCCGGACCAGCCTCACAGTCCATGACTGCAGCGGCCCAGACCGCTCGGCTAATCCCGCGCGGCTAACATAAAGTCTATTAATGATAGGGAATAGTCTCCAAAGAGCTGAATGTAACCAGACCAAGTCCATTCCGTACAAACGCAGCCCACACCACTACTGAGCCAACACCAGCTTCCTCAGTGCCTTGGTGACAACTTGGGTCCATGACTTCTGGGGTCTGCACCACCTTCGAAACCTGTTATCAGCTCTTCCCAAATGAAGTCGGGACTCATCTGACCAGGCCACGGTTTCCGGTTGTCTAGGATCGAATCGATGTGGTTACGAGCTCAAGGGAGAAGCTGTCCGCGATATCGTGCTGTCAGCAAAGCCACTCGCGTCGGTCGTCTGCTCGGTCGTCTGCTGCTCCAGCCCATTAACGCCAAATTTCTGCTCACTGCCGTAGCGGATGCGTTCAACGTATGTCCCATGTTGATTTCTGCGGTTATTTCAGGCGGTGTTGCTTATCTATTAGCACTGACCACGCAAACTCCCCTCCTCTCAGTCCTTAAGGAAGGCCGTCGGTCACTGCGCTCTCCCTGGTGAAAGGTAATGTTTGAAATGTGGTATTCTCGGCAAGCTCTTGACACTGTGAATCTCGGGATATTGAATTCCCCAACGATTTCCGAAATTAAATGTCACATGCGTCTAGCTCCAGCTACACTCATGCTAATAAATTAAGGATAATGCTGATACATGGTGAAACAACGCTCTGGTGGGCGGTTTGCGGGTTTAAATCACCTCGGGGTATGACCATGCGGTGTATTTGACCTGCGGTCGTCGCACGGTGGCGCTGGCAGCAGTCCACATACGCAGATATGTGTTGGTGCATGTCAGAGTACGGTGCGGCGAGTAAGTGTGCAGACGTTTTCAGACGTGCTAATGGTGACTGTGTGTTGAAAATGGCTCTTTTTTTGGTCATCAGTCTACTGACTGGTTTGATGCGGCCCGCCACGAATTCCTTTCCTGTGCTAACCTCTTCATCTCAGAGTAGCACTTGCAACCTACGTCCTCAATTATTTGCTTGACGTATTCCAATCTCTGTCTTCGTCTACAGTTTTTGCCTTCTACAGCTCCCTCTAGTACCGTGGAAGTCATTCCCTCATGGCTCAAAGAACACATATTGATGACGTTATAAGGGGTGGAATACTAGGGCGACTGGAGGCTGGTCAAACACAGCAGGTCGTAGCACGGGCCCTCCGAGTGCCACTAAGTGTAATCTCAAGATTATGGCAACGATTCCAGCAGACAGGAAACGTGTCCAAGCGCTACAGTACGGGACGTCCAGAATGTACAACATGACAAGAAGACCGATCTCTCACCATCAGTTGCCGCAGACGGCCACGGAGTACTTCAGGTAGCCTTGCTCGGGACCTTACCGCAGCCACTGGAACAGTTGTATCCAGATACGCGGTCTACAGATGACTAAACAGACACGGTTTACTCGCCCGGAGACCTGCAAGGTGCATTCTACTCACCCCTGGTCACAGGAGAGCCCGTAAAGCCTAGTGTCAAGAACACAGTACATTGTCATTGGAACAGTGGTCCCAGGTTATGTTCACGGACGAGTCCAGGTATAGTGTGAACAGTGATTCTCGCTGGGTTTTCATCTGGCGTGAACCAGGAACCAGGTACCAAACCCTTAATGTCCTTGAAAGAGACCTGAATGGAGGTCGTGGTTTGATGGAGTGGGGTGGGTCTATGATTGGTGCACGTACACCCCTGCATGTCTTTGACAGAAGAACTGTAACAGGTCAGGAGTATTGGGACGTCATTTTGCACCAGTATGTCCACCTTTTCAGTCGTACAGTGGGTCCCATCTTCCACCTGATGGATGATAACGCACGGCCCCAACGAGCTTCCATCGTGGAGGAGTACTCTGAAACAAAAGATATCAGGCGAATGGAGTGGCCTGCCTGTTCTCCAGACTAAATCCCATCGAGTACGTCTGGGATGCTCTCGATCGACGTATCGTTTCGCGTCTTCAAGCCGCTGCGACACTTCAGGAGCTCCGACGGGCACTGGTGCAGGAATGGGAGGCTATACCTCAGCAGCTGCTCGTACACCTGATCCAGAGTATGCCAACCCGTTGTGCGGCCTGTGAACATGTGTATGGTGATCATATCCCATATTGATGTCGGGGTACATCGGCATGAAACAGTGGCGTTTTGTAGCCCATGTGTTTCGGGACGGTTTTCTCAACTTGTCACCAATACCGTGGACTTACAGACCTGTGCCGTGTGTGTTCCCTATGTGCCTATGCTATTAGCACCAGTTTTGTGTAGAGCTGCGTTGTGTGGCACCACATTCTGAAATTATCCTTAAGAGGGGACGTTGATGAAATTGACCAAAAATTTCAATTTTCGATTTATTTTTTATTTGTTAGTACAACTCATGGACAATAAATTTCCAAAGTTTCAATGTTGAAATCACATGCGAAGTACCCGGAAATTAATTAAAAGTGTGACGCGGCCTTCCTTCCACGCCCACGTTTTGAAGCAGCACTTCAATACCAGCTCAGTGAACAACGATTCTGAGTATTACTTTCAACCAAACGTGTTCGGGATACATCTAGAAGGCCGTGATACATACTCTTAGGCTTTATAGATCATCTTTGGCCGAGCTTGCACTTCTCAAAAAGTGTGTTCATGGCAAAACCCAAACTCCAAATGAGTTTCTAAACTCACACATATGGAAACGATGCCCTAAAAACACATTTGCATCTGCTACAGTTGTCAGAATTGCAACTTATCATGCAGTTATTGTATTTAATGATGGGAACGTCGGGAGGATGAAGGTATTAGAAAGAATGGGCTTCAAGGTAAGAAATTTTATTCAAGAGATCCTGAGAAAAATAGATTGACAGCGCGTCTCTGTTGTTGAAAAGTCAGTTGAAGACCTTGTAAACGAAAGAAGACAGACAACAAGAAACCAGAAGAGAAGCCTTGCAGGAAAAGACGACCCAGAGTAAAAATGTGGAGCCTCGTGAAGAAGTGACATAAGGAAAAAAGTTAGGTTGATTTTTAAATTGCGTTTCCTGAAAAGTTTTTTTTTTTTAAGTTTATGTACCTTTTCCTCAGACTCTATGAATGCTATAATTACGAAATTTTGTACACATATTTCTCTAAACCTAATAAACGTTGTCTCAAGAGCAAACTTTGAAATTGTCTTTGCAAGCTGAGATATGGAGCAAAGTGCTTGGAATTTTGCATGAATTTCAAATTTTACTTGTGGAATTATAATTTAAAAAGTATGAAAATTTTCCTATTTGACCTATTCCAAAAACCTCATGAGAGAAGCTCACAACATATAGCGATGAAAGAGAGAAATTTTTGTAGAAATCTCTTGAATACTTTTTGAGAAAAAGGAACATACATTATTTTCTGAAAATAAAACCTCAAATTTCATTCAAAGAAAAAGTTGAATATACAGGGTGAGTCGCATAAGACGTAACACCCCCATTATTCAGTTGGTGATTGAACGTATCGACAAGCGGTATTCGGCGAATCATAGCCGACTATGGGGCACATACTTTGGTACATGCACAATAATCACAACGTTTATATTGACCGAGGTAATGAGGCAAGTACATGTTTTCTAAATGAGACGCTATACTTTTTTTACCATCATTCGAACGCTCTGGGAAAGACGCGTATAGTGATGTAACGCATGTTGCTATTGTGATTAAAACTTCGCTTAAAAGACGCTGGGAAATATTGTAGGATTGAAAGTTGAGGCGGTCAGAAGCGGCTGCAAACTGTAAACACGCCTCGTGCGACCCGCAGGCCGAGTTTCCGTGCTCTATGCAGCATGCACGGCCTACGCTAAGTAGGTAAATCCTCATCCGCCCTCTTTTAAGCAAAGTTTGAATCACAATAGCAACTTGCGTTACATCACTATACGCGTCTTATCCAGAGCGTTCGAATGATGGTAAAAAAAGTATAGCGTCTCATTTAAAATACTTGCCTCATTATCTCGGTCAATATAAACGTGATTATTGTGCATGTACCAACGCATGTGCCCCATAGTCCACTATGACTCGCAGAAAACCGCATGCCGATACGTGCAATCGCCCCCGGAATAAACGGGGTGTTACGTCTTACGCGACTCACCCTGTATATAATCAAAGGATTTTATATATAAATGTGTTACTTTCATCTAAAGCGTGGTACAAAATTTCATCGCCACAGCTCCAAAACTGTGGGTTTGGTGCATTTTTGAAATAGTGTGTGTTTTTCATCAAGTCCCCCCTTAATTTAGGAGCAGGGGTGTAGTTTCCCATTCAAAGTCTGTTAATTCCTGTCGTGCCGCTATAATCACGTCGTAAACCTTTTCAAATGAACCACCTGAATACAAGTGACAGCTACACTGATGCACCGTCCCTTTACACCTTGTATACATACTGCCTTCTGTATATGTTCATGTCACTTGCCCTTGACTTTTTGTCACCATAGTGTGTAATGGTTGTATGGACTATTGCTCGAAGCCAGTTAAAACAAAACGGCAGAACAATTGTGGGACAGTGAGAGCGGTCGCACGGTCTAAACAGACGCTAGACGGACCGCGGGTCCAGCGCGTGTGTACTCCCGAGTCCGCCCGGCGGCCATGTTGTGGAGGTCAGGCACAGGCTGTGGCTGCGGCAGAGGCGAGGTGTTCTTGACCCATAGTGCACCGCGGCGGGCAGCGCCCGGGCCGGCCATTGTTCGCGGGGCGGCTCCATAACTCAGATTAACCCAGATGTGCCGGGCCAGTTCAGTGCTCGCGCAGCCTAGCGGGACCGCGCGCCGCCGCTTCCTATGCTCTGCTCTGATGTGCCGCCTCTTCTGTTTGTGTGTTTCCTGCTCGTGTCCTTCAGGTCTGGACGAGGATTCACTTAAACTTCCGCGAACATCAGCCAGTCGCCGTAAATGCACTATACCGGTACCATAGCCTTGGTAGCAGTCATTTTGAATTTAGGGATTTATAATCTACACTACTGTCCATTAAAATTGTTACACCACGAAGATGACGTGCTGCAGACGCGAAATTTAACCGACACGAAGAAGATGCTGTGATATGCAAATGATTAGCTTTTCAGAGCATTCACACAAGGTTGGCGCCGGTGGCGACACCTACAACGTGCTGACTTGAGGAAAGTTTCCAATCGATTTCTCATACACAAACAGCAGTTGACTGGCGTTGCCTGATAAAACGTTGTTGTGATGCCTCGTGTAAGGAGGAGAAATGCGTACCTTCATGTTTCCGACTTTGATAAAGGTCGGATTGTAGCCTATTGCGATGGCGGTTTATCGTATCGCGACATTGCTGCTCACGTTAGTCGAGATCCAATGACTGTTAGCAGAATATGGAGTCGGTGGGTTCAGGAGGGTAATACGGAACCTCGTGCTGGATCCCAACGGCCTCGTATCACTACCAGTCGAGATGACAGGCACCTTATCCGCATGACTGTAACGGATCGTGCAGCCACGTATCGATCCCCGAGTCAACAGATGGGGACGTTTGCAAGATAACAACCATCTGCACGAACCGTTCGACGACGTTTGCAGCAGCGCGGACTATCACCTCGGAGACCATGGCTGCGGTTACCCTTGACACTGCATCACGGATAGGAGCGCCTGCGATGGTGTACTCAACGACGAACCTGGGTGCACGAATGGCAAAACGTCATTTTTTCGGATGAATCCAGGGTCTGTTTACAACATCAAGAAGGTTGCATCCGTGTTTGGCGACATCGCGGTGAACGCACATTGGAAGCGTGTATATCCCATCGCCATACTGGCGTATCACCCAGCGTGATGGTATGGGGTACCATCTCGGTCACGCCTTGTTCGCATTGACGACACTTTGAACAGTGGACGTTACATTTCAGATGTGTTACGACCCGTGGCTCTACCCTTCATTCGATCCCTGCGAAACCCTAAATTTCAGCAGGATAATGCATGACCGCATGTTGCAGGTCCTGTACGGACCTTTCTGGATACAGAAAATGTTCGACTGCTGCCCTGGCCATTGCATTCTCCAGATCTCTCACCAATTGAGAACGTCTGGTCAATGGTGGCCGAGCAACTGGCTCGTCACAATCCGCCAGTCACTACTCTTGATAAACTGTGGTATCGTGTTGAAGCTGCATGGGCAACTGTACGTGTACACGCCATCCAAGCTCTGTTTGACTCAATGCCCAGGCGTATCAAGGCCGTTATTACGGTCAGAGGTGGTTGTTCTGGGTACTGATTTCTCAGGATCTATGCACCCAAACTGCGTGAAAATGTAATCACATGTCAGTTCTAGTATAATATATTTGTCCAATGAATACCCGTTTATCATCTGCATTTCTTCGTGGTGTAGCAATTTTAATGGCCAGTAGTGTACTTCTCCTCTTTTGTTCAGTGTTACATCACAAAAGCACGTCTGTTCTTGTAAATGGGTACTATATGCCAGTCTATCGGAATAATAACCTTTTGAACGAACTTGCAGCACGCTGCAGGTAAAAAACAGGATCGCTGATTTTTATGATTGAAATAAATGGTTGTAACTACGTCATATGTTGCATTGAGAAGTATCTTCTTTTATTTCTTTAGGATGACTAATTTCGGAAACCTATGAACGTTTTCAAACCATCCGTATCGTGTGACAATACAGGCGATAGCCTATGTACAAAAGCTGCCTCTGCAGTGATGACACACAACAGAGATCTATTGCTGTTGAGTCGGCCATAGTGCCGCTTTGTGCGTCACTGCAAGGACAGTTTTTGTACGTTGGCTATTGTCTGTATTGTCACATTTACAATACGGATGGTTTGAAAATGCTCACAAAAGTCCGGAACTAGTCACCATCAAGAAATAAAGAAAAAGATACTTTCAACGCAACTTATGGGGCAGCTACAACCAATTACTTGTATCAACATTTTGTAGAAATAATATTGATACTCATACTTTGTATTATAGTATCGATAGATCTACAACATCGATCTACAGTGGGTTGGCAGAATAATGTGAACAGTGGTAGTAATGGGATGGTTGTGTTTAACGGTCAACAACGCAGGTAAGGCACGTGTCGCGCTGGACTGCCCATATTTAGTACGGACTAGGCGTCAGTGCAGGTTGTTTACGAGTAGTGCACACTTCATATTTGCATTCAGACGCCGAAGTCGACGTGCAATGAAAGATCTAAGAGAGTTCAAAGAGGGCCGATTGTCGGGGCCCTATTAGCTGGAGCTTCAGTAACCAAGACAGCCAACTCATTGAATGTTTCAAGAGCAACTGTTTCAACAGTCGTGACAACCTACACAAAACATGGAAAGACATCATCGTGTAAACATAATAGGGGGCGCAAATCAAAACTAAATGACAGAGATCGTCGTACGCTAACAACATTTGTGTCAAAAGAACACGAAACTACGGCGGGTAAAGTGAAAATGGCTCTGAGCACTATGGGACTTAACTGCTGTGGTCATCAGTCCCCGAGAACGTAGAACTACTGAAACCTAACGAAACTGAGGACGTCACACACATCCATGTCCGAGGCAGGATTCGAACCTGCGACCGCAGCGTTCGCGCGGTTCCAGACTGTAGCTCCTAGAACCGCTCGGCCACTCCGGCTACAGAGCTCAATAGCCATCTTCGAGACCACATATCTATCAACACTGTCTACCGAGAGCTCCATAAAGTGAATGTGCATGAACGAGTTGCTATATCGAAACCATTAGTGACGACAAACTGTACAAAGAAGCGTAAAACATGGCGCCAGGAGCATAAATCTTGGACGGCTGATCAGTGGAAACACGTCATATCGTCTGACGAATCAACGTTTTCGTTATTTCCATCATCGGGCCGGCTTTTCGTCTGGAGAATACCAAAAGAAGGCTACAATCCTGATTGTTTGATTTCAACTATTAAGCGTTGAGATGGAAGTGAGATGGTGTGGGAAGACATACCATGGTACTCTTCTGGTACCATCATTACTCTCAAAGGCTATGTTTCAGCCAACTATTATGTGAACATTATACATGATCAGGTGCAACTCATGATTCAAATGTTGTTCCCCAACAACGATGCCATATTTCAGGACGATAATGCACACATTCACACAGTCAGGACAGTACAATCGTGGTATGAGGAGTATGCAACTGAACTGCAGTGTCTTCTCTGGCCATCACAGTCCCCGGACTTGAACATTATCGAACCCTTGTGGGCGGTACTGGAACGCAGACTCCAGATCAGATTTCGGCCTCCCTCGTCAATACAGGAGTGTGACTAAAAATGTAATGTATTAAGTTATTTAAGGGGTAATGTACTTAAGTAACAACGAACTAGATTCCTTTTCTACTAACAAATTTACAAACATAAGTGTATTTCTCATGTAAAGCTAAAATTCATGTATTCGTGTATCAAATACTCAGCCAGTATTTAATCTGAAACTTCCTGGCAGATTAAAACTGTGTGCCGTACAGAGACTCGAACTCGGGACCTTTGCCTTTCGCGGGCAAGTGCTCTACCATCTGAGCTACAGAAGCACGACTCACGCTCGGTACTCACAGCTTTACTTCTGCCAGTACCTCATCCCCTACCTTCCAAACTTTACAGAAGCTCTCCTGCGAACCTTGCAGAACTAGCACTCCTGAAAGAAAGGATATTGCGGAGACATGGCTTAGCCACAGCCTGGGGGATGTTTTCAGAATGAGATTTCCACTCTGCAGCGGAGTGTGCGCTGATATGAAACTTCCTGGCAGATTAAAACTGTGTGCCCGACCGAGACTCGAACTCGGGACCTTTGCCTTTCGCGGGCAAGTGCTCTACCATCTGAGCTACCGAAGCACGACTCACGCCCGGTACTCACAGCTTTACGTCTGCCAGTACCTCATCTCCTACCTTCCAAACTTTACAGAAGCTCTCCTGCGAACCTTGCAGAACTAGCACTCCTGAAAGAAATGATATTGCGGAGACATGGCTTAGCCACAGCCTGGGGGATGTTTCCAGAATGAGATTTCCACTCTGCAGTGGAGTGTGCGCTGATATGAAACTTCCTAGCAGATTGAAACTGTGTGCCCGACCGAGACTCGAACTCGGGACCTTTGCCTTTCGCGGGCAAGTGCTCTACCATCTGAGCTACCGAAGCACGACTCACGCCCGGTACTCACAGCTTTACTTCTGCCAGTACCTCATCTCCTACCTTCCAAACTTTACAGAAGGTCTCCTGCGAACCTTGCAGAACTAGCACTCCTGAAAGAAAGGATATTGCGGAGACAATCTGTTTAATGCAGGTGTATGTATCAAAGGTATCACGTAGAATATACCGCAGCTGCCAATAATAGGACAACCAAACCGCTGCTGAATATCATGTAGTATCCTGACTTGCAACAATCTCAGCAACATACCAACACACAAAAACACAGTAAACATGCATAAGCACAAACCCTTTCAGATGAGAATAGCTCGTGGTTCTACCGAGACCTTCTCACCTGAAATAGGTAGAAATAGGCCATTACCAACCAACATGCTACACAGGCTATATTACACATCCAGAAACAGTATATCACTTCCCTCTACATATTGCAAATTATTTCCACTGCACTCGTTGTATTACATTTTTCTTTCACATTTGCATGTATCAGTTACATTCTCATCAGCTAACCAGAAAGAAATTGTATGGAACCATTTTAACAACTATTAAGCACTCAATTCACTGTAACCTTAGAGAAATTTTTATGTAATGTTCTTTATATTATTTTTTAAAAATGCATTAACCGCTATTTACCAATAACGCTGCAATACTGAGAAGAGTTTTGCTGTTGTATTCATAAATATCTGACCCAACTTACATTTCAAGGTGGTGGTTTACACTGTATTGTTAATAAAATAAAAAATAAAAACATAAAAAACTACAGGAGTTAGAAAAGGTTCTGATCGGAGAGTGACATAACATTCCACTGAAAACTATACGATCATTACTTGCCAGTATGCCAAGAAGAATCGCAACTGTATTACGAGCAAATGGGGTCCAACCCCTTATTAATAAACCATTCCCAAGCACATACAGGGTTCACATTATTTTGCCTATCCCCTATATTTCCACGGTATACTGGGCTTACATTATTCTGTTTTCTGTGTGCCTTTCCTAGATACCAGTATCTAGGAAAGTTTCTCGTATCCAGTTAAATATTGTTACTAGTGTACACTTCAGTACGACTTGTCTGATACAGCTGCCCACACTAGTCTCTACTGTGCAAGTCACTTCTCCTCTGTATAGTTACTGCTTTCTTCATCCATCTGAATGTGCTTGCTGTATTCAAGACTTGGTCTGTCTCCACAAGCATTGTGTCACACGTCTCTCCATTACCAAGTTAACTACTGCTCGATGCTGCAAGATATATCCTAACAACCTATCCCTTCCTTTGCTCAAGTACTGTGAAACCGTAGATACTGTTGGTTTTGCTAATGGACTGTGGCGATAACACTGATGAGTTATTGAATCTGTTTGTCCCCTGATTCCCAATTGGCTGGAACAATTAATCTCAACTGCTAACTTTCTGTTCTCCTGACTGTAGTTGGCAGATGACTCCACTTTCGTCTAGCAGGGATCTCTGACAGCTAAAAGAACATTTAGGTAAGGCAAAATGGGAACACTACAGATCAGAAGACAGACAGATCTGGTAAAAAGTGAGATACGTTGTTCCAAAAACAGGTACAAATGCGAGGCAGCCTTTTACAATATAAAAACGTTTACTCTACTCATAATTAAACAAAACCTGGCATGAAAATGTCTCTCTGCGGGTGAAGGCAAATAAAACAAGTAACTGTAACGTTAATGAGCTTATGAATAACTCGTTCAGGCCCTGTTTAGAAAGAGAGGGTATTGAGAGTTGCGTTAAAATGATTAGTAGCCATGAGAACTGAGATGACTGAAGCTGACTCAGGAGCAGCACAAAATACCTACACCGAAAGCATCCTTAGCTTTATTGGCTTTATTGTGCCTATCGATCGGGATGCTAACCGTTGTATTACTGTGAAATCACACCCGTAACACTCGCAGCTGTTTTACTGGTCAAAGCTGAGCTGAGATGAACTGCATGGTTCATGGCTGCTACCAAGAACAGGAAGCGTGTACATAGACATGAAACTGGTGGCAAAACTCACGCTAGTGAGGATAACGACCTGCTCCACCCAAGAGATACTACTGACTGAGATAGCGAGCACCTTTTTCGACGCTTTTGTTAACGTGAACCCCGCAACATAGTATGCATCCGTAGGCAGGAGGAGGGTCCCGTGGCTACCACAATCAGGGCGACTGTTAAGATTTGTTCCGGCCAGCGAAGTCAGGCCTCGTGACTGAGAGATGAGGTGCATTGCAGTGGTGGCAATTCTGTGAAGGGCTGGACATTCTAGTGTTCCTCCACCGTGGCTTGAATTTCAAAGCAGCATTTCAGCCATCAAAAAAATGGTTCAAATGGCTCTGAGCACTATGGGACTTAACATCTATGGTCATCAGTCCCCCAGAACTTAGAACTACTTAAACCTAACTAACCTAAGGACATCACACACATCCATGCCCGAGGCAGGATTCGAACCTGCGACCGTAGCGGTAGCGGTCACGCGGTTCCAGACTGAAGCGCCTAGAACCGCGCGGCCACACCGGCCCGTTTCAGCCATCATTTGTTGTTTTTAGCCTTCTTGTAAAATAGGTAAAGTTTGGACATCGAAATATTTCTGTTCTCTCTTGTCCTGTCGCTAACTAATGGTCGTTTGACCTGTTGTGAAATTTGTTGCGCTGTTAACCAGTGAGGCGTGTTTTTAGCAGATAGTTTTGCAGCCGAGGAACAGTTTGCAAGAAAGTGTTCCTGTTGTTGTCGGTACTTAAATACACAACTTATGCTTTGTGCTCAAATGGCCCTCCACCGTAGGTTTAGAGTTCTATGTTGATATGTCCTATTGGTTCTTGAATAGCAGAGCGTGACGTCATTTATGTACCACACAGCTTGGTGCTGTTCCCTTTGGCAGGAGATAATCATTTGTATAATCTGTTGCGTGCCGTTGGTATTTTGCATTGACTATTCTTTAAAGGAAAATGGCAGAGGAGTTAAATGACCATCAGTTTGGCTTTAGGAAGGGTAAAGGCATCAGAGAGACGATTCTGACTTTGCGGTTGAGAATAGACACAAGACTGAAGAAAAATCAATCGGATTTGTCGACCTAGAAAAAGCATTCGACAATGTCAGTTGATACAAGATGTTTAACATTATGAGAAAAACAGTGGTTACCTTCAGGGAAAGACCGGTAACGTACAATATGTACAACAGCCAAGAGGGGACAATACGAGTGGAAGACAAAGAATGAAATGCTCGGACTGAAATGGGTCTAAGACAGTGATGTAGTCTTTTGCCCCTAATATTCAATCTATACGTCTAAGAAGCTATGACGGGAATAAAGGAAAAGTTCAAGAGTGGAATTCAAGTTAAAGAGTGGAAATAAAATTCAAGGTGAAATAATATTAATGATAAGATTCGCTGATGACATTTCTGTGCTCGCAGTGAACAGTCTGATGAGTACAGAATATGGATTGAGAGTAAATCGAAGAAAGAAGACAGTGTTGAGAAGTAGCAGAAATGAGAACTGCGAGAAACTTAACATCAGGATTCGTGATCACAAAGTAGACGAAGTTAAGAAATTATGCTATCTAGGCAGCAAAATACTTCATGACGGTGGGAGCAAGGAGGACATGAGAAACAGACCAGCACTGACAAAAAGGACATTCCTGACCAAGGCGAGTCTACTAGTATCTAAATAAGCCTTAATTTGAGGCAGAAATTTCTCAAAATGTTCTTTTGGAGCACAGCATTTTATGGTAGTGAAGCATGGACTCTGGGAAAACCGGAAATGAAGAGAATCGAAGCTTTTGGTGCTAAAGTAGAATATTGAAAATCAGGTGCACTGATAAGGTAAGGAATGTGGAGGTTCTTTCGAGAATCGTCGAGGAAAGGAATACATTGAAAACACCGACGAGAAGAAGGGACAGGATGGTAGGACATCCGTTAAAACATCAGAGAATGACTTCCATGGTACTAGAGGGAGCTGTAGAGAGTAAAAACTGTAGAGGAAGACAGAGACTGGAAAACATCCAACAAATAATTAAGGAACTAGATGAGATGCAGAGGTTGGCACAGGGAAAATGAATTCGTGCCTGGCCGCATCAAATCAGTCATAAAACTGATGACTCAAAAAAGAAGAAAAAAAAGTCACTTCACACACGCATCATTCGGTCACCCTTGACTGTGTGTGAATACGTGTTTAATAAGTGTAATAATGTTTTGATATTTTGTGGGATAATTGTATGTTCGTAATTGATACCTGGGCAAGCACCCTATTGGAGTGGGTATTTCAGTTATTTGCAGAAATGAATGGTTTTAACGTGTGTACATGTCTTTCAGCACAGTACCATCTCTCCCCAAATCTCAGCTATCGCCACAGCTCATACAAGAGAAAAACAATAATAAATACTCAGTTACAAAAGAAAGATATTGTTCATTCGTATCTATAGGATAAACATAGCTGAAGCAACAACTCTGGAAGAGTGGATGCAAAATATATTAAGAAAAAAAAATGGTTCAAATGGCTCTAAGCACTATGGGACTTAACATCTGAGGTCATCAGTCCCCTAGGCGTAGAACTACTTAAACCTAACTAACCTAAGGACAACACATTCATCCATGCCCGAGGCCGGATTCGAACCTGCGACCGTAGCAGTAGCGCGGTACCCCGACTGAAGCGCATAGAACCGCTCGGTCACAGCGGCCGCCGTAAAATATTAAGAATGTGTAGGAATATAGTATGTACCAGACTATACATATTATTTGGCTGTCGGTTAGGTAACATTCGGTTAAATGCGAATACTTTCTATATAAACATTTTAACAGTCTGCCACTTATTGACAACACGAGGAAAAAACATCGTGAATTGAGATACAATTGCTAATGGATGGTTTTAGAAATTAGAGCCATCTGACATAACCAGTTGCATAGAGAATAGCTGCGTACAACGCAATAGTTTCGAGATTTTACCATAAATGGCTGTGGATGCATCTTTAGAGCTCGTGCAGCGTAATTAGATCCTTGCTCAGAAAAGCGATTCCACCCCTTTGTCGCCTGCTGAGCCGTGCGCTTCGTCCATTATGAACGAAACATTCGTTGCCCACCTCGGCTACACTGAAATAATGGAGGTATGTCTATGCTGGCTCCACTAAACATTTTTTTCAGGCGATTTTTAGTGAAACTGTTCGGCAAATGAAATGATTATCTCGTATCACGCCGCTAAAGGGAGTTTGGTTACAGCTAACAACTTCCCCATCTTTGTTCAAGTGAGCTAACACTCCAATAATCAACGTCTACATCTACATCGTTACTCTGCAATTCACACTCAAGTGCCTGGCTGAGGGTTCATTGAACCATTTTCACGCTACCACTCTAGCATTCCACTCCCGAACGGCGCGTGGGGAAAAAGGAACACTTAAAGCTTTCCATCCGAGCTCTGATTTGTTTTATTTTATCATGATCATCATTTCTCCCTACGTAGGTGGGTGTCAACAAAATATTTCCGCATTCGGAAGAGAAAGTTGGTGATTGAAATTTCGTAAATAGATCTCGCCGCAAAGAAAACCGCCTTTCTTTCAGTGACTGCCACCCCAACTCGCGTATCATATCAGTGACACTCTCACCCCTATTAGGCGATAACATGAAACGAGCTGCCCTTCTTTGCACATTTACGATGACATCCGGCAATCCTACCTGGTAAGCTCAGCAATATTCCAGCAGAGGACGGACAAGTGTAATGTAGGCTGTCTCTTTAGTGGGTTTGTCGCATCTTCGAAGTGTTCTGCGAACAAAGTGCAGTCTTTGTTTCACCTTCCCCATAATATTATATATGTGGTCTTTCCATTTTTCCAATTTAAGTTGCTCGTAATTGTAATTCCTAGGTATTTAGTCGAATTGACAGCTCTTAGATTCGTGCGATTTATCGTATACTCAGAATTTATCGGATTTCTTTTAATACCGATGTGGATGACCTCGCACTTTTCTTTGTTTAGTGCCAATTGCCACTTTTGGCACCATACAGAAATTCTCTCTCTACATCATTTTGTAATTGGAATTGATCGTCTGATGGTTTTACTAGACGGTAAATTACAGCATCATCTGCAAACAATCTAAGGGGGCTGCTCAGATTATCACCTAGATCATTTATGTAAATCAGGAACAGCAGAGGGCCTATGACGTTACCTTGCGGAACGCCAGATATCACTTCTGTTCTACTCGATAATTTACCGTCTATCACTACGAACTGTGACCTCTCTGAGAGGAAATCATTAATCAAGTCACAGAACTGAGACGATACTGCATATGCACGCAATTTGATTAATAGTTGCTTGTGAGGAACGGTATCAAAAGCCTTCTGGAAATCTAGGATTATGGAATCGACCTGAGATCCCTTGTCGACAGCACTCATGACTTCGTGGGAATAAAGAACTAGCTGTGTTGCACAAGAACGATATTTTCTGAATCTGTTTTAGTTATGGATCAATAAGTCATTTTCTTCAAGGTGATTCATAATGTTCGAGTACAGAATATGCTCCAAAATCCTATGGCAAATCGAGGTCAGTGACATTGTTCTGTAATTCAGTGGGTTACTCCTATTTCCTTTCTTGAATATTGGTGTGACCTGTGCTACTTTCCAGTCTTTAGGAACGGACCTTTTGTCAAGTGAGCGGTTGTATATGATTGCTAAGACCGGCGCTATTGTATCTCCATACTCTGAAAGGAACCTGATTGGTATACCATCTAGACCGGAAGACTTACCTTTCTTAAGTGATTTGAGTTGTTTCGCAACACCTAAGATATCTTCTTTTACGTCACTCACGCTAACAGCTGTTCTCGTTTCGAATTCTGGAATATTTACTTCGTCTTCTTTCGTGAAGGAATTACGGAAAACTGTATTTAGTAACTCCGCTTTAGTGACACCATCATCAGTAACATTTCCACCGCTATCGCTCAGTGACGGTATTGACTGTCTTTTTGCCACTGGTGCACTTTACATACGACCAGAATCTCTCTGGGTTTTCCACCATATTTTGAGACAATGATTCATCGTGGAAACTATTAAAAGCATCTCGCATTGACGTCCGCACTATATTTCGAGCTTCCGTGAAACTTAGTCAGTCTTGGGGACTTTGCGTTTTTCTGAATTTGGCATGCTTTTTTCGTCAATCTTGACGCTGATTCCTCTCCCTCCTACTCCTTCCCGAAACCCGCACCTGCGACCTACTGTTCAGTGTGCAGGAGGCTCCCGTAGAAAACTTGGAAGGCGGCCGGCCGGCCGGAGTGGCCGAGCGGTTCTAGGCGCTTCAGTTTGGAACCGCACGACTGCTACGGTCGCGGGTTCGAATCCCGCCCCGGGCATGGATGCGTGTGATGTCCTTAGGTTAGTTAGGTTTAAGTAGTTCTAAGTTCTAGGGGACATCAGCTGTTAAGTCCCATCGTGCTCAGAGCGATTTGAACCATTTGAAGGCGGACGTCGGACTGGAGATCTCGCAGCGCTCGCGGCCGCCTGTGTCTGCCCAGTGAGTGTATAACCTGCCCGAGAGCGTGTGAGACGCCCCCGCTGAGCTGAGCTACTGTGTTAACCGGTCCGGCCTCAGAAAGGTGCAGCCAGGGGTCGCACTTCGCAGCCAAGGACACGGCGCAGCGCGCCGCGGCAGTCGCGCGGCCTGCCCTCCCGTCCCGGGCCGAGGGTCACGGCCCTCTCCCACGCACTCACGCACTTTTCGTATGGTAATGCGCCGCGCCACGCAGCGGATTACGGCCCATTCAGCTTGTCCGTCCGTCTGGCCCTGCCCAGCTCAAGACGACGCTTCCCACGTCACGGCCGTCCACGACTTCCAATCCACTGCTCTGACACCGCCGATTTCATAGGAGACGTGGGGCAGAAAACGAATGAATAAATAAATTTAAAAAAGTGTTGGGAAGAGAAGCCTTCCCAGAACACTCGAAAACAGCATTTTTCCCACCAAATGCACAAAAAAGGAGATAAAACTGACCCCTAACAACTATGATGGAAGTCCCCTTTACAAATTGCCTACCTACAAAATCCTTTCAAAAGCATTAAAAAGCAGGCACGAAATCCAAATTGATAGCAGTTGGATGAGTACCAACTAGGGTTTAGAAAAGCAGTAAATCTGTAATTAATAATCAGGTTTAGAAGAAAAATAATGCACAAATCACGTTGAATAACCAATTGGTATTAAAGCACCATAGCATTCTGGCTTATTAGGTATTTGTACGTAATAAAGTTCTATATTATTCTCACTTGTAGAGGTAGCGACCTAGCGCTCTTAGTCATGGGCATATGACGTCACGCTGTCCATATACGAGAGTGAGTCAAATGAAAACCTTAAATATTTTTTAAATATTATTTATTGTGCAGAAGTAATACATAGCTGTATCACTTTTCAACATAATCTCCCCCACGCTCAGTGCCAGTCCTCCAGTGCTTACAAAGTGCATAAATTTCTTTAGAAAAAAATTCTTTTGGTAGTCCGCGCAAACACTGATGCACCGCGTGGCGTACTTCTTCATCAGAACGGAACTTCTTTCCTCCCATTGCGTCTTTCAGTGGTCCAAACATATTGAAATCACTTGGGGCGATGTTTGGTGAGTATGGCAGATGAGAAAGACACTCAAAATGCAGGTTTGTGACTGTTGCAACTGTCGTACGCGCAGTGTGGGGCCTTGTATTGTCATGTTGCAAAGGACACCTGCTGACAGCAATCCACGTCGCTTTGATCTTATTGCAGGCCGCAGATGATTTTTTAGGAGATCTGTGTATGATGCACTGGTGACAGTAGTCCCTCTAGGCATGTAATCATCCAAAATGACGCCTTTTTCGTCCCAAAATATGTCAGCATAACCTTCCCCGCTGATGATTCTGTTCGAAACTTCTTTGGTTTTGGTGATGAGGAATGGCGCCATTCCTTGCTCGCTCTCTTCGTTTCCGGTTGGTGGAAGTGAACCCAGCCTTCGTCCCCAGTAACGATTCTTGCAAGGAAGCCATCACCTTCTCGTTCAAATCGCCGAAGAAGTTCTTCACAAGCATCAACATGTCGTTCTCTCATTTCAGGAGTCAGCTGCAGTGGCACCCATCTTGCAGACACTTTGTGAAACTGGAGCACATCATGCACAATGTGGTGTGCTGACCCATGACTAATCTGTAAACATGCTGCAATGTCATTCAGTGTCACTCGGCGGTTTTCCTTCACTATGGCTTCAACTGCTGCAATGTTCAATGGAGTCACAACTCGTTGTGCCTGACCTGGACGAGGAGCATCTTCCACTGAAGTCACACGATGTGCGAACTTCCTACTCCATTCGTAGACTTGCTGCTATGACAAACATGCATCAACGTACTGAACATTCACTCGTCGATGAATTTCAATAGGTTTTACACCTTCACTACGCAAAAACCGAATAACAGAAGGCTGTTCTTCCCTGATGCAAGTCGCAAGTGGGGCGGCCATCTTTATACTGATACTGCGACGGTATGTGTGCATCTCCACTATGCTGCCACCTACAGGCCATTCTGCATGCTGTTTGTAGCACGCTTACCAACTTACAGGATAACGGTGCGAAATTTCGATTTGTTATTACAGATTTAAGGTTTTCATTTGACTCACCCTCGTAGATAGCTTCCGTTCCGCCAGACAGCTAGTCTCTCTCTTTGTCGTTCATGCAGGCCGGTTTTACTTTGCTCAACACAGCGCTACTGTCACACCTGCAAGGCACTGCCACCTGATACATTCCACATGGTAAACGCGTAATGTCGCAACTAATTATGAGTGACAATTCTTATTGCTAAACCGTCCCCTTTACAAACTTTTAGCGTCCTCAAACTATAACACATTTTTCTTTTTCTTTTTAGGTGCATAAAATTTTAAAATATGGTTTCTGTAACCTCAAGTTTCACCTATCATCAGTTTTTCCTTAATGAGCGGAGCATGTCTTTGTTACCTCTCGCTCGCCATAGTACTGACAATATTCAATGAATATTCAGTGAATTTTGACCAGGAGCGATGGGTATGCCTATAATCTTTAGTTTTCCCAAAATGTGGTGACATACTTTTCTTTTTACCATGTAGGTTGTACTGATGATGTGACTTTAGGCCGCGAAACCGGTAGTGTTTTAATAAACAACAATTTTACCAGGTGTTAGCAGAATTCTTCCTAACATCAAAAAATGAGAATCCGCCTACGGAGCAGCGTGGTAAACGTAGATGGCTACCTTGTGAAGGACCTGGGTTCGATTTTTGTACTGATAATGATTTTTCTTTGGTGAGACGGCTGGTACAGAGTACACTCAGCCTCGTGATGCCAACAGAGGATGCACGTGACCCATTAGTAGCGGCTGCACTGCCTAGAAAATCTGCGAATCGGTCCATCCACATCGCATCCGCACCACACCGTGAGGTTAAGGATGGCACGGTGGCCGGTAGATATTAATATCTTAACTAAAAGAGCTGGAAAAATTCACATAAATCTCATATGAGAAGATACTCAAAATCAGGCCTGTATATATTTTTTGAAAACACAGAATACATGACAAACGAGAAAGAGCGGCCGAATACATCAAAGACGATTATGGAAGAATAAAAAAGTCTAAAAAATTTAAATACCTAGGTGAAATAAAATGACCGAATGTTTTCAATAAAGAAGTTAGCTTAGCAACAGCAAAGAAAATTAAAATGGCTCTTCATTTAATAAAAAACTTGTATATTACAAAAATCTTTAACTGCAAAACTCCAGCGCTACAACACTGTCGTTCGAGCAGAATTTCATTATGCTGAGGCATGTCTTTATGCTTCAGAATGTCTTTCATTACATACAACCAAACAGTTACGTGAAATAGAAGAGAAGAAAAAGAAAATATTTTCAGATAAATCTTGGGAACAAAAATTAGCAACGGGAAATGAAAGAAATAAAGAACTTTATGAACGAAATAATCAATATTAGACACAATGACGAATACACCTAAGGAAGGAAGGACGAGAAAAGAATGAAAAATGTTTTAAGCTTTTTAGATAGAAATCTAAAAACTACAATGACGTGCATCAAAGAAGTTTACCATACATGAGGGAAATGGAAATGACGGGTGAAGAAATAGAAAAAAGAAAAAAATTCAGACCAAAAGTTAAAAGTTTCAAGGGCTTCCAGGAGAAAACAAAGAAGAAGACAGTAGTAACATGTACAGAAGAAAAAAATACAACATAAGTAAAGATCGAAAAACTATTGAAAGAAAGGGAAGAGAAAAGACAGTAGACATAAATAAATCTATGTACTATCTTAAACAATTTAACAAAGATGACTCGTTGAGTTGCAGAAAGGCACAACTAAAAGAATGTTACACATTACAGATTTCGGTCAAAGCTTTCTTCAGCAAACAGAAAACACACACACACACACACACACACACACACACACACACACACACACACACACATTCACACAAGCATGAATATCACAGGCACTCATGACAGCTACCAGCAGTAACTCCAGCTGGAACTTATTAGCTTGTCTGCCACATCAGTGACGAGAAGAATAGCGGACATACATGGCGAGATTCGGAATTTGCAATAGAGGAAGTGATAAGAAATTTACTTTCCTTTGTCCCGCTGTGGACAAGAGAGAGGGCTGAAGTCGTTTGTGATGCCGCACAGTTTGTTATTTTCACTAGAGATTGTGTAACCTTGGATTCTGGAAATAATGGGACTTCATGCAAAGAACTGTGAAATAAATCAGAAACAAAAAATAGGTACATTTAAGTGAAGGAGTGCAACAAATCGTCAGTCCAAGATAATATGATTACGCGTAAATGGAAATTTGGTATAAGCTACGCAGTTTTCACTTTCTGATCAGAACTCACAGGAAATTTTCAATTGTAAAACACCAATGGTACTCAGATTAAGTACTTGCCTTTGTTTTCGCAATGGAGAAAAAAACTTAACGAAGCATCACAGGTGTGGTCTGAAACTGAAGATTAATTTGGGAATTCTGGTACCAGATTTTATCATTCAATGGCAATTATTAAAGCATCGAAACTAACAGAACTCGTACCTGACAATCAACATGTGGCAGTGAAGTTCAGTGAAGGATTCGGAAAAGGATGCTATGCCAGGCAGGGGCGCAAGGTAATTCACTATCCACAAAATATTTGAATCCAAAAAACACATTTAAGGACTGGCGCATGGATTACAATATTAAATCGGTACGTTGCCTGGAGACAGGGAGATAATTCGTCGTCGTTGTTGTCGTAATTGCCCGTACCACGCACTTACTTCCAGTACCGTAACAGCTCACACATGGCTCTAATCAATATTTGCAATCTGCTCTGGAGCTTGCGTGGCCTTTTCCAAGACATGCTAACATTGACTGTCAGAGGCCTTTTTCGGAACTTTTAGCAATCATTACGACATACCCTGGCCTCGCAGGGGTTGCACTAACTATCTGCGACAATACGACTTGTCTGGAATGGTGCTAACAAGTTACGAGCAGAAACCTTCCTTGAAACCATATCAAAATCCTTACGGTAGTTCTTGAGATCAGCCCACATACAGACAGGAGAACGCGGCAGGATACTTTAATTTAATAACGAGTGTAGCTGGATGATGCCATGCTAGGCCTTGTGACTCTTATGGCGTGGTGATTCCTGTACAACTCCTCGAGTGCACTCGATTGGATCACACTCGTATCGTGGGCACTCGACCTTTCCCTTGCGTTCTCTTCTGCCTCGGTACCACTTTTCACCGTCTTATCCCAATCTATTCAAACATTTCTGCTTATTGATTCCTATACATAGATTAATTACACTCCATCTTACAATATAAAATTACAAACTTCCCAAAAATCCAAATATCTTGAAGAATTAAAAGAAGCTTCTAGATTAGTTTCCCCCACGTGATCGTAGCACAAACCCTGTCGAACCACTCATTCCTCTTAGTAGTGTCTCTTCCGCTTCTCCCGGTTTTAAATTGTTTACACAAGCAAACCTGTTGTTGCAAGTGCTGTTTTAGGTTTGTCACTATCAGTACAGCACGGTGTTGTTTCGTTTTTCTTGTTGTACACCTAAAAATGAGTGCTGTAGGAAAGGAAAGGAAATCTGTGACTTTGGATGTTAAGTTAGAGGCATTAAAATGATTTCATAAAGGAGAAGAACTAAAAGAACTTGCTCTCGAAGACGGTGTCGGCAAAGCTACTATTGATGACTGGCGAGGAAACCGACTTAAATTGGAACAATATTCTTGAAAGAATTGATATTAAGGATCTCTTAAAAAGTCTGAGTTAAAAAAAACAAGATGTGAGGCGTGTTGACGTGGTTTATTTTTGCCAACATCATTTTATTTCTTTTTTTTCTTTGGAGGGGGGGGGGGGGGGGTTGTTTGGGGAAGGAGACCAGACAGCGAGGTCATAGGTCTCATCGGATTAGGGAAGGATGGGGAAGGAAGTCGGCCGTGCCGTTTCAAAGGAACCCTCCCGGCAATTTCCTGGAGCGATTTAAAGAAACCACGGAAAACCTAAATCAGGATGGCCCGAATGCGAGTCCAGTGTCTAACCACTGCGCCACCTCGCTCGGTTATTTCTTTTTCCCCACATAAAGTTTAATAGTCCCAGTTTTCAGTACCCAGTTCGAGGTAGTCCCCACCCCGTTCTCCTCGAACTATACAGACTATTGCCGGTCGGGCTGGCCGAGCGGTTCTAGGCGCTACAGTCTGGAGCTGCGCGACGACTACGGCCGCACGTTCGAATCCTGCCTCGGGCATGGATGTGGGTGATATCCTTCGGTTAGTTAGATTAAGTAGTTCTAAGTGTAGGTGACTGATGACCTCAGAAGTTAAGTCCCCTAGTACCCAGGCCCATTTGAACCATTTTCTTTTTATACCGACTCTACGCAATTCATTTACGGAAATCATCGAAATGTAAACAGTTAAGCATACGTCGATAAAAATGTTACTTACGCATATTGTGTTAACGTTGCAAGCGATTGACAATTACTTTGTAACAGCTGAAGGTCTGGTAGTTCTTCATGGTCTGAAAGGTATATACAGTTTAGAAGACTTATTCGAAAGAAGTATGCCAAACTGAGAATGAACTGGAATTTGACTTCGTCAAATGTGTGATTCACATATTGAATATGGCAAGAAAGAAAGGTGGACTAGCTGCTAAAATGAAACGAGACTTCAGTTCTATCTTTCAGAGTGCCCGAAATCCGTGCAAGTACTACGCCACGCCAGCAGCTGCAGCCGCCTCACGGGTCCCAAGACGGAACAGCGGGGACGCGGCTAGAGCAGGTAGCCGCCGCTGCAGCGAGGCGGCCCACGTCTCGTCACCGATATAATGGAACCGGTCGGTGTCGGTGTCGGCTTCCACCTACCGTGTTACGTGTCGACACGTGTTCCCGGACAGGGACGGGCTGTGGAGTGGGCAGGCAGTTTTCGTCGCTGCTGTATATTTCTCTCCGGCGTGTCACCGGCAGACGCTGTTACACCGCTCCGGGATGTTTCTGTAGGAGTTATCTTGCGATAGCAAATGGAAATGCTGGTCTTCGGAAAGTGGGTAAGTTTTTGCCCTAACTTTACTGTCCCCATTTTAATGGAACTAATTAGCAAGTTCTGTAATTAGCGAAATAATAAATGTATTCTGGAGAACACGGATAAGATCTTTCACAACTATTTCTCCGCTAAATAATTTTATAATAGTTGAGTACAGTGCAAGTGCCCGAGTGATTAAGAGGCTAATGAATGATTTTTTTTTTTACCTGAACTGGAATTAGTGTACTCACCTCGTTCACAAACAAAAGCTTATGCGAGTGTCTGAATGTGAGATTCGTCTGGAATAAATACAAATACACCAGGTGATCAAAAGTATCCGGACACCTGGCTGAAAATGATTTACAAGTTCGTGCCGCCCTCCATCGGTAAAGTTGGAATTCAATATGGTGTTGGCCCATCCTTACCCTTGATGACAGCTTCCAATCTCGCAGGCATACCTTGAGTCAGGTGCTGGAAGGTTTCTTGGGGAATGGCAGCCCATTCTTCACGGAGTACTGCACTGAGTAGAGGTATCGATGTCGGTCGGTGAGGCCCGGCACGAAGCCGGAGTCCGCATTCATCCCAAAGGTGTTTTGTGGGCTTCAGGTCAGGACTCTGTGCAGGCCAGTCCATTACAGGGATGTTATTGTCGTGTAACCACTCTACCACAGGCCGTGCATTATGAACTGGTGCTTGATCGTGTTGAAAGATGCAGTCGCCATCTCCGAATTGTTCTTCAACAGTGGGAAGCAAGAAGGTGCTTGAAACATCAATGTAGGCCTGTGCTATAATAGTGCCATGCAAAAAAACAAGGGGTGCAAGTCCCCTCCATGAGAAAAACGACCACACCATAACACCACCACCTCCAAATTTTACTATTGGCACTACTTACGCTGGCAGATGCCGCTCACCGGCCATTCACCTTACCCACACGCTGCTACCGGACTGCCAGATTTGTACCGTGATTCGTCACTCCACACAACGTTTTTCCACTGTTCAGTCGTCCAATGTTTACACTCCTTACGCCAAGCGAGGCGTTGTTTGGCATTTACCGGCGTGATGAGTGGCTTACGAGCAGACGTTCGACCGTGAAATCCTGTCATAGTAGTTGCAGTGGATCCTGATACAGTTTGGAATTCCTGTGTGATGTCTGTGTATTACACGTTTCGACCCTCTTCAACTGTCGGCCTGTACGCTATTGTGCTGTACGTGTCCCTTTACGCTTCCACTTCAGTATCACGTCGGAAACAGTGGACCTAGCGATGTTTAGTAGTGTGGGAATATCGCGTACAGACGTATGACACAAGTGACACCCAATCACCTGATCACGTTCGAAGTCCGCGAACTCCCCGGAGCGCCCCTTTCTGCTCTCTCACGATGTCTAATGACTGCTGAGATCGCTGGTACGGAGTACCTGGCAGTAGGTGGCAGTACAATGCACCTAATATGAAAAATGCATGCTTTTTGGGGGTGTCCGGATACTTTTAATCACATAGTGTACCTTAAATGTATTCACTACTGAAATAAATTAAGACGGTGTGCTGTGCCACGACTTGAACCACACTAGCTTGCAGGGTACTACTGTAAGAGGCCGTCAAATAAAAACGAGGCAGATGGAAAAAAAGTAATCGGCATAACCGTTAATTTATTCATCCCACTGTGAAACAAGACGGTTAATGCCTTCATGGAAAAATGTTTACGGTTGCCTAGGGAACAACGATTGTATTCAGGCATGCACCTCTTCGTTCGAAGCAAATCGGCAGCCACGAACATCTTTCTTCAGGGCTCCAAAACTACGGAAATCGGATGGGGAGAGATCGGGACAGTATCCAAGATCTGTAAGGGCTTCCCAGCGAAACTTCCGCTCTTTACTCGAAACATCACGCCCGACATTTCCAGGAAAGACACGATGACCTTTTTCTCTTTGACTGGAAGGGCCCGATGTTCATTGACTTTCTGGTACATGGAGACACAATTAACGCACAACGGTGTATTTTTGATTTTTGTATTAATTTCGTGTATTGTCTTTAAATTGTCTTACAGTGCAAAATTGTAATTAATTCTTAGCTGTGAGAAAGTATACAGATGTTAAAATTAGCGAAAGAGAGCTACTGTATTTTTAATTAGCAAATAATACATCAGATGCAGCGCAACGGCGACAACAGTCAAATTTTATGCTATCAGCCGCGCCGGAAAGGAGCACAGCGAAGTCTCTCGAACATTTTTCCACGCAAGAGGCTTCCACAATAGGAAGAGACTGAGGAAAAATGGCAGTAAAGCTGCATTCAGTTGTCTATGTGTATATAAACGCGAGGGGCGTCTGTCTCGCTGGTAAATTGTTCTTTTCATTCTAGCGTTGAGTCTGTCCCACTGTCTTTTTAAGTCAGGGTTGTCATTTCGTCTCATTTGTCTTTGTAGTTGCTTCTTCTGTCGTATGAGGACTAGTGCTGAGTGGGGGATGGATGGTCTCCAGTTTTCTACAGTTTTGGTGGGGATTTATTGTTGCGCCCCTTTATTGATAGCTGTTTCGAGTCTGTTGGTCGTTTGGTGCAAGTCATTGTCATCTGTGATGAAGTTAGGGGTGGATTGCTCCTCCGTCAGTACATTCTGGTATTTGTCCCAGTCTCCCATGGCGTGTATTGGTATAGCTCGCCTGTTGGGGTGAGGGAAAGTCAGAACCTCATCCGAGAGGTACAAAGCGGCATCCACGGCTGCAGCACACAAGCCGCGGTCCACACCTACAAAACTTTAAACTTTCATTACACCGGTTCTGCAGTATGCAGCAGCCCCCCCCCCTCCCCCTCCCCCCCCCCCCCCCCCCCCCCCCGCCGGGAGGTATGCACGCCCAAGTAGCGAACAGACTATACAGCACAGAGAGGAGACTCCTGCGCAGCATCGCCAAACTCCCCAACATCACACCTAGAAACGAGGTCTGCCGAATAACCAAAATAGAACCACTTCAAACCAGGCTGGTTAAGCTTCGAGCGCGGTATGGCAGACACATACCGAACAAAGGCCTGACATGGAAGACCTCATCTCCACTGACCATAGAACCCGACGCAAACCGAAATTCAAATACATTACCCCTTCCAGCACAATAGCCCTAAACACCGCAAAGACATACCCAGACCTAGCCCCAATCTTGGAACCACTCACAACCAACTCCACAATCCACTCTCACCTAGACGAGAGAACAGACAATTGAAACACACACACACACACACACACACACACACACACACACACACACACACACGCACACACACGCAGATATATATATATATATATATATATATATATATATATATACAGGGTGAGTCACCTAACATTACCGCTGGATATATTTCGTAAACCACATCAGATACTGACGAATCGATTCCACAGACCGAACGTGAGGAGAGGGGCTAGTGTAACTGTTTAATACAAACCATAAAAAAATGCACGGAAGTATGTTTTTTAACACAAACCTACGTTTTTTTAAATGGAACCCCGTTAGTTTTGTTAGCACATCTGAACATATAAACAAATACGTAATCAGTGCCGTTTGTTGCATTGTAAAATGTTAATTATATCCGGAGATATTGTAACCTAAAGTTGACGCTTCAGCACCACTCCTCCGCTGTTCGATTGTGTGTATCGGAGAGCACCGAATTACGTAGGGATCCAAAGGGAACGGTGATGGACCTTAGGTACAGAAGAGACTGGAACAGCACATTACGTCCACATGCTAACACCTTTTTATTGGTCTTTTTCACTGACGCACATGTACATTACCATGAGGGGTGAGGTACACGTACACACGTGGTTTCCGTTTTCAATTACGGAGTGGAATAGAGTGTGTCCCAACATGTCAGGCCAATAGATGTTCAATGTGGTGGCCATCATTTGCTGCACACAACTGCAATCTCTGGCGTAATGAATGTCATACACGCCGCAGTACATCTGGTGTAATGTCGCCGCAGGCTGCCACAATACGTTGTTTCATATCCTCTGGGGTTGTAGGCACATCACGGTACACATTCTCCTTTAACGTACCCCACAGAAAGAAGTCCAGAGGTGTAAGATCAGGAGAACGGGCTGGCCAATTTATGCGTCCTCCACGTCCTATGAAACGCCCGTCGAACATCCTGTCAAGGGTCAGCCTAGTGTTAATTGCGGAATGTGCAGATGCACCATCATGCTGATACCACATACGTCGACGCGTTTCCAGTGGGACACACTATATTCCACTTCGTAATTGAAAACGGAAACCACGTGTGTACATTTATTTCACCCCTCATGGTAATGTACATGCGCGTCAGTGAAAAAGACCAATAAAAAGGTGTTAGCATGTGGACGTAATGTGCTGTTTCAGTCTCTTCTGTACCTAAGGTCCATCACCGTTCCCTTTGGATCCCTACGTAATTCGGTGCTCTCCAATACACACGATCGAACAGCGGAGGAGTGGTACTCAAGCGTCAACTTTAGGTTACAATATCTCCGGATGTAATTAACACTTTACAATGCAAAAAACGGCACTGATTACGTATTTGTTTATATGTTCAGATGTGCTAACAAAACTAACGGGGTTCCATTTAAAAAAACGTAGGTTTGTGTTAAAAAACATACTTCCGTGCATTTTTTTATGGTTTGTATTAACCAATTACACTAGCCCCTCTCCTCACGTTCGGTCTGTGGAATCGATTCGTCAGTATTTGATGTGGTTTACGAAATATATCCAGCGGTAACGTTAGGTGACTCACCCTGTATACGCACTTACGAGCACCGCAGCACACGCACGCACAAACACACACACAGACAGACACATGCAACATTACAACATACACACGACGAAGAACCTCTCAAGCGGTTATTTGAAAAAATAACAAAAAAATTAAAAAATTGTAAATAGTAAATAAGATACTATAATTGAACCATCCTCCCACTAGAAATAAGTCACCTGAACCCACAATACTTCTATCGCTCTCCCCTTCTCCACACAACCATACTATGCATCTATTGTATAAATATAATTTTCAAATTTAAGTTGTTAAATAGTAGAAAATGTACGACATTTAACAAGCAAAATATCTTTAAGTAATATTAACGTATTATTCAAAATATTTAAGTAATACTATTGTATTACGCAAAATTATAAGGAAAGAACAGTGCCAATTTACAAGTTCCACAGTGAATGATGCAAATTGTAATACCAAAAAGAAAAACTGAAATGTATAATCAATATGAAATGTACACTGAATTGCATTATATAAATAAATGTAAATTAAAAATAAAATGTAAAACCCAATGGCTGAAAAGAGTATATAGCAAGCCCTCGAATAGCTCGCCCTTCTCCCTCAAAAAAGTTGTCTCTCTCTCTCTCTCTCGATATCTCTCTCTTTTCTGAACTGCGCTCTATGTTGATGTCTCCACTGTGGTCGATCGCTCTCTCTTAATGATCGCTCTCTCGAATGATTTTGTAATGGGCAGTTGTACTTGAAAGATATTTTCAAGGTGTGTAAAGTATTTTTCTATGTAGATCTATCATCAATATATGCATAATTATTGTTGTTTATCAATGTTTCATTTCAACAACGTTAACCTTGCCTGCCAACTTTTCTATGTTTCAGCTAGGAGAACTGCAAGACTGCCAACAAATCGCTTGCTGGCCGCTGCCGAAGATGATTGATGTTCGGATTTGTAGTAGCCACTCTGTTAATCCAATCTGTAATCGCAGTTTCCGGGCTGCACTTCTTTGCACAACGCGTAATATTAATGATCGGCATACGGTCAACAAACGGTGTACTCGGTCAGTCCACTCCACGGTATCAAAGCAGGTTAGACAAAATCTTGCATTGTTAATTTTCTCTCTCTTTGTGATAAATTTACTTGTGCTGTGTGATAATTTAAACGTATCGTTTTTTTTACTTGGCTGCTTCCTTTAATTAACGGCACTCCATCTAATTTCCTCACATCAAAATTTATTTTTCAATTGCCACTAAAGAGCGCCATACAAAATAGAGAAAACTTTATTTTTTTAAAATAATAATCAAGAGTACACTATGTGAAAATTAAAGAAGCGCCATCAAGTCCAAACGCCCGGGATTGTTGACGGATGGCATGATTCTGCTGCAGGATGATGTTTGCCCACAGGTTGCCAAGGTTGTTTCAACTACGCAGCAGACGCGCGGAGTGGCCACGCGGTTTGAGGCGCCATGTCACGGATCGCGCTTCATCTCCCGCTAGAGGTTCGAGTCCTCCCACGGGCATGGGTGTGCGTGTGTGTTGTTCTTAGCATAAGTTAGTTTAGGACCGATGACCTCAGCAGTTTGCTCCCTTAGGAATCCACGAACATTTGAACTACTTAGCAGAAGTTTCGTTGGGCAGCCCTTACACATCTTGCGCACAGTCCTGACCTCACCCCGTCAGATTTACATATTTTCGAAGCCCTGGACAAAGACGTTCAGGGGATCGGTTTGCTTTGGACGAATAGGTTCACATCTCGCTTCAGTCGTGGCACCGTAGGCAATCGAAAACATTTCTTATGAACGCACTGACCGTATTGTCTCGTCATGGAATAAATGTTTTTACAGTTTTGGTGATTATTTTTGAAATAATAAACAGTTTACTGACTTTTTCATCTATTTAGGTTCCATTTGATTGCCCTTTATAACTGAAGTATTTCAGAGCCTGGAATCGTGAAAAAAATTTGTCCCGAGATCCTGGAATCATAAAACAAAGTTACAGTGTCGAAAAGGATCTTATAGACTACCCTTGTAACGTATAGCCATCGTACAGGGTACCAGTTCTTCCTAACTAACGCGGAGGCACCGTATGGTTGTGTGAGGGTGATGAAGCGTGTAGGAAAGCGGCAGGACCAGGAAACTGTAGCGAATGACAGGGAGACACGGAAAGGATCGATGTTTGGTACAGAAACTATCAGGTGCCCGTCACACAAATAAATTTAACGTATTGTTCATAAATAAGCAGAAATATCCCTTAGTGTCAAAAACATGGTTCAAATGGCTCTGAACACTATGGGACTTAACATCTGAGGTCATCAGTCCCCTAGAACCAAGAACTAAATAAACGTAACTAACCTAAGGACATCATACACATCAATGCCCGAGGCAGGATTCGAACCTACGGCAGTAGCGGTCGCGCGGTTCCAGACTGAAGCGCCTAGAACCGCTCGGCCACACAGGCCGGCCCTTAGTGTTCGATTACATTGTTTGCAATAAACACTGGAAACAGTAACTACCTAAAATGCTGTGGAGTATCCGTCTGGGTCGCCGTAAAATACGATGATCAAACAAAACTAATGTTGGAAAAGCAGATGCCAGGCTGAGATTCACTGAAAGAATGCTGAGGAAATGTAATTCATCCATGAAAGTCGTGGCTTAAAAAACGTTATTTCGATTGGTTCTTGTGTGCTGTTCAACTGGAACCCCTGCCAGTTTGGATTAATAGAGGAGATAAATTAACAATCTCTGTAAGAGAGGCGTTGTAGGCGCTGAGAGCTTTGCTGATGAAACTAGAAGAACTCGTTCTTCAGGAAGAGCCATTCAACGTAGTTCCCCTCCATACATCTCGCGAAATGACGGTCGTGGGGCAAATCAGAGAAATTATTATACCTCGTAAGCGGATTTAGACTTGCTGGCAGTCATTCTCCTCTGACAACATCCACGAACATAACGTCAATATCAGGGAAATTTGAGGACGAGGACAGTAGTACCAGAAGTACCTTCCGCTAAACACATTAGATGTAAGATGTAGGCCGGCCGCGGTGGCCGTGCGGTTCTAGGCGCTCCAGTCCGGAGCCGCGCTGCTGCTACGGTCGCAGGTTCGAATCCTGCCTCGGGCATGGGTGTGTGAGATGTCCTTAGGTTAGTTAGGTTTAAGTAGTTCTAAGTTCTAGGGGACTGATAACCACAGCAGTTGAGTCCTATAGTGCTCAGAACCATTTGAACCATTTGTAAGATGTAGATGTAACGCAGAGGGAATTGTCTGTGAACCTTCAGACAGGTAAGGGATGCCATCAGAATGGGTGTTTTGTCTTCTGATGGCTTGTGTAAATGTAAATTTGTGATAAAACTTTTGAGTGATTATGAATTTAAACAATTATTGATTTAGAGAATTCTTTTGGCAGTGCTTACTGAGATACACACATTGAAATCCCGAAGGTAGCAGGGGTGAAGTATACGGAGCGAAAGGTTATCTTCAACTTGCTATGAAACGAGGCTACAGGAATAAAAATTGGATATTAAAGTGAAGCAGCAGTTGAGGAGCGATTGATACAGCATTGTAGTTTATCCCAGATGTCATTCAGTCATAAACCTGATTAAGAGGCAAAGGAAACAGAGAAGAAATTCTGGAACGGGATAAGAAATAAAAATGTAGAGAGTTGCTTAAAATTAATCATTTATAGTTTTGTTTGGCGAATTGCTGATCAGTTTGTGTTACCACACTGTTTTACAATTTCTACGAATATGTAAGGCTGGGAAAGACATAGATCCCCGTTCCGCCAATCAAGAATATGTATGCAAAAACTTTCTGGTCCGGATACTGTGATGAGTGTAATGGAAGTGCACATTAGTGTGTTAAGCTTGTCCAAGCGATACGGAAATACATACTGTATATTTAAGGCGCGGCGTTCACTGACGGGATACGGTATGCGATGCGACTCGCGATACGACGCAGAAGCAGTGCGCAACAGCGGAGCACTAGAAACGTGCTGGAAGCGACGTAGCTGATACACACTAAGGCGACAGCGATACCACACCAATACGACTATCTGTCGTATCGCTCGGCGTAGAATAGAATGCTGATTGCTTCATGCAGTTTGTGTCGTACAGTACACGGGAGCGAAATTTAAAGTCATCCGATGTGCCTAAAAATAATTTTATGTAGGTGACACAAAGCTATATCTGCCTCTGTAATTAGTTTCTCAATAAAACTTCTACTTTTCAAGTAAAAAATTAAAAACCAGTGGATTAGTGCGTTTTCTCTGCTATGCGTTTTCACGTGTTCTATTTCGAGGGAACTATTTGCTAAAAAAAATGACTTTTTTCGTATCTTATAGTCCGACATCACGGCTTGATAATCCATTGGTATTATTTTCGTTATTATTCATAGTTATTGCAATACTCCGTTTACGTTTTGTAAAGACTGGAGCGAAAAATATAGTCGGTGGCCAGCTTAGGTTTAGTGCTTTCTATGGCGTACATTGCTGATATGAGACATAGGTAACATACGATATTTTTAAAGGTGGAACGCGAGACCTCTTTTGATTCTCTAGAAAATACGTGAGATGTACTGGAGCTTGTCCACCACGAGACTGGCAGCTAAGCGCCACACGCGAGGCTATTGCCACCTGCTGTAGTCTGTTAGTGCGCTGCCCCCTGTTTCTCTTTTCCGTATGCTGCCGATACAAACCGAAATTGGAAATGAAAAAGCTTGATGAACTGAAAAGACATCGGGACTCATCAGCTGATCAGGTTGACTGGACTTTCTTTTTCAGTCTATGTTCCCTGATTTCAGAAAACTTTGTGACCAGTGTAAAATCTATTTTAGAAAAATGTCTGTACAAAACGGAGATGACGTTCAGTTGAACAATCAGGTGTTCGTCCTTATTACTTTGTTCCCGTTAATTAAATTCGTTGGCCATATTGAAGAATCAAATAACAATTACTATAGTTAAACCTGAAAAACTTTTCGTGGTCGGGGTTTACAATCAGATAAAATTTTGTGAAGACATCTTTCTCTGCAGCAGTTATTTATTTGTACGTAATTAAACGGAGCCGTTTCGGTAGAAACTGACCATCAAACAAGACCTTATCTCGTTGCACAGCTTTTATGGAATCTGACGCAGGCATTCACCAGCAAGATGTGCAAATTGAACTGCAGTTCCACAGTCTTAAAACCACAAACATGCACTTAGATGACGGCATGTGCAATACATAGGAGGTGTTTTCCGATCCCATCCTTTTTCAATGAACGGATTGATGTTAGTCGTGTTTCCCTACACTACAATGTTAGCAAAGATTTATATAACGAATTAATTTATTACAGGATTTGGATAGGGAATCATAAGTGTTCGCAGGCCATTAACGGCTGTATATACTAACAAGTTTGTCTTTGTAACTTTTGACTGAGTCGCTTCCGAACTAGGGCTTCCTCCTTAGCTCAGATGATTACAGTTGCTCTCTCCCTTTATTGTTGCATCATGGCGGAAACATTGTGGTCGCTTAGCATGCAATATGATAACACGGTTTATTTTAAGAAAATTTCAGTGCAGTTATTTATTGAATAAAAAACTGTATGTTGTTAAGATAATTGTTTTATTTATTTTTCATTATGTTTTATTGCACTTTACATGAGAACAGCTGAAAAATTTATCATTTTTTATAGGCAACCACAAACAACGGTAAATCACAGCAAGAGACAGTTGTTGTTTGAGTGTCACGTATGTTTCAATAAAACTATGTCTTCCAGTAAATACTACGAAGGTTGCAACTTAAATAGTAGGAACTATTGCCGGCCGGGGTGGCCGAGCGGTTCTAGGGGCTACAGTCTGGAACCACGCGACCGCTACGGTCGCAAGTTCGAATCCTGCCTCGGGCATGGATGTGTGTGATGTCCTTAGGTCAGTTAGGTTTAAGTAGTTCTAAGTTCTAGGGGACTGATGACCACAGAAGTTAAGTCCCATAGTGTTCAGAGCCAGTTGGCAACCATTTATTCACAACCGATACGAAAAGAGTTACATGTTTGCACCTGTTACTGTCCTTCAACGTAGTCACCAGCGTTGTGTAGAACCCTTTGCCAGCGATGTGGAAGGCGTAGTATACCGTTAGCAGAGGCAGTTCTGTTGATGATGCGAATGGAGCGGTCTACTGCCTGTCAAATCGCTGGAACAGTTCTGAAGCAAATGCCACGAAGTGGTTCCTTCATCTTCGGAATGAAATCAAAGTCACAAGGACTTAAGGCCGGGGAGTATGGCGAATGGTACGGTACTTCCCAGTCCCAGCGACCGAACAGAGCATCCACAGCTTGCGCTGTATGTGCCCGCCCATTGTCGTGCAAAATGATGTGTGGGTTGCGCAGAAAGTGTCGCTGCGTCTTTCGTAAAGCAGGTCGCAGATGATGCTTCAAAAACGAACAGTAATACTGTGCACTGCTGGACTGGCGTGGAGGAACGTAATGCGTTAGGATAACACCATCACAGTCGCACACGAGAATCACCATAACTTTCACCATACTGCGGCTCTAACGCACTTTCCACTTTCGCGGCGACCCGTACTGCTTTGCGAAAAAAGCGGCGACACTTTCTGCGCAACCCACCCATCTTTTTGCACGACAACGTGCGGTCGCATACAGCGCAAGCTGTAGCTGCTCTGTTCGGTCGATGGGACTGGGAAGTACTGTACCATCCGCCATACTCCCTGGACTTAAGTCCTTGATTTGATTCCGAAGATGAAGGAACCACTTCATGGCATTCGCTTCAGAACTGTTCCAGAGATTCGACAGGTAGTAGACCACTCCAATCGCACGAGCAACACAACAGGCTCTGCTAACGGTATACTACGCCATCCACATCGCTGGCAACGGGTTCTCCACAACGCTGGTGACTACTTTGAAGGACAGTAACAGGTGCAAATATGTAACCATTTTGTATCGGTTGTGAATAAATAGTTGCCACTATTTAAGTGGCGGCCGCTGTGGCCGAGCGGTTCTAAGCGCTTCAATCCGGAACCGCGCTGCTGCTACAGTCGCAGGTTCAAATCCTGATTCGGGCATGGATGTGTGTGATGTCCTTAGGTTCGTCAGGTTTATGTAGTTCTAAGTCTAGAGGACTGATGACCTCAGATGTTAACTCCCATAGTGCTTAGAGCTATTTGAACCATAAGTTCCAACCCACATATATATGGCACTTACCAAATCGAGTCTTGATTTTGATTAAGAACCACAATATTCACTAAATTATTGGTAGAATGGATGCTGCATCTTTGCGAGGGGTAATTTTTTGGCAACTTTTTTTGCGACTTTCATGTACCAGCTCAGATGTATTCTATATGAATGTGCACTAATGAGCCAAAAGATTACGATCACCTGCTTAATAGCATGTTTGTCTGGCTTTTGAAGGAAATACTTCACTGATCTGGATATCAGAGGTCCCACATTCTGTTGGTATGTTTCTGGAGGTATGTGGCTTTAGATGTCTAGGCACAGATCATATAATTCAAGTAAATAACTGGAAACTGGTCTGCGTACGCGGTGATAGCGCCCGATACGGACCCAGATGGGCTTCAAAGGATTTGGTTGCGAGACATTAACGTGAGTTCACTATAACGCTCCACAAACCACTGTAGCACGGTTGTGGCTACGAGACACGGACAATTATATGGCTGGAAGATGACATCGTCGCCGTGGAAGACATCAAGCAAATGGGATGCAGGTGGTTCGCAGCTGTCAGCGTGCCTTCCATTAACATCACAGGTTCCAGGCAAGTGCAGGAGAGTGTCGTCCATAGCATAATACTGCTCCATCAGACTGCGTCCGTGGTGCGCTGCACATTTCGAGCCGCCGTTCGCCTCGATGACGTAGTTTGTGGAGACGACTACCTACCTAGTGTGTGGTCGGCTGCGAAGCTCCACGTTGAACAATGTACATTGAACGGTGTGCTCCGAAACACTTGTACGTGCACCAGCATTGTGCTCTTTCGGCAGAGGTACCACAGGTCACCATCTATCCTATTTTACAGAGCAAACAAGCCTCCGGACTCCATGTTCTGTGAGGAGTCGTGGACGTTCAACGATGTAGCGCATAGCGGAAGTTTCACTGTCCTACCTCTTTCCGTAGATGCTCACGACAGCACGTGAACATTCAGCGAGCTTCGCTGTTTACGAGATACTCGTTCACAGGCTCACCGTAATGATAATGCCAAAGTCGCTTATCTCAGTGGATTTCCCGACTTGCAGCCGATATCTTCGCTAGGGTGGTCGCCCGTCCGTGTCTGCGCCGTTCACATACTTCTGTTACTGCGTCACATGCCCTCAACGGCATCCAACATTGCGGTGAGCAGTGGTCATAATGTTTTGGCTTATCGTATTTGATTTGTCATTGCAAGTCTCTGCCATATTTTATTGACAAGGAGCTACTTACCTCACGTGAAATTCAATGCCTCACCGTACTAATTCATAATCTAAATTTTGAAAGATCAGATATGTAGGAGGTTATGGCGACTGGTATTTCTTTCATTGATCACATAATTTATTTTCTACTGTTGTGGACTTCACTCCGTAGACTGGTTTGATGTAGCTCTCTATTCTATACAAACCTCTTCATCTCCTCTTAACTACCACAACCTACATCCATTTGAACCTGCTGAGTGTTATCAAGACACTGTTTCCCACCAAAGCCGGCCGAAGTGGCCGTGCGGTTAAAGGCGCTGCAGTCTGGAACCGCAAGACCGCTACGGTCGCAGGTTCGAATCCTGCCTCGGGCATGGATGTTTGTGATGTCCTTAGGTTAGTTAGGTTTAACTAGTTCTAAGTTCTAGGGGACTAATGACCCCAGCAGTTGAGTCCCATAGTGCTCAGAGCCGGCCATTTTTTCCAACCAAAATTTTTATTCCTCCTTCACCACACTCTTCTTTCCATTACAAAATAGACTGTTCACCTTTGTCTCGGGATGTAGACTATCAACTGATGTCTTCTTTTATCAAGTTGTACCATACATTTATTTTCTCCCCAGTTGAATTTGGTGCCTCTTCATTAGTTATCCGCTACATCCGTGTAATCTTCAGCATTATTCTGTAGCATGACATTTCAGAAGCATCTATTCACTTTTTGTCCGAACTGTTTATTATCCCCATTTCACTTGTGCAGAAGGCTACACTCTCGACCAGTGGTTCCCAACGTCTATGAGGCCATTGCCCCTAAGTGTAATCAGATACTGACTCTCAAACCAGGATCAACATCAGCACTTAATTAAATATTAAATGAAAAAGGATTTTCTTTCAACATTTTTATTTTTAAAACGACGAAAGATAAATGATATTTAGTTTTTGTAGGTGTTTTATTAAATGATAAATTAACAAGTCAATGAGACAATTGGTACTGCTCGTTGCATTCTTTTTACAGACCGATGCGATCTCAGTGCGTCGTAAATTCTGTCTACGGCACCTTATGAAAAAAGAAAGCTAAGCATCCGAACTGAGGTTAGACACTTGTTGCAAAACATGCTTCTTCTGTTTGCTGCTGTTGTTCAACGCTATACTACGCTGCGATGACAAAAGTTATGGGATAACGATACGCACAAATATAGATGGCGGTAGTATCGCGTACACCAGCGGGTGACTCGTGTGAAAATGCTTCCGACGTGATTATTGCCGCACGGCAGCGATTAACAGACTTAGAGCATGAAATAGTAGTTGGAGCTAGAAGCATGGGACATTCCATTTCAGAAATCGTTAGGTAAACCAACATTCCGAGATCCGCAGTGTCAAGAGTGTGACGGAAATTTCAGGCATTACCTCTCATAACGGACAACGCAGTGGCCGACGGCCTTCACTTAACGACCGAGAGTAGCACCTTTTGCGTAGAATTGTCAGCGCTAACAGACAAGAGTACTACTTGAAATAATCGCAGACATACGACGACCGTATCTGTTAGGACGTGTGGCAAAATTTGTTAGTTAAGGACTATGTCAGCAAACGACTGATGTGAGTGCCTTTGCTAACAGCACGGCATTGCCTCAAGTGGCTCTCCTTGGCTCGTGACCCTATCGATTGGACACTACACGACTGGAAAGCTGTGACCTGGTCAGATGACTCCCGATTTCAGTGGATAAGAGCTGATGGTATGGTTCGAGTGTTGTACAGACCCCACGAGGCCATGGATCCAAGTTGTCAACAAGAAACTGTGCAGTTGTCAATGTCAATAAAATTCACCAACAACTGCGTACTTTAAGATATTATATTATTTTATTTTGAAGGCTACTAGTTTAGGCATTTCATTATGCTATCTTCAGGCCCCATACGCATCAGTCCAAATAAACGAACTCATCGTATAGCGCCATAAATCACTGAATATCATGAATTCAATTCGTTATACAACCGCATGCATACAATTATGCAATTATACAATTATGAAATTGTATAACGATTGAATTCAGGAAATCTAGAGATTTATGGCGCTATACGACAAGTTCGTTTATTTGGACAGATGCGTATGGGGCCTGAAGATGGCATAATGAAGTGCCGAAACTGGTAGTCCTAAGAATAAAATAAAATCTGGATGTTCGGCTGCTTGGAGACGATTTGCAGCCGTTCATGGACCGCATCTTCCCAAACAACGATGGAATTTTTGTTCGCGATAGCTTTGAATAAAGTTCTGCACAATACGAGAGACTGATTTGGCGACCTGGACCGCTCAACGTGAATCACATCGAACATTAATGGGACATAATCGAGAGGTCGGTTCGTGCACAAAATCCTGCACCGTTGACGTATTCGCAATTATGGACAGCTGTAGAGGCAGCATGGCTCAGTATTTCTGTATGGGACTACCAACACCTTTTTGACCCCGTACCACGTCGAGTTGCTGAACTACGCCGGGCAAAAGGAGGACCAAGTGGATGAGTATCGATTATCGTTTCTTTCAGTGATATCCGAGATACTGACAGTCTCCACCAGTGTACCAACAACGCAAATGAATCTTCGGCACGTTAGAATCGTAAGTGAACAACTGATTTAAAAAAAGTGTATTATGCGGTTATTGCGAAGTAAACAACTAACGCAAAAGAATTTGCATCCTGCACGGGCTGTGGTATTAATCAAAACAACGAGGCACAGCTTCACACCAGCAGAAGATAACACTGAATATCGATTTCTGGCTACCCAATGGCCCCCCTCCCCCTCAAATATCCCACTCCAGTAGCAAAACAAGTGAACAAAATAGTCAAGGTTAATTCAGACTAAGACATCATAGCTTGAAGTAAGAACTATATGTATAAACGCTTGATGACAAGCAAAACAAGCTCGAAACGGGTCGAATGTGTTAAATTAAACATAAAGTAAATATATGCAACTGGTAGCAGAAAAATAGAAGTAATTAATCTTCAAAGGATAACTTCTAGAAGAAATTTCAGAGAACAAGTATCAGAATCGAAGGCATTCAGCCGGTTTCTGATTTTTTTTGGGGGGGGGGGAGGGGGGAGCGGAAAATTCATGTCCTAGATTGGAATGTGTGATGCGGCGTCATCACAAGAATACTGCTCCAGCACAGCAGTTTTGGGAAAGTGTATATTGTGGTACAGATTGTTAAAATCCTTTTTAAAGTGGTTTATTCTCCAGCACAGTCTCATGGAAGAGGACGCAATAGTTAACTCACAGGCACAATGAGAAAACTACGTTGTCAAGCATTGAGCCGGTTAACCCTTCCTCTTCTGATCTGAAGACGGCCAGTGATGCCAGAAACCGGTAGTTCGTTGTTGAAACGGTGTGCGAGTCGTTGTAGCGCTTTTGTATGAACTCATCAGTTGCTTCATCTAAGGACAGGAATTGTAAGGTTCACGAGAAGAAAAGTCTGTGAATTGAATGAACAGCACCAAAACTGCATTGTAGACTTGATGGGACGCAGCTCCAGTGAAGAAGCTGGAAAAGCAACAGTCTTCAATAAGCAGTGTTCCAACACGTTTGTACGAACCTGCTCTCCTTTTTCACAATATCGTCTTTACACTTGATTTCTCAACTCGACCTATTATTACTTGGCTTTAAGTTTCATTTTGATTTGGATCTTGATTCACTTTGAGACCATAGCTTCTATCGGTGATCAGTTGTACGCAACTCCGTGCAAAACTTGCTGAGTACCGCCGCTACTGCAGTGCTTACGGACATTCTCACCTCTGGTGCCTTCATGGTTTACAGAAGCGTTTCTTTTGATTGCGGTAGAAAAATAACCGTTGAGGGTACTCACAAACAAAGTCACGAAAGCGAAGTTCGTAATGAACTCAGCATTTTCAAGCAGATTGCCGTAACTAACGGCGTTTTCTGTAAATGACGTCATGCACCCCTACAGTAGGCTAAAGAAACGTATAACAAACAGCAGGCATACACAAACTTTCGCAAAGAATAGAACCAGTAAAGAAAGAACGAAAACCTTTCCTACGAAATTTATCGGCAAAATGTCCCTGCAACTTGAAAAATGTTTTAGAAAATCTGATGTCAGATGTGACTTTCAGGTTAACAACACCCTAAAACTGCGAATAAAACATAAACTGAAAAGCACGTATGACAAATTTGATGACTGTGGAGTATACAGGATTGAATTCAGTGTGTCAACTCGTTTAACTTCGGGTTTATAGAACATTCATAGCCACGGAGCAAAACTGCTTTGGGGCGGCATTTATCTGAAACTGGTCATTCTATAGAGAGCAATGAGAATTGTATACGTATTCTCCACAGAGTGAAAAAAGGCCATACTCTTAATTTATTAAGGAGCTTGAAATATATGAAACAAAGCAGAAAGAACCAACAAAACTGGCAGAGCGATTTCGTGCCAATGCCTACTTGGGTTTGTTTGACACTGCTTAACTTTAATCACATTTTTTCCTTTATCGTATTTCAATTCCCTATCTGGGGCGTGCTGGCAGCAGCATATACACTGTTCTTCAAAAAATGGTTCAAATGGCTCTGAGCACTATGGGACTTAACATCTGTGGTCATCAGTCCCCAAGAACTTAGAACTACTTAAACCTAACTAACCTAAGGACATCACACACATCCATGCCTGAGGCAGGATTCGAACCTGCGACCGTAGCGGTCATGCGGTTCCAAACTGAGGCGCCTAGAACCGCAAGGCCACACCGGCCGGCGCTGTTCCTCACCCGAAAAACATGAATTATACAAAGGAAGACATTTGAAAGAACAGAAAGGAGAAAATATGGTGTACATAGACATAAAAAAGGGAGCGGCTGTAAAATGCAGATTAAAACCATAAAAAATTTGCGCACAGAAAACAAAACCACACACTGGATCATAAAAGTATCGATGGATGCTGTAGCACAGAACAATCACTATGTACAAGTCCAGCACACAATGAAAACCACAACTCTTGATGCACAGGAGAACAGCACCAAACACAACACTGACGTATTACACTGATGACGATGAGCAAACAGAGAGGAACTGCCAGGGGCATACAGTCGAGGGAGGGGGGTAGAAGGAGTGGAGGTGAAGGGGGAAGAGGGAAGAATGGAGGGTGGAGAGGGCAGGGAGGGAGAAGAGAAGAAGGGAGGGAGGGGAGGAGATGGAGGGAGGTGGCTGAGGGGCACGCCGAAGAGGGCCAGAGGCGAAAGGACGTGGGAGGGAAGCAGTTGAGGAGGGGGTGCTGGGACTCAGGGAGGGAAGGAGAAAAATCCGCTCTGGGGGAAGGAGGGGAGAGGAAAAAGGTGGCTCTGTGGAGGGGGGGGGGGGGAACAAGGTCAGATTACAGTTGGAAGGAAGGGTAGATGTCACAGAGAAGTTCAACATCCGGGAGGCGGAGGTGCTGAAAATTGCCCTAATGAAAGAGATGGATGGTGTGGAGGTGGAGAGATGGAGGGATACAAAGATAGAGGTTCGGCAATGGGCAGAGGGTGGAGAGGAAGGAGGGAACCAGGGGGTGGGGGGGATCAAGCATACAGATAGTGTAAAGGATGTGGAGATGTTGGAGGAAAAGGAGGAGGTGGGGGAAGGGGATGAGGTCATACAGGAGCAATGTGGGGGGAAGGAAGGCAGATACGGAAGGCAAGGTGGAGCACATGGCGTTTGAGGGTTTGGAGGGCCTTGTAAAAGCGGGTGGGTGCTGAGATCCAGGCAATGCTGGCATAACAGAGGATGGGATGGATGAGGGATTTGTAGGTGTGGAGGATGGTGGAAGGATGCAATCCCATCTGGCTAGACAGGAGTTTCAGGAGACAGAGGTGCGAATGGGCTTTCTACTGGATAGTCAGGAAGCGAGGGTTCCAGGTGAGGTGACGGTCGAGGGTGAGGCCAAGGTATCTCAGGGAGGAGGTTAGCTGGATGGAATGACCATAAATGGCGAGGTAGAAATCATGGAAGTGTAAGGAATAATTTAATCACAGAACGCCTCTGTTATATTCAGTTTGTGACAGATTCACCTAGTATAGAGTGCCTTGTATAGTTACTTCGTTTTCGTACGTTGTGCGCATAACTCTAGTATTTTCTTGTTCCTTCTCTGTTTATATAATATACTCCATTAACTAGATAATCTTGTTCATGCACTGGTACGGAGTTTATCATTCTTTTCGTGCAACGGCGTGCCGCAGGGTACAAGGAGCCCTCTTGCTATCACATTCCTCTAACCACTTCTCGCCTATGCGTAATTCTGGCGTTAGCGCTAACAGATGGCGTCGATTATGTGCGGCGGTATGTCTTCTCTCATTGGGGCTACTTTAACTATTTATTTTATTGTTTTTTATATTATTCTGTGCACTATGAAAGCTGTTATTATTTATGTTATTATCTATAATATTGCCACTTGAGCATATGCCAATTACTGTCTCTTAACTCTTCCTCTTTTTAACAATCTATCTTTTGTCATGTTTTACCTCATCGCTTTTTGTTGCTGTAGTGCATCTCATACCTTATAATCCCATTACAGACACTACCGATTGCATCCTCTCCTTATTTTACGCTGTTCAGTTAATCATTTAAGACTATGTTTATGTCTACAGTAGCGACACAAACATCTTGTGGCTACTGTACGGCAGTTTATTTTGAAGAGTAGTGCTGCTGACAAGATGAATCGCGCATATGCTCTTATTAATTTATATTTGACGATGCTGGTGCTGACTTTGCGTTTAACATTTGACGATGCCACTATGACTGCAGTACATTAGGACATGTTTTTATGAAACAGGTATGTCTCCTCATACTTAAAGCGCACAATGTACCCTATGTATGCCAGTAGTACTTTTCATTGCTGTCTATTTTATTGTTTTGAGATGTAGACAGTCTGCTTGTGTATTTATGTTTTCCCATATTTTGCTGCAGATCTGAAGATGGTCATTACAGACCGCAACCGGTAGTCTGATGACAGAAAGTTTGTGATCATAGACGTAAAGTGAAGGACATTTAATCTACATTCGGGTCACTGTTTTATTCGAGACAATATTGCAGCTTGTGAAAGTCAGGAAAGTATTCGAAACGGCGGTATACATGCAATGCCTGCTTTTCTGGTCCAGTGCACTAAAACAGTACAGCTGGTGTGTATAGTTTCCAGGTCTTTCGTGTCTGCGACGTTGCGACACTGTCACAGCATATACTCTCTGCATCACAGCGCAAGAAAGCAGAGATTCGCATATGATTTAGATGCCTGTAGTGCCTCTAAGCGTATCAGAAGTCTGTTATTAATTTTGATTATGGCTGGCGTTACACTTTTTTTAATGTAGCAGATATTTTTACGTGCTGCGAAGTTTCCTACTTGAGAATTAGTTGGGAAAACGCTTCGGGAAGCGGAAGTGGTAACACATTGGGAGACGACACTGCCACCCCCATTGGTGTAATGTTGGTGGGATCAGTGCGTACCGATTTTTATCTAATGACAGCTGTTTTAAACAGGGCTGTAGAAATTGGGGCTTTGTCCAGCTGGAGAAGTGGACGCATTTTAAAAATGTATTTTACTTTCATATTACTTCTCTGATTCGCTTCTACTCTGTATTATATGGTCAATAACCTTAGTTCAGGGAAAGTAACGATAACAATGGAGAACTAACTACTTTGACATTGAATGCGTGTTACTCTCACGCTGATAGATACAGTTCGTATCTCGGAGAACTTCGCATTGCTTGCTCATTATCGCACTTGCAATTTTTCAAATAAAATGTCGAGTAATACTGTAACTGAGGGACAGTTCGAAGATTCTAAACAGTAATTTACTTGTGGAATTTACATTTAATTTTGCCTAATAAGTTTTTTTCTGATATTTGCTACAAATTCTTCTGCTGGATTTTAGCTAGACAGAAGCAGTCCTGTCTAAAAAGAATCACTTGCCTTATGGTAACCCGTCCTTACAAGCTCCACGATGATGTGCTTCATAAAAAAAAGAAGGTTATTCTAACATAAAATGTGGGTTATCACTTCCTTTACCCACCCTAAAATTGATTTACTGAAAGAAATACTGGTAGGGATGGTAGGATGTAGCTCTGTTGCCACGGAAAGAAATGGAAATTACTGTGGCGTATAGTGACGCCAGCGGAATAAATTTGAGGCTACACCCGTAATCTTGAAAGGACAGCGCATCGTGTTGTGTTCTTCAGACTATTGAGTTACAGCCCATTTCATTGCACCGACACGGGAAGGAAATTAAGAACGCCGAAATGAGCAGGTCCGCAGCCTGAGTGAGGTTGCTCGCCTGGGCTCGGTGGGACGGACAGGTTGCAGAGCTGGTGGCCGGACGACCCGTGAGGCGGGGCCGGGCCCTTTACGAGTCGACCCGCATTCATATTCACAATAAACCGTTGTGGGTAGGGAAGACACTAAAAGAACTCAGAGGGAAACATTAACGGGGACCGGAATGGACTGCTTTATAGTTTTTGTTTATTGGTTGTATATCCTTGGCGACCGGAACCTGACGGCTCAGTCCCATCGTTGTCATGCTAATTCCAGTCACGTCCCTCAGGACTCGTCTCAGTGAAATGGAGTGAAATTTGATGGTCCAGAGACGAGTGTGGGCACAGCGAAAGAGCGGCTGAAAAAAGGCTCGAAGGAAAGAAAGAAAAAGGCAGGCCGTTGAAGCCGGTACTATGTCAGCGCCGGCGTGAAGTTTGGCGCCGTTGCACTGTAGCGGCGGACAGGACTTGCCGGAGCTGCAACACAAGTTTCCGGTTACACTTTATTGTATGATTATATGACAGCGGAACAAACACTGGTAGCAGTTACTTCCGTAATATATCTGGGAGTATGCGTTCGGAACGATTTGAAGTGGAATGATCATATAAAATTAATTGTTGGTAAGGCGGGTGCCAGGTTGAGATTCATTGGGAGAGTCCTTAGAAAATATAGTCCATCAACAAAGGAAGTGGTTTACAATACACTCGTTCGACCTATACTTGAGTATTGCTTATTAGTGTGGGATCCGTACCAGGTCGGGTTGACGGAGGAGATAGAGAAGATCCCAAGAAGAGCGGCGCGTTTCGTCACAGGGTTATTTGGTAAGCATGATAGCGTTACGGAGATGTTTAGCAAACTCAAGTGGCAGAATCTGCAAGAGAGGTGCTCTGCATCGCGGTGTAGCTTGCTGTCCAGGTTTCGAAAGGGTGCGTTCCTCGATGGGGTATGGAATATATTGCTTCTCCCTACTTATACCTCCCGAGATCACGAATGTAAAATTAGAGAGATTCGAGCGCGCACGGAGGCTTTCCGGCAGTCGTTCTTCCCGCGAACCATACGCGACTGGAACAGGAAAGGGAGGTAATGACAGTGGCACGTAAAGTGCCCTCCGCCACACATCGTTGGGTGGCTTGCGGAGTATAAATGTAGATGTAGATCCCCGGCGGCGAGGCACGGCATTTCTTGGCCTCGGTCAATATCGTAGCGTGCTTTGGCAATTTTGTTTTGCGCAAGAATGGGAGAGTCTTCCGTCGAACATAATACTGGCCAAGAAGATAATTTCTTGATCAGTCAGCGAATTACCATATTTCTTAGGCCATAATAGCACTTATTACGGGCCTTCTAGGTGAATGAACGTCGATAAATGTTTTACCAGTGAATGAATTTCATCCCCAAAGTGCAAACAGAAAGGATTCCAAAATATCAGCCTAAGCCTGACATAATCGTTTTAAAAATTAACTCAAAAAACTTTTCAGTTTCAAATTAGCTTCGATGTAGGAATACTTGGAAGACAGATGGTGCCAAACGTGGAAAGCGAGTGACTGCTCCAAAAATTCATACTTCAAGTCCCCACAGTTGTTTCCTTTGAGTAGAGGTGTGGTTCTGATGAATGTTTTTCTTTTGAAAGTTAGGGAGTTGTGTGTACCATTTATAGTTTTCGCGATAAATGTTACGTTATGCAATGTGTTAGATGAACAAAAGATTGCATACATAATTAAAAATACATTAATATCATCACATACTAGTTACTTACAGTTTTGTAACTGACTATTTATTTATTCCCAAGTATTCCTCTGTAGCAGAGATTCGGATGAAAATGTTAAGAGGACCACTAAGTAACATATGTGTTTTCAAAAGTCTGTCACTCATTTGATTTCTGTGAGCAAATCCTATTGCTATGTATATCCCTTCTTTCAGTGCCAAAGTTAGATTCACTGCAGGGTAATGCAAATCATTTTTCCTTCTAGTGTTGTATTAATGAATATCTACAGTTACTTTCAAAGTGCAATAGATTTCTGAAAAAAAAAGTTCATCAGCGAAAAAAATGTGTTATGAGAGCGTTAATATTTCTAACTGCTGAAACAGATATCTGCAAGACGTACGTGTGTGAACCCGACACATAATTCTAACTACTTCCCTTTAGTCAACGAGTACTTTTTGCTTGAATAAGGTTATTATACAGTAATTCATAAATGGATGAAAATATGCATAGTAAACTAAGTTACTGATTTGTACGCAGTCAAAGTGAGCAACTATTCTTGCGGCCAAAGTAGCTGAACGTAAACCTTTTAGCTGGTTTACTATACCGTTTTTCCAGTCTGCGTTTTCATCTGCAGCACGCACTCTAGCATAGAACTTTCCAGCTTGTTTACTATATCTGTAGGTACATTACATTTGTAGGAAATGGGATAAGCTGTGATTTTTCGAAGTTTAAAGATAGCCTATTTGCGCCAGTGCAGTTAATAGCGGCAGTCACAGTTTTCTGCTTGTGTTTCTTTGCTCGGCTTGAAAATAAAGCTTTTATTACCTGTAATTTAACTAATTCTGTCTCCTGATTTGAGTAGAATATTATGTCATAAACACGGAACAAGAGCAGTAATGGACACACAATCGAATGCTGCGGAACGCTCATTGTGATTTGTCACCATGCAGTTGAAATGGCATTCCTCTTAGTCTGCAACCTTTATCGTACATATGAATTTAACAAGACTGGATTCGTAATTTACTGTCAGAGAGGTCACAGTTCCTAGTAACTGAAGGAAAGTTATCTAGTAAAACGGAAGTGATCTCCGGCATTCCCTAAGGTAGTGTTATAACAAGGCGAACCCTTTTTACATAATAGAAATAGTTGATTATTATCTTTCTGGCATATAAAATCATCTAACATTTCTTCTTTATTATCGCTGGCGTCACACTACTGTTTCGTATCTGGCGTGAAAAGGAAGACCCATACTCGTACACAATAAGAAGTTAGCTCACTAAATCAGCCCTTTTTTTTAACTGTGCAATCTTTCCAGAGAAACTGATGTTCGTATTTGCTTCAGATCAGCATCCAACAATTACGTCCCCCATATTCCAAAAAGTTTTGCCCACACATACACACACACACACACACACACACACACACACACACACACACTCACAAACACAATAACACGCCCGCGCGCTCGCACGAACGCGCGAGCGCAGCTGCGCGTGCAAGCACACACACACATTTTTAATTTTTGTTTGGAACAATGAACAAGTTTGTCAATGTTGTTCCAGAAATAAATAAAAATGGTTAAAATGTTCCCGTTTTAGGGAGTTTTCCCTTGGTTGCCAGCTGAATGCTGGAACTAGAAATCCCTTCTGAAACATTCCCAGTTGGGAACCTCTCAGCCATAATCCAAGCTTATTGGAATATTCAGCTGAAAATACAAAGCACTGCAGTCATCAAGGTTTAACTGCTGTCAGGTATCGTGACAAGAGCTTGGGATCTCATTTGCGGTTGTTGCGATGCGCTGTGGGCCCAGACTTTATATTGATGACGATAATGCTCGACCTGATAGAGCAAGGGTGGTTGATGTTTTTCTTGGAAACAGAAGATACTGCACACGTGGCTTGGCCTGTTCCCTCTCCCGATTTCAATCCAATAGAGCATGTCTAGGATGTCCTACTGTGACGGGCTGCATCACTTCAGCATCCACCAACCACTCACCAAGAGCTGTGAGCAGCTCTGCAGGAAGACTGGGCGTTATTGTCTCAACCTGAGATTGATGACATCCGTCACAGCATGTCCAGTCGCTGTCAGGCCTGTCTGGTGCCATAGGTGGTAACTGAACGCATTAACCAGTTTTCAGAGTATGTTTAGAAATCTGTGTTAAACTGAAAAAAAAAACGAAGAACATTTTTTTCTACCGTTATGCTTGTTGCAGTTGATTACGTTCTGTATTATTTACATGTTTCTACCTCACTACACCTGTTTATACAGTTTTGTGGCAAAATAAACGCAACCTTGCTTTAACTTTGAACACCAGTGGATTTTGTAAAATATGATTAAAAAGTTCTTTAGTGGGACATAACCGGATACCAGTGCCTCGCTTGTATATAAAAAAGTACAATGTTGGTGCAAGCACAAGAGTTCTTGAGCACACCTTTTAGCACATACTGTTGAACAGCAGACGACTGTTGAGTCAGGGACATTGTAAATTGCTACTGAATTGCCTACGGGACCATTTGACCATGGATCAGTGAAGAAGTGTCACCAGGTCATATAAGTAAAGATTCCTGTCACACTAGGTCGGTAGTCGTGTCGGGATATATCATCATCCAGGCGAAAGGCTGCCCAAAACTCGCAGTGCGCCACGGAACGCAGGACGATAGCGGTGGTATCATGCTTTGGGCTTTCGTGTAACTTGTGGTAGCGATCGAAGGCACCATGACAACTGTGAACGAAATACAGGAAGATCTGCAGAGGATAGGCACTTGGTGCATGGAGTGGCAACTGACCCTTGTTGTTGTTGTTGTTGTGGTCTTCAGTCCTGAGACTGGTTTGATGCAGCTCTCCATGCTACTCTATCCTGTGCAAGCTTTTTCATCTCCCAGTACCTACTGCAACCTACATCCTTCTGAATCTGCTTAGTGTATTCATCTCTTGGTCTCCCTCTACGATTTTTACCCTCCACGCTGCCCTCCAATACTAAATTGGTGATCCCTTGATGCCTCAGAACATGTCCTACCAACCGATCCCTTCTTCTGGTCAAGTTGTGCCACAGACTTCTCTTCTCCCCAATTCTATTCAATACTTCCTCATTAGTTATGTGATCTACCCATCTAATCTTCAGCATTGTTCTGTAGCACCACATTTCAAAAGCTTCTATTCTCTTCTTGTCCAAACTATTTATCGTCCATGTTTCACTTCCATACATGGCTACACTCCATACGAATACTTTCAGAAATGACTTCCTGACACTTAAATCTATACTCGATGTTAACAAATTTCTCTTCTTCAGAAACGCTTTCCTTGCCATTGCCAGCCTACATTTTATATCCTCTCTACTACGACCATCATCAGTTATTTTGCTCCCCAAATAGCAAAACTCCTTTACTACTTTAAGTGCCTCATTTCCTAATCTAATTCCCTCAGCATCACCCGACTTAATTAGACTACATTCCATTATCCTTGTTTTGCTTTTGTTGATGTTCATCTTATATCCTCCTTTCAAGACACTGTCCATTCTATTCAACTGCTCTTCCAAGTCCTTTGCTGTCTCTGACAGAATTACAATGTCATCGGCGAACCTCAAAGTTTTTATTTCTTCTCCATGAATTTTAATACCTACTCCGAATTTTTCTTTTGTTTCCTTTACTGCTTGCTCAATATACAGATTGAACAACATCGGGGAGAGGCTACAACCCTGTCTTACTCCCTTCCCAACCACTGCTTCCCTTTCATGTCCCTCGACTCTTATAACTGCCATCTGGTTTCTGTACAAATTGTAAATAGCCTTTCGCTCCCTGTATTTTACCCCTGCCACCTTTAGAATTTGAAAGAGAGTATTCCAGTCAACATTGTCAAAAGCTTTCTCTAAGTCTACAAATGCTAGAAACGTAGGTTTGCCTTTCCTTAATCTTTCTTCTAAGGTAAGTCGTAAGGTCAGTATTGCCTCACGTGTTCCAGTGTTTCTACGGAATCCAAATTGATCTTCCCCGAGGTTGGCTTCTACTAGTTTTTCCATTCGTCTGTAAAGAATTCGTGTTAGTATTTTGCAGCTGTGACTTATTAAGCTGATAGTTCGGTAATTTTCACATCTGTCAACAACTGCTTTCTTTGGTATTGGAAGTATTATATTCTTCTTGAAGTCTGAGGGTATTTCGCCTGTTTCATACATCTTGCTCACCAGATGGTAGAGTTTTGTCAGGACTGGCTCTCCCACGGCCGTCAGTAGTTCCAATGGAATATTGTCTACTCCGGGGGCCTTGTTTCGACTCAGGTCTTTCAGTGCTCTGTCAAACTCTTCACGCAGTATCATATCTCCCATTTCATCTTCATCTACATCCTCTTCCATTTCCATAATATTGTCCTCAAGTACATCGCCCTTGTATAGACCCTCTATATACTCCTTCCACCTTTCTGCTTTCCCTTCTTTGCTTAGAACTGGGTTTCCATCTGAGCTCTTGATATTCATACAAGTCGTTCTCTTATCTCCAAAGGCCTCTTTAATTTTCCTGTAGGCGGTATCTATCATACCCCTAGTGAGATAAGCCTCTACATCCTTACATTTGTCCTCTAGCCATCCCTGCTTAGCCATTTTGCACTTCCTGTCGATCTCATTTTTGAGACGTTTGTATTCCTTTTTGCCTGTTTCACTTACTGCATTTTTATATTTTCTCCTTTCATCAATTAAATTCAGTATTTCTTCTGTTACCCAAGGATTTCTACTAGCCCTCGTCTTTTTACCTACTTGATCCTCTGCTGCCTTCACTACTTCATCCCTCAAAGCTACCCATTCTTCTTCTACTGTATTTATTTCCCCCATTCCTGTCAATTGCTCCCTTATGCTCTCCCTGAATCTCTGTACAACCTCTGGTTCTTTTAGTTTATCCAGGTCCCATCTCCTTAAATTCCCACCTTTTTGCAGTTTCTTCAGTTTTAATCTACAGGTCATAACCAATAGATTGTGGTCAGAGTCCACATCTGCCCCTGGAAATGTCTTACAATTTAAAACCTGGTTCCTAAATCTCTGTCTTACCATTATGTAATCTATCTGATACCTTTTAGTATCTCCAGGGTTCTTCCATGTATACAACCTTCTTTCATGATTCTTAAACCAAGTGTTAGTTATGATTATGTTGTGCTCTGTGCAAAATTCTACAAGGCGGCTTCCTCTTTCATTTCTGCCCCCTAATCCATATTCACCTACTATGTTTCCTTCTCTCCCTTTTCCTACACTCGAATTCCAGTCACCCATGACTATTAAATTTTCGCCTCCCTTCACAATCTGAATAATTTCTTTTATTTCATCATACATTTCTTCAATTTCTTCGTCATCTGCAGAGCTAGTTGGCATATAGACTTGTACTACTGTAGTAGGTGTGGGCTTCGTATCTATCTTGGCCACAATAATGCGTTCACTATGCTGTTTGTAGTAGCTTACCCGCATTCCTATTTTCCTATTCATTATTAAACCTACTCCTGCATTACCCCTATTTGATTTTGTGTTTATAACCCTGTAGTCACCTGACCAGAAGTCTTGTTCCTCCTGCCACCGAACTTCACTAATTCCCACTATATCTAACTTCAACCTATCCATTTCCCTTTTTAAATTTTCTAACCTACCTGCCCGATTAAGGGATCTGACATTCCACGCTCCGATCCGTAGAACGCCAGTTTTCTTTCTCCTGATAACGACATCCTCTTGAGTAGTCCCCGCCCGGAGATCCGAATGGGGGACTATTTTACCTCCGGAATATTTTACCCAAGAGGACGCCATCATCATGTAATCATACAGTAACGCTGCATGCCCTCGGGAAAAATTACGGCTGTAGTTTCCCCTTGCTTTCAGCCGTTCGCAGTACCAGCACAGCAAGGCCGTTTTGGTTATTGTTACAAGGCCAGATCAGTCAATCATCCAGACTGTTGCCCTTGCAACTACTGAAAAGGCTGCTGCCCCTCTTCAGGAACCACACGTTTGTCTGGCCTCTCAACAGATACCCCTCCGTTGTGGTTGCACCTACGGTACGGCTATCTGTATCGCTGAGGCACGCAAGCCTCCCCACAAACGGCAAGGTCCATGGTTCATGGGGGGAACTGACCCTTAACATAGAGAAAAGTAATGCATTGCGAATACATAGAAAGAAGGATCCTTTATTGTATGATTATATGATAGCGGAACAAACACTGGTAACAGTAACTTATGTAAAATATCTGGGAGTATGCGTTCGGAACGATTTGAAGTGGAATGATCATATAAAATTAATTGTTGGTAAGGCGGGTGCCAGGTTGAGATTCATTGGGAGAGTCCTTAGAAAATGTAGTCCATCAACAAAGGAGGTGGCTTACAAAACACTCGTTCGACCTGTACTTGATTATTGCTCATAAATGTGGGATCAGTACCAGGTCGGGTTGACAGAGGAGATAGAGAAGATCCAAAGAAGAACGGCGCGTTTCGTCACAGGGTTATTTGGTAAGCATGATAACGTTACGGAGATGTTTAGCAAACTCAAGTGGCAGTCTCTGCAAGAGAGGCGCTCTGCATCGCGGTGTAGCTTGCTGTCCAGGTTTCGAGAGGGTGCGTTTCTGGATGAGGTATCGAATATATTGCTTCCACCTACTTATAGCTCCCGAGGAGATCACGAATGTAAAATTAGAGAGATTCGTGCGCGCACGGAGGCTTTCCGGCAGTCGTTCTTCCCGCGAACCATACGCGACTGGAACAGGAAAGGGAGGTAATGACAGTGGCACGTAAAGTGCCCTCCACCACACACTTTTGGGCGGCTTGCGGAATATAAATTTAGATGTAGAACGATATTGCGGAACACCAGTGTTCCTTTATGCTCGATGGCTTCTTTGAAAGTGATCTACCAGAAAGATAGGTGTCCGTGTCCCAAGGCTAGAATCGTGCTACAGCGGTTTGAGGAGCACGATGGAAAACTCACGCCGGCCGTGGTGGCCGAGCGGTTCTAGGCGCTTCAGTCCGGAACCGCGCGACTGTTACGGTCGCAGGTTCGAATCCTGCCTTGGGCATGGATGTGTGTGTGATGTCCTTAGGTTAGTTCTAACTTCTAGCGGACTGATGATCCCCGATGTTAAGTCCCATAGTGCTCAGAGCCATTTGAACCATTTTTGAAAACTAACGTTGAGGTCTTGGCCATCAAATTCGCGTGGATCTTACCCGGTGGAACACATCAGTGACGTTATCGGGCGGCAGCTCCGCACCCACTGTCTACCGACGTGTAATTCACAGGACCTGTGCATAGACGTTCGCTGCCGCATACGTCGGAAAACCTATCAAGCCTTTATCGAATTCTAGCCACGGAGAATCCCTGTAGTATTTCGTCCCATAGGTCGACTGACACACTACTAAGCGGGCAGTCGTAATGTTTTGGTTCAGCAACGTACAAGGGCTACTTTTTTTAACGTCCGCTCGGTGGCGAAAAGGAAACCACAATTAAACTCACAAATGTCATACAGGTTCCTGTGTAGGCGTGATTAAGTCAGCTTATCGTGTACATGAAACACTGTCGATTAGATGGCGCCGTTACTGCCACATTCTTGCTATCGCTTTATACATAATGATTTTGCTATGTACGGACTCCCCCGAGAGTGTAAAGAACAAGAAAGATCAAATGAACATATGGTTGGAAATGCACTCTTAAAAAAAAAAGAAAAAATTGAATTACACGAAAGTGACGTAAATCGCTAGACGATGTACATGTACAGACAAACAAATGATTACAATCTCAGAAAAACTAAATGATTTATTCAAGAGAAAAAGCTTCACAAATTGAACAAGTCAACAGCGCGTTGGTCCACCCTTTGCCCTTACGCAAGCAGTTATAACGTTTGTCATTGATTGATAAAGTTGATGTGCTCATTATGGGCAGGATCCTCCAACCACTCGGGATTTGGAAGGTTTAACGCTTGATCGCCAAAATTCCGTGCTGGTTGGAGGAGCCTGCCCATAATGCTCCAACATTCACAACTGAGGAGAGATCTGACGAACGTTTTGGCCGAGGTATGATTTGGCATGCACAAAGACAAGCAGTAGAAACTCTTGCCCCTTGTGCAGCCAGGCATTATCTTGCTGAAATGTAAGCCGAAGTTGGCTTGCCATGAAGAGCAACAAAACTGGGCGTAAAATAGCGATGACGTACCGCTGTGCTGTAAGGATGCCGTAGATGACAATCAAGGGGGATCTGATCTGAAAAGAAATGACACCCAGGACCATCACTTCTGGTCGTCGGGCCATGGCAGGCAACGATCAGATTGGTATCCCACCGCTGTCCGGAGCATCTCTGACGTAAGTACTCTTCCAGCAGCGGCGGTGTATTATGGAAGATCTTGAGAGCGTGTCGAGGACGAGTCTCTCATTAGTTGCTGTGCAAGACAGTGACTGTCCCTACTTGCCGTGAACTACCACCGTTGACACTGAACTTTCTTCTTCACGTAATATCACAGTTTCAATTAATGAAAGCACGCAACAGACTTTGTGCCAGTGTCCTGTATTAAACTCCAAGCTCTTCCTTGGTAATCCGTCGCAGTACAACAGATAGGTTAGTAATATTATTGAAATGACCTTGAGCACCAAAAAAGCTAGAGGAATGGGAAAGTTCTGTCTGTAATAGTGTTTTACCTACACGCTCCAGAGTGCAGTGAGTTGGAGCACCATTATGTTGTAGCCACATTACAGTTCCTTCCACCAAAGGCACGCCTCCAACAACGTAAGCGGAATCACCCACAGGAAGTGCATGAATGGCGAGGAGGTGGCGATGAAGGACTGGTGCCACGAGGTGGTCATCAATAATCCCCACTCACACATCGAGGCTGAACCAGTTTCGATGGTTTGCTGCCACCATACCATGGATATTCACCATAGCTCACAGGTGGGTGTTCTGAGGGTTGACGATACCCGTACCCGTAAAGGTACGCCTGACAGAAATCCCAGCACCGCGGTGTCCTGTGCGATGAAACGGCGACAAAGACGTTGAAATGACAACATCTGCTGCTGACAAGAAGAAGAATACTATAAAATCTGTCGCTGCACACGCACTTCTAGATGGACCCGCTGTCTTCTGTGGATGTAGACTGAATTTTAGTATTGATTTGAATGATACATTTTCGCATGGTAATGGCTGGTTAACTGTCGCTGTTGTACGAGGTGGTACAGGCGTACCCAATGTATCAGGATTGGAAAGTTTTGTAGACAGAGACATTATAGCCTACCGCACATATCATGTTGTTGAAAATGCAAATAAAGACTTTGGTAAATCATCATATATGTCTCCCTCACCCTTCTCCTTATATAAACGTAATAGACGTAAGATATCTGTTAATGAAACTGTATTTATTTGGATTAAAGGTAAAGGTACTTGTGAATATGTTAAATTTGTTGGAGATTGTACAATGTATTTTCACAAATAAACTGAACTGTAGCGTAGCTTAAAATTGGACAAGGGTACATCTAGAATCTGTCGACATAGAGTATGCAACTGCATGTTACGTCAGGTGTTGTACGGATAATGGCAGCTGTCGTGGAGAAAGTCCCATACGATCTCTTATCTTTCGTCACGCTAGTGGACCACCTCCTTGTGCTGATACCGAGGTCAGTATCAAAGATCTTTTATCTCCACCTTCAAATGGGTGTACCTCACTCGGAACGAATTTCTGGCCATATGTCCATATGATCTTTTTTGCTCCTTTTCCTCTTAGGGATGGTATCGTGCAGTTTGTCCCCATTTACTAAAATCATTCTGTATTTTCATGGGATTGCGTATTTAGGATACTCTTGTACTGTGACCAGTACAGTGAAGGTACAATACAACGGACAGGGCGATTAGTGATATTCTTGAAATGTCCTTGAGCACCAAAAATGTTTTTTGCGCCATACTCTTAGTTTACAACGAAGTACAAATATCTCATGAACAAGATCCGTGGCATTCTACATGAGCATTAAACTTTATCTGTGAGAATATAATAGAAACATCACTAAACGAGGAGAGGGGCAGATGACGATTATGAATTCCGAACGAGTAAAAGAACACCAAACACTATTTTAACTGCTGAGAAAGTCAAACGAGTTTGGTACTGTGATTTAACATTTTGGTACAAATCCATTAAGCAATGGATCCAACGGGTTACGACTGTTTGGGCACCGCGTGTGCTTTGATACGTTTAAGACATGGCTGTGCGAGACAATAACGCATGGTAGGAGGAAAGCTGTACAAAGATCGTGGAATCCATTATTTCAAAATGATTTTAAAATAATAATTACTATTAAAACCAATCTTGATCACAAATTTATTTACTCTGGTAAGCAGTGATTCTGCTGAGCAGTGATTTACCACTAGAAGGAGGCTCCTCGTTATACAACATTTTGGTCTGAAGATGACCACAGGCGTAGTCGAAACCGGTTACCAGAATAAATAAATTTGTGATCAAGACTGATTTTAATAGTAACTATTAGTAATAACATTGGTCACTGTTTGCTCGCACGATGTATTCAAAAGTGATTGTAAAATGGATTTTGTACACAGCGCTCCAACAGATTTTAAATGATTCAGATTTTTTTTTTTTGTATTTTAGGCTAGTTTAGGTCCTCAGTCATCTCTAGGTTTACCAACATTATCAACGTAACATGGGAGGTCGGTTCGTTGAGGTCAAACTTACATGTAGAGCGCAGCAGTCTACCTACCCATCATGATTTTACAATACAGTTCAGTTAGTTGACATCAGATAAACAATTATGAGTGCACTTTGGGCAGCACACTGGAGGTTCTAGATAAATATTGGTAAAAAGTACAAACGTTTACTCTGTAAAGCTATAATCACGTTCGCATATTGAAATAGAGCGGAACCTGTCAAGAAGTATTCAGTACAGGATTCAGTCAGATGAGTCAAGTGAAGGCACCAACACGCCAGAGGACGCACTGAATCATTTGTCGACCCGACGAAGCTCTGAGATAGAAACTAATCGAAAGCAACGGAATCATTATCTTAACAGATTCTGGCGTTTTTAAGATGTCTTTTCTGAAAATTACTGTAGCTCAAGATAAATAAGTCGGATTCTGGAAACTCAAAGATCACTTAATCATGATGTTCAGCACTCCATCATGGTTCTGGTTTTGATGTGTGTGACATCGCACAGAAACAAAATTACAGCACTTTGGGGGAAGCGTCTACCGTGAGGCTCACGAAAGTTACATGCATAACTTCCATGCGACTGTCTGCTGTGCAGTATCTAAACTGGCAGAATCATAAATTATTATGTCGAATCGATATCATAAAAAGCTGCAGAACTTTGCGCTGTTCAAACTCTGTGACCCTGAAGATGATACGTGCTTTCAAAAGAGAAGAGTTAAATTCTCGGCTTAACGTCGTTCATTTTAGATTATGGCGTGAATGTTCTCCTGTCACATGCTGTCTTAATATCGCTACAACATCTGAACATGTACTCGTATCTCTTTTTTTTTAGGTTCCGTACCTGAATCGGCAAAAAAATTGACGCGTTATAGGATAACTTTGTTGTCCGTCTGTCTGACTCTGAAGACCTCTTGTTTAGAGATCGCTACCACAGTCGGTAAAAACGGAACCCTTATACTATCACATTTTTCCCCGTCTGTCTGTCTGTCTTATGATCCCCTTTTTCTCAGGAACGGGTAGAGATATCAAGTTAAAATTAATGCCTCATACTAAGATCTACGGTCCCTCGGCGATATGAAAAACGTAAGCGTGTAAGTTAATGCAATCAAAAGATACGGTCATTTATGTCACATATTTCGACAGTCGCAAAGTCACTCATCGATACCTATAGTGTCCTTCCTGCGTACCTAGAATCATTAAATTTGACAAGAAGCTATGTTTCAAGGTAAGAGTAAAGGAAAAATCTGAAAATTATTTATCTGTAATGATATGAAATAAAAACTTTTTTTGTCATTTGTTGTCCGTTTTTCTACCCGTTCGCCTGTTGAGATCCCTTGTTACTCAGAAGAATCAAGTTGAAATTTATGTCAAATGCTAAGGTGTACGGTCTCTTGACGGGGTAATAATTTAAGCTTCTGAGTCAATGCAGTCAAAAGATACGGCCATATATGTAACATATTTCGATACTCGCAAACTCATTCATCAAAACCTACAAATGAGTTTCCAGTATACATATCGGACCTGTTTGGACTAGTGGTAAAGAGCGTGCCTGGAAACAGAGATGGGGCAGCAGCGAATAACGGTCGCAAAACGAATTTTTTAGTCTTCGTATAGCGTAGCCTTCACCTCTCAACGAAGTGAGGAGTCTTCATAAACAACACGTGGTTCTGTAGGTCCCTTTCACCGGTTGGAAAACGGCTGCACGTTAGGGACAAGCAAGTCACCGAAGTGGCGTCCAATGGAAAAACTTGCACCAGGTTTAGTCACAAGAAATTATTATTATGATTAACACTGAAGCTCAAAGAACCTGGTATAGGCAAGCGCACTCAAATACAGACAGATGAAAACAGGCAGAATACGGCGCTGCAGACGACAAAAAATATTTGGCGTATTTGTTAGATCGGTTACTGCTGCTACAACGGCAGGTTATCAAGAATTATGAAAGTTAGAACGTGATGTTATAGTCGGCGCACGAGCGATGGGACACAGCATCTCCGAGGTAGCGATGAAGTGGGGATTATCCCGTACGACCATTTCACGAGTGTACCGTGAATATCAGAAATCCGATGAAACATCAAATCTTCAAAATCGTTGTTGCTGGAAAAAGAACCTAAAAGAACGGGACCAACGACGACTGAAAGGAATCGTTCAACGTGACGGAAGTGCAATCCTTCCGCAAATTGCTGCAGCTTTCAGTGCTGGACCATCAACAAGTGTCAGCGTGGGAACCATTCAACGAAACATCATCGATATGGTCTTTCGGAGTCGAAGACCCACTCGTGTACCCTCGATGACTGGACGACACAAAGCTTTACGCCTCGCCTGGGCACATCAAAACCGACAATGGACTTTTAATTACTGGAAACTTGTTGCCTGGTCGGACGAGTCTCGTTTAAAATTGTACCGAGCTGATGGATGTGTGCAGGTATCAAGACAACCTCATGAATCCATGGCTGATCCTGCATGTCAGCAAGGGACTGTCCAAACTAGTGGAGGCCGGCCGGTGTGGCCGAGCGGTTCTAGGCGCTCAGAGCCAAGCTAGTGGAGGCTCTATAATGGTGTGGGGCGTGTGCAGTTTGAGTGATATTGGAACCCTGATATGCCTAGATACGACCTTGTCAGGTGACTCGTACGTAAGCACCCTGTCTGATGATGTGCATCCATTCATGGCCATTGCGCATTCCGACGGCAATCACAGCAGGACAATGTGACACCACACATGTCTAGAATTACTACAGAGCGCGTCCAGGAACAATTTTCTGAGTTTAAACGCTTCCTCTGACAATCAGACTTCCCGGTCAGGAACATTACTGAGCATATCTGGGATGCCTTGCAGCGTACGTTCAGAAAAGATCTCCACCCCTCGGGTACTCTTACGAATTTATAAACAACTCTGCAGGATCCATGGTGTCAATCCCATCCAGCACTACTTCAGACTTTAGTCGAGTCCATGACACGTCGTGTTGGGGCACTTCTGCGTGCTCGAGGGGGTCCTTCAGTGAACATATACTACTAGGCTTGTACAGAACCCTCAGAGCTAGAGTTCTACTCGCACCTGAGCAAGTGCTTTTTCCCTGTGGATACTTTAAGTTAATGTCTACAAACGTCGCTCTGGAACTTCTGAATAAATAAAGAAAATGAGATGACAGGACGTCGTTGTTCATCCGTCTGTGGTCATTTGCATTCAAACACTAATCACGAGTAATTGCAACTCTCTGCGCACGTTTTCGTTTTGCATAAAGGAGGAAAACACTTGCCGCGCGCAGCGGCCTCGCGGTTTGAGGCGCCATGTCACGAATTGCTCAGCCCCTCTCGCCAGAGGTTCGAATCCTCCCTCGTATGTGGGTTTCTGTGTTTTTCTGAGCATAAGATAGTATAAGTAGTGTGTAAGTCTAGGGATCGATGACCTCAGCAGTTCGGTTCCTTAGGAATTCACACACATTTTAGCATTATTTTGAAAAACTCTTCATTTGAGACGAATACATGAAAGAATTTTTGTTTCCTAGAATACCTGATATATACTTTTTTGTAATTATGTTATAAACCACTTTGTATGTCTAAATTCTGATGAAGGCATTATTAGAAGTTTTGAAACCTGGTCAATAAGACTAAAAAAAGTGTGACCGAGAGCTCATTTGTTTCATTTTCTACCTAGTATTTGTTGCTTTTTTGCATAACCTGCCTCTTCAAATGTACTACTCATTTCTGCCGTTGCCTCTGCGCACTGCAGTATTTAAAAAGTTGAACCATATACAGAATCCAATGAAAAATCAGCAGATTTTTATGGCTTTATGTGTCGCTGCTGTTACGAACTTCAGAATAAATCCTTCCCTCTGGGATCAAAATTTTTTTTTTCTGGGTTCTGTGACTGGATGCTGATGATAGTTAAGTCTCCTTTCATATTCTTGTGCTGCCGTTATTGTTTTTGTGTCGGCGCAGGAAGGTAATATTCCTTTTCACGACAGCCAGCGCGCCTGCTCTCTCCTTAATGTGCTGACACGTGGCGGTGGGAAGAATTAAATTTTACGGATTAGGGCTGCAGGTGTAAAGGGCCTAGACAGCTGTCCTTTTCCACTCCACCTGCTGGTCCCCAGATTGTGTTTACGGTCGTCTGAATTACCTCGCCCGCTTACGTGTCCCTCATACATTAGTCAGGGGCTCACAGCGGTGCGCGAGCCTCCTTCCCACAGCCGCTTATCGGATGTGGGCTTACCGTTAGGCGGTAACCATCTCTGTCCCTGCTGGGGTCCTCACAAAGGCTTCCAGCATATGAGCAGGATCCTTGGACTTTTATCGTCATCAGTCTACTGATTGCTTTGAAGCGCCCGCCGCGAACTCCTCTCTTGTGACAACCTCTTCGCTTCAGAATATCACTTGCATCCTACGTCCTCAGTTGTTTGGTGGATATATTCCAATCTCTGTCTTTCCCTACAGTTTTTACGCTTCCAGCTCCCTTCGGGTTATGGAAGTTATTCCCCAGTGTCTTGACACATGTCCTATCACCCTTTTCCATCTTGTTTTCAGAGCTTTCCAAGTATTATTTTCTTCTTTGATTCAGTGGAGAACTCCATTTCTTACCTTATCAGTCCACCTAATTTTCAGCCTCCCTCTGAACTGCCATATTTCACTCACTTAGATTCTCTTCTTTTCTGGTTTACCAACAGTTCATGATTCACAGTCATAAAATGTCTCAAATATACATACTTAGATATTTCTTTTTCAAATTAAGGTCATTAATTGATACTGGTTGACTTTTTTTGGCCACGAATTCACTCTTCGCCTTTGCTAGTCTACTTTTCGTCTCCTCTTTGCTTCGTCCGTCATCTGTTGTTTTGCTTCCAACGTAAAAAAGTTCTTATACTTTGTCTGTTTTGGGGTCTGAAACTTCGATGTTGACATTATCGCTGTTCCCATTTCTGCTACTTCTCATTACTTTCGTCTTTCCTGAGTTTCTCTCAAATCATACAGTGTGCCCATTAGAATGTTGATTTCATTCAGTATGTTTTGCAGTTCCTCCTCTTTCACTGAGGCAGTAACATCATCAGCGAGTCTTATCACTGATATCCTTTCAACCTGAATTGTACTTCCACTCCCGAATCTCTCTATCATCTCCGTAATTACTTCTTGGGTGGATACGTTGATCATTAAGGGGGAAAGACAAACAGTCTGTCTTACATCATTTCTAATCCCAGCACATCGGTCTTGGTCTTCCAACCTAACTTTTTTCTCTTGGTTATAGTACATAATGTGTATTACCTCTCTTTCCCGATAGATCACCTCTCATTTCCTGAAAGTTTCAATCTTGCGCCAATTTATGTTGTTAAATACTTTTTCTAACACTATAAATCATACGAATGTGTCTTCTTTTATAATAATTCCTACTCCCATTATCAAATGCAACATCAGAAACTACTTCACTGGTGTCGTTACCTTTCCTAAATCCAAACTGAGTGTCATATAATCGATCCTCTGTTTCCCTTTCCGTTGTTCTTATGTTATTTTTGTCAGAAACTTGTATGTATAACGCTTTAAGCTGACTGTATGGAAGTTCTCGCAGTAATCTCCTCCTGCCATTTTCTAGACTGTCTGAAAGATATTCTTCCAAACGTCTAATGGAACATCTCTAGTCTCACAGAATTTACAAACCAACTTGTTGAGCCATTTGGTAGCCACTTTTACAAATGATTTTAGAAATTACACCTTTTTTGATAGCAAGTTCTCCAAAACTCTTTCAAAGTTTGAGTCTAGTACTTGATCCCCCTATGTCTTCCTTATAAACTACCATTTCTTCTTTTACGACGCCGTCAGACATGTCCTCGCGTAGACCTTCAATGTATTCATTCCAGTAATTTGCCCTCTAATCTACGTTTAATATTGGAATTACAATTGCAGTCTTGATATTGACGCCTTTGTTTTTAATTTAATCGAAGGTCATCTTGACTTATCTATATTCTGAATCAGTCTTTCCGACGAGCATTTATTTATTAATTTCTTCACGTGTTACTTGAGCTATTTCAAATGGCTCTGAGCACTATGGGACTTAACATCTGAGGGCATCAGTCCCCTAGGACTTTGAACTACTTAAACCTAACTAACCTAAGGACATCACACACATCCATGCCCGAGGCAGGATTCGAATCTGCGACCGCAGCAATCGCACGGTTCCGGACGGAAGCGCCTAGAACCGCTCGGCCACCGCGGCCGGCTGAGCTATTTCACCTCGGATTTCAATTTATTTCATTTATGAGTGAATTATACTGCGGTATTCCTTTTACTGAACTTTTTTTGTGCTTACTTCTTTTGTCGGTCAGTTGAATTGTTTCTTCTGTTGCCCAAGATTTCTTCGCCGTTGTCTTCCTTGTAACAGTGTTTTTAGCACTTTTCATCAGACTATGCATCGTTAATGCATTGGTTTCCATGGCCTTTTGCATCTTCATGCCGCTGGTTATTGCTATTTCTTCAGTTATTTAGGGGCAGTTTCCGATCCCAATAGCAGGAGGTTGCTGTGTAACTTCTTCCGCTTTTTCGCACTCTTTGACAAGTTTGTTGACAGAACGAGGATGTCTCGTGACACTGGAAATCTTTGGCCACCACTGCTTACGATTTTTATTCAAAAGTTAAGAAACGGAAGGGACCGAATCCCGGAGTAATGACATTTTCGTTAATAGTCAAACAAGCTATCCATAGGCCACAGATACTCTCTTACATATGCACATACATAGATTGCGGTAGTATCGCGTACACGAAGTACAAGAGAGCAAGGCATTGGCAGAGCTATGATTTGTTCTCGGGTGATTCATGTAAAAACGTTTCCGATGTGATTACGGTCGCAAGACGGGGATTAACAGAATTCTAAAGCGGAATAACAGCTGGAGCTAGACTTATGGGACATTCCATTTCGGAAATCATTAGGGAATTCAGCATTCCGAGATCCACAGTGTCAAGAGAGCGCCGAGAATACCAAATTTCAAGCATTACCTCGTACCACGGGAAACGCAACGGCCTTCGCTTAGCGACCAGGAGCAGCGGCCTGTGCGTAGGTTTGTCGGTAGTAATCCCTGCGTGAAATAACAGCATAAATCAATGTGAGACGTACGACGAACGTTTCCGTTAGGACAGAGCCGCGAAATTGGGCATTAATGGGCTTTGGCGGCAGACGACCGACGAGAGTGCCTTTGCTGACAGCACGACATCGCCTGCAGCGTCTCTCGTGGGCTCGTGACCGACCATATTGGTTGGATCAGCTGGAAAACAGTGACCTGGTCAGATTAGTTCCGATTTCAGTTAGTAAATGCTGATGGTGTGTGTCGAGTGTGGTGCATACCTCAAGAAGCCATGGACTCAGGTTGTCAACAAGGCACTGTGGAAGCTGGCGTTGGCTCCGTAATGGAGTGGGATATGTTTACATGGAAGTCCTCGGTTCCAACGAAACCGACTATTGACTGGAAATGGCTTTGTTAGGCTACTTGGAGACCATTTGCAGTTATTAATAGACTCCGTGATCCTAACCAACGATGGAATTTTTATGAATGACAATGTGCTTTGTCACTGTGCCACATTTGTTCGCGAGGTACATTATGGACAGTTCGAGCGAATGATCTGGCCATCCAGTTTGCCTGACTTGAATCTCATCTAGCATTTATGGCACGTAATTGAGAGATCACTTCGTGTACAAAATTCTGCTCTGGTAAGAACACTTTCGCAGTTATGGACTGCTTTAGAGGCAGCAGTATTTCTGCAGGAGACTTGAAATGACTTGACAGGCAAAAGGACGTCCGAAATCGTATCAGGAGATTTCCCATGACTTTTGTCACCTCATTGCATATCCGTTCCATAAAGAGAATCGAGCACTTCACAGTAACAGTAGTCAACTTCACGAAATTCCCCTCCTGCGTGGACATTTACAGGAGCCCATCTACCGAATGCAACACAGCCTTCGTAGTATGTATATTTTCCGTTCATACTTTCTCGCACATTCTCTCCTTAATAAAGGAACTCTAATAAGAAGGAAATGTTGAAGGATAAAAGAGGAGGAAGAGATTAGTGTTTAACGTCCCGTCGACAACGAGGTCATTAGAGACGGAGCGCAAGCTCGGGTTAGGGAAGGACGGGGAAGGAAATCGGCCGTGCCCTTTGAAAGAAACCATCCCGGCATTTGCCTGAAAGGATGTAGGGAAATCACGGAAAACCTAAATCAGGATGGCCGGAGACGGGATTGAACCGTCGTCCACCCGAATGCGAGTCCAGTGTGCTAACCACTGCGCCGAAGGATAAAAGAATTATATTTGAAACTGAAAAGAATATTTTGGGATGTGGAGAAACGTGATGGAAATAAGGTCACGCTTTTGTCAAAACTGCCATATACCACAATTAAACTCCGATAAATTAATAAAACCAGACTATCTTAATGAATTCCGAAATAAAAATGAGACAACAATTAAGGTTAACATCAGTGATTGGCATACCTAACAACTAAATTTACACAGGAACTTTTTATTTTGGAGGATTGTTTGAAGGTGCAGTTGGGAATCCTATTGATAACATGTTGAGCAGCGGCCAGCAGAACAGGGGATAGCGAGTCAGTGTCTGATAATTAGGGGGCTGCAGTCCTCTTCAAAGAACAGGCGGCGCCTCTACAACAGGGGAAGGACAAGCCAAGCCGGGACCATTATAGTGCTTGCGAACCAAGTTCCGCTAGGTAGCCTCTGTCTTTTGGCGTCCTAAATGAGAGAAAAGTATAGTGTATTTTTTTCAACACGGGGTATCTGCTGGTGCCAGGGAGACGCATCACAAGCTAACAATGGCGGAGAGTGCAGTATTAAAAAATCCTGCGGTTTGCAAGAAGCCCGTATTCTGGAAACAACTACGCCCTAGATGTTGCAAAGATAAGATCCCGGAAGTGGAGTGAGAAGAGAGACTCTCCGGCTCTTCTGTGCTTAGGAGCACGGCGCCTGCAACCATTATTCTGACACAAAGTCAACTGAATTGTTCTTGCCTCTGCTAAGAAATAGTAAGAGTAACTGCACTTGGATGACATAAATGAATTCTGAATTGAGAGAACTATCTCGCTTGTGTGTACATGGAGAATGCCCGACTGACTGAGATATGAAATAGGACAAGTAGTGGAAATCAGAAGTTGCCTGTTTCTGAGCACCAGCACCAGAAACCCGTGCAATTGGTTAATTACGCTGAAGAGCCAAAGAAACTGATACACCTGTCTAATATGATGTAGGGCCTCTGCGAGCACACAGAACTGCCGCAACACGACATGACATGGACTCGACTAATGTCTGAAGTAATGCTGGAGAGAAATGACACGATGAACCCTTCAGGCTGTCCATAAATCCGTAAGAGTACGAGGGGATGGAGATCTCTTCTGAACAGCACATTACAAGACATCCCAGATATGCTCAATAATGTCCATGTGTGGGGAGTTTAGTGGCAGAGGAAGGGTTAAAACTCAGAAGAGTGTTCCTGGAGCCACTCTATAGGAAATATGGACATGTGGGGTGGTGCATTGTCCTGCTGGAATTTCCCCAATGGACATGAATGTATGCAGGTGATCAGACAGGATGCTTACGTACGTGTCACCTGCCAAATCATATCTAGACGTATCAGGCACATCCCACACCATTACAGAGCCATCACCAGCTTGAACAGTTCCCTGCTGACATGCAAGGTCCATGGATTCATGAGGTTGTCTCCATGCCCGTACACGTCCATCCGGTCGACACAATTTGAAACGAGACTCGTCCGACCACGCAACATGTTTCCAGTCATCAGCAGTCCACTGTCGGTGTTAACGGCCCCAGGCGAGGCGTGAAGCTCAGTGTCGCGCAGTCATGAAGGGTACGAGTGGGCCCTCGGCTCCTAAAGCCCATATCGATGATGTTTCTTTGAATGGTTCGCACTTTGACACTTGTTGATGATCCAGCATCAAAATCTATAGCAATTTGCAGAAGGGTTGCACTTCTCTCACTTTGAACGATTCTCTTCAGTCAGCGTTGGTCGCTGTTTTGCAGAGTCTTTTTCCGGCCTCAGCGATGTCGGGGTTTTATTGTTTTACTCGATTTCTGATATTCACAGTACACTCGTGAAATGGTCGTACGGGAAAATCCACACTTCATCGCTACCTCGAGGATTCTGTGTCCCATCGCTCGTGCGCAGTCTATAACACCACGTTCAAACTCACACCTTGATAACCTGCCACTGTAGTAGCAGTAACCGATCTATTAACTGCGCCAGATACTTGCTGTCTTATATAGACGTTGCCGACCGCAGCGCAGTATTCTGCCTGTTTCCATATATCTGTATGTGAATACGCATGCCTATACCAGTTTCTTTGGCACTTCGGTGTATATTAAAATTGGGTATGGAAGGGAGAGTGTTGCATTGCTAGAACGGTTCTCAATCTGATCTAAATCACGCACAAGGCTTAAAAAGATACAGTAAAAATTATCTTGCTGGGAGTGCTCTGTTGAAGTTACTTCACTCCGAATCTCACCAGGTGATGCTTCAGTCCAACGAGAGATTAGCAGATTCCAGGCTCTGAGAGAGAGGTCTGCAGCACAGGCCAGATATTTAACATTTTCAACCACCCCAGCCGCCATTCATGGACACCAGTAACATTAAGTATGGCGAGCAACTGCTCATTGGAAGTCCAAATTATAGGGTGTACATGAAGATTGACGTTAGGGGTTTCACATTTTAATGCAAGTGCTTTTATTAGCATTCCCGTTGTCAACATGAGCTCAGTCAAGATAGTGGGTGCGGGCATAATTTTTTATGCATTTAATTTTTTACGCAGTCCTTTGTTTCCTCTCTGATTAAAATTTGGCAATCACTGAGGGACTTCTACTACTTTAGCTGTTTCCTCAGTCGTTGTTTGATTTTAATGTATTTACCTCAGATTCATTAGCAGATTTTTACCATGGTGCTGATATTTTAATTCTTTTGTAACTTGTACTAATGCTTCATGAACGTCACAGTCTCCTGTCTTTGTGCACTTGTGTAACCTGAAAGCTAAAGGAAACTGTAATAAATAGGGTTTTATCACCCCACGAAACATGGATCTTGCAGTCGTTGGGATGGCTTGCGTGGCCCAGTGATACAGATAGCCGTACCGTAGGTACAACCACAACCGAGGGGTATCTGTTAAGAGGCCAGACAAACGTGTGATTCCTGAAGAGGGGCAGCAGCCTTTTCAGTAGTAGCAGGGGCAGCAGTCTGGATGATTGACTGATCTGGCGTTGTAACATCAACCAAAACGGTCTTGCTATGCTGGTACTGCGAACAGCTGAAAGCAAGAGATCGTCATCAGGAGTAACAAAACTGGCATTCTGCTGATCGAAGGATAGAATGTTAGATCCCTTAATCAGGCAGGTTGGTTGGAAAATTTTAAAATGGACCTGGATAGGTTGAAGTCATATATAATGGGAATTAATTAGTGAAGTAACCTGGCAAGAGGAACAGGACTTCTGGTCAGGTGAATACAGGATTATAAAAACAGAGTCAACAAAGATAATGCAGGAATGGGTTTAATATAATGAATACGAAAGTAGGAATGCAGGAAAGCAACTATGAATAGCACAGTGAACGCCTTATCATACTAAGACAGACACGAAGCCCACGCCTACCACAATAGTACAGGTTTACATGCCACCTAGCTCCGCAGATGAAGAGATTGAAGAAATGTATGATGAGATTAAAGAAATTATTTAGATAGTTAAAGGAGACGAAAATTTAATTGTCATGGGGACTTGAAATGCGATAGTAGGAAAAGGAAGACAAGGAAAAATAGTAGGTGAATATGGACTGGGGGAAAGAGGAAGCCGCGTGGTAGAATTTTGCACAGACTAAAATTTAATCATCACTAACACTTTTTTTTAAATGATAAAAGAAGAAGAGACCTGGAGACACTGGAAGGTTTCAAACATTATATAATGGTTACACATTTCCAGGGCCAGATGTGGACGCTGACCACAATTTACTGGTTATGAACCGTAGATGAAAAATGAACGAATTGAAAGAAGGTAGGAAATTAAGGAGATAGGACCTGGATAAGTTGAAATGACCAGAGGTTGTTGAGAGTTTCAGAGGGAGCATTAGGTAACGGTTGACTAGAACAGGGGAAAGCAATACAGTAAAAGACGAATGGATAGCTCTAAGAGATGAAATACTGAAAGCAGCAGAGGATCAAACAGGTAAAAAGGCCTATTAGGAATACTTGGATAACCAAAGAGATATTGAATGTAACTGGTGAAAGGAGAAATTTAAAAATGCAGCAAATGAAGCAGGCGGGAAAATAGAAACATTTAAAAAAATGTGATTGACAGGAAGTGTAAAATTGCTGCACACGAATGGCTAGAGGACAAATATGTGGGTTTAAAGGCGTGTTTCACTAGGTGAAAGATAGATACCGACTACACGAAATTTACAGAGGCCGTTGGGGATAAGCAAAGCAGCTGTATGAATATCAAGAGCCAAATGGTAAACCAGCGTTCATACAAGGGAGATGAACTTCAGAGCAATATTATAGAAAGGGAAGTGGACTTAGATGAAGATGAGATGGGAGATATGATACTGCTAGAAGAGTTCGACATAGCCCTGAAAGATCTAAAACGAAACAAGGCCCAGGGAGTAGACGATATTCCGTCAGAACTACTGGTAGCCTTGGGAAAGCTAGCCGTGATAGAACTCTTCCATCTGGTGTACAAGATGTATGAGGCAGGTGAAATACCCTCAGACTTTGAGATGAATGTAGTAAATGAAATTACAAAGAAAACAGTTGCTGAAAGGTGTGAAAATTACCGAACTACCAGTTTAATAAGGCATGGTTGCAAAATACTAACACACATTCCTTACAGACGAATAGAAAAACTGGTAGACATCGACCTCGGGGAAGATCAGTTTCGATTACGGAGAAATGTAGGAACACGCGAGGCAGTACTGACCCTATGACTTATCTTAGAAGACAGGTTAAGGAACGGCAAACACAAATTTTATAGCCTTTGATGACTAGGAGTCGAGGGGTATGATAGGGAGACATTGGTTGAAAAGGGAGTGAGACAGGATTGTAGCATGTCCCAGATGTTATTCAATGTGTACATTGAACAAACAATAAAGGAAACCAAAGAAAAATTTGGAGTAACAATTAGAGTTCAGGGAGAAGATAAAAAAGCTTGTAGGTTTGCAATGACATTGTAAGTCTGTCAGAGACAGCAAAGGACTTAAAACAGCTCTTGGACGGAAAGGACAGTGTTTTGAAAGGAATATATAAGACGAACATCAACAAAAGCAAAACAAGGATAATGGAATGTAGTCGAATTAAGTCAGCTGGTGCTAAGGGGATCAGATTAGGAAACGAGTCACTTAAAATAGTAGATGAGGCATGCAATTTGGGCAGCAAAATAACTGATGATGGTCGAAGTAGAGAGGATATAAAATGTAGACTGGCAATGGAAAGAAAAACATTTCTGAAGAAGCTGAATTTCTCAACATCAAATATAGACATAAGTGTTAGGAAGTACTTTCTGAAGCATTTTTCTGGAGTGCAGTCTTGTATGGAAGTGAAAAATGGACGATAAGCAGTTTATGAAAAAGAGAATAGAAGCTTTTGAAATGTGGTGCTGCAGAAAAATGCTGGAGATTAGATGGGCCGATTGCATAACTAGCGAGGAAGTACTGAATGGAATTAGGTAGCCAAGATTTTTGTGGCACCACCTGACTAAAAGAAGGGATCGGTTAATAGGACATATTGTGGATCATCAAGGGATCACCAATTCAGTATTGGACGGAAGTATGGGAGGGCAAAAAACCATAGAGGGAGACCAAGAGATGAATACAGTAAGCAGACTCAGAAGGATGTAGGTTGCAGTTGCTATTCGGAGATGAAGAGCTACACGAAACAAGTTTTCGGACTGAAGACCACAACAGTAGGGTTTTATAGTATCCACTGATTCATTTTTATCATCATGTAGGTTACTGCACCCATGTTTTACATATGCTAGAGCCACCCATGTTTATTAAATCCAGTTCATTAAGTTACACCTGTCGCAACGCGTGTGGTTAAATTCACATGTTAACATGGGACGCCATCAGTTTATTATTAAGGTCACGCAGTGGAAATACACTCCTGGAAACGGAAAAAAGAACACATTGACACCGGTGTGTCAGACCCACCATACTTGCTCCGGACACTGCGAGAGGGCTGTACAAGCAATGATCACACGCACGGCACAGCGGACACACCAGGAACCGCGGTGTTGGCCGTCGAATGGCGCTAGCTGCGCAGCATTTGTGCACCGCCGCCGTCAGTGTCAGCCAGTTTGCCGTGGCATACGGAGCTCCATCGCAGTCTTTAACACTGGTAGCATGCCGCGACAGCGTGGACGTGAACCGTATGTGCAGTTGACGGACTTTGAGCGAGGGCGTATAGTGGGCATGCGGGAGGCCGGGTGGACGTACCGCCGAATTGCTCAACACGTGGGGCGTGAGGTCTCCACAGTACATCGATGTTGTCGCCAGTGGTCGGCGGAAGGTGCACGTGCCCGTCGACCTGGGACCGGACCGCAGCGACGCACGGATGCACGCCAAGACCGTAGGATCCTACGCAGTGCCGTAGGGGACCGCACCGCCACTTCCCAGCAAATTAGGGACACTGTTGCTCCTGGGGTATCGGCGAGGACCATTCGCAACCGTCTCCATGAAGCTGGGCTACGGTCCCGCACACCGTTAGGCCGTCTTCCGCTCACGCCCCAACATCGTGCAACCCGCCTCCAGTGGTGTCGCGACAGGCGTGAATGGAGGGACGAATGGAGACGTGTCGTCTTCAGCGATGACAGTCGCTTCTGCCTTGGTGCCAATGATGGTCGTATGCGTGTTTGGCGCCGTGCAGGTGAGCGCCACAATCAGGACTGCATACGACCGAGGCACACAGGGCCAACAACCGGCATCATGGTGTGGGGAGCGATCTCCTACACTGGCCGTACACCACTGGTGATCGTCGAGGGGACACTGAATAGTGCACGGTACATCCAAACCGTCATCGAACCCATCGTTCTACCATTCCTAGACCGGCAAGGGAACTTGCTGTTCCAACAGGACAATGCACGTCCGCATGTATCTCGTGCCACCCAACGTGCTCTAGAAGGTGTAAGTCAACTACCCTGGCCAGCAATATCTCCGGATCTGTCCCCCATTGAGCCTGTTTGGGACTGGATGAAGCGTCGTCTCACGCGGTCTGCACGTCCAGCACGAACGCTGGTCCAACTGAGGCGCCAGGTGGAAATGGCATGGCAAGCCGTTCCACAGGACTACATCCAGCATCTCTACGATCGTCTCCATGGGAGAATAGCAGCCTGCATTGCTGCAAAAGGTGGATATACACTGTACTAGTGCCGACATTGTGCATGCTCTGTTGCCTGTGTCTATGTGCCTGTGGTTCTGTCAGTGTGATCATGTGATGTATCTGACCCCAGGAATGTGTCAATAAAGTTTCCCCTTCCTGGTACAATGAATTCACGGTGTTTTTATTTCAATTTCCAGGAGTGTATTTTTGACATCAGCTGGGTACGATGATAAATCAAATGTAACTTGGTAATCCTCTAAGAATTCTATTGACAGACCATTGAAACATATAAGGCAAAGCATGCCATATTGGACAAAGGACGTTCCCCCAGAATTACTAAGGTCCTTGGGAGTACCAAACATGAATAAACTGTTCCAGCTGATGTGCTTGATATGTCTGACATACATGAAATAACGTCAGACATGTCATAATGCTACAATGAAAGAAGGCAGGTTTTGATAGGTGTGAGTATTACCAAACCATCAGCTTCATAAATCCTGGCTTTCAAATATTAACATTAATTATCTACGGAGCAATGGAATTACTGGTGGAAGCCAACAAGGAGGAAAATCAGTTTGCAACCTGGACGAATGTGGGAATGCACGAAGCGGTACTGACCCTACGACTGATTATAAAAAACAGACTGAAGAAAAGCAAACCGATATCTACAGCATTACGATGGAGACTGGAGTGCACTCTTTGAAAATTTGAACTTATCAGGGATGAAATACAGGGTGCGAGACGCTATCTAAAATTTGACCAGAAAGAAAACTGTGGTCAAAGGACTTGATAGGGAAGCAGTAGCTTAGAATCGATAAAGACAGTGCTGTAGCCTATCCTCGACATTAATCAATCTGTGCACGGAAAAAACTGTGAAGGGGAAATTTGAAAAGGGAATTAACGTTCAGGGAGAAGAAATAAAAACTTCGAGGTTTACCGATGACATTGCAATTCTGTCACAGATGAGAAGGACTTTAAGGACTTAGAAGATCAGTTGAACGAAATGGATACTGTCTTGAAAGAAGGGTATGAGATGAAGTTTGACGAAAGTTAAACAAGGGTAATGGAAAGCAGCCAAAATCAGTTAGGCAGTATTGAGGGACTTATGAAATGAGACAAAAAGTAGTAAATGAGTTTTCTGTCTGATCAGCAAAATTACTGACGGCAGCCGAAATAAAGAGGATATAAAATGCAAATTACACAGCTCTACAAAATAAAATTTTTTTTCGTTGCCAGGGAAGTTTGAACGAAAATGGGATATTGTTATGATACTCATTCCGAGTATATTTGTACTTTTTCCAAATTGGCTCTGGTTTTTGAGATATAGGTTATTTGTGGAAATGAGAGTTTCATGTGGATAATATCGACTGCAGGGTCCATATATGGTGTAATGTGATTGCTACCTGTTTTTTAATTAGTGACATTGTACTATCTTTATTAAACAATTGTGCTCAGGAAGTGCATCTGTGTGATTGAGGATTACATCATGCAAACATCACACTGTCAGCATGTGTTCAGTCCTGTTGTGCAGTGCGTGTGTTGAAGATATTGAGGGTTGTGCAGATTTGAATTCGGCGGCACTCGACATTCATTTGTTGGCCGAGGTAATCCCCGCAACAGCCGATAGGTAGCGTTCAGTGTAAACAAGAAAAATGGCGATGGTCGAAAGTCACACACATGTGCAGTGCAGCTTCAAGGAGACATAACCTTTTCATCGTGATGTAGCAAATAAGAGGTGAGTATTCATTTCACACAAAACAATTAATGATGTTTGTTGGATGTGATTGACATGCAAATACAAGAAAGTTCTGCATAATATGTAGTATTTGTGCAATTTTGTTTTAGGAAAACATGAGTTCTTCACCCCGTCTTTGCGTGAACCATCCAGATGAGTTCTGCTACATTTGTGGTGAATACGTTCTTTAAAAGAACAGGAAGAATATCACTCCTTTTGTGAAGGAAGCGTATCTGGCATATTTCGGAATTAAACTTGGAGATCAAGACAAGGCGTGGGCACCCCATAAAGTTTGTAAATGCTGTGTGGAGTGCTTACGGCAGTGGACAAAACGAAAAAGGAAAAGCTTAAACTTCGGAGTGCCTATGGTATGGCGAGAGCAGAAGAACCATACAGATGATTGCTATTTTTGCATTGTTAATGTGAAAGGTTTTAATAGGTTCAAAAAACGAAAGTGGGAATATCCCGATTTGGAGTCAGCAAGAAGACCGGTGGTGCACAGCAACGATGTTCCTGTACCAACCTTCACAACATTACCCACGCTAACATCATCAGATGACGACGTGCACGGCGAGGAATGTACAAGTAGTGGTTCGGAATACGAAGGACGTGAGACACAACCCCAGCAGTTCGACCAGAAGGAGCTCAGTGACTTGATACGAGAACTCAATCTTTCAAAGCAAGCATCAGAACTCTTAGCATCCAGGCTTAAGGAAAAGAACTGTCTTCATCCAAGTGTTAAAATAACAGCTTACCGGACGAGAGAAGAAAACCTTCTTCCATACTTCAACCAAGAAGAGGTCATAGTGTATTGCAGCAATATACCTGGACTTTTACTTGAATTGGGGCTGCCGGAATATAGACCAGAGGACTGGCGTCTCTTCATAGACAGTTCCACTAGAAGTTTAAAATGTGTTCTCCTACACAATGGCAATCGTTACGCATCTATTCCAATTGCCCACTCAACAAAACTTTGTGAAGCATATGCTAACATCAAGATAGTTCTGCAGAAAATTCAGTATATGCAGCACCAGTGGTTGATTTGTGTTGATTTGAAAATGGTGAACTTCTTGCTTGGAGAACAAAGTGGATACACAAAGCACCCATGTTTTATCTGCATGTGGGATAGTAGGGCAAAGCACGAACATTGGAAGCAGAAAACATGGCCTCCAAGGGAACATATGGCTGTTGGTGAAGCAAACATCATTAATGAACCTCTGGTTAGTAGGGACAAGATTGTTCTTCCACCATTACATATTAAGTTAGGACTAATGAAGCAATTCACCAAAGCTTTAGACAGAAATGGTAATTGCTTCACATACATCTGCAATACGTTCCCTGGACTCAGTAGTGAAAAACTTAAGGCAGGAATATTTGATGGTCCTCAAATTCGCAGGCTCATCAACGATACCAATTTTACAAGTGTCATGACTGTCACTGAAGCATCGGCCTGGAACAGTTTTGTCGCTGTTGTAAAATGTTTTTTGGGCAATCATAAAGCTCCCAATTACGAGGAACTGGTCAAAAACATGCTCACCAACTTTCAAAACTTAGGAGCTAACATGAGCATAAAATTGCACTTCCTTCACAGCCACTTGGATCGATTTCCTCGTAATCTAGGTGATTTCAGTGAGGAACAAGGAGAGCGGTTCCATCAAGATATGAAAGGAATAGAGGAAAGATATAATGGAAGATGGGACAGGCATATGTTGGCAGATTATTGCTGGAATCTGCAACGTGACTGTTCTGAAGAGACCTATAAAAGGAAAGCGTGCAGGAAGCGGTTCGTCATGGACGGAAAAGGATATACTTATAGAGAAACTTTTCAATTATGTTTTATACGAGGACAAATGCCTATCAGGTTTTCATAGAAGCTATTTATAAAGATTATTTTCTTTTTTCATTGTAGTTTGTAGCGCTCGAGTTCAGTATTAGCAATTTTTTCTAATTTTTTGAATAAATCATGCATTATCTCAAAAACTAGAGCCAAACTGCATAAATGGTTGCTATATTCGTCCTCAGCACCACTAACCCATCCTAAAGCCACTCAAATATCCTTGGCAAGAAAATGAGTGTTGACCAGTGTTATCAATAGCAAGGTAAACAGAGATTTCCGTAGGTGATTGCCTACAGCTGTTAAAATAGTTTGAAAAAAAAAAACATGTTTGTGCCACCATCTGTAAGTTTTTGTTTTTGTTCTCTACAGGTTTCCAATGTTACAGTTGTCTTCTAGGAGAAAAACAGTGTACATCAATTGATCAAACATTCATTTCCGCCATATATGAGATATACGAATGTAGAAAATATATATAGTTATATATTTAATGCCATAATCACTTGTAGTATTTACAAGCTGCCTCACACACATTTACGTAAGTGTAGGGCTGTTCCCTATTTCCAAACTCGTATAATCTGTTTCCATCTATATCACTCATACATGTATGCATTCCAACAAGCCCTTCTGTCCTCCACAACTTGCAGAAGATATTATCTTCTCCTTTCTACTCCCCTATAGAACATTCATTTATAATTAACATTATGTATCCAATGAATTTTTGTAACCATCATATGAGAATCTGTGAACGAAAGGGATACGATATCAAAGTCGTCTCTCCGGTATTTATAAACACCTTACGATTGCTATACGATGGACTGGAGGATAGAACCTTTCGAGTAAATGAGAACATTCAAAACCTTTCGAGTAAACAAGAACGTTCATTTAAGTAAATCTCGATAAGAATTTCAGCCTAGAACCAGGGGATGTAACAGGTGACAACGCTGTACTCTTCGACATACATAAGCGATCATCTTCAAGGAATATAATGAATATTGAATGCTATAGAATTAATACTTGGCGATAAATATGGATAGTAGTTGATAAATAGGTAGGTTTCTATCAAGTGGATTTCAGTGTCTATGTCAGAACAAGAGGAGGGCCTCTCGGAATGTCCGGAGCTACAAGCGTCAGCCTGCTTCTATAGATCTTTGACATCAGACTGCTCATTTTGTATTCGAATGCGGCGGCTATATTTCCTGTCCATTACGGTCCCTGCCATGTGTCGTCCAAGTAAATGACAGCGGCAGAGTAACGATCCACCGTTAGGAGAACAATGGCGTGCAGGCTGCGCCATACTCTGCGCCAGTCACAGGTCTAACCAAACCAGAATACACTGCGACCAGCTGTTCCGTGGGCACGTAATGGAGCACTCGTATTGAAACGTCCAGTGTGTGATAATGATTGTACTAATATCTATTACTGGACGCCATAAGCTTAGTATTCGTGTAGCAAAACTTTCTTATGCGATCCAAAGGTCGCAGTAGCACCTCAGATTTTCTTCTTCTTTGCCTCATTTTATTTTCTGCTCTCCGTCGTACTGACATGACGTTAATAATAAAAGCTTTGGTCGTTGATCTCGGATTTGATGAGCATAGAAATCGGTATTGGTTTTCAACGTGTGTCCCTTCATTAGAGAGGATGACCTTACTAAGTGATATAAAAGTGAATCAGTATAGCACTTTATATCACATCACTTTGGCTGTATGTCCACATGCAGCCAAAGTGATGTTAAGAATAATTAATAAAAGACTTGAAAAAGTAATAGAGGAGAATCTCGGCGAGGCGCAGTTTGGCTTTAGATGGAATACGGGCACCAGAGATGCAATAGGGCTCCTACGAATCTTGGGAGAAAGGTTTATTGAAAAAGGAAGAGACCTATATATGTGCTACATCGATTTGGAAAAGGCATTTGACAATGTGGTTTGGGACAAGCTGGCGACTATTATGAGGGAAAAGAGAGTGGACTGGAAAACCAGAAGACTTATAAACTCATTATACCTCATTCAAAAAAGTTTCAGTTAAACTGAGAGGAGAAAGTACAAACTGGATCAGACTAGCGAAAGGAGTAAGACAAGGATGCTGTTTATCACCTACTCTTTTCAACCTGTATTTGGAAAATATGATTGACCAATGCTCATTAGATGACAAAGGAGTAGAAATTGGAGGAAGAAGAGTAAGGTGCTTGAGATTTGCTGATGACAAGGTCCTCCTAGCCACAGGGGAAAAAGAATTACAGGATTTGGTGGACACCATTGCAACTAACGGAAAAAATATGGAATGAAAATTAACACAAATAAAACAAAAGTATTGGCAATAGAAGGAAATAAGGAAATAAAAATTGTGCTGAATGGAGAAACACTAGAACAGGTGCAAAATTGTAAGTATCTTGGAAGCAGGACAGACACCGACTGGAAGTGCACCACAGAAATTAAAACAAGGATAGCAATGGCAAAAGAGGCGTTTTATAAGAAAAGGAGAATCTTTTGCAGCGGTCTGGACAGAGAACTCAGAAAGAGACTCATAAAATGTCTTGTATGGAGTGTTCTTCTATATGGCGCTGAAACATGGACTATGAGGAAAAAAGACAGATCTGGACATGGCGGAAGATGGAAAGAATAAGTTGGATGGACAGAGTAAAAAATGAAGAGGCACTGAGAAGAGTGGGAGAGAAAAGACAGTTACTAGATGTAATAGAGAGAAGAAAAAGAAATTTGATTGGGCATATATTAAGAAAGAATGACGGACTGATAAAAACAGTTTTAGAAGGTTATGTAGAAGGGAAAAGGAAGCGAGGAAGGAAGAGATTCCAGATACTGGATGACATGATAGACGGTACAACATACAGCAGCCTTAAGAAGGAAGCAATGGATCGCAGAAAATGGAGAGGCAAAGGACCTGCTAATATAGCAGATAACTTATGATGATGATGATAGCACTTCATAATTTGAAACCTGCTGTCGCTAAGCGGGGATGTAACAATTTTGCCATTGCGCCGATTCGAACGGTGCTGACATCGTTAAAGATTTCAGTGGTGAGTGCTGACTGATTGTGTTATTAAACACAAGTAGTGGTTTAGGTAAACATATACTGCCTTTGTTTGTGTACTGTGGTCGTTCCTATGGATCTGATGTTGCTCGGACTTAATCTGGGTTTTTAAGAAATTTTTGCCATGAGTATTTGACCGGAAACGGGGACACAGGTTGCGGCGGCACCCTGTTGCGTACCCTGTGGAGCGTGGCAGCAGGAAGTGGTCTCTCCCAGGTTCCACACACTCTGTAATAGTAACACAGGAATGGCATAGATGTGTGTGATGTTAGTTAGGTTTAAGTAGTTCTATGTTCTAGGGGACTGATGACCACAGCAGTTAAGTCCCATAGTGCTCAGAGCCATTTGAACCATTTTTTTCTATAAAGAAGACCGCATATTGGACAATAGTGAAACCTATTTTTGAGTACTGCTCGAGTGTTTGGGATCCGTACCAGATAGGATTAAAGGAAGACATCGAGACAATTCAGAGGCGGACTGCTACTTTTGTTACTGGTTGGTTCGAACAACATGCAAGTGTTAAGAAGAATCTTGTTGTTGTTGTTGTTGTGGTCTTCAGTCCTGAGACTGGTTTGATGCAGCTCTCCATGCTACTCTATCCTGTGCAAGCTTCTTCATCCCCCAGTACGTACTGCGGCCTACATCCTTCTGAATCTGCTTAGTGTATTCATCTCTTGGTCTCCCTCTACGATTTTTACCCTCCAATACTAAATTGGCACCGAGCGAGGTGGCGCAGTGGTTAGTACACTGGACTCGCATTCGGGAGGACGACGGTTCAATCCCGTCTCCGGCCATTCTGATTTAGGTTTTCCGTGATTTCCCTAAATCGTTTCAGGCAAATGCCGGGATGGTTCCTTTGAAAGGGCACGGCCGATTTCCTTCCCAATCCTTCCCTAACCCGAGCTTGCGCTCCGTCTCAAATGACCTCGTTGTCGACGGGACGTTAACCACTAACCACCACCACCACTAAATTGGTGATCCCTTGATGCCTCAGATCATGTCCTACCAACCGATCCCTTCTTCCAGTCAACTTGTGCCACAAACTCCTCTTCTCCCCAATCCAATTCAGTACCTCCTCATTAGTTATGTGATCTACCCATCTAATCTTTAGCGTTCTTCTGTAGCACCACATTTCGAAAGCTTCTATTCTTTTCTTGTGCAAACAATTTATCGTCCATGTTTCACTTCCATACATGGCTACACTCCATACAAATACTTTCAGAAACGACTTCCTGACACTTAAATCTATACTCGATGTTAACAAATTTCTCTTCTTCAGAAACGCTTTCCTTTCCATTTCCAGTCTACATTTTATATACTCTCTACTTCGACCTCATCAGTTATTTTGCTCCCCAAATAGCAAAACTCCGTTACTACTTTGCAGCTATGACTTATTAAACTGATAGTTCGGTAATTTTCACATCTGTCAACACCTACTTTCTTTGGGATCGGAATTATTATATTCTTCTTGAAGTCTGAGGGTATTTCGCCTGCCTCATACATTTTGCTCACCAGATGGTAGAGTTTTGTCAGGACTGGCTCTCCCAAGGCTGTCAGTAGTTCTAATGGATTGTTGTCTACTCCCGGGGCCTTGTTTCGACTTAGGTCTTTCAGTTCTCTATCAAACTCTTCCGCAGTATCATATCTCCCATATCATCTTCATCTACATCCTCTTCCATTTCTATAACATTGCCCTCAAATACATCGCCCTTGTATGGGCCCTCTATATACTCCGTCCACCTTTCTGCTTTCCCTTCTTTGCTTAGAACTGGGTTTCCATCTGAGCTCTTGATATTCATACAAGTGGTTCTCTTTTCTCCAAAGGTCTCTTTAATTTTCCTGTAGGCAGTATCTATCTTACCCCTAGTGAGATCAGCCTCTACATCCTTAAATTTGTCCTCTAGCCATGCCTGATTAGCCATTTTACACTTCCTGTCGATCTCATTTTTGAAACGTTTGTATTCCTTTTTGCCTGCTTCATTTACTGTATTTTTATGTTTTCTCCTTTCGTCAATTAAATTCAATATTTCTTCTGTCACCCAAGGATTTCTACTAGCCCTCGTGTTTTTACCTACTTGATCCTCTGCTGCCTTCGCTACTTCATCCCTCAAAGCTATCCATTCTTCTTCTATTGTGTTTCTTTCCCCCATTCTTGTCAATTGTTCCCTTATGCTCTCCCTGAAACTATGTACAACCTCTGGTTTAGTCAGTTTATCTAGGCCCCATCTCCTTAAATTCCCACCTTTTTGCAGTTTCTTCAGGTTTAATCCACAGTTCATAACCAACAGATTGTGGTCAGAGTGCACATCTTCCCCTGGAAATGTCTTACAATTTAAAACCTGGTTCCTAAATCTCTGTCTTACCATTATATAATCTATCTGAACCCTGTCAGTATCTCCAGGCTTCTTCCATGTGTATAACCTTCTTTCACGATTCTTGAACGAAGTGTTAGCTATGATTAAGTTTTGCTCTGTGCAAAATTCTACCAGGTGGCTTCCTCTTTCATTTCTTACCCCCAATCCATATTCACCTACTACGTTTCCTTCTCTTCCTTTTCCTACTATCGAATTCCAGTCACCCATGACTATTAAATTTTCGTCTCTTTTCACTATATGAATAATTTGTTTTATCTCATCATACATTTCTTCAATTTCTTCATCATCTGCAGAGCTAGTAGGCATATAGACTTGTACTACTGTCGTAGGCGTGGGCTTCATGTCTATCTTGGCCACAACAATGCGTTCGCTGTGCTGTTTGTAGTAGCTTACTCGCACTCCTACTTTTTTATTCATTATTAAACCTACTCCTGCATTACCCCAATTTGATTTTGTATTTATAACCCTGTATTCACCTGACCAAAAGTCTTGTTCCTCCTGCGCCGAATTTCACTAATTCCCACTATATCCAACTTTAACCCATCCATTTCCCTTTTTAAATTTTCTAACCGACCTGGCCGATTAAGGGATCTCACATTCCACGCTCCGATCCGTAGAACGGAGATCCGAATGGGGGAATATTTTGCCTCCGGAATATTTCACCCTAGAGGACGCCATCATTATTTATCCATACAGTTTCCCCTGTTCCTCTTGCCAGGTTACTTCACTAATTAATTCCCTTTATATATGACTTCAATCTATCCAGGTCCCTTTTAAAATTTTCCAACCTACCTGCCTGATTAAGGGATCAAACATTCTATCCTCCGATCAGCAGAATGCCAGTTTTTTTTACTCCTGATGACAACCTCTTCCTGACTGGTCCCCGCCCAGAGATCCGAATGGGTGAGTATTTCACCTCCGGAACATCTTACCCAAGAGGACGCCATCGTCATTTAGCCGTACAGTGGAACTGCGTGCCCTCTGGAAAGATTAAGGCTGTAGTTTCCTCTTGCTTTCAGCCGTTCGCAGTACCAGCACAGCAAGGCCGTTTTGGTTAGTGTTACAAGGCCAGATCAGTCAATCATCCAGACTGTTGCCCCTGCAACTACTGAAAAGGCTGCTGCTCCTCTGCAGGAACCGTATGTTTGTCTGGCCTCTCAACAGAGGTTGCACCTACGGTACGGCTATCTGTATCGCTGAAGCACGCAAGCCTCCCCACCAACGGCAAGGTCTATGGTTCATGGTTTGGTGATGGGGAGGGCGGGGGGGGGGGGGGGGGGGGAAGATTCTTAGGGGGAAAAAAATGGGAATGCCTGGAGGGAAAGCGACATTTTTTTTTCAAGGAACACTATGGAGACAATTTAGAGAACGGCAAGTGGAAGCTGACTGGATGATGATTCCATTGCCTCCAACATACAATACGCATAAAAAACACCAAGATAAGACGCGAGAAATTAGGGCTCATGCGGAGTCATATAGACAATCGTTTTTCCCTCGCACTATTTGCGAGTGGAACGGGAAAGGAAATGTATAGTAGTGGTACGGGGTACCTAACGCCATGCGCCGTGCAGTGGATTGCCGAGAGTATATGTAGATGTAGGTGAAGAAGAGCTCATTTCCAACGGGTGACAACTGCGGCTGCTAGAGTGCTCGCCCCGTGTTGGTGCGTGGGCAACCGCATCACACGAACTCCAACTGCTGCCTGCAAAGGCAGAATTTCGGCAGGTCCCAAAGAGAGCCTGGAAGCGACCCATCCGTCGCACAGCACTACGTTCCCAACTGGTGGACTTAGTTCTTGGAGTAGATTTGGCGAAGGTGGAAGCTCATACCGACATCTGAAGCTTGTTGACCCATAGCCTCATTGTGACTAGTATGGTCCTCACAGGCATAGTGCGTGCTACTGGACAGCTCATATCTCTGCTAAAACTCAGCGACAATTTACATTTGTTTATAGCACGTTTGTTACGCTGACGCAATACTGCTAACACGTCCATGGCTCCACAACGTAATAATCCCCTAGCCAAGCGCACAACTGCGCTACATTTCCGCTACGTCACGAGTCTTGCCAGGTGTGACGTGGCCTGCCTCTTGGTGGGTAAACAGACCTGTTGATGCAGATGGCATACGAATGCTCAGCAGCTGGTGGCTGCCCATGGCTTCCAAAAAAAAAAAAAAAGTTCAAATGTGTGTGAAATCTTATGGGTCTCAGCTGCTAAGGTCGTCAGTCCCTAAGCTTACACACTACTTAACCTAAATTATCCTAAGGACAAACACACACCCATGCTCGAGGGAGGTCTCGAACCTCCACCATGACTAGCCGCACAGCCCATGACTGCAGCGCCCCAGACCGCTCGGCTAATCCCGCGCGGCCATGGCTTCCAATACAGCCACAGAAGAGCTGCTATTTCCACAGCAGAGCCAAAAAATAGTGCTGGCACTACATGTTTACTACTGATTGATATTTATGTGATCTTGTAACTGTGCCGTGATAATTGCTGCAAGAAAAATTAATATGTATGCTCGCTGGACAGGTGACCTGATCCTATTTGTCGATTCTGACAACTGAAACCACAAAAAATAAACATTTCTGCTTACAGCGATGACACTACGAACTTGTTTCCTCTGCTTTGTAGCTATCCAGTGTTTACTGACAAATCAGGAATTTCATTTCTTAAAAGTTCCATATGGTGCTTCCTCGTAAATCTACCAGCCAATATCCTGATCTCTTCTCGTTACTCCTCCTGATCTCTTCTCATTACTTTTTTTCAGTTCTTTGCGGAAATTCGTTCGGAGGTAGTTGATTTTCTCTCGGTTTCGGCAAGATCCGCAGTGTGTTCCCCAGAATATAATCCCAGAGCTAACTGAATTTAACGCTCGTCTTTTGGAATCATAGCCTGACACATATCTACATTCTTCCCTTGTTTCCCAAACGCACAAAAACAGGGTTGAGCAGCAAACGACATGTTTTTCAGTATTAGTTTGTTTCAGGAGGATGTACACTCGTGGACAAAACGAGCGAGACCCCTCGCCTTTTTGTTATGCTGACCTGCACAGCTTTAAAGTCTGCTACACAGCATAACTGCCAAGGCATGAAATTGAAAAACTATCCGAACTTTGTCAGACTGTTTTCCATCATGTGTAAGCCTATATTAATGCTGATTAGTGTGTTAAACACAACACGTTTATTTGGATAGTCCGCTTTTTAGTTGCCATATATCGCTATAATATTTTCCTTTGTTTCAAAACGGCAAGTTTAGATGCCCACTGCAACTTGGTAACATCAGTAACAATTTAATACTTTGAAACAGTTACGTGTGGTGTATTCTGTTGAATGAGGAATACATTAAACAAGAAAGCTGCGTCCAGTAACAATAATTAACTTTCGTTTACATGACAAAACACATGTCGAAATACTGTCAATTCATCTCAGTACCAGTAAAACTTAAACTGGAACGATCGCAACATACTTTTGTGGGGAAGGCAAACGAAAGACTTCGTTTTATTGGCCGCACACTAAGAATACGCAACAGGTCTACTGAGAACACTGCCTACACTACGTTTGTCCGTCCACTGCTATAGTTTTTCTGCGCGGTATGGGATCCTTGACAGACGTGATCGACGGTGCACGCCAAAAATGTCCAAAGAACGGTAGCACGATTTGTAATGTCACGAAATAGGGGAGAGAGAGTCCCAGATTTGATAAGCGAGTTGGGGTGACATTCATGAAAACAAAAGCGTTTTTCGTTGCCGTGAGATTTTTTCACGCAATTTCAATCACCAACATCTGTTCTGAATGCCAAAACATTATTTCCTTAGGAACGTACACAGGAAGAAATGACCATAATAATAGTGTAATTCAAGGTTCGTAAGAAAAGATTTAAGTGGTCCTTTTTTCCACACGCTGTTAAAGAGTGGGACGGGAGAGAAATAGTCCGAAGGTGGTTCGATGAACCCTCTGCCAGGCACATAAGCCTGGATTGCAAAGAAATCCTGTAGATGTAGTCATGCAGATGTAACAGTGAACTTATGTTGTAATTGCGACATGTGAGTTACATATGACTTGAACATCGAAGTTGTTTGCTGTTTATTTATTTTTTGTTCATTATTTTCGGCCATAGACAAACATCTAGGTGCGTTAAATTAATACTGAAATAAAGTGCATGGACCAATAGCAATAAATTCTTAACTACTTGTTATGGTACTGCAGTGTCTGCTAGCGTCTTCAGAAGTGGATATTGCATACGACGTTCCAAGAGTGTTTATAAGTGGATATTGCAGACGACTTCGAACAAAATTTGAATGTAGCTTCGTAAAAGTTCCGTGATCAAACGATCTGAGTTGCTGGGAATACCCTTTATCCTCACTATACAGTATATATTATCATTATACATGGGGTGAAAAAGGTTTCGCTAGGTACGGCGGCCGAGCGGTTCTAGGCGCTTGAGTCACGAAGCGCGCGACTGCTTCAGTCGCAAGTTGGAATCCTGCGTCGGGCATGGATGTGTGTGATGTCCTTAGGTTAGGTAGGTTTAAGTAATTCTAGGTCCAGGGGACTGATGACCTAAGCGGTTTGGAGACATTTCTTGACCTTTCGCGTAAATTTTCTTTACATAAACAGCCGTAACTTTAGATTGCGTTGACATAGAAGCTCACTTTTTTACACCACCAAGGGACCGTATACCGCAGGACGTGCGATACATTTCCGCTTATTATGTCTACCCGTACTCGAAGTAAACGAGTTTTAAGGGTTGGGTAGAACGATAGACGGACAAGAAAGTGAGACTAGTAGGGTTCCATTTTTACCGATTTAAGTGACGATATCCTAACAAAGAAAATAACTACGAAATTTACTGAAGATGATGGCCGCATAAATAATTCCCCCTACTCTTTATTCGAAATGTTATAGTTGCAGTCGATACATCTGCATATTAATCGTGGCTACGCTTTCGATCTAAATCACGTTTACAGAAATGCAAATAAAATCCATTTGCCTATACACGTAGTAATTCAAATCCCAGTATTAATGCCACCGTGTTTTGGAAGTGCCAGCATTCCCACTGATAGCTACCTTAAGAAACACTTCGGCTAATGATCGTTTTCCGGCTGTGGCGAGTCTAATGGAGAATTCGAAACATTGTAGAATACGTTTGGCATCTATGTAGCCGTTTATTTCGTGGGATGGTGCAGAATTATCTTACTAAATTTACTCCTTAATAACAGTATTTTGTGATTTCGATAAACATCCCGAATTATTGTCACATAATCGGTGACATAAAGGTAGAAAATGAATGTTTTTGAGTCCAGAAAGCTCTATGCAACATAAACTGCAGATCATTTTGCCATTTTCATTGCGAAATTGCCGGCTTATTCCTGTCTGGGGTGATGATAGAGGGCTGTTTGCCTGGGTTGTTTGATGATGTAGTGAAATGTGTTTGCTACTGCAAGGGAGGTCTGGTTTATTTTCGGTTCTAATCTCGATGGAGGCAGGTAGACAACCAGTAAAGCAATTTTAAGAAATTCTCGCGCCCCCAATACGTTTTATTGCTACCTTCATTCTGTACCATCGCTTTGTGGATGTCAATATGAAACTCTTGCAGAATTTCATACTTGTTACTGCCTACTTTTTCCGCTTCTGTCAATAACTGAATTGACTTAAGTGTGGCACTGAATGATTTTTAACTGACTTTCGTTATGAATCTTCACGCATTGCTAAATATGCACACTTCCATGGTAGGTCAGCAATGGTAATCCAGTATGACGGGTCTGAACGTTGACACAGACCTTTTCGCGGCCGAATACGCATAATATTTTGCTAATTCGTAACGATCTGGGGTACTTTGTCTTACTAAAACAGTTATGTTATCTCGATAAGCTGAAATTCATTTTTATTAGTACAGTTCATACTAATTAGCGTTTCTTCTTTCATTTACATCTTATATTTACGTGTTGTGTTTAACACACTAATCAGCATTAATATAGTCTTACACATGATGGAAAACAGTCTGACAAAGTTCGGATAGTTTTTCAATTTCACACCTATGCATAGTATGTTGGTAGCACTTCGCCCCCTTGACTGTTATTGCTGTGTAGCAGACTTTAAAGCTGTGCGGATCTGCATAACGAACAGGCGAGGGGTCTCGCTCGTTTTGTCCACGACTGTACATGTTAAAAATATTGATAATACAAATGCTATAAGTAAATCACCTTCTATAATTGATTTTTATTTAGATGGCTCTTGTGCGTACAATTGCTGAATTTCTCCTCCTTGATCACTGACAACTGTGAAGTCAACTTTCTTCTCTGAAATGTAGCATCCAATCACTAAGCATTCAAAGCAAATTTAACTACGTTTACAGAAAAAAACTTTAAGTTAATATGATGTGCCATAAGTCATCAGAACCCTTAATTGTAGAAAATTATCTTTCTATACCATTTGTGTTATCAGTTGTACCTTGCGGAATATCTGTATGTGACTGTAAGTTCCGGGATATCGAGATAGTGTTTGTGGACGGCGACTAGTAGCTAGTGTTGGTCGCCCGTTTCCTTGCCTTAAATTATTTGTTGATCCATTTATTCCGCAACGGCCTCTGAACCACTGTAACACTTTAAAGTAAGCACGCAAACGTGTTCTCAGGCGACATTATTTTGCAAGAGAGTTGTACTGGTCGCTAGTGAACTCCTTCCAGAATGGTTCTAGGCTAAAGCGACGATCAATTGAAGAGAATAGCGACGGCGGTTATCGCTTAAATAACCGGTTTTGGGTTACATAGTTCTTTTCCAAGTCAGTTTAAGCGGATTGTTAAAACTGATCGAAATAGCCGGTTTCTGAAATAACTGATTTTCGCTTTTTTATACCTATTGTTTCCTGTAATAAACGTATTAATTAAACAAATATTGGAAAATTTTGACTCACAGTTTCAAGGCACTTAGAACATAAATATTACATTAAATAGGCAAATAAAAAAAAAATAAAACACAGACCGTCCACAGTTCGCTGCTTTTCTCTAAAAATGATAAGGGTTTGAATACTACAAAAAATCTACAGTTCTCCCCTATCGCTTCTAATTTTTTGAAATTCTGCTCAAAAATTTATATTGTGATAGGGGATTATACCACTATTTGGTCATTAGGCAAGTGCAAAAGCGTGAAAACTGAGGTCCAAAAACGCTACTTTTCGTGCTAATTTGTCCGTTTTCGAGAGCTATAAAGCAACTCTATGACTAGATATACGTGATTACTGTGCTATTCACAATAAAGTGCCTGGCAGAGGGTTCAGTGAACCACCTTCAAGCTGTTTCTACCGTTCCACTCTCGAACGGCGCGCAGGAAAAACGAGCACTAAAGTTTTTCTGTGCGAGCCCTGATTTCTCTTATTTTATCGTGATGATCTTATCTCCCTATGTAGGTGGGTGCCAACAGAATGTTTTCGCAATCGGAGAAGAAAACTCGTGATAGAAATTTCATGAGAAGATCCCGTCGCAACGAAAAACGCCTTTGTTTTAATAATTGCCACTCCATTTCACGTATCATGTCTGTGGCACTATCTTCCCTATTCGCTATAATACAAAACGAGCTGCCCTTCTTTGAACTTTTTCGATGTTATCCTAGAGTCCCACCTGATGCGGATCCCACACCGCACAGCAGTACTCCAGGATAGGGAGGACAAGCATGGTGTAAGCAGTCTCTTTAGTAGATCTGTTGCACCTTCTAAGTGTTGTGCGGATGAATCGCAGTCTTTAGTTTGCTCTACCCACAACATTATCTATGTGATCGTTCTAATTTAGGTTATTTGTAATTGTAATCCCTAAGTATCTAGTTGAATTTCCAGCCTTCAGATTTGTGTGACTTACGGCGTAATCGAAATTTAGCGGATTTTTTTTAGTATTCATGTGAATAACTTCACACTTTTTTGATTCAGGGTCAACTGCCCCTTTTCGCACTATACAGATATCTTCTGTAAATAATTTTGCAGTTCATCTGATGACTTTACAAGACGGTAAATAACAGTATCATCTGCAAACAATCTAAGAGGGCTACTCAGATTACGTCGTTAATATAGAGCAGGAACAATAGAGGGCTTATAACACTTCCTTGGGGAAGATCAGCTCCGAATTCGCCTTTTTAATTTCGGCATTAAGGTTGGCGCTCTGCTCTAAGTTCACCGTTTGCATCTGTTGCAACATTTCCGTAATGTTTTTGAGAGTAGCTGCATTTTGATCCTCGTTCTTTTGTGGTTGAAAATGCGACTCTTCTCCTCTGTTCTGAGGAACCCTTCGATATCTAGACAAGTACCGTCTCCGCACCCCCGTCGGATCACTTGTGAATGAATCGTTTGATAATGATCGGACATCGTTTTGTTCCAACACACTCTGGCTTCTTAGGCTGGATCTTCCATACTTATGGATTAATCCTGTACTCCCTGCGTCCTCCGAGCCCTCAGTATCACTGCCTGAATGAACGTCCTTGCTATTCAGCGGACTAAACCAGTCGTGAGACGCAGTTTCATGACGTTGCAACTCGCGTTCGTCACGCTCATCGGTAGAGCTTTCCCTACTATCACCCATGTTCTCCCGAGTAACAGTCTGATTATATTCTGCCGTTGTCTTGGCTTTTCCCCTCGTTATCATTTGCACTTTTATGTTACACGAAAACTCAAAACCCAGGTACCCCTTACATTCAATAATTAGATAACACAAAACATATATCAGGACACAAATTGATACACTGGGTGTGAGCAATGACCCGACAAACAGTTCATAAAGAATTCCCCCAAAAAGGCTAGTACTAATGATTGTGTTCTGTGTGCTCAGCATCGGCTGATTGCGGCACTGCACATCCAAAGTACTCCAACAACTCACAAATACAATGCAGAGGCACATATAAATGTCAATTTGAAATGACAGCACATGAAGAAGACAATGTAACTTATTGTAACTAATGCTACCCGTTTTACAATTAAAATGGCTAAGCAATGGATCACGTAGAAAAATTTCCTTTTTTAAGACTACTTCCTAGCAAATCCTGAAGTATCGTATCCTGGCATGGGTCAGTCATATGTAACACCCCACCCGTCACTTAGCTGGTTTTGGCGTGTGTTCACCCCACCTAATTGACTAACAGATCAACAGAGAATGCAAAACTCCAACAATATCGGATAACGCAAACAAGTAATGTGACGCTGTGACTCCTGATTGAACTGCGGTGGCAGTGTTGACACTAATTTATTCAGAATTGATCACTTTTAATTAAAAAGGGGTGCACATTGATGTTATATTCAGCTATTGAACACCAGATGCAAATGTTGAACATAAAATTAATTAAGAAAGTGACTTGGGATTTCAACTACTTGATTGAAAACATATGCAGTCGATTAGCACAAATTTATTTTAACTCCCGACCTTCAATCATCACATTACAAGACTCTCCTATTAGGCAGTGGTAATAAATCGCGTTTGCATGGAGTAAAGCACAATAACTCAAAAGTAATTCCTATCGACTGACCCAGGCGTAATGCGAAGTGCGAGAAGAATTCTACACGGCCCATGAAACCCTCATGGAAACTTTGTCGACGTGATCCAACAAATTAATCAGTGGCTGGAGCGGGCGCAAAATCACCGAATACAACGTGGCGGAGCGTCGTCGTTGTGCGGATGTCGGCCGACCTCGTGGTGCTGCAAGGCTGCGCTCGTCTATTCACTTCTAGCTATCTTGCTCAGTACGTAGCTGAACCAAAACTTCCTATCTCCAAGCTCAATCGATCCATTTGCTAGGTCCTAAACTGCAGAGATGCTCACTCTTTCCCAGGCAAGCTGAGTAAAGAATGCCACGTCCGCACTCTAGGCAAGCTGGGAATGGAAGACCTCCTCGGAGACTTCTCACAGTCCGCCCTTCACCTCGGTTTCCCGTCCAGCAAAATCACTTACGCCAATTGCAGCGCAAGTCGCGTTAATTATGCGTCGCTTCCCAGCGCTGACCAATGCCTGCTCTGGGAAGTGAACAAATTCCCACAAAATTTCTCTTCCTCTCAACTTCTGTTATTTAGCTCCTCCCAGGCCACCCATCAAGGTTAGCGTCTGCACAATCATCAATTTTTCCGGAATTCTGACTCCCAGGAGATTACTTCAAATTCTTTGGTCCTACGTTCCCATCGGAGGCCAGCGTATTTCAATCTGTCGCTCTTCACCTGATTTACTTCAGACTCTGCGGACCGTGAATTCAGCGTGAAGTTGTTATAATCACGAACACTAATATTTTGACCTCTGTTGACCACTCCACCGTAGCTTTGCGCGGCTTTCTCGCATGTTTCACTGAAAACGGAACGACGGACATTTATCAACAGGCATACAAGTTCTCCGTCTGCTTCACAGTACACCAACATGGGGTCGGGGTCAACCACCCATGCTGTCACTCATCTTAAGGCGACTGGAGGCTGTGCCGCGTTACCGCTTTCTCAGAGCTTGAGCCGCCCTAAGCTGCCTATTGTCGCTTCCCTTCGCCGTTCCTCAGTCGGCCACGGTCAAATCTAAATACTTCCCTGGGGTAAACTAGCGTCCAGTAAATCGACGCGTTTCCACAAAGTTTTCATGTCGTGTGAATTAATTTAAAACCATCAACTGACAATGATTATTCCATACTATACTATCTACAAGATGCTTTGTGCCTTGTCAGTCATTTTGTTCAGCCCTACTGTTCGCTCAACGTCAGTTAGGTGATCTTTAATGACTTCATGTAGGGGCATAGTTCATGCCATCTTACAAGCGGACCCCTGACCTATTAAGTGAAACCCAGAAACCCACCACCCGATGGCGCAAGTCAAGGAACCTGCAGCCTACACGGTCACAGAACCGCCTGAGCCTCTGATTCAGACCCTCCACTCGGCTCTCCCCCAAAGGACTACAGTTGGTTCTATCGACGATGCTGCAGATGGTGAGCTCCGCTTTGATCTCTCAAGCAAGAGTGACAGTGTTTACCAGTTCCGCTAGCCGCCCAAAACCAAAAAGAATCTCCTCTGATCCAAAGTGATACACGTCACTGGTATGGACATGAACCACTACCTGCCACTCTGTACTCTTCATGGGATCCGGAAGCACCCTTTCCACATCCGGAATGACTCCTCCCGGTATGCACACAGACTGCACAATGGCTTCCTTCCCGTCCTTGGCAGCCACGTTACTAAGCTTCACGTTGGAGCTCCCAGCAACCAGCAAACCCACCCTGTGTGAATGCCCAGACATTGCGGGCCGAGAAGATTCCTCTGAAATAGGGTGAACGACTGCATCCGGCTTAGAGACTTCGCCAGCCATAGATAAAGCCATAAACCTCTTCGTCAAAAGAATCGGGAGGACCTTCGATCGGCCCCCAGGAAAGTCTTCCTGCCGACTTTGGAATGATCTCCCACTCGGTCAAGGGTGAGGGGTCACCCTCAGTGCAGGCAGTACCCGGGGCGGCTGAAGCAGTGGACGATGACAGGCATATTATGTAGACACAAGCTGCCAATCAGTTACGTCCTGTTTTTATGCTATGAATGAATTGATAAGTTCTTAATTTACTCCTGGTGCCATAGTTTCCTTCCTCTTTTTTATTTTAAAGAAATGTCAGACAAATCTTTAATCTTTTAAAGCAAATGAAGCATCTACTTCATTGTTATGTAAGTTCATAAAAATATTTACAGACATGGACCAATGCCATTCTTCAATACACGCTACGGTCGCAGGTTCGAATCCTGCCTCGGGCATGGTTGTGTGTGATGTCCTTAGGTTAGTTAGGTTTAACTAGTTCTAAGTTCTAGGGGACTAATGACCTCAGCAGTTGAGTCCCATAGTGCTCAGAGCCATTTGAACCAATCTTCAATACAACGGATGTCAAAAATGGCTCTGAGCACTATGGGACTCAACATCTGTGTTCATAAGTCCCCTAGAACTTAGAACTACTTAAACCTAGCTAACCTAAGGACATCACACACATCCATGCCCGAGGCAGGATTCGAACCTGCGGCCGTAGCGGTCGCGCGGTTCCGGACTGAGCGCCTAGAACCGCTGGACCACCGCGGCCGGCAACGGATGTCCGACGATGACATATGGACATCACAGTATAGGCCAGGTGGGGGAAAGTCTTGCACACCGCACGTGCACGCGTACCCTAATCCACGACACACGCCAAAACGGACATTATTGTCTCAGGAACGCTGTACCAATTGTTATGCCATGTGTTTGATGCTCGTTTCTGTTGTCGTTGCTATTAAAATAGCGCTTTCCCCATTTTCTATAATAAGGCAATATTTCAAACCAATGTAAAATTTTGTACATGGCTGCACGTTCAGAGACCGTGAATAGTTGCAACCTGCACCACGCAAGTAACGAGCAGCCCTTAGTGGCTCGCCATCACAGTTTTCCTTATCTTAAATATCTTTGTGACTAATTCCCTTTTGGCATATTTATTGTTTTATAAATGACACATATAAGTACGATAATTCCGTACTTATTCTCTATCATGCGTTTTTAGTCATAATTCTGTGACCATGTTATAGAATACAGACCATTCCTTGATTTAAATTCTGAGGAAGACACTCCTAGCAGTGTTGAAATCCAGTTAATTCGTTTAAATGTAGTGACCAAGGGCTGTTTTTCTCTCAATTGTCAAACCAATGTAAATTTTACGAACAAAAATTACTCCTTCTTTAAAATATATTTCTTTAAAAACGAAAAATTTAACACTACTGCTATAGCTGTTGATACTTCTTCTTTTTTTAATTCGGTTATTAATAAAAATTGAAAAGCACCTCTTATATCCGAGAGTCCGCCACGATAGCTGAGTGGTCAGCGCGGCGATCTGTCACACGAAGGCCGGCCAGTGTGGCCGAGCGGTTCAGGCGCTTCAGTCTCGAACCGCACGACCGCAACGGTCGCAGGTTCGAATCCTGCCTCGGCCATGGATGAGATGATGTCCTTAGGTTAGTTAGGTTTAAGTAGTTCTAAGTTCTAGGGGACTGATGACCTCACATATTTAGTCCCACATTGCTCAGAGCCATTTGAACCATTTTGTCACACGAAGGGGCCCGGGTTCGATTCCCGACTGGGTCTGAGATTTTCTCCGCTCAGGGACTGGGTGTTGTGTTGTCCTCATTATCATTTCATCAAATTTTTGTATCGGAGTTATTTCTACTCCTCAAGTCGTACCAGGATGTTACCGGTTCGAAGCCATGACATGGCAATAGCTGTATAGACTGAGTCCCTTCCTGGACTTTGTGCCAGAGAGCAGCTGGCCATCCCAGGTCTGTGGCAGCACGGCTGACTCCTGTCAAGGAGGCAGAAGGTTCACACCCCGTGCACACCGATAATCGCATGTCATCGTTGGGCAGGCGACTCAACAGCGACTCAACATCATGGGCATCCACTGTCATGACACATCTGGACGTCTATCTGGGCCGTAGCAGACTGCCATCGTCGAGTACACGCCGCTGGCACAGGACAGTGTGAGCAGATCTACATCTACATCTACATCTATACTCCGCGAGCCACCTTACGGTGTGTGGCGGAGGGTACTTATTGTACCACTATCTGATCCCCCCTTCCCTGTTCCATTCACGAATTGTGCGTGGGAAGAACGACTGCTTGTAAGTCTCCGTATTTGCTCTAATTTCTCGGATCTTTTCGTTGTGATCATTACGCGAGATATATGTGGGCGGTAGTAATATGTTGCCCATCTCTTCCCGGAATGTGCTCTCTCGTAATTTCGATAATAAACCTCTCCGTATTGCGTAACGCCTTTCTTGAAGTGTCCGCCACTGGAGCTTGTTCAGCATCTCCGTAACGCTCTCGCGCTGACTAAATGTCCCCATGACAAATCGCGCTGCTTTTCGCTGGATCATGTCTATCTCTTCTATTAATCCAACCTGGTAAGGGTCCCATACTGATGAGCAATACTCAAGAATCGGACGAACAAACGTTTTGTAAGCTACTTCTTTCGTCGATGAGTCACATTTTCTTAGAATTCTTCCTATGAATCTCAACCTGGCGCCTGCTTTTCCCACTATTTGTTTTATGTGATCATTCCACTTCAGATCGCTCCGGATAGTAACTCCTAAGTATTTTACGGTCGTTACCGCTTCCAATGATTTACCACCTATGGCATAATCGTACTGGAATGGATTTCTGCCCCTATGTATGCGCATTATATTACATTTATCTACGTTTAGGGAAAGCTGCCAGCTGTCGCACCATGCATTAATCCTCTGCAGGTCCTCCTGGAGTACGTACGAGTCTTCTGATGTTGCTACTTTCTTGTAGACAACCGTGTCATCTGCAAATAGCCTCACGGAGCTACCGATGTTGTCAACTAAGTCATTTATGTATATTGTAAACAATAAAGGTCCTATCACGCTTCCCTGCGGTACTCCCGAAATTACCTCTACATCTGCAGATTTTGAACCGTTAAGAATGACATGTTGTGTTCTTTCTTCTAGGAAATCCTGAATCCAATCACAAACCTGGTCCGATATTCCGTAAGCTCGTATTTTTTTCACTAAACGTAAGTGCGGAACCGTATCAAATGCCTTCCTGAAGTCCAGGAATACGGCATCAATCTGCTCGCCAGTGTCTACGGCACTGTGAATTTCTTGGGCAAATAGGGCGAGCTGAGTTTCACATGATCTCTGTTTGCGGAATCCATGTTGGTTATGATGAAGGAGATTTGTATTATCTAAGAACGTCATAATACGAGAACACAAAACATGTTCCATTATTCTACAACAGATTGACGTAAGCGAAATAGGCCTATAATTATTCGCATCTGATTTATGACCCTTCTTGAAAATGGGAACGACCTGCGCTTTCTTCCAGTCGCTAGGTACTTTACGTTCTTCCAGCGATCTACGATAAATTGCTGATAGAAAGGGGGCAAGTTCTTTAGCATAATCACTGTAGAATCTTAAGGGTATCTCGTCTGGTCCGGATGCTTTTCCGCTACTAAGTGATAGCAGTTGTTTTTCAATTCCGATATCGTTTATTTCAATATTTTCCATTTTGGCGTCCGTGTGACGGCTGAAGTCAGGGACCGTGTTACGATTTTCCGCAGTGAAACAGTTTCGGAACACTGAATTCAGTATTTCTGCCTTTCTTCGGTCGTCCTCTGTTTCGGTGCCATCGTGGTCAACGAGTGACTGAATAGGGGATTTAGATCCGCTTACCGATTTTACATATGACCAAAACTTTTTAGGGTTCTTGTTTAGATTGTTTGCCAATGTTTTATGTTCGAATTCGTTGAATGCTTCTCTCATTGCTCTCTTTACGCTCTTTTTCGCTTCGTTCAGCTTTTCCTTATCAGCTATGATTCGACTACTCTTAAACCTACGATGAAGCTTTCTTTGTTTCCGTAGTACCTTTCGTACATGATTGTTATACCACGGTGGATCTTTCCCCTCGCTTTGGACCTTAGTCGGTACGAACTTATCTAAAGCGTACTGGACGATGTTTCTGAATTTTTTCCATTTTTGTTCCACATCCTCTTCCTCAGAAATGAACGTTTGATGGTGGTCACTCAGATATTCTGCGATTTGTGCCCTATCACTCTTGTTAAGCAAATATATTTTCCTTCCTTTCTTGGCATTTCTTATTACACTTGTAGTCATTGATGCAACCACTGACTTATGATCACTGATACCCTCTTCTACATTCACGGAGTCGAAAAGTTCCGGTCTATTTGTTGCTATGAGGTCTAAAACGTTAGCTTCACGAGTTGGTTCTCTAACTATCTGCTCGAAGTAATTCTCGGACAAGGCAGTCAGGATAATGTCACAAGAGTCTCTGTCCCTGGCTCCAGTTCTGATTGTGTGACTATCCCATTCTATACCTGGTAGATTGAAGTCTCCCCCTATTACAATAGTATGATCACGAAACTTCTTCACGACGTTCTGCAGGTTCTCTCTGAGGCGCTCAACTACTACGGTTGCTGATGCAGGTGGTCTATAGAAGCATCCGACTATCATATCTGACCCACCTTTGATACTTAACTTAACCCAGATTATTTCACATTCGCATTCGCTAATAACTTCACTGGATATTATTGAATTCTTTACTGCTATAAATACTCCTCCACCATTGGCGTTTATCCTATCCTTGCGGTATATATTCCATTCTGTGTCTAGGATTTCGTTACTGTTCACTTCCGGTTTTAACCAACTTTCCGTTCCTAATACTATATGCGCACTATTTCCTTCAATAAGAGATATTAATTCAGGAACCTTGCCCTGGATACTCCTGCAGTTTACCAATATTACGTTAACTTTTCCTGTTTTTGGTCTCTGAGGACGGACGTTCTTTATCAACGATGATAATGTCCTCTCTGGTAAGCCGTCAGGTATTTTATCGTTTCACCCAAGGGGGGGTCCCTCTAACCTAAAAAACCCCCGTGTGCACGCCACACGTACTCTGCTACCCTAGTAGCTGCTTCCGGTGTGTAGTGCACGCCTGACCTGTCTAGGGGGGCCCTACAGTTCTCCACCCAATAACGGAGGTCGATGAATTTGCAACCATTATAGTCGCAGAGTCGTCTGAGCCTCTGGTTTAGACCCTCCACACGGCTCCAAACCAGAGGACCGCGATCGACTCTGGGCACTATGCTGCAGATATTAAGCTCAGCTTGCACTCCGCGTGCGATGCTGGTTGTCTTCACCAAATCAGCCAGCCGCCGGAAGGAACCAAGGATGGCCTCAGAACCCAAGCGGCAGGCGTCATTCGTTCCGACATGTGCTACCATCTGCAGCCGGTCACACCCAGTGCGTTCAATAGCTGCCGGAAGGGCCTCCTCCACATTACGGACGAGACCCCCCGGCAAGCACACCGAGTGCACACTGGCATTCTTCCCCGACCTACCCGCTATTTTCCTGAGGGGCTCCATAACCCGCCTAACGTTGGAGCTCCCTATAACTAATAGGCCCGCCCTCTGTGACTGTCGGGACCTTGCCGGAGAATCGGCCACTGGCCCAACAGGCGAGGCATCCTGTGGTGGCTCGGAAACGATGTCATCACCACTAGGAAGCACCCCGTACCTGTTGGAAAGGTGTAAGGCAGCTGCCACGCGGCCAGATCCCACCTTCGCCTTTCGGCCAGGCACGCGCGAGCCCACCACTGTCCGCCATTCACCCTGGAGTGATGGCTGACCGGTAAGATGCTCACTGCCGGAAGACATCAGGGGTTCCATGTGATTCCAAGGCCACCGAAGTAGGCATAGGTCTCACCACAGTTGCCCCAACGCCACTACGAGCCGACGCCTGCGCCTCGAGCTCGATGAGCCTAACAGACAAAGCCTCCACCTGCCCCCGAAGAGTGGCCAATTCTCCCTGCGTCCGCTCACAACAACCACAGTCCCTACACATGACTATGTTTACCCTACTCTATACGGTGACAAATTCCCAAGATAATCTTCTGATGAGCTACTCTGATAATCAAGAAACACTCACTGAAATACGAGACGCGAAAACTACGCTAGGTTTTCCCAGAAAAACTATTTAAAAGCTAAGCGCAGCAAATAAGTACAAAAACGCTTTATACAAACAGTACTCGCTGCTGCTGGTGCTCTCGCTCTGGCTGTCACAAGACAACTGCTGATTCAAGTGACTAGTGGCTAACGGCCGCGAAACAAACAAAAGACGGTTTTAGGGCGCTTTCTGTTCTAAACGATCAAGAAAACACTAAGAAATCTAACACGAAAACTACGTAAACTTTTATCAAGAACTGTTAGTTACTATGCAGAGCAGATAAACACAAATAGAATCCCTTCCTTAGTGGAAGGTCGTAAACAAAATGCAAAATAAACGCTTTATACAAACAGTACTCGCTGCTGCTGGTGCTCTCGCTCTGGCTGTCACAAGACAACTGCTGATTCAAGTGACTAGTGGCTAACGGCCGCGAAACAAACAAAAGACGGTTTTAGGGCGCTTTCTGTTCTAAACGATCAAGAAAACACTAAGAAATCTAACACGAAAACTACGTAAACTTTTATCAAGAACTGTTAGTTACTATGCAGAGCAGATAAACACAAATAGAATCCCTTCCTTAGTGGAAGGTCGTAAACAAAATGCAAAATAAACGCTTTATACAAACAGTACTCGCTGCTGCTGGTGCTCTCGCTCTGGCTGTCACAAGACCTCCAGTGTTCAGTGGATTATCCGCATCAGCATCACAGAGCATGCACGCAGCCGGTCCCGCAGAATTCATAGTTCAGCCAGCCACTGACCTGGTGTATCAAGCTACGCGGATATGTCAATAAAGAACTTGTTACATACGCAGCTGCCTTGCTCTGGGACCTCCTGAACTCCTACGTCGTCTCTACCACCTGTCGCACCATGTACTGAGGATACTATTGCTCCACATCTATATCTGCATGGTTACTCTGCAGTTCACACTTAAGTGACTGGCAGAGGGTAAATCGAAACATTTTCATACTACTTTATACCCTTCCACTCACGAATGGCGCTTGGGAAAAAGGAACACCTAAATCTTTCCGTTCGAGCTCTGATTTCTCTTATTTTACTATGATACCATTTCTTCCTACGTAGGTGGGCGTCAAGAATATATTTTCGCATTCGGAAGAGAAAGTTGGTGATTGAAATTTGGTAAACAGATCTCGCCGCAAAGAAAACCGCCTTAGTTTTAGTGACTGCCACCCCAACTCGCGTATCGTATCAGTGACAGTCACACCCCTATTGCGCAATAACACGAAACGGGCTGCCCTTCTTTGCACTTTTTCGATGTCTTCCATCAATTCTACCCGGTAAGGATCCCATACCGCGCAGTAATATTCCAGCAGAGTACGGACAAGTGTAATGTAGGCTGTCTCTTTAGTCGGTCTGTAGCATCTTCTAAGTGTTATGCCAACAAAGCGCATTCTTTGTTTCGCCTTCCCCCCAATATTATCTATGTTGTCTTTCCAATTTAAGTTGCTCGTAATTGTAATTACTAGGTATTTAGTCCCAATTGACAGCTCTTAGATTTGTGAGATTTATCGTATACCCACAATTTATAGGATTTCTTTTAATACCCATGTGTACTCCGACTCATGCCATGTACTTGGGAGTATGAAAGAACAGATACGACGCGAAATTCGAAGCTGTGATACGTGTTACGCAAACTGAAGGTGAAGGAGAGAGAAAGAAAAGGAAAGGGAAGGAACTATTGATATCACCTGCTTCGGGACTTTGTGCAGAATCAGCGGCAGTACATCCGAAGGAACAGACACCAAGCGTTCATACAACTGACTCGCCTCGAAGGGCGACCTTCAGCGCAGATGTATAAGTACGTTCGACCTCCTGCGCAAATCTCGGAGTAGCGATCTTGGAGAACATGGACACACTGCGTCCAGGTGTTGCAGTGGTTGACGCAACTGCCAAGTAAGCTTGAGATACTGGGTTTGAGTCCCGGTCTGGGACAGTTTCACATGTCGCCGCTGATTCCACATAAAGTCCCGGTGCAGCTGACCTCAATAGTTGCTTCGCTTTCCTTTTCTTTCTTCCCCTTCATCTTTAATTTACATAAGACCCAAAATTCCGTTTGCCACAGCTCTCTACCATGAAATCAGACACGCTTGGCTGTCCTAGGATATTCTGTTTGTATATTTTTCCACCGTCTGTAAACCTATTGACACCAATGCAGAAGCTTTTAGGCTCAGTGCTGATCGAAGTGGCCCAGTGGTAATGCACTGGTCCCATTTTGGAGGACGTTGGTTGAAACCCATGTCCGGGATTCCTGATTTAATGCTTTCCCTAAAAGTTTTAAGGCAGATGCCAAGATGGTTCCTTCTAAATTGGCCAAACCCCATCGCCACCCTTCCCAGATGCTTGGTGGTGCTCCATCTCTACTGACCTTGTCGTCGAAGGGATATTAAATTATAATTTTTTTCCCACTTTCCTGGCCACCAGATATGGGGCCTTCTTAATATTCTCTTCTTGAAGAACTCTGTGCAATAGCAGCAGGAGAATACTTCCTGCATCCAATCAGCAGCCACTCTGTTAGCGAGCTGCACACACACACACACACACACACACACACACTTTCAGTTAAAAGGAGTGCGCGCAAGTGTACGAGTATGTTCTGCCCATCTGTCTTCGGACGGCCACAGAGTCTCTGGAGTTCATGGAGCCAGTCCACCAAAGCTTCACGTTACTTTGGAGACAGCGGCACCTTAACCTCAGCGACTGCACCCAACAATAAATTGTTGCTGCAAGGAAGGAAACTGCAGTTCCCGTTCTTCACATGGCCGCTCATTAGAGGGGCTGCCTGCCGTTCGGGGAATTTTTGGCGACCGGTCTGAGACCCGGACAGTCACCTGTCTCCGGCCGGACCCGGGACGCAGACAATAGGCGTGTAATGAGCGGCCTACACGAGGGCGCGCCACCCTAATTAACACGGCTACCGGGCCTACCTGGCGGCCACGCCCACCGCTCTTCTCTCCTCCTCTCCCCTCCTCTCCTCTCCTCTCCTCTCCTCTTCCCTCCCCGCCCCTCCTGCTACAACGCCCACCAGCCGAGCCCCGGAGAGTGCGGCCCCGCCAGATCCTCAGATATGCCCGCCGACCCGTCTGGCACGTGGAAAGTAAGCCAGCGGCGTGTAGCTCTTGCAGCCACTGCTTCCCAGAGGGCCATCTCGTTAAAGCCGCACTGGCGAATTGCAGCGGCGTTTCTTCGGTCGCTTTCTGTCGACACAAGAGCTACACGCGAGCAGTTTTAGCTGAAGCGTTACTCACTCGCCTCACTGTCTTCCTGCCATTGTTCTTTTCTCTCTCGCACACATATTCTCCATTGGAAGCTCGCCCAGGCGGGCTGGAGGAGGAAAGGACCTATATCCACTACCCAGTGATCACAGTAAGATTAAACATAGGCTATGTGGTGTAATTTCTGTTGTTAAGTCGGCCATGTAGCCCTTTGATTACTGGAGGGACAGTTTCTGTACATGACTATCGACTGTATGTGTCACACTTACAGCAGGGATGGTCTGAAAATGGACACAGGTGTCCGAAACCAGTCACCATCAAGAAATAAAAAATAGATAATTCTTAATGCAACTTATCATGAAGCTACAACCATCTATTTCATCATCATCATCATCATTTAAGACTGATTATGCCTTTCAGCGCTCAGTCTGGAGCATAGTTCCCCTTATAAAATTCCTCCATGATCCTCTACTCAGTGCTAACATTGGTGCCTCTTCTGATGTTAAGCCTATTACTTCGAAATCATTCTTAACCGAATCCAGGTACCTTCTCCTTGGTCTACCCCGACTCCTCCTACCCTCTACTGCTGAAACCATGGGTCTCTTGGGTATCCTTGTTTCTCCCATGCGTGTAACATGACCCCACCATCTAAACCTGTTCGCCCTGACTGCTACATCTGTAGAGTTCATTCCCAGTTTTTCTTTGATTTCCTCATTGTGGACACCCTCCTGCCATTGTTCCCATCTACTATTACCTGCAATCATCCTAGCTACTTTCATATCCGTAACCTCAACCTTATTGATAAGGTAACCTGAATCCACCCAGCTTTCACTCCCATACAACGAAGTTGGTCGAAAGATTTAACGGTGCACAGATAACTTAGTCTTGGTACTGACTTCCTTCTTGCAGAAGAGAGTAGATCGTATCTGAGCGCTCACTGCATTAGCTTTGCTACACCTCGTTTCCAGTTCTTTCACTATGTTGCCATCCTGTGAGAATATGCATCCTAAGTACTTGAAACCGTCCACCTGTTCTAACTTTGTTCCTCCTATTTGGCACTCAATCCATTTGTATCTCTTTCCCACTGACATTACTTTCGTTTTGGAGATGCTAATCTTCATACCGTAGTCCTTACGTTTCTGATCTAACTCTGAAATATTACTTTGCAAACTTTCAATCGAATCTACCATCACAACTAAGTCATCCGCATATGCGAGACTGCTTATTTTGTGTTCTCATATCTCAATCTCACCCAGCCGGTCTATTGTTTTCAACATATGATCCATAAATAATATGAACAACAGTGGATACAGGTTGCAGCCTTGTCTTACCCCTGAAACTACTGTGAACCATGAACTCAATTTACCATCAACTGCTGCCTGACTCTCTATGTAAAGACCTTTAATTGCTTGCAAAAATTTGCCTCCTGTTCCATTATCTCGTAGAACAGACAATAACTTCCTCCTAGGAACCCGGTCATTATGCCTTTTCTAGATCTATAAAGCATAGATACAATTCCCTGTTCCACTTGTAACACTTCTCCATTATTTGCCGTAAGCTAAAGATCTGGCCCTGACAACCTCTAAGTGGCCTAAACCCACACTTATTTTCATCCAATTTGTCCTCAACTAATATTCGCACTTTCCTTTCAACAATACCTGAGAAGATTTTACTCACCACGCTGATTAAAGAGATACCTCTGTAACTGTTACAATATTTTCTGTTTCCATGTTTAAATATTGGTGTGATTACTGCTTTCGTCCAGTCTGATGGAACCTGTCCCAACTCCCACGCCATTTCAGTTATCCTGTGTAGCCATTTAAGACCTGACATTCCACTGTATTTGATGAGTTCCGACTTAATTTCATCCACCCCAGCCGTTTTATTGCACTGCAGTCTATTTACCATTTTCTCCACTTCCTCAGATGTGATCCTATTTCCATCATCATTCCTATCCCATTGTACATCGAAATCTGAAACATTACTGATCGTATTTTCACCTACATTGAGCAACTCTTCAAAACATTCCCTCCATCTGCCCAAGGCATCAACAGGATTCACCATCAGTTTTCATGACCTGTCCAAAATAATTGTCATTTCCTTCTTACCTCCCTTTCGAAGACTGCTGATTACACTCCAGAATGATTTTCCAGCAGCTTGACCCAAAGTCTCCAACCTGTTTCCAAAGTCTTCCCAAGATTTCTTTTTGGATGCTGCAATTATCTGTTTGGCTTTGTTTCTTTCTTCAGCATAACTTTCTCTGTCTACCTGAGTTCTAGTATGTAGCCATGGCAAACTAATTTCAATAGGAAGAAAATAATCATCATCATCATTTTCTTGGACCTTTGTCCAGCTTCAACGCGGGGTCGGCCCTGTTACTATGGCCGGAATTACACTATCAAATTTCTTTGTCAAAGATTTGATCAAAGATATGATCAAATATTCGCCAAATATATTTGACAAAGATCTTTGACTTGGCGCTAAAAAGGGGTATTACAGTGTCATCATATCTTTCCTCAAAGTTCAAGATGGCTGACAACATCAATTTATTAACCGCAGCAGTTGCATGTACCACAATTGCACTGTGTGCACATGCGGAAGAGAAGCGGGGGGGGGGGGGGGGGGCTGGAGGAAACGTAACGTACCTGGGTGAAGCCGTGGGCTTTACGACGACACGATAAAAGCATTCAACAAAACTTATTACGTGAGCTTATAGTGGAGGACGTCAAGTCGTACATCAATTACTTAAGAATGGATGAGCATACATTTCTGTACATGCTCAGTGAAGTGTATCCTCATATCACAAAGCACAATACTCACTTAAGAACTGCTATATTTGCAGAAGACAGGCTCACTGCAACACTCCGATTCCTTGCTACAGGAGAGAGTTAGGTTAGGTTAGGTTAGGTCTCCAATCTTATTAATCTATTTTTGTATTCAGGGTGCCTCACGTTGTAAAGCGTCTCATCAGCTTCATACATCTCTATTAATTTTGTAGTTGTCAGCACACACCAATTGTATTTACCGGCAATGTTTATTAAAACACTACAGATGACAGAATGCTGCAGCGATGCTAGCGCTCCACGTGGTAACATGTCACATTGCAGTGAGCGGAAGACAAGCGACTTCTTTGATCAAATATATAGTGAGGCCCTAGATTTGATCAAATATTTGATGACATTTGACAAAGTTCCCTATTACAGCATCAACTTTCTTTGACAAAGATATTTGACAAGGAAATTTGATAGTGTCATACCGGCCTATGGATTTGGTGGTGTTAGTGTCAGAGGGTGATTGGATGCCATTCCTGTCGCCACCCAGTAACCCCCGGGATGGAAGTAGTGTATCCCAAGCTGTCTGTATCTAGTGGAAGCCATGAAATAGTGTGAACGTTTTCAAATATCTGTGAGCCGTCTTACTGAAGTGGGACATGGGGAGCCTTATAGTATAACACCAAAGATATAAATTCCCTTACGCCTAATGACATTGGTCTCACCATTAAGAAATATATTATAATTCCATTTCTAGGTAACATATCATACCGTAAAGCTGATTCATTTAAGAATATGACATCAATGATTCCTTCACCACCAATAATGCCACCAAGTTGCTCTTTATACATAATGAGAAACTTCCAACTGACAAATATCTCAAATCTGAAAAGTATGAAACACAATGTAATATATGACAAAGTTTCTATGTAGGACAGATGGGGAGTGCATTAAAGAGCCACTTTCGTGAACACTTGCTCAACCAAGATGGCGAGAATTCTTATAAGTCAACTTTTGCAGAACATTTCAACACATAGAAAAACACACTTCCTCTTGCATCCTTGGTTAACATGGAAATCTTACACATAGTTGAGAAGAGCTACAAAATTAATCATTTAGAAGAATTCTCATCTAAATTCAAAAGATTTGTTGAATGATCAACTTGATCTAAAAAACAGATACTATCTTGCTCATATCATCTCTTATAAAATGTGAAAGTTAATAACTTTCATATATTGGAACTATGTGTCATGTTTTTTTAAATATAGTATATATACCTTCTTTAAATATAGTATATATACCTTCTTTATATACCTTGTATACCTTGGTTATGTTTTTATATATCGTTCACGCATTATGCGTTCCTTGCTGCTTGTACAACAAATACAAAGATGTCAATAAATTACTGTAAATTGTCAATCAGTGTTTAAATTAATCGCACCCAATATACACATTTCTGGACATACCATGGCATTAGGCTTCTATGGTGAAGATATTGACAGCTGATAAACTAATACTAAGTAACTTTCTGTAATATACTTTTTGTACTTCACATAACTATGTAACCGAAGTCTAAAGAATTTGAATATCCTAAAGTTGTAGTCTTCTGAAGATGACAAATTAATTTGTCGAAGTCGGTAAAAAATAATGAAATTTGTTTGCAACTGATACTTTATCCTCAATAACAATAACTATTATTATATTGCCTCTACATACCATACCTTGCGTTTGCGGACGACCTTGCTTTAGTTACAGAGGATGAAGAGACGGCCGTCACACAGCTCCAAGTACTTAAAGAAAAAGTAAGGTTATAAATCTCATTCGAGGAATCGTTGAAACACAGAAAATTCGAGGCTGAAAACAAAACGCGGTAAAATCAACAGGATCCCTTGCTTTAGATATCTAGGAGAACTCGTCGAACCTACAGCCCTTGAAAAAATCTCGTAGAAAAATCCCCACTAAAAAGTTAAAAAAAGAATTAGGGGTAGTCCAAAAGCTTTACAACAAAAGTGATGTCAAGACAGACCAAAAATCGGCAATAGAACTCAGTCATAAAACCAACAGAGCTCTATGCAAGCGAAACACTTACGCTTAACAGAAAACACGGACTTTAAGAAATCAAAGAAGCAAGAGGAAAAGTTCATTAGGGAAATTTTAGAAGCAAGGCGTACCCAATACGGTTACAGGTTACAATCAGTCAAAACAACAGAAAAGTTTTCAAACATCGAAACTGACATTAAGAAAAGTCGAATGAAATTCTTTTGGTCACCTCAACAGTCTGCCAGGAAAGCGATTGACAAAAATGATAATAGACAATGTAACATCACTTAAACATTCAATACCTCGGCTGAACGAAATTCGAAAGGACTTCAGAAATGTAAACATAAGACTAACCGACATTTTAGACAGGAACACCTTCAGACACAAATTCGACAAATGGGAAGTTACACCAGAATAACCAAAACAAAAACAATACAGAACAAAGTGGTCGCGATCAATGACTATGGGAAAAGGTGGATGGAAGCGGATTGAAGCGTTTGAGGTGCGGTCTTGTAAAAAGGCGTTTAAAATTAGACGAAAAAGAGGTGATTTGCAGAATCGGCGAGGAAAGGGATATGTGAAATGCATTAACAAAGAGGAAGGGACAGGATGGCACATCATGTCTTAAGATGTTAGGTAATAACTCCCATGCAACTGGATGGAGACGTAGAGGGCCCATGTTGTCTGGGAAGACAGAGGTTGATGTATGTACACAAATAACTTTTGTGTATAAGAGATCCTCTAAAATGAAGAGACTGACACAGGGTAGGAAATCATCACAGCATTGATGAGCAAAGAGAAAAACAAAGTATTATGGTGATAACAGCTCACATCGTGCTCAATGAAGAGATGTAATGAGACTGGATCCTATAGGTCTGCACAAGATCAGGCCTTAATATCTAAGACAAAGCAAGTAATTATGAAAAGATGCAGAAAGATGGATGTCAACTATCCGAAATTACTGTCCAAGTAACATAACAGTGGGCTGACTAATGCTGGATTTGTTCAGTTCATTCTTAGAGCAAATTTTCAAGCCTTCACAAGGCAGTGATTGTTTTGCAGTCACATTACTACATCTTTATTAATCTGAAATTAAAAGAAAATCAGTCGTTTCCGAAGAAAGTGGGAGCCGAATTATTAAAAAGGACCCTACCCTACAGTCTCGTTATCTTAGATGTTCAGTGTGCAGAAGCTACTGAACTGAATCACTCTATATGGAACAAGTCATTGCTCTTTGAACGTTTTTCCCTCAAGTAAAAGAAAAAGTAATGCTGCACCTAGTGTAACTCTATGCTTCTAATGTACCTCTATGCGTGTATCTTGTATACGAAATACGTGGTAACGTAGTCTAGTTCAAATAAAACAGCGAGCTTTACGGTTTTCAGGCCACGTAATTCTATCGTACGGACTCAAATTGTATTCTCTGCATTTTATCGATACTCTATAACTCTATAACGTCAAGCTGCTCTTGCCTTTGATATCTTTGAACCATGCCACGTTACCGCATAGTCTGGAGTACAATGCTCCTTGTTAGCAGTCAGTTTTGAAAGCAATGTGGACCATTTGGTAGCAACAAGGGGGAGACTCTAGTCCACCCCTGTCTTTGGACCTGAATGCCTCCCATCTGTAACAACTTAAGGCTCTCCCTTGCACGGATTCCAAATGGCCGTGTTGCTTGTGGTCTATGATCGAACAGCCGTTCCAGTATGAACGGACAATGCCCTATATACTTGGCGTACCACGAGAAGAAGAGGTCGAACAGACAGTAGAGGCTCAGCAGCCTTCGCACACAAACTAACAACAAGGCTAGTGCGATAGGCCCCTGTCGACTGCCTACTGCCCTCGTGATGAAGTGCATCCAACATTTTAAGGTATGAAGGCCTTGCTGATCCATAAACGTGCCATCCGTATTCAAGCCAGTGTTGCACAAAATCCTTATAAAGTTGGAGCAGACGCACTCTGTCGGCCCCCCAAGACCTATGACTGACACATTTAAGGATGTTTAAGGCCCTGAGTTGTCTCAGTTTCCGTTCTTTGATGTGTGGCAACCATGTTAACTTCTCATCAAAGATTAAGACCCAGATACTTCACCTTTTCCTTAAAAGTGAGATTGCTTCAAAATGGTTCAAATGGCTCTGAGCACTATGGGACTCAACATCTTAGGTCATAAGTCCCCTAGAACTTAGAACTACTTAAACCTAACCAACCTAAGGACATCACACACACCCATGCCCGAGGCAGGATTCGAACCTGCGACCGTAGCAGTCCCGCGGTTCCGGACTGCAGCGCCAGAACCGCACGGCCACCGCGGCCGGCAGTGAGATTGGTATCCCCCAGTTTTGAAACGGGCAAATTTGTCAGAGAGCGGGAACGATTAAAAGCGACACAAACTTTCTCTAACGAGAATTTAAAACCTGTGATGCAATACCATTTCTCGAACCGCCTGATCGTCAGTTGCAATAGCCGAGTAGCCGTGGCGAGGTTGGAGGAAGCACAGAAAATGGAGAAGTCGTCCACAAACAAGAAACATAGTACTGGAAGTCCCATTGTGGTTGTAATACTATCGAATTGCAATGGCGAAAGCCGTGACACTTGAAACTCTCCCTTGAGGGAAACGATTCTCCTACTTACAATGGTCAGATAGGGCATTCCCAATCCTGTATCTAAAACGTATATCGTGGAGAAAGGACCGTATGAAGGTCGATAGACGTCTACAGAATCCCCACTGATTGAGCTGTGGCAAAATATTATGCCTGCAGGTAGTGTCGTTGTCCTTTTCTAATTCGAAGAAAACACAGATGAGGTTTTGCTTACGCAGGAAAGCTAGTTGAATTGCAGCTTCGAGAAGGGTCATGTTATAGAGAGTGGAGCAATACCTCCTGAACCCACCCTGGGAGCTGCTGAATAGAGACCTGGTTTCAAGAACCCAGACTAGGCGCCGATTGACCATACGCTCCAATGTCCTTCCTACGCAGCTTATCAGGCTAATACTACGATAACTACCAGGGTATGTCCGATCCTATCCCAGTTTTAAAATTGGGATTGAAATAGACTCTTTCCACGAGTTGGGAAAGTCGCAAGTTATCCAAATTTTATTGAAGATGTGAAGGAGGACTTCCTTCTACCGTCGGTCCAACTATTGCAGAGGTCGTATCACAAGCAACTGACAATGTAGAATCCAGCTCCCACAGAGAGAAAGGCTGGTTGGACTCTTCCATGTTGGCCTCCTGATATCAATTGAAGGTGGGATCCTGGCTGGAATCAGCCATAATGGATTTACGTGATTCAGCCATTGTCTCTATATCCCTCATGTATATTACAAGAGATCCCTGTATTCGTACAGCTGCTATTGGCGGTCGAGAATTGTGCCTTGAGGTCCTTCTGATGGCTTCCCATACTTTACTTAATGATGGAGTTCAGGAACTCTTGCCCAGACCTCTGCTTACTCTCCCGAATCATTCTCCTCCCACTTGCATGAGCCATTCGAAGGTATGCAAGACTCTCATCTGTAGGGTATCGACTGAATCTGCACATTGCTGCCCTCCTGTGCCTGATTGCAAAACGACACTCAGCGTTCCACCACGAGACAGGTCGCCTCCTAGGCACTTCCACAGTCTTTGGGATGGATGCATCAGCAACGTGGTGAATCACAACTGTAATGTGATCCACCCAGTCCTGGACACCGTCACATTACAGTTAGTCTTCTTGAATAACCATCTCGGTGGTTTTCTTTCAGGATCTGCTCCATCAGGCAGATGGATCCAGATAGGAAAATGATCACTACCTTGTAGGTCATCGTCCACTGCCCACTGAGCTGTGTCCCCAAGAGCAATCGAGCAGAAGGAGAGATCTATGGCTGTAGACGAAACTGTGGCGGTGCTAAAATGTATGGCTTGACACGTGTTTAGCAGTATAAGATCTGTTGTGTGTAGCATATCCTCAAGTACCCGACCCTTCGGGCATGTGGTGTTAAAACCCCATAGTGCACTCTGTGCATTGAAATCCCTTAAGACGGTCGTTGTGTCCGGGCGGTTCTAGGCGCTTCAGTCCGGAACTGCACTGCTGCTACGGTCACAGGTTCGAGTCCTGCATCGGGCATGGACGTGTGTGATGTCCTTAGGTTAGTTAGCTTTAAGTAGTTCCAAGTCTAGGGGAATGAAGACCTCAGATGTTACGTCAAATAGTGTTCAGAGCCATTTTTGAAGTCCCCTAAAATGAAAAAGGGTCGAGGCAGTTCATCAAAAAGTTGAGTGAGGACCCCACTATCAAGAGCCTCATGGGGAGGTAAGTACACAGAGCACATTGTGATGTCAACAAGGGCCACTATCCGAAGAGCAACCGCTTGTAGTGTTGTTGTTAAGGGAATAGGTGAGGAATGAAAAGTGTCCTTTTGCTCTGTCACCAGTAAGGTCGTCGTTTCTATAAAGGTGATAGTCTCAAGTACAGGTGTGTCAGTCTCTTTAAAATGAGTCTTTTGTACAAGGTGTCTCAGTTCCGCCAGATGAGTCCTGTATCCATTTATCTTCCATTGAAGTATGGGAGCCATTTCATCAATGTGGTCTTGACTTACCCCTGTCTTTGCTCCAAGGTGGTGAGGCGCTTGTAGAGTGAGGCGGAGTGATGGGGCTGACTGGGTCTGGTGATGAGGCATCAAAATCCATGATGTCCTCATTATCAGTCAGACGTGCCAGAATGACGTCTGATGGCACCCAGGTCAGGTTTTGACCTGAATGTTGGGATCCTTTCCCTGCTCCCTTTCCCAGCAATGAGGAGGGTCAAAGGGTGTTGTGAGAGCCACTTTTATGTGAAGAAATTTGGCATTGAGAGACACTCTGCTTTTGGGCTAGCTTCAGGCTATGCACTGGGGAAGCATTACAGGTGTTCCATCGTAGCTGTCTGTATCGCTATGTCTTTCACTTTGCCACATATAGGTACAAGTACAGGTGCTAGAGGTGGATAATGGAACGCTGGACGTCGTCTGAGTGGAAGCGTCGACCTTAGGAACAGGTTTTTGCACCAACGAAGCATAAGAAATGGCAAAGAAAGGGGTTTTCATTGCCTGATAGTCCTTTTTGCTTCTGCTTAGGGGATCCGCTTGATCACTTAGATTTTCTGAATTTTGGATTACAAAAGCGGCGTTTTTACTAAATATTTTCTTCATTTTTTTATAAATGTTTAATAAGTACTACGTTTTTACTTTGATGTTTTTACTGGGTTCTTTTTTAGGTTGGCGATGGCATTTGCCCCGAATACATTTTATCATAGGCGCTCGCACATTCGTGAGCCAGAAGTTTTAAATAAGAGGTGCATTCAAGTTCTAAGGCCACCGATTTTTTTTCTCTGGACTGGAAAGAGATAGAAACATGCGCATTGTTTTAAAATGAGGCCGAGTTCATTGTCAATACGTCCCAGAGATGGCAGCACCACACGGCAGATGGAATTTTACCGCCAGTGGCGAGAATGAGAACTGTTTTAAATACTTAAAATGGCGACGTTTTTCTTACTTGAACAGCGTGCAATCATTCGTTTTCTGAATTTGCGTGGTGTGAAACCAATTGAAATTCATCGACAGTTGAAGGAGACATGTGGTGATGGAGTTATGGATGTGTCGAAAGTGCGTTCATGGGTGCGACAGTTTACTGAAGGCAGAACATCGTGTGACAACAAACCGAAACAACCTCGGGCTTGCACAAGCCGGTCTGACGACATGATCGAGAGAGTGGAGAGAATTGTTTTGGGGGATCGCCGAATGACTGTTGAACAGATCGCCTCCAGAGTTGGCATTTCTGTGGGTTCTATGCACACAATCCTGCATGACGACCTGAAAATGCGAAAAGTGTCATCCAGGTGGGTGCCACGAATGCTGACGGACGACCACATGGCTGCCCGTGTGGCCAGTTGCCAAGCAATGTCGACGCGCAATGACAGCATGAATGGGACTTTCTTTTCGTCGGTTGTGACAATGGATGAGACGTGGATGCCATTTTTCAATCCAGAAACAAAGCGCCAGTCAGCTCAATGGAAGCACACAGATTCACCGCCACCAAAAAAATTTCGGGTAACCGCCAGTGCTGAAAAAATGAAGGTGTCCATGTTCTGGGACAGCGAGGGCGTAATCCTTACCCATTGCGTTCCAAAGGGCACTACGGTAACAGGTGCATCCTATGAAAATGTTTTGAAGAACAAATTCCTTCCTGCACTGCAACAAAAACGTCCGGGAAGGGCTGCGCGTGTGCTGTTTCACCAAGACAATACACCCGCGTATCGAGCTAACGTTACGCAACAGTTTCTTCGTGATAAAAACTTTGAAATTCCTCATGGTCCCTACTCACCTGACCTGGCTCCTAGTGACTTTTGGCTTTTTCCAACAATGAAAGACACTCTCCGGCCCGCACATTCACCAGCCGTGCTGCTATTGCCTCAGCGATTTTCCAGTGGTCAAAACAGACTCCTAAAGAAGCCTTCGGCGCTGCCATGGAATCATGGCGTCAGCGTTGTGAAAAATGTGTACGTCTGCAGGGCGATTACGTCGAGAAGTAACGCCAGTTTCATCGATTTCGAGTGAGTAGTTAATTAGAAAAAAATCGGAGGCCGTAGAACTTGAATGCACCTCGTACCTGGATATAATTTTTCTGATAAGTTCTTTTATTCCTTTGCATACAGTGAAGCACATGAAGATGCAAATTTAATTTGCGAAAAAGGTCGTGTTCTCCAATAAAGAATTTTAACGGTACCAGCGGTGTTGTTTAATCAGATAATGGAATCTTTAGACTGATTGCCCTGCATGTAAAGTAGTGTGCTATTGATGGGTTTGATTACGAATGCATCGAGACGTGTCACCTAGGCCTATAAGGACGCGAGGATTGCGTTGCTGGGGAGGAAAGGAGATATCGGGCTTATCATTCGACTATGGATCCCCACAGATCGTTGGAAGAGACTGATCAAGGCTTCATAAGATCAGTAGCGCTGTTCAGTGACGGTGCTGTCGTCTGCAGGAAAGTAAGCTCTTCGAAATTAATATTTGTCACGCCCTTTAAAGGGCACACTTATCACAGTGGAGTACTTTAAATGGTGTAGAGCAGGTACCAGGTGGACGTATGAGTCACCACAGCTGAAGTAAGTCATGACGGTGATGGTGAAGTGTATGTACCATCGGTTGAATGTAATATACTTTTACAAATACATTCATAAGATTTTGTCAGCATGATCAGAAAGGATTCATGATTCACACTCACAGCAGCGGAAGTTCAAAAACATAACAAAATAGTTTTTTTTACATGTGAAATTTCATCATTTTTTATTTACTGTTGGCTGCATTTATTGCTATAGGTACACTTTTCTTCATAAGTAAGAGTGATTCTTCGATGAATTTTGCACAGCATACGAACCATACTCAGAGGTATATGAAAATCTAGAATTTATTTAATTTATAAAAAAATGAATGAGCTGTTACATTATAGAAACTTCATGTTTAGAAAATACTCAAATTTTATAGTTAATTATCTTAGTTTTAGCACAGTTTTTAATAGATTTTCAAAATTCTAGGGTTTTGCATTAAGGAGTTTGTGTTTAATAAGCAGTGGAAAATTCATCGAAGAATCTCTCTTACTTACGAAGAAAAGTGTACGTATCGCAACAAATGCAGCCAATAGTTAGTGAGAAAATGATGAAATTTCACATCTAAAAAATAATATGTTTGCTATGTTTTTGAACTTCGACTGCTGTGGATGTGAATCCTGAATCCTTTCTGGTCATACTGACAAAGTTTTATGAATTTATTTTTAAAAGTATAGATGGCGGAAATTAAAATGTCTTGTGGTGCCTCTCCTGCTCCAAGTCGGCCCATTTGACTTCCTATCCCCCTTAAGCTTACACTGAAATTGGCTAAACTGCTGCAGTAGTAGACAAGAAGTTTCCCACCACCATATATTATGAAAAAGAGCAGAAAAAATAAAGACTGAAATAAAGAAGCTAAATTGAAAATGATAACAAATTTGATATACCCACGCATTCAATCACACTGTCGTTTTTATATGGTAGGAATGGCATAAAAGGATAGCGGTACAATATACACTGACGAGCCAAAACATTATGACCACTTTCCACCCGTAGGTTAATTGTCTCCTGGTGGTATTGCGGGCACGCCAAGCAGTAAGGAAAGAATGTGAGCGGAAGAGAGACGAAGGGGCAGTCATTACAGCGCAAATGCGGAAATCCACTGATATAAGCGATTTTGACATAGGGCACATTGTTGTGGCGCTACGGCTGAAAACGAGAATCTCTGAAACGGCGAAGCTGGTCGCCTGTTGGCGTATTACTGTCGTGAGCACCTGCGGAAAATGGTTGAAGGATGGTGAAATAACGAGGAGCCATATGGTATTGGGACACCTACTGTATAATCCAGTATAGGCAGCGATCTGAGGCAAGTCTGACGACAGAGTACATTGCTGGTGCAGGCACAGGTGCTCCGGATCGCACCGTTCAAATGTCATTGTTAAACATGGAGGTCCACATCATATGACCTCTACATGTTCCTGCGTCGATTCAACGACATCGTCAGTTATGACTGCAGTGGGCACGGCATCACTGAGTTTTCACCGTGCGTTGATAGAAACGTGTAGCCTGTCGAATGGGTCGCATTTCTTGTTACAACAGTTCGTCGGTTGGGTCCTTACACGCCGTCATCTAGGTGAATGGCTGTACGAGTCATGCACCGCGATACAGATGTAGGCCTGTGAGGCCAGAATTATGTTACGGGGTACACTGAGTTGGGCTTCCAAGGCATCATAGCAACAGGGAACCACGTGAATATTATAGCAAACCAACTGCATCACTTCTTGCCTGAAGTCTCCTCCTCAGGCCATATCTTCCTTGTCGCAAGGTCAGAAACGTACTACAGTAGCTTGAGGGTCATTATAGTGAACTCACTCTGATGTCTTTGTCAGTAAATGCACCTGACCTGTTCCCACTGAAAAACATCACCCCGTAGTTTGCGGTAATTGCTTAATCTGTGCGAGAACATTTGGTGCGACATATTTCTGGACTCCTGTCGCTGGCTTGTAGAATCCATACCAAACAGAGCAGCTGCTATGTTGTGTTTGAATAGTGGACCAACACGCTGTTAAACAGGTGGTCATAATAACGGGTGTTCAAAAAGTCTCACCGCAGTGCCTTATGATTGTTAGCCGCGCGTGCCGTATGCCGCAGTGAATATGCCAAAATGAAACTCAGTGAAATACTTATTAATTTACTGAATATTCATGTTTACTTACAAATTTTCACATTAAATACTGAAAGTGTCCCCCCGGTTGTTGGATACACAATTCAATTCGTCTAATCATGTTTCCAAACACAAACTGTAACATTTCTTCCGTAACAGAAGCAATGAAAGTGCAGTTTTCAATTCATCGATGGATTTTGGACGGTTTTTATAAACAGTTGCTTTCGCTGCACCCCGGAACAAAATCGTGGTGTTAGGTCAGGCGATCTTGGAAGCCAAAGTCCGTCTGAAATTATGCGATCACCAAAAACATCAACAAGCAGTGACAATGAAACGCGAGCTGTATGCGCGGTTGCACAATCTTGTTGAAAATAACCGTTCAATATATCACTTAACACAATTTCTCCTGTAAATGAGAATAGAATATCACTGTACTATCGTTGTGCGCTTATTGTTTCGTTGAAAAATATGGGACTCACAATCCGACGTCTAGAAATTGCAATCAAAACTCCTATTTTCTCATGAATACACAATGGATTTGCAGTAATCCACATACGAGAATTTTGCGAGTTCATGTACCCGGATAAATGAAACCACTCCTCATCAGTGAAAAACTTTTCATTAAGAACACCCCTTCCATTTTGTTGAACGAAATTTTTGAACCATTGACAATAATGCAGTCTCTTGCCGTGATCAGTATTTTTCTGTTCTTGCACGACTGTCACATTGTATGGGAAAATTTCTAATTTTTTCCTTACAGCTGTGTGGGCCGTTCTGACACTGACATCGATTTCCTGAGCGAGTTTTCTTACTGACTTGTTCGGACTCATGGACATTTTATCGGAAATATCAAGTAGTTTATCCTCAGACAAAACGCTAGGACGACCACTTCTAGGTGTATCTGTCATTGAACCCGTACTTCGAAATTTGTTAATCAGTCTCACACAGTGGGAGTGTTGTCTCCGGGAGAACTGAATTAAATGATTGTCGAACTGAAACTGTGTATTTACCGCCAGCTTTGAGCACTTGTTCGACTAAAAACACACGTTGTTCAATGATTAGCATTTTAACAGTGACAAAAACGAAACAAACGATCAAAGGAACAAAACTTAAACGTTCACGTCAACACGTAACGACACACACCAACGATACTACTCACGCTGGCTGAGATAAACGAAAGAGAGGAATATTGGGAGAGTCCACTTGAAGGTAAGTAACCCAGACAGGCGAACAATCATACGCCACGCTCGGCTAACAATCATACGGCACTGCGGAGAGACTTTTTAAACACCCCGTATTTTGGCTCATCGGTGTACATACTTTGTAATTAAGTGTGGGAAAGATACAGGAAGACAGATACGTAATTAATCAATGCATGGATATAAAATAGACATAGAACGAACATGAGTTCAGCGAATATTTTCGGTTGTGGCTGACGGGAACACACTCAGCTTCTGATTGTCTCTCCTGGCATGTTTACTGGATCCACCGAAAGTGTAAGGTGCTAAAGGACATGTGAAATGACATTAAATGTTACCATGGCTTGAAAATACCGCTACAGTAGTAAGGTTCTTTTTATTTAACACACGACTGGTTTCGGGCTCTTCAGGTGTCCTAACTTGGTGCTGGACCCCGAGCGCCGAGGTGGACTTGTACAACACACGGTGAGCTACCAGCGAGCGCAGAACATGGAGTACAATTGTAGAGGTATTTTCAACCTCTGGTACAAAGCTCAGTTGTGGAAGTTCCTCCGACAGGATTGTTTGAACATTAAGTGTTATTGAAACATCATGAAGGGGCTGATATAGAGAACCCTCAAGGCATGCGTTCCTGTTTTGACGAATACTCAGGCCCCCTATCGTACCTAGACTAGTTGATCATCCGATATTAATCCCACAGAAAATTTCTGGAGCTATCTAGAACAGCCAGTGAAATGTAGCGCTAAATACTTCCGCAATTTGGTAGCTCTACGCGATTTGATCATCAGTGAGGGGTTTCCGCTTCATTCATCGAATCAAGGCCATTATAAAGACTATATGTAGTATTACTCGGGATTAGTGTGATGTTTCGTGGGAGTGACTAACTTTTTTGTCCAGTGTGTTTATTTTAGGTGGATCACCATAAGGAACTCCAGACGGCTTTGACGGAGTTTACACTTGGTATACTGGTTGGAAGATCTCTTTCCAAGTAGAAAAAGGCACGATAAACAGAAAGACTGGACAGCACCTCATTACAAGATTAGATATTTAGAGAAAATATTAATCGTAAGTAGCGACATGAAATGAGAGGATCACGTAATATCGGTGGCAGAAAGGGCGAATGGAAGGCTTACGTAAGTTGGGACGGCTCTGGAAAGACGCAATGCATCTGTACATCTACATCTACATCTACATCTACAAGTATACTCCTCAAGCCACCCAGCGGTGTGTGGCGGAAGGCACTTTACGTGCCACTGTCATTATCTCCTTTTCCTGTTCCAGTCGCGTATAGTTCGCGGGAAGAACGACTGTCTGAAAGCCTCCGTGCATTCGTGATCTCCTCGGGAGGTATAAGTAGGGGGAAGCAATATATTCGATACCTCATCCAGAAACGCACCCTCTCGAAACCTGGCGAGCAAGCTACACCGCGATGCAGAGCGCCTCTCTTGCAGAGTCTGCCACTTGAGTTTGTTAAACATCTCCGTAACGCTATCACGGTTACCAAATAACCCTGTGACGAAACGCGCCGCTCTTCTTTGGATCTTCTCTATCTTCTCCGTCAACCCGATCTGGTAAGGATCCCACACTTATGAGCAATACTCAAGTATAGGTCGAACTAGTGTTTTGCAAGCCACCTCCTTTGTTGATGGACTACATTTTCTAAGGACACTCCCAACGAATCTCAACCTGGTACCCGCCTTACCAACAATTAATTTTATATGATCATTCCACTTCAAATCGTTCCGCACGCATACTCCCAGATATTTTACAGAACTAACTGCTACCAGTGTTTGTCCCGCTATCTTATAATCATACAATAAAGGATCCTTCTTTCTATGTATTCGCAGTACATTACATTTGTCTATGTTAAGGGTCAGCTGCCACTCCCTGCACCAAGTGCCTATCCGCTGCAGATATTCCTGCATTTCGCTACAATTTTCTAATGCTGCAACTTCTCTGTATACTACAGCATCATCCGCGAAAAGCCGCATGGAACTTCCGACACTATCTACTAGGTCATTCATATATATTGTGAAAAGCAATGGTCACATAACACTCCCCTGTGGCACGCCAGAAGTTACTTTAACGTCTGTAGACGTCTCTCTATTGATAACAACATGCTGTGTTCTGTTTGCTAAAAACTCTTCAATCCAGCCACACAGCTGGTCTGATATTCCGTAGGCTCTTACTTTGTTTATCAGGCGACAGTGCGGAACTGTATCGAACGCCTTCCGGAAGTCAAGGAAAATAGCATCTACCTGGGAGCCTGTATCTAATATTTTCTGGGTCTCATGAACAAATAAAGCGAGTTGGGTCTCACACGATCGCTGTTTCCGGAATCCATGTTGATTCCTACAGAGTAGATTCTGGGTTTCCAAAAACGACATGATACTCGAGCAAAAAACATGTTCTAAAATTCTACAACAGATCGACGTCAGAGATATAGGTCTATAGTTTTGCGCATCTGTTCGACGACCCTTCTTGAAGACTGGGACTACCTGTGCTCTTTTCCAATCATTTGGAACCTTCCGTTCCTCTAGAGACTTGCGGTACACGGCTGTTAGAAGGGGGGCAAGTTCTTTCCCGTACTCTGTGTGGAATCGAATTGGTATCGGAGGCTATTCTGTAGAGGATACACCAAACAGCACACCAGTGGGATCAATCATAGAATGCTGCTCTAGCGTCTGGACCCCTTATATAGCAAGCATGATACCACGCACGCTTAAATCAAGTCAATTGCTCTCGGCAAGTTTTAGTCCTAATACCAGTAACTAATTATTTTGGGTCGCCGGCCTCGCTATGAAAGTTTCACCCCGAGAGACAAGGGGAATTATTCTAAACAGAAATCAGTGGACCATCCGACAGTCGCTAAGACCCAGTTTTCAGTCACAAGGCTCGTCGAACCGTAGGGAAACCAAAGCAGAAATACGGGCACTACACATAGACCTACCCTATCATCACACAAAGATTACGGTGGACATTGAAAAAGGAATAGCGGCACATAGGACATTTTAAACTTACAGGTGGAGCGAGTAACTGTTAAAGAGATATGGCTGTGTAAACTAAAAGTGGAAAGGATCTGCATCCTTTAATATCCGTTTGAATACTTTTACACTTTGACAAGTAAAGTAAGCTCTGGTCTCTGTATTTATATGGTCTGATAGAGGCTCCCTCTTTACCCTGTGACAAATAAGGTTTTAACTTGCATCTGTTACACCCTTAGATACGTCCAGTCCTTCCTGACAGTTAGCAAAACTCATAAGCTACCAGGCCTCCAGTCTCCGACCGATCAGAATTATTTGCTTCCACCCGTAAATGAAATTACAGAAAGTGTACTACAGCGCTTTACCTTCAACAGTGAGCGCTGCGCCTCTCCCTTCTCCACCGACGCTTGCTGGACTGTCCTCTAGTGCTCCAGGCTGTTTCTAACTTTTCACGCCTCTGTCATCATTTCACTGACCCCGACTCCGAACCAACACTCACTGCTTTTACTACTCTTTTCGCTCCTGTACTCCCCTTTACCACTCGTGGCCTCTTCCCGCTTATAGTAGGCTGCCTCATAAACAACCTGAGCGAGGAGCTGTCTTTGGTCACTGTTTTTCCCTGCTATCCCCACTGCCTCTTTTGTTCCTTCGAGATGAATTTCCCGGTATAGCTGTGGGCTGGGAAACACAACTGCTACTGTGCATGGGAAAGCAACACTTGGCAGCCGCCGACGCAACTCCGTTCTAGGCTTCCAAAACGCCTCTAGTTGCCACAGCCGCCATGGTTCCAGAGCGACTCCAGGGGTCGCAAGGCGTCGTGACAAACACTTCCGGGAGCGGCACAACCTGGCTGTGTCCAGCGTTTGAGGGGTTGGACAGCTCGCGAGAGACCTCCGTCCCATATTTGCACAATAGCCTCAGAGCCGCCATGGTTCCACATCGAATTCGGGGGTTGCAAGGTGTGTTGACAAAGATTTTCGAGAACGAGACGAATTGTCTGTGTACAGCGTTCTTAGGGCTCTCGTCATCGAGCGAGTAGCCAGTCAATCTCTCCACCAACGGAATCCGGCATCCAGCCGGCCACTCTCCTCGCAGCCGCTCGCTTTGATTAAATATGACCAATATCGAGCTTAACCTTGTCTCCTGACTATAGTTGCAGTAAATGAGCCGTCACAACCAGACATGAAAATTAGTTCAAGGGCACACTGCTAGGGTCGTAACTGGTCAATCACAAAATTAAATGAGAGGCACGGAAGCATACATATATTTGTTCCCCCGTCTATATAGAAGAACAATAGTACATAGTATAGCTAACACTGTCTCTCCAACTTGTCCAGATTTTAACTCATAAAGATGTAGAAACTACATGGTCGTTTTCAGTAATAACACGTCTCCGTTGCCAGCCCTTCAACAGCTAGAGCCATCAGGTTTCCAGAAAGATATCTGACAGATGTCTTTAACTTTGCAGACTATCTTTAATGTGGATACTAGCATCGTGTCATAAAAATCTTTCTGAATAGTATGCTTCAAAAGTGTTACACCATGATCACGTCGAACAAATGTTGTTTGCTCTATCTCCGCCAGCCGCGGTATACAGCAGTAACAAAAGGGACACCAAGTAACAGGCAGTCTCAGTACGACGACAAAAGTAATCTCGCCAGTCGTCTCCGAGATGGTGCTCATACCAGGAACTACTCAGTACTTCCGCACAAGACATTCAAATAGGCCACTGATTCGCTAGGAGTGAAGCCTGCCACTATAGAGAGCGCTGAAGCTCGGAACTGTTTAAGGAGTCCGCCAAACAGTTCACAGGATGACGTTCATACAACGAGCGCACGATTTAAATGACCGTAAGTCGACAGTCGGTCAGTTATCGCCCAGTTCTCAGCAGTGATCGCCCGGTACTCAGTAGATCTTCAGTTCTACAGCTGCCTACAAATTATCATCTCTAGTCATAGGAGGCTTATGCCGAGTGTCGAACGTAAGTAAAAGGGATAGTCAAAAATTTGAGAGATTGAACTTAAACTCACTCCACACTGAGCTTCAGTTGAGTCTGATGCACCTTATTTCCATAAATGATTGACATTGTTTCTCATGTGTTGCCTATTGATTTTATTTTAGAGGTATTCCCTGTGAAGAGTTTCTAGCTAGCCTGCTAGCGGCCACTTACAATTAGCTACGAATATTTAATCAAGGGGTTCGTTTTCCGCTACATTACTTTTGGCGTCTAATTTTGGCACACGCAGCATTACCAAATTGCAGTTCACACCGTGAACGATTCGTGGTTCATATGGATCTTTGACTGCTCAGCCTGGTCTCCGGTTTTGTCACCTGTAGGACATGTCTGGTATGCAGTGGGAAGACTTACATTCATACCAGCCTTCACCTAAAGGTTCAAATGACTCTAAGCACTGTGGGAAATTAACATCTGAGGTCATCAGTCCCCTAGACTTAGAACTACTTAAACCTAACTAACCTAAGGACATCACACACATCCATGCCCAAAGCAGGATTCGAACCTGCGACCGTAGCAGCAGCGCGGTTCCGGACTTGAGCGCCTAGAACCGCTCGGCCACAGCGGGGGGCTGAATCGACACAGATTGTGTTTCTCAAATGGCTCTGAGTGCTATGGGACTTAACATCTGAGGTCATCAGTCCATTAGAACTTAAACCTAACTAACCTAAGGACATCACAGACATCCATGCCCGAGTTAGGATTCGAACCTGCGACCGTAGCGGTCGCGCGGTTCCATACTGAAGCGCCTAGAACCGCTCGGCCACAACGACCGGCTACAACGAATACAACAACGAATTCATGTCCGCGGTTATGACACCTCATCCTGATACTGATCATGGGTTTCAGTTCAGAATGGAATGGAAGTTTCACATTTACGCTCCCTGACAAAGAAAGTGAACCACCAAGAAGGGTAGGTGGAAACGAAATTATATTTCCCTGGTTGAGAAGGTATATGATATTATTTCAGTGATTGCAAATGTACCTACGTTCTGTATTTTAATTTAAAAACCTAACTGTTACCAACTGTTCGTCTAAAAGTTTGAGCAAAATGTTTGTGACTATTATAGCGCCACCTATCACAAAGCGAAAAAAGTGGTCCAACTAAAAAAATTCATATTTCTTTAAGTACTACACGAATATGTAATAAGAAATGGGGGTTCCTATTTAAAAAAAAAACGCGGTTGATATCCGTTTGACCTATGGCAGCGCCATCTAGCGGGCCAACCATAGCGCCATCTGGTTTCTCCCTTCAAGCTAGACAAGTTTCATTCTTTGTAGTTTTTTTCGTTTGACGCTTATTTCGTGGTCACGATCAATGGACCACCCTGTATACTTAACTGATCTTGCGAACAGGGTTAAGCAGCCGGCTGAGGCTGTTTGCTGATTATGCTGTGGTTTACGGAAAGGTGTGGTCGTTGACGGACTACAGGTGGATACAAGCTAGCTCTACATGTAGAAAAAGTGTAAGCTAATGAAGATGAGCAGGAAAAACAAATCCATAATGTTGGAATAAAGTAATTAGTAGTACGCTGCTTGACACAGTCACGTCGTTTGATAATCTGGGCGTAATGTTGCAAAGCCGTATGAAATGGAATGAACAAGTGAGGATTGCAGTAGAGAAAGCAAATGGTCAACTTTAGTTAGTTGGAAGAATTTTAGCAAAAGTGTGGTTCATCTGGAAAGAAGACCGCATAAAAGACGCTAATGCGACCCATTGTTGAATACTGCTCGAGTGTTTGGGATCCGCATCAGATCGGATTAAAGGAAGGCATCGATGCAGTTCAGAGGCGAGCTGCTAGATTTGTTACCTGTTACCTGTAGATGCTTTGGGAATTCAAATGGGAATCACTGGAGGGAAGACGACGTTCTTTTCGAGGAGCACTACTGAGAAAATGTAGAGAAACGTCATTTGAGGCTGACTGAAGAGCGATTGTACTGCCGCCAATGTACATTTCGCGTTAGGACCACTGCGATGAGATTTGTGAGAGTAGTGGTATTCTCAGCCACACACCATATGGTGGTTAGTGGATTATGTATGTAGATGTCGATGTAGATGTAGATGGCAGTCCCAGATGTGCATGGGTTACGATGTTCTTGCTGCACAATAATGGGACCCTCCCCTGTTGCGGTCAGACACGGACCACCTGATCCTTGACAACGAGTATACCTGCCCCGTCGATCCCATGCATCCCAATATGACGCCATTCCCACATCCGAATGCTCGAAAACTCTGGATATTGCACTATTCGACTATCTGGCCAAATGCAACCTCTTCCAATCTCTATCAGATGCTGGTAACGCTGTCTAACTCGAGTATGCAACATCTCTGTATCCTTCACAGTTATCACTCAAAATCTAACACTGTTCTCACCCCTTACATACCCTACAAGGTCTCGTAGACAAGTACAGCGCTAATGCACTCTGCTGGCCTTTCGACCTGTCACGGATAATTGCAACTTCAATTCATTTACATACCTACTGATGCTGTGTACGTATGCGAGGTGAGATTGATGTTTAGCCATGTGCGAGGTCAGATTGATGTCCAGCTGTGTCTTGTGGGCGCATCAACTTTTTTATCAGACGGTGTTGACCAGTGCACGGCTCGTGTCCATGCCATTTATTGTTTGTCATCTTCTATTACGGCACTGCCGCCTCGTTTTCTTATCCCATTTACTAGCGTCACTAACTTCCTGTCTTACTTGCTCGTGAGCACCAGCAGCAGCGCGTATCGATAAGTGCACCGTGGTATCGTCTCTGGAGCGACTGATAGTATTTCCGGGTTGTCGTGTGTCTGGCAGTTTGGGGTTGGGTTGTTTGGAGGAGGAGACCAGACAACGAGGTCATCGGTCTCATCGGATTAGGGAAGGATGGGGAAGGAAGTCGGCCGTGCCCTTTCAAAGGAACCAACCTAAATATGGATGGCCGGACGTGATGTCTGTCAGTTTGGTTCGAGTCGGACCAGGAGTGCAGTCAGGGACGTAGCCCCAGCGAGGTCCGCACAGCCAGTACCAGCGGGAACGACCATTGGTTGGTCGTTCGGGCGATCGACTCATCGGCGACGTGTATTGAGTCAGTTCCTTCCTGTGCAGAGATGTCGGTTGTATCACCTCTCCATGGTTGGGTTGGAGCCAGTGTCTCCGGGACGTCGTCCGTTCGAATGAAGTCAGTGAGTTGGAGATGCACCACCAATGCTGTCGAGACAAAGCAGCAGTCCAGTCAGTTGGTTGGCGTGGAGGAGCAAGCAAGTTCCCGTCGCGCGAAGTCGGGCTGGAGCCGCTGGCGACGTGCAAGCACGGTTGGAGTGTGAGGTGCTGCTTGCGAGTGCTACGAAGTTCGTCACCCACCGATCTTGGACATGAAAGTTGAGTCTGTGGTGTCACTGCCAGACACCACACTTGCTAGGTGGTAGCCTTTAAATCGGCCGCGGTCCGGTAGCATACGTCGGACCCGCGTGTCGCCACTGTCAGTGATTGCAGACCGAGCGCCGCCACACGGCAGGTCTAGAGAGACGTCCTAGCACTCGTCCCAGTTGTACAGACGACTTTGCTAGCGATGCTACACTGACAAATACACTCTCATTTGCCGAGAAGATAGTTAGCATAGCCTTCAGCTACGTCATTTGCTACGACCTAGCAAGGCGCCATTACCAGTTTATATTGAGATTGTAAAACATGTACCGTCAAGAGCGATGTACACCAATTATGGATTAAAGTTAAGTATTCCAAGATCTTCATACTTATTTTGCAATTCTCAAGACATTGTCCTGTTCCAGACCTCACGCCAGTCTGCATGAGCTTAAACGCGTGCCTTTCGGCTACCTCCGAGTGGCTTGGCTGTCTTGCCAAGTCACTACAGTTTGGCGACGAGTGTAAAAACGGTCTTCTTCTTTATACTTGCTTAAATTACTTGTGTCATGGCTTCGCCACAATCTCCAGTTGTACTGTCCGAATTTTATCGCTTGCAGAATCAGCAGACGCAGGCCTTATTGGATGCCCTGGGACAGCTCGTCCAGGGTCAACGTGCAATGCAAAACGATGCGGCAGCCGCCGCTCCACCGCTCCCACAGCCACAATATGCTGTTGCACCACCTTTTCGTCCTTTTGATGCGGCACTGGAAAGCTGGATGGAGTGGTCACGCCAATTTGGATTCCATCTCGCCGCCTACAGAATTCAAGGTAACGAGCGGCAGCCTTTTTTGTTGGCATGCGTCGGAGTGTCCACCTACCGTGTGATAGTGAAATTGTTTCCCCTACGCGACGTAGCAACTCTGTCCTACGACGAAATTTTGTCGGCATTAGATGCATATTTCAAAGAATCAGTCAATGTAGTTGCGAAAAGGTATACGTTCTCTCGTACAAAACGTACGGCAGGTCAGACTAATAGGGAGTGGGTTGGCACATTCCAAGGCCTTACTAGGGATTGTGCTTTTGAGTGTGAATGTGGACTCCCTTATTCAGATACTATGGTACATGATGCAATTGCACAGAACGTTTCTGATGTTCGTATAAGGGAACAGATTTTGAAACTAGTCAATCCCTCCCTTCAACAAGTGATAGACATCTTGGATAGGCAGGACACACTTGACTTTGCTCAGGAATCATTTGAACCTTCGCCAGCCATGTGTCATGTTAACCGGCTCGCTGGGCGAGCTGCACGGAACAGTAAACAACCCTTGCGCCCATCCGCGCAGCTGCCGTCAAGCTATCCGCCACGTGTGCCGCGCAAGCACGCAAATTCAGTGCTAAAATCATGTCCGCGGTGTGCAACTAGACATTCACGTGACAATTGCCCGTCACGCCAAGCTATTTGCTTTTTCTGTATTAAACAAGGACATGTTCAGAGTGTTTGCCAGAAAAAGCTAAGATCGGACACTCACAACCATTCCAGGCCCTTTGCTTCGCGCCGGAATCGAACCAAGAATACTCAGGCTCGTGAACCTTCGCCCATGGACATTCATGTAGTTAATTCCACTCCGCCCAGCGCCACTCTCTCTAACAGTGCCTGTGTTCGTCCCACAAATAGTGTGCGTCGACATCGCTGGCAAACCGCGTCAAGTCGCACGTGATTCTGTACCAGTGTCAGTTCACGTTGCACGAGACAGTCTCTCTTGTCGTCGGCAGGACAATAAACTTTTTGTAGATTTGGTCATTAATGGCAACGTGATCCCATTCCAGCTTGATACTGGAGCTGCAGTTTCACTGATCAATAAAGCCACGTACAAACAACTGGGCACACCTCCGTTGCATGCCGCAAATGTTAAGTTAACTAGCTATTCCGGTCAGGATATCCCTGTGTTAGGACAGTGCAGCCTTCTTGCAACATACAAGGGACAAACAAAACTTGTGTCATTTTACGTACTTTGTTCTTCTTCTGCAGTGAACTTGTTTGGGTTAGATTTATTTCAGTTGTTTAACTTGTCAATACAATCAGGTCCTATCAGTGAACCAGACTGAGCCTTCAGCCAGTGTTTCTCATCTATGTGACGAATTTGCAGACATTTTTGCACCGGGCCTTGGTTGCGCTAAGAACTATGAAGCACATTTGGAACTGAAAGTAAACGCGCAACCGAAATTTTTCAGAGTGCGCAATGTTCCCCACGCATTGCGTGATGAGGTCGCAAGAACATTACACGATTTGGAATCACACGGTGTGATTGAACGTGTGCAGGCTTCTCTCTGGGCATCACCCTTAGTAATTTTGGCAAAACCTTCCGGAAAATTGAGACTTTGTGTGGACTTCAAGGCCACAGTGAATCCACAATTAGTGATTGCAACTTATCCTTTACCCCGCCCGGAAGATCTTTTTGACAAACTGTGCCTGGGTAAATATTTTTCGAAGTTGGACCTAGCAGATGCGTACTTGCAAATACCAGTGGACGACGAATCCCAGCGCGTCTTGGTGGTTAACACGCATCTTGGTTTGTACCGATTCAAACGACTGCCATTCGGATGTGCATCCGCCCCTGCGTTGTTTCAGCAATATCTACAAACTGTTTGTGCGTCGGTCCCTACTGCAGCAAACTATCTGGACGATATTGTGATCTCCGGAAAGACGGAAGAAGAACATTTAGCCAATCTCAGAACATTATTTCAGGTCTTGCGACAAAATGGTCTTCGCCTGCAGAAGGACAAATGTGTGTTTTTTGCTCGTGACTTACCCTATCTGGGCCATGTACTCAATGCCCAAGGCATACATCCGAGTCCAGAGCACCTCCGTGCCATACAAGACTTGCCTTCGCCGCAGAATTTGAAGCAGCTACAGAGTGTGCTGGGTAAAATAAATTACTATAACAGATATGTGCGCCACGCCTCTTCCATTTCAGCTCCGCTTCATCGCTTACGCCGTAAAGGTGTTCCGTTCGTCTGGACGACGGAATGCGAACGCGCCTTTCGGCAGTTGAAATCGGCGTTGATTTCCACTCCTTGCCTTACGCCATTCGATCCCCGGAAACCCCTTTTGTTGATGGTAGATACATCGGATTTCGGGATTGGTGCTGTGCTTGCGCACAAAGATGGTTCGCACGATCGCCCTATTGCCTTTGCGTCAAAATTGCTCTCGTCTGCGCAAAGAAATTATTCACAGATCGAGAAAGAAGCTTTGGCTCTCGTATTTGGTGTTACTAAGTTTCATGATTTCTTGTATGGTCGTCACTTTACCATCATCACAGACCACAAACCTTTGACATCGCTTTTTCAAAAAAAAAAAAAAAAAATGGCTCTGAGCACTATGGGACTCAACTGCTGTGGTCATAAGTCCCCTAGAACTTAGAACTACTTAAACCTAACTAACCTAAGGGCAGCACACAACACCCAGCCATCACGAGGTAGCGAAAATCCCTGACCCCGCCGGGAATCGAACCCGGGAACCCGGGCGTGGGAAGCGAGAACGCTACCGCACGACCACGAGATGCGGGCATCGTCGCTTTTTCATCCGAACAAGCCTGTACCTCCACGTACAGCGCATAAATTCATTCGCTGGTCTATTTTCCTCTCGCAGTACCGCTACGATATCTTGTAGCGGTCCACTGCTAAGCACGGAAACGCCGATGCGTTGTCCCGTTTGCCTGTTGCTGAGGATAGAGCATTCGATTCTTCCGGACTTGCTTGCATGTTCATTGATGCGGAAACCGATGACGTGGTCGAATCGTTTCCGATTGATTTTCGTCGTGTAGCTACAGCAACAGCTGCTGACCCTGTCCTTACTACCATTTTGCGTTTTGTTGCTACGCAATGGCCCTTGTCAAAGTCACGGATCGAGGATCCGTTGGATCGCCGATTTTTTGCTCACAAGGAGAGACTTTTTGTACGACGTGGTGTTTTGCTGTGCGTTCTGATAATGATCAGTCCAGGGTCGTGGTCCCACGTTCGTTACAGTCCTCTGTCTTACGGCTTCTCCACCAAGGACATTGGGGTATGGTGAGAACGAAACAACTTGCTCGTCAGCACTGTACTTGGTTCGGAATCGATGCTGCGATTACGAATATGTGCTCTTCTTGAAGGGCGTGTGCCGAACGACAATCCGCGCCACCGCGGAAATTCTTTGCATGGCCGAAAGCCACTTCCCCTAGTCAACGCTTATACATCGATTTTGCTGGCCCATTCTGGAATGCTCGATGGTTGGTTGTGGTCGATTCATTCAGTAATTTTCCTTTTGTTGTCCGGATGTCTTCCACGACGTCATCTGCTACCATCCAAGCGTTATCCGCTATCTTTTGTATTGAAGGTCTTCCATAGACTATTGTTTCCGACAATGGCCCACAATTCATGTCCGCAGAATTTCAGTCATTCTGCAAGGCCAATGGTATTCAACATCTGACGTCCGCGCCGTTTTCGCCTCAGTCAAACGGTGCCGCTGAACGTTTGTCAGGACTTTCAAGTCACAGATGTTGAAGTTGAAAGAGTCGCATTCTCGGGAGGCCGCGTTATTGCTCTTTTGGTCCTCGTATCGCTCTCAGCCCCGAGATGGTCGCTCGCCGGCTGAGTTGCTCCACGGTCGTCCTCATCGAACCTTGATGTCTTTGCTACATCCGCCGCAGCAAGTTCCTGTGCAGCGGCAGACGCCCGCTTGTGCTGCAGGCGACGTTGTATACTATCGCATCTATCGAGGTTCACAGCGTTGGCTCGCAGGGCGCATTCTTCGCTGCCTCGGCCGCGCTATGTATCTGGTTTTGGGGGCCTCTGGTGAGGTGCGTCGGCATCTCAATCAGCTGCGCCTCTGTCGTCGCACGGGTTCTGCCGCTCCCCGTCTGCTTTCAGCGACGGTGCCGTCCGGTCAGCGCCCTGGGGACCCATCTACTGGCTCGCCTCATCCCCAGGTGTTCCCGACGCTGCCTTCCATTTTGCCCCATGGCGACGCGCCGCCGCCGCCGCCTGTTCTCCCGCCGGCGACGCTCGCATTGGACGCTTCGCTGCAGCCGCCAAGCGCCTCCCTGGGTTACGCGCCGCCGATCGCTTCCCGTGACCAGCTGTCCTCCGACATGGAACTCTTGCCCGCTCCGGACCAGATGTCGTCTACGCCCGTCGGGTACCCCGACGCAATGGAGGTCGACCCTTCGGCGCCTCCTGTCTCTCTACGGGCGCATGTTGGCGTGCACCCTGGAGTAGGTTTTCAGGCGTTTCCTAGATCCCCTCGGACCGAATGGCATGGTGCGGGTGGCACAGCCTCGCCTGTTGTTAGGCTCCCCACCTCGTCGCATACGTCAACATGGGGTCCTCCCCACGGCGGGCGGAAGCCTTATAACACAACCGTTCGCCGATTTGCGGGGGAGGAATGTGGTGTCACTGCCAGACACCACACTTGCTAGGTGGTAGCCTTTAAATCGGCCGCGGTCCGGTAGTATACGTCGGACCCGCGTGTCGCCACTGTCAGTGATTGCAGACCGAGCGCCGCCACACGGCAGGTCTAGAGAGACGTCCTAGCACTCGCCCCAGTTGTACAGACGACTTTGCTAGCGATGCTACACTGACAAATACACTCTCATTTGCCGAGACGATAGTTAGCATAGCCTTCAGCTACGTCATTTGCTACGACCTAGCAAGGCGCCATTACCAGTTTATATTGAGATTGTAAAACATGTACCGTCAAGAGCGATGCACACCAATTATGGATTAAAGTTAAGTATTCCAAGATCTTCGTACTTATTTTGCAATTCTCAAGACATTGTCCTGTTCCAGACCTCACGCCAGTCTGCGTGAGCTTAAACGCGTGCCTTTCGGCTACCTCCGAGTGGCTTGGCTGTCTTGCGAAGTCACTACAGAGTCCAAGCTTAAGTTACTATCGAGCCTCAACTGTTTACATGTCTTCGTTTGATTCTGTGTATCGTATTGAAACCTTGTGGTCGTTTTGCTGGTTGCGTCGAGCGGAACTGATTTGGGTTGATTGGTCGATCGCCTGTCTGTCGGTTGGGTTGCCTTTCGATGAAGAGATTGTTGGTCAGGCTGCCTGTCTCGCTTAAATGGGCGTTAGTGTTATAGTCCCAGGCCGACCCTTGGAAACTTCTGAGTGCCGTTCCTTGTGTGCTACATAGTAATTTCCCTGTTCGGGTTTTAGTTATTTGCTTGATGTGCGGCCTTCAGCCGACTTTTAATATTTCTTAAATTAATGTTCTTGTCTTGCCTTTAAGGCATGAGATTGTTGTTCTTATAGCGGCCTTCAGCCGAATTTTGCTTCAAATCTTTTAAGGCCTTAAGTCATTAAATTGTTGTGTTGATATGTGGACTTCAGCCGAGTTTTGAATTCTCTTATTGTTCTTGTCTTGCCCTTAAGGCATACGGTTGTGATGTGTTGGTATCAGGCCTTCAGCCGAATTTGTTTCAATTGTTTTTAAGATTACGCCTTCTGCCGTCGGATTGAAACACTTCTTATTGCTTAATATGCGGCCTCCAGCCGAACTGCATTAAAATTAAAGTGCTAAGGTCTTCAGCCTGTTTAGATTGAAGATTTAGAAAATATTTTTGGGTGACATCTCCAGAAGAACCTTCTATGTCAATTTCGTACTTAGGTCTTGCGTCTTGGATTTTGAGAGTGGCCTTCAGCCGATATAAAACTAATCAAGGGAGGCCGATTAAAGTTTTAAGTGTTTTGCATTATTGTGTAGTATTGTGTGTAGACAAATAAAGCTTGTATGTTGAGTGCAACTGACAGCAACCTCATTTTGGCCCCTTTCCACAACCTAATCCGTTCTGTCCTGCTAGCCGCAGGTGTTTCAGGTGTAATATTCGTTATGTGACAAACGTCTCCACAAAGTTTGATAATTGTGGGACTAATGTTTCCGTCTCCTTCAGTGTATTTTCTTTATTCTTCTTCATCACGCGATTGTTTTTAGAAGTACGAGTGTCCTAGTTTAATGATGTCTATTATGTATAAATAATGAAAACAACGCTCTCCTCGTTGAATCACGTACGCAAATCATTAGATCAACGCAGCTGTGAAGAGGCAGACTCTGATGGAGTCGCTTGGCGCGCCACCTCTTGGGAAAGAGTCTGAGAGACTCGGAGACGGGAGTTTGGATCGCGACATCGGCCGGTTCATTGACTCGATCGGCTCCATCTCCCGCTCCGGCTGGGACGCCGGTTAAGGGCAAAACTGAGGCCCCGGTCGCCGCCGGGGGCCCTTGAGCATCGCCGCCGCACCTGCCGTCAGTGGGTGGGCGGCCACACGTGGTCATGGTCGCGGTCGCACACGCGCCCGACAACGCCACGAGTACTACTGGGGCACGGCACGACCGCCCACTGCTCGAAGCTGTCACGCCAGGTGCTCTCTCCTCGCACGTGCACAAGTTACCCGCTCGCTGTTTTGATTAAAGAAAATGCGGGCAGCAGCTCACGCGTAAACAATCCTCTCATCGGCAGAAGCAAGTGGGTCCATCCAGGGTCGATTGCACGGTATAGGCTCTAGAGACCTAAAGTCGAATTTATGAAGTAAATTCAAGCAAAACACCTGAAGACTTAAGAGCGCGATGCCCGTACGCCAGGGTGACCAACATTTTAGCTTTCCTGGACCACCCTGGAGGAAAAGTATATTTCTGCCTCACGTAATATAGTTAACATTAACAACAACCGCTGAAGAGAGAAAGAGACAGAGAGAGAAGGGGGGGGGGGGCAGCAGGAGGTGGTATATAGTTAACAAATTTATGCAATTTAGAATTTATTAATTTATGACTCTTTATTGTAAAAAAGCTGGATGGAAATGACCTGACTTTCGAAATATGAGACTTCATTAATAATTATATATCTAAGTAATTACTAATCATAGAATTAATGTGACAGTTGACTTTGAATTTGGGAAGATAATGTAAGAGTACCAGGTTCGATCGAAGCGGCTGCCACGGTGTTCGTCTGAGATTTTGGTTCTATTTTTACTTTGAGTGTGCTTTCCTCTCGAAAATAACTGTTCACGAATGTACGTTCTTCCAAACAAAGATGAAATATGTAACGCATGGCTGTGGAGCAAGGGAGGTTTCTCTCTAGACAGGTATGATTTTTAAAAGTGCAACACAGACATGTGATACAATTTTTTTTAGATGGATGTCAGATTGCAACTCTGTGCATTACATCTGGAAATATTCTTGCAACGTATCCATATTGTTTGTTAAAGGTGTCCCATAAATACAAAAATTTTGATTATTTTTTTCGAAAATTCTGAGATCGGTTTTCAAATTCTTGATCAAATCGAAAATTACGTATGTCTTTTTCATCCAATCTTTGGGATTACGGTTGGCCAACTCTTTGAGAAGAAAAAAAAGTTTGCATTACTTGTGCCTGCCATAATTTCAGTTTCATTTGGAATGCTTTTATTGTTGAAAACATCGTACTGATAAGTAGGTTCCTACCTTGAAGACGCCTAAATAGACAGGCAAATCTATCAAAAATGCTAAACCTGCCACCCAGCTGGCATCGTCCAGTTCTGGCATGTTATCATTAACGGTCTGAGCCGGCTGGGGAGGTCGAGCAGTTCTAGGCGCTACAGAGTGGAACCACGCGACCGCTACGGTCGTAGGTTCGAATCCTGCCTCGGGCATGGATGTGTGTGATGTCCTTAGGATAGTTAGGTTTAAGTAGTTCTAAGTTCTAGGGGATTGATGACCTTAGAAGTTAAGTCCCATAGTGCTCAGAGCCATTAACGATTTGATTTCATTAATCATGCTATAAAATCTTATGAACATCAGGCCTTGACTGCGCTATCTTGCTTCTGTAAAGTATACTATGTCACCATACGAAGAATCCACACATCTGACGAATTCCTGGAATCGGCGATATTTCAGCAGCACAATTGTACAGAAATAACAGAGAATTTCCTTGTATTTCCATAAAATAACATCATTATACGTCTCTAAATCATTATTTTCGCAGTCTGAACTCTTCTAGCCGCGATATAGTAGACCAGCGCTATGACAGATTGGCCGGTTATAATAAAAAGACGCTGGGAGTCTGTGTATAGCACGGGTGGCAACGTAAGAACGGGATGGATCAGTGTGAGAATACCATCATGTGGCGCGAGTTTCAAATTAAAAATATTGAATTTATCATAAGTTTACACAGAATGTTTTTTAAGCGTGGCTTACACCGAGCGAATGGAAGTGAACATTCACAGAAAATTCGCCAGAGATCTCTGCCATTCGCTTCAACTTGTGAACAAGCATCTACACTAGAGAGAGCAAAAGAGAACACGATTTAAGGAGCATAGCAAGAGAACACTGCACTATTGTTTCGTGATGCTAATAATCGGCACACAGGATACAACGCTATAATAGTTGGGCCACGATGCGAAACGTTGACAATCAGAAAGGATAATTTGTCATAATGAGCGCAATGTTTTTGTCGAAATAAGCAAACTAGTATAGGACAAGGAAAAATTAGGTGTAACCCGAAGGAAAACTAGCGTTTATACTCTGGTTTTTGATATATGGACACACGGTGAGTGATTGTTCCGCATTTCAGTAGCTGTGTGACATATTCGAAGCACATCAACGATTTGGTTAAAGTTCGAGTAAATAAGATAATGCCAATAAAATATGGTTAATGAAATGCTGAGTGTACATACGTTCTGCCACATAAGTTGCTGGATAAAATCAGCAGCAGTTTGTTAGAAGACAGATAGAGTGATCTCAAGAAATTATTTTTGCTGTGATCTCTAACACAGCAGCGACACAGCATACATTTAATAATAGCTACTTTGAACGTGTCCAACGACAATCATAAGATCTTTCGTATATTTTTAATTTTAATCAGCATAATAGAGAAATATTCGCATTTGTTTACTTTCAGGGATTTTCGTTTTTAGTAAAACTATGTATTAAGCATGTACTTATTCATCCGTCTCCGCCTGATGCAAGCACCAAACGAATTTATAGCCTTTCTCAAGTCCCCAGTTGAACCTTTATAGTGCTTTGACAATTTTTCACCAATCACATTTCTTCTTTCTTCTCCTTCGATGATTTTTCTGTGGTTCCCATGGACCTCAGGAACAGATGCGATACATATATTCTTCTACCAGCGGTATTAAATCTCTTCAAACCACTTCATCGCTCACGCATATCGTATCAACAACAGAAGTAGACAATATAGCAGAATAAAGTTTCCTGTGCTAACAGCCCCGAAGCGGAGAGTAAACGAACTCCCTTCGTCGGTTCGCTAATGGACGAACATCGAGTGGAACACGAACGAACATTAGCGAATGCGAACCGAACGCGACCGAATACCTTTCGCTTTCGCTTGGGTGCCGTTTACACAAGAGAGACAGAGCGAGGTGGTGCAGTGGTTAGCGCACTGGACTCGAATTCGGCAGGATGACGTTTCAAACCAATGTCCGGCCATCCAGATTTAGGTTTTCCGCAATTCCTCTAAATCCCTCCAGGAAATGCCGGGATGATTCACTTAAAAGGGCACAGCCGATTTCCCTCCCTGTGATTGACACACTCCGATCTTGTGCTCCGTCTCTAACGACCTCGACGTCGATAGGTCGCTAAACCCAACCTTCCTTCCTTCATTCCTTCCACTAAAGAGAATTCTCGTTCACTCTTGGTCGTTGGCTGGTGTTCTCTCGGGTATCAACCAGGCTAGACTGGCGCTTCCGTCCTGGCAAAGAGTGTAGTGTGGTAGCACCACGAGTGACTGCGAGGAGCTCATTAAAGAGAAAGTGCCCCGTGTGCGCCAACAGCGCGAGTGGTCAATTTGGCTATGAATGTTTATGGTGAAAGTTATGTAACAATTATCGTCATAAAATCATTTGACATCTATTGGTCTATGGTCAGCCCGGTGGTAGATGCCCAGGGGTTTGGTGGATTCTAAAACGGAGAGAAAATCTAGTGCGATGCACAGGCAGTGTTTAAGTAACGGCCTTTCACATAACTTGGTTAATACAAGTCCAGAATATAATCCGTTGCATGTCATTGAGTTACGCCGGTTCGCCACATACAACAACTACAGAAACTACTGATAACGATTTGAGTATGCAGGCAGAACTTAAGTAATGGGCAGGGACTAGCGTAGCGCGATGCAGCTTGCTTTAATGTTGGCTCCGTGGTGTCACGGATACAGCAGCAGATTTTCAGTGCTGTGTACTCCCATGGTTTACTCACGACTTATGATCGTATATTGCACGGCGAGGTATCGATAGCGGACGATAGCACATCTTCCTTGCGATGCGGTATTCACAAACTCACGTCCCTCTCACCACTGCATGCTTTGTGACATCACCACCCACTTTATATGAGTTCATCGCCTCGGTCTTTTCTAGTATCTTGGAATCGAGCAAAGAATTTGTTTGCTCCTTCTACTATCTATTCACCAGGCTGCATGCCGTACCAAATACGTTTCATTAAAATGGGAGCTGACTTTTCCAGTTTATCTTTACCGTAAATTTCTTGGACAACGAACACTCCTAACTACTAGAAAAAGATTACTACCATTCATAAAAAAGCAATAGAACGGAGTGCAAAACTACCTAACAATATTCTCAGTGTAGGTGACTGATCGTACTCCACGCTTGCATGTAATGAGATTTTCCAGGCACAGAAAATATTTTCTCCATTTATTTGTATGGATTTAAGAAGTATGGCTTATGAGAAACAATCTTTTTAGCACAAGATATCTTACGAACCGCGGCTGTTTATTAATCCATAGATTGGAAATTTGACACTGTATGATTAACTGCAAACAACAGTCTGCGCACGTGGAAGTACTAAACCTGCAGAGACCACCTATATGATGTGACTCATGACGTTATAGGAATCTACAGATCAACAGGTTATGATACCTTGGATTTCGTACTGAAATTATTTGGTTTCATCGAGTCACATCCGAACTGTCACTAGCCCAACCTAAGTATCTGACTGCGCTACTGTTTAGCCTGTAATCACATCTTCATTTCTAAAAATTCAAAATGTAGTACGTAAGCAGTATATAACATATAAGGAACATATAATACGAATTCTATTGTATTATTATTCTGTCTTTGATGGCACACATATGGCGTCACACACCACATCAAAAATGTTCAAATGTGTGTGAAATCTTATGTGCCTTAACTGCTAAGGTTATCAGACCCTAAGCTTACACACTACTTAACCTAAATTACCCTAAGGACAAACACACACACCCATGCCCGAGGGAGGACTCGAACCTCCGCTGGGACCAGCCGCACAGTCGATACACACCACATCGTTACATTCGTCAAAGGCAGAGTTTGGTACAGCTATCTTCAACACAATCAAACATGAGATATAGGTTTTCAAATGTGTGAGTGGCTTGAAGATATTTGAATAATAGAAGCCAATTTGACGTCCTGCCAGCCGCGTTTTCAGCAGAGAGAAATATAGCTGCGGGAGTACACCATGGAATGTGATAGGACTTAAGCTACAAGTATATATACGGTACGTCGGGTAGGTGCACAGCTTTCTGTGAGTCTTTGCACACGACGTTGTTGTGTACGGGGAAATGTCACCATTGTGTGATTGTATGGATATTCAGAATGATCATGACAGAATTTTTGCTTGATGCCATGAATGGCAGCTCGCTTTAAAAGTGGATAAATGTAAAGTAATGAGGATGGTGTAATGGTATCCAACTAAGTTCTCAATATATTAATATTTACATGAATTATACTGATGAGATTGAATGTTGCATGAAATGTAAAATTTCACTGTAAAGCTATTAATGAGTAACACTGAGAGTAATTTAATTTCTTATACCTAATAATCTGAGATGAATCCGAAAGCGAAAGAGATAGAAGTTGAAGTCAGAGACGTCCGAAGTTGAAGTCAGAGACGTCTGCGAAAGACATAAACTAATCGTAGACCGAAATGTGCGTTAAGAAGGGTACAGCAGCCGCACTGATATCTTACTGTTTTTGGTCCTATTTGTATAGAAGAATAGTTAAATTTGAAAGACTAAATTGTGTAATTAGGAAAGGAGGGAGAGAAGGATGGAGCAGTGTGTTCTTTGAGTTGTTGAATTAAAATTACAAGTGTGTGCAACTGGAGAAAGGCAATTACTTTTGGGTGCGAGGAAGAAGCGGCCTAGTAACAATTACTGTAACAGGCTGCTACGTTAGTTGTAAAGGGTTGTAATAATAACAAGAAAACCAGAGTGATTGCTGCCACTAACGCTAGCTCACATACTTCGCGGGAATTTTCTCACTTAAAGACCGCGGATGCAGCCTAAATAGTCTTGGCTCTGTTTTGACAGCAGTCCATTTAAGAATGCAAGGTCCAAACTATCTCACTTTGGGCTAATTTAAATACCATATAATTCATGAAAGACAATGGCCTGTATTCAATTATTGCACAAGGGATTTCTGTAATGTTGCGCTCTGGGTGAGGTTGATGGAGGGTCCGGTGAATTTCAGTTATGGAAACCCCGAATATAACTACGGGTAAAAACGAATATTTATTGACTTCGATAACATAATTAAAAACACTTATGGAAATAATAAATTGTTACGATTGCTAGTGTCTGATACATAAGTTCCGTACTTGATAATATTAAACCTAGCAACTAAATTCGTGGTTTATGGGACGGGAACAACCAAAGGACGGGTTAATCATACACGCACGTAACACTCACATGCAGGTAATGTAGTTTAAACACGGGAGAAAACAAAAGAACAAAGGCATCCCACAATGACCTCTTGTGGCTAGCAAACAGATATAGCTCCCTCGATTTTAAGACTCGGTCTGAATATGTAAAGTTACCGTTGAAATTCACGAACCTAGATAAAAAAACCTGAGCTGTGAAATACATTTAATTTTTATTCGTATGGTAAGAGGAAGATTACGGAAGTTGCAGCACAAATGGTTCTTAAACCAGAGCGTTATTACGTAGTGGTAACGAAATGAAAGTAAATACCGAAAAAATAAAAACTTTAGGATAAAGACATTAGAGCTGCACTGTATTTATCGCAAAGGTAACACGATATAAAAGCTGAAGACACTTCAACATAAAAACAAACACGTGGTGGTAATGAACAAAGCAGGTACCGAACAATGGAAGCTACAGAATAAAACGGATTGAAAAATCAGTGGTGAAATCAGAGTGGTATCATATGATGCACACAAACTTGCGGTTGCTGCTTCAACTGAATCGTTACCCATTCAAAACAGCTGAATGTAATCTAGCTGCTGTCCAAAGTCTTGACAAGTGTGTTTCTGGTTTTTATATGACAAGAGCCGTGCAGCTAATGTAATTTATCACTGTGTGATATAACAAGGCCCACTCCTGAAGAAGACGCTTTTGAAATATCGAAACCTAGGTCAAGGGCTAGTACAACTTTATTTTGCAACTGGTTGGCTGGGTTTTTTCAACTTTTCGAAATTTTGTTGTATCTTCGATATGGTCATCAAAACTTAAGCGCCAAAGAAACTGGTATAGGAATGCGTATACAAATACATAGATATGTAAACAGGCAGAAATCGGCACTGCGGTCGGCTACGCACGGGTGATGGCACACACCATCTACGATGTAGCGATGAAGTGGAGATTTTCTCGTACGACCATTTCACGAGTGTACCATGAATATCAGGAATCCGGTAAAACATCAAATCTCCGACATCGCTGCGGCCGGGAGAAGATCCTTCAAGAACGGAACCAACGACGACTGAAGAGAATCGTTCAACGTGACAGAAATGCAACTCTTCTGAAAATTGTTGCAGCCCTGCAGGATTCGTGGTCTTAATTCCATCCAGCACTGCTTCAGACTTTGGACTGGAGCCCATGGTACGTCGTGCTGTGGCACTTCTGCGTGCTCGCGGTGGTCATACACGATATTAGGCAGGTGTAATAGTTACTTTGGATCTTCAGTGTATGTTGCATGTGCTCAGTACCTAAATATTTCGAATATTGAATCAAAGTTTATCTGAATTACGTTCTTTTGGTTACTTAGAATTCATTAGCGCAGATAATTTACCTAAAAACTGGGCTGATTACAAAACACTGGTAATCTAAAACTTTGTTATCATTTTGCACAGATAAACATGTAGCTAACTACTGACTTCCAGATGGAGTAGATGAAAAGACATTTACACAGCTAATGAAGAAAACATATTTGCAACTTCTGCACTCATTTAGTTTCAGAGTAGTTCTTACTAAAACATTGTTACTGGAATCGAGTTTCATATTTAGGCAAAGTAGCCAGCGTAATTCAATAGAAATTATTATCATATGTAAAACTTCGTACTCAAACGAATATCACTCCAGTATTCAGTTGCTCAGAAATATAAATCTCTACTTTTAATTTGCAAGAACTTAGTAAACAGCAATAGCTAAAGCTTGGTCTAAGTATGAGACAGGGTGGGATCCGTTTTGGTCAGTCTGTGGAATGTGATGAAATGTACAAGATCTATCTCCAACAAGAAGGAAAGTGTATCGCAGATGATAGTGCAAAAACAGTGATGAAAGTTGCTTAGGTATAATTCTATAGAGCTCGTGTGATCTATAACTGGGAAACAATTAAGTACCCGTTACCATTATGTATCATCTTTCATGGAGATAGACCAATTTCTTTTCAAAGAATACTGTAAACTCTCATTGTCCATTGTTTAGAATTTATCTGGGCCTGTCTCCAGTGGAATCCAGATTGTTTAGGATGATAGACGAAGTGTTTCTGCAGCATAACTGCCAAGCGAGAAAAAAATAAAGAATAAATAAAAGACAGAAAGGGGAAAATCAGAAGAAAGAATCGTAAAGTTTTTTTTTTCTCATGAGGGAAAAATTTTGGCCCGCGGACCTCGTTCATGTAAATCTGTTACAAACGAGGTCATTGAAATTAGGACGTGTAACTACAAGTTTAACAATGATCCAATGTATAGCAGTGGCACAGAAACTGAGGAGTTACAAATCAAATTTAAATTTAGGAATAGTTGTTACTGGAATTTTCATGGACATTAACGCTTCTTAGCAAAGACACTATCACTGAACGTTGGAGAGACTCACTGTATATTCGGAACCTGGAAGGGGACCTGCAGGTAAGAGTTGTTGCACTGTTAGAATTTTGAGATTTTGTAACTCATTCACAAGGTTCAGAAGCTTATAATACAAATTCTTGTAGAGTCAATTCGAGAACAATTAGTAGAAGCCTGTTCAAAGGGCACGGTTTATCAGCAGATTTATTTCTTAATGAAATTTGTCTTAAAAAATCAGCAGCTTAATTCGTGGAATCAGCGCCAAGAATAAGATGAATCTTCATGAAGACAAAGTCGCTCACTATTGGTAATGCAAGGTAAAGCTACGCGTTCTGGCCCTAGATGGGCCAGTTGGTCCGACCGACCGGCGTGTCATACGCTGCCATTGGAGTCACTGGATGCGGTATGGAGGGGCGTATGGTCAGTACACCGTTCTGCCGGGAGTTGTCGGTTTCTTACACCTTCGAACCTCAGCTAATCTGCACGTAGCTTCTCATTTGGCTCTCATGAAGCTGAGTGCATCCCATACCAGTCCTACAACTAAGGAAAAGTCCATGGTAAGACCATCTACATCCATACTCCACAAGCCACCTGACGGTGTGTGGCGGAGGGTATCTTGAGTATCTCTATCGGTTCTCCCTTCTATTCCAGTCTCGTATTGTTCTTGGAAAGAAAGATTGTCGGTATGCCTCTGTGTGGGCTCTAATTTCTCTGATTTTATCCTCACGATCTCTTCGCGAGATATACGTAGGAGGGAGCAATATACTGCATGACTCCTCGGTGAAGGTATGTTCTCGAAACTTCAACAAAAGCCCGTACCGAGCTACTGAGCGTCTCTCCTGCAGAGTCTTCCACTGGAGTTTATCTATCATCTCAGTAACGCTTTCGAGATTACTAAATGATCCTGTAACGAAGTGCGCTGCTCTCCGTTGGATCATCTCTATCTCTTCTATCAACCCTATCCGGTACGGATCCCACACCGGTGAGCAGTATTCAAACAGTGGGCGAACAAGTGTACTGTAACCTACTTCCTTTGTTTTCGGACTGCATTTCCTTAGGATTCTTCGAATGAATCTCAGTCTGGCATCTGCTTTACCGACGATTAATTTTATATGGTCATCCCATTTTAAATCACTCCTAATGCCTACTCCCAGATAATTTATGGAATTTACTGCTTCCAGTTGCTGACTTGCTATATTGTAGCTAAATGATAAAGGATCTTTCTTTCTATGTATTAGCAGCACATTACACTTGTCTACATTGAGATTCAATTGCCATTCCCTGCACCATGCGTCAATTTGTTGCAGATCCTCCTGCATTTCAGTACAATTTTCCATTGTTACAACCTCTCGATATACTACAGGATCATGAACAAAAAGCGTCAGTGAACTTCCGATGCTATCCACAAGGTCATTTATATATATTGCGAAGACTTGTGCCTTTTTCCAATCTTTTGTAACGCTCCTCTAGAGACCTACGGTACACCGCTGCAAGGGGAACAAGTTCCTTCGCGTACTCTGTGTAAAATCGAACTGGTATCCCATCACGTCCAGCGGCCTTTCCTGTTGTGAGCGATTTTGTTTTTCTATCCCTCTGTCATCTATTCCGATATCTACCGTTTTGTCATCTGTGCGACAGTCTAGAGAAGGAACTGCAGTGCAGTCTTCCTCTGTGAAACAGCTATCGAAAGAGACATTTAGTATTTCGGCCTTTAGTCTGTCAGTACCATTTTGGTCACAGAGTGTCTGGACGTATTGCTTTGTTCAACCTACCGCTTTGACATAAGACCAAAATCTCTTGCGATTTTCTGCCAAGTCAGGACATAGAACTTTACTTGCGAATTCGTTGAACGCCTCTCGCATAGCCCTCTTCACACTACCAGCCGCGCTAACCACTCAGCTAGAGAGCCAGAGAAAGTCACTCACTACCGTCCAACGTTATTCAGATATTCACATCTTGAATAAATTGCCAGCAACCATAAAGCTTTATTTACTGGTAAGGTACAGGCTGAGAGGAAACTGAATGACTTTTTATGGCCAATCCTTTCTATTTCATTCAGGAATCTGTTACCAGGTCAAATTGGAGTACTTCTTATTAACTATATGTCTAACACGAATGCTATGTTACAGCAGATATCGGCACAGCTTCGGCGATGTAATTTGAAGTATAGAAGTAAACCTTGTAAAAATGTTTTTGAGAGTTCTTCACAACAATACGAATTTTGTTGTGCGTTTCAGTAAACACGAATTTAAATATTTTTGATAACCCTGTTAATTAATGTGCAAAAGCAAGATATATTAAATTATGTGGGCTGGATAAAAAGTGGTGACAACGCTGTTACTATTCATACCAGACTTTATTCACAGACGATTACCGTATTACATGCCCTCAGTATAATCGCCCCAAATCTTGATTACCTTCCCCCGTAGAGATAGAAGGCGTTGTTCACCGCGAGTGCGTTCACGTCCGTCGCTGTCTTGTAAGGACTGCCCTATGCCAAGGATGATGTCTTCTCTTGTGTTGTAGCGTGTGCCTCTAGGAGGTTCCTAAGTTTTGGCGAACAAGTCGTAATCACACGGACTTTTATCCGACGAACACGGTGGATGTTTCAGCATCTTCAGTTGCCACGCAGAAAGCAGGTGCTATACGGGGTTCAAAATGTGAGTTCGACATCGTCACGAAGGATGAGCGGTGAAATAGATAGGTCTCTGTGTGATTACACAGAACACTTCCTGGCATGGTTCAAATGGTTCAAATGGCTCTGAGCACTATGGAATTCAACATCTGTGGTCATAAGTCCCCTAGAACTTAGAACTACTTAAACCTAACTAACCTAAGGACATCACACACATCCATCCCCGAGGCAGGATTCGAACCTGCGACCGTAGCGGTCACGCGGTTCCAGACTGAAGCGCCTTTAACCGCACGGCCACACCGGCCGGCTTCCTGGCATGCGCAAGGACGCAAGAGAAGACATCAGCCGCGCCATAGGGCGGTCACTGAGAGACATCGACAGGGATGGACGTCCTGGCTGTGTACGAATCCTCCCACGTGTGTCGGGAGGAGGGGGGGGGAAGGTGATCGAGATGCGAGGTGATTTTGTTGACGACATGCAACCCGCATGACGTCTGTCAATAAAGTCTGGTACTAATTAAGAGTGTTGCCTCTACTTTTTATACAGCCATTGTACTTACATGTATCCAATTGCTGGAAAACCATCTCCTCTGCGGTCTGTGGAAGGAACCTTAGCATGTCTGTCAATTTGCAACTATTCATTGTGTATTCTTGTTTTTATAACTTGTTTCACATCCTCCAACATCTCACTGTGGCTCCAATGAATGTAGGTGTCCAGTCCTTTGACTTGCTAGCTACCCTCTTGATGTCAGCATAACTGCTGTAACACACACTTGCGTTGATTATCTGTCCTCACCTCCAGTTCATTGGCATTACTATCATAATCACGTAATCCCTTCCATCCATTTGGATGTGAATTCTGTACCAATTATTCGTTTCTGAGCCTCTCCTAGTGACTGTCAATATGAATACCTCTTTTCCTCGATTTTCAGATTGAAAATCCATTTCTTACTCCCTTGGGTGAAAACTGGAAATACGCACTATAAGTTTTCCTTTCTGGACACATCATATTTGTTACTCAAAAGCAGTCTCGGAAATTTTTAGGAGACTACACAGCAGTTTTATGCCAACGCCATTCTACAATGGTAACACCTGTTCCCGTCACATCATCGAAGTTATGCGCTGTCGGGCTGGGCTAGCACTTGGATAGGTAACTATCCGGTCTGCCCAGCGCTGTTGGCAAGCGGGGTGCACTCAGCCCTTGTGAGGCAAACTGATGAGCTACTTGATTGAGAAGGAGCGGCTCCGGTCTCGTAAACTGACATACGACTGGGAGAACGGTGCGCTGACCACATGCCCCTCCGTATCCGCATGCATCTACATCTACATCTACATTTATACTCCGCAAGCCACCCAACGGTGTGTGGCGGAGGGCACTTTACGTGCCACTGTCATTACCTCCCTTTTCTGTTCCAGTCGCGTATGGTTCACTGGAAGAACGACTGTCTGAAAGCCTCCGTGCGCGCTCGAATCTCTCTAATTTTACATTCGTGATCTCCTCGGGAAGTATAAGTAGGGGGAAGCAATATATTCGATACCTCATCCAGAAACGCACCCTCTCGAAACCTGGCGAGCAAGCTACACCACGATGCAGAGCGCCTCTCTTGCAGAGTCTGCCACTTGAGTTTGCTAAACATCTCCGTAACGCTATCACGGTTACCAAATAACCCTGTGACGAAACGCGCCGCTCTTCTTTGGATCTTCTCTATCTCCTCCGTCAACCCGATCTGGTACGGATCCCACACTGATGAGCGATACTCAAGTATAGGTCGAACGAGTGTTTTGTAAGCCACCTCCTTTGTTGATGGACTACATTTTCTAAGGACTCTCCCAATGAATCTCAACCTGGTACCCGCCTTACCAGCAATTAATTTTATGTGGTTATTCCACTTCAAATCGTTCCGCACGCATACTCACAGATATTTTACAGAAGTAACTACTACCAGTGTTTGTTCCTCTATCATATAATCATACAATAAAGGATCCTTCTTCCTAAGTATTCGCAATACATTACGTTTGTCTATGTTAAGGGTCAGTTGCCACTCCCTGCACCAAGTGCCTATCCGCTGCAGATCTTCCTGCATTTCGCTACAATTTTCTAATGCTGCAACTTCTCTGTATACTACAGCATCATCCGCGAAAAGCCGCATGGAACTTCCGACACTATCTACTAGGTCATCTATATATATTGTGAAAAGCAATGGTCACATAACACTCCCCTGTGGCACGCCAGAAGTTACTTTAACGTCTGTAGACGTCTCTCTATTGATAACAACATGCTGTGTTCTGTTTGCTAAAAACTCTTCAATCCAGCCACACAGCTGGTCTGATATTCCGTAGGCTCTTACTTTGGTTATCAGGCGACAGTGCGGAACTGTATCGAACGCCTTCCGGAAGTCAAGGAAAATAGCATCTACCTGGGAGCCTGTATCTAATATTTTCTGGGTCTCATGAACAAAGGAAGCGAGTTGGGTCTCACACGATCGCTGTTTCCGGAATCCATGTTGATTCCTACAGAGTAGATTCTGGGTTTCCAAAAACGACATGACACGCGAGCAAAAAACATGTTCTAAAATTCTACAACAGATCGACGTCAGAGATATAGGTCTATACTTTTGCGCATCTGCTCGACGACCCTTCTTGAAGACTGGGACTACCTGTGCTCTTTTCCAATCATTTGGAACCTTCCGTTCCTCTAGAGTCTTGCGGTACACGGCTGTTAGAAGGGGGGGCAAGTTCTTTCGCGTACTCTGTGTAGAATCGAATTGGTATCCCGTCAGGTCCAGTGGACTTTCCTCGGCTGAGTGATTCCAGTTGCTTTTCTATTCCTTGGACACTTATTTCTATGTCAGCCATTTTTTCGTTTGTGCGAGGATTTAGAGAAGGAACTGCAGTGCGGTCTTCCTCTGTGAAACAGCTTTGGAAAAAGGTGTTTAGTATATCAGCTTTACGTGTCATCCTCTGTTTCAATGCCATCATCATCCCGGAGTGTCTGGATATGCTGTTTCGAGCCACTTACTGATTTAACGTAAGACCAGAACTTCCTAGGATTTTCTGTCAAGTCGGTACATAGAATTTTACTTTCCAGTTCACTGAACGCTTCACGCATAGCCCTTTTTACGCTAACTTTGACATCGTTTAGCTTCTAAATACCGTCTGTGCCTTTGTAAATATTTCGGCAGAATTTATCTCTGACTTCAGCCAGCTTTCTGTACCTATAACGAATTCATGCTTGGTGCTTTCTATCAGCGCTTGAAGTTCCGGCACTTTACCAATCCAGCTTCGACAGTTTACAATTACAATACCGATTGCTGCTTGGTCACCGCATGTCCTGACTTTGCCCCGCACCCTCTGAGGCTGTCGCCCTTTCTGTACTTGCCCGAGGCCATCTAACCTAAAAAACCGCCCAGTCCACGCCATACAACCCCTGCTACCCGTGTAGCCGCTTGCTGCGTATAGTGGACTCCTGACCTATCCAGGGGAACCCGAAATCCCCACCACCCTATGGCGCAAGTCGAGGAATCTGCAGCCCACACGGTCGCAAAACCGTCTCAGCCTCTGATTCAGACCCTCCACTCGGCTCTGTACCAAATGTCCGCAGTCAGTCCTGTCGACGATGCTGCAGATGGTGAGCTCTGCTTTCATCCCGCTAACGAGACTGGCAGTCTTCACCATATCAGATAGCCGCTGGAAGCCAGAGAGGATTTCCTCCGATCCATAGCGACACACATCATTGGTGCCGACATGAGCGACCACCTGCAGATGGGTGCACCCTGTACCCTTCATGGCATCCTGGAATGACTGCCCCCGGTATGCACACGGAGTGCACATTGGTTTTTCTTCCCCTCTCTTGCTGCCATATCCCTAAGGGGCCCCATTACGCGCCTGACGTTGGAGCTCCCAACTACCAGTAAGCCCACTCTCTGCGACCGCCCGGATCTTACAGACTGAGGGGCAACCTCTGGAACAGGACAAGCAGCCATGTCAGGCCGAAGATCAGTATCAGCCTGAGACAGAGCCTGAAACCGGTTCGTCAGACAAACTGGAGAGGCCTTCCGTTCAGCCCTCCGGAATGTCTTTCGCCCCCTGCCACACCTCGAGACGACCTCCCACTCTACCACAGGTGAGGGATCAGCCTCAATGTGGGCAGTATCCCGGGCAGTCACAGTCGTAGTCCGATCGGGGGATGTGTGGGACGAGCTGGCTATCCCCGACAAACCCCCATCTGGACCCCCACAGTGATGCCCATTGGCAACAGCCTCAAGCTGTGTGACCGAAGCCAACACTGCCTGATGCTGGGAGCGAAGGGATGCCAACTCAGCCTGCATCCGAACACAGCAGTTGCAGTCCCTATCCATGCTAAAAACTGTTGTGCAAAGAACGTCTGAGCTAATCTACAGAGAGCACAAAAAATTCGGCACAAAATTTAAACTGTTATTCAAATACAAGATTGCCTAGTAAATGCAGTAATGCTGCTACTTGCGGACTGCTGACACACTGCTCCGCGGCGGAAGGAGACTAAGCGATTTTACACTATTCAGGTACTAAAACGCGTTGCTGCAACTCTCAAACACTATATTACGCCCGAAATTTATGAATTAAACAATGCAAATACCAAAAACACGCAAAGAAATTAAGAATTAAACTACGTAAAAAATAAGTGAGCTAAGAGTATACGACTTGCTGCTGCAGCTGCTTATCCAATGGCGGCATGCAGTGATGCCTGTGGTCTGAGGATGACACGGCATGCGGTCGGTATTGTTGGGCCTTCCAAGGCCTCTTCGGACGGAGTTCGGTTTTAGTTTTATAGCAGTCTTACTGTAATCTGCAGCACTGTGGATCTTGAATGAATGGGTAAAACATAAGGTAAGAGTAAGCGAACTGAAGTTTTTAGAAGTCAGATATTGTTTTTGTTGTTATAGCCTTCAGTCCAAAGAATGGTTTGGTACAGTCCATCGACAGTATTCTATCCGGTGCTTGCCTCTTCATCTCTGCACTACCACTGCAACCTACATGCGTTTGAACTTTCTAACTGTATTCAAGCCTTGGTCTTTCTCTACAGTTTTTCCTCTAATTTTTCTTCGATTACCAAACTGACCATTCCGTAACGCCTAGGAATATATCCTATTAACAGATCTTCTTTTAGTCAAGTTAAATATAATTTTTTTAAACATTAGGAATAAGTCTTTTTATGACTGGCTCTCTCAAGGCTATTAATAGTTCTGACGGAGTGTCATCTACTCCAAGTGTATTATTTCGACTTAGGTCTTTCTCTTTCAGTATGTTCTGGCTGTATCACACCTCCAAGCTCATCCTCATCTACGTCCTCTTCCCCTTCTGAAACATTGCTTTCAAGTTCATCTTCCTTGTATAGCCCTCTATACAGGGTGTTACAAAAAGGTATGGTCAAACTTTCAGTAAACATTCCTCACACACAAAGAAAGAAAATATGTTATGTGGACATGTGTCCGGAAACGCTTACTTCCCATGTTTGAGCTCGTTTTATTACTTCTCTTCAAATCACATTAATCATGGAATGGAAACACACAGCAACAGAACGTACCAGCGTGACTTCAAACACTTTGTTACAGGAAATGTTCAAAATGTCCTCCTTTAGCGAGGATACATGCATCCACCTTCCGTCGCATGGAATCCCTGATGCGCTGATGCAGCCCAGGAGAATGGCGTATTGTACTACAGCCGTCCTCAATACGAGCACGAGGAGTCTCTACATTTGGTACCGGGGTTTCGTAGACAAGAGCTTTCAAATGCCCCTATAAATGAAAGTCAAGAGGGGGTGAGGTCAGGAGAGCGTGGAGGCCATGGAATTGGTCCGCCTATACCAATCCATCGGTCACCGAATCTGTTGTTGAGAAGCGTACGAACACTTCGTCTGAAATATGCAGGAGCTCCATCGTGCATGAACCACATGTTGTGTCGTACTTGTAAAGGCACATGTTCTAGCAGCACAGGTAGAGTATCCGGTATGAAATTATGATAACGTGCTCCATTGAGCGTATGTGGAATAACATGGGGCCCAATCAAGACATCACCAACAATGACTGCCCAAACGTTCACAGAAAATCTGTGTTGATGACGTGGCTGCACAATTGCGTGCGGATTCTCGTCAGCCCACACATGTTGATTGTGAAAATTTACAATTTGATCATGTTGGAATGAAGCCTCATCCGTAAAGAGAACATTTGCACTGAAATGAGGATTGACACATTGTTGGATGAAACATTCGCAGAAGTGTACCCGTGGAGGCCAATCAGCTGCTGATAGTGCCTGCACACGCTGTACATGGTACGGAAACAACTGGTTCTCCCGTAGCACTCTCCATACAGTGATGTGGTCAACGTAACCTTGTACAGCAGCAACTTCTCTGACGCTGACATTAGGGTTATCGTCAACTGCACGAAGAATTGCCTCGTCCATTGCAGGTGTCCTCGTCGTTCTAGGTCTTCCCCAGTCGCGAGTCATAGGCTGGAATGTTCCGTGCTCCCTAAGACGCCGATCAATTGCTTCGAACGTCTTCCTGTCCGGATATCTTCGTTCTGGAAATCTGTCTCGATACAAACGTACCGCGCCACGACTATTGGCCCGTGCTAATCCATACATCAAATGGGCATCTGCCAACTCCGCATTTGTAAACATTGCACTGACTGCAAAACCACGTTCGTGATGAACACTAACCTGTTGATGCTACGTACTGATGAGCATGATGCTAGTACTGTAGAGCAATGAGTCGCATGTCAACACAAGCACCGAAGTCAACATTACCGTCCTTCAATTGGGCAAACTGGCGGTGAATCGAGGAAGTACAGTACATACTGACGAAACTAAAATAAGCTCTAACATGGAAATTAAGCGTTTCCGGGCACATGTCCACATAACATCTTTTCTTTATTTGTGTGTGAGGAATGTTTCCTGAAAGTTTGGCCGTACCTTTTTGTAACACCCTGTATTGTCCGTCCACCTTTCAGCTCTCCCTTCTTTGCTTGTGACTGGCTTTCCATCTGAGCTCTTTGTATGATACAAGAGCTGAGATGGATATTTCATACGTGTGGGTATAAATAGTAGGCGGTGTAGCCCCTGGAGGTGCGTGGGAAGCGCCAGCGCCGCCCCGGTACCTGCTGGCTGAGGCGGGAGGCCGCTGACCTCCGGAAGTGATCCCCCCCCTCCCCGCCCCTCCCACCAGACAGGCACCTGCCCGCCGGCATGAGACGCCACGGAGCGCGGCTCGACCGCCGGCCCAGCCTCGCGTCCGTTTTATTGCGCCGCAGGTCAGCCGTGAAATACTGGCCGCGGCCGGCCGCTATCCTGCCCCACCCCCCTCCCCCAACCCCGCGCCACACCCCGCGGGGACTGCGAGCTATTTTTCCGTGAGCTGTTCCGCGCGCACGTGAGCCGCGTTGATTTGCGTTTCGCCGTCCGCGGCGCGCGGCTATTGACTCGTTGCGTGCGGCCACATCGCCTGCGACCGCCGGCGCCACGGGGCTGTGCGCCCAGTGACCCGTATCGCTACGCAGGTCTATCCGCCGGAACGAACCACCGTGCTACTGCCGGCCGGCGTGTATCGCGGAGCGAAGTGCAGCAGGTGCTCCGCCGCGCCAAGTAGAGTCGCCCAAGTGTAAAGCTCTACGAGAGTTTTGTTACGTCACTGCCTGCAATTTCAAGTTGAGAAGTCGTTTCGTCAGGTGAAACACAAAATATATTCTGTGATATTTCGTCAACGTGCCACGTACAGTGAAACCGTAGGAAGCAAGAACGCTTCCTATGTCACAATCAGAAAATAAGTCGCCATACTAGGAGGGCTATTCAGAAACTAGGGAACCTTTTTGCACTAAAAAAAAACTAAGTACAAGAAATACATTTTATTATATACACCTGAAAGAGCGACTGACATACTACTTTTGCACACAGTCACCAAACACACTGAGGGACTTACCATAGCGGTGGGAAAGCTTTGGAGGACCTTCGTCGTAAAATTCTGCCGCCTGAGACTTGAGCCAGGAGTCAGGCCCGCCTGGAGTTCCGTGTCATCATCAAAGCGCTGTGTTGCAAGCCATTTCTTCATCTCGGGAAATAAGTGGAAGTCGTTTGGCGCAAGAGCGGGGCTGTAGGGTCTAACAATACCACCACTTGCAAAGTAGGTTAGAAATCAGATTAATAATGTTGCTCATGCAGCATATGTTCGCTTTATCGGGCAACAACGAAGTTATTGACTGTGGATCTTATCGTCAGAATGAAAATAATGAAGTCACTGTAAAAAAAGTCATTAATTTTGGCACTTATCTTGAATGGATCCCCATGTAGATTTAGTCGAAGGTGTTATTGCTCATCTTGCTGATTCTAGGGTGTCACTTTGACTGCTAGAAGGTCCAGATCTGTTATTTGCGATATTTGAAGACTTAACAAATGCGTTTTTCAGGAAATTCTTAATGATCACACAATCCCAGATCAGAACAACGATATAGTAGAAATAATTTTTGACTTGATGTTCACGATCCACATTTTTATTAAACTTCTTGTAAATTCACATATACTTCTTCTTAATTGTCACATCATGAAGAAAACAGTTTTGTATCAATCTTCATGTATTTAATTTCCACTTTAACCAAACACAAGCCTTGACTGTTCTTTTACAAAGTGAAATAACAACTTAACTTCTGCAAAATGAAACAAAGATTGCTCTGTGCGCATTCATGCCAAAACGGTCACAGAAATGAATACACACAAGAACCATATCGCTGTAATATATCGATACATCGGAGTACCTATACATTAACAAAACCAAATGTGAATATTGTCACAAAAATATGTCTGTTACTTCGCAGAAAAGTAGTACATTATTACTGGTATCCAGAACTGGGGTTGGAGTGCCGTAATGGTTACGTAAATAAAGAACCATTACAAGGGCGAATGAGGGAAAATTTCCCATTTGAATGAATTAAAATTTTAAAACTTTGGAGGTCAGATTTCATCGGCGTTTGTTTTGAACTGCTCTTGTAAGGCTGAACAAAGTTTGACAGTACCAAGCAGAATTTATGGTTGTTCCACGTTCAAGAAAATATCGATGAGAAGCACACGTTGCCTATCCCAAAATACTGTCGCCATCAGCTACCTTGCTGACAAGGTCTGCAAACATGGACTGTAATTTTGTCTCGCAGTTAACGTGTTTCACCCAAGTCTCGTCACCGGTTACGATTCGATCGAGTAATGAACCATGTCTTTGGTAGGCCCCCAGTAATGTCAACGTTTCCCCCATTCCCTGTTCTTTATGGTGCTCAGTAAGCATTTTGGGCAACCATTGTACACAAAATTTGTGGTAGCCTAGCTTTTGAGTGACAATTCCAAACAACAAAGTCCGTGAAACTTCTGGAAAAGAAAGTGAAAGCTCCGTTATTGTGAAGCGACGGTTTTCACGAATCGTTTCATCAACTTTAGCTACAAGATCGTCAGTCACAATGCTCGATCGTCCACTCTTCTCTTCATCGTGAAAGTTGGTTCGGCCATTTTTCAACCGAAAGCACCATTTCCGAGCGGAACATTCACTCATAACGTTGTTTCCGTGCACTTCGCACAGTTCACGATAAACTTCTATGGGTTTTAGGTTTTTTTCCAACAAAAACCATATCGCAGGCCGCACCTCGCAACTAGCGGGATTTTCGATTGCAGCGCACATTTGAAATACGAATATCGAAAAAAAAAATAAATAAATAAAAGAACAGACGCGCAGAGACGTTCCCGCTGTCACGCATGGATGCCAGCTGAGCACATACCAAAATATACGTGATCGGCGCTCGCCTTGTGGCGTCAGACGGAAATGTTCCCTGTTTTCTGAATAGCCCTCTTATATTTGTTGTGCTTAGTAGAAACTCACGGTTGGTGGGTTTTTGTGTTATATGTTACACCCTAAGAATATGTACTGTTTCTAAGCACCAACACATTGAATGTCTCGTGAACGAATCATTATTGACACCATTTGTTGCAATAAAATGACAGGAAACGTCATATTCTTGGCTAAAGAATTCTCGTAGCTGTTTTCGCGTTATAATTCGCGTGTTATGGGACTGAGCCATTTTAAGGCAATGACCCACTGAAGATTCATGAAAACGTGTCTTTCTTGTTAGGATTTGTTATAATGCCAATTAATAACATATCAGTGATAAACACCTTTAGAAGACAGCAACATAAAATATGAGGTAGCAAAATTTTCTGTGTAGCGCCACGTTCCACGTTATGGTTCAAATGGCTCTAAGCACTATGGGACTTAATATCTGAGGTCATCAGTCCCCTAGACTTAGATCTACTTAAACCTAACTAACCTAAGGACGTCACACACATCCATGCCCGAGTCAGAATTCGAACCTTCGACCGTAGCAGCCGCCTAGTTCCGGACTGAAGCGCATAGAACCGGTCGGCCATGACGGCTGGCCCCACATTATGGAACTGCGAGTGTTTCAGGAGAGAGTTCGCGTCCTAATCTGTGTGAATTTTTTTTATTTATGCTGTTTCTAAAAGGTTGTGGCACTTTCCTATGAAATTAATAGAAAAAAATTCTGTAATATTTGATGTTATGCAAATACAAATGCACTTCCCTGTCAGTAGTGAGTTTGTTCGATGTGATGAACTTTAATAAGCTGCTATCCTTACTAAGTAGGCAAGTATCTTTAGTTTTTGCCATATTATTCGTTCATGGACATTGAAGTTTTTGTTTAGGTATACCACAGATAGAAAAAGCACGTGAAAAACTTTCGCAGTATTTCATGGTTTAAACTAGATGCAGACAGCTGGGGTACACTAATTCCGTCCCAAGGGGTATGGGGTGGCGGCAGGAAGGGCATCCGGCCGCTCCTTAAAATTAATCATGCCAATCCGACCTTAACCATGCCGACCCTGAGCAAAATACGGGACAAAGGCACTAGCAAAAGAAGATAGAATACCGCAGATAGAACAACATGACTAGCATATGGTGAGAAAAGTAAATATGGGTTTAAACGGAGCTAACGTAGGAATTTTCGTGAACAATGTGTGAGTTTTGCGAGGCAAATAAATCCGACAACTGCCGCTGAAGAGCGCTCAGAGCAACAATACCACGTTACCAGAATGAGATTTTCACTCTGCAGCGGAGTGTGCGCTGATATGAAACTTCCTGGCTGATTAAAACTGTGTGCCGGACCGAGACTCGAACTCGGGACCTTTGCCTTTCGCGGGCAAGTGCTCTACCAACTGAGCTACCCAAGCATGAGTCTCGGCCCGGCACACAGTTTTAATCTGCCAGGAAGTTTCATATCAGCGCACACTCCGCTGCAGAGTGAAAATCTCATTCTGGTAACATCCCCTAGGCTGTGGCTAAGCCATGTCTCCGCAATATCCTTTCTTTCAGGAGTGCCAGTTCTCCAAGGTTCGCAGGAGAGCTTCTGTAAAGTTTGGAAGGTAGGAGGCGAGGTACTGGCAGAAGTAAAGCTGTGAGGACGGGGCGTGAGTCGTGCTTGGGTAGCTCACTTGGTAGAGCACTTGCCCGCGAAAGGCAAAGTTCCCGAGTTCGAGTCTCGGTCCGGCACACAGTATTAATCTGCCAGGAAGTTTTAATACCACGTTAACCATTTCGTGCCGTGTGTCGACGGCACGGTTTCTAGTGAAGCTAGATATCCCGTCTGCGCGCACGTCAACGATAGCTGCCTCGTCCCGTGTACCGACGGAAGTGAATGTGTACGTGGAGATGGAGGAGATTTTCTAACGTCACAACGTTGCGGAGCATTCCCAAACGTGAAAAGTAGAATAAGACCCGTCAGACCTCAATCCATGTGGAATGTGTTTCCATCGCGAAGCACGTCAGACACGCCATCCGTCGTCACTGTTACACGCTCTGAAACGACCTGCTACATCCCACGAAACGTGCTCCCCATCGTGATTTGCCACCGGAACGCTATCCAGCGCTAGTTATTGGATGCATCTCGCATATAAATCACAAGGTTTGTTTACGAAAATGGTAGCGCGTGAAATAGTTGAGTTACCGGTGTTAGCGATTGCCGAAGAAAGGCGGAGAAAATCGCAAACAAGATTCTGGAGTCATCGATGGTAGAGCAACGCTGCGTATGCTGCACAATAACCTGACATAGATATCAATAAAAGTTGTTAATTAACTCAGTTGGATCTCCACCACATTTTCGGCTTTAAATGTATATAGTTGTAACGTCTAATATAAGTTCGTGCGTGCATAATATCAGTATGTTGTCCTGACTACATTCACTATTATGAAACGTACATCGTCACATAGGCTTCGAAATCGAGATTCGTTTCGTAATTTCATTCGAATGGAAAAGGAGATTTTTTTGGACTCCAGTCACCATCACTGAAAAATATACGCCGGCCGAGGTGGCCAAACGGTTCTCGGCGTTACAGTCTGGAACCGCGCGACCGCTGCGGTCGCAGGTTCGAATCCTGCCTCGGGCATGGATGTGTGTGATGTCCTTAGGTTAGTTAGGTTTAAGTAGTTCTAAGTTCTAGGGGACTGATGACCTTAGCAGTTTAGTCCCATAGTGCTCAGAGCCATTTGAAAAATATACTTCCCAGCAAGATACAGACATGAGGCAACCAATAAAGCCAAGACAGACATATCTTTTACACTTCCAGTGTGTAACTTGTGTTTACTTCCTGACATAGACTGGCAGTCACGTTAAGATTTCTGGCCAATGGGGCAACATTCCAGTCGTTGGCCAATGCAACAAGGAGTGCAGCAAATACATTATCCATGATATATAACACCAACTATTGCAGATAACACTTATTATGTTAAATCAATAAGAAAGTCCCAGAATCTTCTGGAAAACAAAAGATGAAGGAAAATGGCAATAGCTAGTCGCCAACCTGCTACCATTTTGATTATAGTTTATGAAACGTCATCTCAGAAAAAGTACTGACACACAATATTTTTTTTGCGCAACACAATCTGACTTTCAAAAATCCCTACAAAAGAATGGCCCTGACTAACAATAACCTATACGTTTCACAAATCGCTTACCTCACAAAAATCTTCGTTACACGAACTACTGCAATACAGCGGGCGCCACTACTGCCAGCTAAATAAAAGATTCAAACTACAGAAGGCACTTAATACTGATAGGCATAGTTAGCGAATGAAAGATTTTAATAGGGAACAAACAATGTATTTACCTTAATAGTCATCAAAAGTCTTAATATATATAGCAGTTCATGGCATCCAGTCTTACAAATTTCAAAATTCCGCCATTTCTCTCCCCACATCCACCACTGCTGGCGGCTCACCTCCAACTGCGCAACGCTACACGCTGTTCACATCCAGCTGCCCAACACTATAAAGGCAGACAACAATGCAAACTAGCCACAGACTGCACACAGCACAGCCAGTGATTTTCATACACAGCGCTACGTAACGTTGCCAATAAGAAAACATAAACAACCTACTTACATAGCCCCCATGCTCCCCACAAAAATTTTACAAATTGTTTTGGGCACTGGCCAATAATGATTTGATACAATTTTTCATAATTACAATAACAAAGAAATCAAATGCATACACTTATTGATACAATGTTTGTCAAAAGCTAAAATTTTCTCACAGTCCATAAAGACAGTCCTGATCATTCATCACAGTAAAATTGCAGTGTTTTTCTCAAAGTCTGAGCAGTAAAAGAAAATGCACATGGAAGTAGTGAATTTCCATGCAGTCTTGAGGAAGTAGTGTTGTCCTTCCAACGGAAAGACAGTGCCGACTCTTGACATGCAGACAGGTAATGCGCCACAAAAGAGCAAACCCACCACAGAGTCATTCGACGTTTTGAAGAATATTGGTAGGTAGGTCATCACAGAGCAGACCCACTATAGTCTTGGTAGAGATTCGGTATTGGTGGGCCACCAAGGGTGCACACCCACTGCAGTCCTTATAGAAATAATGGTACCGGTGAGTCAGCAAAGGTGTAGACCCACTGTAGTCCTTGTAGAAATAATGGTATTGGTGGGCCATCAGAGACGCAGACCCACTGTAGTCCTTGTAGAAATAATGGTATTAGTGGGCCATCAAAGATGCAGACCCACTGTACTCCTTGTAGAAATAATGGTATTGGTGGGCCATCAAAGATGCAGACCCACCGTAGTCCTCATAGAGATGGCCAGCAGCCATCTGTTGTGACTGTGCAGGTGCATAATCACCATCAAAGAGCCTTACAGACAATATGGCAAGTCCATGAACCACCACTTGTGCACTCACAAAAGTTTTTTTTGAAATGTCCTTAGAACCAGCAATGCTGGTATCCAGTCCCTTGCTGAATTATTAGCACACATGCAAACACTAACAGTCCCAACTTCGCACATATTGTGCATTACTATGATCAACAGAAACGTGTGCAGTGAAATGTAACTTAATTTGAAGAACTGGTGTCTATACAATTATAAATGTACAACATAAGAATACAATTACAAAGGTACAAAATACATCATTAAAGAACATAACAATACAGATAACATTTGTAGTACAGGCTTTACAAAAGAATCGAAATAACGTATACATCAGTGTTACAGGAATTATGACATGAATACATACATAAAAGATCAGAATAACTTTTGAAACATCAACTTCACACATGAGCATTAAAACAAAACAGAATAAATAATGTCTAAACATCTTTACGAAGAAAATAACATAGTATTTGAAAAATTCTACAACATAAATCTTATTAGCTAAACACATAAAGACAGGAAAAACACAAATATACAAGAGTACACAAACACATAGCAGAATAACACAGGGGGAAAGGACAGGGTTTGTTTTCAGTGTAACATTTGGTACTGCAGTATTTTGCAAACAAAACCTTTTTTTTCTTGGAGATCTCCCTTCGTTCATCATTATTCCCAAAAAGTCCTATCTATACCTGCTTTCTGTACTTCTTTCGTATAGCTTCTCAATGCATTTCTTCCAATTCATCGCAATTCATTCTCTTATATAGTCTACCCCCTCTTAAGCTAACTTAAATCTACTGAGCTCAGATGCTAAACTAAGGGACGAGGCAATGCAGCAGCACAAAACAATTAATAGAAACAGCAATGAAAAAAATGGAAATTGTCAAAGCAAGCTACAGTAAATCTAAATTACCAGGCAAATGCAACATTACAACTAATATGAGCCAATGTGCAGCAACAAGAAAAATAAATCAGTAGTAAAACTGGCTTAACAGAGTAGTACAAAGTGAAATTTAGTAGCACTATGCCTGGAAAACAGCAGCAGCAAATGCAATAACTTATATCTAAACATGACAGAGCTCAAGCAGAAAAAATAGTACTCTAAAATGGCCATGTTTAATACCTATGTCACATCTTAATACTAGAGTGATGCATCACAAGTTATTCTACAAAAGAAATTACCAAGTACTTGAAAACAAAATTATGTATACAGTTACTCTTATTAATCCCTTCTTATTGTTCTTTCCTTTCCAAGTGCTCCTTTTTCGAAGAACGTGGATAATAAAATTATTATTTGATAGATCTGTTGACAGAAAGTTTTCACATTAGCAAATGCATTTAATTTTATTTTATTAAACCAATGCTGCAACACAGCTGGAAAACAGATATCAAATGAAATAAGCAACTATGTACAAAGCATAAAATATCATTCAATAGTCATGTGGCATTTGATAAGTTAGTAGAAATTCTCTCAATTCTCATGGAAAGACGCTTGTCATAATCAGGTGTGCAGATGTAAGTATCTTTCCAAGTAATGAGCGTGTCGTATTTGCAATGCTTTCTACAAAGGAATGTCAATAGCGAGGATAATGGCCTCTTTTTTTTTCTACCTAATGACTTTCTTTTGTCAGACGACTACCTATCAGCTGGCCGCCCAAAACGCATTACGTCAAGGTCACTTACCTTTCTTACTGAAATATTTATGACAACAGTTTCTGCTACAGTGGCAGTCTCATATAAAAAATTTCACAGGTCAAGAATTTGCGTTACAAATGTATAGAAACAAAATCCTATAAATACAACAGTGTCCAAAAAATTTTCAGTGACATTCTGATACATTCACACATGTACACACATTTCATAATTCTAAAGTACGATTCTTGGTTTCCAACATCCTTTTCCACAAATGAGAGTCCCTAACCACTACTCATTATTCCTTACCTTATTATACATATACATATTTGTCGACACTTCTTCAATATTTCATCATAAGAAATACGAAGCATAATCAAATTCCTCATATACGGTATCATCATTTTATTGATCATAAACGTACCTCAACAGCATAATACATATCGTCGTCGTAATAATATCATAACATCTCAGTCAATTCTCTAAATCGTCATTGCTTCCTCCAGTAATTTCAAAACCTAAAAAAAATTCTCTGCTCATTTCAATAGTGTCATCTACCTCAAACGTACTTTAAAATCATGATCCCATGCCAAATACATCATTCAAAGCTCTCATAGGATCACAGTGGTTCCGAAAAAATATGAACAGTTCACAAAATACAGACAAAATACAATTTCGTAGGTGTGAAGTTATCCAACTGTGTAATTACGTAAACATATGTCACTGATGTAATAAAATAAATATTTGTGTCTCTCAGTTAAATGATCAGATAGCTGTGTAATTCTGTGTTATTGATTTCTTTCATAATCCGTTCAGATGGGTTACAATGTGGTGAGTACAATGAAATAAAAACAGGTTTGATTTTATGGTTCCAAAGCATGCGTGACCAAACAGCAGATCTGAATTGCGGTCCGTTATCTGAAATGACTTTAGCAACGTGGCCAACTTCACATAAGAAATTTTTAACAAAGGCGTTGGATACAGACCGTCCAGTGGCTTTACGTAACAGAGTGAAAGAAACAAATTTTGAAGTAAGTTCAACAGCGACTAGAACGTACGAAAATCCATTCGATGTTCTGACAAGGGGTCCCAAGAGATCAACAGCAGCAAATTCTTTTAATTTAGAAGGAATGATAGGAAACAATGGAGCACGATGTGAGATAGTAGATGGTTTCGCCTTTTGACGAAGTTTACAAATAGACAAGACTCTTCGAATTCTCTTTTCAATATTGTTAAAATAACAAGTCATCCAAAGAATATGATAACATTTTGTGGACAAAAATGTGCGTAGCTGAAATGAATGTACCAAATGAGCTTATTAACAAAATCATCTGGAATGCAAAGTACCCATAGCTTGTCATCAACAGTGCAGCGTTTGACCAGTATGTTGTTTCTAACCAGATAATAATGCCGAATCTGTGTGTGTGTCTTTTCAAGCCATTTACTTTTGATGTCTTTCCAAATCGGACCTTTATCTTGTTCATGAGCAATGTCCCTTTAAAGATGTGGTGATGAAGTTTTCAAAGGCGACTTTCTGAATGTAAAGTATACTGAAATTTTTCTCGATGTTGCCTTCTGTGTTACTTCTCTCAAGCCCAGCCAGTGCGCGTGACAGTGCGTCCATAGCAATGTTCTCCTTGCTGGGAATGTAGACTATTGTGAAGTGGAATTCTTGCTGAAACAATGCCCAACGTTTCAACCGGTCATGATTTAATTTTGAAGACATAAGAAATTGTAATGCACGATAATCACTGTATACTTTTATGTGCTTACCAGAAAGAAAGAAACGGAATTTCTTAAATGCCCAAACGATAGCTAAAGCTTCTAATTCAGTAACGGAATAATTTTTTTCAGATTTTGTTAGCACTCGGCTAGCAAAAGCAATGGTTTTCTGAACAGTAGTGTCATTTTCCATGGCTTCTTGAAATAAATGGGCACCAAGACCGGCTTTAGAAGAATCCGTGCTAAAGCAGAAATCTTGTGACAGATTTGGATGAGCTAGTATTGGCGCGTTAAGTAACGCTTCTTTCAAAGAATTGAACTCCAATTGTGCTTGTTCGTCCCAGTTCCAAATAGTATTTTTTTCAGTGAGAGAACAAAGTTTTGGTGTAACTAGAATTTGCATATTCAGAAAACGACGGTAAAAATTTACGAGACCTAGAAAACTGCGGACTTGTCTTTTTGTGGATGGAACTGGAATGGCTCTGATTGCTTCTAACTTTTCAGGATCCGCCTGAATGCCTTCAGAAGAAATAATATGTCCCAAAAACTTCACCTTTGTCCTACCGAATTCAGACTTTTCCAAGTTAACTGTAATTCCAGATTCTGCAAAAATATGTAACACGCTGTTGAGGATACGATTGTGTTGTTCCCATGAGGCTTCTGCTATCAGAATATCGTCCACATATAAGGTGATGTGACGTTTTAAGAACTCAGGTAATATGGAATTTAGTCCGTGAATGAATGCTGCCGAAGAAATGTTCAAACCAAAAGGAAGTTTCCGAAGCTGATAACAAACGCCGAAACAAAGGAAAGCTGTATATTTCAAACAGTAAAGCAAATGCTCCCTTCTTCTACCATTTGCGCTTCTTTGCGTTTTCATTTCCCAGTCAGTCATGTCACTTTATTTTCCCCTATCAAATTTATCCTCTACCCCGTCTCTCATTTGCGTTGGTACTAGCCCTCATAGTTTTCTTGTAACTTGGCGCTATTATTGTACTTCACATGAACGAGTGTAATTTGTGATTGTTATTTCTCTATCTCATTAATAATTACTAAATGTTCGGTTATTTATTACAAATAACATTCGTATCATAACGAATGTATTGCAGTTTATGTCCAGTGCTTGGTTAGATGATGCAGGAGAGCCGCTCTTGGCCCCAAACTTCCCCCGTTAAATAAATAAATAAATACAAATAAGTACTAGTGGTTAAAGTCTTTTCGTATTTGGCTCTTTTCATACCACAGCTTGCGTACTATGAAAGTATGCTGGGTGTCCCAGGAGGAATGGTCAATATTCAGGGACATGACAGGAACGATCATTCTCAATCTTCAGGGATATGACAGGAACGATCGTTCAACATATATATATATATATATATATATATATATATATATATATATATATATATATATATATATAACACATAATACACCTATATATATATATATATATATATATATATATATATAGGTGTATTATGTTTACGTTGGGGCACTGTAGAGCCTTCGAAGCTCCTGATAGGTTGAGTGGTGAACGTCCTGACTGACGCTGCACAATCTGTGCTTTTATTCTGATGGAAACAATTTGGAAATTTGGAAACATACAGGTTAACGATTCCAGTACTGTAGGAGAAGATGTTGAATGTACATACATTTTTGTAAGGTCTACAGACTGACAAGAAATTTGTCCATCGAGTAAAAGGAGCCGGTCTTCAGTAATTCCCTTAGGCTCATATTAAACTGAACTTTATTAGTAGCTAATTTTTTATGGTTGCTAGTCCGTTACTGAAAATGTATGTTTTTGAATAATGGCAAACTTTCTGGAACAAACTGACTTTAAATCATTGTAAAGATTATTCTTATTTCTAGTATTGAGGCCTACCCGTGACCTAGGGGCTGCGCCTTTGAGTAGTAAACAACAAATCCTGGGTCTCAGTTTCGAACTCAATCACTGCTTAAATTCTAAATAAAAGTCATCAGCAGTAGTAACCGAAGACTTCCGGCATAAGAAGTCATACCCGTTCTACCAACGGTCTTGTCAAGGAAGGCGAACAAGAGGACAGAGGTTCAAGGCACACCCTAACCTTTCAGGTGAGGAATTGCCGCTAAAAGTGGAAGAATCACCAACGGTCAATGACTTGAAGATGCTTAAGGCATTGTAAATCACTGCATTACTGACACACAAGTTGTATCCATTGGACATATGACCGGTAAGTGAAAATGTGTCATGGCAATCTCTCCACTGGCAAAAGATTCCCGGTTAGTCCCCCAAATGGACCTCCTGAAGGGGACCGGCCAGAGAGAGGTGACCTTGGAAATAGATGGAATAACCAACGAAAGGGTAACTTTCTAAGAGTCGTGGCATGGTGTCTGAAGTCTGAACGTGATAGAAAAGCAAGAAAATCTGGGAAGGGAAACGCTAAGGCTCAAACTAACTGTAATGGGGGTCAGTGAAGTGAAAGGAAAAGAGGACAAGGATTTCTGGTCAGAAGCCTACAGGCTAATATCAATAGACAATGATATAGCAGGAGGAGGGTTCATTACAAAAGAAACACAGAGGGGAGAGTGTGTTCTCATCAAAATCGACAGCAAACCATCACCAGTAACAACAGCTCAGGTACACATGCGGACGTCACAAGCTGAACAAGAAAAGATAGGGAAAGTGTTTTAAGATATGGATCGGGTGATTCAGTACGTAAAGGGAAAGCTTTAAGTCTTCCAGTGCTCATTACTCATGGATTTCTCCTTGACACATAGCTTAGCGGAGAGGAAACTAACTGAGCATCAATGTATGCGTACTGCAATGATGTGCAAGATGGTGAAAGGGGTGGAAAACTGACTAGACTCACATTCCTAATATGAAAAGTGTCAAACACGAGTATGAATCTGACAAACTTCTCTACAAACAGAAGCAGCATTCAGAGTATGCTCAGTCACTGTTCAACATCGACAGATAGTACTTCTCTACGGATACATGGTTTATTTTGTCCGAGAGGTCTGAGGCGCTGCAGTCATGGACTGCGCAGCTGGTCCCGGCGGAGGTTCGAGTCCTCCCTCTGGCATGGGTGTGTGTGTTTGTCCTTAGGATAATTTAGGTTAAGTAGTGTGATGACCTTAGCAGTTTAGTCCCATAAGATTTCACACACATTTGAACATTTTTTGTTTATTTTGTCACTAGCACAGGCAGTCCTGCCGCTGCATCCGAGCTCTGAGTAAATACCTGCAAGCCCATAGTTGTTAAAAATATTACAATTATAATTACTAATAATTTTAATTATGTTTTATCATAACTGTAACAACAGCGATCTTGTATAGTTATTGTTTTTAAAAAAGAATAAAATCAGTCTAGATCGTAAATGGTGTTTATATCTCTGGTAATCGATTTCAGTCATAGATCCCCAGACCTGTAAGTCTCTTCATTGGTGACTCATGGAGTCACTGTGCAGAGAGCGGATATACGTGCTAGGAGGCAGCTGTCGATACGGGCTAATTGGGATAAGTACTGCTCTGAAGATGGTGTATCTACAACTAAAACCGATCACCAGAAAAATAAACACCATTTGCGATCCAGACTGATTAATTTTTTGTTCTTGTTTTCATTCCGGATTTTCTTCAGGACGTATAAACATTACAAGAAACGGAGTTTCATGCTCTTATGATTGAGTTACTAGCTTTTAACTGTGTTTCATTGACATTACGAACACAAACTCCGGTATTTGGTGAGAGGAGAAGCAGTTTTCCAGTTATTCATGTTTGTTTCCATGTTCGGCCATATCACTGCGGATTATCTACACTCCTGGAAATTGAAATAAGAACACCGTGAATTCATTGTCCCAGGAAGGGGAAACTTTATTGACACATTCCTGGGGTCAGATACATCACATGATCACACTGACAGAACCACAGGCACATAGACACAGGCAACGGAGCATGCACAATGTCGGCACTAGTACAGTGTATATCCACCTTTCGCAGCAATGCAGGCTACTATTCTCCCATGGAGACGATCGTAGAGATGCTGGATGTAGTCCTGTGGAACGGCTCGCCATGCCATTTCCACCTGGCGCCTCAGTTGGACCAGCGTTCGTGCTGGACGTGCAGACCGCGTGAGACGACGCTTCATCCAGTCCCAAACATGCTCAATGGGGGACAGATCCGGAGATATTGCTGGCCATGGTAGTTGACTTACACCTTCTAGAGCACGTTGGGTGGCACGGGATACATGCGGACGTGCATTGTCCGGTTGGAACAGCAAGTTCCCTTGCCGGTCTAGGAATGGTAGAACGATGGGTTCGATGACGGTTTGGATGTACCGTGCACTATTCAGTGTCCCCTCGACGATCACCAGTGGTGTACGGTCAGTGTAGGAGATCACTCCCCACACCATGATGCCGGGTGTTGGTCCTGTGTGCCTCGGTCGTATGCAGTCCTGATTATGGCGCTCACCTGCACGGCGCCAAACATGCATACGACCATCATTGGCACCAAGGCAGAAGCGACTCTCATCGCTGAAGACGACACGTCTCCATTCGTCCCTCCATTCACGCCTGTCGCGACACCACTGGAGGCGGGCTGCACGACGTTGGGGCGTGAGAGGAAGACGGCCTAACGGTGTGCGGGACCGTAGCCCAGCTTCATGGAGACGGTTGCGAATGGTCCTCGCCGATACCCCAGGAGCAACAGTGTCCCTAATTTCCTGGGAAGTGGCGGTGCGGTCCCCTACGGCACTGCGTAGGATCCTACGGTCTTGGCGTGCGTCCGTGCGTCGCTGCGGTCCGGTCCCAGGTCGACGGGCACGTGCACCTTCCGCCGACCACTGGCGACAACATCGATGTACTGTGGAGACCTCACGCCCCACGTGTTGAGCAATTCGGCGGTACGTCCACCCGGCCTCCCGCATGCCCACTATACGCCCTCGCTCAAAGTCCGTCAACTGCACATACGGTTCACGTCCACGCTGTCGCGGCATGCTACCAGTGTTAAAGACTGCGATGGAGCTCCGTATGCCACGGCAAACTGGCTGACACTGACGGCGGCGGTGCACAAATGCTGCGCAGCTAGCGCCATTCGACGGCCTACACCGCGGTTCCTGGTGTGTCCGCTGTGCCGTGCGTGTGATCATTGCTTGTACAGCCCTCTCGCAGTGTCCGGAGCAAGTATGGTGGGTCTGACACACCGGTGTCAATGTGTTCTTTTTTCCATTTCCAGGAGTGTATTACACAGTTTTCGTCGGGCATCAAGATTGTAAGTGGAATTGTGTACATCGTTTCGAATGGCGAAGATGTGTCAAATTTAATGTTCTTCAGAACGCCATTGTAGGCCGTAATAATTTGTAAACGATATCGTATAATTTGCGATAGCAAAATGTTGTCAGTTACAAATAATGCTATGGCCACAGTTTTCAAAATAAGGATACCCACTTTTGACTGAGGAGACAGCGGATGATCTCCTTTTCAGAAAAAAATCAGTGAGTCGGTAGTTGTCCGAATGGGGTAGCGGGAAGCAGTTTAATACTCCATTATGTGAATTAGGTCTGTGTAAGTAGTGAGATCAATTGGCGTTCTGTATGTGCTCCGCTCCCGTTGTAGTTATACAGTATAAGACACAGAATCCACAGCAGAGAAGTTATTCGACATTAAAGCTTCGACGTATCTACACCCCTCGATTTTCTGATCCATGCAAAGTGACTAAATTGCGGACTTCGAATGTTGTTGGCCAAGCAGTGTTATGTATAAAAAGTTTACGATTTATATAACGCATATTGGACTTTGTTTTTGGACGGTTGCACTGAACAGGCATTCAGTAATTACACTGAAGCGTCGAAGGAACTGGTATAGGTATGCGTTTTCAAATATAGACATATGTAAACGGGCAGAATACGGCGCTGCGGGCGGCAACGCCTATAGAAGACAGCAAGTGGCTGGGGCAGTTAGAACAATTATTGCTGCTACAGTGGCGTGTTATCAGGATTTAAGTGGATTTGAACATGGTGTTGTGGTCGGCGTACGAGCGATGGGACACTGCATCTCCGTGGAAGTGATGAAATGTGGATTTTCCCGTACGAACATTTTAGGAATGTACCGTGAATATCAGGAATGCGGCAAAACATCAAATGTCCGACATAGCTGCGACCAGAAAATATCCGGCAAGAACGAGACCAACGCCGATTGAAGAAAATCGTTCAACGAGACAACCCTTCAGCAAATTTCTGCAGATTTCAATGCTGGGGATTCAACAAATTTCAGTGTGTAAACCCTTCAACGGAATATCATCGATATGGGCTTTCGAAGCCGAAGATCCACTCTTGTACCCTTAATGACTGCACGATACAAAGTTTTACGCCTCGTCCAGACCCGTCAACAACGTCATTGCAATGTTGATGACAGGAAACTGGTTGGACGAGTCTCGTTTCAAACTGTATCGAGAGGATGGCCGTGTACGAGTATGGAGACAACCTCATGAATCCATGGACCTTGCATATCAGCAGGGGCCTGTTCAAGTTGGTGGAGGCTCTGTAATGGGACCCATGATACGTCTAGACACGACTCTGACAGGTGACACGTACGTAAGCATCCTGTCTGATCACCTGCATCCATTCATGTCCATTGTGCATTCCCCACACGTCCATAAATGGCTCCAGGAACGCTCTTCTGAGTTTAAACATTTCCGCTGGCCACCATACTCCCCAGATACGAACATTATTGAACGTATCTGGGATGCCTTGAAACGTGCTGTTCAGAAGAGATCTCCACCCTCTCGTACTCTAACGGATTTTTGGACAGCACTGCAGGATTCATTGTGCCAGATCCCTCCAATACTACCTGAGACATTAGTCGATTCTATGGCACGTTGTCTTGCGGCATTCTGCGTGCTCGCGGGGGCCCTACACGATATTAGGCAGGTGCAACAGTTTCTTTGGCTCTTCATTGTATGTTGTGGGAACTGATAAATGTAAACTGTAAATGTAATTTTCATGAATGTTCTGGAGTTTGATTTTTCTGCAGTTACATCGACTCAGGGCTTAAAATAATTTCGGTAGATCGCGTAATGAGTGGCACTCAAACTATTTTCGTATACATCCCATTCAGTGCTATAAAAACTGCGTGGAACCACACAGATGCTATTATTGTTATTTTAGGGCAAGCTAACATTTAATGAAATTTTACTATATTTCATTCTTCAGGAGAGAGTAGATAGTGTTTTAACAGCTTGGTATTCGGTTAATCCGAGTAAAAACCGAGGTTATACTACAAAAATGTATCAGATGTTGATCATGAAGTATGTTTCCAATTACAATCCTATGTCATTATCAGCACCCCGATAAACGAATCTTAGTGCAAGTGTGTTTGTTCTGGTTAGGCATATTGTTTAGTAAGAAAACAACGTAACGAAATGAGAAGTAGAAAACTACGTATTGGTACAGGTGGGAAGCGATACAGTCATAAGAGCTACCAAAATCAGTCGGCCCACTGAAGAATGCTTCAACAAGTATAAAATTACTAGCAGTTTGAATGTACCGTCATGATTCGGTATGCATGATTACTTTGTTGATATCAAATAACCAGATTTTAGGCAAGGTTCTCGACAGAGACCTTTTAATATTGTTGAATTAATAGGTTCTGCAAGTGGTGCTGGTATTCAAGACCATAAAAGTGGGTTAAAAGCTGTGAGCTGTCTGGGGAAGTTAACCTTGCATTACTGAGCAACTGTTTCACCAGGTATCCAGTCTAGCTTACCAAATTCCCAACCAGACTAACATCAATTATAATCTTTTAATCGTCACACGACAACCGGTGATTATATATATATATATATATATATATATATATATATATATATATATATATATAAAGAGAATTTAAATAAAAAGAAATAAATCAGTTTATATTTGGAAATTTATTTTAACATTGATCATTGAAATTTCCGCATATTAAACTTGATTCATAACTAAACTGGTGCCTTATTTAGGATTGTGAAAAAGTGAGTTTGTCATCTTACAGAACACATCAAATATGGAGCCAAGATTGGGAGACTGCATACAACACTGCATTCGTAAAATAACACACGAAGAACGTTGAAACATATGCAACAGGAAATCAACCACAAGCAACCAATTCAATTTTCACCCAAAGAAGTTACGTTCGTAGTGCAGTCCTGTCTGTCATGTAATTACCACACACTGGTATACTAAATTCATACTAATTCTCTGTGAAATCTTCCTGAAAATAATAGCTGAGGGCTACTTTGATGATTACACCACGTGCTTCACGTGGTCAACTTGGTTTACACAAAGAGTGTAACTCTACAATAATTTTGATAATTAAAATAAATTAGATCGAAAAGCAATTTACAAAAGAAAAACCTCGAACTGGTTACTATAATCTTACTATTAACCTGATGGGTCAAACTATTGTATAAGCACGTGGTTCCACTTTACTCACAAAGTAGTGACAAAGCAACTACTGGAAGATATTCTGAACTTCACACTCGAAATACACTGCATTGCAATTTAAGATAACATTAGATATTTTAGAGCTAAACCTGAAATAGAGGTGATTAAATTTTCAGTTAGGCTGAACTTAAGAAATCCATTGTCCTACGGTCTTAGCAGACACGCGTTTAGCCGGAGATCTTACCACTTCAGACGCTCGCCGTTGACAGACTGGCCTGGGCTCCTACCAAGCGTGCTTAACAGATACAAACGGAAGTGACCAGAGAGGCAGCTTCCTATACCAACATGACAAGGGACGGACAGGACCATACTAAGAATAGAAACCTCTCTGCTTTTAGAAAGCATAGCTACCTGTTCCGACATTGGTCCTACTGTTCTCTAGCAGACAGGCTTGTCTGCTACCATCAAGCATGCAACTAGAAATACATTTGCTCATTCATCCTCTCACACAGAAGGGAAGGGGAATGACAGTATCTTATCATATACAGTATATAAAAGAAAGCGGATGTAGGTTCCATATGAGACTATGTGACATGAATTACATATAAACTGTGTTTTATCATTCTTGTTTTTGTGTAAAAGTAACATGTTTCACTACTCAGTCTCCTCCCAGATACTCAGAAACACCACAGTAAATTTAGAAGAGGAATTTATGCCGTAAATGACAATAGATTTAAGAAATTAACATGAAAGGAATCCAACAGAGACCTTTCATAACCCCAACACTCCGGGAAAAGACTGTGCAGGGAATTTTCCGGCCGTGCTAGGACAGTCCCAAGCAGTCTTCTGACACCCATCTTAAACCACAAATGTAAAGAAAAGGGAAAAGGTCACCAGCTACTTGCTAAAACACAATAATTTCAACACATCTTTAGAATCTACCATTTTCAAAGAGAAAAAAATCAATCTGTGACACCTATTTAAAAGATAGTGTGGACCTAATTCGGTCAGCAAGTAAAAGCAATGGTTCCTGTGTCATTAATATAAAAACAATTTCTGGTTGTTACCCTTATGGAGTTCACCAGAATTTGCTCATTGCAAGAGTCAACTGATTACAGGAAAATTTAGACTGTTTATTAACAAGTAAAATTTATGAAAATAGCACAGGTGCCACAGCAATTTAGAAAAAAACATGAAAATAACATCAGTATTATAAATCAGAACATTACAATGCACAATCCGCAAAAGCAAAAGAAAAGATAAGAGATAAAACAAGTTTTACAAAGTGGTTATCGCAAAAAATTCTCTATCTTATAAAACTAATAATTTGTAGAATTAAAATAACTTTGTGGCACTAATTTAATCACTCTACTATATTTCAGTTAGTTAGCAAACAATGGTCACTGTGTCATTATACTGAAACTACAATTAATTATGTGATTGTTACCCTTAAGGGGTTCCTCAATGTAAATATGCCCCATGCAAAGCCTAATCGATCAGTCCAATTGAGCATGAATAGCTATCTGACTGATAAACGAAGCAATGCCACAGGAATGAATTTACGAAACAAAGTATCACAAATCTAATACAACACACAGAAACAAACACAGAGAAATAAAACAGCTCTGAAAGTACAGTAGTCAACATCTAAAAAAAAAACACCAATAAATAAAACACTTGCAAAATACAAGAGTCAAAGTCTAAAAAAAACAATAAATAGAACACCTGCAAAGTACAAGATTCAGTCTAATAAACACCAATAAATCTAACCCCTGCAAAACACACGAGTCATAGTTTCTCTGAAAGAACACACGTATATGCATTGGACTAAGAAACGTATAATCACTGTTCACTGGCACACTCAGTGGTTCCACTGTTCTGAGGCACAATATAGGGGGGGGGGGTTCGTCGCCGCAGATGTCAGTAGGGATTTTTGTCCATCTGTTGCGTGCAATCCCGCCGAATTTGTACTCTCATGAAGTTTCTCTTGGTGGCCCGTGTCACGTACATCTCGATTTGGTTCCATGTTTGTATTGTCAAATTCGTGTGGTATCCTCGTTTGACACGCCAGGTTGATATTCCTGGGCAAGGATGACACTTAATGGCTCTTCTTTGTGCCACCCTTAGCTACCAGAGAACATCGAACTATGATTTACTGTCGCTTGACGATGGGCATCTGCCAGGAAATGTTGATAGGCGTCGTTGAAGTATGCCAGTTTCTCTGAACAGTATGTGTCAAAAGGCTCCACGCCCCTTGTGTTGTTACATTCTTGAGTTATCGTCAATTGGCTCGCCGGTTTGACATTCCTGGGCAAGGATGACACTTAGTGGCTCTTCTTTGTGCCACCCTTAGCAACCAGAGAACACCGAACCATGCTTTACTGTCGCTTGACAATAGGCTTCCGCCAAGAAATGTTGATAGTTGTCATTGACATCTGCAAGTTTCTCTGGACAGTACCTGTCAAAAGGCTCCGTGCCCCTTTATCCCCTGTCTTCTGTCGTTTCACTGCGGCCGTCTCGTCACAGTTGCATGCGTGTGGTGCGTTGCCAGCAGATGGATTTCCGCGCGGTGGACCGCTCGGCCATCTCAGGTCATCGCCTCCACGAAGGGTCGCACTGCTGCGGACTGCCATTAGCTCCAGGTGTAAGGGAAAGTGTTTGCTGCGTACCCTTCTTTTGTTGTCGACCGCGCTCCCGAAGTGGCCCGGTTGACAGTGTGTCCTGCTGGGAAACCCGCCTGTTTGCAACTAGTCCTCCTCCTCGCTGCTCCCGCTGTCTCGTAAGAGTTTAGCTTTCACGTTCTCAACTGCATTCACAGAAATTGTTCATCATAGTTATGTGATTACAAAATGTCATACATAATACCACTTAGTACTGTCTTTCACAATTTTTAAGAACAAAAGTGAGACTTAATATTTTTATAAATAAAAAAGTAAGATGAATCGGCAGTATAAAAATAAAAGTTAAATGACTTGACAATATAAAAAATAAAAGTGAAATGACTTTACTGTATAAAAATAAAAATTAAATGAACTGACAATATAATATCTAAATCCACATCACTAATGTGGTTCACTTGCGTTTTAATAAATCAAATGCTACTTATTAATTCACTAAAATTAATAGGATTATGCCTTGTACAAGTATAGGTCCGGACAGCATAGGATTCACGTGTTATTTACACACACACACATGCACACCTGTTGTTTATACTACAAACTAACTGCCCATAAACATGAATTACTCAAAATTTTACTTCAATCCACTACTAGTTAATCCAACAAGCTACTTCAATGCTACTTCAACACAGTGTTTATACCACTACAACATTGTTCTAATTCATCCCCTTCCTGACGTTCGCGGCATATGTCTTGTCACATGAAACATATGGAGAAACTTTCCTTAAACATACACAGTAAAAATAAAAATGGTTATTTACACGCCAAAACATTTATACCAGTTGACACACCTGATAAGAAACTCGCAATTATACATTTATCATACTCATATGTTCATACATAAAACAGTAAGACAATTTCATCTAAGATTACGTTATCACAAGAATTAATCACACAGATGACTCTGAGAAGAGTAAAAATATATTCCTCATACAGGTTATACTACATTTTCTTACCCATTTTGCTCCAATTTCGTTCCTTCTTTCAGTTACCTTTCGCTTCAAAATCAGTTATTTCGCCTGTGATGGCTATTCTTCATTTATTTCTCATGAATGGCAAAATTGTGGTCTCCCTATTCTGTAAAACAGTTTCATCTTAACATCCTATTGAACTTACAACTGACACAAAAGATCTGAATCCACCTGTAGTTTAAATGACAAATGTTTTGCTTCATCTTTATTACCTTAAACCAAGCTTTCCTTCGGTCCCATAATGAAAATTATTTAATCTTCCTCTACCTTCAAGAGGGACATTTCTTCAGTTCAACTCATATAGGCTGCAGTGCATCCCGCACCAGCGAAAACAGTAAGCCGTAATACTCACAGCATCAGCAAAACACATAAATGTCACTTTTATAGGACAAGTATTAAAGCAGAATAATTTCTCAGGCTCTGGCTCAACATCAGCCAAGACTACAAAAGGGATCCATATTTCCGTTCCATTCTCCATTTGCTGGAAAACTGCTCGTCATTTGACTGCCATAATACTATTTCAGGGCCACGTAAATTACACAAACCACAACTCTTCTTTCACCTTGAAGGGAATCAATCTACTTACGAAATCCACAGACAGCACTTTACGTACCCAGCTATAAAGAACAAAAAGGATATATCATCAATATTAACATATTAGCGCATATTGGGAAGCCATTGATTAAACAATCGTATTATCGCACCCTGTTTTCAAGATTCCAAACTTACTCATTCCTTTCTCAGAGTTCTCCTATCTTAAAATATTCATACAGCACGCATACTATAGTAAGAGATCCTCATTTATACTGACAGATATAGAATAGTAATAGATAGATAGTAGCACTGAAAGCAGAAAATCGGAAACAAGGCTACTAACAGCTGGGGACCTAGGCTTGGCAGACCCATAATACCCACAGATCGGATATTCCCCTGAGTTTTGCATCAATTCAACACAGATCTTGCTTCCCTCAGGAGCGACTCCTTTTAATTTACACAAAAAAACCATAAACATAACTTCAATCAATCACATAGAAACATCTTTATCATTATTTTTACCAACATGTTATTCAAGATGGATTTATCACAAATGTAAACTAATCAATTCTTTCTCCTCACTGTCCTCTCTATATACCCTACGTACTCATTTGCCATGTCGCTCATTTGTTCCGACTGGGCGCCTTTCGCCCTGATCATTTGTCATTGCCGATTTTGTTCATTTCCATTTGATGGATTATGTCTAGGGTTGGGCAGCCGAATTCCAATATCATGTGGTACTCCGCCTACAATCCTATTCCCACCGTGTTCATCGTAGAATCGATTCTGATTGCCGTACCTGTTGCGTTCACGATCTTGTCCACGTCCTCGATCATTTCCGTTGTTCCACCTGTGTTCGCACTGTTACCCCAGATTCTATACGGCCGGTCCCGATTATTGTTCCGTTCGCGTCGCGACGACCAGTCACGCCGTTGATTAGTACTACGGCCACGACTGCGATCGCGCTGCTGTGCCCCGTAATAACTTTGTGCCTGATTAGGCGGGCATTCTGCTGTATTATATTCCAACTCCTGGAGAAGTGTCTTAAACGTTTCCACGTCCTCTTTGCGTCGTCCCGCAAGAATGACGTGGCGCAAGTGCATCGGCAATTTGGTGATGCATATCATAATTCGTTTCGCAGGCCCGTATGGGTCGTATTGAAATTGATTTGCCTGCAGCATGTGGCCGTATAGGCGTGCTGGGCTGCCGAAACCAGACTGGTTCAAATTTGGCAGCATAATTATGCCATGCTTGACTCTTATCTTGTGCCACTTCCGACCAATAGGCGGACAGAAAGGCTTGTCGAAACCCCCAAGTGGAGTTGCAGTGACGCGTTGCCGACCTCATGTGAATCGCCGGTTCGCCTTCCAAATAGCCACACATATATTCTATCTTATGTGAACTTGCCCAGTCGGGGGGAAGACAGAACTCAAATTGCTCGAATCATGCTCGTGGATGTATTCCTTTTTGCGAATTTCGAAATATCTCAAACTTTCTCACCGTAAGGAAATGTTTGAAATCAAATCCCCGCATTTCCTCCCGGTGAGGCCCTTGAATGTTTCTATTTTTCTCATGTCTGTCCCTCAAAATACATTCTTCCCTGTCATCAAAATCTCCGTCGTGGCCAGAGTCCCTCTCTGCACTGTTCGTACAGCTATTTTTAGTGCTATTGGCGAGTTCGGAATAACACCCCATGCGGCTTCCCAGATGCACCACGCGTTCTTGTAATTCGCCTGTTACAGCTTTGTGCCGCCTGTTCACTTCGAACTGTCCCTTCTGAAATCTAAAAAGCAAACGCACTTGTTCGGTGTCTACGACCACTACCGGTGTAGTATTGTTATCACTCTCTGTCACCTTCATCGTGCCTGCGATGTCTCTAATGCCGCAATCTTATCATGTATTTGTCTGTTGTCCTCCGCCCCAGTCTTCAATTGTTTTAGTTGCTGTTCGAGTGCGTGAATCGCTTGACTGTTGTCCACTACTGTGTTGCTAACGGACGCAGGACAATGCGTTTCCGCTTCCTGGACCCTGGAGAGTACCTGCTGGTATTCCCTTTGGCATTCTTCTCTCAGAGCTTGGAAATTCCTAAGTAGCTGTTCTCGCTCTCTTCCGATTCCGCATCGTGACTCCGCTTGCCCTGCTCTAAGGCTTCCAGACGATCATCGATTTGTTCAAATGTATGGCCTAATTCTTTCATAATATCATTTTTATTTCACTTGTCAGATTGTTTATTCTTTGTGAGATATCATCGGACGCTCTCTGCATCGACTTGTCGACTTTATTTGTCTGCTGGATTAGTTTTTCCGTCTATTTGTTCGCCTAGCTCTCGGATCGATTTTTTGGATGATTCTTTTTGTTCTCAGAACGATTTTTCTGATTTCTCTGTGTTTTCTTTATTTTGATGCAATAAGACTTCTATTAGTTCTGCCAAATCAATTTGGTTAGTTGGAGGCAAATTAATTTCTGGCTCTGCTGTGAGCCCGTTTGTCCTGTTTTGCACTTCCTCTAAAGTATTCCCCATTGCATTTTTGGAACCGTCCGACGTGTTAATATTCGAAATCAAATTATCCCCCCGGTCCATGTTGCTTAAGTTGTTGGACCGCCTACTTTTAGCTTGGTTATGTGTCTGCATTAGTTCAATTTAAACCTGGTACGCAACACACTAATTAGAATAAATGTATCCCCCAAAAATTACGACAGCAACATGAAAGGTACCCAACCTAGTACGCACTTTTTCACATGCAAAACAAATTTATATCTTTGATCGAGATCAGTGCAATTACCAAGCGAGAAAAAAAACACATACATATAAAACACACAAATGTAGAAAACAAAACAAGAAAAACAACACAACGCCGTTCAACAACGCCGTGAATCTTTTGAAAGTCTGCTCAGAAACAATGCAGAAGTTGTTTGAGTGCTGCAGGGAAAAAAAATTAAGGTTATACAACGCTCGCAATCTAACGTTTCTGAGATTCCAGAGTCTAGCGCAATCACAGAACAGGGTCGCCATGTGTAATGTTGTTGCATTAATTGGTTCTGCAAGCGGTGCTGGTATTCAAGACCATAGAAGTGGGTTAAAAGCTGTGAGCTGTCTGGGGAAGTTAACCTTGCATTACTGAGCAACTGTTTCACCAGGTAGCCAGTCTAGCTTACCAAATTCCCAACCAGACTAACATCAATTATAATCTTTTAATCATACAACAACCGGTGATATATATATATATAAAGAGAATTTAAATAAAAAGAAATAAATCAGTTTATATTTGGAAATTTATTTTAACATTGATCATTGAAATTTCAGCATATTAAACTTGATACATAACTAAATTGGTGCCTTATTTAGGATTGTGAAAATGTGAGTTTGTAATCTTATGGAACACATCAAATATGGAGCCAAGATTGGGAGACTGCATACAACACTGCATTCATAAAATAACACACGAAGAACGTTGAAATACATGCAACAGGAAATTAACCACAATCAACTGATTCAATTTTCACCCAAAGAGTGTAACTCCACAATAATTTTGATAATTGAAATAAATTAGATCGAAAAGCAATTTACAAAAGAAAAACCTCGAACTGGTTACTATCGTCTTACTATTAACCTGATGGGTCAAACTATTGTATAAGCACGTGGTTCCACTTTACTCACAAAGTAGTGACAAAGCAACTACTGGAAGATATTCTGAACTTCACACTCGAAATACACTGCGTTGCAATTTAAGATAACATTAGATACTTTAGAGCTAAACCTGAAATAAAGGTGATTAAATTTTCAGTTAGGCTGAACTTAAGAAACCCATTGTCCTACAGACTTAGGAGACACACGCTTAGCCAGAGATCTTACCACTTCAGACGCTCGCCGTTGACAGACTGGCCTGGGCTCCTACCGAGCGTACTTAACAGATACAAACGGAAGTGACCAGAGAGGCAGCTTCCTATACCAACATGACAAGGGATGGACAGGACCATACTAAGAATAGAAACCTCTCTGCTTTTAGAAAGTGTAGCTACCTGTTCCAACGTTGGTCCTACTGTTTTCTAGCAGACAGGCTGTCTGCTACCATCAAGCATGCAACTAGAAATACATTTGCTCGTTCATCCTCTCACACAGAAGGGAAGGGGGATGACAGTATCTTATCATATACAGTATATAAAAGAAAGCGGATGTAGGTTCCGTATGAGACTATGTGACATGAATTACGTATAAACTGTGTTTTAAAGTTCAGTAGTGTGACAGATCGTCCTTGTTTATGTGTAAAAGTAACACGTTTCACTGCTCCGTCTCATCCCAGATAGAAACACCACAGTAAATTTAGAAGAGGAATTAATGCCATAAATGACAACAGATTTAAGAAATTGGGATGAAAGGAATCCAACAGAGACCTTTCAACCTATTTAAGGAACTGGGGATACTAGTTACTTCTTCCCAACATATTTATTCCTTAATGAAATTTTTTATTAATATGCAACGAAAAATAGTCTTCACAAATATTTAAAATACTTGATTTGTTTCATAAATGCATCCATTAGCAATGGAAATACATTTTAAGTAACTTACCAGTAACCACAAAAATTTTGTTAGTAGTTAATGTTCTGAAGTTCCATTCAAGAGGAGCCTAAAAATTTATTCGTTACTAACTCCTATTATTCAATTGACATACTTATTGGAGCTGACTCACGTGTACATGTTATTAATAATATCATATAATGCGAGTATTATGTACAAACTGAGTTCGGTATGAGTTCAGTGTAGTAATGTGATTAATGTAAGTAAGTGTTGTAGAATGACTTTACTGTTTGACGGTGCATTGCTACAATAGCCTAATAATTATTAGTTGTAGTGAACACTTTCATGTTTTGTGACAAGTTCGTTATTACGTTTTAAATGAAAATATGTTTGAGATTTTTTTGACTTATTCCACAGCCATGAGGACATTTTTGCTTGGGCTCTGTGGAAGGTACCACGTAGTCATGGGGTTCAACATCAGCTCCCTAAAAAAAATTAAAAAATAAACCTTCTACCAAAGGGATCAGTCCTTACTCCACTTCTCTTAAGCTTGTACACTGTATACATGCCAGAAACAAAATCAAAGAAGATCGGTCATGCCGGTGACTGGATAATTGCAATAAGGTGTACCTCTGCTGAATAGTCAGAAGAAATCCTAAAGGATGACCCGGATGTAGTGGGAGAGCAGTTTCCCAAATGCAGGCTTCAAACCTCATCAAAACGTAAGCTTCCTGCTTCCTCCTAAATAATAAATTTGCAAGATGAAAACCCGACATACAACTTGAAAACACTACACTCACTCAAAACAACATACCAAAGTATCTGGAGGTAATCCTTGATAGAACTCTACATTTCAGAGAGCATTAACACATACAGCCGAAAAATTCTAAGCAAAAAACATCATTAACCAAAAGCTATGTAGTACAACCTGGAGAGACCCAGCATCTACCATACGTTCTTCTGGTCTGGGTCCCGTATCATATGAATCATCTGAATATTCCCCTGTTTGGCTAATCAGCACATATCCGCAAAAGATAGATGTCCAACTAAATAACACCATGAGAATGATTACTGGGGTTATTAAATAAACACCTACAGAATAGCTACCAGTACTAAGCCACATTCCAGTCCCTCAACAACGACTCACGTATAAGTACAAGTAGATCATTTATAGCAAAAAATCTACCAGTGCATCAATGTGTCGTTGGTGTAAACAATAATCTACTCCATTCTAGACGACCACAGCAGTAACAGCAAGGGACGCTGTTGAAGATGAGTTCAATATTACTACTCCCTGGACTCAAGGATGGACTGGACAACAAAATAGTAATATGCTGCGTAATACCAAAAAAGTACGGTGATCCGACTTGCCATGCAAAACATGGATAAGGCTAGACATAATTAGAACGCAATGTGGTAGATGTGCATATTTTTTACAGAAAACAACTACCCCCACTTTGTGATTGAGGAGAATCACAGACCATCAGACACATCGCAGGTGAATGCTCCACAATATCATATGACGGTTCACCCGAAGATTTCCTGCTGGCGACTCCAAATGTAAATGCTATAGATGTTTATTTATAACGTGTTATATTATAAATATTATTCTCTACATTCTATATATTTATTTTTCATTGTTTCAAAGAGTCATACGATAAATAAATAAGTATTGTGGAAGGTACATTAGTACTTTTTCTTTGCTCTTAGTATTAATTTAGCCTTCTCCTTCCTATTTTCTTCCAATTATTTGGTTCTGTCCCCGACAGAGTCGTTTGGAAGATGGAAGAGCGGACTCGTACCTGTTCATAAAGTCACTCTTGAGGTGAACGGTACTTCTGTAACGGAATTTCGAGCCTGCTCTGTCTTCTTCTCCTGCGTAGATCTACGAGCGTTTCCTAACAACAGTAATTTTCACCTTAACTCTGACACACCCGTTCATACAAACGGCGTCGATTTGGAGGAATGAAGAAGGATGCAATAACGTTACTTTACGTGCTCACTTATCAAAACCATTAAGTAATACAAAATGGCAGGGAAGAGCTCTTTGATCAAGCTCCGCAAGATTTACAGTCACAGTGCATTTTCACTGGGGTCCACTGTCGTAAACTACATGTCACCCGCTCCTCTGCGGAGGGTGTTCAGTGCGTTTGACGTCTCACTCGAAATCGGCCGTAAATGTTCATATCTGGGCCAATAATTCCAGCGCTGGGATTTACAGTTGTTCCTAGATGTAATCGTAGCGAGTACACTTTTATGATCTGAGGACGGTAATAGAGCCGACCGCAAGATGATGCGTGGAAGCTCCGGGCATTCGGGTGATGAACAATAATAGAGTAATAATTCACGTTATAACGGGCGCCGACCAGATGGGTATCGGCAGCTAGCATTGTAGGGCTGTAGCCGAGAAGCGCCTCAGCCATGTGCGTTCAGAGGGCGTTCAAGTGGAAAATCGCACTGCAGCACCGCTGTACTTTAGTCTTACCGGCAGAGGCTTCGCCAGGGAATGCTAATTTTCTAGATAGAAGATAATGGAACTAGAAAAACATGATGTTTTTCGTCGGCACCTCAGTCTAGCGACAGATTTTAGAATCGCAAAGGAGTGTTCAGTATAGACCACCACAAGAAGTTTACACGTTTTTATAGAGATTGTGTTGTTTCTAGACATGAGATTGTGTTTTGTGCAGAGTTTGTAAATATTTGTGCTCTATACATTTAAGCGCACATAATATACTAAAGCTATATGGAATATATTGTTAATGCTCCAGTTACGGAACTTTTAAGGCAAGTAAAATTCTATGTGTTTTTAAAACTAGCTACATTGTATAACGTGTGAATGATAAGGCCATACCTCATCTGTCGTGCACCATCTTTTACCCCGAAACAGAAGGTCTTTTAGCATGGAAAGTGGGATATTTGCGAATGTCTTGTGAATTTTACCTATCTTACAAATGGAAATTTGTGCTATCTTCCAGTAGCTTCAGTTTCAAGATTTATTTATCTTGTAACTGGTTTTTGATATTACTTCTGCATAATCTAATTACACTTGCTGTGAGTAAATAGAATAATAATGTAGCAGGCAGACGACCCAATATGGCATTGATAAGATTTTCTCGACTGCGACCCATTTAAATTTAAACAGACCATTTACTCCTAGGTGCATGACTATGTTGTATCTTGGAGCATGTTTTTGCATATGGATAAACCTTAACCAAATGGCTCTGAGCACTATGGGACTTAACGATAAACCTTAATCCACCGCAGAAAGTTAGCAATTTCAGGAAAAGACTGCAGCACATAATAAGTGAATGCCATCATCTAAAAATGGAATGCCGGTCGCTGTGGCCGAGCGGTACTAGGCGGTTCAGCCCGGAACCGCGCTGCTGCTACGGTCGCAGGTTCGAATCCTGCCTCGGGTATGGATGTGTGTGATGTCTTTAGGTTAGTTAGGTTTAAGTAGCTATAAGTGTAAGGGACTGATGGCCTCAGATGTTAAGTCCCATAGTGCTCAGAGCAATTTGAACCATTTTTTAAAAATGGAATATGAAAACATATTCAACTTCTGTTACAGAGTTGGCTAGAGACGAAAGCGTGGAAGCGCACCTTGCATCTATCGCCTGAATACACACTTCCATTGCCACTACCTCTGAAGAGAGCGACTACAGGTATGAAGCACATCTTCAATCTTTCCCTTCCACAGCTATCAATGTTTCTGCTGCTATAAGGCTCATCTGGTCACCGTTTTCTTCGTATTTTATCAGCTTGGCATAAATGGTACAGCCAACTTCCTCCATAACAATTATGTGTTATAATCGATGGCTCCCTCTTTTCCCTGTTCTGATTAGACACTGCTATGATAGACGAAATGGGAAACCTCTGAAAATTGGGGGGCGGGGGTCAGGGAAGGAGGGGAGGGGCAAACGCTTGCGTACGTCCATTATTGTGAGCAATAAATCAAGAAAAGTAACCGCACTCTTTTCACTGCTTCTCCTACACATCTGCATAGGCCCGTAAGAAAGCCCGCAGTCGAACGTGGCATGCCTGGTCATATCGTTCTGGAATATTTTGAGCACGCACGGTCTATGAAGCGAGACGTATCTATCAATGAGAAAAACATCTGACATGATAAGAGACAAAGCTAGAACACTTCACAGCGTAGCAGTACAGATCTTTGGAGAAAACGGTCAAGAAGTTTTAATCACGCAAGTCGTCATCTAAATACGTCGTCAGAACGCAAAGGCTAGAGTAGTCGCATCGTCGACCAATAGGTACGGAGCACCAGCAATGGGCTGCATCCAGCTTCCGTGATGAAAATGTGTCTGCTCTGTTCAGCTTCTGAACAGAGTTACGGAATTTTTAAGGCAAGTAAAATTCTATTTGTTTTTAAAACTAGTTATATTTGTAAGTAGGCTGTTTAGGTTTTTATATTGGTAAGGCCACATAGCGCTCTATATGAAAATCACTGGCTGTGCTGTGTGCAGTCTGTGGCTGGTTTGCATTGTTGTTGGGTATTGTAGTGTCGGGCAGTTGGCTGTTAACAGCGCATAGCGTTGCGCAGTTGGAGGTGAGCCGCCAGCAGTGGTGGACGTGGGGAAGTGAGATGGCGGATTTTTGAGAGCGGATGATCTGGCCGTGTGTCCATCAGAAACAGTATATTTGTAGGAATGGATGTCATGAACTGCTATATATATTATGACTTTTGAACACTATTAAGGTAAATACATTGTCTGTTCTCTATCAAAATCTTTCTTTTGCTAACTATGCCTATCAGTAGTTAGTGCCTACAGTAGTTTGAATCTTTTGTTTAGCTGGCAGTAGTGGCGCTCGCTGTATTGCAGTAGTTCGAGTAACGAAGATTTTTGTGAGGTAAGTGATTTGTGAAAGGTATAGGTTAATGTTAGTCAGGGCCATTCTTTTGTAAGAATTATTGAAAGTCAGATTGCGTTGGGCTAAAAAATATTGTGTGTCAGTTTAGTGTTGATCAAAATAGGTAAAGAGCGAAATGTCTGAGTACGTTCAGTTCTGCTCAGCTGTTTGAAAATCAAATAACATAAGGGGTTTACGAGCACAGTCATGTATAATTTTTCTAAGGGGACATTTCATATGTCAACCCTTAGCCGAGGATACCTCACTGGAATCTTCTGATTTTTTTGTTGTAGTTTGTGTAATTAGTGTAGCTATTGTTTATTGCTAGTGCGTAATCATAGAGAGAATTTCCTTTGTAGTTGTAGTTTTTCATTGTTGTACAATAAAACAGTTGTGGCATGCATGTAGATTTGCACCAAGTATTTCACAGCTGCACTAGCAATTAACGAGATATTATTTTCAGTGCTATGTTAATGTGTTTTCTTATTTTGCTCTTCAAATTGTGCTTTTCTTTGGTATCGTGAGAAATATTGTGACAATAATAGGGTGTGAAAAACACTAGGCTCCAAAGTAAACTGAGAAATAATAGTGACGACGAGCGTAGCTTATCAGCACCACTGTGTAAAGAATTAACAGACATTCAAAGTGGTAATTTGGTAAAGGTGCATAGGTAAATGGAGCGGGCGGCAAATAATGGCGTAGACAATCCTCAGGGGGGTACACGCTTACTTTGTGTACCATGTGTTTGGCAAGCACAAGGAGCTTTAGCTAATATGGTATTTGCTCATACAATTTTACACATCGGTACCATATTTCTCTAACACAGAATTACACAGCTATCTGATTATTTGATAGAGAAACAAACATCTTTTTACTACATCAGTAACACATGTTTACGCAATTACACAGTTGGATAACTTCACAGTTATGAAATTGTATTTTGTCTGCACAGTGTGAACTGTTCATACTTGTTCGGAACCATTGTGATACTATGAGAGCTTTGAATGATGTGTTTGGTATGGGAACATGATTTTAAAGTACATTTGAGGTAGATGACACTATTGAATTGAGCAGAGAATTTTTTTAGGTTTTGAAATTATTACAGAAAGCTACGACGTTTTTGAGATTTGGCTGAGTTTTTATGATATTATTACGATGACGATGTGTATTATGATGTTGAGGTATGTTTATGATCAATAAGCTGATGCTATATGAGGAATTTGATTATGCTATGTATTTATTATGATGAAATATTGAAGAAGTGTCGACGAATATGTACAGTCTTAGACATAAAAACTGACCGCCGGCCGGCCGCCACAGAGAATAAGGCCGAGACGTTCACTTAAGGTGGCCAATAAAACTGACTGCCCCTGACAACTGTAAGTCCGGCCATCTTCACAATCTGGCAACACTGTAAGATGCGGAAGTGTTAGGAGGAAGTGTTGTCTACGTCCGAGTTCATATGGGTGGAGTGAGCCCGTGGTCTTGCGGTAATTGTCGTGCATTGTAAACTTAGTGGCGCATGTTCACGTCCAACTGTTTTTTTTTTTTAACACATTTCGGCCTAAAGTTATGAGTCTGATTGAACATCGAAGACAATTCGCTTAACATTCTACCCACCCGCAATAACAAGTATTCCATAAACAATTCCGCAGGACAGCTCGTGGCTGCGTCGCGATCATAACAGCTTACGCTCGAGGGCTTCCTCGCGCTGCAGCGGCTACCGGCCACCGACCAGACGCCACCCGCCGCCTGAAATCCGGCGCCGCCCATTTGAAGGCGGCGCCACGCTGTCAGTCTGTGTATCAATGCCATTTTCGAATTTGAAGCTCTAGTTATCATCTTGCAGTTAAGCATTGGATTTTGTATACTTGAGCATTGTAAAATTGAGTCGCAAGTGGAAAAAGATGTAACATCTGCAACACAACGTTTACTTTTGGTATAACAGAGGGGTGAATGTAGAGGAGGCAGCTAGAAAGATTTGAACTGTGCGTGAAGCGATTGCTTTTGGGAAAAATACGCAAGAAAACGATATTCTTGTTTCAACAAAGGTCGGTTTGGCATGAATGATTTTCCACATGAAGGAAGTCTCGACTACTGTCATACAGGGTGTTACAAAAAGGTACGGCCAAACTTTCAGGAAACATTCCTAATACACAAATAAAGAAAACATGTTATGTGGACATATGTTCGGAAACGCTTAATTTCCATGTTAGAGCTCATTTTAGTTTCGTCAGTATGTTCTTCCACCTACGCTCAATGGAGCACGTTATCATGATTTCATACGGGATACTCTACCTGTGATGCTAGAACATGTGCCTTTACAAGTACGACACAATATGTGGTTCATGCACGATGGAGCTCCTGCACATTTCAGTCGAAGTGTTCGTACGCTTCTCAACAACAGATTCGGTGACCGATGGATTGGTAGAGGCGGACCAATTCCATGGCCTCCACGCTCTCCTGGGAGAAATGAAGGGCTGAGCCCCACCAAAAGACGTAGACTAGAGCAAAGAGTAGTGTGAACATAATATTTTACATTTGATAGCTCCATTAAGTGCATTTTGGATTACGAATTCTGCCGCAAGGGGTATGTGCTACACAGATGGAATTTGTTGTCAACAACTGAGACAAAATGGCTCTGAGCACTATAGGACTTAACATCTAAGGTCATCAGTCCCCTAGAACTTAGAACTACTTAAACCTAACTAACCTAAGGACATCACACAACACCCAGTCATCACGAGGCAGAGAACAACTGAGACACCTTTCGGTCGCAGTGTAAGAAAGTCGAGCAACAAAACTACATCACCTGTGCTACTGCATGATAACTCACTCTGTTGATTTGAGAAACAAAACTATCCAGGAGTTTGATAGGAAAGTCGTCTCTCGGACACTTGTATTGATAGGGAAATCCTGTCTCAAGCACTTGTCCCTCTCGTCATATATTCGTAAAATTTTACATTTCCCGCTCTTGATCGATCAACCGTCAAGGCAATTCACTTCTAGAGGAAAATACCCTTAAAACTATACTGGTTTAATGACATCGTTAGAACCAGTGGTTTTCTACAAACGTAGAATTTGCAAACAACTTTAGCATAGTTAGATTGTTGTAGATCTCGTGAAAGAAAATTCAGCTGCTGATTAATTTCTCGTTGATGATTAATGTTGCGATTAGAAAACTAATGGAAAATGCAATTAAAATATTCACTGTGCCAATACAAATTAAATTAAGCTTACTACAAAAACATCACGACGGCAGTCTATCTTAATAAAGCATTATGTGTCTGTAATACGATTGAGCCTATTTTAACACGAATTAGTAGGATATTACCGACTTTTGACTTCGAAAAGATCTGTATTTACTTCATTTCCTGTATCATTCTCATGTATTATGAAAATGTGGCATTTCATAGATAACTTTATATATTCACAACAACAAAAAATATGTCGGCAGAAAACAAAAGTGCCATTATGAAATTGACAGTACCGTATGGTTTCCGCTCTGACACTAAGGGTTACTGTAATTAGCAAGCCGAATTTTGCTCGAGCGTTATCTTACGATTCACTTATTGAGTTTGTATCTGCCTGCTTGTAGCTCAGCTACAAAAAAATTAAAAATCTGGCTTTCAGTGAGTCTCGAAAGGCGAACGAAAGCAGCTTGCACCTGGTAGCCAAGCATGTTACATGGCAAATGGTTTTTTCTAAAGTGGGAAGACACCCTTTTGTAGTTGAATTGTTGGCAAATGTCAGTCAGACGTGTGCCGTTGGTCTAAGAGTTTCGGTATGTTGAATTTGTACCAATGATTTTTCTACAGGTTTTTTCTGTTCCAAATAGAGAGTTGAAGTCTCCCATTAGTATTTTGACGTCATCTTGGTGAATTTTGCTCATAGTATTTTCGAGTGTGTTCCAGAATTTTTCGACATTTTTGGTGTTTTTATTATTTTCGATGTTGGTGGGGCATGTGCATTGATGAGTGTATATTTTTTACTGGGGCTCTGAATGAGCACAGTCATAAGTCGATTGTTGATGTGTGTGATTTATTTGACAGACTTGATGATAGATCTGTGTTCGAGAAAAGCAATGCCGAAGATTGGTACGGCTTTCGCTACCTTTTGTTGTATTTAGCTCTTGAAGATGCAATGGTTTCCGTAATGCAAGGTTTCACTGTCAGTTAATCGTGGTTCATGAAGAGGAAAGATGAGAATTTTTTGTTGGTCGATTTCTTTTGTGAGATTATTTAGTTTTCGTGCTTGGATCAATGTACCGATGTTTAGTTTTCAAATCTATGTTTCTGCTTGTAGGGAAATTTAACAGAGATCTTTAATATTCTCTGCCGTGCAAACCTGGACTCCCCAGAATCCGAAAATCTAACTGCCGCCTGTCGACAGCCGGGTTGTGTACCACCTGGGGTAAAGTTGACTTTGCTTGCACAGTTCATGTTTGCTTGTGTTTCGTTAGTTTGGCTTGGGTGATACCAGAACTGGACACGACCAGAGGGTGTTGAAGCCTTTTGAAGCAAATATTTTCAGCCTAGCTCATTGAGCTAACAGACGGTGACCAGAGTAGCAGTGATTTTCACTCAGATGTGCGTGAATTTTGGGTTCAACGGACTGAGTAACCGTTAACGATTGTGTTAGTATTTGGTGCACCCCAAGTACTTGATTTCCTCGGTACCACCCGTATGGGGGAGGGATTCCCCTATCGGCCCCACGGGATTTTTATTATTATTATTATTATAATTATTGTCATTATGTCATCAGCAAATCCAATATGGTGCATCTTCCCACCACTGAAATAGATGTGCATTAATGGAATCAGTATTTCCATCACATAAATATGGGTTATAATTACGTTACATTGCTGCTAGTAGACACATTTCTCACTTTTTCTTGGGCAGTTGCTACCTGTTACTCCATCATACGAATTAATGTGCGCAGCATTGTTGCAATACAGACGTTGAAATTATCCGATTTCTGCAATTTCATTTCGACACCAGATCGTTCTAATCGGATTCAGCCAGTCAGGCGTAATGTGGATATCCGAATACGACTCTCATCATTTGATAGACTGGGTAAACGGCATTCTTAATCGGACGGTTGAATTCAGATCACTTATTTACGACAGGGCCTGAATTCTTAAACACTGTGGAAAATAATAATACAATGTGCTTATTACTAATATGCTATTTAAATATAAATATATGAACGAACGAGATAACAGTTTATTTACAGGAGCAGAGCCCCATCCAAGAGAGGATAAAGCTGTTGCCGTTTGTTCCACTATCACCATACATCAACCAGATAGAGAATATGTGGGCAGAGGTAACAAGGTCATTGCCATGTGGACCTACAAATGCAAGAACCTTTTGGACGAATATAGAAAACGTATGGTGGGAAGTAAACCATCGCGCTACACTGTCGACGACTTAATGAAATAAATGCCCCTACGCCTTCGAGAAATCTTTGGTAATGATCGTGGGTGGGTTGGTTACTAAAAGTATACTCGTCCACAAAACCCATGTGGACAATTATCTGATAGTCGGTCAAGCTTTGCTTAGTCGCAGTTGTTTAGATACAAGTCCATTTACTTTCAGTCTCCTGCTTACAATTCTTGCAATGCAAGCTAATTGAAAAATCTCATCCACTCGACGCCAACTGAGGAATTGACTGGTGCATGTGTTGTTCAACACACAGTAGTTGTCACCCTCACTGGAATCAATGACTGTGTGTGTGTGTGTGTGTGTGTGTGTGTGTGTGTGTGTGTTTTCGTGTTCACGCACAATCTGAATCAATACTGTTAACATTAGATAGACAACCAACAATAAATATTGCATCAAATATGACTGTAAAGTATTTCAATGCGATGGGAAGGTACAACCCGAATTTTTACCCAACTCACGACCTGCATATTATGTTACGTTAAGTAAGATGTATTAACTCCATAGTATCGTTAGCAGAGACAGTGCGCTCTTGTTGTCGAGGCTCGCGACAAGTGCAGCGATTAGCAGTGCCCAATGCCGCCGCGATCTGTTTATGTTGGCTGAGCGTGGACGCTGCAGCAGACGCTTCGCCATAAACAGAAAGAAATCGCCTTGGCTCTGACTGCAGTGGGCGGATATCACTGCCTTCATGTTCTTATAGTAACCAACGTGAGACCCTACTCACAGGTGCCATGGAGCAATTGCAACGGGTATCATGTCATTAGTCATCAGAATATTAACCAGCGATGAAATGTCCACTCTATTTGAATCCCAAGAAAATAACAACCTTCTCACAAAGGAATGTGAGGTGATATAAAAATTTATCCAACATACAAAAATTAACTGCACGGCTTTCATGTATGCAGTAGTAGCACAACAAGGAAATATTATGTCTTGGAAGCGTATATTTCATTTTCTCTTAGTATGAAGTGAGAAAAAGACACGAAAAACTAAAGTTCCTGAGAAGCATATCAGTCATTTCCTCTTCTCATATCATAACTTTTATTTTAGTATGAAGTAAAAAAAAAAAAAAAAGCAAAGAGTTTAAGGTTGTGAAGCATACTTGTATACTTCATAAAAGTTTCAAATGGCTCTGAGCACTATGGGACTTAACTTCTGAGGTCATCAGTCCACTAGAACTTAGAACTACTTAAACATAACTAAGCTAATGACATCAGACACATCCATTCCCGAGACAGGATTCGAACCTGCGTCCGTAGCGGTCGCGCGGTTCCAGACTGTAGGGCCTAGAACAGCTCGGCCACCCCGGCCGGCATACTTGTATACTGACCATTCGTTATTTGATTAAATTTGAACTACAATCTGATTCGCATATATATGACATGGGTTAACGCCGGCACAAAGCAATGACTAAGGGTTGGATGCCGTTGATGTCCCGTTACATTGATGGCAAGACAAATGTTCGCTAATCACCTGTATTGCCTCAAAAAAACAATTGCATCTTCAATATCGAGGGACTGACGTCCACACAGCGCGTTGAAATACAGCTAAGACGGCAGATGAATATTTGTGACCAACTGGGCTTCGAACCTGTACCTCCTGCTTACTAGACAGACATGCTGATCATTGCACTATTTTTTTTTTCAAAAGTTTGAGAAGACTTTCAGCACCATGTAAGCGGAGGAAAAGATGGCAGGGGTCGAAGATCCGAGGCCTGGCCTCAATGGCTCCCCCATACCTGTCACTGAGCAGCTGCATTATTCCCATGTATTCCATGTTTGCACCCATATATACCTTTAAATTGTGGAACAAAATTGAAGTAGTAATTAAGGCAAAATAATTTACAGATTGCCACCTCCAATGGCGTGCGTTCATAACTTATAACAGTGAAAAGAGTGACGGAAAAACTACATAACAAACATTCATTCAGAAATATATTCACAATTTAAGTTATTTTTTACTGGATGCATATGAGGTCTGTAAGGAAGCTACATATGTTTCCACAAACGAAAATAATTTTGGAGTCGGAGGGGTTTTGCCAAATTAGAACAGTTCTGATTTTAGAACCAAGGTAAAAGAATATTCCAGGAGTAAAAAAAAGTGACAGAACCGTATTCTGCTTCTAATAAAAAGAAAACTGTCCACTTCTTCGTAGACCACATAAAGCAATAGAGAAAAAAAATTATATTTCTTATTCTTCTTCAGCGTAAGATGTTCTTCAAGGTCCTTGGACCTTACCTCTTTCGATTTTTGCCTGCGGGGATGGTTAAAGGCGAAGTCTACAAATAAAAAGTAAACCCAAGAGCCCATTTGAGCGTTCGGGTTATGAATAGCGCAGCCCTCATAAAAGAACGCAAAGACGACCTCAGTAAGGCTACACGTGGTGTTATCAAGAGAAGTCAAACGTGCATTGAAGTTGGTTGGTGAATTTTTGAAAACCAGCTTTGAATGTCCTCATTTGCCTTTGCTTTGGGTTTGTTAGCGTTACGTACTAACAGCTGTATCTCTGTCCGCAATAAAAAGTGGACGCATTTATATGGAATTTTTTTCGTCTGTACTACCACCTGCTAAAATATGTGCTATTCCTCCTGAAACACCCTGTATATGGATATATGTGTGGTGTCTGTTCTTTCGGACATGTCCGAAAGAAAATGCTTCATGGCATTCTGCAACGACCTTCGATCTAGTTGCAGGGGCTGATACAGATTTCAGAGCTGCTTGGCTGTCTGAATAAAAGTAGATGCTACGATTTTTGTAGGGTCTACTCTAATTTTCCTCCGTGCACATGCTGACACAAAAAAAACATGTAATACTATGGCCATCTGCCCTAAAGAGATTCTAGGCAGTACACCAGACTCGGTAATCTGTTTCCGACCTATCAGTAAACCACTATATTATGTCTCCTCCAGGGTGTTGTGGTTCGTTTTTCCACTGCTCCCTGCTTCGAACCGTTACATGGCAAAGTTTATTGAAACAGCTAGTAGTTATTGCCGGCCGGAGTGGCCGAGCGGTTAAAGGCGCTACAGTCTGGAACCGCACGACCGCTACGGTGGCAGGTTCGAATCCTGCCTCGGGCATGGATGTGTGTGATGTCCTTAGGTTAGTTAGGTTTATGTAGTTCTAAATTCTAGGGGACTTATGACCGCAGCAGTTGAGTCCCATAGTGCTCAGAGCCATTTGAACCATTTTTTTTTAGAAGTTATTGTGTAGTTAGTCGGCATTTCCCCAGCCATCGCCTTACTGATTTGGGATTCCGTATGTTCTAACTATATCCAGTTATTTCCTATTTTTAGCCTTTATGTCCCTGCCGCTGCCTCCATTTTAAGCCACAGGTGTAAGGCGGGCATGTCTAGCATAATATCCATTCTAAGAGTGGATGTCCTGCTAATTCCATCTGTTTGTGAAAGCAGGCCAGTCTCTGCACTCCCTAGCAGCCACTTTCTGTTCGACTTTGTTCATATTATAGGTCAATAACTTATTATTGGTCTTTTTGCAGGGATGTATATCCAGTAGGTACTGGGTTTAGACCCCAGTTTACCCTACAGCAGCTTCTAATGCTTATAAGATTATCTTTCGCAGTGGAACATATTCTTTATGTGAGGTGTTCGTAATAGTTTTCCATCCAGGGCTACATCTAGATACACAACAACCCTCTCTAAAGTTTCAGCGAGAAACATAATTTTTCAGTATGTGTGCTGGACATGCTTCCCCATAAATAATACTACACCAATTTTCGTGGGGCTCGTCTTTAAATACTTTTTCACAATGTTCAGTGCACATAGGTTTAACAGCACTAGCAAATTTTCTAAGTCTTACTGTGAATAGATCGTCTAATTATTCTTTTCAAGAGTAGTCTCCCACATCTATGAGTTCATTCACCACTAGGTTCTTCATCTCTAGCCATTACTCGACATCCAGGAAGAGACAGAGAGCATCCAGAAAGGGTAGTGCTTTTTCCACCTTCCCAACAAGTTGGTGAAGAGTTACTTCACATGATTTGCTTCGCAAGTATTATGAGAATGTGGCAGTTCATAGATAAAATTAAGTATTCACAACAACAAAAAATATGTCGGCAGAAAACAAAAACGTGGCATTATGAATTTAGCAGTACCTCAAGGTTTTTGCTTTGACACTAAGGGCTATTAAAAAAAGCAAGACGAATTTTGCTAGAGCGTTGTCTTACGATTCCTTCATTGAATTGTATCTGCCTGCTTGTAGCTCTGCTACAAAACAATTAAAAATCCAGCTTTCGGCGAGGCTCGAAAGGCGAATAGAGGCAGCATGCACCTGACATGCAAGCACGTTACCTACGAGCTAGCGAATAGGCGCGGTGTCTGCTCCTTACTTATTGACCCAGTAAGCGCTATGGCAGATTAACCGCAACATAAGAGGCGACAGTAGTTGTATTTCTCATGTGGAACGACTTTCGTGGACTCAAAAGGATTAACTGATATCCTTATATCGCGCCTCAAGCGAAAATCACTCAGTATTAAATTGAAATGACACGATAATATCAAGTGAATTTAGCAGGATAGTTCTGTGCCATCAAGGAAGGAACTCGTCGGTCACAGAGTTGCCAAACATATTCTGCGCTGTTGCCAAGTTTCAGTTATACCGCCAAGAAGGATACCAGCTGATGTGTTCTGTGAGTGACCTTGGAAGTGGCTATAGCTTCGTTTCAAAGTTGCGGGTGGCAAGGGCCGCAAGATCCACATTATATGTCAATGAGTCTTATTCGTAATTCTGTAATTAGGTTTAGGGGCTAGAGTGCAATTAATTGTAATACATCGATGCACTGAATGCAAACTAAATGTCATAAATTAATAACTGCGGCAATTATTTGTGTTTTACTGACTTAATCGGACAGAAACCTTGAAAGCGTATTCACCAGACGCGATTCACAGTGGTTGAGTTGGCAATGTATACTTGCTGTAAAATATTGTTATTGAGATCACTGTCATTGGCACATCCACCAGAAGACAGGCATGGCCTAGCTTATTGTTGTCAGCTTTCCTGACTGATATTCTGCCTTTGTTCGAAAAGTGAAGACTTAGGGTGAATTCTAACATTCCATATGGCGAAAATTTGATGTTTCTATTCTTCCAGCTCTAACACTCAAATAACAGTTACAATAAGCGGCAGAAAAGCGCCTGTGAATCAACAGTTAATAATGCAATCATAATTAGTGGAATATGGCAAATTCCATCTGCCATCTGATAATTGTGAAAAACTACTTTTTTCATCTTCACAGCACCACAGCATGAACTCTAGGGTTTCGTAGGATACCTATACTTAATTTCGTTGTGATCGTTTTCAATGACAGTACGGGAGGAGCAAAACCATCTGACTTGAGACATACATTTCCAGCGGGATTTGAATCTTTGGCTACAGTTGCAGTAGCACGTTCAGTGAGGTATCAAGAATGTGAGCAATCACTCATTGCTATAGTATAGGCTAGAGCAGAGAGAAGCAGGTTTCCGACAAAGTAACCGATGAGAGACACTGTCGCTGTCACTTAGTAAACAGGAATTGTTCAGAAAATTACAACTATATCTAGTGAAATGAGTAGGTTGATGCAGCTCCAGTCCGGCACTATCACTGAGTAGCCAAACATTTTCCGAATAGCACTTAGGATAAAAATGTGTATGTGTGTGTGTGTGTGTGTGTGTCTGTTCTTTCTGCCATTTCCGAAAGAACAGACACTATGAATCGAAATAGACAGCCTTGTTAATCAATTAAAGATTGAAAGACAGATGTCCAGGCTGTCATGCGCATTAAAATAGAACAACGGCGTCAGATGAAAATTTGCGCCTGACCGGGTTCGAACCCGGATTCGTAGTGTATTTCCTTTCGGACATTCCAGAAAAAACCGCGCATGTGGTATCCGGCAAAGATAGGAATTCGCGCCTGACGAGGAGCGTGCGTAGATAGGTGCTGAAAAGAGGTTGGCTGCTGCGTCCCGACAGTGCCCACCGTCGGAGGTTCGAGTCCTCCCTCCAGCATAGGTGTGTGTGTTGTCCATAGCGTAAGATAGTTTAAGTTAGATTAAGTAGTGTGAAAGTTTAGGGACCGATGACCTAAGCAGCATGGTATCATAAGTTCTGAAAACGAATTTACAAAATTTTAAATCCAAAATACTGCATCTCGGTTCTTACAATAGTGCAATAGGTGCGCACTGGTTAGCTGTAACTGAAGAGAGACTCCAAAATGGCTCTGAGCACTATGCGACTTAACTTCTGAGGTCATCAGTCGCCTAGAACTTAGAACTAATTAAACCTAGCCAACCTAAGGACATCACACACAGCCATGCCTGAGGCAGGATTCGAACCTCCGACCGTAGCGGTCGCTCGGCTCCGGACTGTAGCGCCCAGAACCGCAGGGCCACTCCGGCCGGCGAAGAAGAGAGACTCCAACTCGGATTGTGGTTCAGAGCATATTAACTTAAATTGTGAATATATTTCTGAATGAATGTTTGTTATGTATTTTTCCGACACCCTCTTCACTGTTATAAGTTATGTTCTATAAGGAACGCACGCCATTGGAGGCGGCAATCTGTAATTTATTTTACCTTAATTACTACTTCAATTTTGTTCCACAATTTAAAGGTATATATGGGTGCAAACATGGAATACATGGGAATAATGCAGCTGCTCAGTGACAGGTATGGGGGAGCCATTGAGGCCAGGCCTCGGATCTTCGACCCCTGCCATCTTTGCCTCCGCCTACATGGTGCAGAAAGTCTTCTCAAACTTAAAAAAAAAAATAATAGTGCACTGATCAGCATGTCTGTCTAGTAAGCAGGAGGTCCAGGTTCGAAGCCCAGTCGGTCACAAATATTCATCTGCCGTCTTAGCTGTATTTAAACGCGCTGTGGCAGTGTGGACGTCGGTCCTTCGATATTTAAGTTGCAATACAGGTGATTAGCGAACATTTGTCTTGCCATCAATGTAACGGGACTTCAACGGCATCCAACCCTTAGTCATTGCTTTGTGCCGGCGCTAACCCATGTCATATATATGCGAATCAGATTGTAGTTCAAATTTAATCAAATAACGAATGGTCAGTATACAAGTATGCCGGCCGGGGTGGCCGAGCTGTTCTAGGCGCTACAGTCTGGAACCGCGCGACCGCTACGGACGCAGGTTCGAATCCTGTCTCGGGCATGGATGTGTCTGATGTCATTAGCTTCGTTATGTTTAAGTAGTTCTAAGTTCTAGTGGACTGATGACCTCAGAAGTTAAGTCCCATAGTGCTCAGAGCCATTTGAACCTTTTATGAAGTATACAAGTATGCTTCACAACCTTAAACTGTTTTTTTTTTTTTTTACTTCATGCTAAAATAAAAGTTATGATATGAGAAGAGGAAATGACTGATATGCTTCTCAGGAACTTTAGTTTTTCGTGTTTTTTTCTCACTTCATACTAAAACAAGGGCGTTACTTTGAGAAGAGAAAATGAAATATACGCTTCCAAGACATAATATTTCCTTGTGTGCTACTACTGCATACATGAAAGCCCTGCAGTTAATTTTTGTATGTTGGATAAATTTTGATATCACCTCACATTCCTTTGTGAGAAGGTTGCTATTTTCTTGGGATTCAAATAGAGTGGACATTTCATAGCTGGTTAATATTCTGATGACTAATGACATGATACCCGTTGCAATTGCTCCATGGCACCTGTGAGTAGGGTCTCACGTTGGTTACTATAAGAACATGAAGGCAGTGATATCCGCTCACTGCAGTCAGAGCCAAGGTGATTTCTTTCTGTTTATGGCGAAGCGTCTGCTGCAGTGTCCACGCTCAGCCAACATCAACAGATCGCGGCGGCATTGGGCATTGGGCACTTGTCGCGAGCCTCGGCAACAAGAGCGCACTGTCTCTGCTAATGATATTATGGAGTTAATACATCTTACTTAACGTAACATAATATGCAGGCCGTGGGTTGGGTAAAAATTCGGGTTGTAACTTCCCATCGCATTAAAATACTTTACAGTCATATTTGATGCAATATTTATTGTTGGTTGTCTATCTAATGTTAATAGTATTGATTCAGATTGTGCGTGAACACGAAAACACACACAGACACACACACACACACACACACACACACACACACACAAACAGTAATTGATTCCAGTGAGGGTGACAACTACTGTGTGTTGAACAACACATGCACCAGTCAATTCCTCAGTTGGCGTCGAGTGGATGATATTTTTCGATTACCTTGCATTGCAAGAATTGTAAGGAGGAGATTGAAAGTAAATGGACTTGTATCTAAACAACTGCGACTAAGCAATGCTTGACCGACTATCAGATAATTGTCCACATGGGTTTTGTGGACGAGTATACTTTTAGTAACCAACCCACCCACGATCATCACCAAAGATTTCTCGAAGGCGTAGGGGCATTTATTTCATTAAGTCGTCGACAGTGTAGCGTGATGATTTACTTCCCACCATACGTTTTCTATATTCGTTCAAAGGTCGCTTGCATTTGTAGGTCCATATGGCAATGACCTTGTTACCTCTGCCCACATATTCCCTATCTGGTTGATGTACGGTGATCGTGGAACAAACGGCAACAGCTTTAACCTCTCTTGGCCCTGAAACTAATCTCGCACTGCTCTACTACGATGGATGGGGCTCTGCTCCTGTAAATAAACTGTTATCTCGTTCGTTCATATATTTATATTTAAATAACATATTAGTAATAAGCACATTGTATTATTATTTTCCACAATGTTTAAGAATTCAGGCCGTGTCGTAAATAAGTGATCTGGATTCAACCGTCCGATTAAGAATGCGGTTTACCCAGTCTATCAAATGATGAGAGTCGTATTCGGATATCCACATTACGCCTGACTGGCTGATTCCGATTAGAACGATCTGGTATCGAAATGAAATTGCAGAAATCGGATAATTTGAACGTCTGTATTGCAACAATGCTGCGCACATTAATTCCTATGATGGAGTAACAGATAGCAACTGCCCAAGAAAAAGCGAGAAATATGTCTACTAGCAGCCATGTAACGTAATTATAACCCATATTTATGTGATGGAAATACTGATTCGAACAATGCACATCTATTTCAGTGGTGGGAATATGCACCATATTACCGTATTGGATTTGCTGATGATATAATGACAATAATAATAACAATAATAATAATAATAATATAATAATAATATGGCTTTTGGAACAGACAAATGTAAGAAAAATAGCATAGTCAAGGGAAATCACACTAAACCAGAAGATTACATATTGAATGGAGATAGAAGCGATGGAAAAAACAGATGCCTATAAATATCTACGATACAGACAAAAAATAGGAATAGATAATACAAATATTAAAGAAGAACTAAAAGAAAAATATAGACAAAGACTAACAAAAATACTGAAAACAGAATTGACAGCAAGAAACAAGACAAAAACTATAAATACTTATGCTATACCAATACTGACCTACTCATTTGGAAGAGTGAAATGGAGTAACACAGACCTAGAAGCACTCAATACACTTACACGCTCACAATGCCATAAATATAGAATACATCACATACATTCAGCAACAGAAAGATTCACATTAAGCAGAAAGGAAGGAGGAAGGGGATTCATCGACATAAAAAACCTACATTATGGACAGGTAGACAATTTAAGAAAATTCTTTCTAGAACGAGCAGAAACTAGCAAAATACACAAAGCAATCACTCATATAAATACATCGGCTACACCACTGCAATTTCATAACCACTTCTACAACTCTTTAGATCACATAACATCAACAGATACGAAGAAAGTAAATTGGAAAAAGAAAACACTACATGGCAAGCACCCATATCATCTAACACAGCCACACATCGATCAAGAGGCATCCAACACATGGCTAAGAAAAGGCAATATATACAGAGAGACGGAAGGATTCATGATTGCAATACAGGATCAAACAATAAACACCAGATATTACAGCAAGCATATTATTAAAGATCCCAATACCACAACAGATAAATGCAGACTTTGCAAACAACAAATAGAAACAGTAAATCACATCACAAGTGGATGTACAATACTAGCAAATACAGAATACCCCAGAAGACATAACAATGTAGCAAAAATAATACATCAAAAACTTGCCATAAAACATAAACTAATAAAACAACACGTTCCCACATACAAGTATGCACCACAGAATGTACTGGAGAATGATGAATACAAATTATACTGGAACAGAACCATTATAACAGATAAAACAACACCACATAACAAACCTGACATCATACACACCAATCAAAAGGAGAAATTAACGCAACTAATCGAAATATCCATACCCAATACAACAAATATACAGAAGAAAACAGGAGAAAAAATTGAAAAATACATCCAATTGGCTGAGGAAGTCAAGGACATATGGCATCAGGATAAAGTTGACGTTATACCGATTATACTATCAACTACAGGAGTCATTCCACACAATATCCACCAGTACATCAATGCAATACAGCTACATCCAAACGTATATATACAACTACAGAAATCCGTAATTATTGATACGTGTTCAATAACCCGAAAGTTTCTAAATACAATGTAACATATACCATACAGTTAAAAGGAAGTCACGCTTGATGAAGGTCCGCGTCACTTTCCATTTTTAACCAGACCTAAGGTCTGAGAAAGATAGAAATAATAATAATAATCCCGTGAGGCCGATAGGGGAATCCCTCCCCCATACGGGTGGTACCGAGGAAATCAAATACTTAGGGTGCGCCAAATACTAACACAATCCTTAACGGCTACTCAATCCGTTGAACCCTAAATCCACGCACGTCTGAGTCAAAACCACCGCTACTCTGGTCACCGTCTGTTAGCTCAATGAGCTTGGCTGAAAATATTTGCTTCCAAAGGCTTCAACACCCTCTGGTCGTGTCCAGTCCTGGAATCACCGAGGCCAAACCAATGAAACACAAGCAAACATGAACTGTGCAAACTGTCGACAGGCGGCATTTGGAATTTCGGATTCTGGGGAGGCCAGGTTAGCACGGCAGAGAATATTGAAGGTCTCTTGTAAATTTCCCTACAAGCAGAAAACATGCATTTGAAAACTACATGCCGCGCGGGATTAGCCGAGCGGTCTGGGGCGCAGCAGTCGTGGACTGTTCGGCTGGTCCCGGCGGAGGTTCGAGTCCTCCCTCGGGAATGGGTGTGTGTGTGTTTGTCCTTAGGATAATTTGGGTTAAGTAGTGTGTAAGCTTAGGGACTGATGACCTTAGCAGTTAAGTCCCAGAAGATTTCACACACATAAGAACGTTTTTTTTTATAACAAAACATCGATACATTGATCCAAATACGAAAACTAAATGATCTCGCGTAATAAATCGACCGACAAATATATCATTGCTCTTCAAGAACCACGACTAAGTGACAATGAAACCTTGCATCACGGAAACCATTTCATCTTCAAGAGCAAAATGCAACAAAATGTAGCGAAAGGCGTACCAATCTTGGCCATGGCATTTCTCGAACACAGATCTATCATCAGTTCTGTCAAAGAAATCACACTCGTCAACAATCGACTTATGACTATGCTCGTTCAGAGCCCCATTAAAAAATAAACACTCATCAATGCAAATGGCCCCACCAACATGGAAAATAAGAAAAACACCAAAAATGTCGAAAAATTCTGGAACACACTCGAAAATACTATGAGCAAAATTCATCAAGATGACGTGAAAATACTAAAGGGAGACTTCAACTCTCTATTTGGGACAGAAAAGCCCTGTAGAAAAATCATTGGTAGAAATTCAACACACCGAAACGTTTAGACCAACGGCACACGTCTGACTGGTATTTGCCATAATTCAGCCACAAAAGGATGTCTTCCCACTATAGGAAAAGACCATTTCTCAGGTAACATGCTGAGAGCCAGATTTTTTTATTCTTTTGTAGTAGAGCTACAAGCAGGCAGATACAAACTCAATAAGTGAATCGTAAGATAACGCTCGAGCAAAATTCGGCTTGCTACTTACAGTAACCCTTACTGTCAGATTGGAAACCATACGGTACTGCCAATTTCATAATACCAATTTTTTGTTTTCTGCCGACATATTTTTTGTTTTTGTGAATACATAATTTATTCTATGAAATGCCACATTTTCATAATACTTGCGAATCATACAGGAAATGAGGTAAATACAGATCTTTTCGAAGTCAAAAGTCGGTAATATCCTACTAGTTCGTGTTAAAATAAGATCAATCGTCTTACAGACACTTAATGCTTCGCTACAGTCTGGAACCGCGCGACCACTACGGTTGCAGGTTCGAATCCTGCCTCGGGCATGGATGTGTGTGATGTCTTTAGGTTAGTTAGATTTAACTAGTTCTAAGTTCTAGGGGTCTGATGACCTCAGAAGTTAAGTCCCATAGTGCTCAGAGACCTTTGAACCATTTTTGAACTTAATGCTTTATTAAGAGAGACTGCCGTCATGATGTTTCTGTAGTAAGCTGAATTTAATTTGTATTAGTAAACTGAATACTTTATTTGCATTTTACAATAGTTTACTAAACGCAACAGTAATCTTCAAAGTGAAATTAATCAGCAGCTGAATTTTCTGTCACGATATCTACGACAATGTTACAATGCAACAGTTGTTTACAAATTCTACACCAGTAGAAACCTTCTTGTTTTAACGATGTCATTAAACCATGATAGTTTTACGAGTATTTTCGTCTAGAAGTGAATTGTCTTGACGGTTTATCGATCAAGAGTGGGTGAGGTAAAATTTTTCGAATATATGACGAGAGGGACTAGTGCTTGAGAGAGGACTTCCCTGTCCGAGAGACGACTTTCCTATCAATCTCCTGGATAGTTTTGTTTCTCAAATAAACAGAGTGAGTTGTCATGCAGTAGCACAGGTGATGTAGTTTTGTTGCTCGACTTTCTTACACTGCGACCGAAAGGTGTCTCAGTTGTTGACAACAAATTCCAGCTGTGTTGCACACACCCCTTGGGGCAGAATTCGTAGTCCAAAACGCACTTATGGAGCTATCACATGTGTAATATTATGTTCTCACTACTCTTTTCTCTAGTCTACGTGTTTTGGTGGGACTGAGCCTTTAATTTCTTCTTAGGAAGTTAACGATAAAGGCATCATAACACGTCACCAGTAACGGTACTGCAAAGGAATGCTCTATGAGCGACCTGATGACGTTCAATAATAGTCACTCCGTTGATATTTGTTGTTTCGAATTAGAGCATGCAGTACTCCTACACCAGACTTCTGAACTTTGTCTGTTGAATGCAAATGTCGCATGATGGTAAAATGTCACATATATCAGTAGTCGAGACTTCCTTAATGTGGAAAATCATTCATGCCAGAACGATCTTTGTTGAAACAAAAATATCTTTTTCTGACATATTTTTCTCAAAAGCAGTCGCTCCACGCACAGTTCAAATCATTCTAGCTGCCTCCTCTACATTCATCCCTCTGTTATACCAAAAGTAAACGTTGTGTTGCAGATGGTACACCTTTTTCCACTTGCGATTCAATTTTACAATGCTTAACTGTAGTTCATGATTTTCAAGTATGCAAAATCCAATGCTTAACTGCAAGATGATAACTAGAACTTCAAATTCTAAAATGGCATTGATACATACACTGACAGCGTGGCGCCGCCTTCACATGGGCGGCACCGGATTTCAGGCGGCGGGTGGCGTCTGGTCGGTGGCCGGTAGCCGCTGCAGCACGAGGAAACGCTTGAGCGTAAGCTGTTATAATCGCGACGCAGCCACGAGCTGTCCTGCGGAATTGTTTATGGAATACTTGTTATTGCGGGTGGGTAGAATGTTAAGCGAATTGTCTACGATGTTCAATCAGACTCATAACTTTAGACCAAAATGTGTTAAAAAAAAAACAGTTGGACGCGAACATGCGACTGTAAGTTTAGAATGCTCTACGATTACTGTAAGACCACGGGCTCACTCCATCCATATTAACTCGGAAGTAGACAACAGTTCCGCATCTTACAGTGTTGCCATATTGTGCAGATGGCCGGACTTAGAGTTGTCAGGAGCGGTCAGTTTTATTGGCCACCTTAAGTGAACGACTCGGACTTAGTCTCTGTGGCGGCCGGCCGGCGGTCAGTTTTTATGTCTAAGACTGTACATGTGTAAAAAGGTAAGGAATAATGAGTAGTGGTTAGGGACTCTGACTTGTGAAAAAGGATGTTGGAAACCAAGAATCGTACTTTAAGAGTTACGAAATGTGTGTAAATGTCTGAATGTATCACAATTCCGGCGAAAATTTTTTGGACACTGTTGTATTTAAAGGATTTTGTTTCTACAGATTTGCAAAGGAAATTCTCGACCTGTGAAATTTTTTATATGAGACTGCCACTGCTGTCGTAAATATTTCAGTAAAGAAGGTAGATGACTTTGACATAATGTGCTGTGGAGGCCCATCTGAGTGACAGTCATCTGGAAAAAAAGCCATTAGTGTGTGCCCTTCAGAGGCACAGGTGGAGAAAAAAGAGGCCATTAGCCTCACTATTGACATTCCTTTGTAGTAAGCATCGCAAATACGACACGCTCAAACTTGAAAACATATGATTACTCTTTGGAGCTCTTAATTTATGATATTTACTAATATGCCTATTGAAATGATGAGAAACATTTTACATCTATTGTCTTTCTAGTTGAGTGATTGCGCGTTTTGTTTAATATCTAGTTTCTAGCTGCACTGCAGCATTGGTTAAAATAAAATTTAATAAATGTATTAATGTAAATATTTTCTGTCTACAGATCCAGTAAATAATAATTTTATGATTTACTTCCAAAAGAACGAGGGAACACAAAAGACATTTCCCTTCACAGGAATTGCATACATAATTTTTGTTGATGACTGGGTAACTTGTTTAGTTGTGTAAGTTAAGGTGATGCATCACTGTAGTGTTAAGATCTGACATAGGTATTAGACATTTCATATCTTTACTGTAATATTTTTTCTGCTTGAACTTTGTCATGTTTAGATATAAGTTACAGCATTTGCTGCTGCTGTTTGCCAGGCATAGTGGTACTGAATTTCACTTTGTATTACTCTGTTAAGCCAGTTTTACTACTGATTTATTCTTCTTGTTGATGCAAATTGGCTCATAGCAGTTGTAATGTTGCATTTGCTCTGCTAATTTAGATTTACTGCTGCTTGCTTTGCCAATTTGCATTTTGTTGTCATTGCTGTTTGTGTTAATTGTTTTGTACTGATGCATTGCCTGTCCCTTAGTATATATATCTGAGCTCAGTAGACTTAAGTTAGCTTAAGATGGGGTAGACTATATAAGAGAATGAGTTATGATGAATTGGAAGAAATGCATTGAGAAGCTATAAGAAAGTGGTTTGGCCAAAAAAGTAGTGTACAGTGGAGAAAAACTATTTTTGAAAGAGGATGTGAACAGAATACAGAAAGCATGCTTGAATAGGATTTTTTTGGTGGAAACAGATGTTGAAATAAGAGGAATGATCTATGTAATGAAGTTTTGGGTTGGACTGCAGTATCAAATGTTACACTGAAAACAAACCCTGTCCTTTCCTCCTGTGTTATTCTGCTATATGTTTGTGTACTCTTGTGTATTTCTGTTTTTCCTGTCTTTATGTGTTTAGCTAATAAGATTTTTGTTGTAGAATTTTTCTAATACTTAGCTACATTCACTATGATGGGGAATACTGTTATCCTCAAATATAATTTGCATTAATAATATGTTATTTACTTTGTAAAGATGTTTAGACATTATTTATTCTGTTTTGTTTTAATGCTCATGTGTGAAATTAATGTTTCGAAAACTATTCCCATTATTTTATATATTTACTTATGTCATAATTCCTGTAACACTGATGTATATGTTTATTTCTATTCTTTTGTAAAGCCTGTGTTACTACAAATGTTATCTGTATTGTTATGTTCTTTAATTATGTATTTTGTACCTTTGTAATTGTATTCTTATGTTGTACATTTATAATTGTATAGACACCAGTTCTTCAAATTAAGTTACATTTCACTGCACACGTTTCTGTTGGTCATAGTAATGCACAATATGTGAGAAGTTGGAACTGTTAGTGTTTGCACGTGTGTTAATAATTCAGCAAGGGACTGGATAACAGCATTGCTGGTTCTAAGGACATTTCAAAAAAAAAAAAAAAAACTTTTGTGAGTGCACAAGTGGTGGTTCATGGACTTGCTATATTGTCTGCAAGACTCTTCGATGGTGATTGTGCACCTGCACAGTCACAACAGATGGCTGCTGGCCATCTCTATGAGGACTATGGTGGGTCTGCATCTTTGATGGCCCACCAATACCATTATTTCTGCAAGGACTAAAGTGGGTCTGCATCTTTGATTGCCCACTAATACCATTATTTGTACAAGGACTACAGTGGGTCTGCATCTTTGATGGCCCACCAATACCATTATTTCTACAAGGACTACAGTGGGTCTACATCTTTGATGACTCACCAATACAATTATTTCTACAAGGACTGCAGTGGTTCTGCAGCTCTGGTGGCCCACCAATACCGTAATCTCTGACAGGACTACAGTGGTCTGCTCTGTGATGACCTACCTACCGATATTCTTCAAAACTTCGAATGCTGTGCTGTGGGTTTGCTCTGTTGTGGCCCATTAGCTGTCTGCATGTCAAGAGTCGGCACTGTCTTTCCGTTGGAAGGACAACACAACTTCTTCAAGACTGCATGGAAATCCACTACTTCCGTGTGCTTTCTCTTTTTCTGCTCAGACTTTGAGAAAAAACAAGCACTGCAATTTTACTGTGATGAATGATCAGGACTGTAATTGTGGACTGAGAAAATTTTAGCTTTTGACCAACGTTGTATCAATAAGTGTGTACATTTGATTTCTTTGTTATTGTAATTGTAAAAATTTTTAACAAATATGTATTGGCCAGTGCCCAAAACAATTTCTAAAATTTTTTGTGGGGAGCATGGGGGCTATGTAAGTAGGCTGTTTAGGTTTCTATATCGGTAACGCCACGTAGCGCTCTGTATGAAAATCACTGGCTGTGCTGTGTGCAGTCTGTGGCCGGTTTGTATTGTTGTTGGCTATTGTAGTGTTGGGCAGTTGGCTGTTAACAGCGCGTAGCGTTGCGCAGTTGGAGGTGAGCCGCCAGCACTGGTGGCTGTGGGGAAGTGAGATGGCGGATTTTTGAGAGCGGATGATCTGGACGTGTGTCCATCAGATACAGTACATTTGTAAGAATGGATGTCATGAACTGCTATATATATTATGACTTTTGAACACTATTAAGGTAAATACATTGTTTGTTCTCTATCAAAATCTTTCTTTTGCTAACTATGTCTATCAGTAGTTAGTGCCTACAATAGTTTGAATCTTTTATTTAGCTGGCAGTAGTGGCGCTCGCTGTATTGCAGTAGTTCGAGTAACGAAGATTTTTGTGAGGTAAGTGATTTGTGAAAGGTGTAGGTTAATGTTAGTCAGGGCCATTCCTTTGTAGGGATTATTGAAAGTCAGATTGCGTTGCGCTAAAAAATATTGTGTGTCAGTTTAGTGTTGATCAAAATAGGTAAAGAGCGAAATGTCTGAGTACAGTACTGCTCAGCTGTTAGAAAATCAAATAACATAAGGGGTTTACAAGCACAGTAATTTATAATTTTTCTAAGGGGACGTTTCATATTGTATAACGTGTGGATGATAAGACCATACTTCATCTGTAATGCACCATCTTGTACCCCGAAACAGAGGAAGGAGAGATGGGAATAACTCTGTAAGAGAGAACTATTTAAGGACAGAGCAAGGATGGTCTAAGAATGATCAAATTAGAAGTTCCCTCCTCACTTCTGCAGACCCCAAGTGTAATATTATAACCACACCTGACAAAAACATTTTTTGACCTAGGAGAGGTCACGCTAGTACCGTGACGCACAGATCCTAGGTTTGGTAATGGTTAGTTCGGCGATGTAGAGATTCTGCAAGTTTCTTCATGTATGAGAAACAGAGCTGGAAGCGCTCATTGATGGTGGGGATGTTGCTTGCTGCGTTTTACCCACTATTCCAGACAGTGGATCAAGACCGGGGGTTTTATTGGGACAGTCGAAGTACAGTAGGCTGCCATAGTGCACATGAGTTCTGGGGAACACGCGGGCTGCCATGTGTTTACACATGGATGACGGGGTTGTCCACAGCAAATCTTCATGAAAAAAGTGCACACTTGGTCAATCAGAATGTTAAATATCACGGTTCATATTCACGGTAATCTGAATGATTGGGCCCATGGAACGAAAAACACTTTGGAAACATCTCAGGACAACCGTCAGCCTGATGTTCCTAACACACTGGACCATCATGCTTCCATGATTTGAAAAGAGGCGGAACTTCAACTCTTCAGACCACATTACATGCTTCCAGTCAGCTTTTGTCTAGTTTCTGTGTGTTTTTAACTCGTAGCTTTATAAGCCTCTGTGAGCATTGGTCTGTTTCGAGGTGCCCGGCTTCAAATGTCCACTGTATGCAGTTCTTTTCTTCGATCGGAATGTGACTGAGATTGACCTGCATTCATTGAAGAAAATTCCTCCTGGGTTTGAAACCGCCTGTTTTTGACAAAGCGTGTCATACATCTCTCGGTCCTCCCAATTTCCTCACGCCTGTGTGGTAAAGCGCACCTTGTAGACACCATGGACATTCTGCATTGATACACCAACGAATCTGGCAACTTCATTCAGTGTGTGGTCAGGGGCACGTCTAAACACTACAGTTCTCTTTTGACGGAGTGTCACGTCGCCAAGTAGACCCATCGTATAGCACAGATCCCATACACATCACGTCAGCGTAAGAGGATCACACGACCACTGAGATCTCAGCGAACACCCCAGGATACGACAACAACTTAACGGGTGGGAGGAAGGTGCAGGCTGAGTTTACGGAATTGTTATTTCAGAATAGTTAGTTAACAAGATATACTCAAAACATCAATAGCATGTAAATCAACTGTAACTGTTTGAAATTGATTTCAGAAAGGCCGTCTGTACAATAACAGTTTTTTCCAGGACAAGTAATATCTCTTTCAAATTACAAGTTCAACATTTGTAACAATAGAATTCGAGAGCCCTTGCGCACCCGTAAAATTTCAACCAGGCAAATGTAACTTCTGTACCATGACAGAAAGAGCATTACCATAACAATTAGAGAACCACTCATTAGATAGTAAACTTCAAACAAGGAATTTGGCCCTTGTTTGGAAAAAATTTACAAGTTCAGATTACAATTAAAACAACTTGAGGGTGCTTTTGGCGCTAGCAGTTTACAAACCGAAGCATAACCTTTGTTTTCTAAAAAAAATTTTACAAGTTCAGCATTTCACGAAAAAAAGCCCTTTGACATTAGCAACTTTTCAAACAGGATGGTAATAACATTCAGAATTTTACAAAAAATGGTTCAAATGGCTCTGAGCACTATGGGACTTAGCGTCGCAGGTCATCAGTCCCCTAGAACTTAGAACTACTTAAACCTAACTAACCTAAGGACATCACACACATCCATGCCCGAGGCAGGTTCAAATGGCTCTGAGCTTTATGGGACTTAACTTCTAAGGTCATCAGTCCCCTAGAACTTAGAACTACTTAAACCGAACTAACCTAAGGACATCACACACATCCATGACCGAGGCAGCATTGGAACCTGCGACCGTAGCGGTCGCGCTGTTCCAGACTTTAGCGCCTAGAACCGCTCGGCCACCCCAGTCGGCCCCGCGGCAGGATTCGAACCAGCGACCGTAGCGGTCGCGCGGTTCCGGACTGAAGCGCCTATAACCACTCGGCCACCAGCAGCCGGCAGACTTTTACAAGTACAGCATAGCACAATATTTTAAAATTTACAAGTTAAGGATTACGATAAAAGATTTCAAGAGCCCTTTGGGCACTAACAATTTTGGAACAGAAGGGTAGCAACGATTTTAAAATTTACAGCAAATCACAATTAAGGATTGAAAGATTTTCAAACAAAGCAAACGTTAAGACAGCAATAACAGGACAAAGCCGGGTTGGCGGATTTAAGGCTTGGCTAGGATGGTTTAGGGTAGTGAACACTTTGATTTAAACTTAAGTCCGAATAACATAAAGATTAAGAACTTAACTCATAGAGAAAGCCGCAGCAAGCGAGGAGACCGCGCCGTCTCAGAGGCTACAGCAAGACAGGGGGCGGAACACCACGCCGCACACACGTAGACAGCCGACGTGGGTGGACTAGCAACGCCCGGTGAATCGGTGGGTAGTGGATAACACGCCGGGCCAACGTCACCAACACCAGGAACAATTCAGGAAGCCGAGGGCAAACAAACATATACTTCATGCAAGACCGAGGATCGAAATAAGCAAATTCTCAAGTCTCGAGACAAGAATACAAAATGCAAATTAATTTGATTAAACGGCCAACTGTTAACAAGACCCCCAAAACACCAATGCACTTCAAGTAAATTTATAAGTGGCAAGAAATGCTTCAGCGCTAATACCTAAGCACAAGATCACAGTAGTAACAAAATCTGCAACAGTAAACAACAAACTGCGTCTTTTAGTGCTGGATCTCGCCAAGACCTTCCAGCGTGCATGTAGAAAACGAGCCAACATTCATCCAGCCGCTGGTGTTTGCTTATCACGACGATGGCTGACGTTACAATTCATCGACAAGTCTGGCAAGCAAGAACCTGCCACCTTAAAGGTCAGGCTCGATGTTCGACCTCAGTGGTCACTAATGTATGTGATGCCCTAGAATGTATTACAACCAAATTAATTTCAGACCCAAGCAATAATGATAAAGATCACCGAAATGCCGAACAAACTACAATGAATAGGAAAACACAGTTTAAATACACTCAGAAATGTCACACAGAGAGGGGGCGGGGGAGAATTTAGTAGCATGAGGAGGGAGAAGAGCGGCCAAAATCGGCCCAACGGGAGCAAGTCCAGCACCAGAGCACAAGTGCGAAAATCCGTTAACAGAAGTACGTTACCCAAAATAAGGTAGGACGGGCGATTTACAGAGAAAATCAACGGGATCACGACGCCCTCATCAGCAGATGGTAACTCCCAAATTGTGATAGTAAATCGGGCGCAACAGCACAGATCCCAACACTCCACACCAATACGGCCCCTTACAAGTAGCCGCCCACTTGGACATTCGACTGCCGACCGGGCCCCGAAGTGGCACACTCACCGTTCGGCACACGTTCCTCCCTCTCGCTGTCCCACGTCCGTCAACAACCTCCTCCAGTCCCCTGTAACCACGAAAGAGCCAACTAAAAGAGGATTGCGCCAGTAAGAAAAGATGTAACAGCTCCGAAAAGGGTCGACATGGCTCAGCCACATTCAGCATCTGCAGTGCACCAAAGCGACCGGTCTGCTCTGTTAAGGGGAGCCGGAGGTGCCTATGTTGCCCATGTTAAAATCACTAAGTTTGAGGAACATTTATGAATAAACTACAAAACAGAAAAATTTTAAGTTTTTTTTACATATAGAGTGGTCTAGTATTGTAGAGATTTTGGAGTATCTTTTCTAGTTTCCTTCCCATTATTTTTTTTATTAATGACCCAATTTTTTTTACAAATAATTGCTTTGCTATGTAAGTTTGACCACTAGGAGTGCTGTAGAAAAATTTCATCTCTCTAGCTTGAGTGGATTTTGAGAAAATGTTCCTTATGTTCGAAAAATTCTAATTTACGGGAAATGGCTATCAAAGTTTCTCAATACATTCCTGCACTATAGGATGGATTATCAGGGTCCTCTTCTTCATCCTCCAAAAGCTTCTTCTTCTGTCTTCTTTTCTGGCCTGTTGTTCCATCATACTTCATATGCCTTTCTCTTCTTTCTGCTCCTCTTATCCTTTCTCTGTCAATATTTCTTAGTGCTCGTACAGTGTTCACCCTAGCTGTAAATCCTAATGCCTTCAGAATTTCACACTTCACACTGTTCCCTTGGTTGTAGGTTGCTATTGCATCATAAATGCCAAAGTGCAGTGTTTTTATGCTTACAAACACCCTTTTAGGAATCACTTTCCAAATCAAATTGTTTACGCTCTCATTAGGATTCTGTGTCTTTCTGTGTAGACATTTGTGTAACAATTCTGGCTGTGCTAAGTCATGAAAAATATCATCACTGTCATTAACATATTCACGAAATCTGTCACTTCCACCAGTCAGCTTCTTGCTAGAAGATGTCACAGGGCTATGGCCGGCCATGTGTTGCTTAGCAGAAGAACGCACTGTTTCAGTAATTGTAGTATCGCAACTTGGTATTAGTGTTAATTTTCTTTTACCTACGTTCTTCCTCTTCTTATATACACGGTTACTAAAACGTGGCATCGTAACCAGAACAACGCTTTACACAAGAAGTATAATACTACCAACAACAGGCGCAACACTGAACTAATTCGAAATGGTAAACAGCAGAGAGACGATGTTCTGCGCTCTTAGCGCTTCATTTGTCACAGAAAACAATGTAGCCAACCCTTGCACACTCGCTGTATGCGTAACATACGGCGCTGTATGCGTAACAGGCCGAGAAAATCCCAAGCAGTTCGCCAGGAAGTCACGAGAGGGTGTTAGATGCATTCAGCGCCATTTTCTCTGCAGGCGTGGGGGAAAATGGTAATAACTCCACCTCCAGGGGGAGTAGAACAATAATTCAAAGTTTAAATTAAAGAGGTATGTTCCAATTAATTTTTGGTAGCAAAAAAAATCGTAATTTTTTGGATTTGACCACATTCGGCTCCCCTTAAGGGAACGATTAACCTTTCCTTCGGTGTGCTTGTACCCTGACCATTTACGTTAATGTGACTACCTGTCAAAAGCCTGAGTAACCAACTTTTGCGGTGCGGACCGCTGTGAGACGTCCAGAAAGAGAATCACTGAGGTTTTGGAAGACACCGATGGATGTGGATCCACGCTGACTCTAGGGCCAAGGACAGCTGCGTTTGGTTTCTGGTCTGAGGATCCATGGCGCAAGCAGCCTGATCGAGGTGGTCCCACACATTCTCGATTGGTTTTAGGCTCGGGGAGTTTGGTGGCCAGGGGTGTACGATAAGCACATCTCGGTGCTCTTCGAACCACGCCCGTACCCTGCAAGCTAAGTGACACAACGTATTACCCTGGTGCTTGATGTCATCGTCCCGAAGAAAAGAAACTCCATATAAGAGTGGACATGGTCACCAAGGATAGATGATTCATTCCCACTTCCAGAATGATGAGATCACCCAGGGGATGCCACGAAAACATTCCCTAGACCCAAACGCTCCCTCCTCCGGTTTGGACACTTCCGGTGATTATTGCAGCGTGCTTGCATTCAGGAGTTTCACGTCGATGGAGCATTATACGTGATTTATCTGAAAGGACCATCTGTCGCCATTCGGTGGAGTCCAGTTGCGGTAACGGCGTGCGAATTCCAATCTTCGCCGCCGACGAGCGGCAATCAACATGGGTGATCCAGGCGCCTGCTTCGGAGGCCCATAGGCGGCAATAGTAGCTGAAGATATCCTGTTGGTAGCCCTTGGTTCATCTGGGCGGTCAGCTGCTCAACAGTTGCAAGTCTGTTCGCCCTTACACGTTGGTGGCACGCGACCAGAATACAGATTTAGCCGTTTCGGAACTGTCTCCACATTTGACTCTCCACATTTGACCCGAAAACCAATGATCATGCCCTTTTGGACGTCAGATAAACAGATCCTTTTCCGCATTACTGCAATGACTGCATTGTACAGCCCCCCCCCCCCCCCCTTCGATATACTTTTCTTTGTATATCCTCAGCTGCTATTGCTGATGCCTGCTTTCAGTGAATGGAAACGCGCCACCTGCCGTCTGTAAGTGGTTATTGCAGGCTGACGTCGAACATACTCGTTGGTCACATTAATCTGACTGGATTGTATATAATGCATTATGTATAAGTCTAGCGAACTCACAAAAGTCATATCAAGGTGAACTAACACAAACACCTGTGCTTTTATTAGGTCTACAACTTTGTTTCAGCCGGTTTGTAATAGACGACAGTTGTGGCAAGTGGGGTTCAGGTGGTTGGTCGTAGGTGTAACACAATAAGCCTAGGCATCTGCAAACACAATGCCATAAAAATGTCGATTTGTGATTGCATCATGAGGTTATTCTCGATTAAATACGTCAACTTACGTACCCATTTCTTGCCATTTGCGGGAAGTTTTAATTTTCTGCTTTAACATGAAGAAATCTGCGGCTGTGGCTCTTAAAATGCTGGGTAAGACCAATGGTGAGGGAACTATTAGTGGAAGAACGTGGAGAGAATGTTTTCAACGCCTTAAGGACGATGATTTTGATGTCGAAGACCGGCATGGCGGTGGAAGACGGAATGTTTTCGTAGCTACTGAAACAGACGAAGACAGTTATAGGACATTATTATTTAAAGCAATTGATGCGTTCGAGCCCACACAAACGACCGCAATATAGTAATAGACACGTTAAAGTAATTTTGCAACAGGTCAGTGTTCGATCCTGTGTCGCAAAACCCGCCAAAATCTATATGGAAACGTTGAAATGAGAAGTACTATCCCTCCCGTCGTGTTCCCCATACGTTGCTCTCTCTGACTACCACCTTTTTCGATCAGAGGCATATAGTCTGGTTGACCAGCACTTCCGATCATATGAACAAGTGGAAAATTGAATCGATTCATGGATGCCTACAAAAGACGCCCAGTTCTTCTGCCACGGGATTCGTGTGCTATACGAAAGATGGGAGAAAGTAGTGGCCAGCGATGGGCAATACTATGAATCATATTTTTTTTTGTAAGTTTTTCACGATAGAGCCCCGAACTTCGAGAAAAAACGGCGGAAGCAAAGTTTTAGACCTAGTAGTTTTTATGACCAGAAAATAGGAGAGGGGGGGGGGGAGAGCAGTACATACAAATTATGTTTTTTAACACCGAGACGAAAATCTACCTTATACGTGTTTGCAGCATCAGCGCCTCTATCTGTAATTTGGTGACGGAGTATACATTGGTACTAGAACAATAAATAAAGTGTTACGTTATCAACAACATCTCACGACTTGTCCCGTAAAAATATAGCTATTTCTGCCAATCATGTTTGCTGATTCTTCAATCGGTTCTTGGAAGAACGACATTGCAGTTATTTAAAAGCACCATATTGCTTATGGTCTACAAGATTAATTTGTTGAGTTAACCGGATTTCGTCTTATAAGGGCATCATTAGACTTTAACTAACTATCGTCGCCGAAGAATTACAATGCTTACTCCCTTTGGACTTATTTATCGTTAAAGTAGAGTGGATCGTATTTGTAGGCCACAAACAAAACAGAAAAAAAAGAAAAAAAAACCTAACCTAGATGTGTAGCCCGTGACAACATTCCTCTGGTAAACCTTAGTACGCTCTCGTTCATTGTTCAGCCTCATTGTCACACTTCTTTTCTGCAGACTGTCTGTGGCAGACGTTTTTGCCTTGCCACGCAAAGAATCTTTTTGCACCTACATTTGGTTCAAGGAAAGTGGAGATGTGAAAGTTGAGATGTCTGCTGTGCTACTAAAAAACTTTATGTAAACGAATTAAAGCTGCTTCCCTTGATCAAGTAGCTTTCATAAAAACGTTTTAATTTTCGCATAAAAACTAAAGCCCACGGAGTTTGGATTTGCATTTTTTTTGCCGTTTTCCTCAAACGACTGTTTACAGTACTTGAAACAAGTCACTGCTCGTTGCTCGAAGCCTGTAAAATGAATTATGAGTACGAATTCTAACTGCTAGTATGAGAGAAAAAGAAACCGACAGTCTGATGCTGTCATCTTTTTCCGAAATGCGTTCCCCAATCATCTGTAGAGGCCTTTCTACTTCCTCTGTAGTCAAGCACAATGAATTTCTGAATCCATTCCATGCTCTATTTTCAAGGTATCAAGGAGATGGTGGATATATTTATTTCCTTCTTTCAGGAGCTCATGAATCCAAGAATGTTTATAAGAATTGCTGCTACTTTTCAACTGATAGACATTAAATGTTGTTACATACGAAATGTCGCTAACATGCTGGAAGGTTTTTTTATGATCACAAAAAGCTTATATTCCTTTGCCTCTTGACAAAATTTGTTTGACAGTGTTATGCATAATTTCAAAGTGTCCAATCAAATAATATCTGAAGACCTTAAGTTTCATCTACGCTGGATGCACTGTGCCAAATACATTCTGCCTGTTGTCGGTACATTAAAAGACGTGAAGAGTCTGCACGCGCTCAGTTCTGCTAAGAATGCACCTTCCGATGCAGAATAGTGCATCCATGGATGTCTGTCGTTCACCACCAGATGGCACTAGCATCGTTTTCACAGTGATGGGATACTAATTCACCACAGTTCATCCAATTTGGAGTGAGTATTTATTAATTGTACACACAAGGCTTCCTCATAAATCGGTCTGTCTATTACTGAAAACCATATCAAAACACCTACACTGGTTCCAGAGATTAGCCCAAATATACGAAAAGAACCATGTGTGGCGTTTATGTTATTTGGAGTCTGGGATTAATTAACTTCTTATCTGTTATCACACTGCTCTACACGGACGCTCAAAAAGTAATTTTTAGTATTAAGTCTTAAAAATCCACAAATATGCGCTATGTATAATGGTTAAAACTGCCTCTTTTTACCCCTAAACATAAATCTGTCTGTGCGCTAACAAAAATTTGTCCTAATGTAAGAAATCTGAAGTCCAAAGCCAAAGAGTATCTATTCCACCGAACACAGAACAAGCTGATCGGTTCTTGTAATTCATGTTAAATGAAAGTTGCACTGTCTCTGATTCAGCACACCAATTATCAAAGAAATGTGTGTGAAATCTTATGGGACTTAACTGCTAAGTTCATCACTCCCCAAGCTTACACACTACTTAACCTAAATTATCTTAAGGAGAAACACACATACCCATGCCCGAGGGAGGACTCGAACCTCCGCCAGGACCAGCCGCACAGTCCATGACTGCAGAGCCATAGACCGCTCGGCTAATTATCACACCTCAGTATTGTCACTTAAATGTCTCCAAACTACCAATGAGAACAATGTACTCCTGGGAAAAGATGAGTTCAGCTGTATTCTTCAACGTTTTACATACAAATAATGTGCCTTGTAAATCCCTGTCTGTCCTTTAAAAATTGCAGTTACTATTTATGATAAATTCATTTAAATAATCTGTCTGGCACAACATGCATCAGTTAGATCATTACGTCTGTCTGGTAGTTATAAAATACAGCTGATGGTTACAGAGTTTTTATGCATTTCTTTTATAGGTGCAGTGGTGTCTGGAGACCCCTAGGCTGTCGGTCCAGTGTCGCACTGCTGTCACAGCTCGCACTGCTAAGACCAGTTACTTATTTCCCCAGCGCTCGGACTAGTTGGTCGTGGCCTATTATTTTCACTACAACAGTTTTCCGAACAACTAATACATAATTTATACTTGTAATTTAATTCTGCCTCTCAGCAACATTTTTCTTAACATCTTCCTAGCATAATTACTTTGTAGAGGCAATAAAACAGGCGTATGAATGACGCGAGCCATGGCAGAGAACTTCAATTTATGTATTATGCATATAAGACAGGACATACAAAATTTAAGTACAGGGTATGACCAATGACTCCATTTTTTGGCGAATTATAGTGTTTTTGAGGGGTGCAAGACTGGCTGGGCCGTTACCTCATGCACTCGGGCATTAAACGGCTTTTTGCCTGGCGCTAGCTCATTAGTGGAATTTGCAGTGTTGCATTCCTATTCATCCGTAAACAAAGATCTGTGCCGTCTTTCCAAACCCCTGCCAAGCCTGGCGAGCTGCTTTTGACTCTGGCATCCACCTTCAGATCAGTTGTCGTTGCAACCACAGTACCTGACACTAAACTGTCGGCCTCTTGTTTATTTACTACATTCCATTGTGTGTTTTGTGGTTAAAACCCGCCGATGACGTGGTCGTGGGGAATGAAATGGTTGAAATTGCTCTGAGCACTATGGGACTCAACTTCTGAGGTCATTAGTCCCCTAGAACTTAGAACTAGTTAAACCTAACTAACCTAAGGACTTCACAAACATCCATGCCCGAGGCAGGATTCGAACCTGCGACCGTAGCGGTCTTACGGTCCCAGACTGCAGCGCCTTTAACCGCACGGCCACTTCGGCCGGCGGTCGTGGGGAACATGAGTGAGTAAGGATGGGGAAAAAAATTGGACATTCTTTTTCCTAAGGAACTACGTCTTCAATTTGCCTAAAGAATTTTGGACAAGCGGTAGAAAATCTAAATAGTGGTAGGCCGATGAGGTCCTCCACAGTGCGAATGCAATGTCTTAACCGCTGCCGCATCTAGCAGGTCACTAACGGATGCGGCTAGCATGAACGATGGTCTGAACTACCCTAGGATTTTTGCTCGCGAGGAGAGCACGAAACGCGCCGTAACCCGATTTATCTGGAACTTCGCTCAGTGAAAGAACAGTATTCCGACTTATCCGTAGATACTCGACTACATCTACATCTATATCTACATTGATACTCCGCAAGCCACCCAACGGTGTATGGCGGAGGGCACTTTACGTGCCACTGTCATTACCTCCCTTTCCTGTTCCAGTCGCGTATGGTTCGCGGGAAGAACGACTGTCTGAAAGCCTCCGTGCGCGCTCTAATCTCTCTAATTTTACATTCGTGATCTCCTCGGGAGGTATAAGTAGGGGGAAGCAATATATTCGATACCTCATCCAGAAACGCACCCTCTCGAAACCTGGCGAGCAAGCTACACCGCGATGCAGAGCGCCTCTCTTGCAGAGTCTGCCACTTGAGTTTATTAAACATCTCCGTAACGCTATCACGGTTACCAAATAACCCTGTGACGAAACGCGCCGCTCTTCTTTGGATCTTCTCTATCTCCTCCGTCAGACCGATCTGGTACGGATCCCACACTGATGAGCAATACTCAAGTATAGGTCGAACGAGTGTTTTGTAAGCCACCTCCTTTGTTGATGGACTACATTTTCTAAGCGCTCTCCCAATGAATCTCATCCTGGTACCCGCCTTACCAACAATTAATTTTATATGATCATTCCACTTCAAATCGTTCCGCACGCATACTCCCAGATATTTTACAGAAGTAACTGCTACCAGTGTTTGTTCCGCTATCATATAATCATACAATAAAGGATCCTTCTTTCTATGTATTCGCAATACATTACATTTGTCTATGTTAAGGGTCAGTTGCCACTCCCTGCACCAAGTGCCTATCCGCTGCAGATCTTCCTGGATTTCGCTACAATTTTCTAATGCTGCAACTTCTCTGTATACCACAGCATCATCCGCGAAAAGCCGCATGGAACTTCCGACGCTATCTACTAAGTCATTTATATATATTGTGAACAGCAATGGTCCCATAACGCTCCCCTGTGGCACGCCAGAGGTTACTTTAACGTCTGTAGACGTCTCTCCATTGATAACAACATGCTGTGTTCTGTTTGCTAAAAACTCTTCAATCCAGCCACACAGCTGGTCTGATATTCCGTAGGCTCTTACTTTGTTTATCAGGCGACAGTGCGGAACTGTATCGAACGCCTTCCGGAAGTCAAGAAAAATAGCATCTACCTGGGAGCCTGTATCTAATATTTTCTGGGTCTCATGAACAAATAAAGCGAGTTGGGTCTGACACGATCGCTGTTTCCGGAATCCATGTTGATTCCTACATAGTAGATTCTGGGTTTCCAGAAATGACATGATACGCGAGCAAAAAACATGTTCTAAAATTCTACAAGAGATCGAAAACACGACCGTTGAAGTTTTTGCGGTATTTTCGAGGTACTTTATGGGCCTTTTACCTAACGACAGACCCTGAGAACATCATGGCTCAGTGATTAGCGTCAGGACACTTCCCTTTTATATTTTTATTTTTTTTAATTACCTCCTTGTGTTCGGTAGCCTATTACTGTTTTTCTTATCTTTTTACTGTTTTCATTCATCTATCCATGGCCGTAGAAGGATACTACACGACTGTTTCTTATCAAATTAGAGAGTACAAGGGTGTTCTATTATTTGTAAAATTACAACTGGATTTCACAGTTAAGGGTCACACATTTGTTATATGAAATGCGTGCGTATGGTATGTAGAGGGCTTTTTAAATTCTCCTATTCTGATGTTTCGTTTTCATGCCACTTATTAGATTAATTCCCATGTTTTTTTAGGAAGATTTGGTACATTGTCCTGGATCATACCGATTGTAGAAACATTCGAAACACAGATGTTCCAAACACAACAAGCATCGCGCGTGGGCAGGTTTGCCACAGTGACATAATTCCGTATGAATCTCACTACTGGAATAAATAGTGTTAACATTGGTGAAGACCTCGGGCGTCGGTAATAATTCGCGGCAGACTATGCATCACATTTCCGAAAACTGGCACATGCCACTGATCACGAATTAAGCAGACAAAGTAATAATCAGGTTTCAAACATGACGGGAAAGATTAAGAACCCCGCGACTCTCACCACTGTGCACCAATTCGTCGAGGTACAGAGCGTGGTATAAGGGACATAAAGTATCTCGAAACTACCTCCAAAACTTTGAACCCGTTTTTTCAGAAACGGTCGAGTATGTACGAATAAGCCGAGACATGTGTAAGCTCACTCTGACCTAGCGACGTTTCTGGGAAATCGGGTTATGGCACTTGCCTAGTTCTCCTCGTCAGCTGTACTCTCTTAGTTCTCAAATCGTGAGGCAGATGTTTCCCTTGGATAAGTGATGAAATAGAACTGTAAGTGGGATCCTCTGGAGATAGTGGAAGAGCTCTGGGGCGGTTGAGGGAAACAAATGACGTGTGCTGAGACCATTGTTCGCGGCAGGTCAACCGGAAAGCAGCAGGTTCCCCGCACTTGCCGGCTATTTGTTTACGCGGGGCCAGGAGGTAGCGGGCGCAACAAACGGCCGGTGGCGGCTCGTAACTCAGCGGCCACGTCGCGAATATCCGCGCGCGCCCGCTGCCCGCTGCCCGCTGCCCGCTGTGTGCCGGGATTAATGTGGACGGACGGTACGGCGCGCTGGGGAATGCAGCAGCCGCCGTGGCGCACCCGGATTTTCGTCCGGAGACAGGTGGACCGCGTGGCTCATCTGCCGTGGCTCACTCCCGTACATCCGGGAGCGCCAGCCATACCGTAAATATGTGAGGTGCAAGCCCGAGGATTTCAAATCTAGACGACCGACGCCACATGAGAACTGCTGTGTTCAACTACGCTGTACCGTCAATTCTGGTCTCGGTATAGCGTTGCTTTTGCGTCAGGTGAAATACATCTGTTTAGAAAAGTTATAAACATTGGCTTGAGGCCTTCCTCAGTCTCCACTCCTTCCAATCTGAACATGTAAGTGTTGACCAGACGTGGATTAAATTAAAAAAAAAAAGTTTCGACGGCTGTTGAGAGACATCTTCTAAAGAAATTAATAAGTGATGTTACTGATCGCCCATGGTACACAAAACAGGTGAGCACTATTGCAGAAGCAACGATAAAAACATGCCAAATTTAAAAAAAAACTGCAAAACCCTCGACACAGCTGACGTCTTACGGAAGCTCGAATTGTAGTGTCAACTGAAGTGTGAGATGCTTTTAATACTGCCCACAACGGAACTCTGTCTCGAAATCTGACAGAAAATCCAAAGAAATTCTTGTCATATGTGAAGTACACTAGCGGAAAGACACAGTGAATATTTTCACTGAGCTATAACAATGGTGATGTTACTAATGACAGCCCACGAAAGCAGAGTTGCTAAATACGGCTTTTCGAAATTTCTTCATCGCAGAAGCCGCAATAAATATTCCAGAATTCAAATCAAGAACAACTACCTACATACATTAGCCGAGCGGTCTAAGGCGCTGCAGTCATAGACTGTGCGGCTGATCCCGGCGGAGGTTCGAGTCCTCCCTCGGGCATGGGTGTGTGTGTTTGTCCTTAGGATAATTTAGGTTAGTTAGTGTGTAAGCTTAGGGACTGATGGCCTTAGCAGTTAAGTCCCGTAAGATTTCACACACATTTGAACATTTGAACCTACATACATGGTGTGTAAATAAACTTTCAAGACTGGTCTCAGAACACAACATTTATTGAATACTTTAACACATCGGACTAAAAGTCTTCAAAATAGGTGCCTAGGGAATCCATACACCACTGTCAACGAGATTTCCACTGCTGGTAAGCTCCCTCGAACTTCTTAACCGGAATGCTGTTCAAAAGCCTTGTCGAAGGCTTTTGGACTGCTGCGACACTGTCAAACCACTTACCTTTCTGGTATCTCTTTACCCGGGGAAACAAAAAGAAGTTATTGGGGGCGAGGTCCAGGTTATAGTGTGGCTGCGGCAGCGCTGCCACGTTGATCAGGGTGAAAACTTCAGTGACGGCGAAGCAGGTACGAACGGTTGCGTTCTCCTAGTGGAGCATCCAGTTGTCTTTCTTCTCTGGCCGGATTCGGTGGACTCGATCCCTCAAACGGCGGACCACTCCAGTACAATACAGACCATTGACAGTGTTTACGGCAGGCACAGACTCTTCTTAGAGCATTCCTTTTGCGTCAAAGAAAGCAATGAGCATACTTTTCACACGTGATTTGCTCATTCAGGCTTTCTTCGGCTTTGGTGATGGGGAGGTATGCCACTCAAGCTTTGCCTCTTCGACTCTGGACCGTATTCGAAGACCCAGCTTTCATCACCAATGGCCACTTTGTCCAAAAAATCAGGTTCGGTTTGTAAACGTTGAAGCAATTCCTGTGAAACAACCAGGCGCCGCACCTTCTGTTCATCCGGGAGCAGTTTAGGGACACGTTTCGCACACAATTTTCCCATCATTAGTTCTTCTGTCACTAGCTAAACACAATTTGGTGATTCAAACCTATTTCATCTGCAATTACGCTGATGCTGCGACGTCGGTCACTGTTAAAACTTGACGCACTTTGGCTAGATTTTCGTTAGTTCTGCTCGTTGAAGAGCGTTCATCGACCTCGAAGTCTTCGCGACCATCTTTGAACCTCTTGTGCAAGATGAAAACCATGCCACGTGACGTGGAGTATTCTTTATACTCCTCTTGAATCACTTGGAACGTTTCCGTACTGGTCCTGTTCAGTTTTACACAAAATTTGATCGACCACCTCTGCTCCAAGAGGCGCTGCATTTTGGAATTTCCGATTTGTCCTGGTGGACCACCCAGTCGTCTTTCTTCTCGAGGCGGACTCGGCGGACTCGATCCCTCAAACGCTGCTCCAAGAGGCGCTGCTTTTTTGACGCTCCGATTTCTCGACGACGTTTCGAAACAGAGACTCCCTGCACTAGCGATGTTTTCACTCCTGCGTTTCGCTGGCGAATGCCGATGCTTGGCTCGCTTCGCTAGTACCCCACAGCACCAGGCTGATGTTCAGAGAGGCAGATTGACATTTGGTTAGATGCATTCATTTCATTGATACAAATGAGTAGTTCATCAACTTTATTTCTGAGTCCCGATATGTTCTGGTGTAATAAAGATAACTGATACTGCATACTAATGGGATTATAACTGCTTTGATGAAGATGGACTGCCAGTTTCTGATTACTTTCTGTTAAACATTGTTTAAATGGAGGCTGTATGCTAAAATCTGACTCCTGTTCATCTGTTTTCTCAAACTGAGTGTGTCTGTCAATCTCTCTTAAAACGCGTTTTCTATCTCCCTTCCCTATCCTAAAAAGGCATCCCTCTGACACCTGTGACCACTGGTATTTTAACACTTGTGACAGTGTCCCCCCTTAAGTTTTCTGCAATCAACCCAGACAGTTTTCCCTTCCCTTTCCTATTGAGGTGAAGGCCATGCCTAGTGTAGTCCCACCTATCAATAGCATCCACAGGAATCAAACCAATATAGGACTCTATATCCGTCCTAAGCAGCCACTCCAAGTTCACCCTCCCTACAGAAGAGCTCAAATGAGGCCGATCATGGCGTCTCAACATAGATACAAATCCCACACTCGTATGCTTCGTTGCTGATGCTATCTTCACCAGGTTACTCCCTATGGAATATTCAGAGTCTCTGTTAATGCTATGTCCCGGAACACCCACTATAACCACGACATCCTCCTTCGTGAAATCCTTGCATAAAGAACCTATATCCTCTGTTATCTGACCCAGATCTGCACTAGGCTTGAAAAAGTTTGTGACCTCGTACTCTGGACCTAGATTTTCCTGCAGTAGTTGGCCAACACCTCTACCATGGGAACTACTTAACAACAGAACTTTCTTTCTCTTTACAAATTTCCCTACCTTTTTCAAGTCCTTGAAGGCTTGTTGTGCCCTTTCTACAGCTTCAGCTACATGAGACTCATCCAGTTCTGACTGAGGCAACAGGTCAAATCTATTTTCAAGATTTATCACAAAGCTGTCTGATGTTCTCCTTTGCCTGTTCCCCCTATTACCTGTTGCCACTTCCCACCTCTGTTCACCCTTCTCCCTCTTTAACCTGTCCATATCCTCCCTTGCCTTGTCTAGGTCAGCTTGAAGAGCTGCAATTTTCCCTTCCTGTTCCTGTTTACAGACAAACAACCAACACTAATTCAGAAAATATCATTCTTGTGAAACACAACTAGTTCTTTATTCTCACGAGGTAATGAATGCTGCTGACGCGGGAAGTCAGATTGATTCCATATTTTTTTTAGATTTCCAGAAGGCTTTTGACAGCGTATCTCACAAGCGACTTCAAATCAACTTGCGTGCATATCGACTACCATCTCAGTTGTGCCACTGGATTCGTGATTTCCCCTCAGAAAGGTCACAGTTCCTAGTAATTTACGGTTCAAATGGTTCAAATGGGTCTAAGCACTATGGGACTTAACATCTGAGGTCATCAGTCCCCTAAACTTAGAACTACTTAAACCTAACTAACCTAAGGGCGTCACACACATCCATGCCCGAGGTGTGATTCGAACCTGCGACTGTAATTTGCGGAAAGACATTGAGTAAAACAGAAGTAATATCTGGAAGTGTTGTAGGACTTCTGCTGATTTTGTTATTCTTTTGCATGAAGCTGCAGACAACCACAGTGATGCGGATCTAACTTGTTATGTGCAGGTTATGGCCGAGCGGTTCTAGGCGCTACAGTCTGGAACCGCGCGACCGCTACGGTCGCAGGTTCGAATCCTGCCTCGGGCATGGATGTGTGTGATGTCCTTAGGTTAGTTAGGTTTCAGTAGTTCTAAGTTCTAGGGGACTGCTGACCTCAGAAGTTAAGTCCCATAGTGCTCAGAGCCATTTGAACCATTTTTTGCAGGTTGTGTATGACAACAAATTTCATGAAGCTCTTCTTTCCTCCAGGAAAATAACTCTTGGACCAAAATCAACCGACGTCTTTGAAATACTGCATTTGTTTATGGAAGAAAACAACGTTAATTAGGAAAATTGTGTAGGTGTGTGTACAGCTGGAGGTACTGGTATGCCTAGCTGTTAGGCAGGATTGCACGTTCTGATCAATAAAGAGGCTCCTCAAGGTATTTGAGCACATCATTTTATTCACCGTCACGCACTCGCATCAAAAAGCACGCGCCATGTCCTCCATGAGCTTCTGCAGTCAGTGATCCACACGATAAACACTGTTTAAAGTCGGTATCTTAAGTCGAGATGTTCTCGACAGTTGTGTATTGATACGGGAGTTGAGCACATTTATTAATTTATCACAATACCTCTCACTGGCTTTCAAGTGGGACAGTCTTGAGAAGGTCGTACGAACTAAGGAGTGAAACTTTTAGTAGGGAACTTCCTCCAACAATTACCACAGAAGGAAAAGAGCATTTATTTATATTTCTTCAGTCTCCACATTCAAGTGCTCGATGCAGCAGATGTAACAACGTTGTACTGGTTTTTTTAACCTTTGCACCATTCTTTGAGATCTGGAGCTTGGTGAAACACGAGTATCCGCAAGCAGGTAAAAAGATCGTTCGGGATATTGTACATTTTGTACCATTGCTTGAGATTTGGAACTCGGTGAAGCATGAGTATTAGCAAGTAGGTAATAAGTAATAAGGCTCTAAGGGTTTTTACACCTTTTGCACCACACCACTTATGTGAGTTAAGTTTTCCAGCATTGGCAGTCCACAGTTCACAATACAGCTCGCTAACGAATATGGAGAAAGACATGCGAATCACAATTTCCAATCTTGTGGCGAGATTTGAGAAACTGATGATGAAGAAGCAAGGTGATCCTTCCATTTGTTTTCGTTGCAAGAACAAGATGTAGTCACATTAATGGATTAAAATGTGTTATGGTAATAGTTTATTAAGAAATAACTACCATTATTCATTTGTTTCAATACTTAATCTACCCATACTTCGAGTCGGAAACCATGTGTGATGGGAACCATGGGTGTTCATGTTCAGGTCAAGGTAGCCATGGGCCCAAAAAGATTGCAAAGAACTGACCTAATTAGTACTTTACTTCACAGCTGTGTATGTGTACAGTATGCTCTGAGTACAGATCATCTTCGGCCAAGTGGGAAGAGTGAAAGGGCGTTGAGATTAAGATACTGGTCTCGCAAAACCCTGTAAGAAATTTTTGCATCATCTGCACATCTGCGAACGTTTATGGGGTTGGATAAAAGAGGAGCAAGGAACGGAAGAATATGACTTATAAAACTAAAGAATTAATTTTACTGACAGATAAAGAGAAAAAATTATCGAAACGAAGGCATCCTGTTAGGAAACACACCTGGGTAATCTTCAATATCGTTTGCTCCATTCGTTGCATTACAATACCATACCATTCTTTTCACTGTGCTCTAGACACTGCTGCTCAAGCCTCTCCCAAATATCGACGGTGTCTCTCCTGAGGACGTCCAGCGTATGAGGTTCGTTCTTACACGACGTGCTGCAGCTTTCACCTGGCTGAGACATACCTGTCCATCTCCAAATTCTGAAGAGAAATCAATGCCAATAATCCGGGTTCTACTCCAGATATTCCATTGCCCATCGTCTTTGCCGACCATGGTGCTAGGCGTTTTGAACTGTTGTTCGTAATGGACGCCGAAGACCACAGTAATTGTGTGGAAACGACACAGCCCTCCAAGTCAGGAGGAAAGGCAGCGCTGCTCTCATGAATTTTCTTAGGGATGCCTACGAGTTGACTGGGTGACTACAAAGAGGAGGTTCTTCAATGTTTCATGTCTCACGACTGTCGTTCAATGCCCGGGTAACTTCGCTGTGGATTCCCAGCCCCATCGATCAAACATTACAGTCACAACTTGCACCATAAGTGCCGAAGCATTGTCCTGTAAAATGATGTGCGGTTCCTGCAAAAGGTGTCACCGCTTCTTTCTCTAAGCTGAATAGCCCTCGTAAGTTAATATACCTACGTATGAGCCCCATATTTTCTTCTCTTATCTTCGCCGCCTTCATGCGATATGTAAGTCAGCGGTAGCAGAATCATTCTGCAATCAACTGCAAATACCGGTTCTCTAAATTTTCCGTCTGACGTATCGCGAAAAGAAAGTCATCTTCCCTCCAAGGATTCCCATTTGAGTTCACGAAGCATACTCACGTGTCGATCTATATACACCCTCACACACTCCGTAGACCACAGTACGGTGCATGGCGTTACATCCCGGTAACAAATCTACCGGCATGTCTCTGAACTTCTTCGATGTCTTCTTTTAATCTGACATTGTGTGGATCACAAACACTCGAGCAGTGCTCAAGAATGGACCACATTATACGCGGTCTCCTTTATAGGTGGGCTACACATCTCTGAAATTTTCCCAATAAACCCAAGTCGCCTTCCCTTGTACCGATCCTACTTGCTCCTTCGATTTCACATCGCTTTCCAATGTTACTCGTAGGTATTTAATCGATGTGACTATTTCAAACAGTACACTAGTACACCACTAATACTGTACATGATTGCTTTTGCTGCTCATCTGCATCAACGTTCCTTTTTCTACATTTATCACGCCACCCAGAAATTCTTTCCAAGTCACCCTGAATTCTTGTATAGTGACTCAATGACGACATTTTTCCGTACACTACAACTAACTACAGCGAACTGCAACAGGTTGCTGCTCTCGCTATTATTTATGCATACAGAGAACAAGAGCAGTCCTGTTACACTTCGCTTGGGCACTCCCCGGAGATACCCTTGTCTTTGATGGACAGTCGCCGATGATGACAACATACTGTTGCTTCTAACTCTTCGAGTCACTCACATACCTGGGAATCTGTTATGTGTGCTAGAAAGAAATGTGGAACCTGGCTTTGCCCTTCGTCCAGGATATCGTTTGCAGGATGTCGTAGAATATCGTGCGAAGAAGGTCGTGGTGGATTTCGCATCAGCGACGCTTTCTAAGTCCATTCTCATTTGTGAACCGAAGTATTTATGTCTCGAGGAAATTTAGTATGTTCATACTTACCATATGCTCAAGAATTACGCAGCAATCAGATTTCAGGGATATTTGGTCTTTAATTCTGTACGTCGGTTCTTTTACCCTTCTCGTATACTGGAGTCATATGCACCTTTTCCAGTCCTATGGGACTTCATGCTGGGAAGAAATTCGCGACTAATGCAAGCTAAGTAAGGAACCAATGCCGAATTAGGACTCCATCCTGACATGTCAATTGATTTGTTTTGAGCTCCTTCAATTGCTCATCAACGATAGGGATGCCCCATTTCTGTGTCGTTCATTAGGGAGTCTGTGCGATGGTCGGACGGCCGTACGACTACATAATGTTCCTGCTTGAGTGATTTCTTAAATGCGAGATTTAAACTTTTCCTTTTGCTATTGCAACACCTGACTAATCGATGAATCATTGGATAGGGATCTTCGAACCACTTAATGATTTTCAGTATCACCAGAATTTTCTCGCGTTCTCAGCGGAATTGGGTGGCTGTTGAAGTATGGAGATGGAAGACGATGTATGCTTCGTGAATCAATCTTTTTAAGGACGCCCAAATTTCTTTTCCAGGTGACATTTCGACGTTCTTTTGTAAACTGGAAACGCAAAATTCTCTACTTTCTCAGTATTTTCCAAAATTTCTTATAAAACTGCGTTGGGTCCTTTCCGTTCCTAACCCACTTACTGGGAACGCTATTCACTATCAGTGTAAAATTTACCCATACTTGCTCTTCGTCCATTATACTGGAAATAAACGCTCTCCATTTACTGTCTAAATAGGATGCAAACAACTGCTTATCTGCTCTTTCCAACATAAACGCTTTACTAGCCTTATTGATGAACTTGTTAACTTCAGTAACTATTTTCACCAAGATGACATCATTCACTAAGGCCTGTCTCTGTAATGACACTGTCGATAATGTCAGGCCTTTTTGTAACTAAAAAGTTTAAAATAATTCCATTGCATATGGGTTGTCGTAGTATCTGGTGGAAGTATCTGACCATGAAAATTTTCTGAAAACTTTTTCAAATGCGCTTCACAAAAGTATCTGTCCGTACTGCTTACAATGTATCCATGGACGTCCCAGTCTGTACTCGTAGTTCGAAGTCACCTCTAATCAACACTGCATGGCGAGGGTACTTTCGCGCTACTGTGAGTAGGCTTTCTTTGAATTATTCTACAACTGATACAGTGAAATTGGGTGACTGAGAAAAACACGCGATGATTAAATTAAGTCCGGCTAGGGTGATCCTGTCAAGAGCTCCAGCAGCCGCCAGCATAGCTTTATGGATGATAGCAGACCCTATCCAGGCAGGTCTCTCGAGCAAGAGTCTGGCGAAGAGCCAACCACAGCGTAGAGGGGAAGGGGGGTGGGAGCGGCTCTCTCGGTCATAGGGAGGCCTAGACAAACGTGATGCAATGCGGGGAAGGACATCCTAAAACACCTGTAGAAATGGATCAATACCAGTTATGAAGGCAGTCTTCTAAGGGAGACAAGCCTAAATGAAAAACAGGTGTGCCAGGATGCTTACAGGAGACAGCCCAACCACCTGGCTACCCTGTTTACAGGTCGGTAACATGCAACCGGGGAAATAAATCGTTTACTCATTACAACTAAGCAAATAAAAGCCGGACTGACACAAAGATGACAACTAGGAGTACCAAAGAGGACTGAGAATAATTGGGGCAATGAGTTATTGAAGACACACACATGCAGTATAAGGGGCCTGTACGGCAAAGATCAGGAATTTAATCAAGAGCTACTGAAGGCGAAAACTGATGCAGCAGTAACAACAGAAACAAAAAAAGGAGGATCCATTGAATGACGAGACTATGTCTCGTTGTACAGCGGAGAGAGTATAAGTAAAAGAGGTTGGTGATAGTATAACGGTAAAAATGGCTTTAAAAATGAGAATACATTCATACACACCCATTAATGAAAGGATTATAGATCTACAATTTAAAACATAATATTAACATCAGATGCATATTTGCGCCCGACGAAGTAAGAAAAGAAGGCACACTCGATTTTTATTCTTCCTGCAGTCCGTGGTGGACAAGATACCTAGTCGTGAGAATACTATAATCGCTGGGGATTTTAAAGCAAAGGTAGGGAATCCATCTTCAAAGGGGACAGTTTGAACTAATGGAGAAGATTATAAGAACTAGAGAGAATTCGCAACATTTAATAATCTAAGAGCAAAGAAAGGGTTTTATCGTCGTAAAAATATCCATAATTTTATGTGGAGTGTAGTGCATAAGGGAGCAGGTCAGTCATTGATTATATCCTCACAAATTACAAAAATACAGCGTTAGTACAAGATACTACAGTGCAAGGAGGGTATGATAAACATTCAGACTGCTTTCTGATGGTGCCTAAAATAAAAATGCCACCTTAGAGATAGAGAGAGGAAATCTTCAGAATACATCTTCTTCGAGATTCAATTGCGAGACATTTATATCAAAGGAGAATTGATGAAATGTTAAAAGATTAAAAAATAGATGTAAACATCAATGAAGAATGGAGAGAAATTAGCAATATAATTATAGTATCAGTTGAAGCAGCAACAGCATAGAGGATGAAAAAGAAAAGAAGTCTTCCTGTCTGGAATAAGACCTAGTAGAGACGGTTAGGAGAAAGACAGAAGCTTATTTAGAATACTGGAATACAAGACTGTCACAAGATCACATTGAATACAAAAGATAGTGTTAGATAAAAGAGAAACGAGAAGAGTGAAAAGACAGAGTTGGAAACCATTAATTGAAAATTTAGAATACCGTATCTTTGGAAGACAAATAGGATGTTATAAAATAATGAAAGCTCTCAGCAAAGACGAGAAATATACCCTAGCGTGGCACAATATCTCCGATGACGCCCAGACTACCTCCTCAACCCATTGGCATGAAGACCAGAAATCAGCTCAGTCAGACATGAATGTCGGTCTAATCTCCCTGAAAGAACCGGTAGTCGCAGTAGAGCCCATGAGAAAAGGAAACTGTCCAGGAGAAGACAAAATAATAACGGAATTTATGAAATATGCCCAAGAAAATATTAAAAGATTAGACTTCTACACTGGAAGAATGGCCGTGTGTTGGAAGGCTGGCAGAGCTCAGCAGTCTTACGTATATTCAGAAAAGGAGACCGAACTAATACCAATTACGATAGAGACGTAGCTAGTTAGTTAGTTACACGTTTCTTGGATTATTTTACACGATAGATCGTAATGGTGCGGAACGAGTTATTTTACATTAATATTCACATCGAAAATTAATTTGTGCATACCGTTACATTTCTAAGCTTTTTTGTTTCTAAGAGAAAAAAAGCTAAAGATGTGAGTCAGTCATTCCTACCCACCACCTTTTACACATTACAGTAATAAAAATTCTTCAAAGGAATAAAAGGAGTTGTTCAACAGAAACTTTCTCAGTTTAATAAATTTTACTTTGCTGCCTGTCAGACATTTTGTATCTCTGGGTAAGTGATCAGGAATTTTTGTTACAGCATTGTACACCCCATTTTGTGCTAAAGACAACCTTAAAGTGGAGTACTCAATAGCATTTTTCTTTCTAGTATTGTAATTGTTTACCTCATTATTCCTTTTGAACTTTAGTGGATTGTTTACAACAAACTACAAAAAAATGGTTCCAATGGCTCTGACCAATATGCGACTTAACGTCTGAGGTCATCAGTCGCCTAGAACTTGAACTAATTAAACCTAACTAATCTAAGGACATCATACACGTCCATGCCCGAGACAGGATTCGAACCTGCGACCGTAGCGGTCGCTCGGTTTCAGACTGTAGCGCCTAGAACCGCACGGCCACTACGGTCGGCCAACGATCTTCATAAGGGCATAAACATGCTGTGAAGCAGTAGTCAAAATGTCCAAGTCTTTAAACAAATGTCTACAAGATGATCGTGGCTGAACGTTGCAGGACGTTTTTGTGCAATGAAGACTTTCTTTCTTAAAGTTCAAATGGCTCTGAGCACTATGGGACTCAACTGCTGAGGTCATTAGTCCCCTAGAACCTAGAACTTAGAACCAGTTAAACCTAACTAACCTAAGGACATCACAAACATCCATGCCCGAGGCAGGATTCGAACCTGCGACCGTAGCGGTCTTGCGGTTCCAGATCTTAAAGTTCCTTCAGAACATTATTCCATGTGACACCATTGAATGAAAATACCCAAAATGCGCCAACTTATTGATTTGTCTCTCCCCAAGATTTGCAATGATTCTAAGTGCAAATGTGGCCGAACTAAGTTGTTTTAAGAGTTCCAAAACAAGCTTTTTTCCTATTTAAATTCTCATCACTATGGACTCCTACGAATTTATAAGTTTCCATCCTATTTATTATTTCCTCGCCATGTGTTACACTTATCTTACCTTTAGAAGTGCAGAACTGAATACGTTGCATCTTTTTAAAATTGAGGGTGAGACCCTCTGTAGCAAACCAACCGATGATACTTTTAAGAACTTTTTTATCATTTGTTTTGTTACTGTACGTATTCTTGGATTGATTACAATACTAGTGTCATCTGCTAAAAGAACTACCTCTGTCTGTTGTATGCTAGACTGGTCCTAAGATTGAACCTGATGAACCCAATATGTAATTTCTCCTCAGTCCGAATTACGTCCCTGGATTATATTGCTTGAATTACTAAGTACAACTTTCTGCATTCTTTTGGTTATCCATGACGTTATCCATTGGTTGGCTATACCATCAACCCTATAAAACGTCAATTTAGCTAGGAGAATACCAGCCTCGCTATATTATTATTTAATGCTTGTAAAAATGCAATAAAAGTTTGTGTAAGATATATGCAATGACACTTTCCAAAAAAATTATTTAACAGAGACGTTTCTGATGCAAGAACAAAATGGTTTGAGACTGCGGAGATCATGTATACATTGTGTTTCCTCTATACATCACATAATAGAAAAAAACATAGGAAAGCTAATCTCCCAACGTATGTAGCACTTGTGGGCTATCAAGAGACCTTCGGTTGGGTGGAGGGATCTACGTTGTGGAAAATTTTAGGAGAGTATGGCGTTCCTCAGAATTTAATAACATCACTTCAGAGTTTGTATGTAGATAACAGTATCAAGATATGAGTCGACCCATGCAGTAGTAAGGCGATTAAAAAATGATACAAGGAGTCAGACAAAGCGTGTCCTTGATCACCCACACATTTTAACATAATCTAAGTGACATTGTTAATAGCTGGAAGGTCCTGCCACCGAGATGTACAGCATTTAACTCACTCCTTCTCGCAGACGACTAGGTTATGCTTTCGGATACAAAAGACAACCGACAACTTGCTGTATTGTCCTTACATTTAATGAGAAAACAATATTATTGAATCATATCCTCAAAGAAATCTAAAGCTGTGGTCTTTTGTGGAAAAGAACATTTTAGAGCTAAAATGGTAATCGAGAATGATATATTTGAACAAGTGAATACACTGGCGTGCGAAACTTAAGGACGAAAGTAACTTTCTCACGCTGTATCACTGCCAAGGTCCACAGCTCGATAAAACTTGCGCCATACATAAAGAGAACTGCTGCAATACGAAGAAATACGCAGTGAGATGAACAGAAATTAAATTTATGCAAAGGCAGTGATAACATTAAAGACATCGGGATTCATGATGGTTCTCTGGCCATTACAAAAGGCAAGACATGGTTGTCAATAGGGTTTGTGATCACCATAGACGGCAATGCATGTTCTGCAAATGCTTCCATACTGGGCACAGAGTCGGCAAACAGTTGTTGTGGTAGGACGTTTCATTCCTCCACCCACACGGTTGACACTTGCTGGATGCTCCCTGCTGCATGTCTTTAAGCAACGAATCTCACATGTGAACGATATTTAAATCGATGAAACGGGCAGGTCAGTTCATTCGCCGAAAATTCTCTCATTCCAGGAACTCCTGCATCTACGTTGTTTGATGCGGTCGCCACTGGCATCCATAAAAATGGAGTCAGGGTGAAAGGCTCACCTGAAAAGACTCACATTGGGAGGGCGTATAGTGTCAAAATAGCGTTGACCGGTGAGTGTTTGTTGTTCAAAAATTTGGAAGTCAGTAGGTAAGTATGACTCCTCACTCACTTTTCCTGAGCTCATGTACATTCCGTACAGCGTCACGTGCCTGCAGCGCTAGCAGGTGGCATTCAACCTCGCAGTTAGGCAGTGGTCGTACTGTTTGGGCTCAGCAGTGTGGGTGGTTAGTGACAACACTCTTGTACCAGAACACTGTGCTGCCTTAACACTCCTATCAGGTTTCTTAGAAGTGGACTCAACAAGACAAATTTAATCGCATTCAACCACACAGCTCTATCAGCACCTGCATTCACAGTTTCCGTACAGATGCCCAAGTGCACACGTTTATCACAGTTGCACTGTGACGGTTCGCTTATCATGCGCGTACTCATTTATTTTACTTGTAAGCCACGCGATATAGTTCGCTGGCGATGTTGAATAAAAAGACTGCCAAGAACGCAACAGCCGTCCGGCCTGGGGAATCTTCTGTGTATTAATGGAATTAAAAAGATGTTGCAGAATGAATAACGTAGTTAACTAGGCCTCGCAGCCACTGACACAACCGGTGTGTTGAGAAGACGGCCGCTGTTAGCGAAACTCTAGATACTCTATACAAGACGCCGTCGGGAGTCTACTGAAGACCGAAAATACGTGAAATATTGCCAGTTAAGAGGTCTGTATTAGACTCTGTAATATAAGTATTTCAGCGCCAGGTCAGATTTGTTTGGTCTTGAATTTGAGTATACTTAACGTGAATTTATGGTAGCGAGGGGCAGAGATGGCGCCATGTATGTATGGAATTTGACGAATATATGTAACTATATTGCAGTTATAATTTGCTACTTATGACTGGTAGATTGCCTTTGTTAAAGTGGTTTTGCCACTGTGTATGATGTGTGGGAGTTTAGGATTGGCCAGTTTTAATTCATTAATGATTTAGAAGTGACAGTTTAATTACTCTTAGGAAAGGCTAGATACTCTATAGAGGTTGCAAATTTTAATAATCAAGGTTGTTGCGATCCTTCTCAGCCTGAGTGCAAAGTCAGATAATTAAAAGAATATACATCGCTTTTTAACCGAGACAGTTAGCAATTACTACGGGATATGTTTCAGCCCCCTTTACGGCGAATCTCCCGCATCAAAGTTCGTGTGGACCCTTGCTGGTCTACAGATCTGCTCACCGAGTATAAGTTAGAGCCCATAGATACGAGATAAGCTACAACACAGAAACCACGAAATAGTAATCACTATGGTGAAATATGAATGTAAATATTTTACCTTCTCTACATATATAAATATGGTTGGGATCGAGGACAATGTCGTCTTCACAATAAAAAAAATAATTGCCTCATTTCATGGGAAGTGGTCAACTGTCTCTTGAGAATGTCCCGTGTACTGAAATTGCGGCTGTAAAACTTAGTAAATTAAGTAACAGCTCAGGCAAAAGACATTGTCTTTCCTGAAATACAATAGGACTGTAGATGTATGTAAATAGGAAAGTGTCGAAAGAATAAACGGTAGGTTTACCGAAAACGTTCAATTATTTCGAGTTGCTGGGATCGACCTCAAGTATAAAAAATTGAGATCACTGTACTGTACTGTGCTATACCGTCCTGGAAAAAGGCAGATTCAGAGTGGAAGAGATGACGGCAAGAGAACTCATATGAAAAAATACAAACTGCCTTTCCAAATTTAGGAAGAAAATTAGCATAAAGATTTAGTGAATGCGGAGGAGGAAAGCATATAGCGTGAGCAGTTGTCTCATTAAAAATATTCGTGGCGGAATATCAGAGAGCTACATAACACAACCAGATCCATGTCAAGAAAAAAAACGGAGAGCATATACACAGGAAAGAGTCTTCCAGCCTTTATTTGTCGTACAGTTTTACGCACAAAAATTAATTACGAGTGTCTGAAAACACACACAGCATGGAAGTAGCAAGTTAATGGCAGATCCTTGGTCAGAGATAACATGATTTCCAGCTATGATGCACCTCAGATAATATCACATCGCATGACTCCGCCGAATGAGTCTCTGCAGGCGCTATCGCAGCATCTAGTACTGAGAAGGAGCAACCTTCGCATTTACTAACTACTAACTTTCGTGTAGGAAGCCGTTGCTTTTCGTATGTCGTGTTATGCAAATGTAGGTTACCGTCGCTAACTGTGATGAACGTCAGATTACAAGATGCAGACAAATAAAATTTTGTGGGTGAGTGTTCTTGTAATTACTACTCAAATACATACCTGTCTGTTGAACGTGGAGAAGCGCAGGAACAGGCCTGTCAGAAAGATTTGTGTACACTTATAACGTCCGTAATAACGAACGAACCAACAAAGGTAAATAAGTAAAGTTCTAAACGAAACACGTTTTTGGCCTTGTTTTACAAACTTTATTATTACGACCTAGATTTTGAGATTTAATCCCGTTTTTTAGTACATAACTAATCCAAAAGATGAGAACCAAGCAAAGAATACACATGTCAATTTTTTAAATCTATCGATTCTTGATTTAAATTTTAAAAGTTATCTCTGTTAACAATTTTGGCGAATTACATATTGGTTTAGAAAATTCATTAGGACAATATTTAGAAAATTTATTACAACATTTGCAATAATTATACAGTGTACTATCACTAACTCACAGTCGAATCAAGTAAAATGATTAACTCAGTATTGGCCCAATTACTGTTCATGTCCGCAGTATCCAGGCAATTTTAGCTATATTTAAAAATTTATATCTCAGAAAGTATCGAACACATAAATACAGAAGTAACAGTATTTTAAGGCCATTTTGACTTCTTTAACATGCAACTATGAACAAAATTCTGTCTTTTAAAGCATGGACGAATTATATTATTATACATGACGTTTTCGTCAAATTAAAAAATTCGTACATTCGTATAGTAGAGTAAATGAATTCACAAATTGATAATGATCAGTGCCGAATATTGTATACAAATACAAAAGCTCTTTCTACATGGATTTATACTGCATTTTGATATGAAATATGCAGCACCACACGGCACTATTCGCATTGATAACGTGTCTTCTTGCAAGACACTTTCCCACTTTTTTTCTTTGATTTGAAGAACAAACAGAACTTACACGGGAGGCATATTTTTGGCTTGTGGGTGGTAAAAGTTCAGTAATTGTCTCTGTGTCCCTGTTGATTATTTGGAGCTGTTGGCAATCACTTATTATCATTTTATTGGCCTGAAATCAACTGTGTAGCCAAAATGCATTCGATACTCCTGATACGAGCAATTGAAAAAACAGTTTCCGCCACTATTTTACAATTCTGCGCCTGAACACACTGTACTGCAGTCGCCTTCAAAGACACCTGTGTCTTCAGAATATATTCACTACCGAGAGCATCGACGATGTATCCAAATTTCAGCAAATCGGCAATTCCTTCGTGCGATAATCCACGGCTCCCCATTTCTCTTACACAGAATACCAATAATGTGCTCTATCCGCAGTCGAAAACAATGACCCATAACGATCGAAATACCACGAAAACAAGACGTACATTCAAGCCATATGACTATTCAATTAACAAATAACAGCGTAAACATCGTATATCGATAGTCAGAGGTGCGAAAACAACGTGCAGCGTTTTTTAATCAATAAAATACGCTGGCCCGTAGAACGTACGGGCTTGGCGCTTTTGGAAGAGAGCACGGCCCGAGAATTTACGGCGTTGGCGTTGAGAGAGTTAAGTGAAGGTCTGTTTACTGTAAGACCTCCGAAAAGAAAAGATTTCGAAAACATGTTCCTATTCGTGTCGCTGGAAAAATTAGTTTTAAGGAGGAAAGAAGCAAATTGAGGTGCAGCGTCATTGATAATCAGGTAGTTAGTATCACCATTCAAATACCAAAACTCTGCGTACTCTTCTGGATAAGCTGGAATCATTGGTCCCTTTGTAAAGGGTACGGCTTTCGACACTCTTTCATAATTTTATGATTTCTTAACTTATTAATGGCATGTTTTTGTCGCCCTCAGTATCACATTTTGAACACATGCCAATGCTTGGAAGTTGGATACAGTGGGACGTTTTGTTTTATTTTACACTTTCTTTTTATTCACCACACTCTGATTTCCTTAAGTGTATGGTATGGAAGTATGGGTGTGTATTTCCGCATGTTCAGAGTAGATCACAGAAGTTTCTATCCCTCAGATGCAGCCACACCAACCTTCACATTTACGCTGATTGCCCCTCAGAGACGTCCAGTGAAATAACAAGAATCGACTCGAATGCCTACTTGGTCTTTGCATTTGTCCAGTGAAACAGCATACCACGAATTATGAGCTTTCTCCCTTTTTCTGTTTCACTCGACTGGCTAGCCGAGCGGTTCTGCCCGAGTCGGTCCCTAGACTGCCTGACTGTGGCACGTGTCCTTCCGCCTCTGGCAGCACAGGGCCAGCCGCGCCGTCTATGTGGCCCAGAAGTGTCTGTGGACGCTACCAAAGTGAAATTCAAATCCATTCCAACACTGCTGGAACGGTGCCGTGTCCACCACTGTACTAAATTCCGATCTGTGTGTTCGCCTACAATTTTTACCACTATGATCTCCTGTAGTATCACGGCAGTTATTACCTGATCCCGCAACACACGTCCCATAATCCAGTTTCCCCTTTCAGTTTCCACATATTGCTTTCCTCGCTGATTCTGAAGAAAACCTCCTCAAACACTCCATATCCTTGCCCAAGGTGGCTTCCGCCAACTCTCCCTCCCTGATGATGCCCTCGTCCCCTCCATCTACCCCTCCTACCAAGTTTGATCCTCCCCTTCCTCCTCCTGTGTTTTCCTCCAGGGCACCCTCTTTCCCTTATCTCCCTCCTCACTTCCTCCCTCCCTCCCCGCCCCCCCCTCACAGGGCTTCCACACACCCGCCACCCTCTCCCCTCCTCCTTCCTTCTTCTCTGCCCCTCTCCTACCCTCACCTCTTCCCTCTGGGAGGCCCCCGGCTTTTTTGCGTGAACAGTGCATCTTCGTGCGCATCGTCGCTGCTGTGCTCGTGTTTGTCGTCCCATCAGTGCATCAGAGTCTCTTCGTCCGAGCTCCTCCGTTCACGTGTGGGTTCTGCATTCTCCGTTGTGTGCAGTGTTGGACTTTTTTTTTTATCCGAGCACTGCGTCAGTGAACGACTTCGTTTATTTTACTATCTAAATCTACATCTACATTTATACTCCGCAAGCAACCCAACGGCGTGTGGCGGACGGCACTTTACGTGCCACTGTCATTACCTTCCTTTCCTGTTCCAGTCGAGTATGGTTCGTGGGAAGAACGACTGCCGGAAAGCCTCCGTGCGAGCTCGAATCTCTCCAATTTTACATTCATGATCTCCTCGGGAGGTATAAGTAGGGGGAAGCAATATGTTCGATACCTCATCCAGAAACGCACCCTCTCGAAACCTGGGCAGCAAGCTACACTCTTGCAGAGTCTGCCACTTGAGTTTGGTAAACATCTCCGTAACGCTATCACGCTTACCAAATAACCCTGTGACGAAGCGCGTCGCTCTTCTTTGGATCTTCTCTATCTCCTCTGTCAACCCTACCTGGTATGGATCCCACACTGATGAGCAATACTCAAGTATAGGTCGAACGAGTGTTTTGTAAGCCACCTCCTTTGTTGATGGGCTACATTTTCTAAGGACTCTCCCAATGAATCTCAACCTGTTGAGCCGCCTTACCGACGATTAATTTTCTATGATCATTCCACTTCAAGTCGTTCCGTACACATACTTCCAGATATTTTACAGAAGTAACTGCTACCAGTGTTTGTTCCGCTGTCATATAATCATACAATAAAGGATCCTTCTTTCTATGTATTCGCAATACATTACATTTGTCTATGTTAAGGGTCAGTTGCCACTCCCTGCACCAAGTGCCTATCCGCTGCAGATATTCCTGCATTTCGCTGCAATTTTCTAATACCGCAACGTCTCTGTATACTACAGCATCATACCCGGAAAGCCGCATGGAACTTCCGACACTATCTACTAGGTCATTTATACATATTGTGCAAAGCAGTGGTCCCATAACATTCCCCTGTGGCACGCCAGAGGTTACTTTAACGTCTGTAGACGTCTCTCCAGTGAGAACAACATGCTGTGTTCTGTTTGCTAAAAACTCTTCAATCCCACCGCACAGCTGGTCTGATATTCCGTAGGCTCTTACATTGTTTCTCAGGCGACAGTGCGGAACTGTATCGAACGCTTCCGGAAGTCAAGGAAAATGTCATCTACCTGGGAGCCTGTATCTAATATTTTCTGGGTCTCATGAATAAATAAAGCGAGTTGGGTCTCACGCGATCGCTGTTTCCGGAATCCATGTTGATTCCTACAGAGTAGATTCTGGGTTTCCAGAAATGACATGATACGTGAGCAAAAAACATGTTCTAAAATTCTACAACAGATCGATGTCAGAGATATAGACCTATAGTATTGCGCATCTGCTCGACGAACCTTCTTGAAAACTGGAACTACCTGTGCTCTTTTCCAATCATTTGGGACCTTCTGTTCGTCTAGAGACTTACTGTTAGAAGAGGGGCAAGTTCTTTCGAGTACTGTCTGTAGAATCGAACTGATATCCCGTCAGGTCCAGTGGACTTTCCTCTATTGAGTGATTTCAGTTGCTTTTCTATTCCTTGGACACTCATTTCGATGTCAGCCATTTTTTCGTTCGTGCGAGGGTTTATAGAAGGAAGTGCAGTGCGGTCTTCCTCTGCGAAACAGCTTTGGAAAAAGGTGTTTAGTATTTTAGCTTTACGCGTGTCATCCTCTGTTTCAATGCCATTTTCATCCCAGAGTGTCTGGATATGCTGTTTCGACCCACTTACTGATTTAACGTAAGACCAGAAATTCCTAGGATTTTCTGTCAAGTCGGTACGTAGAATTTTACTTTCGAATTCACTGAACGCTTCACGCAGAACCCTCCTTTCGCTAACTTTGACATCGTTTAGCTTCTGTTTGTCTGAGAGGTTTTGGCTGCGTTTGAATTTGCAATGAAGCTCTCTTTGCTTTCGCAGTAGTTACCTAACTTTGTTGTTGAACCACGGTGGGTTTTTCCCGTCCCTCACAGTTTTACTTGGCACGTACCTGTCTAAAACGCATTTTACGATTGCCTTGAACTTTTTCCATAAACACTCAACATTGTCAGTGTCGGAACAGAAATTTTCGTTTTGATCTGTTAGGTAGTCTGAACTCTGCCTCCAATTACTCTTGCTAAACAGATAAACCTTCCTTCCTTTTTTTATATCCCTATTTACTTCCATATTCAGGTATGCTGCAACGGCCTTATGATCACTGATTCCCTATTCTGCTCTTACAGAGTCGAAAAGTTCGGGTCTGTTTGTCATCAGTAGGTCCAAGATGCTATCTCCACGAGTTGGTTCTCTGTTTAATTACTCAGGTGGGTTCAAATGGCTCTGAGCACTATGCGACTCAACTGCTGAGGTCATCAGTCGCCTAGAACTTAGAACTAATTAAACCTAACTAACCTAAGGACAGCACACAACACCCAGCCATCACGAGGCAGAGAAAATCCCTGACCCCGCCGGGAATCGAACCCGGGTAATTACTCAGGTGATTTTCGGATAGTGCACTCAGTACAAAGTCACTAGATGCTCTGTCCCTACCATCCGTCCTAAACATCTGCGTGTCCCAGCCTATATCTGGTAAATTGAAAACTCTACCTAAGACTATGACATGCTGAGGAAATTTATGTGAAATGTATTCTAGATTTCCTCTCAGTTGTTCTGCCACTAATGCTGCTGAGTCGGGAGGTCGGTAAAAGGAGCCAATTATTAACCTAGCTCGGTTGTTGATTATAACTTCCACCCATAATAATTCACTTCTATTTCACTACAGCATAAACTACTGCTAACAGCGACAAACACGCCACCACCGGTTGCGCGCATTCTATCCTTTCTAAACACCGTCTGCGTCTTTGTAAAAATTTCGTTAGAATTTATCTCTGGCTTCAGCCAGCTTTCCGTACCTATAACGATTTCAGCTTCGGTGCTTTCAATCAGCGCTTGAAGTTCCGGTACTTTACCAACTCAGCTTCGATAGTTTGCAATTACAATACCGATTGCTGCTTGGTCCCCGCATGTCCTGACTTTGTCCCGCACCCTTTGAGGCTGTTGCCCTTTCTGTACTTGCCTGAGGCCATCTAACCTAAAAGACCGCCCAGTCCACGTCACACAACCCCTGCTACCTGTGTAGCCGCCTGCTGTGTGTAGTGGACTCTTGACCTATCCAGCGGAACCCGAAACCCCACCACCCTATGGCGCAAGTCGAGGAATCTGCAGCCCACACGGTCGCAGAACCGTTTCAGCCTCTGATTCAGACCCTCCACTCGGCTCTGTACCAAATGTCCACAGTCAGTCCTGTCGACGATGCTGCAGATGGTGAGCTATGCTTTCATCCCGCTAGCGAGACTGGCAGTCTTCACCAAATCAGATAGCCGCCAGAAGCCAGAGAGGATTTCCTCCGATCCATAGCGACACACATCATTGGTGCCAATATGAGCGACCACCTGCAGATGGGTGCACCCTGTACCCTTCATGGCATCTGGAAGGATCCTTTCCACATCTGGAATGCACACGGAGTGCACATTGGTTTTCTTCCCCTGCCTTGCAGCCATATCCCCAAGGGGCTCCAATACGCGCCTGACGTTGGAGCTACCAACAACCAGTAAGCCCACCCTCTGCGGCTACCCGGATCTTGCCGACTGAGGGGCAACCTCTGGAACAGGACAGGCAGCCATGTCCGGCCAAAGATCAGTATCAGTCAGCCGGAGACAGAGCCTGAAACCGGTTCGTCAGACAAACTGGAGAGGCCTTCCGTTCAGCCCTCGGGAATGTCTTTCGCCCCCAGCCACACCTCGAGACGACTTCCCACTGTACCACAGGTGAGGGGTCAGCCTCAATGTGGGCAGTATCCTGGGCAGCCACAGCCGTAGTCCGATTGGGGGATGCGTGGGACGAGCTGGCCGTCCCGACAAACCCCCTCTGGACCCCCACAGTGATACCCATTGGCTACAACCTCAAGCTGTGTGACCGAAGCCCAACACTGCCTGAAGCTGGGAGCGAAGGGATGTCAACTCAGCCCGCATCCGAATACAGCAGTCCCAGTCGCTATCCATGCTAAATACTGTTGCCCAAAGAACGTCTGAACTATCTACAGAGAGCACAAACAATTCGACACAAAATTTAAACGGTTATTAAAGTACAAGACTTCATTGGAAAACGCGGTAATGCTGCTACTTGCGCACCGCTGACACATTGCTCGGCGGCAGAAGGCTAACTGTACAGTCAGTAACGTACAAAGACTATTTGAAAGAAATAAACAAATGACAGACGACTACGCGACTTTACACGTCACAGATATTAAAATGCAAATCCGCCCCTGCTAATTACGAAACTACACAATGATTTGACGGATTTAACTAAACAAGTGCGCTAAGAACACTCAAATTTTCTACTTGACTACTACACTTATATGAACGCTAAATAAACCACTTGCTGCTACTTGCGCACTGCTGACACACTGCTCGGCGGCAGAAGGCTAACTATGTTTGTCTCCCGTTTTTGTCCTCCATGTATTTTTGTTTTTCTGTATTACTATTGTTCTGTATGTCTTTTCTATGGCCGAAGAGCGGCATAAATAGGTCACTGCTGGCCTACGTTGTTTGTAAGGTATAAAAATGACAAAGGAAAAAAAAACCTCATTTCTTATCCAATCCAGGGCCCTGCCCGAAAGCAGTATTTTAAATCCCTCTATTGTCCGATTTCCCTTTAGTCTGTAGTTTACTTCCATAAGAAACTTTGACCTAGATGCACAGTCTCATAATTTGTTTCTCAAATTAAGGCTTATGTGTTTGACGTGAGTAGACTCTTTGGGCCAAGAATCCTCACTTTGCCTTGGTCTGCTCCTAATGTCCTCCTCGTTCTGTCCATTATGGATTATATTTCTTCCAAGACAGTAGGATTCCTTCACTACGCCTACCAAATGATCTCGAATTTTGATCTTAAGTATTGTCACTAATATTATTTCTGCACCCCTGAGCGGTTTCGTGTATGAAACGTAGGGCACACGTTCTCGCACCCATTGAGCGTTATTCATTAAAGAAATTGTTAAATGATATTCTTCACCTGTGATGAATGCCTGATGGGGCTATTACAGCACACCACATAGAGTAGTATCGTGGCCTATCGACACTGACGAAGTCGGTGGCTGGAAGATTCCTGTGGGCTCCACTAGCGGCACTTTGAACATCGCTATCAGTGAAGAAACTCCAGACCGTTTGCCAATCAAGACCACCCGGAAGCATTACAAGCAGCGGACACGTGGGAACCAGTCTTCTAGAACTTGACTACTGGTTGGTGCCGAACGCCAGCAAACATTCATTGTACATAGACACACGCCAATGTCGGGGATCTGCTTATAGCTTGCCACGGCTGCCACAAGTTGTCAACAGTGTAGCATTTCATCACCACATATTGAGTACAATATATTTATTTAAAGTGCACTCATGTGAATTAATCTTAATAACGTAACGTTTGCTAATGCTGAAGTGATCTCAAATATGGCCCTCCCGGTAAGCCGAGCGGTCTAATGCATGACTTTCCGGAGCAGGAAGGAGCGCCTGGTCCCCGGCACGAATCCGTCCGGCAGACTTGTGTCGAGGTTCTGTGAGCTGCTCAGTCTGTGGATGGTTTTTAGGCGGTTTTCCATCTGCCTCGGCGAAGGCCGGTTCCCCTTATTCCGCCTCAGCTACACTATTTCGGCGCAAACAAGTTCTTCACATACGCGTGCACCATAATTACTCTACCACGCAAACATTTGGGGTTACACTCGTCTGGTATGAGACGTTGCGTGGCAGGTCCACTGGGGGCCGAACCGCACAGTAACGCTGGGTGCTGTTTGGTGCGGCGGTGGGGTGGGTGGACTGCTGTGGCCTGTTGCGGGGTTGTGAACTACTGAGGGCTATGGCAGCTAGCAGTCCGCCTCCTTAGCTATCAGCGCGGCCGAGTGCCATGCAGAGGTCCCAGGTTCGAGCTCCGCTATGCCAGGGATATTTTTTTTGGTGAGAGGACTGGAATGGGGTGCACTCAGCCCCGTGGTGCTAGCGACACAGTAGTAGTGGCTCCAGGGCACGAAAACTGACAAAGGCCAGGAGAGCAGTGTTCTGGCACGACGACCCTGCATACCACATCCAATGGCGCCATTGGTGGAGCATGACACGGCGGTCGATCGCTATGGAGGGGCCCACCGTGGTCTGTGATTGGTTGATTCGGGGGAGGTGACCAAACAGCAAGGTCATCGGTCCCATTGGATTAGGGAATACTGGGGAAGGAAATTGGCCGTGCCCTTTCAAAGGAACCATCCTGCTATTTGCCTGAAGTGATTTCGGGGAATTACGGAAAACCTAAATCAGGATGGCCGGATGCGGGTTTGAACCGTCGTCCTCCCGAATGCGAGTCCAGTGTGCTAGCCACTGCGCCAACTCGCTCGGTCCTGGGTCTGTGGACGTAGATCAAGTTTACTCGAGTTGCTAGGGTGACTGATACAACTAGCCATGCTGAAGGAATACTTAATTTTTTTTTGTATCCGCTGTACCTCTCAACTTCAATGGTATTAATTTAGTCAATCGCAGAGAAAATCTCAAAACACCTGAAATGGCCCAAAGTCTATAAAAAAGATTTTGTCAGGAAGAAAATGATTAAAATGAACAAATAGAACGGTTAGCAGTGGACAGTGGACAAACTTCACTATACAAACAATTGGTTCATAATCATCATCGGTATCTGAAATTTTACATTTACTGCTAGACAACAATGTTCTCTGAACTAAAATGGTTCAAATGGCTCTGAGCACTATGGGACTTAACTTCTGAGGTCACCAGTCCCCTAGAACTTAGAACTACTTAAACCTAACTAACCTAAGGACATCACACACATCCATGCCCGAGGCAGGATTTGAACCTGCGACCGTAGCGGTCACGCGGTTCCAAACTGAAGCGCTTAGAACCACACGGCCACACTGGCCGTCTCTCTGAACTATTCCATGCATTATAATCATTAGCTATATGCAATGGATATTACTCCTATTTGTTTCCTACTGTCTTTTGCACATCTTCCGTTAAGTTTATCGTGTCGAACTTATCTTAGAATCCAGCAAAGAAATTTCTTTGTTCGTCTACATTGCAATCGTCTGGCCCACTCCAGTAATTGGAGATGGGACATTTAGCGAAATCAGTTACTGACAACTGCGCCAGTTGTTTATCTTAACAGTGATTTGCGTAATTCAAAAGTACATATGCCTTACAAAACGTCCTTGCAGCGCAATCTTGATATTACCAATTTATTTGTAGTTAAGAATGTTTTGGTCTGGGGCCTTATTTACAGCTTGTGGGCGCGGTCTTGTTGTGCGTTGCTATGACTGCTGTCACCAAGCTCATGAGATAACTCGGGCCTATCGTCTTCTCCTTGTGTGCTCTACCGCTTCCTGTTCCCAGTGTTTTTCTGCGGTTTGTTATTATGGTTTGTTTTCAGTTTACTCCATTTGATAACGCGCTTGTAACTGATGCACACCTTTTGGCAGCAATTTTAAAATTATTCACTGTAGTTATCATATTTACGTTGCTACGCCATTTCGTTGGCCTGTTTTATAGTTCTCACTTTGATGTTATAGGACCACGTTGGGTTAATCGTAATGTCGTCATCCCTTTATATTTAGAGATTACCAAATGATACCGTATCCGGGCGAAACGCATCCTTCTTCAGTTAATAAAGAACATTGTGCAACCTACGAGTGTTTTTGATGGCTGGCTCTGAGCACTATGAGACTTAACATCTATGGTCATCAGTCCCTTAGAACTTAGAACTACCTAAACCTAACTAACCTAAGGACAGCACACAACACCCAGTCATCACGAGGCAGAGAAAATCCCTGACCCCGCCGGGAATCGAACCCGGGAAACCGAGCGCGGGAAGCGAGAACGCTACCGCACGACCACGAGCTGCGGACCACTGTTTTTAATATTAAATGTCCTATCATAGTGTCCTTTCATCTTGGTAGTGCTTTACCGTTCCTTTCTTTGCTGATTCTTCGGCGAACCTCCCTCAGTCCTTACTTAATTTCAGCATTCTTCTATAGCACCACTCCTCAAGTGTCTCGTTTCTCTTGGTCACAGCAGCGTATTCGCGCCACGGCTTCCTTTTACTTGGCGTGACCGAGTTAACAGCAAGTATCTTCACGACGTGACGTAAGCATTGCCCAGGGAAGCAGGACAGAGTAAGGCCGCTGAGACGTTATTTGCAAGAACGGCCAGAGCTCACACAGCAATAGTCGCCGCCGAGGCCGCGCGGTACGCAGAATTACCTCACATCTACGTATCACTGCCGCCGACACGGCCGAGCACTGCTGACACAGCAGAAGTACCAAGCCAGGCTGGAGTAACGCCAACTGGGATTACCTCACGGCATAGCTCTGCTTAGTTCTGTTCCCTGTCCTGCGTAACAAGGAGTGTTCCTGTCAAAACACTGGTGGGCGAAGCAGTAATGAGGACAGCCCATTTTAACCACCTAGTATCAGACACTGCCAGCAGTCAGCTACAAGAGGAAGTAAGCCAGTCATTGTCCACAAACAGATCATCTATTTGCCGCTGCTAGACGCTCTCTTCATCAATCTGTAAGTATGCCTGCTGCACCTATGTTTAGATGCCACTGGTCCCGTCCATCTAGAGGGCCACTTTTTGATCCGCAACCTGACTCCCAACTGCAAGTCGCTTAGGGGACCTAGATTCTCGCCTGAGTATGACTATCTGCGTTTATAACATTTTATGCAACAGATATTTAAGACTTTATAAGATTGTGCGATACTGCACAAATCCTATGGTCTTCACAGGAGGACAATATGGCGTCGGAAAGATTTGGAATTTTCTGAATGGCACCTTGATGACGTAACCTGGCGTCACAGCGTCACGCACGCCAGACGTTTGCTGTGGACTGGGCAAGACTCCAGTATGTATGGTAACATAAAATTTCTGTGGCTGGGAATGGCTGAACTGGACGACTCAAGAACTCGAAGGTCAGGGGTGATAGCCTCAGTCTGCTACTGGGGCCATAGTGAACAGTTGCATCGGTGGATACTAGCCAGCTTTGTTAACAATACAGGGTACTTTTCCGGTTACGTATTATGTAAAAATCAACACCTATTTCTTTCAGGCACTATATATATATGTGTTTTTTTATATCAGATAATGCAGCACACTTTCTAATCAGAAGTATTTTGAATATTTTTGAACCTGATTAGGGTTATTTAAAAAATACAAACAAACTGATGCATTTTTTTTCCCAAAATGCTTCCTCAATTGAGTTATCATTTAATCAAATGTTACACATTTGAAAGATGACAAATTTTTACCAGATACGCATGACATGATGGCTGAGGTCTAGACCTATTTAATTCCACCTATTATGTATATTACAAGAATAAAAAATATAGCAACTTACATTTTAATTTTGATAATTTTTTTCCTAGTAAAATTGTTACTTTTTCTATAATTTAACTGATTCTGCAATAAAGCTTAGGTCTACTACATAATTATGGACTATTGAAAGTTACAGAAAAAAAATACAGCAATGCTTTATAAACTTTAGGTAGTATTTGTACCTGAATTCTGAAAAATACAACTTGCGGGAAATTGCGAATGAAGATATGAGTCGTTCTAGGTGCTACAGTCCAGATCCGAGCGACTGCTACGGTCGCAGTCAGAATCCTGCCTCGGGCATTGATGTGTGTGATGTCCTTAGGTTAGTTAGGTTTAATTAGTTCTAAGTTCTAGGCGACTGATGACCTCAGAAGTTAAGTCGCACGGTGCTCAGAGCCATTCGAACCATTTGAAGATATCAGTCCAATTAAACTGTGCCTCAGAACATTCCTCAAGCATAGTCTTCATCCTACAGCATATCTTCATCTTCAAGCTTCCTCTTGGCATTCATTTTAGCACCTCTTGCTTCTATGGCAACTTGAAGAGCCAATCTTTCAGCTTCAGCACCTGTTGTCTGTCACACGCAAGCAATTAATCTTCCATATTAGAGCCTCATTTTATGCCTAAATTTCTCAGGACTTCCAAGCTTCCTATTAATCCATCACTGAAACGTATCACTGCATCTAGTACAGCAACATTTAATGTATTTAGTCCTACGAAAACATTATTCGGTAATCTTTCCCATATGCAATGGTTGAAACTTTCATTTGTACTCTGAGTGCCCCATGAAGACATTTACTGAGCAAACCAGGGTCACTCGGGTCTCTAAAAATTGGTTTTATGTCATTCATAACAGACTCAGGAAGAGAATGCTTATGATGGTGTATTTGACTACTTTATTTTGCTTTTTGGTAATCACACCAAGAATCTGCTCCTTCAGGGCAAAGTCCGTGAACATGGTGGTCATCTGTGGACAACTTATGAAAGTAGGTGGCCCATACAGCTTTTCTCATTGCTGTAGCATCATTCAGAGGTGCACTTTGTCTAATGGCCAGTCCATAATAACTCTGAAGAAGGTCTATTTCAGTTTCTGTCAATCTGCCGCGGCCAGACAGAGATTTTCCATCAGATAGTAACTTTCCTGTCATTTCTCTTCGTAGCTTCCTGAATCTAGCACAGATCCTCTTTTGCACGTGTCCACAACACTCCAGTTTTGTTGCCAAGGTATCACCATAAATATTGAACTCATTAATTTGATTGAAAGCTTTAGAGTCCCCATCGCCTAGGTACTTCGTATATTTAACGTTATAAACTAGCACCGACCTCTGAAATGTTTTTAGAGCTCCATCATACTCCATACATCCACTGTAACCATCATAATTCTTAGAAAACTGATGTTCAATACGTCCTTCAGTGTTACCATGGTAGTGGCAGTATTTAGATAAGTACTCAACACCAACAACTTTTCCAGTCTCCAGAGAATATCACTTACAACACCACTCAAGGAACGATGTCCCCGATGTTACCATATCCCATCAAGTGCAACAGCAATGTCCCTAGTGCTACTAATATTTACAGTTTCTCGTACTGCGCATTTCATAGATGCTTTAGATACAACCGTCAGGGCACCTAAAAGTATTTTTATGTATTTGCTGAATCTACTGGGAGGAGGAGGAAGGTCCATCAAACCACAAAACGTTTGAGCAGTCCTTTTTCCTTTTCCTATCGTACGCGCTGCGTACACTGACTTCAAATTCACATGATATGAATTATGCACGATGTTCGAAGTCATTTTCGAGGTAGATTTATTGCAGGATCTACACAGAACAACTAATTTTGACGCTAAACCCTTCCTGCTACTTTATTGTTCAGTAATTTCCAGACAGCCTACACCATCACATTATTTACGTTTCGCCACTTCCTTTATCGAAGAAGATAAGCTGCCCAAATCAACAACAACAAATCTACTACAAACAGTGTCATTGTTAACACAAAAGTTTGAATCACTAGGAAGCGTGGCATATGGGAGTTTCTTCCCTGATGAACTAATACATAGGTTACTTTCAACAGTGTATCTTGCTTTGTTTGCGAATTGGTTACCACGGAATTTCCTTTTATTGAATTTCTTGATGCGTGCCATAGTTCGTATTTATTGCACACTAATGGATATGTACTTCCACAAATACACTCCTGGAAATTGAAATAAGAACACCGTGAATTCATTGTCCCAGGAAGGGGAAACTTTATTGACACATTCCTGGGGTCAGATACATCACATGATCACACTGACAGAACCACAGGCACATAGACACAGGCAACAGAGCATGCACAATGTCGGCACTAGTACAGTGTATATCCACCTTTCGCAGCAATGCAGGCTGCTATTCTCCCATGGAGACGATCGTAGAGATGCTGGATGTAGTCCTGTGGAACGGCTTGCCATGCCATTTCCACCTGGCGCCTCAGTTGGACCAGCGTTCGTGCTGGACGTGCAGACCGCGTGAGACGACGCTTCATCCAGTCCCAAACATGCTCAATGGGGGACAGATCCGGAGATCTTGCTGGCCAGGGTAGTTGACTTACACCTTCTAGAGCACGTTGGGTGGCACGGGATACATGCGGACGTGCATTGTCCTGTTGGAACAGCAAGTTCCCTTGCCGGTCTAGGAATGGTAGAACGATGGGTTCGATGACGGTTTGGATGTACCGTGCACTATTCAGTGTCCCCTCGACGATCACCAGTGGTGTACGGCCAGTGTAGGAGATTGCTCCCCACACCATGATGCCGGGTGTTGGCCCTGTGTGCCTCGGTCGTATGCAGTCCTGATTGTGGCGCTCACCTGCACGCATACGACAATCATTGGCACCAAGGCAGAAGCGACTCTCATCGCTGAAGACGACACGTCTCCATTCGTCCCTCCATTCACGCCCGTCGCGACACCACTGGAGGCGGGCTGCACGATGTTGGGGCGTGAGCGGAAGACGGCCTGACGGTGTGCGGGACCGTAGGCCAGCTTCATGGAGACGGTTGCGAATGGTCCTCGCCGATACCCCAGGAGCAACAGTGTCCCTAATTTGCTGGGAAGTTGCGGTGCGGTCCCCTACGGCACTGCGTAGGATCCTACGGTCTTGGCGTGCATCCGTGCGTCGCTGCGGTCCGGTCCCAGGTCGACGGGCACGTGCACCTTCCGCCGACCACTGGCGACAATATCGATGTACTGTGGAGACCTCACGCCCCACGTGTTGAGCAATTCGGCGGTACGTCCACCCGGCCTCCCGCATGCCCACTATACGCCCTCGCTCAAAGTCCGTCAACTGCACATACGGTTCACGTCCACGCTGTCGCGGCATGCTACCAGTGTTAAAGACTGCGATGGAGCTCCGTATGCCACGGCAAACTGGCTGACACTGACGGCGGCGGTGCACAAATGCTGCGCAGCTAGCGCCATTCGACGGCCAACACCGCGGGTCCTGGTGTGTCCGCTGTGCCGTGCGTGTGATCATTGCTTGTACAGCCCTTTCGCAGTGTCCGGAGCAAGTATGGTGGGTCTGACACACTGGTGTCAATGTGTTATTTTTTCCATTTCCAGGAGTGTATATGTAGCACTTGAGCAACAAACATTCAGTAACATGTGAACAAACTGCTTCAGCGAAACAAAAGAAAATACTAGCAAAGATAATCATTTACAGACACTAGAAACATGCACTGTTACTAACATATACAATGGGTCATACATATAATCGCTGGAAACAGAAAGTTTACAGTTCCTTTCGAAATAACACTGGATTCTGTAACAGAAATAAAGGGGGCATGGCGGCATACATGACTGTAACTTTAAAATTTGGTGTATATAGATAATTTTTCATTTAATACCCTGTATTGTATATATATGAATGTAATCAGGAAAGACTATAGAATTTAATAAACCCATAAAAAGTTTCGATTTTTCCACCATTTATAAGTACTCTGTATCCTTAATTGTTGCATTATAAAAGCCGTGTGGTAGCGGCGGTCACAGTAGACTGTCGGATCGGTGGTGGCTCTCGACAGTTATTGATAAATATCATTAAAAATATTGGTCGCGTGTGGGGTTGGAAGCAATTAAAGTGTCATCTGCCCACAGTTGCAGAACTATTGATAGCAATTGTATAGTGAACTGTGATGCGATTAAACCACAGAAATCATGAAATGGCACCCATTAAGAAGTTATGTATGCTCTTTATCACAAGCCCTGGAGTTACGAATTTACTTCGCATATCACCATTACAGCGCTACATCCACCACTTCTACACGAGTCCACGAGTGAGCTCTTCCAACTAAGCGACGGGATGTACCTGAAGACACAAAGCTAGTAGATTTCAGAAAAACTAAGAGGTGTGACGGAACTGCACATCTCCAACAACAACCTCTCGTTTACAGTTACTCTATTACAACTAGAGGTCCCTTGTACCCCGTGCAGGAACAAACTATCACTGCCCGTTTTCCTAATGTGAAGTTACCCTACCGATGCTGTTCTCCCTGTGCGGGCATATTGTTCTGTTGTCAGGCGCCACCATTATCGTACTCGCCGGGGTCCACGGTTCGATTCCACGCGCTCTGCTGTGTCTTGCTCTAACCTGTGTGCCAGCGCCTGCCCGGGCGGTCACCTTCCCCACAGCCCTGACTCTGCGCTTCCTCGCCGCCTTTCTGCTGATGGCAGGACGTCCTGCTTAGGCCATAAGCTGGCTGCGCCAATGAAGACTGAGTGCCGAGCTTAGCACGCTCGGTGTACAACAGGACCGACGCCTGACCCTGGCAGCTAGTGCCGTCAAAACCGCCAATACGAATGAAAAACGATAGTCACTTCTATCTAAATTTGGCGTGAGAAATGTTAATGCGACTGAAACCGTTGGAGTGAGGATGAATTCGGCAGCTGCGACTTGCACACCAACGACACAGTTGGGTGAGTGCAATAACTGATTTTCTTCTCATGCTTGGTGCACAAGTTCACTGGCGGAACGCTAGGAGTTCAATGGGAATTTGAGTATGAAGTTTATTACGCTGGATGTGCATATAGAGTTATCACTGTTTCTGGGTAATACAGGGTGTCGAGGTTAAATACATGATAAAATGAAATGTAGTAATTTGAGAAGCAACTGAGATATTTATTAAAGTTATGTTTCTACAAGTATGGTAACTTAAAATGTTTTTCACAACGAAAACATCTCGATATGCACGTCATTAGGGCCACGACAGTTACATAATCTGTGTTCTACTGCTCTCCAAGTGTTTTGCAGCATTGTGGGCGTAACATCTGCAATAGATGCATAAATGTGATGGCTCAAATCTGGTAGATAATGAACTGGTGTCCGGTGCACTTGATTCTTGATAAATCTCCACGGAAATAAATCAAGTGGCCTAGAGTCTGGGCTTGTAAGGAGCCGAGCAATCGATGGACTACCACTCTCAATTTAGCAGTCTGGGTACTCATTATCCAAGAAATCCCTCAGAAAACTCGCAAAATGGGATGGTGCGGACATCTTTCTGGAAAGATCACGTTACGTCGAAGTTGTGGCACAGCACGCAGCTCCAACATCTCTCCGTACGTTGCTGCGTTAACTGTAGGCGCTGCGAAGATGAATGGGCTTATAACCCTGTGCTTCAACAATACACAGCACCCATTAATTTTCGGAGAGTCACATTAGCACTCTGTCACTACGTGTGTGTGGAAGGGGGGGCCGGTTTCAGTTCCCCATACGTGACAACTGTGTATGTATACCGTGACGGAAGTGTGGAATTTAGCCTCGTCCGTGAAAGAGACGAAGTCGAGGAGTGTCTCGCTTACGTTAATTTTTGCCGGAACTGTCTCTAACAACGTCTTCTGTCGCTGTCTGCCATCGGGCTTTATTCTGTGATGGAGCTGCATTTTTTTCTTCCATAGGCGCAACATATTATGGACGACATCGTGTACCGTTAACTGTAACTGCCTATTTCCTCGTTGGATTGACTTACGAGGGCTCTGCTGTAAGGACGTACAGATTACTCTGCTGCTGCGTACCTGGTGTGTTAACCCAACATCTAAAGCAAATTCACAGTTTCCCGAAGCCTCTTGTCCCATTACTTTTGATATTTACGTAAATGGTAACATCGTCAGTTGGCCCCAGTCCATACTCATACCGTAACAGACGGTTTACCGTTGTACCACTGTCACTGTCTTCAGCTCCGCAAGAGAAAGCACCCAGAACACCCTCTGCTGTCGAGTTCACATTGCTACTCAAGCGCGTTTATTTGAACAAAGCAGTTACGTACACGCGCCCGCGGTACCAACAGCCGCTAGCAAACACAGAAAACATTTTGAGTTAACATAATTGTAGAAGCAATGCGCCAATAAATATTCAGTTACGTCTCAAGTTATTACTTCTCATATTATTATATGTTTAGCCAGGACATTCTGTTCTAGAGAGAACAACGCTGGCATGTTTCCAGTGAAGTGCACACAACACGTTCCGCACAAAACCGGCCCCAGTCATGTATTATGCGCCCCGTAGGTATCGCCATTACGCTCAGCAGTGTACTGAAACGGGATGGCTCATGATCAGACGTAAACATTAGAAATAATGCTTCAATGATACGACTGCCTATGTTGTTGTTATTTACATTTTGCTTTCCTATTGTATTTTTGTGTGTCAGACAGAGGTTCAGCAACATCTGAGCCAAGGACACTAGGGGTTACCACGCAAGAGACGGCGCAATTCTTGCTAGAGCGCGTAACTGACTCGGTAACGCGGAACTGCAGTGCATAGGTAGCCGAATGCCGAAAGAAATGACAAGGCGTCGTCCAGTTTGACCATTAGATTCTACTGCCGCTAAACTGGTTAGTCTCTTTTCGGCCACAGCAGCAGATGACGTAGTAGCTTTTGTAGATGACCTATTGTCAACTGCAAAGCTGTGTTTCACGACAGATGAGCAATTGTTGCACTTGACAGCGGAAGCAAAAGTGTGTGTCATGTATCATGCGGATTTGAAGAAACCGCTGGCTTTCGAGCAACTGAAAGAGGGTCTGGTGAAATATAATAATAAGTAAATCAGCTCCAGATTCTTTCATGAACAGTTGTAGGTTTTGCAAAGGCGAAATGAGTCAGTATCAAAGGTTTTGGCAAGAAAAGAGAAGATTAATGCAAACATCCATGAATTGATGGGGAGTGACGAAGCGAACAGAATTATTCTGCAAGAAGCAGAGCGTAGGGCAGTAGACGCGTTCATCAAGGGACTGCTGCCCGACGTGTTAATTTATTTTTTTCAAGATGTCTTGAATGAAATTTCCTATCTTACAGCTCATTCTATCTAATACCTTCAACATCCCTACGCTCCCATCATTAAAAACAAGAAATTCATCGCGGCCCGCCACGCATTTCTCTCCTGTGACAACCTCTTCATCTCAGAGTAGCACTTACAACCTATTTCCTCAATTATTTGTTGGATGCATTCCAATCACTATCTTCCTCTACAGTTTCTACCCTCTGCAGCTCCACCTAGTACCATGGAATTTGCTCCCTGACGTCTGAACGGATGTCCTATCATTCTGTTCCTTCATCTTGTCAGTGTTTTCCACATATTTCTTTACTCTCCGATCCTGCGCATTCTCATTCCTTGCTTTATCAGTCCACCCAATTTCCAACATTCGTCTGTAGCACCACATCTCAAATTCTTCTATTCTATTCTGTTCCGGTTGTTCCACAGTCCATGTTTCACTACCATACAATGCTGTACTCCAGACGTACATTCTCAAAAATTTCTTCCTCAAATGTCCTCTTTGCTCCGTCCATCATTGGTTATTTTACTGCCTAGGTAGCAGAATTCCTTAACCTCATCTACTTCGTGACCATCAATCCTGATGTTAAGTTTCTCGCTGTACTCATTTCTACTACTTCTCATTGCCTTCGTCTTTCTTCGATTTACTCTCAGTCCATACTGTGTACTCATTAGACTGTTCATTTCATTCAGCAGATCATGTAATTCTTCTTCACTTTCACTCGGGATAACAATGTCATCAGCGATATCCTTTGATCTTGAATTTTAATTCCACTCCCGAACTTTTCTTTTATTTACATCGTTGCTTCTTCGGTGTATAGATAGAACAGTAAGTGTAAAATTCTACATTCCTGTTTCACACCCTTTTTAATCCTTCTTTCTTGGTCTTCCATTCTCTTGGCTCTTGTACATGTTGCATATTACCCGTTTCTCCCTATAGCTCACCTCACTTTCCTCAGAATTTCGAACATCTTGCAAAATTTTACATCGTCGAACGCTTTTTCCAGGTCGACAAATCCCATGAACGTGTCTAGACTGTTTTTAGTCTCCCTTCCATTATCAATCGCATCGTCACAACTGCTTCTCTGGTGCCTTTATCTTTCCAAAAGCCAAACTGATCGTCATCTAACAATTCCTCAAGTTTCTTTTCCATTCTTTTGTCAATTATTCTTGTCAGCAACTTGGATGCATGAATTGTTAAGCTGATTGTGCGATAATTCTCTCAATTGTCAGCTCTCGCAGTCTTAGGAATTGTGTGGATGAAATCTATCCTATAGTCAGATAGTATATCGCAAGAGTAATACATTCTACACACCAACGTGAATAGTCATTTTGTTGCCACTTCCCCCTCAATGATTTTAGAAATTATGATCGTAAGATCGTAAGAGATGGAAAAGAGCCACCGTGGTACAACAACCGAGTTAGAAAACTGCTGCGGAAGCAAAGGGAACTTCACAGCAAACATAAACATAGCCAAAGCCTTGCAGACAAACAAAAATTACGCGAAGCGAAACGTAGTGTGAGGAGGGCTATGCGAGATGCGTTCAATGAATTCGAAAGTAAAGTTCTATGTACTGACTTGGCAGAAAATCCAAAGAAATTTTCATGTTATGTCAAAGCGGTAGGTGGATCAAAACAAAATCTCCAGACACTCTGTGACCAAAATTGTACTGAAACAGAGGATGACAGACTAAAGGCCGAAATACTAAATGTCTTTTTCCAAAGCTATTTCACAGAGGAAGACTGCACTGCAGTTCCTTCACTAGATTCTCGCACAGATGACAAAATGGTAGATATCGAAATAGACGGCAGAGGGATAGAGAAGCAGTTAAAATCGCTCAAAAGAGGAGAGGCCGCTGGACCTCATGGGACACCAGTTCGATTTTACACAGAGTACGCGAAGGGACTTGCCCCCCTTCTTGCAGTGGTGTACCGTAGGTCTCTAGAAGAGCGTAGCGTTCCAAAGGATTGGAAAAGAGCGCAGGTAATCCCCGTTTTCAAGAAGGGACGTCGAACAGATGTGCAGAACTATAGACCTATATCTCTAACGTCGACCAGTTGTAGAATTTTGGAATACGTATTATCTTCGAGTATAATGACTTTTCTGGAGACTAAAAATCTACTCTATAGGAATCAGCATGGGTTTCGAAAAAGACGATCGTGTGAAACCCAGCTCGCGCTATTCGTCGTGACTCAGAGGGCCAAAGACACCGGTTCCCAGGTAGATGCCGTGTTTCTTGACTTCCGCAAGGCCTTCGATACAGTTCCCCACTGTCGTTTAATGAACAAAGTAAGAGCATGTGGACTATCAGACCAATTGTGTGTTTGGATTGAAGAATTCCTAGATAACAGAACGCAGCATGTCATTTTCAGTGGATAGAAGTCTTCCGAAGTAAGAGTGATTTCAGGTGTGCCGCAGGAGACTGTCGTAGGACTGTTGCTATTCACAATATACATAAATGATCTTCTGGATGCCATCGGAAGTTCACTGAGGCTTTTTGCGGATGATGCGGTGGTATATCGAGAGGTTGTAACGATGGAAAATTGTACTGAAATGCAGGAGGATCTGCAGCGAATTGACGCATGGTGCAGGAAATGGCAATTGAATCTCAATGTAGACAAGTGTAATGTGATGCGAATAAATAGAAAGAAAGATCCCTTATCATTTAGCTACAATATAGCAGGTCAGCAGCTGGAAGCAGTTAATTCCATAAATTATCTGGGAATACGTATTAGGAGTGATTTAAAATGGAATGATCATATAAAGTTGATCGTCGGTAAAGCAGATGCTAGACTGAGATTCATTGAAAGAATCCTAAGGAAATGCAATCCGAAAACGAAGCAAGTAGGTTACAGTACACTTGTTCGCCCACTGCTTGAATACTGCTCAGCAGTGTGGGATCCGTACCAGATAGGATTGATAGAAGAGAGAGAGCAGATCCAACGGAGAGTAGCGCGCTTCGTTACAGGATCATTTAGTAATCGCGAAAGCGTTACGGAGATGATAGATAAACTCCAGTGGAAGAATCTGCAGGAGAGACGCTCAGTAGCTCGGTACGGACTTTTGTTGAAGTTTCGAGAACATACCTTCACCGAGGAGTCAAGCAGTATATTGCTCCCTCCTACGTATATCTCGCGAAGAGACCATGAGGATAAAATCAGAGAGATTAGAGCCCACACAGAGGCATACCGACAATGTTTCTTTCCACGAACAATACGAGACTGCAATAGAAGGGAGAACTGATAGAGGTACTCAAGGTACCCTCCGCCACACACCGTCGTGTGGCTTTCGGAGTGTGGATGTTGATGGATGGATGGATGACATATTATCTGCCCATGCTCCCTTATTAGATTTTAAGTCCTCCAAAGCTCCCTTAAATTCTAGTTCTAATACTGGATCCCCTATCTCTTCTAAACCGACTCGTGTTTCTTCTTCTGTCACATCTGACAATCTTCCCCCTCAAAGCGGCCTTCGATGTGCTCTTTCCATCTATCCTCTCTCTCCACTGCATTTAACATTGGTATCCTTTTTGCACTCTTAATGTTACTACCATTGCTTTTAATTTCATCGAAGGTTATTTTTACTTTTCTTTATTATCAGTCCTTCCTACAATCATTTCTTTTTCAATTTTTTCACATTTTTCATGCAGTTACTTTGTCTTAGCTTCCCTGTACTTTATTTTATACGTCAATGACTTGTATATCTCTATTCCTGAATTTCTCTGAACACTTTTGTACTCCCTTCTTTCATCGATCAACTGAAGTATTTCTTCTATTATCCACGGTTTCTTCGTAGTTACCTTCATTGTATCTATGTTTTCTCTCCAGCTTTCGTGATCGTCCTTTTTAGAACTGTTCATTCTTCTTCAGCTGGACTGCCTAATGAGCTATTCTTATCGCAATATCTGTTGCCACAGATAACTTCAAGCGTATCTCGTCATTTCTTAGAACTTCAGAATCCAACTTTGCGTTGTGATTCTTCGTGTCTAATCCCTTAAACTTCAGCCTTCTCTTCATCACAACCAGGTTGTGATCTGAGTCTGTATCTTCTCCTGGGTACGCGTTACAATCCATTATCTGATATCGGAATCACTGTCTGACCATTATGTAATCTAATTGGAATCTACCCGTACCTCCCGACGTTTTCCAAGTATACCCCCTTCTCTTGTGATTCTTGAACAGTTAGCTGAAATTTACTGCAGAACTCAATTCGTCTTTCTCCCCTCTCATTCCTATCGCGAAGCCCACATTCTCCCGTAACCTTTTCTTCTACTCCTTCCCCTACAATCGCATTCCCACCCCATCTCCCATTACCTACTGAATGACCCGTTCAGTATCCTCATACACTTTCTCTACCTCTTCAACTTCAGCTTGTGGCGGCGGCATGTGTACCTGAAGTACAGTCGTCGATGTTGGTTTTAAGTCGACTCTATTGAGAAGAACCGTGTGATTGGAATTACAGCAGATGAAAATGTGGTGTCAGGGTACAGTTTCCATATGAGTGAGTTTAGAGAATCATTTAGATTATGGTTTTCGACACGAACACACTTTTTTAGAAGGTCAGGACTGGCCAGTAACCAGTAACTGAGCTTGGTAACAACGAGGATACAATTTGGAAGCCTCGACTTGGGTATGTAGGGACGTTGAGGAGTTGCTTAAAAAAGGCCTGGGAGGAAGGTCGTGTAGCACATTAAATTATTTTTGAGGCACCTCGGATGCGAATTCATCATTGAAAATTTAGGAACTTATTATCCATGTGTTCCACTTATATATAAATAAATAGAAAATTGATATTTTCAGCCAAATTTATGAACTTTCCCCCGTAAGACAATCGTCTGAAAGAATTAGTGTGGAAGGCACAAGAATACTGAAGTACTGAGAAATAATTAGTCACATTTCAAGTTCGCTAAGGACAAGGATACTGCGAGGAAGAATATCACAGTAGGCAAGTCATTTCAAGATTAGGGCAACTACCGATGTTGTTAAGACAAACACAGGTACAAAAAAAATGTTCAAGTGTGTGTGAAATCTTATGGGACTTAACTGTAACGTCATTAGTCCATAACCTTACACACTACTTAACCTAAATTATTCTAAGGATAAACACACACACACATGCCCGAGGGAGGAATCGAACCTCCGCCGGGACCAGCCGCACAGTCCATGACTGCAGCGCAAACACAGGTACAAAGAAGGCAACTGCGAAGAAACCATGGGTAACAAAAGAAATATTTGAACTGATTGACGAAAGGAGGAAGTACAAAAATATTCAGGGAAAGATAGAAATCCGGCAACATAAGTAACTTATTAATGAAACAAATAGAAAGCGCAGGGCAACCAAGGTGAAATGACTGCAGAAGCAATGTGAAGAAATTGAAAAAGAAGTGATTGTCAGATGAACTGTCTCAGCGCACAGAAAAGTCACAAAAACTTTCCGTGAAATTAAGAGCAAGGGCGGTAGCATTAGGAGTGCAGCAGGAATTCCACTGTTAAACGTAGAAGAAAGAGCGGACAGATGGAAAAAGTACATTGAAGGCGTCTAGGTGGGGGAGTACTTATCTGAAGACTTTATACAATAAGAAATTGAAGTCATTGTGAAAGACATAGGGGACCAAGGGACCAAGTATTGGAATCACATTTCAAAAGACCTCTGGAATACATAAGCTCAAATAAGGCAGAGGGAAAAGATAACATTCCATCAGAATTTCTAAAGTCATTGGAGGAAGTGACGATTAACCGACTATTCAAGTTAATGTCTAGAATCCATAAGAGCGGCGATACACCATCAGAATTTCGGAAAAATACCATCCAAACAGTCCCGAAAACAGCAAGAGGAGATAAGTTCCAGAACTATCTCATAATCAGCTTAATAGTTGAAGAATCCAGGCTGCTTACAAGAATAACGTAGAAAAGAATGAAATAGAAAATTGAGGAGCTGTTAAATGACGACCAGTTTGGCTTTGGGAAAGGTAAAGGCACCAGAGAGGTAGTTCTGACATTGCACTTGATAACAGAAACAAGAATTATGAAAAAAACAAGACACGTTCATGGGATTTGTCGACTTAGAAAAAGTGTTTGCCAATGCAAAATGGTGCAATATGTTCGAAATTCTGAGGAAAATAGCAGTAAGATGTAGGGAAAGATAGATAATATGCAATATGTACAAAACCAAGAGGGAACAATAAGACTGGAAAATCAAGAACGAAGTTTCTGATTAAAAAGGGTGTGGTTACAGGGACGCAGTCATTCGTCCCTACTGTTCCGTCAGTACATCGAAGAAGCTATGACGGAAATGAAGGAAATGTTGAAGCGATGGATTGAAATTCAAATTGAAAGACATCAATGGTAAGATTCGCTGATGACATTGCTATCCTCAGAGAAAAGAAGAAGGACAGGATCCGTTGAACGTAGCGAACAGTTTAGTGAGTACAGAATATGGACTGATAGTAAACCATAAAAGACAAAACCAAAGAGAAGTGGCAGAAATGAGAATAATAAGAAGTTTAACATCAAAACTAATGATCATGAAGTATAAGTGAAGGAACTCTGCTACCTTGGAAGCAAAATAACTGATGACGGACAAAGCAAGGAGGACATAAAAAACGGAATAGCACTGTAAAAGTCAACAGTTATGGCCAAGAGAAGTCTACGGGTGTTAAACATCGACCTTAATTTCAGGAAGAAACCTCTCAATCAGCAGTATAGCACTGCATGTTAGTGAAGCATGGACAATGGGAAAACCGGAACAGAAGATATCAGAAGCATTTGAGGTGTGGTGCAACAGAAGAATCATGAAAATTTGATGGACTGATAAGATAATGAATGAGGAGGTTCTCCGCAGAATCTGTGAAGAGAGGAACATATGGAAAACACTGACAAGAAGAAGAAACAGGATGGCAGGATATATGTTACGACATCTGGGAATAAACTCCATGTTGCTAGAGCGAGCTGTAGAGAATCTGTGGCAGGAGACAGAAATTGGAATTAATCGAGGATGTAGGGAGCATTGTCTAGTCTGTGATGAAGACACCGGTACAGGAGAGGAATCGTGGGGGTTCGCATCAAACCAAGAACAGAAACTCTAAATCCTCGAGGCAGAGTTCGCAGTACGTTTCCATGCTACAAAGTCCTATGCAGAGATGGAGTACTGCTGAATTGGTGTAGGAGTTTTGTCAGATGGGGTGCCAAAGGCAAGTCTCGTCCGCTTGAGGAAGAGATGGTTAAACCCTACACACTATAAGCTGGTGACAGTCAATGATGCACAGTCGCTACTCGCAGTGATGTAAAGCTTTCAGGTTTGGAAAAAAAATTCTGGGTAAGTAGGTAAGTTTTACCCCATGAAGGTGAAAGTGCTGGATGATGATCGGGTATGATTCTCTGTGTAGCCATCAGACTAAAATTGACCTTCAACAATGCGAAACTGTTGCTAATGATTTACTGTTGTAAGATTTGTCTGTCATGAAAGACAAATCAATAATACTGTGGACATTGTCATTAAGGCAATGTCACAAAGTGCAACAGGGCAGAGGGAAATTACTTTAGCTGAAAGGACTGGAACTACCTGTAAACATATTATATGTGGTAGAACCACTGGAAGACAATGATCAGCTAGGTAGAGGGGAATGTTTTATACACAGAAGTGTATAAAACATTTCGGAGATGAATGATGAAGGAGTGGTGCCCTTCAGTGTGGATAATTTCTGTGTTGATGACACAAATTTGTCAAAATAATAGGAAAGACTGGAGAGAGCAGCAATGGAAAAGCTGTTGTTTGTATTTGAGAACCTATTTAATCCTCATGGCGCACTGTCAGCAACCCCACTGATGCAGCATAGGATTGAAGCTAAAGATAAATCGCCTCTGTACTGTAAGCTATATGTAATACCCCATCACTTACAATCAATAATGGAAGTATCTATTTACTAGCAGTTGAGCGATGCCGTCACTGAATAAAGTACTAGTCTGTAGGATACGCCTACTGTCACAGGGTCAAAAAATCTTCAGACAGTACAAATAATTAGAGATTCTGTTGTGACTACTGTTGCTTCATTAGTAGCATGATAGCAGATACGTATCCAGTGCTGAATATCATGGAAACAGTGGACAAGTTGGTACACTGTAGATACTTTTTCGTAATAGAATTGAAAAGTGGATACCATCGATTAGAAGTAGTGCCAGAGAACCTGCCAAAGATTGCATTTACAGTAACATGGTGCATTGCCAGTATCGGCAAATGCCATTTTTTAAAAAAGCTTACCAACCCTGCTTCAGTGTTTGCTGGATGGAGTATTAAGTGGATTGAAGTAAAGGATATGTATGGTGTGCTTTGATAATATTATTGTTATTTGCAAAAGAGATGAAGGAACATATATGATGGCGGTTGAGAGATGATTTTAAAAGCTGACATTCCACACACCTGACCCTAAGCATCGAAAAGTGTCATTTTGCATTAACAGAAGTGAATTACTTATGACATATAATTAGCCAGGATGCAATGAGAGTAGATCTGAGACTCGTATATGCAGTGTGAAGTTTCCCAACACCATAGACGAGTAATGAATTACAGTAATTTTTGGGACTGGCTAATTATTGTAGAGTGAGTGTAATGGGATCTGTAAATATAGCCTGACGACTCCTGAATTTACTGGGAAAAAACATAAAGTTACAGTGGACACCTGGTTGTGAAATCGCATTTAAAAACTAATAGAGCTATTAACATCTAGTTCTGTGCTGAGCTTCCCAGATTACAAAAGGAAACTTTTTTTATCATGTGATGCAAATAGTCATGTGGTAGGCTGTGTTCTAAATCAGTAAGTGTTGGGTAAGGAGCATCTAGTCACTTACACTTCATGGCAATTGTGTAAAGCTAAGAAAAATTGTTCTGTCACTGCGAAGGTGATGTTAAGTTTGATGTAAGGTGGGATAGGCTTCCGATTTCATTTGAATGGCAAGAAATTTGAGGGTTTGGCAGATCGCACAGAGTTGTAACAGTTGTTAGGGCTGAAGGATCCATCAACTTTTCTGTGCGCTTTAAAACTAAGCAAGTTTGTTTTCTAAGTGGCTCATAAATTCAGTGAGAAATATAGAAATGCAGACTGAAGATTGATGTAATACGGACACTGGGCTGTAGCCATTCTAAATGCAAGTTTCTGATACAGATATACAGATTATAAGCTATTCACAGTAGAATCATAGTTAGCCATTGTTGACAATGTATTGAACAACGAGACTTGTACCATGTGGCAATTCCTGCAGTGTTGTGGGAGTAGCTGTTAAAGGAACTGTATTATGATGTATTATCGAGGCATGGAAGTTGTAGAACCACAGATCAGAAAGTAGCTGAGTGTTATTTGTGGAGAACATGGAAACAAGATGTAGATTAGTAAGTAAGAAACTGTGTGCAGTGCGCACAACTTGCACCAACAGGTGGACATGGTAGCATGCACTATGGTGAATACATGGCTGCTAAAGTTCGGTGTTCAGTACACAAAATTTATGTCAGAGTTGGTGAAACAGTTATGTCATTTGTTGCGTATTCATAAGCTGAAACCTAGCCAGTTACATTCACAGGCTAACCGGACAGAAGGCGTTCATTAGCTAATGGGTGATACACTGACCTATTACAACAATAACCACAACAATCACAGAGATATCTTCTTAACAAACGTGATAGCACTGTATAGTTCTAAATGCTTGTTAACAAGGGTCAGTCACTATGCAAGATGGTGTACAATAAGAAAACGCTTTTGCCTTTGAGATATTCCAACAAATATTTGGGAAGAATGGTGAACCTACACGGAACTTTGTAAGTACGTTGAAGAATGTGTGGAAATGGGTACAAAAAGGACGAATTGCGCAATGTATATTAAACTACCAGAACACTGCGCTAATCAATTGGTAATACTGATAATCCGATAATCCCCAAAGGCTAAGACAAAAGAAGTTCATCACTCAATAATAGGGTCTTATGATGTTCTTGGTAAGAAGAAGAATAGTAAACCAGAAACATCTGGCAAACCTAACAGGAAATTCCATATGTTTAAGGTCTCAGAAACAGGGGGATGTACTAGGATGATTTATTTTTTAGTGTATTTGTGGTATTACGACAGAAAATGCGGCCAGGTGACGTACTTAGATTTTCTATGTGTTTTTGAGGGTATAGTTGTGTAGTTGTGGGCAGCCCGACCGGCTAGCCGAGCGGTCTGACGGGCTGCACCCTAGCGAGAAGGCACGAATCCGCCCGGCGGATCAGTGTCGAGGTCCGGTGTGGCGGCCAGATTGTGGATGGTTTTAAGGCGGTTTTCCATCTGCCTCGGTGAATGCGGCATGGTTACCCTTATTCCGCCTCAGTTACACTATGTCCGCGATTGCTGCGCAAACACGTTCTCCACATACGCGTTCACCATAATTACTCTACCACGCGAACATTTGTGGTTACACTCGTCTGGTATGAGATGCTCCCGGTGGGGGGTGGGCGGTATCCACTGGCGGCCGAACCGCACAATAACCCTGGGTTCAGTGTGGGGCGGCAGTGGGGTGGGTGGAGTGCTGTGGCCTGTAGTGGGGTTGTGAACCACTGAGGGCTACGGCGCGAAGAAGCCTCTCCATCGTTTCTAGGTCCTCGGTTCAATACACAATAAATAATAGTTGCGGATATGGATCGTAGGTTGCAGACTCCAAAAGAGAGAGTGTGGAGGGTCTCGTCAACTTACGTTTTTCTGTCCTTTCATGTTTACGAATTTTGCTTGAGATGTAAGCTTAGGGTGTTCATTTTTATGGTAATGTGCACAGGAGAGTGTGAGTTAGGGGACTCGTTGTTGACAGTTGTATATTATTCTGTGCATTTTTGCATGGAATATTAGTTGTTTTGTTAGTGTAGGGAGTTGGTGCTTTGTTCATTCTGTTTGTTTCATTTCGCAGTGTACCTAAGATGGTGTTTGCTTTGTTACGAGTAATTGTGTAGGATAGGCATATGGCGTATACTCTCTTTGCCATGGAACAACAGGGAATTTATTTTATGCCCGACCCCATAGCGCACTGCTTTTCCTCACTGACTTTCCTACTTATGCCGGCGAGTGCTGCGTGCTTTCAACACTTCTCACGTCTGTTCCTGGTTGCCAACTGCGACAATAAAACTGCTATTTTTGAGGAAAAAATTTAACTCTTGATTTGTCAGCAGCGTGCTACTTGGTTCTTACCCATCACCTCACTGCAACAACACGCAGGACGGTGTGCTGACGACTTTCCATCCACTGTAGACGTCACGTCACCCCAGATCTCTACATTAGGGATGTTGGTTGGTTGGTTGGTTTGGGGAAGACCAGACAGCTTGGTCATCGGTCTCATCGGATTAGGGAAGGATGGGGAAGGAAGTCGGCCGTGCCCTTTCAGAGGAACCATCCCGGCATTTGCCTGGAGTGATTTAGGGAAATCACGGAAAACCTATATCAGGATGGCCGGACGCGGGATTGAACCGTCGTCCTTCCGAATGCGAGTCCAGTGTCTAACCACTCCGCCACCTCGCTCGGTCATTAGGGATGTCAAATGTATTACGGCGGGAAATAGAAAGAGAATAAATTAAGATGACTCTCATTTATTTTTCCGTCTCAGTTGCACATTTTTAATTAGACTACTTGTTTCGATCACTCTGGATCATCTTCAGATCTAAGTAGTTGCGTCAGTAAGCCTTCTTGTCTACTCAGAATGACATATCAGAGTACAGACATATCAGACTACTGTGATATCTGCTTGAGCAAACTAGACGGGTTGCTGACACAAATATTTTGATCTGAAGATTATCGAGAGTGATCGAAACAGGTAATCTAATTAAAATGTGTAGCTGAGACGGAATAATAAATGAGAATTATCTTAATTATCTAAACACTTTATGAATCCCTCAAGACGATTATGTCGGCTATAACGAGAAAGAGAAGGCATATAAAAGTGGTAGTACGAGGGTATCACAAATGTTTTAGATAGGTAGGTATTAATTGGAGGTATCTTAGGTAGAATACGTTCTAGAGATCACTTCTGAGAAAAATTAGCAAGAGGTAAGGACTGATGATAACACGTCGAATACTTAATCTTTTTTTTTTCCATCAGTCTACTGACTGGTTTGATGCGGCCCGCCACGAATTCCTTTCCTGTGCTAACCTCTTCATCTCAGAGAAGCACTTGCAACCTACATCCTCAATTATTTGCTTGACGTATTCCAATCTCTGTCTTCCTCTACAGTTTTTGCCCTCTACAGCTCCCTCTAGTACCATGGAAGTCATTCCCTCCTGTCTTAGCAGATGTCCTATCACCCTGTCCCTTCTCCTTATCAGTGTTTTCCACATATTCCTTTCCTCTCCGATTCTGCGTAGAACCTCCTCATTCCTTACCTTATCAGTCCACCTAATTTTCAACATTCGTCTATAGCGTCACATCTCAAATGCTTCGATTCTGTTCTGTTCCGGTTTTCCCACAGTCCATGTTTCACCACCATACAATGCTGTACTCCAGACGTACATCCTCAGAAATTTCTTCCTCAAATTAAGGCCGGTATTTGATATTAGTAGACTTCTCTTAGCCAGTAATGCCTTTTTTGCCATAGCTAGTCTGCTTTTGATGTCCTCCTTGCTCCGTCCGTCATTGGTTATTTTACTGTCTAGGTAGCAGAATTCCTTAATCTAAAAATATAGAAAAGCAGCACAAATGAAAAAATTTGCTGCATAAAAACTGAAGTACGTAGCACAGATTGTTGAACACGCTATATGTAATCTGAGATAGAGCAAATGGCATAGAATGTAGAAAGATGTATGACACGTGATACCTCGACAAAATGATTATAAAATATATTCAAAGTTTCTAGTAATCTAAATTAAATTAAATTTTTCTATTTTGGTTTGGTAGGCATGTAGAACAATATTAATTATTGATTCTGATCTTCCTCAAACAGAGGCTTAAAGATATTCTTCTGTGCGTTTAATTTCAGTGTAATTTGATCTAATGGATATATAGTGAGAAATTATCTTAACCATTAGCCTAAGGAAATTTTCAAGCGTCACTACATATTTATCACACTGCAGCTTCAGCATACTGTGTCAAATCGATTTAGACTGGTATCATCTTGTAAAAGCTCAAGGAAATTTCGGAAGAAATTTAAAACCTAATTACCAAGGAGTGAAGGAGAATAGTTGGCTCCACACATATATTAGGACAGATAAATTAATCCTTTTTCTTTAAATTGGCGAATTAACCAATTAGGATCTTGCTACAACTTCATTTTGAAGTCTTTGTATGGAGTTTCCTTTTGTTTTCAGTACCCCTTCATATGCTTACTATGCGGTTACTTTTGTTCTTCTAGTCTTTGTAGTTCTTCTTTCAACCTGAAACCCTTCCCAGCTTTCTTTTCTGTTTCGAAACGTGCATCGTTCTAATAGGAGGGCTTCTGCGGTATTAGGCCTCTCAAAGTCTTTCTGTGATTCTTTAATCCACATCGTGGTGGTCTTCTTGTTACACAAGTAATAAAATATTTCTGTGATTAATCTATTTTTATCCATTCTTACAGTTGACCAAGAAATAACAACCTCCTTTTTCTGATGGTCTGCAAGATCCTCTCCGCAATCTGGTGGATTTTTTTGTTGCTCCGAAGTTTCCAGCCGGTCTCAGTCCGGATTGCAGCCTTGATTTTTCGTAGGATTACCCTGTCTAGGATCTCCAGCTTCTCTCGTTCGCAGGGCACCGAGAAGCATTCACCGGTGGAAAGGCGTTATGTTTTGACCACAGTATTACAGTGCCTTAGTTTGGCATTCCAGGGACGCACTTCATGTTGTAGAAGTTTGTCATCCCAAACACTTTCTCCATTTTTGAGATGCCATTATCGCAGTTTTTTCATGTACGTTTTCTAATATGGTCTCATTGAGGTACTTGAATTTCTTTATCCTCATAACATGATCTATTTCTGTTTTAAAGTAGTTACTGAGTTGGTCATTTCTGTCGAGATACTCAGCCCTTTTCTGCAAAAGATCCTTTCTGGGAGGCTGATCTATATGGCCACTTCCTTTGAATTGTCTGAGAGGATCGCATGTCCGCAAAAACCAGGAACCACTGATAGTATTAGAAGAAAAAAATACTGTGGTCTACGTTATGGAGGAAGCTAACATTCCGAAAATGGTAGTAGCGAGATAGAAATAACGTTCTCGAGCGGTGCTAATCTGTTATGTGGCCACGCACCCCGTGGGAGAACCTCTGGCAGTAGTGTTCGGAAATTATAGATGGAATCATCAGTCGCAAGACAAGTTTGAGTTTAGAGGTGTGCTCAGATATCCTAACGTTTAAGGCGACTGCTCGTGATGAGTGGGATATCCGGATTCGTGTCTTGGTCTGGCACAAATTTCCGCTTGTCACTATGTGTTTTTTTTTTGTATATATATATTACAGGTTCACCGTATCCGCACGGTTACAACTGATATCGCTTCAAGTCATTACATCTTCACCGATATCAGTTCAGTGTATGCAATTCATTTCAGGTAAGATAAAAACTTACATCACTGTTCCTGGAACAAGGTGTCTAACTCGGTGAAGCCGAGTGCATGATTCAGAGCCAGGTTAAGGTGCCATGTTATTAATTATCGCTCGGCAAGAATAATTTCCTGCTTTTCCTTATGTGTGCGCAGGTAACCGCTTCGAAGCATCATATGGGAGAAAGTGAGGAAGACAAATTCTGTCAAATAATTCCATCACTACGTCGTAGTTTTACGCTGTGTGAAGTTCCATTGCGGATATTCAGATGTAGGGTGGGAATCTTTGGGAAAGTCGTGACCTTTCTGGCATGTGGGTTGTGTCTTGCAATGTTATTGCTCACGTGTACCAAACAATACAGTACTGTAGACAATGCCTCAAATATCCTCAGGGCGGCTATCGCAACAGAGCGAAGGTAATCATATGTCAGGTCTTTAGCCCACTTAATGAGTCGAATTTGAAGGGCGACGACGGGCGACGAGCCAACGCCCCATGCAGTCTCGTATCCCAAGCTGCAGACGTTTCTCCTCTGACCTTGTTGGAGATTCGTTTCTCTTCTTTCTATTAAAACTATTTCAATAAAATAGTCTAATTTGCATTTAAGTTGTATGTGTTTCGTTTTGTGCCCGGTTTCGGTCTTTTATCAGACCGTCATCAGATCATTTCGTACTTCTTGGTGACAGTAGGAGCCCGTAGAGTGGAACAGGTCGCTCTGGAAGCGTGTGGAATATAATATAATTTTATCGATCGCCGTTTTCCTAAGGGAAATGTTCCAAAAAAAATTCTTCTTTCTGATGAAGTAGATTACTATTCTAAAAGCTCAAATACCTTATTTCATTTCCGATCGAATGCATCTCTGGCTGCTGTGGCGTTTTTTAGTAAAGCTTTCAGCTCTTCTCTTTGGAGTAAGAATGAAAAGTATAAAAACAAGAAAAATATCTTAGTAGCCGAACTATCGATCGTTAAAAAATTCTGTGGTTTCAAAAGATGTATTTTCAAAGTAAATGTTAATCAAAATAGCCATAATTATAGCGCACGGGGAAACATGTGTAAAATACAGATTACGTACAGTATAGGGTATAACTTCCGTAGGTGAGTGATTAGCGTAAATGGCTGCCATGCAAAGGAACTGAGTTCGATTCTCGGTACTGACAAGGATTTTTCCTTGGTGGTAGGACTATTACGGGCTGTATTGACCCTCTCGATGCCAACTGAGGAGCTACTTGACTGAACAGTAGCGCCTCCACGGTCTGGTAAGTCTGCAAAACAGCCGAGAGCGCCGTGTGCTGAACACATGCCTCTCCACACAGCATCCTCGTGACACCACAAACCAGAGGATGACTCGGCGGCCGAATGACATACTTTGGGCCTTCACGGCCTGGTGAGGAGCCAGTTATAGCCCTGCAGAAAATATGAACAAGACCTTTTTGTAGGTAATTTAATGTAATTAAGTTTTGTACTGGGATACATTTCCGCTACAGGCCGTAATTTTCGAGTTGTTCGAGAAAAAATGTACAGTCAAAAGTGACCTTCAAAAGCGCCCCCTCTCCCACACGCAGTCCCCACCGGTCAGCATTTCGAGTACATAGTTCATGGCACTCCTTCCTACTACTGTACCAAAATTTGAGTTTCACGAATTATTTCCCACAGTCGACCGTTTTTTGGTCTTCAGGTCTTCACTAACAGGCATTATTACTCATTGCAACGGTTACATAAGTCGTTTTTCTTCAATTACTCTCATGGACACGTTTAAATTAATAACGTCAACGAAGTAGCCAACTACGCTGGTAGCGGAATAGCACAGTCAAAAGAGACCAAAAAATGTCGAATATTGGGAACAGGTCGTTTAGTCTGAAATTTTTGTAGAGTGGTATGAGAGAGTGTCACGAACAACATACTACAAATTCTGACTTGAGGAGAGAATGTGTGGAGAGAGGTGCGCGTGAAAACCGCTTTATTACGGTTTTTCTTAAATAACTTGAAAATCGTGGCCTCCAGCGGAAACATATTTCAGTACAAAATGTAACTACATTACTTTTCCTACAAAGAAGTCCTGTGCACTTTTCCTGTAGGAATAACAGTTTGGGCGTAGCGACCGAGAGAATATAAAAATCTCACACGTGAAGGACAGAAATAAGTTTGCAGATTGGATAAAACGACACTGGACGACACTGGTAGGGGCTGCTGAATCAGCGTGTGTACACGTCCCCTTCAAAGAACCATGTGGCTTTACATCACCGTACATTTATTAAAAAACCAGTAAACATTCCTATATTCGTAGCAACGTCCATAATATTAATAGATGAGCTCAGAATCAGTGGGATAAAATATTTGGAGACTCGGATGAATGAACAGAAAACATCGATTCTCACGTTTCTCCACTAAGTTGTGGACCGAACGAAGAACTAATATTGCCCACATGAAATGCAATTCAAAAGTATCTTGCGTGGGTAAATCTGGAAACAACGTAAGGGATAATTACGGAAAAGCAGCACTAAAATTGTGGGCAATGTCGCTTCAGTATGCCTATCTATCTCAATATCTCAAGACAGATGTCTATACTGAATAGTTCAGTACGTCCAAACATCAGGGTACCAGAGCCCGTTCACGGTGGCAGGCGGAAACAAGAAGTGGTGTCTTTGTCTCACAAGCCGCGCGAGCCTCCGTGAACCGATTTCCACGTCAAACAGTACCAGTCTCAGAGTTCAGGTTGTGTGCTTCAGAGATGACTGTTCGATTCTCAACCAAAGATGAAGCTGCTGTAGCAGACGGAAGCCTAACTATAAGTTCTTTGAAACACTCAAGTCCTTATCGATACGTGTCTGAATACATTGTATGAAAGACGCCTACAGCAGGATGCTTTCACGATGTTGTTGCGAATTATCATTCTCTCCATGTTACGGTCGGTTATCAGGGATCTCTGCGCAGTTTCGACGTAGAGGGAAAGGTAAAAGCAGATGGATGCTTTGAGTTACGGGAGATGTGGCTGGATTAGTCATCTGACGGAGTGCTATCCGTGAAGGGTACAGCCATACAGTGTGTTCATGATGAAGAGACAGATTATCAGAGATGATGGAGGAACGGTAGTGTATCAATGTCAGGTTAAGAACCTTGATCCAGAAGACAGTAAGTCAAAGATTATGAGCAGGAACGAGAAAATTTCAGATTTGTCCTTATTCTCCTGACAATGATAAAAACATTGGGAGATTCATTTTTGCAAAATTTTAACGCCAAAACTTCTTCAGCTTGTCGAATTCACAATAGTTGTTCAAAGTGGCGTCCCCTGGCTTATATGAAGGCGTGAATGACGTCGTTCTGTCGTATCCATAAGAAAAACCCCAGTAAACCATCATTTTGGAACTAGGTGCCTGAATGCAGATCAGATGATACGTCTCTCGACAATGTGGCAACCTTCTTTCCCGGAAACGCTATGTACACTGGGTCAGATTGCTGAAAGGACTAAATGTTAAATAATTACCTGGAACAGTCTGGACCTCGCGAAACTGGTGTCGGCCAACAGCCCTCGTGGTGTTATAGTGGTGAGCCGTTTGCTGTGTACGGACTTGGTGTACTCGTATTGAAGTGTTTACCTGAGAATTAGTAGTTAGTGACCCTTTGCGATAGACAACATTGCTTTTCATATACGGAATGACTCGAAGAATCCGAAACGCGTTGCTTCGCACGAGCCTTAATTGAACAAAGTGAACTTGGTGAGACCTAACTGAAGTAAATGAGTACAGTGTTTTTACGTGTCTTTTACCTTTTGCTGCTGAACTGTATTCCTGTTTTATTACTGTGAAGATAACCGTGAGATGTTTCCGAGAACCAAGTGGGGACTGTGTATGAATTGCCTGGGGTGTAAATGTTGCGCTCCAGTGGTCGGATCTTTGAATATTTCTGGCAGTAGTTAGGTAGATAAAGGGCAGTAATAAGCTTAAATTTTGATTAATTATCAGCACTGGAGGCATGTCGAAGACTTACGGCGTAATAACTCACCCTCATTCTGCCAACGGCATTGTCAAAGTGGGTGGAGGAGCGGGAAAGAGGTTCAGGGCACTCTCCTGTCCTTGGGGTGGGAAACTGCCTCTAAAAGGCGGAAGAATCAGCAATGATCAACGGCATGAGGATGCAGAAGCAATGGAAATCACTGCATCAAAGAAACAAATATGTATCCACAGTACATGTGGCCTATAATTGAAAAAAGTGTCATCATGATCTCTCCATTGGCAAAAGATTCCGGGAGGGGACTGTCAAGGGAGAGATGACCGTGAGAAAAAGATTGAATAACCAACGAAAGGATAACGTCCTACGAGTCGGGGTGTGCAATGTCAGAAGCTTGAATCTGGTAGGGAAGTTAGAAAATTTAAAAAGGGAAATGCAAAAGCTCAGTCTAGATATACCAGGGGTCAGTGAAGTGAAATGGAAAGAAGACAAGGATTTCTGGTCAGATGAGTATAGGATAATATGAACAGCATCAGAAAATGGTATAACGGGAGTAGGACTCGTTATGAATAGGAAGGTAGGGCAGAGGGTGTGTTTCTGTGAACAGTTTAATGACAGGATCGTTCTTATCAGAATCGACAGCAAACCAACACCGACAGCGATAGTTCAGTATACATGCCGACGTCGCAAGTTGAAGACGAAGAGACAGAGAAATTATATGAGGATATTGAAAGCGTAAACAATACGCAAAGAGAGATGAAAATTTAATAGTCTTGGGGAACTGGAATGCAGTTGTAGGGGAAGGAGTAGAGGAAAATGTTACAGGAGAATATGGGCTTGAGACAAGGAACCAGAGAGGAGAAAGACTAATTGAGTTCTATAATAAATTTCAGCTAATAATAGCCAATACTCTGTTCTAGAATGACAAGAGAAGGAGATATATAGAGATTTGGAGGACTTAAGATCAAATAAGAAGGGATCGATAACATTCCATCAGAATTTCTAAAATCATTAGGGGAATTGGCAACAAAACGACTATTCGCGGTGGTGTATAGAATGTATGAGTCTGGCAATATACCGTCTGACTTTCGGAAAAGTATCATCCACACAATTCCGAAAACTGCAAGCACTGACAAGTGCAAGAATTGTCCCACAATCTGCTTAACAGTTCATGCAACCAAGTTGATAACAAGAATAATATACAGAAGAATGGAAAAGAAACTTGAGGGCGGGTTAGATGGCGATCAGTTTGTCTTTAGAAAAGGTAAAGGTACAAGAGAGGCACTTCTGACGTAGCGGTTGATAATGGAAGCAAGACTAAGGAAAAAGACTAAAGGCACTTTCATAATATTTGTCTACCTGGAAAAAGCGTTCGACAATGCCAAATGGAGCAAGACGTTCGAAATTCTGAGAAAAATAGGGGCAAGCTATAGGGAGAGACTAGTAATATTCAATATGTACAAGGACCAAGAGGAAATAATAAGAGTGGATGATCAAGAACGAAGTACTCGTGTTAAAAAGGGTGTAAGACAGGAATGTAGTCTTTCGCTCCTACTGTTCAATGTGTACATCGAAGAAGCAGTGATGGAAATAAGAGAAAGGTTCAGGAGTAGGAATTAAAATTAAAGATAAAAGGGTATCAATAATACGAATCGCTGATGACGTTGCTATCCTGAGTGAACGGGAAGAAGAATTACGTGATCTGCTAAATGGAATGTGCAGTCTAATGAGTACAGGATATAGATTGAAAGTAAATCGAAGAAAGACGAAAACAATTAGAAATAGTAGAAATAAGAACAGCGAGAAACTTAACATCAGGACTGATGGTCACAAAGTAGATGAAGTTGGAATTCTGCTACTTAGGCAGCAAAATAACCAATTACAGACAGAGCAAGGACATCAACAGCACACTAGCAGTGGCAAAACATGCGTTCCTGGCCAACAGAAGTCTTCTAGTATCAAAAATTTTCCTTAATTTGAGGAAGAAATTTCTGAAAATATACATTTGGAGCGCAGCATTGTATGCTAGTGAAACATGGACTGTGGGAAAACTGGAACAGAAAAGAATCAAGGCATTTGACATGTGGTGTTACAGAATGTTGAAAATTATGTGAATGGTAAGGTAAGGAATGAGGACGTTCTGCACAGAATTGGAGAGGAAAGGAATATGTGGAAAACACTTACAAGGAGAATAGACAGGAAAATAGGACGTCTGTTAAGACATCTGGGACTGACTTCCATGGTAGAGGGAGCTGTAGAGGGCAAAAACTGTACCATAGATACGAGGGTTGCGCAGGAAGTAAGTTCCGATCGGTCGCTAAATGGACACCACAGTGGAAACCCGGTGATGTTTTGCACAGATGTGTTGGATAGTGTCTCTAGTATGACCGTCGATCACATCAAGACGCTCTTTTCAGTTGTGAGCGCGCTGTGAACGAGTAAAAGTGCCTAGAACAACGATGTCTCCCGCCAAGTAGGAGGGCCCACTTAGAGGCTTCGCCTTAATAAATGCAGCCCACCTAACACAACTGCCAAGCACTTCCTTCTTAATGGAAATTCTCAGCCGCACTCTGCAGGGGCAGTGAAGACGCTCCTGCAGCCTTTTCGATGGGAAGTGTTCGGTCGCCCACAACGCAGCCATAATTGGCTCCAGGCTACACGCTATAGACCAGAATAGGATTTATCAGAAAGCACAATGGTGTTAGAAATTTAGTATAACGCTCCGACAGATGTCTAAATCGGAGTGGGCGATTGTGTAGAAAAGTATCTGGAAAGTGTAGTTAACTCTTGCAAATAAAATGTTTCTGATTTTCACTGTGGTTTCTGTTTAGCGACCGATCGGAACTTACTTTTGTGGACAACCTTCGTAATTGAGGATGTCGGTTGAAAGTGCTACTCTGAGATGAAGAGGTTGGCACAGGAGGGGAATTCGTGGAGGTGGTGGGCCGCATCAAACCAGTCAGAAGACTGATGACTTAAAAAAAATTTAAAAAAAATTTAGAAAACGTAACCCTCTCTCGTGGGCTAAAGCGAGGTTAGACAGATTTTATGAATGTAGCAGTGCTGAGGAGTCGTCGTGATTCGCCGGTAAATGCTGCCGATTATGTGTGCGGAGCAGTACGTCGTGCTACATATCGCCAAGAGCGCGCGGACTAAGGAAATACCCGACTAAGGAATGCTTCCACGTCGCCTTCCAATGCGTTTCTTTATGTTCAAGGAGTCGTTTACATTCTTACCTTGCAAACCAACGTGAAGTGTATGACAGACTACCCTCATAGTAATCGTTATGAGTGCATATACTGGAGACGATTGCGGTGCAGGGAGAATGATAATTTAAAGCGCTCTGAGCGCGCCGTACTTATTCCCCTTTTTGTGTGTCCATCCTTGCGACTGATAGGACTTCGGTCATTCGCTTACGTTATAAAATGAAACACCAGCAACTGTCGTTTTGATGTTATTATTTGCAACAGGGCAAAAACTGTAGAGGAAGACAGAGCTGGAATACATGCAGCAAATAATTGAGGACGTGGGTTGCCAGTGCTACTCTGAGATGAAGAGGTTAGTACAGGAGAGGAATTTGTAGCGGGCTACATTAAACTAGTCAGATGACCAAAAGATATTGCAACCAGGTTCAGCGTCTCAGTCCACCATCATCAGGCGTTAAATAACCCTGAGGGGATGAACTCCAATCATATACACAATCCCTTCAGTGGCTGATATCTATGAACTGGCTTTCGTAGAATACCGTAAAAGCTATTTTATGCCTGCCACCATCAACCAAAATGATGGCTACCGGTGTTTCATTTTATTGCACTATACGGTTTGTCTTCAAGATCTGTATAACAGTGGTACATAGGGACACAGTAAGAGGGCTTACATGGTATATTCGTTTTATATATTCAAACGTTTTTCGCCTTCAGGAATGTAACATTAATATTACGACAGTGGCGGTACTGATACAGTTTTGGTATCAAATTAATAAGCAGATTAATTAAATTGTGACAGCTGATTGATTTATGACCACAACCTTGACCTCTGAGGATTGACCCCCTGGGAATAATCTGTCCTTCAGAGAAACCCACCACCATTCCACTTATCCCTCCTCCCCACCTCACTCACGCTTCTGCCCCATCTGGAAATTGGTGGGAAAAAGCCTCATTCTGTGTTGCTGTGCTGTTTTTTTTTTTTTTTTTTTTTTTTTTGGCTGCTGAGATGGAAACTGGCAGGAATCCCCAGCTCTGTCCTCCTCTCCCCAATCACCCCCCCCCCCCCCCCCCCGTCACAGCCTAGAAAACGTTGATGGGAAAATCGCTGAGTCTGTGAAAGGTGCAAGTTTTACCCTGTCCAGCAACTACATGCCGTAATTATATAATTACACTGATGCAGACTGAAGGTGTTATCTAGTTGGAAAACTTTTGCTTTGCATGTCTGCTAACCTTTCCTAGCAGGGAAAGACTGAACAAGTGCACAATGTGACCACCAGAGGGCATCCCATGCCTCCACCCCTCGCCCCTCCCTCCCCAACCTGCCCAGAAAAAATTGGGGGGGGGGGGGGGGAAGACTCAGTCTGTGCTGGAGAGAAAGGATATGCCAACACGAAATTCAAACCAATGTCAATAAAATATCGATGCATATCCTTTATTTAATTAATCTGTGGGAGGCAGGGAACCCACTCCCCTCCACCCCCACACCTCTGCACAGTTTAGTAGCCTCTGTTTTGGGTCCCTAGCAAAAGTGTCTGTTGACTGGGTGCCACCACAGAGGCCAAAAACTACCCAACGTCCTAATTACAGGTCACCATACTGAATACCACAGACCATGGCTCAGATGTCAGCCTCCTTTAATCTCAAACCCCGAAAATGCATGAGGTGGCGTTATTCTGTTCATTGGGAAATTCCAGACTTGATTCCTGTCTCTCTCAAGTGGCAACTTCCTGCTGTGTGTGAACCAACATCTCCCAACACACAGATGGAGGTTTTCGCCTCTGCTCCTAGTACTGTGTTCCTTTTAGCTAATGCTTGGACAAAGGTAAGGCTGACGAAATATTGATGTCAAAAATAAAGGGAAATAGTCCATTTGCACCATCCTATCACATTAATTGTTTGACAATGTATAGGAGTCAAATCGATCACTTAAAACACTTACCACCACCTTATGATGGTCATTCTTCGTAGTAAAATATATTTTCAGCATTTGAGCATCACTGACAAACGTTATGCAAATCAAGTAGATTGTAACACTAAATATATCTGAGGTGTTGTGTACACCGATGTTTGAGAACACAAGCACTGTCCTCCACCGCATTTTCTCCACTAAACATACCTGGCGAAGAAAGCGTTCCGATTATGACCTCGATTGAGAAGCTCATGCTGTGTGTCTTCTGCCCTGCCACACCACACACTGTCTGCTGTCGGACTCACGACTGCACTGCATCAACCACACCATGGAGAAATGGCTGGTCCACATACATCGACTGCATTGGCAGTTAAGCACCTATCTCCCAGTATTCTCATGCTTGCCGTACCAGTTGCTTAAGGGCTGGAGAGAGCAGCACCATGACCACCCAGTCAACAACCAATGATCGTCCAGTACAAACACTTGCCACGTTGAGTCTTCTCATACAACACACACATCCACTTCTGTCTCTGCTCTACCAGCATATTGACTAGTTCACTATTCAGCTAACCACAGGGTGTCCCAAGGGCTACCGCCGGGACTTGTCCTCACAGCTGCGGGTAATAGCCGACTAGCTAGCAGCTGCAGTCTTTTCTTTGCACCTGCCAATCGAGTGAGGCTAATGAGATCGCAATATCATTTGTTTGTTAACCAGTTTTGACTTATTTTAAAGCCATCCTCAGAATTTTTGGGCCCCCTATGTCTGGTCCTGGTGGCTCCTCAGTTTTTCACATTAATGATCATATACCATACAGGTTGATACTATGTATCACATTATAAATATGGTAATATAGAAATGGAAATGAAGTCTCATGCTCCTTGACAGAGTGTAGGGGAACAATGTGGGAGACCCACTCAGCCGTACTAGGCCAGGTCCTAATCGAGATGGTTTGCCGTTGGCTTCCTCTGACCGTAATGGAGATGAATGACGATGATTAAGACGACACAACAACACCCAGTCATCTTGGGGCAGATGAAAATCCCTGACCCTGCCAGGAATCGAACCAGGGACCTCATGCTCGGGAAACGAGAATGCTACCGCAAAACCCCGATTGGTGGACTATGGTAATATAGCTGATTTTATTACGATTGTCTGTTATCCTTGCATAGGTGGGAGATTAAATTTGGTTAAGAGATGTCACTGTAATGAGAAAACCATTGATTACTGCTCCAACTACTAAATTCTATCCATAGTACACTAGCCATCAATTCCACCTGCCTGGTGGCATGTCATTGATATCAGATTGATAGGCTAATTAACTAAAGTGTTCATGAGAGTCACTTTGCGCAGTGCGTAATTTTGTTCCACTTGTTGGAAAACACTCGCCAGGTAGCTCAAATGGGAATTTGTGGAGAGAAGAATATGTTCTTTTCAAGGAATGGTGTTGAGAACAGACATTTGAACCTGGCCGCAGAAGGATTCTGTAACTACCAACATACATTTTGCATAAGGACCATGAAGATAAGATACAAGAAATTAGCATTGATAAGTAGGCATATAGGCAGTCTTTTTCCCTTACTCTATTTGCGTGTGGAATAGGAAAGGGAGTGACTATTAGTGGTACAGAGTACCCTCTGCCACACACTGTAGGTTGGTTCGGGAAATTAGCATACAGATCTAAATTTAAATTTAGTCTGCCTATTAAGATGTCATTCCATCCATCTAGAGACACACAAACAACATGGAAGATTGTTGTCTCTTATTTATCAAAAAAACGAAAGACAGAACTTCTGCTGCTGATTATCTTTTGGTAAAAATCTTTGCAATAGCTCCTAATTTTCTCGGTGCAGTCACTTAGTGAAATGTATTTGAGAGGTTGTAAAATGTTTGCCCACATACTTAGAAGAAGTTGTACAGAGCTCAGCTCTCAACTTCCTTTCCATTAGAGTATCGCTTAGCTGCTGTATTCTCACGAATCTTCCAGTGTTTGATATATAGCATTTGAATCCACATGATTCCCATGTCTGCCACCCTCCAAGTCGCAGATGCCTGCTAATTCTCTCGAAATCCCATCACGTTCTAACTCCACTGTTCCATTCATTAGAAGTCTGTCTAGTCCTTCACATATCACGGACTAGGTAGAGAGCTATCCACAACGAGAAAAATAGCACACTAATGTATACGAGGAAATTCACAACCATGCAGAGTATACGTAGACTGCAGAAAGAAACTCAGAAGCGTAACACCTACAATTCATCGATATCGAATGACAGTCTATAAATATCACCTTGTATATGTCCTGATCTCTTTTATTGTATTGATATGATTACTTTTTTAGAAATAGGACAGTGTAATGGTGTCAGAGACTTTGCTGACAGCACAGTCTCTCTCTCTCTCTCCCTGTCTCCTTATTATTTATATAACACCCAACAGAGTAAAACTACAAACTATAAAAACTTTGCTAACGTCAACTGGTAGAGAACTCGACATTACCACGTCGCTCTCTTCCGATATCTCAAAAACAAATACCATCTGAATGCTGACATCGACCACATGTGGTGATTCTATTAAACACACATATATTGGTCCACTGGAGCAGTTGGCCAGTGATCAAAGTCCCTTGCACAGAACTGTGTTAAGTTTTGTCACATGCACTGCAGGTGGACCACATCCCACAGAGTGTCAGTCACAAGAGATGGCTCCTGTGTTGTTCTTCCACAAGCAGTTTGATACATTGTTTTTCTGCTGTAACACATCCAAGCAGTGTATGACTACAGCTTTGTACCACCATACATTTTGTTTTTCCAGCATGAATTAGAAGTCTGTGTCAAGTGATAAACTGGTATTAACACATTTAAACCCACTGGCTCTCACAGAAAGCTGGAGTCGCATAGTGTAAATTAAGCTGGTCCCACAACAATCAGTATGGGTGAAATTAAAGGCAGATACAGTGTTTCTTATCGAATGGAAACTGGAAGAGCTTGCAGCATTTTAGAGTATCTCCAAATAGCTCTCTGAAGGTGATGATCTCCACATTTAAGCGCATGTTCCACACTGACAGGGTAGCAGATGTCTCAGTGTTCCATTTTTGAAGAGACCAAAAGCATTGACTGGTGGGGTATATCACAACCAGCTATATGATGGCTGTTTTGGCATCCTACGTGGCAGTCATCATCACCACCTAGTCTTTGGAGACTGTGTCTTCCATTTTTATAGCTTATAGTGCATAACTGCATATGAAACAAGGGGGTTTCTGCAGGACTTAGACCCATAGAGCATGGATAATATGGACCATCAGTTGTCAATCGCACTGGTGGAGGAATAGAATGGCTTGTAAGTACACTAATTCATCCACATTTTTGTCATATTTTCATCAATTTTACCTATTTTACACCAATTTCTCAATTTTAGCAGGTTTCCCATAATTTAAGAACATTTTACCCAATTACTCGAGTTACGAACCACCATTCTCCATGACTATCACATCAACAAAATGTCTCATGGCGTTGATCTCGTGGTGCTATCAGCCAATAGCATCACAGCATGATTCTCAATTTCTGTACCATTGCTAAACCACCCGCTCCATTGCTTTGCAAGTTCTATTTCTATGTGGACACATCATGAACTCCATTACACTGCCTACACCACATGACGCAAATACTGTTTCTTAGTGTAGGAAATAGCCATCAGCACAGAGGAGGTGCAGAAACTAAGTTCCTTAGCTGGAACAATATATAAATTTGGTAACATTTTATTACTTTTTGGCCTCTACCCCTATGTGGATGAGAGTCACAAAGTATTCTCACAGTTGTAGGATAGCAATATGTCCTCTATTTCAAAACAATCTACCCTTTAATTGAATCTACCGGCTAAGGACCCTGGGCAAAACTCTAGATGGCCTCTCTCTCGGCATCTCGTAACTCTTCCGCTGTCTTTAAACAACCCTTCCTGCAACATTGCCTCCAATTTAATGTGGAATGACCAAAAGTAGAAGGGTACTATAACTGCTTCATTCAATTTCTTGTGAAGGAACAGAATGAGCTGAGTTCCATGTAATCAATACACTTCGATATATTACTTTCACAAAGAGTGTAACACGTATTCTATACCTGTACTGACCAACGCTATAGTTTGCATCATGTAGGATGGCGGTCCTGTTTTCAGCTGTTCTGCACATGCCCCAGCATTAACTGCTAGCAACCAATTAGATTCATTCTCTCTCTGGGCGGCTAGCCATGAGTTACAAACAAGATTGGGAGAATCTCTCTGCCGCATGATGCGCTGTTACTTTATTTCATGACAATACAGTTTCATTCAGAGACTGAGTGAATTATTCATTTAGATTTTGATGTTGCTTTGTTGTATCAATATAGCTGTGAATGTGTATCTGTAAAGTTTTAGTGTGATTTCCAAATGAATAATTCAGGTGACGGCAATAAACGTAAACATACTTACATGTAATTTTAATTAAATTGCATGCCTATGAAGCATCGTCCTGTTTGTGTGACTGGGTTAGTGATTTCCTGTCATAAAAGTCACACAATATGCAATAATCGACGAAAAATCATAGAGTAAAAGAGAAGTGACATTTGCCGTTTTGCAAGAAAGTGTTGTAGGACTTCTGCTGTTGCTGATATAATAAATGATTTAGGAGACAATCTGAACAGCCTCCTTAGACTGTTTGGAGATGATGCTGTGATTTACCCTTTTATGAAGTCATCAGATTATTATAAAAACTAATAAAGATTTAGACACGATGTCTATATGATGATAAAAGCGGCAGTTGACTCTAAATAATGAAAAGCCTGAAGTCATCCACATGAGTACTCAAAGGAACCCCCTAAATTTCGCTTTACAGGATAATACACAAAAATCTAAAAGCTGCAAATTAAACTAAATATTTAGGGATTACAATTCTGAATTACTTGAATTGCAACGATCATATGGGTAATGTTGTGTGGAAAGCAAACCAAAGACTGTGGTTTATTGGAGAACTCTTAGAAAATGTAACAGGTCTACTAAAGTGACTACTTACACCACGCTTTTCGGCCCTCTTCTGGTGTATTGCTGTCCGGTGTGGAATCCACAGCAGAAAGGATTGATCCAAAAAGTCCAAAGAAGGGCAGTTCGTCTTGTATTATCGCGAAATGGGACTACCACAGTTATGATACACGAATTGGGGTGGCAGTTATCAAAACAGGCGTTTTTCTTCGAGGTAGGATCTGTTCATGAAATTTCAGTCGCCAGCTTTCTACTCAGAGTGCGAAAATACTTCACTGGCGCCCGCCTTCATAGGGAGGAATGATCGTCATAATAGAATGAGAGAAATTGGAGCTCGCATGGAAAGATTAAAGCGTTTATGTTTCCCATGTTGTTCGAAAGTGGAACGGTAGAGAAATAGCTTGAAGGTGGTTCGATGAACCCTCTACCAGGCACTTAATTGCGAATTGCAGAGTAATTACGTAGATGTAGATGTAGACAAAAGTGTCGTAGCTGTAGAAACCCAGGAGAATTTGTTTCCCTGTCACCTGGAAAGCATCGAAATCGCGATATACTGTAGCACAAATAGATGCTTTCGACAACGGTATTTTAAAGCGCTCCATGTTTGAAATGCATATATGAAGGGAATACCCGATATCACAGAAACTTATTACATTAATGCCTGAGCAAATTGGCTTCAAAGGTAGCGCTTCGTCAATGCAAAGAATTTTAAAAGACATTTGTTTCAACAATGTTAAGAAGAGAACTTTTAATTGAAAGAAGTAACACAGAAGCAGCACGAACTACGTCCCTTATAAAGATTCTCGACACAAGAGGAGGAGGTAGTTCTAAGGGTGTTACCGTGATAAAACATGATTTCATGAACACCTGCTGGAAAATGAGTGATGTTATTGGCGGTTTTAAAGTTCCCGTAGGAAAAGTTTCGAGGATACTTTTTCTGCATGCTGGCTATTCTTTTGATTTAGTTCCTGAGAGTAAACTTGTATTTCTGTGTAAAAAAAACGGTAGTGACTATCATTCGGATATGGACGCCGTCACTTTCAGGAAGTGGCTGACTGAACAATTCTTGCCTTATTTTGTTTCAAAGTCGGTCATTCTAATTACTATGCCATTTAGCTGTTACAGAGAAAAGATCAAGTACGAGCACCAGGAAAGGGGATATTGTGCTCTGGCTGAAAAACAAAAATATTTCAGACAATATAAGCCAGACTCGTTCTGACCTCCTGCAGCTCGTTAGTTAATAAAAGTCACTTGACGGAATGTACAAATTTTACTTTATTGCATGTGCATGTGGTCACACAGTTTTGCATTTAACCACACATCACTGTTCAAATCAAACGGTTCAAATGGCTCTGAGCACTAAGGGACTTAACACCTGAGGTCGTCAGTCCCCTAGAACCTAGAACTACTTAAACCTAACAAACCTAAGGACATTACACACATCCATGCCCGAGGAAGCATTCGAACCTGCGACCGTAGCAGTCGCGCGGTTCCGGACTGAAGCGCCTAGAGCCGCTCGTCCACGGTGGCCGGCCACATCACTGTCAGTATAATTCGATGGAATTAATTTGCGCACAGACTGCAAGAATGCGTGTCAAAGAACTTACTTGGTAGGAGGTCTAGTGGTCGTGGGCTGCCTTCTGTGCACTTGCTCAACTGAAAAGAGGGCTGTAGGGTGAGTTAGAATATGGAACTCGGCTGGGATCTCAGGTTACACTGGATGGTATCATAAATCAATGTATGAGGATATGTACACTGGAAGCACCCCTGGCACATCCGTTTTATAAAGAGTTCTATTTACAAAGTCTACTAACTGCCTTCTTAGTAGTGTAACTTCTCATTCCCCCCGTAAGTTCCAATATAGCAGAGACGGGCGCACCAGACTAAGTGCTGACTACATGGAAATACGTCTAAGTCCCTTCGTGGTTACGCAGCACTGCACTACAATCCCGGAGCATCATAAATCCAGCGAAACCATATCTGACTGACTGACCAGCTGCTCCATCACTGTCCCAACACTATGGCGGCTAGTCTTTTTATAGGCGATGGTGCAACCGGCACCACTTGAGAAGTTTCCAGTACTCTCGAGCATTGCGTGTGTGCCACGCGGCGGCACGTGATGCCTACATGACGAACGGGCCGTACTTCGCTACGTTCGCTGTGTCCAAGGGTTGCGGCTTGTAATGGCTCTCGAGGCTAATGATGTGGCATAGTGCGCCCTTGTTATCAGAGTGAACATTACACATAAGCTACGTCCGGTCACGTCCGCCTCGCTGGTGCAAGAATTTCCAAGCCTACATCTTACTTGATTTTTAACCCTGTATTATATCATTCGCGACACCACACTTCCCTGTCTCTCCGCCTCTAGGCTTGCAAGTGCCATCCTATGTCATGTGGGCTATAATAATATAGACCGGTATTCTCGTACCAATACTGTAACTGCCATTCTGCGAAGGCTGATCCATACCAGTCTTACGTCACCTGTCCAAATCCACATGACCTCTCTAAGCGACTGGATACTGAGGAGTTTAGCATTCCTTATTGGTGTACGGTAGATACGAGCCTGATACGTTTGAGATTATTGTGGTAAAATAACAGACGATTAACAAGTAGAAGAAACGTATGGTTTAGGCATAGTGGAGCTCCAGACGGAAGGAGTTCTAAGCTTCGTACATAAATCTCTTTGTTATCAATTCTTTAAAACTGTTAGAGTGTTTGGATTCGATACCAGGAACGTACTGGGAGACGGATATGATAGTAGAACATACAACAATGTGAAGGCAGTGGTCTACCTAAGCACGGTTCATGACCCCTCCTCACAGAGCCAACCTGCAAGTTTCGCAGATCTTTTGTGAAATTAGGAAGGTAGGAGACGAGGCACTGGCCGAAGTAAAGTCCTGAGGAGGTGTTGTAAGTGGTGCTCGCGTAGTTTACTCGGTAGAGCACTCGCCGCGAATGTCATAGGTCCAGAGTTCGAGTGTCCAGCACACAGTATTAATCTGCCAGGAAGCTTCACAATATTCGCTGTCTTTTGTATGTGGTACGTGCCCCACACACACGAGCGGTATTCTAGGATGGATCGCACGAGTGTTTTGTAACCAGTCTCCTTTCTAGACCAATTGCATTTTCCTACTATAGTACAGCAACGATCCGAAGCACACCTGCAAATGCGAGTCCCTCTGGGGCCAGTAGAGTGCGTGGCCGCTGCCCACACGTGCCGCGGCTGGCCCGCGATGGAGAGCGACGCGGAAGCGGCGCGCCTCGGCCGCAGAGCTCGCGTGCGGCTCCACGCAGCCGGGCGGCCGCCACCTGCCAGTCGCGCTGTTTACGGCGCTTTTCGGCTGTCCGGCCCGCGGCCGCCTCTGACCCCTGCCGCCCGGGGCGGCCGCACGGCGGACGCAGCCCGCGCCGGCACCACTGCGCGGCGCGGCGCGGCGCCCGCCCGGCCCTAATGAACCCGTCGTGGCCGGGTCGCGGCTCTCCGGGCGTTCCGCCAGTCCCGCGCCGTTAAGTCTGCCCGGCACGGCCGCTCTGCGACGCAGACAAAGGCCGCCCTGGCCGCTGACAGCACGCGCCACGCCGCCTCACGTAAAAAGTTGCAACACCGCGACGCAAACTCTGGCAGTGCGGAATGAGATGACGCAGATCTGCAAGAGAAAGGGAGACAACAAAACAGAGAAGCACTGATAGACTGCTAGGTGCACGACAATATATCGCACATGCAGTTTACGAGTTCGCATCCAAGTTGCTGACCATAACAACACAGGTTGCTGCGCTTCAATCAGGGCAAATGAAACTTTTTTTAAAAACTATATTTATTGACACAAAATACACTACTGGCCATTAAAATTGCTACACCACGAAGATGACGTGCTACAGCCGCGAAATTTAACCGACAGGAAGAAGATGCTGTGATATGAAAATGATTAGCTTTTCAGAGCATTCACACAAGGTTGGCTCCGGTGGCGACACCTACAACGTGCTGGTTGGCTTGTGGGATTCAAGAGACCAGACTGCTACGGTCATCGGTCCCTTTTTCCACAATTTCAAACACCCACACAGAATAAAAACGAACAATGGAAAAGACGACACAGGACAAGAAAGACTTAGACAGAGACCAGACAAAAGGAATTAAAATCACACAGAGTGTGACAGTGGTTGGCCGACCATAGAGACAAAAAAGGAAAAGCCAACCACCGGGAAACACATTAAAAACTCAATCTAAAATCGTAGGCCAAAGGCCAGACTCGACACAAAAAAGACAAACACTTAGATCAAGTGATAAAAGCCCCCTGCCCGAATAAAACGCAAAACTAAGGTCATGGCAGTGTCATATGTTAAAAGGGCAGGGAGCGTATCAGGCAGCGCAACTGTCTGCCTGAGCACAGCAAAAGGGGACAGGCCAACAAAATGTGGACCACCGTCAAAGCCGCCCCGCAGCGACTTAGAGGCGGGTCCTCACGACACAGTAAATAACTGTGCGTCAGCCAGGTGTAGTCAATGCGGAGCCGACAATGGACAACTGAGTCCCTGCGAGTGGCTCGCATGGATGACCACCACACAGTCGTCGTCTCCTTCATAGCATGGAGTTAATTGGTTGTGGTCAGATCGCGCCATTCAGCGTCCCAAAGCGCGAAAACTTTGCGGCGTAAGAATGCTCGCAAATCAGTCTCCGGGAGGCCAACGTCCAGAGATGGTTTACTGGTGGCCTGTTTGGCCAGGCGGTCTACATGTTCATTGCCTGGTATCCCAACATGGCCTGGGGTCGACACAAAGACCACAGAGCAGCCGCAACGGGCAAGAGTATGGAGGGACTTCTGGATAGCTAGCACCAGACGAGAGCGAAGGAAACACTGGTCGATAGCTCGTAAACCGCTCACGGAGTCGCTACAGATAACGAACGACTCACCTGAGCAGGAGCGGATATACTCTAGGGCACGAAAGATGGCTACCAGCTCAGCAGAGAAAACACTGCAGCCAGCCGGCAATGAATGTTGTTCATAATGGTCCCCTAGAGTGAGAGCATAACCGACACGACCAGCAACCATCGAGCCGTCAGTGTAAACAACGCCAGAGCCCTGATACGTCGCAAGGATGGAAAGAAAGCGGCAGTGAAAAGCCTCCAGAGGGACTGGACTGAGTCCTTCGAGCCCTGTGCCAAATCGAGCGGAAGGCAAGGGCGGGGCACATACCACGGGAGTGTACGCAGAGGGGTCCAGAAAGGAGGTGAAAGAGGGAAAACCCCAAGCCCAGAGAGAAGCTCTCTGACACGGACCGAGATCGTATAACCTGACCGGGGCCGACGTTCTGGGAGATGGACGACCGACTGAGGGAACAGGAGACGATAATCGGGATGCCCGGGCAAGCTACAAACATGCGTAGCATAAGCGTCCAGTAAACGTTGGAACCGTAACCGCAGTGAATGGGCACCTGCCTCCACAAGTATGCTGTCCACAGGGCTGGTCCGTAAAGCACCAGTGGCAAGTCAGATCCCGCTGTGAAGGATTGGGTCCACCACCCGCAACGCAGATGGGGATGCTGAACCATAAGCCAGGCTCCAATAATCCAGACGGGACTGGATTAACGCCTGGTAGAGCCGTAAGAGGGTAGATCGGTCGGCGCCCCAGCTAGTGTGGCTCAAGCATCACAGAGCATTAAGATGCCGCCAACACATCTGTTTAAGCTGCCGAATATGTGGGAGCCAAGTCAACTGGGCATCAAAAACCACACCCAAAAACCGATGTGTCTCCACCACAGCAAGAAGTTCGCCGGCAAGATAAAGCCGCGGCTCAGGGTGAAATGTTCGTCGCCGGCAGAAATGCATAACGCAGGTCTTGGCAGCCAAAAAAAGAAGCCATGCGCTACAGCCCAAGACTGCGCCTTGCGGATATCGCCCTGCAGCTAAGGTTCAGCAGCTGCAATGTCAATGAAGCTATAGTAGAGGCAGAAATCGTCAGCATACAAGGAAGCTGCGACAGACGTTCCCACCGCCGCAGCGAGCCCGTTAATTGGAATTAAAAACAGGCAGACACTTGGGACAGATCCCTGTGGCACCCCGTTCTCCTTAACTCGGGAGGATCTATGGGAGGCCGCGACTTGCACCCGGAAGGTACGATGCGACAGAAAATTTCGTAGAAAAATCGGCAGTGGACCCTGAAGCCCCCAACCATGAAGCGTAGAGAGGATGTGATGGCGCCATGTCATTTTGTACGCCTTCCGCATGTCAAAATAGACAGCGACGAGGTGCTGACGGCGGGCAAAGGCTTATGGATGGCTGACTCCAGGCTCACCAGATTGTCGGCGGCAGAGCGGCCTTTACGGAACCCAACCTGAGACGGAGCCAGAAGGCCCCGAGACTCGAGTACCCAAATCAACTGCCGGCTCACCATGCGTTCGAGCAACTTGCAAAGAACGTTGGTGAGGCTAATGGGGCGGTAGCTGTCCACCTCCAATGGGTTCTTGCCAGATTTCAAAACAGGGATAAAAATGCTTTCCCGCCATTGCGACGGAAACTCACCCTCGATCCAGATACGGTTGTAAAGGTCGAGGAGGCGTCGCTGGCAGTCCACTGAGAGGTGTTTCAGCATCTGACAGAGGATGCGATCTGGCCCGGGAGCTGTATCAGGGCAAGCGGCTAGGGCACTGTGGTATTCCCACTCAGTAAATGGGACACTGTAGGATTCAGGATGGCGGGTGTGAAATGAAAGGCTCTGATGTTCCAACCGCTCTTTAGTGGAGCGGAAAGCCAGTGGGTAATTCACAGAAGCGGAACTGAGAGCAAAATGGTCTGCTAAGCGGTTTGCAATGATGTCGGAGTCAGTACAAATTGCTCCATTCATTTAGAGCACAGGGACGCAGACAGGGATCCGATAGCCATAGAGGCGCCTAATCTTGGCCCAAACCTGCTATGGAGAGAGATGGAGGCCAATGGTGGAGACATACCGTTCCCAGCACTCCTGCTTGTGTTGGCGAATCATGCGGCTGGCCCGCGCATGGAGCCATTTAAAGGCGATGAGGTTTTCTAATGAGGGATGCCGTTTGTGACGCTGGAGCGCCCGCCTGCGATCTTTAATCGCCTCGGCGATCGCAGGCGACCACCAAGGCACAGTCCTCCGCCGAGGGGACCCCAGAAGAAAGGGTAATTTCTGATTCTGCGGCAGTAACGATGCCGGTGGTGACCGAGTGAACCACCGCATCAATGGCTTCATTAGAAAGAGGCTCAATAGCGGCAATGGAGGACAAAAAGTCCCAGTCAGCTTTATTCATAAACCATCGGCATGGGCGCCAGAAGAGTGACGCTGTGGAAAGATCGGAAAGTGGTCACTACCTCACAGGTCGTCATGTACACTCCATTGGACAGACGGTAAGAGGCTAGGGCTGCAGATCGAAAGGTCGATTGCTGAGTAGGTGCCAAGTGCCACACTGAAATGTGTGAAGGCACCATCATTTAAGAGGGGAAGGTCGAGCTGTGCCAGTACATTCTCAATGGTGGCACCTCGACCTGTCGCCACTGACCCACCCCACAGAGGGTTATGGGCATTGAAGTCGCCCAGTAACAGGAAAGGTGTCGGAGCGCAGCAAGATGGTGGAAGAAACCGCTGCAGTTCCACTGGAGGATGATATTGTCCATGGCTGAGAAAGGCGTGAAGGGACTGGGGAGGCAGATTACGCCGCTGGGTCACCTGCTGCCTCTGATGGTCGTTCCCACATCAGCCGTCATCGAGGTGAACAGTGGCTCGAAACGTGCAGAGTGCCACATACGCAGGCAGGTGGGAGCAGTATTATGCTATGGGAGACATTTTCCTACCCTTGCATGGGACCTACGGTAGTAATCGAAGGCATACTGACAGCTACGAACCACATGCACCCCTTCACGCTTGATGCCTTCCACGACGGCATAGTCATCTTTCAGCGGTATGATAGTCCGTGTCTCGGAGCCAGAACTATGGTAGAGTGGTTTGAAGAACATTATAATGGACTCACGTTGATGTCTCGGCGATCAAATTCTCCTCATGTGAATTCTATGGAGCCCATCTTTGTCACTATCGAGCGCCATCACGAATTACGCAAATCAGCGGCCCGTTTACGCGAATTACGTGACCTGTACGTAGACATCTAATGTAGACCTCCACAAATATACCAACAAACTGTCGGATCCCCGATACGCGGAATCAGTGACGCATTTCGTTCCAAATACGTACAGACAAGCTATTAGGCCGTGGTTATAATGTTTTGGCTCATCAGTGTATAAGGCTGAACCATTCACGTAAAATGGGTCCATCATCAGCAGCGATGATATTACCTGCTGCTAGAATCGGTGCTTAACAGATATTGACTGACGTAATTTTGTTATTGAGCCATGCGCGGCTCGCAGTCATGCCGTTTATTGCTCGTCATCTTGTTTTTATGGTTCTGTCGCCTCTTTCTTATTCAATTTTTTTGGCGTCACTAAGTTGCTGGTCTGCTTGCCCGTGAGTGGCAGCAGCAGCGCTTATTGATAAGTGCACTGTCGTACTATCTCTGGAGCGACCGTTAGTATTTCCAGGTCGTCGTCTGTTGGGAGATCAGTCCGGGACGCAGCGCCAGTGAGGTCCGGACAGCCAGTACTCGCCGACCGCTTGCGACACACATGCACTGTTCGACGGAAGGAGACTGGAGTGGGCTCGACTGTTGGTTGGTCGTTCGGACGGTCGTCTCATCGAGTGATGTGTATTTGGTCTTTTGACCGTTTCTGGGCCTCGTCAGTTGGTCATTTTGCAGGACGTGGCTCGGTTCCTTCCTTGTGCAGAGATGTCGGGTGGCCAATGGGCCGGAGTTGCCTCTGCGTGGTTGGGCTGAGCCAGTGTGCCCGGGTCGCCGTGTCTCTGAGTTCCGAACGGACATTGAGTTGAGTCGGCTTGGAGCAGCAGTGAGCTCCGGACAGCCAAGACTCGCCCGACCATTGCCGACACTCATAATTTGAGTGGGGACAACCTTGGTTGGTCGTTCGGTCGGTCGTCTCGTCGGATGACGTGTATTTGGTCGCCGACCCCTTATGGAAACTCTGTGTGTGTCGACTCGTTATTTCTCCCTGTTGTTCCATGGCCATTGGTTTAAGGATTGTCGGAGTTCTTGGTGCAGGGTTTACGTGGAACGGTGTGTGGCTTCTGTGATTTCCACTGAGCGATGAATGCTGTCTGGGTACTGGAGTAGGGCAGTTGGTCGGTTGCGACGGAGCGGCTTGTAAGTCTCCGCGACGAGTTCATTAGCGTAGTGTTCCGCAGTGTGTTTTTCCTCGCCGTGTTGATGCTGTCCGTACCGCGTGTAGTTCGACAGCCTGTGGTGTTGTTCATGTTTTTGAATGGTTATTGTGCCTTGGCTGTTTTTACACGCCACTTTTGAAGACGTAGTGCTGCTGGTATCTTCGTCCTCGGCTGATATTTTCCGTTGTCGTATAGTTGTTCGGCGGAAGGGAATTGATTAGGTTGTCGGTCGGTGCTCCAGCCGTCCTTGATTCGGGCTGCCATCTGATTACTTAATCTTATTCTTGGCTGCCTATCTCACCTAACCTTACGTTAGAGTCACCTAAACAGTTGTTTCAGTTTCCTCCCCAGGCCGACACTTGGAAAACTTCTGAGCATCACTGTTCTGTTGTTTGTGATTGAGATTTCCTTTTGTCGCAAGTACCGTGCCAGGCCTTCAGCCGTGTATTAATGTTGTCTGTTCTATGTCTAGTATATGGCCTTCAGCCGAACCTTATGTGAAGGATTTTAACGTGAAGCTTTTAGCCGTGTTTTGTTTCAAATTATTGTTTGCTCTGTATTTAGGCCTTCAGCCGAGTTTGTTTTAAAATTTGTGGCTTTCAGCCGTAATGTATAAATTCCTGTCTGTAAGGTTTCTCTTTAATTACCTTGAATTCTTAAAATGGCCTTCAGCCTACTGTGTTAATGCTTATCTTAAGGTTTGTCTTTAATTATTTTGAATAATTGTTTGGGCCTTCAGCCGTCAAGATATTTCATGTTTTCTTAAGATGGTTTTCTGTTGCACTGTGTAAATGCTTGTCTTTGAAGGTTGCTTTTTATTATGTTAAAATATTATTGGGCTTTCAGCCGAGGAATTAATTTAAATTTTCCTTAATATGGCTTGTTGCCGAGATTTGTAAATGCTTGCCTTTTAAATAATTTCCTTTGCAGATCTGAAATATTATTTGGGCCTTTAGCTGAGAAGATATTTTAATTTTAGTTAAGCAAGGCCTTCAGCCGTTTCTCTAAATGCTTGTGTTTTAAAGGAAATTATTTAAACTTTATTATTGAGAAGTTACTTGCGCCCTTAGCCGTGAATTGATCCTTGTTGTTGTAAAGAGACAACTGTGCACTGGTTTTCGAGGAATAAAGTTTTGTGTTCTTGTGTAACTAACAGTAACTGATCTTGGCCCCTTTCAACAACCTGATCCTCTCTGTCCTGCGATACCAGATTTCAGTTATTACTACCACTTGTGTTCGTTTTGATCTCACCTTAGCTACTGACATAGCTATGTTGTACTATATTTGCATCACATGTACAAAATATTCAAGTAACCGTATTTGGAGGGATCCTGATAAGGGCCAATGGGTGGGAAGTATATTAGCAAACATTTGATATCCTTCTATAATGCGTTGCAGGTATTACAGCGTGATTCATCATGGGGCCGCATGGCCACTATGACGACAACTATACCAAGAAAATTTGACCTGTATGGGAATTTATTATTGTAGCATTAACAGGAAGATTCAAGGTCCAGTCACATTTAATGTGACCACCATCTATGTTTGACGTCAAGGTGCAATAGCCACAGGTGGCAGCACTAGCAGTGTAGGGTTATGAAGCTTGTTGGAGTAGGGGGATGGCTTACTTAGTGCAGTCGTTGTCGTAATGCGGAAACGAAGCAATTTATTTGACGTCCAAAAAGGCAGGTTCGTTGGATTTTGGGTCAAGTGTAAAAGTATTTCTGAAACTGCTAAGTCTGTAAACTGCTTGTGTGCTGCTATGGTTAAAGTATACTGTGCATGGCAAAATGGAGCTGTACAAAACCGGCGCCGAGGAAACTGTGGTGCACCACGGGCCTTAGATGACAGGGGTGAGCTACAGCCTCGGAAATGTGTATCGGCGGTCAGATATGCAACTGTTGGGCAACTGATCGCCCAGATGAGTCAAGGGGCTACCAACAGAGTTTCTTCAAAGACCGTTCAGCAAACGTTGCCTGCGCAGAAGGTGCCTGGTTCACGCACCCATGCTGACTGCTGTTCATCGGCGATGAAGGCTGGAATTCGCACCCCAATGTCTCAGCTAAACGTCCAACGAGTGGCGGCAGATGGCCTTTTCACCTGAGTCACGTTTCGTGCTCTTTCGGACAGATTGCCATTGGCTGCGGAACAGTCGTCGGAACGGTCCAGGCCGGAGGAGGGAATTCTATAGTCTGAGGAACGTTTTCGTGCCGTCATTCTGGAGACAATGGATCAACACACGCAAACATCTATCTCTGGGGATCATGTCCACCCCTGCATGCAGTTTGCATTTTCTTCGGCACTATGGCATATACCAGCAGAACGCGTGACACAGCTCGCAGTGAACATGCATGGTTCGAAGAGCACCAGGATAGTCAGCCATACTCCCTGGATTCAAACCCAGTCGCGAGAATCTATGTGGTCACCACGATAGGGCTGTTCGCACCATGGACAAACCTAGCGCAGATGGCCACAGCACTGCAGTCAACACTGCTCCAAATCGCTGTCGGCACATTCCAGAATCTCGTTGACACTCTTCCTGCACATCCGCAGTGCAAAAGATGGTTGTTCTGGTTTTTGACAGGTGGTCACATAAATGTAACTGGACATAGCGTAAATGACGAAAACAGGAACAGAGTTACGTCCACCTTCAGATGTGAACTAAAAACCATCTACTATATTAGCAGTAATAACTATTTAAAAGTGACTTGAAACGTGTTTCATGCGCAGGGCAAATCATAATTACCAGTAAGAACTAACGTGGTTGGTAGTATGCAGTATACACTCCTGGAAATGGAAAAAAGAACACATTGACACCGGTGTGTCAGACCCACCATACTTGCTCCGGACACTGCGAGAGGGCTGTACAAGCAATGATCACACGCACGGCACAGCGGACACACCAGGAACCGCGGTGTTGGCCGTCGAATGGCGCTAGCTGCGCAGCATTTGTGCACCGCCGCCGTCAGTGTCAGCCAGTTTGCCGTGGCATACGGAGCTCCATCGCAGTCTTTAACACTGGTAGCATGCCGCGGCAGCGTGGACGTGAACCGTATGTGCAGTTGACGGACTTTGAGCGAGGGCGTATAGTGGGCATGCGGGAGGCCGGGTGGACGTACCGCCGAATTGCTCAACACGTGGGGCGTGAGGTCTCCACAGTACATCGATGTTGTCGCCAGTGGTCGGCGGAAGGTGCACGTGCCCGTCGACCTGGGACCGGACCGCAGCGACGCACGGATGCACGCCAAGACCGTAGGATCCTACGCAGTGCCGTAGGGGACCGCACCGCCACTTCCCAGCAAATTAGGGACACTGTTGCTCCTGGGGTATCGGCGAGGACCATTCGCAACCGTCTCCATGAAGCTGGGCTACGGTACCGCACACCGTTAAGCCGTCTTCCGCTCACGCCCCAACATCGTGCAGCCCGCCTCCAGTGGTGTCGCGACAGGCGTGAATGGAGGGACGAATGGAGACGTGTCGTCTTCAGCGATGAGAGTCGCTTCTGCCTTGGTGCCAATGATGGTCGTATGCGTGTTGGGCGCCGTGCAGGTGAGCGCCACAATCAAGACTGCATACGACCGAGGCACACAGGGCCAACACCCGGCATCATGGTGTGGGGAGCGATCTCCTACACTGGCCGTACACCACTGGTGATCGTCGAGGGGACACTGAATAGTGCACGGTACATCCAAACCGTCATCGAACCCATCGTTCTACCATTCCTAGACCGGCAAGGGAACTTGCTGTTCCAACAGGACAATGCACGTCCGCATGTATCCCGTGCCACCCAACGTGCTCTAGAAGGTGTAAGTCAACTACCCTGGCCAGCAAGATCTCCGGATCTGTCCCCCATTGAGCATGTTTGGGACTGGATGAAGCGTCGTCTCACGCGGTCTGCACGTCCAGCACGAATGCTGGTCCAACTGAGGCGCCAGGTGGAAATGGCATGGCAAGCCGTTCCACAGGACTACATCCAGCATCTCTACGATCGTCTCCATGGGAGAATAGCAGCCTGCATTGCTGCGAAAGGTGGATATACACTGTACTAGTGCCGACATTGTGCATGCTCTGTTGCCTGTGTCTATGTGCCTGTGGTTCTGTCAGTGTGATCATGTGATGTACCTGACGCCAGGAATGTGTCAATAAAGTTTCCCCTTCCTGGGACAATGAATTCACGGTGTTCTTATTTCAATTTCCAGGAGTGTAGAAGTATGAACTGAGTCGTGGAAGCTAGCTCTAGGGCGTTCCACTTGCATCGCTGATATCGATATTCGGCTGTCCTGCTATCTTTGATTGCACCCCCGAGGCGGTTTTCCGGGTGAACGTGTGACGGGTGAGACTCCGGCCGGCGTTCAACAAGCCAACTTGTGTTGAAAACAGGCCCGCGTCCCTAATCGTGGTGCATGGGCCTCGCCGTCCTCGCCGCCCTTGTCTTTTGGTGAGCGCCGGGTATACGGTGCTGATCATTGGGCGCCTTGACGTGCGAAATTGTTAGTTAATGGTTTAATCATGGGTCACGGCCGCATTTTATATGTTTACTTAATGTTGAAAGTGCCTTAAGGCAACTGGAAGTTATCTCTAAGTTTCCTGCTAATTTACTGGAAGACTGGTAATGTTAGACTGTTGGCCGGCCGGTGTGAGCGAGCGGTTCCATGCGCCACAGTCTGGAACCACGCGACCGCTCCAGTCGCAGGTTCGAATTCTACCCTGTGCACAAGCCGTGGGAAGTGAACGCTCGCATTGCCTGCCGGCCGCAGCGTTATTGCTTCCGAACACTGCTATGGGCCTTAACGCTGTTCTCTAAAGTTAAGTGCAAATTGGGAATCATTTTGAGTCATTATATCCGTTAGCTAAGTGAGGCCACTTTCTTAATAGTAATGTTTCTGTAAGTCATTTTACTAGTTGAGTTATTACTATTCATTATTATTTAGCACTTATGTTAATCATTTGTGTATCTTTAATGAATATGCAACTTGTTATTTTTCCTGTGTGCCAGATCTGCGACCTTGGATGGCCCACTTGGCATTTTTAGTATAAGCATTGTTTCACCGTGGACCTTTATGTGGGCAGTTCAGTTTTTTATGCTTCAAGATCTCTTTGTTCATTATGAAGTTGTGGTATTATGTGGCTGTGTAACTTTGGTTGAAAGGGTATAGTGTTATTAGTCTCTTGAGATATGGTTAAATAAGAACGATTGTTTGATTATTCACCATGCCTTCTATCAATGTTTGTGGTTGCGGACGCAAAATAATGTGATTCTTATTTGTGCATCAGTATGAGGGGAAATGCCCGAATTGAAGTTTATAATAAAGTCTGTTGTGGGTCAAATTAAAATTGTAAAACAGTCACAAGCTTGTCCATCACCAGTGATCCCGGGCTTCGTATTTCCTTTAAATAACTGTGGTGAGGTTGTAACTTTGATTTTCTAAAGAATTGTGTAGTACCACGGTTCATAAACCTTCCATAGAAAAGGTAGGTCACCATATTAGCAGTTTGCGAGATAATTACGAAAGGCCGTAACGACGCACCACTGACTTAAGACTGCAATATGTATATGAAATATAAGCTTTCCGATTAAGCTTCCACGAAATCGAGGTCCAGCCATGCTCAGACCTACCCATTTGGCGGTTAGATGTCGTACATCTGTACCAAACTATCTCTGAGAGTCCCTACCCAGTCCATGGGGTAGTTACATGGCGTAGTTACATGGGAACTCAACCGAACAGCTTACATTTCAAATACAGTTGTACTACCTAGCACAATATTTCTTACTGAAGACAGCGTCTCGTAACCAAGCATTGGCAGTTATCGATCAAAAGGTTCGTTTGCGGATCCTTGTTTACTGGAATATTTTTGTGCTTCTGTTGTTGTAGAGTCAGTTTTCGCTTGTAATTATGGTACCCTGTATAACTGCAACGTGCTGTCAAGTAGGCTGTAGACGAAATTATTATTTACGCTCAAGGCTTAAATGTGGATGCAATGCACAGCACAGTCGTCTTCCAGTATCTTAACAGCACAGACGTGTATAAACGGACTAGCAAAACGCTATTAACACTGCTCACTGGTCTGTTAGTGATGGCTCATCCAGCATAAAGAACGTCTCAGATAGATGAAAGAACTGCGGTTGCTCGTATTAGGAGAACAAGAGGAGCTGACTGCATCGTCGAAGAAAGTCTGTTTCATTTGCTTTCATCGCACACATACAACCTAGTCAAATGGCGCCCACGTGCCAGGGATAAATTACGTGGAAGGACTGGACCAGGGTTCGGGTAAACATCATCCACCATTCGTAAAATATTTAATCTAAAAGATTATAAAGTACAAACATAAAATATTAGAATAGGCAAGCTTTATGATTATACACAACTGAATAAAATAAATTCTTGAAGAATTTAAGAACAAGACCCCAGGGCGCTTACATAAAACTTGAACAAGAAATAACGGAACTGGATTTTCAGGTTACACATTTAGGAAAACTCGAACAAGAAATAACGGAATTTACTCTAATTTTAAGCTTACACATTTCAGAAAAGAGGAAAAAAAAACTATCAGTGCCAACATGCCGCGTAATTATTCTGGTAAAGAGGACCAGCTGACCTTCTAGAGTCTTATATCACAATTCAGATCTACAAACAGGATCGCAACCAATATGAAACCAAGAACATGATAGGTAATAAGGACAATTACTTACAATTGCATTCCATTAACACATTGCCTCAACTTCTAAAAGCCCCTTTAATTAAGAAAACTTCGCCAATGCCAAATAATAACAAAAAGAACTTAAGAAACGGCCAATTACGACTCTTCAAAAATTTAAACCTGGCCGTCGCCACATAATAAACTTTTAGGAAGTTTCACAACCTGTGCAACGGCTGTTTACGGCCATACAAAACATGAATCCAAAAGAATGAAACTCTCAAACTCACATTAATTAAAACACGCAATAGGACAATACCTGTCTTAAAAAAAGAGAAAGTAACACAATTATTGTCGCAGAAGCCAGTAACAAAGTTATGTAACTTAACTCTGAGGCGTGATGTGATGCAGAAGGCGACAGACGATGTCGGCAGCCGATGCACGTAGGCGGCCGGTCCACAAGAGAACTATGGAGCCGACAGGTTCGGTGTCCTTTGCGTGTGTCACAACAGCCGTTAAGACTGGAACAAACCAAAGGCGCATCTAAGTTGCGGCACCATTATCCCTTTTCACAATCTCCCGTAACCAGGTGTTCAGTCAGGAAACAATTCCCTTAGCAAGCACCACTTCCTCAAAAGTCCACAGTTCTCCGCACGAGGAGTAATCAACCATATATAGAATTTTAGATATTTCACCCTGTAAAATTTCCTGCTGAGCATAAGAACCAACAATACAGTTACTAGAAGCACGTCTGAGGCATTTCAGCCCCTTGGTTTTGCCCAGTACCGGGCGGGGGGGTAAGATACCGGGACAGGAAACAGACCCAGATACCACTAATATCGCCTTCGCCTGACTTAAACCGTCGACACACGGACCGTGCATCCGAACGTTGAGCGTTGAGCGTGCCGAGTTTCTGACGTCATAGCGTGGAACAGTACGTTCGGGAGTCTTTCCGCACGTGCAGAGCAGTATCTGGTATGTCAGATATTCTGAGCGTGCGTCTGAGCGTTGACCACTGAGATGGCACAACGCCACCTACGTCACACGCACGCCGTCTCCCTTCAGTACAGAGTTGTGAGGCGCCATATTGGCATTCATTTCAAGCTTATATGTATATATGCCGTTTCTGAACACCAGCAAATTGAGAATCACTGGAAAACCCGTTGTTAACTGTGTGATTCGTTCCAATAAAATAATGAGAAACATCATATCGTGTGTATTATGAGAGTAGGCTATTTGAAGGCAGCGACACAGTGAAAAGCCACCCAAAACGCATTGTTCTTGGTACAATTTGTTATAATTAAATTTCCATTAGTAACATATCTACCATTAAGGTTTTCAGCACAGCGTAACATAATATGTTACATATAAGAGGTGCGTTGTTTCTTTGGCGTGATGAGTAGCGTCACTGTCCAGTGACGAATTCTTTATTGGGGCAGTGGTTCGCGTCTTGACACTTCCACATTATTTTTTCCTAACATCCTCGTTTTTATTAGGTTCTGATACCTTATTTAGTTTAATATAAGTATATACTGTAATATTTGATGTTATGTAAATATAAGTTCACCTTTTTTTGAGGGGTGACTTTGTTCGATTGGCTTAATCTACAGGACAGCCTGCGCTACTTGTATAAATATATTTTGCTCCTTTTTCTTTTACGCTTCGTAATTCACATGTTGCAAAGATTCTGCTACTGGGTAGGAACCGTGATCAAGTAAGACTGAGCGTAGGGTTTTACTAAAATGTGGGAATGATGAAATAATGTTTATCTTATGCGGATAAGTATTCCAAACTTGTACCGCACTGTTTGTAATGGATCTTTTATAAGTCTGTGTCCTTATTGATCGGACATGGTACTTCCATTTTCGTGGACGGTGGAGGAAACGTGCGTTTTAATAGAGCTAACGTGGGAATTTTACGCGCGCCCGTTGAGTAAACAGTGTGATTTACGAACTAGAAACATCCCTCAACTGCCGCTGGAGTGCGTTGCGATCGCGTATACCACGCTGGGGTCCACGTACCATATGCACAAGTCGCATCGTCCTGAGCGTTCAGCAGGACGTTGAAATTGGCACGCTCAACGCTAAAGTTCGACAGCAGGGGCCGTGTGCCGACGGCTTTAGCCCGTCTAACGTGCATAACCAGCTCCAAGCTCACTGGGCCAACGGACCGAACGGCATGAGTCAAAGGCTCCAAAACATCAGAGGAAAATGACTTGAACGTACAAATGAAATACATTTTGGCACTCAAGGAACACACAGGGCCAAGGTCGCTTACAATAATATGCACTCGGGAATAACGTCAGAGAATCGCTGTGTAAAGAGGCTTCGTGCCAAATACTAACTGCCAGCGTGACCGAACCCGGGCCCCACACAGCGCATCACTTCCAGCCGAGCCGAGTCCGACTTGAGGCCGCAAACCACACTGCCGCTGACAGAAACCACCCAGACATTCCCGGCTGCACGGCCGCGCTCCCTGGTTGGAAAGTGCTCTCTTTGGCGAGGTAGCATTAGTTCTCTGGTGCGCACGGGGGAAATCTGAAAGAAGGAAGCTTCCAAGGCTCACCTAATTTAGTGACTGTTTGAGCTTTGGCTTTTGCAAACTGGCGTGCTAAGATTTTCAAAGTGACAGAGCTACACTGCGGTCTGTGTTTTTGGATGTGCATAATGACATTCCTTGCCATCTGATCTACTTTTTTGGTTGCAGCGACGTAGTCTGAAATTCCAAATTTTGATGTTTGCGTTTTGCTTAGTATTGTATCAAATTCCAATGTAATATGTTCCATTAATTGTTTATGATACCTTTTGTCATCTCCCAAAGTATTCTGAGTCGAAAGACTAGAAATTACATTGGCAAACCTGGTAAGTATGTGCCAGGAGTGCCACAGACTTGTTGGATGTCTTCGTGAGCGATTAAGCGCCAATGTGTGGCCAACTGGCACGCCAGACCGTCAAAATTACGAGCTGGCTAGAAGGCCCTGCCCATAATACTCCAGACGTTTTCAGTTGGTAAGAGATCCGGCGACCTTGCTCCCAAAGGCAGGGTTTTGCAAGCACGAAGATAAGCAGTATAAACTCTCGCCGTGTACAGGCGGGCATTATCTTGCTGAAATGTGAGCCCAGGACGGCATGCGTGCGCGCGTTTGGCCTAGAATATAGATTATCTGACATACAAGGTTTGTGCAACAATATGCAGCTGTTTGCTTTATGAAGTTGTGGTATATGGGAAGGTGTCGTAGTTAAGTGACTGTAGGAGGACGGAAGATGACTTAAGCAAAATTTTTTGTTGGTGTGATAAAAGGCAACTTATCCTAAATGTAGTAAAACGTAGGTTAATACAGATAAGGAGAAAAAAGCAGCCCCTAAATGCTCCAGTACACCATTATTAGTATTCTGCTTGGCGCAGTCACATCGATTAAATACACTGTGTGATCATAAGTATCTGGACACCGCAAAAATATACGTTTTTCATGTTAGGTGCACTGTACTGCCACCTACTCCCAGGTACTCCATATCAGCGACCTCAGTAGTCATTAGACACCGTGAAGGAGCAGAATGGGCCGCTACGTGGAACTCACGGATTTCGAACGTGGTCAGGTGATTTGGTGTCACTTGTGTCATACGTCTGTCCGCGAGATTTCTACACTCCTAAACACCTCTAGGTCCACTGTTTCCGGTGTGATACTGAAGTGGAAACGTGAAGGGAGACGTACAGCACAAAAACGTACAGGCCGACCTGACAGAGATAGACCACTGACACTTGAAGAGGGTCGTAATGTGTAATAGGCAGACATCTATTCAGATCACCACACAAGAATTACAAACTGCATCAGGATCCACTGCAAGTACTATGACTGTTAGCAGGGAGGTGAGAAAAATTGAATTTCATGGTCGAGCGACTGCTCATAAGCCACAAATCACGCCGGTAAATGCCAAACGACGCCTCGCTTGGTGTAAGGAGCGTATCCATTGGACGACTGAACAGTGGAGAAATGTTGTGTGGAGTGACGAATCACGGTACACAATGTAACGATCCGATAGCAGGGTGTGGGTATGGCGAATGCCCGCTGAACGTCATCTGCTAGCGTGTGTAGTGCCAACAGTAAAATTCGGAGGCGGTGTTGTTATGGCGTGGTCGTGTTTTTCATGGAGGGGCTTGCACTCCTTGTTGTTTTGCTTCGCTCTATCACAGCACAAGCCTACATTGATGTCTCAAGCACCTTCTTGCTCCCACTGTCGAAGAGGAATGCGGAGATGGCGATTGCATCTTTCAGCACGATCGAGCACCTGTTCATAATGCACGGCGTGTGGCGGAGTGGTTCCACGACAATAACATCCCTGTAATGGACTAGTCTGCACAGAGTCCTGACCTAAACGCTACAGAACACCTTTGAGATGTTTTGGAACGCTGACTTCGTGCCATGTTTCACCCTTCCGACATCGATACATCTCGTCTGTGCAGCACCCCGTGAAGAATTGGCTGCCATTTCCCAAGAAACCTTCCACTACCTGATTGAACGTATGCCTGCGAGAGTGGAAGCTGTCATCAAGGCTAAGGGCGGGCCATACCACATTGAATTCCAGCATTACCGGTAGAGGGCAACACAAACTTGTAAGTCGTTTTCAGCCAGGTGTCCGGATACTTTTGATCACATACTGTATAAAAGCATAACGTTGCAAAGCGATATAAAATGGGATTAACAGTTAAGGACAGAGAAAGCGAATTTTACACATCATTTTATTAGGAGAATTTTAGGAGAGTGCAGCTCATCTGTAAAGTGGACCACGTATAGAACGCTAGTGCGACCCGTTCTTAAGTACTGCTCGAGTGTTTGGAATTCCCACCACGTTGGATTGAAGGAGAACACCACGGTAATTCAGAGGGGTGCCACTAAATTTGTTACCTGTGTGTTCAGCCAACACGCAACTATTACGGAGATACTTCATGAAATGAAATGGTAATCCTTGGAGAGAAGGCGATGTTCTTTTCACGGAATGCTACTGAGAAAATTTAGGGAACTGGTCTCTGAAGCTGACTGCAGACGATTCTACTGCCGCCAGCGTACATTTCACGTAAGAACCAGAGGATAAGATACGAGGAATAGGGCTCGTATGAAGGTGAAGGCATATAAACAATCGTTTTCCCTCGATTCACTTGCTAGTGGTATAGAAAAGGAAATTGCTAGTTGTGATACAAAATACCGTCCACCACGCTTGCTTGTGGAGTATATATGTAGATGTGGATGTAGACTCTTGCGTAAGAAACTGGGAGAATCTATTTTCATCAGGATGTCTTGTGTCCTAAATTCTGTTTCCTTATCTTTGCCTATAAACGTCTAATTCGTAATTAGTTGCGAAAACTGACACGAGTGAAAAGATACATTAATAGACGCAAAAATATTTGAATTAACAATTTTCTGAAATTTGCGAGGTACCTGTGAATTCGTGGTTACGAACCACTACAGACTTTATTATGAATATTGTTTTAATTAATACAAATGTATTTAAAATGTAATTCAATTATGTTCCCACGTAACTGGGTTCAAACGTCAAATTTCACCCGTGGTCCATGGTTGGGAATGAGATATGAGCCTGATGGGGTATCGGATCATTTTGCTACTGATGTGGGACGACATGTAACATGTCAGTTTGGTCGAGGATCGAAAGATTGCGGGAGACCTGTACTTGGCATGCAAGATCACGCAGCATCAATCCTCTAGCGTAGTCCTGAGTGGAGTCATCGCAAAACTGAAGTATACAGCACTAACAATGATAGAGTTGAAGAACTGTAACAGCGAATCGTACACACTTCTTAAGATTTACAGGATTATCCGAGATTATTTGAAATAATTCGTTGCTCACTGCAGACGGGAGTGCAGTACTGCATTCAAATGGGTGGGCGACACGTGGAACACATCCTTTAACAGGTACGACTGTACAGGAAATTGTAACATGTAATGCGCTGTAGTAGTATTATATTTCTTGTTAAGGTAGGTCATGAATGACATTTCAGTTCAGTTAGATGGGGACTTAATCGAAAAATTTATACTCAAAGTAAGGCTGACCCTGTGTACAGTACACAGTCCTAGCTGGAGGTCACCTATCTAACGGCTTCCAGGGCCAACAAAAATTTGATTTTCAATGTTTTATGTAATTATTGATCAAACTTAAAAATTTAAAATGCTATCATAATCTACTCATTCAGAGGTGTAATCCTGTCTTTGACGTTTAGCTCGGTAGAACAAGTATTGCAGTTAGACACTGTGTATCTTTTTAGAGACAGAGTAACCTAGAGCGCGCAAATTACCCAGACTGCAGTCAGACAGTTTTTGAGAAGGATAGCGCTTACACGTAACTGCAGATGTTTGCAAATCTGATGACCCTTCACAAAACGATGACATGGAAAAAGTTTATCGCTTACTACATTTTCGCTCTTCATGCAATAAAACTTCAGCATCAGGACTGACGGTTTAACTTATTACGTCTTTACAACTAACTCTGTTTAAAAAAATATTTGTAGACAGTATCCACATACAGCAATGAATCTACCTGGCAAATTATATCATTGTATGACACATAACACCGAAGATATGGCTTCATATACACTGAAATGCGTGAAAAATTAGCTTTTGCTTAAAAATTACTGAGACTATGCTTATCCAGGACTTGATAATGAGAACTGCTAGCGACTGGCAATGCACTTCAAACGTAATTTCAAACCTTTTGTACACTTTTTCTCGGTTACATGCTTGACGTCAAATGTTTAATTCATTAACTCCTTTGTAAAGTGATCTGACGTCTGAATTTGTCAGATTCTTTAAAGCATCGGAGAGGGGGAGGGAGGGGGAGGTTATTGGTTTGTACTAACTAGAATAATCTTTCACAACTAATTCACCACACATTCGCAATAACCTCGGAAACGGCTCCTTTACGCTACATGGTTACTGCAACTTGCTTGCTTACATTGTCACATACTTTCCTAGGTGTCAGTGTTCGCTGTAAATTATAATACACTCTGTCTTCATTTACAGTATAATGTTTGCTTAAAGCATGCAGTTCCTGTCGAAATGTTGGCGGCTGTCTATGACGACATCCAGCAGCATTCCAGTAAATTATTTGAACGTCGCACACGCCGAAAGAAACTCTGACCTCACATACGTCAATACGTCAACAATGGAAAATCCAGGATGGAATGAAAAAATATTACGAAAAGGATAGCTGCTACTCACCGTATAGCGGAGATGCTTAACCGCAGATAAGCACAACAAAAATACTGTCAGGAAACGAGCTTTCGGTCAACAAGGCCTTCATCGTAAATAGAACATACGTACACACACTCACGCAAACGCAACTCACACAGAGCCAGAGACTGCGGTCATGTGTGACAATTTTTTTGTTGTTCCAATCTGCGACTCAGCATCTCCACTGTACAGTGAGTAGCAGATCTACTTTTCATAATAATTTTGTATGTCAATGTATTGTTTACAGGTAAAGAAAGAGCTATGTACAGAATAGTTTCGTCACAAATCCTCTCACGCTCGTACAGTAATGATGTGTTACGATGACGTAAAAAATGTAGAATGTTTATTATTGAACAGCAATGCTATTCAGTTGTATATAGTATTAACTGCAAACGAAAACACTGCCGAAAGCTGCTAATCAGGATATTCATAGAGGGTTAGATATTCATGGAAGTAACAATACGATTACGATTAGCACAAGACAGTCCATCTAAGGTTGTGGATACGCAAAACATCGACTGAGACGAGTCTGAGGGGGAACAAAAAAAAGAATCTGCCCATCCCTGCGAAAACAAAATGCCGCGAGACTCCTCCGCCGGGACGCCCAACGCCAGGGTCGCTCGGCGGTGTTCCTTGTAAGCATTTAAATGTGGGATTAAAGGAAAGTCCGCACCCATCCCGCTCCCCTGACAGGGGCGACCTCCCGCGCAGCCGCATATGGAAGGCCAGGTATTGAGTGCCGAGCCCGCCGTTCGCATTCGGAACCTAATTTTCATTTAAATCGCTTGTGTAGGGTCAAGGTTCGAGGTCCTTGGGCATTCTATTCTGCGTGTGTAATCAGCCTGCGAACCTATCCTGGGCAGGCAATAGCAATGTTGGTTTTGTTTATCTTGACGCCTAATTAAGTGGTCCATCCTTGACGTCGAAATTCTCATTCGACCACTTCATTACTCTTTGTTATTGTTTCTCCGAGCGGCCTCGAGTTGGAAACTAAATCATTTGTTGAAAGCGCGCGTGGTACCTTCTATTAACAACTGTCATCCTGAACAGTTATAGCGTGGATGAACAGTTCATTACGTTTTCGTCAGCAGGAATCTGAGATATATTTTCTATCACTACAGTTTGTTTCAATCGCTTCTGAATATCTTATATTTCCATTACACCCGTATAAGCTCTCTGTAGATCATTACTGAGATCACGATAAGGATTTTACAAATATGAAATTCAAAGAACACATTTGAGGTTTAATTCAAAATACTGAAACAAATTCTTTCATTCCCCTTGTACAGGAGAAACCTGCCATTTTATAGAAACTTTGCACTTATTAAAACGATTTTTAATTACAGTTTAGCTGTAGTGAATGTTAGAAGTGGACGTTAATCTTGACGGGGTGGACAATTCTTGTGTTCTCGGAAGAAGAATAGACGAAGAAGCAGCATGTGAGAAAGACATGATATCAAGTAATAGACAAGGCAAAAGGGCAAAAACAGCTGGTAATCCTAAGACTGGCTAAGATTCACGAAAAGTTATGTTTGAAGTAGAAAATGTTCAAATGCGTGTGAATTCCTAAGGGTCCAAACTGCTTAGGTCATCAGTCTCTAGACTCACACACTACTGAAACTAACTTATGCTAAGAACAACACACACACCCATGCCCGAGGAAGGACTCAAACCACCGGAGGGAGGGTTTGAAGTAGAGTCCCGTACAAAAACGAAGAGAAAAATGAAATGATTAGAAGTCTTTGAAATGTGGTACTAGAGGAGTCTGGCTGAAGATCACATGGACTGCCATAAAAAGGTATGAAGACCGTCTGCAGCGAGTCAAGAAAGAAATACGTCTAATGAACCAGGCAATAAATTGAATAGTTAGAAAGGCCGGGCGCATAATAAGACGTGAATAGTTGCTGAAAACTGTTTCTCAAGGGATGCTGTAATGACATAATAGCAGAGGCAGGCTTAGATATGCATATGTAAGACAGATCACTGATAATGTGCGATTCAGCAGTTACGCAAAAATAAAGATGAATGTCGGCATCGACAGACAGAAACAGTATGAGACCAACCCTATACAGAGGGAACATTAATAAAACCGACAAATTGCTGGGACGGATTCCTGACAGGAAATGAGGTAAAGATGTACCATCAACATGTGTCCGGAAATGGACGGTGTGTGAGCGAACACAGCAAATCGTCCCGGAACACAGTACAGAACTTCATCGCATCCACGTCACAACAGATGTTCAAAGTGGGCTCCATGCAGGATACAGATAATCATACTTTGGCTTCCATCAGGCTGGCGCTCTACTTGTCTGGAGCTTGTACTAGGGTTCATCTAAATATCTTTTAGAATGCGATTCTTCAAGTGTGTACGGACAGTCCGCCATCTCCTGTACGTTCTTCTCCCTGGAAGGACCCACGATTACACAAACACCCAAAATGGGCTTGAAATGTTGTGTGATGTGGTAGGTCTCTGTGAGGGTACTTGTTTTGGTATAGCCGTGCTGCCTCTCGAGCGTTTCCGTCTGTTTGGCCGTACACAAGCCCTACCTCGGCTTGTTGCTGACATGAATACCAGATCATTGTGCTGCTTACAGTACTCTGGTCAGTCACACAGCCTGCAATACACGAGGAACACACGGCACGTGGTCAGAGGAAGTGTCATTCGGCAGCGCATTTCCTGACACTTGTTCAACGGATCATTTTTCCTGTATTCCCAGCGAGGAATCCGTCCTTGCAGTTTGTCGGCTTTATTAATGTTCACCCTGTAATTGATGACCGGAACAACAACAATTATAAAATTTAGCTTTGTTTATAACTAAGTCTTTTGTATACATCCAGTTTAACATTCCGTCCATAAAACCTTCTAAATGAGATTTTTTTGTTCTACATCTACATGGATACACTGCAAATCACATTCAAGTGCCTGGCAGAGGGTTCATCGAACCACCTACACAATTCTCTATTATTGCAATCTCGTATAGCGCGCAGAAAGAATGAACACCTATATCTTTCCGTACGAGCTCTGATTTCCTTTATTTTATCGTGATGATCGTTTCTTCCTATGTAGGTCGGACTCAAAAAAATATTTTCGCACTCCGAGGTGAAAGTTGGTGATTGGAATTTCGTGAGAAGATTCCGTCGCAACGAGAAACGCCTTTCTTTTAATGATTTCCGCCCAAATCCTGTATCATTTCTGTGACACCCTCTCCCATATTTCGCGGTATTACAAAACGTGCTGCCTTTCTTTGAACTTTTTCGGTGTACTCCGTCGGTCCTATCTGGTAAGGATCCCACACTACGCAGCAGTATTCTAAAAGAGGACGGACAAACGTAGTGTATGCAATCTTTGGTTAGCCTTCCCCACAACATTTGCTATGTGTTCCTTCCAGTTTAAGTTGTTCGTAATTGTAATACCTAGGTATTCAGTTGAATTTACGGCTTTTAGATTTGACTGATTAATCGTGTAACCGAAGTTTAACGAATTCCTTTTAGCACACATGCGGATGACCTCACACTTTTCGTTATAGAGGGTCAACTGCCACTTTTCGCGCCATTCAGATATCTTTTCTAAATAGTTTTGCAGTTTGTTTTGATCTTCTGGTGACTTTATGAGTCGATAAACGACAACGTCATCTGCAAACAACCGAAGACGGCTGCTCAGATTGTCTTCAAAATCGTTTATATAGATAAGGAACAGCAAAGGGCCTATAACACTACCTTGGCGAACGCCAGAAATCACTTTCCATCAGTTACTACGAACTGTGACCTCTCTGACAGAAATCACAAATCCAGTCACATAACTGAGACGATATTCCATAAGCAGGGCAATTTGACTACGAGCCGCTTGTGTGGTACAGTGTCAAATGCCTTCCGGAAATCCAGAAATGCGGAATCGATCTGAAATCCCTTGTCAATAACACTCAACACTTCATGTGAATAAAGAGCTAGTTGTGTTTCACAGGAACGATGTTTTCTGAACCCATGTTGACTTTGTGTCAATAGAGCGTTTTCTTCGAGGTAATTCATAATGTTCGAACACAATATATGTTCTAAAATCCTGCTGCATATCGACGTTAACGATATGGGCCTGTAATTTAGTGGACTACTCCTACTACCTTTCTTGAATATTGGTGTGACCTGTGCAACTTTCCAGTCTTTGGGTACGGATCTTTCGTCTAGCGAAAGGTTGTATATGATGGTTAAGTATGGAGCTAACGCATCAGCATACTCCGAAAGGAACCTAATTGGGATAGTCTGGACCAGAAGACTTGCTTTTGTTAAGTGATTTAAGTTGCTTCACTACTCCGAGGATATTTAATTCTACGTTACTCATGTTGGCAGCTGCTGTCGATTCGAATTCTGGAATATTTACTTAGTCTTCTTTTGTGAAGGCATTTCGGAAGGCTGTGTTTGGTAACTCTGCTTTGGCAGCACTGTCTTCGATAGTATCTCCATTGCTATCGCGCAGAGAAGGTATTGATTGTTTCTTGCCGCTAACATACTTCACATACGACCAGAATCTTTGGATTTTCTGCCAGGTTTCGAGACAAAGTTTCATTGTGGAAACTGTTGGTCTTCTGTTATACCACACTCGTCCCCCGTTTTTAACAGGATAATTTGGTTTACTTTGTGAAGTCTTAACCATGTCCACTATCTAGTATTTGGGTAAGAGTGGCTATTGGTGAGTGTCCTACAGTAAGCGTTCGTTCCAAATCACCTCTGACGTTAATGTTTCGATAGGCTTAGTTCATGGGTGATATATTTGATGATTTCCCAGATGGCAGTGAAGTAAAAGGACCGATTTCACTTTTTACTTGCATTTTTTTTTGATTTCTCAGGGCGAATTGGTCTTTTCCTTCCGAGATATCTGATTTTGCAGTTACGCTCTAGAGGGGACTAACAAGCCTAACTATTTTTCTGCGTAATCGATAAAACTGAGGTGCTCCCTAGTGTCGGAGTTAACTTGCCTTTCGCCAGTCTGGTTGACATTGCTTTTTAGCTTTAGAAACGTCGTTCACTCCCTGACACGTTCATCTTACCTAAATATTTAAAATAGCTTTCCTGTACCTATTTTAAACCTTTAATGGCATCAGTTGTGTACTCTTTCATGATTTTACTTATAGAAACAGGGAGGATAGGATCTGAGGTAATGTCGATTACTTTTTTACAGATGCCATATTTATTTAAAATATTTCAAATAATATGGCATTTATGACCATCAACTGATTATATGAAGTCCACAAAGGACTGACATGAAAGACGTTGTGTCAGGGTGTTTCGTCAGTGCCAATGAGGAACTAAGGAGCTTGGGTTTTTTTAAACGTAACTTTTCTGCTACAGGAAATCACTTACCAGTGTCTTTCCTGGTGCAGGCTGTTCAGTAGTGGTTAGCTGTCAAGTATTATCCTGATGATGCCACCGGATGATAGAAAAATGGCTACATTACTCAACTGATATTCACAACGTGAGGCAACATTTCATTCAAAATTAGTTACATTGATTAGTACATGTACGCTTCGAGAAGTTTCGCAGTTTGAGAATGACAACTCAATATTTCAAAATAAATACCCATCTTTTTGAACAAAGAGGTTTGCAGATGACGTGCTGTCAGAATACAAAATGTTGCAAACGAATCGATGTCACATTAGAAGAAGACGACCGTACACGGTTATTATGAGTGATTGATGCGTTTATACAAATTTGCTGATGCTGTATAATTTGACATTTTGTCGAACAACTTTGCACACATATGGAAGTATTACATGTGCTCCACATGTGGTCCCTACCGATTCTGCACCGAGCGGGGTGGCGCAGTGGTTAGACACTGGACTCGCATTCGGGAGGACGACGGTTCAAGCCCGCGTCCGGCCATCCTGATTTAGGTTTTCCGTGATTTCCCTAAATCACTCCAGGCAAATGCCGGGATGGTTCCTCTGAAAGGGCACGGCCGACTTCCTTCCCAATCCTTCCCTAATCTGATGAGACCGATGACCACGCTGTCTGGTCTCCTTCCCCAAACCAACCAACCAACCAACCGATTCTGCAGATACATGTCGATAATCATGTTTTTGCCACGTTCTGTGCAGCCTGTACTTATCAGTCTGTTCAAAAGCACTTTTCATGCAAGCTCATAGTTTTGGTAGGTTTATTGGGGGAGAATGCGTAAACACTAAATCCACCACGTAAGCTTCCCCCCCCCCGCCCCTACCACACACACACACACACACACACACACACACAAATGCGTCGTATTAGGTCGAGAGAGCGTGGAGGCCATGACATGAACTGCTGATCATCAACCTCACAACGACCGATCCATCGGTTTCTCAATTTCCATTTATGAATTCACGAACATCATAATGGAAGCAGGATTGTGCACCATCCTGTTTCTAAGTTTTGGTTGCTTAGTCGATTTGGGAGAAGGGACTTAACAGCGAGGTCATCGATCGCGTCAGATTAGGGAACTATGGCGAAGGAAGTCGGCCGTGTCCTGTCAAACGAATCGTCCTGGTACTTGCCTGAAGAGACTTAGAGAAATGGCGGAAAACCTGAAACAGGATGGCCAGACGCAAGTTTGAACCGTTGTCCTCCCGAATGCGAGTCCAGTGTGCTAACCACTGCGCCACCTCGCTCGGTGTTGGTAGATGTAGTTCACATTGTCGGTCTTCAGTTGTGACATTAGCTAATTTTCCAACATATTCAGATACACGTGTCCTGTAATAATCTTTAAGCAGAACAAAAAGAGAAGGTAAAATTTAAACCGCGAGACTGCACATAACACATCAACTCTCGCTGAATCTCGAATGTGCTGTATGACAACGCGGAGATTCTCTGACCCCCAAATTCGAACATTGTGCCTGCAAACTATACAATTCACAAAAAATGTTGCTTTATCACCGAAGGTGAGTGTCCCACAAAAACTGTCCTCTTCCACAAGCTGTTGCAACTATCCGGAAAATTCAAAAATGGTTCAAATGGCTCTAAGCAGTATGGGACTTAACATCTGAGGTCATCAGTCCCCTAGAATTAGAACTACGTAAGCCTAACTAACCTAAAGACATCACACACATTCATGCCCGAGTGAAGGCTAGCTTCTCAGAATGTACCAGCGAGGCACTAATTAGAGATTACCGCGTCTACACGTGAATAGACTGCCACCCAATCGATAGGGTCAAACCAAAGTAAACTTACATAACTTCTGCAATGTTACTCAAGAATTCATACAGCACGCTAAGAGTGTATAGTCTCAGTCTGTCAGTATTTCATACACGCACAAAGTTGTGCAGCGACGAATATAAATGGAAGGCAACCTATAGCACCAGCAATTATAATTGCTCATAGCAGCACTGACCACACCACTGAAATGCAAAACAATACCAAAATAATAAATCAGTGATAACAATAAAACACACAGTAAAGACGAGAAGATAAACATATTTCAAAATACAAGGGCTGTCCAGAAAGTAAGTTACGATCGGCCGCGATATGGAAACCACTGGGAAAATCCGGTAAAGCTTCGCACAGATGTGTTGGTCAGCGTCTCTAGTATGCCCGTCAATCGTGTCGCGACGTTCTTTTCAGTTTTGAGTGAACAGTGAGCACGTAAAGATGCGTAGGGAATAGCGTCTCCCGCCAAGCATGAGGGCCTGGTTAGAGATTTCGCCTGTGTCATGCAGCCCACATAACACAACTGTCGGGCAGTTCCTTCTTCATGCCAATTCTCGGCCGCACACTGCAGGGGCAATGAAGACGCTCCTGCAGCGTTTCCGATGAGAAGTGTTTGATCACCCATAATACAGTCCGTAATTGGCTCCCCTGAGTCTCATTTCTGCTCACAAAAACCACTGGCCATGAAGACAAAATTTTTCGACAGTCAACGAGCTGCAGACCTGGCCGAAAGCACAGGCGGTGCTTTCTATGACGAGGATATTGGAAAGTTGATACAACACTACGACAAAACTCGAAGTTGGAGCGGCAACTATGTAGAGTAGTAGGTGGAAGGTGTACCTAACTGTTGCAAATAAAATGTTTCTGGTTTTCACCGTGGTTTCCGTTTCGCGATCGATCGTAACTTACTTTCTGGACAGCCCTCGTATCATGCTTCGTTTGGATAATGGTGACATGTTTGTGACAAAATTTTCAGTGCGCCATTACTTTGAAACGGCGTACTGCAAGTTATAATACAAGCGTGTTTCATGGTTAATTTGTAAATTATTGACGATAGCAACTCAGTAACCGTCGATAAATCATAATATGACCTTAAATTATAATAATAATGATACTAAATTATACCAAGAACGGCATGTTTTAATAAATCTCATAGACGCGTGCATGAAGTGTTACGAAAGGCCCTTATCGAAGCTAACTAAAGTCGATAGCAGTTTCTGCGGTTGTTCGCATTGCGCGTGACGCCACTTTGACGTCACCATTTCATAAAATCTTATGAAATTGATGTTACTCTGAGTGGGCGAAGGCTTCGCCTAAAATTTTTCACTTCAATAAAAATCGCACACTGCATTTAATAAATTTAAAATTTACACAGTTACACACACTTTCTCAAAATATCAAGGAGTGTGACGTAATGCTTCAGCAACACACTCCAAACTACATTCTTGACAATAAACATTACAAGCATTGCGCCTTTAAACCCTATCTTTCTAAATATTTCAGTCAATATTAACAGCAAGTTCTTTCAAAAAACATGTTCTGGTGTAGCTAACATCATTATATCAGTCTGGCACATACACTATCCAAAAACTGGCGGTCCACAGAGTTTAATCCAAGTCTTCATTAAGTGGTGTTGGCCTTTGGACCCTTGCCCTTAGATCCACTGTTAGGGTGCTGTCACTACACATGTTGCTAAGGACAAGTACTTTTTTCCCTAGGGAGTCGATTTACAGCGTGGCGACACTTACTAAAATATTTTTCAGCAAGATAAATACAAGGTTTATCCAGCACTTTTAACTTAATTCCGTTGCCCAGCAACATATTTTCACATCCTCCTAGCCTTATTACCTAGGGGAAGTCCGTTAACAACGTAAGAGTTGAAACTTCCTGGCAGATTAAAACTGTATGCCCGACCGAGACTCGAACTCGGGACCTTTGCCTTTCGCGGGCGTGAGTCGTGCTTCGGTAGCTCAGTTGGTAGAGCACTTGCCCGCGAAAGGCAAAGGTCCCGAGTTCGAGTCTCGGTCGGGCACACAGTTTTAATCTGCCAGGAAGTTTCATATCAGCGCACACTCCGCTGCAGAGTGAAAATCTCATTCTGGAAACATCCCCCAGGCTGTGGCTAAGCCATGTCTCCGCAATATCCTTTCTTTCAGGAGTGCTAGTTCTGCAAGGTTCGCAGGAGAGCTTCTGTAAAGTTTGGAAGGTAGGAGACGAGGTACTGGCAGAAGTAAAGCTGTGAGTACCGGGCGTGAGTCGTGCTTCGGTAGCTCAGTTGGTAGAGCACTTGCCCGCGAAAGGCAAAGGTCCCGAGTTCGACTCTCGGTCGGGCACACAGTTTTAATCTGCCAGGAAGTTTCATATCAGCGCACACTCCGCTGCAGAGTGAAAATCTCATTCTGGAAACGTAAGAGTTATTTTCAAAATGGCTGTAAGCAGAATGGGACTTAAGATCTGAGGTCATCAGTCCCCTAGACTTAGAACTACGTAAAGCAAACTAACCTAAGGACATCACACACATCCATGCCGGGGCAGGATTCGAACCTGCGACAGTAGCAGCCGTGTGGTTGCAAACTGTAGCGCCTAGAACCGTTCGGCCACAGCGGCCGGCTATTATCTTCAAAATTTCGACTCCCCTTCCCTCTTTGGTGAGATTTGGTAAGGTGTTGTAAGACCTCAACCCTCTCCTCACGTAAGGTGTGTCCTGTAGTGGGGTAAAAATACAAAAAAATGAAAATTTTTATTTGTTTTAAACAATGATTAAACCACTTTAATAAAACTATTTTTTTATTTAGAGAGAGTATTAAACAGTGTTTTAATCGTGTTGAAAAATACTGGTTTCAACATGCCAACCCTCAGTAGTATTCAGAAGGACGGAGAGATAGACAGGCAGACAAAAAATAGCCAAGGAATTAATATTAATCGTTTTTATGGATCCCTAGAAAACTGACCATTTGCTGGTACATTATATTCATTAAATGTCATTGTACCTTTTCTTACCTTGCAGATGACAGACAACATTGTATGTACCTCCCCCTGAACCATGTGATTATGCATCTTTTCAATCTCTAGACTTATATGATCACTAAGAGGATTCTTGTCGGTGGAATTCATCGTACCTTCCTTCTCGTACTCACGACTCCAGAGAGTACCGCACAACAATCGATAAGCCGCGCTCGAAACACTCGTAGAGCAGCATCTATGAGGGTTGACAGTACGAACTACACCGAGATCCGCCAGTGCCGCAGCTGCCAACCCACTGGCATCACTTGTGTGTATAGCGATTGGTCGATGCCTCGTTAAATACCGGAGCACTGAGCTACGGTGGACAGTTCTCTTCAGTGTGCCGAGTCGTGTACTGTCCCCAGGTAACTGCTGGGTCTACAAGCTGCAGTGTCCGTTCGTCGTAGGCGAGCTCTGGACTCTACGCAGGCATCATTCAGAGGCATAGTGACAGTAGTTTAATATTTTCGAAGAGATTTAATAATTTCAAATTTCTAATTGTGCTGGCCATTTCACAAGAAGAAGCGTCATTTGAGAATTTCGTCTTATTTAGTAAACATCATTTTATCACTAATTGTTGGCAATCTTGCTGATTGAAGGTAACCTACGCTGTCCTCTTGCGTTCCTAACACTTTCTTCCACAAAAGATTAACTTCCTGCAAGTGTGTTTCGACTTGTCGAAATGCTACTTAATATACGGACTGTAATTGTTTTGATACAAACTAATTCTGAAAACAATAGTATAGGCTATATTTGCGTTGATGGATATGATGAATGACTCACTGACTAAAATGCAGTGATTTCGACCAGCACGGCAGAGCACTCCCTAAACGAAATTTTGACACTTATGCAACACTTGTGTCAAATTGGGGATTCGCTGGCAGGCACACGTGTAAGACATTCATTTGAGTTCAGAGATACTATAAAGGTTGGTGGACACTTTCATATTTTCTCTTATAATAATGAATATCCTCTGAATTAAAAAGCTGACGTGAGATTTTCATTGTCCGCCACGCCCCCTTTAAATTAGGTTTGGTGATATTTTGCCGGGCCCCTTTCCCCATTTTGAGCTCACATATGGAGAGGCATATATCAGTAGGGGTAAGATAGATACTGCCTACAGGAAAATTAAAGAGACTTTTGGAGAAAAGAGAACCACTTGTATGAATACCAAGAGCTCAAATGCAAACCCAGTTCTAAGTAAAGAAGAGCTAGCAGAAAGGTGGAAGGAGTACATAGAGGGTTTGTACAAGGGTGATGTATTTAAGGACAATATTATGGAAATGGAAGACGATGTAGAAGAAGATGACATGGGAGATATGATACTGAGTGAAGAATTTGACAGAGCATAGAGAGAGCTAAGCCGAAATAAGGCCCGAGGAGTAGACAACATTCCATTAGAACTACTGATAGCCTTGGGAGAGCCATCCCTGACGAAACTCTACCATCTGGTGATCAAGATGTATGATACAGGCGTAATACCCTCAGACTTCAAGAAGAATATAATAATTCCAATCCCAAAGAGAGAAGGTGTTGATAGATGTGAAAAATATCGAACTATCAGTTTAATAAGTCATGGCTGCAAAATATGGTTCAAATGGCTCTGAGCACTATGGGACTTAACTTCTAAGGTCATCAGTCCCCTAGAACATAGAACAACTTAAAACTAACTAACGTAAGGACATCAAACAGATCCATGCGCGAGACAGGATTCGAACATGCGACCGGAGCGGTCGCGTGGTTCCAGACTGTAGCACCTAGAACCGCTCGGCCACCCCGGCCGGCCGCTTCAAAATACTGACACGAATTCTTTACAGAATGGAAAAACTGGTAGAAGCCGACCACGGGCAAGATCAGTTTGGATTCCGTAGAAATGCTGGAACATGTCGGGCAATACTAACCCTACGACTTATCTCAGAAAATAGATTAAGGAAGAGCAAACCTACGTTTCTAGCATTTGTAGATTTAGAGAAAGCTTTTGAAAATGTTGACTGGAATACTCTTTTTCAAATTCTGAAGGTGGCAGGTATAAAACAAGGAGCGAAAGGCTATTTACAATTTGTATAGAAACCAGGTGGCAGTTATAAGAGTCGAGGGGCAGGAAAGGGAAGCAGTGGTTGGAAAGGGAGTGAGACAGGGTTGTAGCCTATCCCCGATGTTATTCAATCTGTATATTGAGCAAGCAATAATGGAAACAAAAGAAAAAAATTGGAGTAGGAATTAAAATCCATGGAGAAGAAATAAAATCTTTGAGGTTCGCCGATGACATTGTAATTCTGTCAGAGACAGCAAAGGGCCTGGAAGAGCAGCTGAACGGAATGGACAGTGTCTTCAGAGGAGGATATAAGATGAACATCAACAAAAGCGAAACGAGGATAACGGAATGTAGTCGAATTAAATCGGGTGATGCTGAGGGTATTAGATTAGATAATGAGGCACTTAAAGTAGTAAGGGAGTTTTGCTATTTGGGGGGCAAAATCACTGATGATAGTCAAAGTAGAAAGGATATAAAATGTAGAGTGGCAATGGCAAGGAAAGCGTTTCTGAAGAAGTGAAATTTGCTAACGTCGAGTATAGATTTAAGTGTCAGGAAGTCTTTTCTGAAAGTATTTGTACGGAGTGTAGCCATGTATGGAAGTGAAACGTGCACGATAAATAGTTTGGACAAGAAGAGAATAGAAGCTTTCGAATTGTGGTACAACAGAAGAATCTGAATATTAGATGGGTAGATCACATAACTAATGAGGAGATATTGAATAGAATTGGGGAGAAGAGGAGTTTGTGGTACAACTTGACTAGAAGAAGGGATTGGTTGGTAGGACATGTTCTGAGGCATCAATGGGTCACCAATTTAATACTGGAGGGCAGCGTGGAGGGTAAAAATCGTAGAGGGAGACCAAGAGATGAATACACTAAGCAGATTCAGAAGGATGTAGGCTGCAGTAGGTACTGGGAGATGAAGAAGCTTGCACAGGATAGAGTAGCATGGAGAGCTGCATCAAACCAGTCTCTGGACTGAAGACCACAACAACAACAACAACAAATGCACGTCCCCTTCGAGGAAATAAAAAAAAAGGCACATGGACAGTCGATATAAAGGGACGGTCACATGGGTTTTACCCTTCTCTTTATGGCATTTGTAGTGACAGCATTATGGCAGTAGGACCAACCTACACCCAATAACTGTGTAGTTAGTGCGACAACGCCGTTGTGAATTACTGGCTGCGACGATCGGCGGCAGCTGTGGCACCCACGAGAGCGCCAGCGCGAGCGAGTCTGCGGCCTCCGGATTTGCTTATCAGCCGCGGCGCAGAACATCCGGGAGGAGCTCTCCTGGGCTCGGCCCGGAGCGGCCCGTGTGTAGATAGCCATCGGCGGGCGCGCGCACGTACGGCGCTGAGTTACGGCGGGGTGGCCCGCAGGTGGCCGGCGCGTCACCATCTCCGACATCTGCCGGCACATCAAAGGCGGCGGCGGCACCGGCTGCGGCGCGGGCATAACAAGCGCGCCCCCGCGTGATTCACTGGGGCGGGCGCCACGCCGGGGTGCCTCTGCGCCCTGCCCGCCTTCTGCGCATGCGCCGTGGCTGCTCGCCGTTGCGCAATGTCGCCGCACCTCCGCTCACGACAGCGAGCTGGTGCAGAGAAGCCTCCAGAGTGGTCACTGGTACAGGGCTTTTGTTGGACTACTTCTTCTTCTTCTTAGCCAACTACGGGTCATACCGCACACATTTTCAGCGTGTAAACCTTGGTAAAAGACGTGCATTTCTAGCTTCTCGTAGGGCGGTGAATAATCTATTAAATGTTGGATATGCAGTCGTGCAGATACACTACTGGCCATTAAAATTGCTACACCACAAAGATGACGTGCTGCAGAAGCGAAATTTAACCGACAGGAAGAAGATGCTGTGATATGGAAATGATTAGCTTTTCAGAGAATTCGCACAAGGTTGGCGCCGGTGGCGACACCTACAACGTGCAGACATGAGGAGAGATTCCAACCGATTTCTCATACACAAACAGCAGTTGACCGGCGTTGCCTAGTGAAATGTTGTTGTGATGCCTCGTGTAAGGGGGAGAAATGCATACCATCACGTTTCCAACTTTGATAAAGGTCGGATTGTAGCGTATCGCGATTGCGGTTTATCGTATCGCGACATTGCTGCTCGCGTTGGTCGAGATCCAAAGACTGTTAGCAGAATATGGAATCGGTGGGTTCAGGAGAGTAATACGGAACACCGTGCTGGATCCCAACGGCCTCGTATCACTAGCAGTCGAGATGACACGCATCTTATCCGCATGGCTGTAGCGGATCGTGCAGCCACGTACCGATCCCTGAGTCAACAGATGGGGACGTTTGCAAGACAACAACCATCTGCACGAACAGTTCGACGACGTTTCCAGCAGCACGGACTATCAGCCCGATAACCGTGGCTGCGGTTAGCCTTGACGCTGCATCACAGACAGGAGCGCCTGCGATGGTGTACTCAACGACGAACCTGGGTGCACGAATAGCAAAACGTCATTTGTTTGGATGAATCCAGGTTCTTTTTACAGCATCATGATGGTCGCATCCGTGTTTGGCGACATCGGGGTGACCGCACATTGGAAGCGTGTATTCGTCATCGCCATACTGGCGTATCACCCGGCGTGATGGTATGGGTTGCCATTGGTTACACGTCTCGGTCACCTCTTGTTCGCATTGACGGCACTTTGAACAGTGGACGTTACATTTCAGATGTGTTACGACCTGTTGCTCTACCCTTCATTCGATCCCTGCGAAACCCTACGTTTCAGCAGGATAATGCACGACCGCATGGTGCAGGTCCTGTACGAGCCTTTCTGGATACAGAAAATGTTCGATTGCTGCCCTGGTCAGCACATTCTCCAGATCTCTCACTAATTGAAAACGTCTGGTTATGGTGACCAATCAACTGTCTCGTCACAATACGCCAGTGACTACTCTTGATGAACTGTGGTATCGTGTTGAAGCTGCATGGGCAGCTGTACCTGTACACGCCATCCAAGCTCTGTTTGACTCAATGCCCAGGCGAATCAAGGCCGTTATTACGGCCAGAGTTGGTTGTTCTGGGTACTGATTTCTCAGTATCTATGCACCCAAGTTGCATGAAAATATAATCACATGTCAGTTCTAGTATAATATATTTGTCCAATGAATACCCGTTTATCACCTGCATTTCTTCTTGGTGTAGCAATTTTAATGGCCAGTAGTGTATTACTTCTTCAACCGATATTCTGGCCGCGTGCGGTCCAGCCATACTCAGAGTGAGCCAGAAGACTATGAGGAAGCTGATTGTGCCTGTAGGTAGAGATGGTCCCCCTATTTACACACTGTGACCGTTGGTTGCAGGAAAGACGACTACCATCCTCACGCGACGACTTAACAAAATCACTTAGAGATCAGACATTGTGGATCGATCTCAACCACTGTGTAGACAGAATACTTGCAAAGAGGACAGTTTTTTTTTATTTATTTACTCGTGTCCAGAACATAACATACATGTATGTATAGCCGATAGACAGCAATTTACAAACAATATTAGTACATGTTTAAATTCCATATGACATCAATTTACAAACAGTATAGGTACATGATTAAATTCCGTATGACATCCAAAATTCCGCCGTTTTAATTGCTGCATCATTGGCGATAACCAGATCGTCCATCATCGGGCATGGGGCTGGGGGTTTCTATGAGTACAGTTGAGCAGGTGTTGATGATCTTGCTGTTCGTCACATTCGCATAGTTCATCTCCTGGCGAGAAACCCCATTTCTTCAAATTGATCTTGCATCGCGATACACCATTTCTCAGCCTGTTGAGGACCTTCCATGTTTTATATGGGAGGTGACGTCCTTTAGCAAGCTCTTCTTTAGTGTTGTTCCAGTACCTCTCTGCTGGTGAGTTACGCCAAAGCTTTATTCGACAATTTGCAGGTGACATTAAAAGTGGTTCTGTTGAACGGAGGAAACTCTTTCTTGATCTTAATCTTGGATGTTGGTATTCCCATCCGAACAAGGATGTCTCTCCTGTTCCCGCTTCTCTCTTTCTGCTGCTGTTCTTCTTCTGATATGTGGAGGTGTTATGCCCATTAGATGATATGTTTTATTAATAGCAGTTGCTGGCAAGCAGCCAGTGACAATGCGTCCTGTTTCGTAAAGGGCAAAGTCCACTTGTTTGGCATGGTTGGAGTTCTGCCACACAAGTGCTACGAGCCATTTGAACCATTTGAACCTTACACTACCTGCTTCAGTCAACAATCACCAACTTCAGCTCTGCAGCAAAATATACGAAATTAAATACATCTAGTGAGTAGATTAAGTCTTAGAATAATAAATCATGTCATAACGAAAAGTTATTACTATCATGGATATGAAAACATGCGCTTAATATATGACGAGGCACCTGTGGATGTATCAGGCTTTAGAAGTAATGGAAAAGAGAATTTGTTAGTGCCTGTCGGATGTACACAGTGTAATTTGCTGGTTCATTCAGTATGATGTACAGAGCCGGAAGCAGTGTTAAGTTCCACATGCAGGAGTTACGGGCACATGGCCGGGCAATGCCAGGAGTGAGAGTGGTTAACGATTATACAGGAATTAAGTTGATATTTCTTATTCTGTTGTATTTATGATTTATTGATGTTCGAAAATGAGTAAAGACATTGATGTGGAAGAGTCAGGAACGCAAGGAGTGTCCGAGCCGCAGGCGATACGCAAATTTTTGGAAAAGATAACACAGAGTTGCGTGGCCTATTAGAAACGTAGTTCCCACAGCAAGATGTTGAGTTGTCATCTGCAGGTCTAGTTGTTCCTTTTTCTGGTAAGTCGACTAAGGATGTGCGAGAATTTATTCGGGATTTTAAGAATTTGACAGATATGGAAGGCTGGACTGACGTTGAGCTTTTTAGTTAAGGTAAATGGGTGGAGCAAAGGCTCATGAGGGATATACAGAAGCTCTTAAGGAGCAGAAGTATTTGAGGAGTTTGAAAATGGGTTAATACGAAGGAGAAGAAAGCAGAATACTGCCAAACATTTCAGAGAGCAGTTGGGTAAAGTAGTGAAGAGCCATGGACAGTTTATGGAAGAATTTATGGGTAGAGTAAGAAAGATAAATGGTTGAACATTTGAGTTAGGTCGCGGCACAGTAGTGAACGGATTAATATTGCGGGAGGCTGATAAAAGGGGTTGTTGAGGGGGTTGCCTTCGGAAAGATCAAGAAGAGTGCGGAGTTCTTGCCGATTTGTACGTGGCTATTAAGTCGGCTGCATAATGCGAGGAAATTGATGTGTCGACCGGATTACGAGGTAGATGGGGAGTATTTTCGGCTAATATAAGGTGTTATTGGTGTGGGAAGACAGGACCTGTGCAGAGACAATGTCACAAACCAACGAAAAAGAAACTGGAAATAAGGTCGAAGGTCATTACAGCATTAGCAGTAGTTCCAGGGGTACTGGGACATGGAGGAAACAGACGTTAAACGCTGACTGAACCCGAATTCCACCTACTGGCGTTCCCAGTAAAATTGGATGTTATGGACACACATACAGAGTTGGTTTGTGCCGTAAAGGAGTAGCAGGAGATAAGAATTGCAGGATGCTGTTGGACACAGGGACACATGTGTTGGTTGCTAGTAGTGAATCGGAAAAAGTGGAACATACCATGGTACAGGTTACTTGGAGTAGGGGTTAGTGATGTCAGGTTGTTGGAGTCATAGGACACAGATTTTTGTGTGTGTGTGCAGTCTGGTTCAGTCAATGTGTAGACATTGTGCACCTTGTAAGTGAGGGTTATTGGCGTAATTTTAGGGTTGGATTCCTTGTGTCAGTATTGTGCCAAAGTCGACCTTTGGCAGCACGCAGTGGAGCTTGACAGAACGATATTTCAGCTAGGTAGAGCTGTTGTCAATGTACGGTTGTCATGAGGAAAGACTATCATGTATGACAAACCAGCTGAGCCATGAACAGATCTTCTAAGGAAGAGGAGCTTATGGGTGGTCAATGGACTGTACTAAGGCTCTCACACGATTGTATAACCAAGGATACCGGGAAGCTGCTTTGGATCGATGTGGTGGAACCGTTAGAAACAAATGAAGTATTGGATTTAGCACGTTATTTAGTGAAAAGAAGTATTGTGTCCCTGCAAGAGGTGAAAGGGGAAGAAGTGATACCTGTAATTGTAGATAATTTTAGCGCAGAGGATTTGATGTTAACGAAGAAGTTATTAATCAGTACCATGGACATTCTGGAAGCAGAAAGAGAGGGCACAAGGGGTGTCGGCCGCAGGGAAATGCTAGACTGAAACTTCATTACAAGGAAAAGTGAAACATCTGAAGGGGAATGATACGAAGCAGACGGAGAAGTTATTGCTGAATTTAAAGATTTGTTTTTTCCAAGGGGGTTACTGATATCGACGCATATCATACAGCACCGATACCGAGGGGGGCATGCACCTCCAATGGATTGCAAACCCTGTAGTGTACGAAGTACTTACAGCCGATTATGGAGGAGTTTGTTGAGGAAATTAGTAACATATGGGGCGCAGGAATCGTTGTCGTGCCTAAAAAATCAGTGAACGGATCAGGAAAAGATGGTTACAGGTGCCTACCGTTTGCTAAACATTACAGAAACTGTGACTATCCGGACCAGTGCAAATATTATTCGACGATAGACTTGAAAAGCGGCTATGATCAACTAGAAGTAGTTCCAAAAGACCAGCGGAAGACAGATTTTTTTCTTCACCTTGGAGACGTTATCAGCTCAGGAGGATGCCTTTTGAAGTGAAAAATGCATGTACAACGTTTCAGAGACTAACTTCTCATGGTCGGGGTTCGCAGTCATGTAGAATTACTTAGAGTACATCATATTCGCCTTTGCCTACAGAAATTTTTAATTTTACAATTGTAGTTTCGGCCTTTGGGACATTTTGAGGTGGTACTGCAAAAGACACATGTGAGACTTTAAAACCCTCCGACATATACACATGTCATTGTCACGACTTTTAATGGATTTTCGGGTCAACTGCCTTAATTCACATGTAAACAATGTGTTAGAACATAGTGATTTATGTGAAGGATTTCAACATTGTGAAAAGGCTTATTTCTGACGATGACATATATAAATGTTGGAGGATTTTAGTCAGATATGTGCTAAAGCAAAGTCATTTGCAGCAACACTTGAAAATGCCCCAAAGGCCGATATTACAACAGTGAAATAAATATGGTTACAAAGATTGTGGAATTGGGTTCTGAGATATTTAAAATCACATCTGAGTATGGTAATTGCGTTTGCGAGTGATATGGAGCAGCCAACATCGCTTAAGGGAGGTATTCTTGAGACTGAGGGTCACAAATTTCACACTGAATGTGGAAAAATGTAATTTTGTGCTTAAAGTGGCGATGTATGGTTCAAATGGCTCTAAGAAGTATGGGACTTAACATCTGAAGTCATCAGTCCCCTAGACTTAGAACTACTTAAACCTAACTAACCTAAGGGCATCACACACATCCATGCCCGAGGCAGGATTCGAACCTGCGACCGTAGCAGCAGCGGAGTTCCGAACAGAAGCGCCTAGAACCGCTCGGCCACAAAGGCCGGCAGGCGATGTATGTTGGCCACACAATCTGTAAAGATGACATTAAGACAGACCCGAGGTTATTGAAGGAGTGCATGATTTTCGTGTACCTGCATTGGTGAAGTAACTGCAAATATTTTCTGGGGTCGCAGATTACTATAGGAGGTTCGTGAAAGGATTTGCAGATATTGCCAGACTATTGATACAATTATTGAAGAAAGGTTTAAATTTCTGTGCCGCGCGACTGCTACGGTCGCAGGTTCGAATCCTGCCTCGGGCATGGATGTGTGTGATGTCCTTAGGTTAGTTAGGTTTAAGTTGTTCTAAGTTCTAGGGGACTGATGACCATAGATGTTAAGTCCCATAGTGCTCAGAGCCATTTAAATTTCTGTGTATGGGGCAATGTGAGCATGCGTGTGAGAAACTGAAAGAAGTTTTGACAGCAAGTAAAGTTTTGGTGTTTCCTAATGTCATGTAAGAGATTATTCTTTCATGTCATGTGCTTGATTGCGTGTTGAGTAAGGGGTCGAGGGCATTGAACATCTGGTAGCTTACGCATCGAGACAGTTGAATTCAGCGGAAAAGAATTACTGTAAAACAGAAAAGAAATGTTGAGTCTTATTTATTGAATCACTTACTTCAAGTGTTATCTCTATAGGAAGAGGAAGTTTAGAGTCATAAAGGATCACGTATCGCTGAAACGGTTGCTGGCGTTGAAGGACACATCTAGTAGATTCGTATGACGGGCGGTACAGTTGAGTGAGTTATATTATAAGATGATACACAGACCCGAGAAAAACATGGAAATGTGGACAGATTAAGTGAAACAGTGGCGGTATTTAACTTTGGAGATAGTGAGTTTACACAGTTGCAAGCAGCACAGAGGACAGATGACGAAGGTAAATAGTTTCATAAGCAACCACAGTGCAGAGAAACAAAGTTGGGGCCTTGAGTAATGATGCCAACAAAGATCAGAGGAAATGTGTTGAAGGTCACACACAATCTCGTGCTGGCAGATCGTTGGGAATGGGGGTTGTAGATCTACCAGCGCAAGAGTAGCAGAGATTTACAGGTAAAGGGATAGGATGATAGGCATGGATCAATAAATACAGAATTTTATACAGTGTGCACAGAGGGGGTTTGTGCCAAAACAGAGCACCATTAGGGAGAGTATCTGAAACGTTAAGACCATTTGAGTTATTTGGGATCGATGTCTCAAGTTCGTTCAGCAAAACACCTGCAGGAAAAAGATCACTTTTCAGACTCTTATATTTGCAAGATAATGAAAGAGCGGAGAGGGCCCATAGAACAATAGCGAGTAGGTTAGGGCAATACGTGAACGCACATCAAAGCATTTAGGACGTCTATTTAAAATACGTCATTGCAGTTGTAATTCATTCAAGACAGCACACAAATATTGGTTGTTCCCTTAAGAGGCATTGCACGGCGTAAGATACCGTCACAGTTCGACTTATTAAAAGCCAAGCAGAGTAAGACGGGGGAACCAGTTAAATGATTCGCGAGAGTGATAAGAGAAGTGTGGAACAGGGTGCTCGGAGCCAACGTGCACTGCAGAACCAAGAGGAAGCAGTGTTCCACACAGCAAGAATGTCGCGGTGTAAAGCGGGCCAATGGGTCATGAACGTCGACCCCTTTCTTCCGATCTGAAGGGGTCACATCAGGTTGTAGAAATTACATCACCAGTAAATATAAAGTTCTAGTTACCCACTAGGACGACGATTGTATATGTTGGACGCCTGAAACCTGTCTGGGGGAGTCTGAATGTTATTCCAGGAATTGTGGAACTGGGACGAAAGAAGGACGCGAAAGGTAAGATGCATAGGAGAAGTAAGTCCTATGAGATACAGGAAAATTTACGTTTTTTCATTAGTTCGTTTGTTGGGTAGAAGAATAATATATGCAGGGCAGCAGTGGTTTTGTGGGGAAGGAATGGGTAATAGGAATCCCTGTCCGTAGGTTGAGTACATCAGGAGGCAAGATGGAGAAGACGCCCCATGCATGTGGGAAACAACAGGCATTGCTGCGACTTCAGCCTTTATGAAATACATGAAATGTATTCGCAGTTGCGAATATGGACAACCATCAGCTGTGTAATGGAAAAATTGTGCAGGACTGGGGCCCGAACTCGGATTTCCCGCTTATCGCGAGCGGTCGCCTGACCATTAGGCTACCAGTAGTCACCACTGGGTAACACAGGTAGTATTTTACATATGGGAAATGCGGAACTAAGTGACAAGAGTAAAGGAAGCGTTCGACAAATTCCGGCAGTTTGCAAGGAGTCCTGAAGCGCTCAAGAAAGTTTCCAGAGAATGCATGAAAATACTTGGGACTTACGACAAACTGCGGTATGAGATGACGCAGGATCTGGGAGTTATACAACGTACGAGGAGCAAAAGAGGTTGGATCGACGCAGGAGTTCGACTTCTGCAAATTGTGTTAGGGACAGCTAACGATAAAGATAACAAGAAGGTTCTTTGAGACAATGGGTCAAAGATAACAAAGCAGTCGGTGAATGGCACACAAAACACAGATCGCGAGCTTAGATAAAGATGTTCTGAATAATACTAGGCTGTTAAGCAAGCTGACTGGGAAGATGCGGGACGGAGCACCAGTGACGTCACTGACGACGGCGCAGCTATGTAAGCACGGCAGTGGCATCAACACGACAGTCAACCACTTCGTTATGGCAGAGGAGATCTCTGCCGATAGCTCGTGGCCAGTTAGCCACTTGACGCCGCTTGGATCCCGAGAATATTTTACTGTTGACGACTTTGCTTTTAATTCGTTTTGATTGTTCGATATGGTTAGTCAGTCCTTCCAACGGCCACTTCTTTTTTGATTTCATTGCATTTTTCCTGCATGCTTTCCCCTTGGCCTCCCTGCGCTTTCTGTTTACTTCACTCCTACGTGTCTCATATTGGTGTATTCGTGTATTTTCCTGAATATTTTTCTAATTCCTTCTTTCTTCGATAAATTGAAGTATTTTTTTCTGTTACCCAATATTGTTTCACACTTAACTTCATTGTACCCATATCTGTATGCCCAACTTGCTCCTTTTAGAACCCATTCCTCTTCAACAGAACTGCCCATCGTGGCATTCATTATCGCAGTATCTATCGCCTCATAGAACTTCAAACGCACCTCATCGTTCCTCAGTATATTAGTATTCCACGACTTTCTACATTGATTCTGTTGGACGATTCTCTTAAACTGGTCTACTCTTCATTATTACTCACAAGGGAAACTAGTAGGATAGCTCGTCAACAACTGCACACAGATCAAGCACGAAAACAAGAAGATGATGAGCTAAACAGTGAAAAAGATGTGCAAGATCGAGCGAATCTGTGTGATCATGATGTTGGACTGCGAAAGGGGAAATCCGTTTTCAAATCTCCCTCGTGCCCTCTTCATTTTTTTTTTTTTTTTTTTTTTTTTTTTTTTTTTTTTTTTTTTTTTTTTTTTTTTTTTGCAAAATTGTGAACAGCTGGGACGGGGATTGTCGTGTCTGTTCGCTGCATTCAGATTTGTGTCTGTGTCGTAGTGTAACGTCCGTTTGCAACAGCGAGACGTAAGGAAAGGACCTATGAACGCACGTACCACCTACCTATCCTACAAAAGTACCACATATTCCGACTCTTGCGTTCCGTTTTGGAAGTTTTGACTCTTGAATTCCTCTGTAGTTTATTTGTTGTTTACATTTGTGTGACAAGACTACGTGGTATCTCGCCTGCTCTCACTGTTCATCACACTTACGTGAGAAGGTATTACACTATAGGCCATTAAAATTGCTCCACCACGAAGACGACGTGATACAGACGCGAAATTTAACCTACAGGAAGAAGATGCTGTGATATGCAAATGATTAGCTTTTCAGAGCATTCACACAAGGTTGGCGCCGGTGGCGACACCTACAACTTGCTGACATGAGGAAAGTTTCCAACCGATTTCTCATACAAAAACAGCAGTTGACCGGCGTTACCTGGTGAAACGTTGTTGTGATGCCTCGTGTAAGGAGGGGAAAAGCGTACCATCACGACTTTGCTAAAGGTCGGATTGTAGCCTATCGCGATTGCGGTTTATGGTATCGCGACATTGGTGTTCGCGTTGGCCGAGATCCAACGACAGCTAGCAGAATATGGAACCGGTGGGTTCCCAACGGCCTCGTATCACTAGCAGTCGAGATGACAGGCATCTTATCCGCATGGCTGTAACGGAACGTCAACAGATGGCGACCTTTGCAAGACAACAACCATCTGCACGAACAGTTCGACGACGTTTGGAGCAGCATGGACTATTGGCTCGGAGACCATGGCTGCGGTTACCCTCGACGCTGCATCACAGAAAGGAGAGCCTGCGATGATGTACTCAACGACGAACCTGGGTGCACGAATGGCAAAACGTCATTTTTTCGGTTCTGTTTACAGCATCATGATGGTCGCATCCGTGTTTGGCGACATCGCGGTGAACGCACATTGGAAGCGTGTATTCGTCATCGCCATACTGGCGTATCACCCGGCGTGATGGTATGGGGTGGCATTGATTACACGTGCGGTCACCTCTTGTTGGCACTGACGGCACTTTGAACAGTGGAAGTTACATTTCAGATGTGTTACGACCCGTGGCTCTACCCTTCATTCGATCCCTGCGAAACCCAACATTTCATCAGGATAATGCACGACCGCATGTTGCAGATCCTGTACGGGCCTTTCTGGATACAGAAAATGTTCGACTGCTGTCGTGGCCAGCACATTCTCCAGATCTCTCACCAATTGAAAACGTCTGGTCAATGGTGGCCGAGCTACTGGCTCGTCACAATACGCCAGTGACTACTCTTGATGAACTGTGGTATCGTGTTGAAGCTGCATGGGCAGCTGTACCTGTACACGCCATTCAAGCTCTGTTTGACTCAATGCCCAGGCGTATCAAAGGCCGTTATTACGACCATAGGTGGTTGTTCTGGGTACTGATTTCTCAGGATCTATGCACCCAAATTGTGTGAAAAAGTAATCTCAAATGTCAGTTCTAGTATAATATATTTGTCCATTGAATACCCGTTTATCATCTGCATTTCTTCTTGGTGTAGCAACTTTAATGGCCAGTAGTGTATATTCTTACCACGCTACTCATATTCTCTAACCAATGTATTGCGTGAATGCGAACAGACTCATCAATGACCGCACAGAAAGTTCATGATTTTGTGGGGAAAAAATGGGGCACGAGGAAGATTTGAACACACATCTCCTGTCCACAGTGCAATACCGTGACCACACAACCACCACTCCGTTGTTCTTGCAATTCGCTCGATGTTTTGACTGTTCACTGTTTCTATTTTTCTTATTTTTTCACAGTTCAGTACACCTTCTTCCTTTTTTCCTCCTTAATCTGTGCTCTGTTTTTGACGGGCTGTCCACTGAGCCGTTTATACCACAAAATCTGAGGGGTGGTGTGATGGCGAGTTTCGCTCGTCGGTTATGGTTTGTGCCTACATCTATTTCTCGGTACCCCTTAGAAACTACTATCTAGTTTCGGAATCTCTTCCTGACCATGATTTAATCCCGTGTCTCCAGGCCTTTTCGAAGTGTACTTGCTCCTCTTATAAATTTTCGACAGAGTATTTTTATTACTAGCTGAATGGATTAGTCTTTCTCCTCTCTCATTCCTACTAGCGAACTAATATTCACCCTAACTCTGTCTTCTACCCTTCTCCTACTACAGAGTTTCAATCGTCTATGATAATTAGATTTCGTTTCACTTGACACAATGGACTAAACGTTCAATATCTGTATATACACTCCTGGAAATTGAAATAAGAACACCGTGAATTCATTGTCCCAGGAAGGGGAAACTTTATTGACACATTCCTGGGGTCAGATACATCACATGATCACACTGACAGAACCACAGGCACATAGACACAGGCAACAGAGCATGCACAATGTCGGCACTAGTACAGTGTATATCCACCTTTCGCGGCAATGCAGGCTGCTATTCTCCCATGGAGACGATCGTAGAGATGCTGGATGTAGTCCTGTGGAACGGCTTGCCATGCCATTTCCACCTGGCGCCTCAGTTGGACCAGCGTTCGTGCTGGACGTGCAGACCGCGTGAGACGACGCTTCATCCAGTCCCAAACATGCTCAATGGGGGACAGATCCGGGGATCTTGCTGGCCAGGGTAGTTGACTTACACCTTCTAGAGCACGTTGGGTGGCACGGGATACATGCGGACGTGCATTATCCTGTTGGAACAGCAAGTTCCCTTGCCGGTCTAGGAATGGTAGAACGATGGGTTCGATGACGGTTTGGATGTACCGTGCACTATTCAGTGTCCCCTCGACGATCACCAGTGGTGTGCGGCCAGTGTAGGAGATCGCTCCCCACACCATGATGCCGGGTGTTGGCCCTGTGTGCCTCGGTCGTATGCAGTCCTGATTGTGGCGCTCACCTGCACGGCGCCAAACACGCATACGACCATCATTGGCACCAAGGCAGAAGCGACTCTCATCGCTGAAGACGACACGTCTCCATTCGTCCCTCCATTCACGCCTGTCGCGACACCACTGGAGGCGGGCTGCACGATGTTGGGGCGTGAGCGGAAGACGGCCTAACGGTGTGCGGGACCGTAGCCCAGCTTCATGGAGACGGTTGCGAATGGTCCTCGCCGATACCCCAGGAGCAACAGTGTCCCTAATTTGCTGGGAAGTGGCGGTGCGGTCCCCTACGGCACTGCGTAGGATCCTACGGTCTTGGCGTGCATCCGTGCGTCGCTGCGGTCCGGTCCCAGGTCGACGGGCACGTGCACCTTCCGCCGACCACTGGCGACAACATCGATGTACTGTGGAGACCTCACGCCCCACGTGTTGAGCAATTCGGCGGTACGTCCACCCGGCCTCCCGCATGCCCACTATACGCCCTCGCTCAAAGTCCGTCAACTGCACATACGGTTCACGTCCACGCTGTCGCGGCATGCTACCAGTGTTAAAGACTGCGATGGAGCTCCGTATGCCACGGCAAACTGGCTGACACTGACGGCGGCGGTGCACAAATGCTGCGCAGCTAGCGCCATTTGACGGCCAACACCGCGGTTCCTGGTGTGTCCGCTGTGCCGTGCGTGTGATCATTGCTTGTACAGCCCTCTCGCAGTGTCCGGAGCAAGTATGGTGGGTCTGACACACCGGTGTCAATGTGTTCTTTTTTCCATTTCCAGGAGTGTATATTCTCTATGTCTACATATTGTGCTTTTGATATTGTGCAATCAATGTTGGATTTTGTATGTGGAAGAATTATGAATGAGACATAGGTCCGAAACGGGGAGTAGAATTACAGCTACACAGGAAAATGGTGTGTTGGAGCAGTCATTTGGGGTGAAAGGAGTAATGTGGGCTATGGCTGACAGCTAGATTAGATCTGAGAGATGACTTCATGGTTTGGAAAAGGGTTAAAGTTAAGCTGGATAAAAATATGGAGTGTTTGGAGATGTTACTTGTCGATAGAGGCAAAGTTGGGATTCGAGTTTTCGGGAAATATTCTGTGTTTGAGGAGACATGAAATCTACAAGGTACAAGGTGGTATAAGGTAGTGGGATACGGAAAGCAAAGCGGAGTCAACGGTATAACTTGAGCGAAGCAGACGTGCATGCAACATTTGCATGTATGAGGATGGTTCGACAACACACTTTGCTTCATCCCCTGTATGAACTGATCAAACATCGGAAGAGTGCTGCCACATCTATGATAACAACAAATAAAGTGACAATAAACGCACCATAATAAAGTGGAAGAGCACAAGTCAATGATGAAATAAAGAAATGTTGATTTTAAAGATCTTAAATAGCCGAAGAAGGCAAAATGTAACAGTGGAATGGTGTTGTAATTATTAGTGCCTGTAACCCTTTGAAACTATTTGTGACATGTAGAGATAATAATCACCGCTAAAATTTCTTGCGAACTGTATCTGCCTGATAAACTTGTATTTTATGAAGGTTTCACAGAAACTCGATAGAAGTTACCTCATTGTGTTTTATGATGCAGTGGCTGCTATGGAAAATTGTCATCTGTATCTCAAGAGCATGAGTGTCTCGCAGTTGCAGCATTCCATTTATGAGAACAGAGTCAGATTATGACAGTGATCTAGCGAAATTGATACGAAGCGGCTGAACACATAAATAGCGTAGTAGGTTACCAGCACATTTGGGATATTCTCTCCTCCTCTCTCCGCCCAAACCTGCTCGAATACACCACCAGTAGAACGCACATGCACGGCAACCAATTAACATCTCAGAGAACTCACCGGAAAAATGGACGAATTATTGCTCTAGTGAGAATTTATGCTGCAATTAAAATAGTTTATAGCATGTAAGTGCGCAATTACGAGCTAGTAAATACTTAATTAAAGGTAATGCCGTCACTTCGTAGCTTTATCGTTCAGCAGCCAATTAGCATGCCTCCTGTAATGAGAGTGAGGTGTCTGAAAGTCAGCGCCGCCACAAATGAACTGAGTAGCTGGGTAAATGTTGCTGCGCACATCAAGCATGCACTCTGCCGAGAATAAGCAATCCGCGTGTCAAGGGTTGTTGTTTCTTGTATCGTTACAAAGTAACGCATGTTGTTCAACAGTTGCATTCTTGCTCTGAGTCACGATGCTGCTGCTTGCTCCAACACTTGGAACGAAAACGTATGGAAATGACACACTAGGTAAGACAATGGACCTAACACAACATCCTATCGTCCTAAATTAGCGTTTCTATTGATTTCCTAAGTGGCCACATGAAATTGGGGAAGGCGAGGGTGGTTGCTTAAACAAGGTAGTGTCTCCTTCCTGCGTCATACTTCTCAACTAATCTAGTGCTTTGTCCTTGTTCGCACAGAAATACTCTGAAAATTTCTGAGATTGAAATAAATGTATAACTTTACGACTCGATGGGCAGTGAGAATCGAGGTCTCTCTCCAACAGTACTAACAATTATAATGAAATTTAGGTGATGAAATAAATACTGTAGCACAGGCTGTAGTGGGCCGAGGTAAATTTGGAAATTTGTGGTAAGATCCTATGGGATCAAACTGTTGTGGGCGTGGGTCCCTAGGCTTAAACACTACTTAATCTAACTTAAACTAACTTATGCTAAGGACAACACATGCACCAGTGCCAGAGGGAGGACTCGAACCTCACCCCGCGGGAGGTTCGAGTCCTCCCTCGGGCCTGGATGTGTGTGTTGCCCTTAGCGTAAGTTGGTTTAAGTTAGATTAAGTAGTGTTTAAGCCTAGGGACCCACGACCTCTGCAGTTTAGTCCCATAGGAAATTACCACAAAAAACCCACTGAGATCCAGGCTAAAAGTTTAACAAGCATAGCAATATAATAACTTAAAATAACACCTTATTAAATTACCAAAGCAAACGAACAGTTAAATATGTGGCGAAATGTATTCCATACGTTTATAGTTACTACATGTCACGTAATCATTATGAAGTAGTGACAGTTTACTATAGATGCAACACGGACGTCAAATCAAACTAGAAATTACTTGAGAATGCTAAAAAGGTGAAACAGCTGTCGTAAAGGATTTCAAATAGTAGCAGCTATTTTCCTACCCCCATGAACCATGGACTTTGCCGTTGGTGGGGAGGCTTGCGTGCCTCAGCGATACAGATGGCCGTACCGTAGGTGCAACCACAACGGAGGGGTATCTGTTTAGGGGCCAGACAAACGTGTGGTTCCTGAAGAGGGGCAGCAGCCTTTTCAGTAGTTGCAGGGCAACAGTCTGGATGATTGACTGTAACACTAACCAAAACGGCCTTGCTATGCTGGTACTGCGAACGGCTGAAAGCAAGAGGGAAACTACAGCCGTAATTTTTCCCGAGGGCATGCAGCTTTACTGTATAGTTAAATGACGATGGCGTCCTCTTGGGTTAAATATTCCGGAGGTAAAATAGTCCCCCATTCGGATCTCCGGCCGGCCAGAGTGGCCGAGCGGTTCTAGGCGCTTCATTCTGGAACCGCGCGACCGCTACGGTCGCAGGTTCGAATCCTGCCTCGGGCATGGACGTGTGTGGTGTCCTTAGGTTAGTTAGGTTTAAATAGTTCTAAGTTCTAGGGGACTGATGACCACAACAGTTAAGTCCCATAGTGCTGAGCCATTCGAACCATTTTTTTCGGATCTCTGGGCGAGGACTACTCAAGAGGACTTCGTTATCAGGAGAAAGAAAACTGGCGTTCTACGGATCGGAGCGTGGAATGTCAGATCCCTTACTCGGGCAGGTAGGTTAGAAAATTTAAAATGGGAAATGGTTGGGTTAAAGTTAGATATAGTGGGAATTAGTGAAGTTCGGTGGCAGGAGGAACAAGGCTTTTGGTCGGATGAATACAGGGTTATAAATACAAAATCAAATAGGGGTAATGCAGGAGTAGGTTTAATAATGAATAAAAAAATAGGAGTGCGGGTGAGCTACCACAAACAGCATAGTGAACACATTATTGTGGCCAAGATAGACACGAAACCCATGCCTACTACAGTAGTACAAGTTTATATGCCAACTGGCTCTGCAGATGATGAAATGTATGATGAGATAAAAGAAATTATTCAGGTAGTGAAGGGAGACGAAAATTTAATAGTCATGGGTGACTGGAATTCGAGAGTAGGAAAAGGGACAGAAGGAAACATAGTGGGTGAATAGGGATTGGGGGAGAGAAATAAAAGAGGAAGCCGTCAAGAATCATAAAAGAAAGTTGTATACATGGAAGAATTCTGGAGATACTAGAAGGTGTCAGATAGATTATATAATGGTAACATAGAGATTTAGGAACCAGGTTTTAAATTGTAAGACATTTCCAGGGGCAGATGTGGACTCTGATCACAATCTATTGGTTATGAACTGTAGATTAAAACTGAAGAAACTGCAAAAAGGTGGGAATTTAAGGAGATGGGACCTGGATAAACTGACTAAACCAGAGGTTGTACAGAATTTCAGGGAGAGCATAAGGGAACAATTGACAGAAATGTGGGAAAGAAATACAGTAGAAGAAGAATGGGTAGCTCTGAGGGATGAAGTAGTGAAGGCGACAGAGGATCAAGTAAGTAAAAAGACAAGGGCTAGTAGAAATCCTTGTGTAACAGAGGAAATATTGAATTTAATTGATGAAAGGAGAAAATATAAAATTGCAGTAAATGAAGAAGGCAAAAAGGAATACAAACGTTTCAAGAATGAGATGGACAGGAAGTGCAAAATGGCTAAGCAGGGATGGCTAGAGGACAAATGTAAGGATGTAGAGGGTTATCTCACTAGGGGTAAGATAGATACTGCCTACAGGAAAATTAAAGAGACCTTTGGAGAAAAGAGAGCCACTTGTATGAATATCAAGAGCTCAGATGGAAACCCAGTTCTAAGCAAAGAAGGGAAAGCAGAAAGGTGGAAAGAGTATATAGTGGGTCTATACGAGGGCGATGTACTTGAGGACAATATTATGGAAATGGAAGAGGATGTAGATGAAGATGAAATGGGAGATACGATACTGCGTGAGGAATTTGATAGAGCACTGAAAGACTTAAGTCGAAACAAGGCCCCGTCAATAGACAACATTCCATTGGAACTAATGACGGCCTTGGGAGAACCAGTCCTGACAAAACCCTACCATCTGGTGAGCAAGAAGTATGAGACAGGCGAAATACTCTCAGACTTCAAGAAAAATATAGTAATTCCAATCCCAAAGAAAGCACGTGTTGACAGATGTGAAAATTACCGAACTATCAGTTTCATAAGTCACAGCTGCAAAATACTATCGCGAATTATTTACAGACGAATGGAAAAACTCGTAGAAGCCGACCTCGGGGAAGATCAGTTTGGATTCCGCAGAAATGTTGGAACACGTGAGGCAATACTGACCCTACGATTTATCTTAGAAAATAGATTAAGGAAAGGCAAACCTATGTTTCTAGCATTTGTAGACTTAGAGAAAGCTTTTGACAATGTTGACTGGAATACTCTCTTTCAAATTCTGAAGGGGGCAGGGGTAAAATACCGGGAGCGAAAGGCTATTTACAATTTGTACAGAAAACAGATGGCAGTTATAAGAGTCGAGGGGCATGATAGGGAAGCAGCGGTTGGGAAGGGAGTGAGAGAGAGTTATAGCCTTCCCCGATGTTATTCAATCTGTATATTGAGCAAGCAGTAAAGGAAACAAAAGAAAAATTCGGAGTAGGTATTAAAGTCCATGGAGAAGAAATAAAAACTTTGAGGTTCTCCGATGACATTGTAATTCTGTCAGAGACAGCAAAGGACTTGGAAGAGCAATTGAACGGAATGGACAGTGTCTTCAAAGGAGGATATAAGATGAATACTAACAAAAGCAATACGAGAATAATGGAATGTTGTCGAATGAAATCGGGTGATGCTGTGGGAATTAGATTAGGAAATGAGACACTTAAAGTAGTAAAAGAGTTTTGCTATTTGGGGAGCAAAATAACTGATGATGGTCGAAGTAGAGAGGATATAAAATGTAGACTGGCAATGGCAAGGAAAGCGTTTCTGAAGCAGAGAAATTTGTTAACATCGAGTATTGATTTAAGTGTCAGGAAGTCGTTTCTTAAAGTATTTGTATGGAGTGTAGCCATGAAGTGAAACGTGCACGATAAATAGTTTGGAGAAGAAGAGAATAGAAGCTTTCGAAATGTGGTGCTGTAGAAGAATGCTGAAGATTAGATGGGTAGGTCACGTAACTAATGTGGAGGTACTGAATGCAGTTGGGGAGAAGAGGAGTTTGTGGCACAACTTGACAAGAAGAAGTGACCGGTTGGTAGGACATGTTCTGCGGCATCAAGGGATCACAAATTTAGTATTGGAGGGCAGCGTGGAGGGTAAAAATCGTAGAGGGAGACCGAGAGATGAATACACTAAGCAGATTCAGAAGGATGTAGGTTGCAGTAAGTACTGGGAGATGAAGAAGCTTGCACAGGATAGAGTAGCATATAGAGCTGCATCAAACCAATCTCAGGACTGAAGGCAACAACAACAACAGCTATTTGGACGTTTCATGTACAAAATACGACAATAGTTTCTGCAGAAAATGAGCGTGGCAAAATACATAACATCTAGATTCCTGCTGTATATGAATTAAAACACAACTTTACTTGGCACATGTTGAGGGACAACAGTGTAATTCTTAACAATGTGAGAGAGGAGATTCAAACTTATTGAAACGGCTGCTCCGTGTAGTAAGCTCCTTACATATCTGTATAGATACTATTGAATAAATATCATTATGGAAGAACAATTAAATAAAATGTGACCATAAGGGCATATCCGTTTCGCTATTGACTAAGTACAGTCACCTAAGCACTGACTATCTTCTTCATTAAATAATATGTCCTTTGTAGTGTTGTCTATTTTAACGAAGATAACTTGGTGCAATAGAGAATCCGTCCGTGGTGGCCGAGCGGTTCTAGGCGCTCAGTCCGGAACCGCGCGACTGCACGGTTCGAATCCTGCCTCTGGCATGGATGTGTGTCTTGTCCTTAGGTTAGTTAGGTTTAAGTAGTTCTATGGGACTGATGACCACAGCTGTTATGTCCCATAGTGCTCAGAGCCATTTGAGCCATGTTTTTTTTTTTCAATGGAGATGGTCAAATTTTTGGAATCTTCGATTATTTAGGGTTCCGGTATCATGTTAAGAAAAAGTGGTAAGAATTTAATATTGTGGTTGCACCTGATAAAACATAACTGGATTCGTGGCTCGGACGAATTAACAGTCATTCGGTCAAACCGTATACGGAAGCTATCCCAAAGTAGGTTCTGATGACTGGACATCACCTCTATCATGACAAGGCAAGACCAGTTTCATCCGGCATACTCGACTAACTGTAGAAATGCCGTTTTTTCAGAGAGATGTTATCTTCTCTTTCCTTCACCATTGTCAACAAAGAAAATAATCAATTTTGCCACTCTAGCAGGGGAGTATTATTTGTCAGGTAAAAAGCACTTCCTTATCTGATTCTGATTTAGTCCTATTTTAGATCATGTCCTTCCTCAAGAGCCTACCAGAAAAATAAATTCCATTCGTATTCTGGAAGGTTAGCAAAGTACCCATCTATTACTGCCTTAATCTATTCACTGAACTCACCGATTTCCGACAATCATAGTCTTGGTGTAAGGGATCAGTAGTAAAAGTTGGAATAGATGTGTTGAATACAGTGGATGTTCCAAAGGACCGTATTCAAATCCTTCGGCCATCTGATTGCCAGTGCCTGTTATTGATAGGTGTTTTTCCTCAAGAACTATTATCTATCCAGATTTACGTAGTATTCGTCAGTTACCGTTTTACCCTTTTTACCCTTTGCAAGGGAATAAGAATGATCCCAGAAAATATTGACCATAGTATTTCGCGCACATGAAGTCGTAGAAATATCTTTTATTGTGCATAACCGCAGTTTTTCTTGTCGAGTGCCTTTAGTGTCAGGTATCATTCAATATCATACTGTGAACGTTTTTCGATATTTTCCTCTGTGGTTGCAGGTTTGCTTCGACACTCAAGCGGACCCTCTTCAGCAAAATGAAACCAACCTTTGAATTAAGTAGCCCATTTCTTGAATGGTCAAAATTATCATAACCCCCATAAGCCTTCATTAACATTAGATGAATTTCGATGGGCGGTAAAACATCGAAAATCAAGAAATTTGCGAGGGCACTATTCTCTCGCTGATGAATTTGAACGAAAGGCAACTATTTTAAAACAACCAGCGGTGTCGCCATATATGTCTCTTTCCAAACTATTGGCGTCGTAGCGTTGTATCCCAGGAACGTACCATGAGCGTATGTCAAGAATCACTCATTATAAATCGGCACGCGTCCATGAGCAGGGAATTGTTCCATTTCTCATTCATCCACTCACTAAGTATTGTTTCTGCGTCTGAGAGTAATGGATCTAGCAGATCACGCAGTGTGAAAATTAACTTATCAAGACAGACGACGCATAGCTTGATGGGACGTTTTTGACTTAGATGTTGCCACGGGATCTTCAACAGAGACAAGTGTTGTATTCGTTGGACCTTTCTGGGTAGGGGAGAGGGTTGTACCTTGGAACACTTTCCAGACTTCCGCCTCTAGTCAGCCTTACAATAAAAGTTTAATATATTTTCTTATTCTGTTTATAGCATTTACTCTGTGTGCGCTACAGCGTGTTCTAAAATCACAAAAAATTTTCTGGGAAAGTAAGCCTTCCGCAAATGTGAAGAAAATTCCAAGCTACGGTATCGTCAAGTACCTAGGAACCAATATTCTAGTGAGATATAAAAGCGTTACAATGGAGAAATCTCGTCAATACTTTTTTTACTAGTCTGTTAAATTATTATTGTACAATGTGCCAATAATTAATAAGTGAAATGAAACACAATAGAAAATTATCAAAAACCACTGAGCTTGGAATGGTTCAAATGGTTTTAAGCACTATGGGGCTTAACATCTGAGGTCATCAGTCCCCTAAAACTTAGAACAACTTAAACCTAACTAACCGAAGGACCACACATCCATGCTCGAGGCAGGATTCGAACCTGCGACCGAAGCGGTCGCGCGGTTCCAGACTGAAGCGCCTAGAGCCGCTCGGCCACGCCAACCGGCACTGAGCTTGAACGAAATCATGTAGTAGGGCTACAAGAAACTGGATATTCCATCTGTGCTACTGCATACAGACTTGGAAGGAATGTAGACACTGTACATGATTGCTGTCAGCGGTGGTCACGAAAATGTACGGTCGCAAGAACATTGGGCACCGGACGGCTACGTGGCACTACCAAGAGGGGTGATCAAAGTGTTTGGTGTATTGTTCGGGTGCATCGTACTTCGTCTGGAGCAATGTGAGCAGCAGTTGGAACCACAGATACACAACGAAAGGGTGGAAGTCGATTACTTCGAGGACAGCTCCGAACCAGAGGCGCTGTAGCGTGCATTCCACTGAGTCTAAACCATCGCCATTTGCGACTTCAGAGCTGACGACCGAGAGCACACTGGAGAGTAGGTTGGAGGTCTGTTGTGTTTTCTGATGAAGGCTGGTTCTGCCTCAGTCCCAGTGATTGTCGTGTACTGGGCAGAAGGAGTGTAGCTTGCAGCCGGCAACCAACCTGTCGGCCTGCTAGACACATTGAACTTACACTTGGAGCTATAGTCTGGGGAGCGATTTCGTACGAGAGAAGCTGTCGTGGTTATCACATGGACCCTGACTGCAAATTTGTAAATCAGTTTGGTGACTGGACCCGCTGTGCTGCCATTCATGAACAGCAAGGCTGGTTTCTAACAGGATAAAGGTCACCCTCATACCGCTACTGTAACCCAACATGGTCTACAGAGCGTCGACCTGTCGCCTGATCTGTCTCCAATCCAGCACATGTGTTACATCATCGGACGACAACTCCAGCGTGATCCAGAAACAACGTTAATGTCCCTGTCTTGACCGACAAAATGCAACAGGCATGGACGTCCATCCCACAAAGTGACATCCAGCACCAATACAACACAATGTATGCAAGTTCGCATGCTTGTATTGACACTCTGGCAGTTACACCGGTTATTCATCTACCAGCATGTCACATTTGGAATAGCTTAACTCCACCTTACATTAACCTTTGATCTTCCAATGTTGATCACTGAGATGTGTTATCTATACAAATGTATTCCCGAATTTTCATTACTCTACAGTAATTAATTTTAGGTGTTGCAATTTTTCCGTTAGTGTGTATTCAGTATTATAAATATATAGAATTTTACTCACTGTAAGTTTCTGTAGCTCAAGATTTAACAATGTCTTCCATAGAGCTTAATTTATTATACTGTACTTAACTGTATATAATTCAAAATATTTTCAAATGCCACAAAAAAACACAACTCACACCAACGAAACAGTAGAAAATACCTTTAACTGCTTATAGTGACCGCTAGTGGGCATTGCTTCATGTGAGTCTAAAATCGGTCACTACCTTGAAAGATTGAGCAGGAAACATCACTTGTTGCTAGGTACAGTTTCCCCTATGTAAAGTAACATTTCCTCAGCTAGGTTGTACCACTTAGCGGATGATGCCCATATTTCCACTGAATCTCATACAACGCAGTGGACTGACGCAACAGGTAGCTCTGAATCTCTGAACTAGCACTGACAGGAGCCTGCCTCTAATCTGACAACGATACGGTCAGTTGTGATGCCATCCAGATCTGTCGCATGTACAATATCAATGCTCTCGACCCACACCAAATGTTAATGCACGCTAAGAGGTCACATTCTGGCATTCGATATGTTTGTCATGGTTTTATGTATTGACCTACTACAGTTTCATTTACATGGTATCACCACGACACTGTGTTTCTTCGTGTATCTCAGAAAGTATTGGACACGAGTTTATGCAGGACTGACATATGAATACATCAACCTGATAAAATTGCTACGTGAACTTTGTTCTGTTTTGAATAGATTTTTTTCAATTTTCTAATCAATACGTAAGGCAAATTAAAAGACAACGTAAGAAAATTATTAAACTTTGTTTCATCGGCAGTGAAATACTAATTTAAGAAACTGGTGCCCATTTTTCAACCGAATCAATCCAAGACTCCACAGAAATAAACAGCGTTAAGCTCCCGAAAGCACGCCCTGACTTCGTCTGGACTATAAAGTAACTCATTACTGCACAGCTGCCTATTCACTGATACGACAGGCCGAGCGGTTCTAGGCGCTTCAGTTCGGAACGGCGCTGCTGCTGCGGTCGCAGGTTCGAATCCTGCCTCGGGCTGGATGTGTGTGATGTCCTTACGTTAGTTAGGTTTAGGTAGTTCTAGGTCTAGGGGACTGATGACCTCAGATGTTAAGTCCCATAGTGCTTAGAGCCATTTGAACCACTTGATACGATAGGAATCATTGGAGTGTATGGATGGAGGTCAGGGAGAAGGGCAAGCGGCCTTTTATCGTTATTCTTGTTGTCGGGTGCACTGGAGATATATCGTAACACACGCTCGTTTTGGAATGGCAGTGTGGATATGTTCGTTCACATGAGGCTATAACATGTCCATGAGGGATTGCATTATCAGCGATTCATTTGTCAGTCACTGTTGTTCAAATGGCAGCATCTACGGACCATGTGTTTTACTCTGTAGGCAATATCACAGAATCTGCAATATTCACTCTAGGGTACAACTACGCCCCACCTACGAGAACGTACTCCCACTGAACAGCTTCAGCTGTTCGAACGGTGTCGTATTGTGAGCCTGCAGGAAGCTAGGTGAATGTATAAACGGATTGCTCCACATGTTGGTCACTATGTGTCGGTGGTGTGTCGCTACTTGCAACAGTATTGTGTGAAACATTCAGACATCTGTAGGCCACGTATAGACACATGTAAAGATCGACGTATTGTGCGCGCAGCGGTGGCCGACCGTACATCATCCAAGGACGAAGAGGGCACGTGTTGCAAAAGCTGTGTCCTCAGAGACCACTGCGAAGCGTCTGAATGCTGCAGGATTAAGATCACGTGTCCCTCTGGTTAGGTTTCTGCCGTCGTGAAAGTATTGAGAGTGGAATGGCGCTCTGTTTTCAGTGATTACACTATGTTTTGTTTGTATGAGAGTGATGGACGTACACGTGTATGGCATTTACCTGGTGAGCTGCCTACTCCAGACAGTAGTTGCACTCGTTACATAGATCCCATCCGACGCTTCTTATTGTGGGGGACCATCAGTTACAACTCGCAGTCACGTTTAGTGTTACTGCAGTGTGAAGTAAACAGCGGCCACACATTTCTTCGACGGGAGGTGATTCCCTTTTTTAGCGTATTGCACGTCAACATGCAGCTGCTGCGACGCAACGTGGTCATCGTGGTGTACAACAATTGCCCTGCCAGCAAGAACATCAGATATCTCGCCATGTGTGGGACGTGATGAAGAGTGAATTTACCCGTTCGTTCACCAGGGCTTGCAAGAAACATTACCGAATTACACAAAAAGGCACAAGATGCTTGTGACATTGTATCGCAGGATGCCATTCGGCATGTTTATGAGCGTTTGCGAGAAGACACGCTTGCATTGCCGCCAGAACGGGGTAAGCTTTGTATTGATGACACTGTTTGGGCATCGTTTGATGACACGTGTGTCTCATTTAGTCTGACTTTGCTATCATATACTGTACTCCCACAAAAAGAGACTACCTGGCACCTCTTTTGTCAACAAAATGACCTTGTTCTTTACGGGGTTGCATTTTTTTCCTACATTGTACATAACATTTGACGCGACTGTCAAACATATAGATTCTATAGTTGGTCATAAAAAAACACCTGTCTTCCTCCTACAGTATTCGTATTTACTTTGTCGGTTTTCACCTATTTGCGTGAAAAGCTGTATCAGTGAATGTTCTGAATCAGTTTAAATGTCCTTTTGTCACATGGTGAACTATGTACACTGATCAGCCAGAACTATTACGACCACCTACCTAATAGCTGGAATGTCCACGTCTGGCACGGATAACAGGGGCGACGCGCCGAGACGTGTAAGCAATGAGGACTTGATAGGTCGCTGGAGAGAGTTGGCACCACATATGCATACACAAGTCACCTAATTTCCGTAAATTACGGGGAGGGGGCGATGAGCTTATTTTTATTTTTATTTACACGTCAAGTTCCGTAGGACCAAACTGAGGGGCAAATCTCCAAACTCATGGAACGTGTCTGTACATGAAATTACAACATAAAAGTAATAACAGATTAAAAAAAGTCAAGCTATAAGTTTAAGTAAACGCAATCAACAATACAACGAGAATCAGATTAATTTTTCAAAGAACTCCTCGACAGAATAGAAGGAGTGACCCATGAAGAAAGTCTTCAGTTTCAATTTGAAAGCGCGTGGATTACTGCTAAGATTTTTGAATTCTTGTGGTAACTTGTTGAAAATGTATGCAGCACTATACTGCACCCCTTTCTGCATAAGAGTTAAGGAACTCCGATCTAAATGAAGGTTTGATTCCTGCCGAGTATTAACTGAGTGAAAGCTGCTTATTCCTGGGAATAAGTTAATATTGTTAACAAGAGAAGACAGAATATTATATATATATATATATATATATATATATATATATATCTGTTGTGTCTGCTGCTTTTTGTTATCTCTCTCTCTCTCTCTCTCTCTCTCTCTCTCTATATATATATATATATATATATATATATATATATATATATATATATCTGTTGTGTCTGCTGCTTTTTGTTATCTATCTCTCTCTCTCTCTCTCTCTCTCTATATATATATATATATATATATATATATATATATATATATATATATATATGTGTGTGTGTGTGGGTGGGTGGGAGGGGGGGGGGGGGCAGGGGAAGGGTGAAAGAGGAGGATCAATGACTGTGTCACTTAAGTGGAATTACTAAATACTGTTTCCGAAATTCCTTCACCAAAGAAGTCGAAACAAATATTGCAGAATGCGAATCAAGGACAGCTGCCAAAATGAGTAGCCATCATCGGTGTAAAGAAACAGCTTAAATAGCTTAATAAAAGCAAGTCTTCCGGGCCAGATTGTATACCAGTTAGATTCCTTTCAGACTATTCTGACGTAATAGCTTCTTACTTAGCAGTCATATACAATCACTCGCTCGAAGAACGAAAGACTGGAAAGTTGTACAGGTCACACCAATACCCAAAAAACGAAATAAGAGTAATCCGCTGAATTACAGACGCTATCACTGTTACTGATTGACAATACAATTTCGGAACATGTACTGTGGTCAATTGTTAGGAATTACCTTGAAGAAAATGATCTATTGACACGTTGACCGAATGGATTCAGAGAATACGTTTCTTGTAAAACACAACTAGTTCTTTGTTCACACCAAGTAATGCGTACTATTGACAAGGAATCGCAAATTGATCCCATATTTCTCTATTTCCTGATGGCTTCTATCACCATTCCTCACAAGCGACTTCTAATCAAACTGTGTGGCTATAGAGTATCACCTCAGTTCTGCTACTGGATTCGTGATTTTCTGTGAGAAGGGACTCAATTTGTAATAACTGACGGAAAAATCAGAGCGCAAAGCAGAAGTGATGTTTGGGGTTCTCCAAGGAAGTGCTATAGGCACTCTGCTGGTCCTAATCTATGTAACGTTTTAGGAGATAATCTGAGCAGCCCTCTGGGATTGTTTGTAAATAATGATGCCATTTACCGTCTCTTAAATTCGTCAGGATATCAAGAACATTCGCAAAATGGTTTAGAAAAAATATCTGTATGGTGTGAGAAGTGTCAACTCATTCTAAGTGTTAAAAAGTGCGAGGTCATCCGCATGAGTATTAAAAGGAATCGCTTAAATTACGATTACACGATAAATCATACAAATCTAACGGTTGGCAATTGTACTAAATATCTAGGGATCACAATTACGGATTGTTTAAATTTTAACAACCACACAGATAATCTTACGGGGAAGGCAAACGAAAGACTGTATTTTATTACCAAAACACAGAAGATGCTGCAGGTCTACTTTTGGAGTACCGCAGCCTGGTGTGGGATCCTTATCAGAGACATCGAAAAAGTTCAGAGCATTTTGTATTATGGCGAACCAGGGGTAAGAGTGTCACGGAAATGATACGCGAGTTGGGGTGACAATAGTTAATGCAAAGCTTTTTTTTGAAAGGATAAACCGCCGCTTGTCTATATTACTGTATTTTTCTTCTGTGCTATCTATATTTCGACTTTTACGCCATTATCGAGTTCTTAGGCCATTAACACGTCATATCTGGTAAAGTCAGCCCATAGCTGCTTTGTGCCGACTTTATCAGATATATCTGGTAAAGTCAGCCCATAGCTGCTTTGTGCTGACTTTATCAGATACGACGCGTTAATGGTCTAGGAACTTTCAGCATTGTACTCAGTAATGGCGTAAAAGCCGAAATCTAGATGGTATGGAATAAAAATATAATAATATAAACTTAATGGCAGTTTATTCTGTGGTGTCACCGCCAGACACCACACTTGCTAGGTGGTAGCCTTTAAATCAGCCTCGGTCCGTTAGTATACGTCGGACCCGCGTGTCGCCACTATCAGTGATTGCAGACCGAGCGCCGCCACACGGCAGGTCTAGAGAGACTTCCTAGCACTCGCCCCAGTTGTACAGCCGACTTTGCTAGCGATGGTTCACTGCCTACTTACGTTCTCATTTGCCGAGACGATAGTTTAGCATAGCCTTGAGCTACGTCATTTGCTACGGCCTAGCAAGGCGCCATATTCAGTTACCATTGATAATGTGAATCATGTACAGTCAAGAGCGACGTTCATCATTAATGGATTAAAGTTAAGTATTCCACCAGCTACGTCCGTTTTTCTAAATTCTAATTTCCTTGTCATGTTCCAGACTTCACGCCAGCCTGCGTGAGCTAAAACGCGTGCATTTCGGCCTCCTTTAGTAAAACGGTGTGGCTCTCTTGCCAACCACAACATTGGCGACGAGGCAAAACCGCGTTCTTATCGATATTGCCCTGATTTACTTGTGTAATGGCTTCGCCACAATCTCCAGATGTACTGTCCGAATTTTATCGCTTACAGAATCAGCAGATGCAGGCTTTACTGGATGCCCTTGGACAGCTCATCCAGGGTCAAAGTGCGATGCAAAACGATGCGGTAGCCGCCGCTCCACCCCTAACGCAGCCACAACACGCAGCTGCACCAACTTTTCGACCTTTTGATGCTGCACTGGAAAGCTGGACGGAGTGGTCACGCCAATTTCGATTCCATCTCGCCGCCTACAGAATTCAAGGTAACGAGCGGCAGCCTTTTTTGTTATCATCAGTTGGGGTGAACACGTACCGTGTGATAGTCAAATTATTTCCCCGACGCGACGTAGCAACTCTGTCCTACGACGAAATTTTGTCTGCATTAGATGCGTATTTCAAAGAATCAGTCAATGTAGTTGCGTAAAGGTACACCTTCTTTCGTACAAAACATACAGCATGTCAGACTAATCGGGAGTGGGTTGCAATCTTGCAAAGCCTTACTAGGGATTGTGCTTTTGAGTGTCAATGTGGACTCCCTTATTCAGATACTATGGTATGTGATGCAATTACACAGAACGTTTCTGATGTTCGTATAAGGGAACAGATTTTGAAACTCCCTTCAACAAGTGATGGACGTATTGGATCGGCAGGACACACTTGAATTTGCTCAGGAATCATTTGAAACTTCACCAGCCGTGTGTGAGGTTAACCGGCCCACCGGGCGAACTGCACAGAGCAGTAAACAGCCCTCGCGCCTCCGGCCGCGCCGCTGCCGCCAGACTCTCAGCCACGGGCCGCGCCGGCAAGCAAATGCTCAAATCCTGCCCGCGGTGCGCTATTAGACCTTCGCGTGAGAATTGCCCGTCACGCCAAGCTATTTGCTTTTATTGTAATAAAAAAGGACATGTTCAGAGTGTTTGCCAGAAAAAGCTGAAATCGGAAACTCACAACCATTCCAGGCCCTTTGCTTCGTGCCGGATTCGAACCAAGGATACTCAGGCTCGTGAAACTTCGCCCATGGAAATTCATGTAGTTCATTCCACTCCGCTGAGTGCCACTCTCTCTAACAATGACTGTGTTCGTCCCACAAATAGTGTGCGTCGACATCGCCGGAAATCCCGTCAAGTTGCAAGTGATTATGTACCAGTGTAGGTTCACTTTGCATGAGACAGTCGCTCTTGTAGTCAGCAGGACAATAAACTTTTTGTAGACTTGGACATTAACGGCAAAGTGATACCATTCCAGCTCGATACCGGAGCTGTAGTTTCACTGATCAATCAAGACACGTACAAACAGCTGGGCACACCTCCGTTGCGTGCCGCAAATGTTAACTAGTTATTGAGGTCAAGATATCCCTGTGTTAGGACAGTGCAGCCTTCTTGCAACATACAAAGGACAAACAAAACTTGCGTCATTTTACGTCCTTCATTCTTCTTCTGCAGTGAACTTGTTTGGTTTCGATTTATTTCAGTTGTTTAACTTGTCTACAGTAAATCAGGTCCTATCAGTGAACCAGACTGTGCCTTCAGACAGTGTTTCTCGTCTATGTGACGAATTTGCAGACATTTTTGCACTGGGCCTCGGTTGCACTAAGAACTATAAAGCACATTTGGAACTGAAAGTAAACGCTCAACCGAAATTTTTCGGAGCTCACAATGTTCCCCACGCATTGCGTGATGAGGTCGCAAAAACATTACACGATTTGGAATCACAAGGTGTAATTGAACGTGTGCAGGCTTCTCTCTGGGCATCACCCTTAGTAATTTTGCCAAAACCTTCTGGAAAATTGAGACATTGTGTGGACTTCAAGGCAACAGTGAATCCACAACTAGTGATTGCAACTTTTCCTTTACCCCGCCCAGAAAATCTTTTTGGAAAACTGTGCCCAGGTAAATATTTTTTGAAGTTGGACCTCACAGATGCGTACTTGCAAATACCGGTGGACGAAGAATCCCAGCGCGTTTTGGTGGTTAACAAGCATCTTGGGTTGTATCAATTCAAACGACTGCCATTCGGGTGTGCATCCGCCCCTGCATTGTTTCAGCAATATCTACAAACTGTTCGTGCGTCGGTCCCTACTGCAGCAAATTATCTGGACGATATTGTGATCTCCGGAAAGACGGAAGAAGAACATTTGGCCAATCTCAGAACATTATTTCAGGTCTTGCGGCAAAATGGTCTTCGCTTGTGGAAGGACAAATGTGTGTTTTTTGCTCGTGACTTCCCATACCTGGGACATGTACTCAATGCCCAAGGCGTACATCCCAGTCCCACGCACCTTCGTGCCATACAAGACTTGCCTTTGCCGCAGAATTTGAAGCAGCCACAAAGTGTTCTGGGAAAAATAAATTACTATAACAGATATGGGCCACATGCCTCTTCCATTTCAGCTCCGCTTCATCGCTTACGCCGTAAAGGTGTTCCGTTCGTCTGGACGACGGAATGCGAACGCGCCTTTCGCCAGCTGAAATCGGCGTTGCTTTCCAATACTTGCCTTACGCTATTCGATCCCCAGAAGCCCCTTTTGTTGATGGTGGATGCATCGGATTTAGAGATCGGTGCTGTGCTTTCGCACAAAGATGGATCGCACGATCGCCCTATTGCCTTTGCGTCCAAATTGCTCTCGTCTGCGCAAAGAAATTATTCACAGATCGAGAAAGAAGCATTGGCTCTCGTATTTGGTGTTACAAAGTTTCATGATTTCTTGTATGGTCGTCACTTTACCATAATCACAGACCACAAACCTTTGACATCGCTTTTTCATCCGACCAAACCTGTGCCTCCGCGTACAGCGCAGAAATTCATTCGCTGGTCTATTTTCCTCTCGCAGTACCGCTACGATATCTTGTAGCGGTCCACTGCTAAGCACGGAAACGCCGATGCGTTGTCCCGCTTGCCTGTTGGTGAGGATAGGGCATTCGATTCCTACGAACTTGCTTGCATGTTCATTGATGCGGAAACCGATGACGTGGTCGAATCGTTTCCGATTGATTTTCGTCGTGTAGCTACAGCCACAGCTGCCGACCCTGTCCTTGCTACCGTTCTGCGTTTTGTTGCTACGCAATGGCCCTTGTCAAAGTCACGGATCGGGGATCCGTTGGTTCGCCGATTTTTTGCTCACAAGGAGAGACTTTTTGTTCGACATGGTGTTTTGCTGTTGCGTTCTGCTAATGATCTGTCCAGGGTCGTGGTCCCACGTTCGTTACAGTCCTCTGTCTTACAGCTTCTCCACCAAGGACATTGGGGTATAGTGAGAACGAAACAACTTGCTCGTCAGCACTGTACTTGGTTCGGAATCGATGCCGCGATTACGAATATGTGCTCTTCTTGCATGGTGTGTGTCGAACAACAATCAGCACCACCGCGGAATTTCTTTGCATGGCCAAAAGTCACTTCCCCTTGGCAACGCTTACACAGCGATTTTGCTGGTCCATTCTGGAATGCTCGATGGTTGGTTGTGGTAGATTCATTCAGTAATTTTCCTTTTGTTATCCGGATGTCTTCCACGACGTCATCTGCCACCATCCAAGCGTTATCTCTATCTTTTGCACTGATAGTCTTCCACAGACTATTCTTTCCGACAATGGCCCACAATTCACGTCCGCAGAATTTGTCATTCTGCAAGGCCAATGGTATTCAACACCTGACGTCCGCGCCGTTCTCGCCACAGTCAAACGGTGCCGCTGAACGATTGGTCAGGACTTTCAAGTCACAGAAGTGGAAAGAGTTGCATTCTCGGGAGGATGCGTTATTGCTCTTTTTGTGCTCGTATCGCTATCAGCCCCGAGATGGTCGCTCGCCGGCTGAGTTGCTCCACGGTCGTCATCATCGAACCTTGATGTCTTTGCTACATCCGCCGCATCAGGTTCCTGTGCAGCGGCAGACACCTGCTTTTGCTCCAGGCGACGTCGTCTACTATCGCCACTATCGAGGTTCACGGCGTTGGCTCGAAGGGCGCATTCTTCGCTGTCTCGGACGCGCTATGTATCTGGTTTTGGGGGCCTCTGGTGAAGTGCGCCGGCATCTCAACCAGCTGCGCCTCTGCCGTCGCACGGGATCTGCCGCTCACCGTCTGCTTTCAGCGACAGTGCCGTCCGGTCAGCGCCCTGAGGACCCATCTACTGGCTCGCCTCAGCCCCAGGTGTTACCGACGCTGCCTTCCATTTTGCCCCATGGCGACGCGCCGCCGCCACCGCCGCCGCCGCCTGTTCTCCCGCCGGCGACGCCCGCAGTGGACGCGTCGCTGCAACTGCCGGGCGCCTCCCTGGGTCACGCGCCGCCGATCGCTTCCCGTTACCAGTTTTCCTCCGACATGGAACTCTTGCCCGCTCCTGACCACATGGCGTCTTCGCCCGTCGGATGCCCCGGCCAGATGGAGGTCGACCCTTCGGCCCCTCCTGTCTCTCTGCGGGCGCATACATAGCATGTTGGCGTGCACCCTGGAGCAGGTTTTCAGGCGTTTCCTAGCTCCCCGCGGTCCGAATGGCAGAGTGCAGGTGGCACAGCCTCGCCTGTTGTTAGGCTCCCCACCTCGTCGCATACGTCAACATGGGGTCCTCCCCACGGCGGGCGGAAGCCTTATGCCACAACCGTACGCCGATTTGCGGGGGAGGAATGTGGTGTCACCGCCAGACACCACACTTGCTAGGTGGTAGCCTTTAAATCGGCCTCGGTCCGTTAGTATACGTCGGACCCGCGTGTCGCCACTATCAGTGAATGCAGACCGAGCGCCGCCACACGGCATGTCTAGAGAGATTTCCTAGCACTCGCCCCAGTTGTACAGCCGACTTTGCTAGCGATGGTTCACTGCTTACTTACGTTCTCATTTGCCGAGACGATAGTTTAGCATAGCCTTGAGCTACGTCATTTGCTACGACCTAGGAAGGCGCCATATTCAGTTACCATTGATATTGTGAATCATGTACCGTCAAGAGCGACGTTCATCATTAATGGATTTAAGTACTCCACCAGCTACGTCCGTTTTTCTAAATTCTAATTTCCTTGTCATGTTCCAGACCTCACGCAAGCCTGCGTGAGCTAAAACGCGTGCATTTCTTTCAAAAAATGCTGCATGATTGTGGCGGAGCACCATCGAAAAGGTGTTTCACTCAGTGGTCATGTCCTTTTATGAAATTTAGTTCACGAACGCTCTCCTCCGAGTACGAATATACTTTCTTGACGCCCACACAGACAGGGAGAAGAGTTCATCTAATAAAATCAGAGCAACCAGATCTCGCACCGGAATATTCACGTGTTGGTTTCCCCCAGCGAGCTGTTCCGAGAGTGGTACGGTACAGAAATAGTGTAAAGTTGGTTTGCCAGGTAATAAAGTGAGAATTGGAGAGCAGTCATGTAGATGTAGATGTAACCGTAGAAACGCGATTGTGTGGCAGTAATTGGACGATCACATGTTGGGATGAAATTTAAGTGTAGTATTAAACAGGTTGGTTATTGTTAACGTTTAAACACCTCGAAATCGACGTAGATGACTGAGATAAGTTGGCGACGCAAATGTCGGCAAATTCTTCAGAAGTGGGTGGCCAATGTTGAACCTACGACGCCACCACACGACGTAAATCGCCGCAGGTGTAGCGGTGAAGCCTGTCGGTCTGTCGCACTTCACAATCACATAGAAATTTCATGAGAAATTCCACCCGCAATGAAAAACGCCTTTGTTTAATGACTGCCATCCCAATTCGTGTATCATATCCGTGGCACTTTATCCTTCATATCACGATAATACAAAACTAACTGCCCGTCTTTGAACTTTTTCGATGTCCTCCGTCAGTCTTACCTGATGCGGATCCCACACCGTACAGTTGTACTCCACAAGAGGGTGCACAAGCGTAGTGTAAGCACTCACTTTAGCAGACCTTTGGCATCTTATAACTGTTTTGCCAGTAAAACGCAGTCTTTGGTTTGCCTTTCCTGTAATATTACCTACGTGAAGTTTAAGTTATCCGTAATTGTGATTCCTAGGTATTTAGTTCAGTTAACAGCGTTTAGATCTGTGATTTATCGTGTAACCGAAATTTAACGGATTCTTTTTAATACTCGTGTGGATGACTTCATTGTTAAGAATTGACACTTTTCGAACTGTACAGACATCTTGTCAAAACATTTTACGAATGTTTCTGCTCTCCTGATGACTTCACTAGGCTGTAAATGACAGAAACATCTACAAACAATCACAAAGGGCTGTTCAGATTATCTCTTATATAAATTAGGAACAGCAGAGGGCTTATAACACTTCCTAGGGGAACACCAGACCACTTCTGTTTAACTCGATGATTTTTTCGTCAGTTTCTACTAACAGAGACCTTTCAAAGTACAACGAAAAACCAGCCTATGTTGCAAATTTCACTTTCTTTTATTCCCTCGATGACTAGTTTAGGGCCAGAAGCCATTTGTATGCGCTGTAACTGTTCGATTCCACATTTTTCAAGTAGTTTTTGCATTTTCGGCAATATAATTTTTGATTATGATACGATGATTTGAAAATGAGTCGCGGCCAGAAAGAAGTTATAGAGTGACTAAAAAAACAGTGAAATTTGCAACTTTGAATGGTTTTTCGTTATACTGATTAGCAGAAGCTGCTAAGTCACACGTATTACAGCATGCTAGAAGCTCGTGACACGTCTGACACGAAATCTCGAATAATTTAATTAGACGTCGCTTGTGAGGAACGGTGCCAGAAGCCTTCTTGAAATCGAGAAATAAGCAATCAATTTGACATCCCCGTTAATAGCACTCATTACTTCGTGAGAGTAAAGAGCTAGATGTGTTTCACAAGAACTATATTTTCTGAATCTATGCTGTCCACGTGTCAATAAGCCGTTTTCTTCGACGTAACTGATAGTGTTCGAAAACGGTATATGTTCCAAAATCCTACTACAAATCGACATTAGCGATATTTTTGTCTACAATTCAGCGGATTAGTCCTGTTTCTTGGGTATTGGTGCAATTTCCGGACCTTCAGTACGGATCTTTCAATATGAGATCGGTTGTATGTAATTGCTAAATTTGGAGCTGTTGTATCAACATACTCTGAGAGGAAAAATTAAAGGATCGTATGGCATTGTTGGCGGCGAGGTCCCATTCGGGTTCGTCCGCCAAGCACGAATCTTATTTCATTCGGCGCACATTGGGCGACTTACGGCCGATGATAAGGGTAACGCAACAACCAGTCCACGATGGAAGAAAATTTCCAATCCAGCCCGAGGTCGAACCCCCGGAGCAAGGCCGTCACCACTTTTTTTTTTTCGATATAGTTCGTTGCGTTTGGTTTGGGCGGACGTCACAAGACATTCGTTCAAGTTGATCTTTGATTTCTTGACTCAGTTTTTTTTATTACAGAGAGCACGCACCGCTCTGACCGAACACGCTGAGCTGCCGTGCCGGCTACCACCCAGCCAAACAAGCGGGCACTGTGAGAGGAACATGGTTGGTATGCAATCAGGACCAGAGGCCTTACCTTTATTAAGTGATTTTAGCTTATTTACCGCACTGTGGATATCTACTTCCAAGTTGCTCATGTTGGCAGTTATTCTTGGTACGTGTTCTGAAATATTTACTTCGTCTTCCGTGGTGAAGGAATTTCGATTCTGCTTTATTGTCATTGTCATCTGTAAGATCACCACTGTTATGTCCGCCCCAGTAGCTGAGTGGTCAGCGTGACGGATTGCCGTCCTCTGGGCCCGGGTTCGATTCCCGGCTGGGTCGGAGATTTTCTCCGCTCAGGGACTGGGTGTTGTGTTGTGTTCATCATCATTTCATCCCCATCCGGCGTGCAGGTCGCCCAATGTGGCGCCGAATGTAATAAGACCTGCGATATGGCGGCCGGACCTGCCCCGCGAGGGGCCTCCCGGCCTATGACGCCAAACGCTCATTTCCATTTCCACCACTGTTATTACGCATTGAAGGTATTGATTGCGCCTTGCCATCGGTATGCTTTACATACGACCAGAATCTCTTCGGGTTTTCTGCCAGATTTCGAGACAGAGTTTCGTTATGGAAACTACTGAAAGCATTTCGCATTGAAGTTAGCTCGAAATACGACCTTATGTAAAACTTTGTGAATTTTGTGGATTTTGTATTCTTTTAAATTTGGCATGCATTTTTCATTACTTCTGCAATAGTCTTCTGAAATGTTTAGTGTACCATAACGGATCAGTAAAATCTCATTTTAATTTATTTGGTATATATCTCTCCAGTGCCGTCGATACTGTTTCTTTGAATTTAAACCACATCTGGGCTACGCTTACAGAATCAGATTAAGGAGTGGGCACTGTCTTTTAGGAAAGATTTTTAATCTGCTTTTTTTTTTAATAAGTGTATTTTTGGTGGATTTGGACGTGACGTGTTCAGTCTAGCTATAACAACCTTGTGGTCACTAATCCCTGTATGCGTCATAACGCTCCCTATTTGGACGGGATTATTTGTTGCTAACAGATCAAGTATTTTATCGCAACCATTTACGCTTCGTGTGGGCTCCTGAACTAGTTGTTCAAAATAATTTTGGAGAAGGCATTTAGTACGATTTCGTAAGATATTTTACGCCTACCACCGACTTTAAACATGCATTTTCGTCGATATATAGAGGGTAGATTGAAGTCATCACCAATATTTATGAATGGGGTACCTGTTTGAAAGGAGACTCAAGTTTCTTTGAACTGTTCAGGAACTGCATAACCCGCGTCGGAATAGTCGGTAAAAGGAATCAATTATTAATTTATTTCGGTTGTAAAGTATAATTTCTAACCATACTAACTCACAGGGACCCAGGGCTTGAGTCATGCGTCCGGAAGGCAGTACTTTTTCCATTGCGTTAGTCAATTATGTGTTTACACTGAGGTAATATTCATTATTTTCTTACCAGCCTCACGGTCTCCCCTTATTAACTGCTAAGTACATTACAACAAGAACCTACCATATTGCGTCCCAAGTAAATAAGTATAGGCTACAGAATTGCACTACTACCAGTAAATGTTCTTTACTAAATACAAAGTCAGTAAATAAAGTAAAAAGAAGGGACGAAAGGAAAGAAGCACAAAATAAGAACAGCTTTTGCTTGGTTACAGCGAGGAAAATAGTTTTGTAACTTCTACGTTTACAACAGATCACATTTACAAAAGGTGTTTGAAAACACAATTGCTTGGCGGAGAGATGAGTAGCACTGCACTCTATCGGCGACGGTAGGATCAAAAAACACAATTGTAGCGCGTGAGGGGAGGTACATCATCTGGTGACGTCACAATAGAAATTGAAAATTTGTGGTAAGTACTTTGGGACCAAACTGCTGAGGTCAGCGGTCCCTAGGCTTACGCACCACTTAATCTAACTTAAACGAACTTACGCTAAGGACAACACACACACACACACACACACACACACACACACACACACACCCATGCCCGAGGGAGGACTCGAACCACCGACAGGGGGAGCCGCCCGAACCGTGACACGACGCATAAGACAGCACGGCTACCACGCGCGTCTGGTGATGTCACATGTTCACCATTTCTCGTCCACTTCTAGGGTACTTCCCAACATTAGCGACCCCATGTGTCTTGTTTTAAATTACTTGGCTTAGCGTAATCTACATCGCTACTGGGGTTCTTATACATTTATGAACATTACCCTGTGTATGTTAATGTAAACCTTGATTTGGCCATGTCAAAGGGCTTACCATTCTGTTGTGGTTTCTTGAATTTGACAGTTTTCTTGTATAGTCAGGTTTTGTTGTTTTATTATTTCATGTTTTCCTCTCTAGTGTTCTGTTCATTATTATGATCTCTTGGAAGTTCTCCATATGTGGAGCGCTTCTTTCCCCATGTTTTTATGCTTTCGTTTATTCTTTATTGCGGACATTGAATGTTCTCCATATTTGCCCTAGATACGTCAACAGTGCACTGCGTTGTAAGAGATGTGTTTTCGGTATATATTTGTGTCTTCTGGTAGTTCTGAATTGTTTTTCGGATACATTGCCAGTTTTGTATGCTAAAAGTACGCTTACGCTATTGAAAAGGTTGTTATCTTTAGGCGTTTTTTTATTCTTTCTGTGCAGTGTTTATTTTGTGTTACTGTTTTAAAATTAAGTGTTTGTTAGTGTTGAGTCAAGCTGCATTTCATTCCGTGTGTTTACTATTATTATTATTTTCTTTGTGACTATGCTACTGTTGTACCTGTTATTTGTGGTCACGTGCACTATAGTGTTTTTATTGGTAACTTCCTTTATTAAATGGTGCTGTGTACGCAGATGGTTCGAAAATTCAAATGGGAATCTCTGGAGGGAACATTATTGAGATAATTTAGAGAATCGGCATCCGAAACTGCCTGCAGTACATTCTGTTGCCGCCATCGTACAAATCGCTTAAGGAGCACGAAGATAAATTAGGCATCGTATGGAGGCATACAGACAGTCGTTTTTCCCTCGCTCTATTTTCGGGTGGAAGAGGAAAGGAAATGACTGGTAGTGGTGCAGGGTACCCACCACTAACCACCGTACAATGGCTTACGGAGTATGTATGCATATGTTACGTCTTGAGCATGTATCGTAGCGCTGACGATTTTTGTCAGTTTCCGTCATTTAAGGCTTGGTATATTATCGTGTCAGTTAAAAGTTAACACATTTAAAATTGGTGCTTCTGGCTTTGTTCTTAGTTCGTCGTGTGTGGAGAATTAATTTGATTATTAGTATAATTTCTGTTGTGAATCTGATCTGATCACGATTTTTTTTTTACTTCAATTTTCAACGATTTCATCAGTCAGTCAATATTTGTAGATTGTTCATCTAGACAAAATGTGTCTGGGAAATAAAAACCGATACTCCGACTCGTCAAAGGTATTTCTTTATGAAATATTTGTATAGCTGCTGACAAAAATGGCAACGCCAAAACATTTATCACATAGGTTCTGTTTTGCTGTTCCTTCGAAACTGAACATAAGACGACGATAGATAAAACTTCCTTGTTCGCTACGGAGAACGTGTTGAGAGGTTGGTTAGAGCTTTTTCTGAAGGCATACAACTGAAGTGCAGTACTGCTTATCGTACGACAAATAATGACGGAACTGATGTAAAACACGTACTTTATCATAAGCATTACTGTGCAACAGGGGCGAAGATGAGAACTGTTGAACGACTGTTTCCCAGAAATAATTCAGGAGGATACTAGAAGGTGAGGATGAAAGTATTGTTTTTAATACTGTCCACCTATTATCACTGTAGTTTAATATACTTACCGCTAACCCACAGAAAATTGTCAGAATTTATGGCGCCATTGCAAAAGTATGTACCCGAAAGAGTAGTAATGAAACACTATAATGAGCGAATGCCTGATATGACCGTAGGAAGTTTTGGAACCTGAAGGTATTCGAAAAGAGGTAAGGTTTTTAATCTAAGCTAAATGCACAGTTAGTTCGATCTGTTGTCAGAGACGAAAAAGGACGAAACCGAAACCGCCAGCAGTCACTTAACCATTTGATCGTTTATGTGTGGCGTAACTCTTCATAGAAATAAAGAAGGTCTTAAGAAGCAATTTGTCTTTATAATAGGAGGGGAAAACATGACACTGCGATAGAACTGAAGAAATTCTCAGGTGGCGTATGAGAAAAAAAGAAGCAATTTGTCTTTATAATAGGAGGGGAAAACATGACACTGCGATAGAACTGAAGAAATTCTCGAGTGGCGTATGAGAAAAAAAAGTTAGCTAAGAGAGACCACTGCAGACATTGGTTATTACAAGGAGTAAGTGAGCGATAGAACGCAGGACCTAACGCACGATGTGTTACAGAGTGATGTTAGAGAGTGACGTGGAAAAGTGGTTACACTCTCTATTACCACTCTGGAGACCGGCTGTACCGGTCTAGGTTTCTGCGGTTCTCGTAAATCGCTTAGAGCAAACGAAGCTACATTTCGCTGTTTTACTATGTACTTTTTGTCAGTTACGACTAGTGATATTATTAGCCGTGCGGAAGAACAGAGCTTGAAACGTGATTGGACAATGGAAATTGATCACTCAAGACGAACTTCGAAAGTCAAATTATTTCAATCGTTGCAGCAAATAGTAGACACAGATAAACTAAAATATAAATAGCAAATATACGATAGTATCAATATATTCAGAAGACTAGTCGCTACTAAAAAAAGACTTGCGCTGAAGCAGAGGGTAACTAGTAATTTATCAAGAAAAGTGACTTTGAATATAATATTAAGCAAAGGTATATGAAATATCAAGACACTTTAATACAGTTTTTTCGACCTATAAATACGTTAAGCAAAGTGAATATGTATTCTGTAGGGAAAGACGGGCAATATCCAATAAGTACAAGGGAAAAAGGCGGACAATAAGAATTGAAGTCCAAGAGTGAAATGAATGGATTAAAAAGGGCGTAAAATATGGATGAAATCTTTCTCCTCTGCCATTCAACCTATGTATCAACTGGGAAGAAAATTCAGCATGCACAGATATCAATGACAAGATTCGCCGGTGCCATTATTATGACTTGTGGAACTCAGGTAGGAAAGAATTACAGGACCCGTTGAATGGAATGAACAGTCGAAAGAACACAGAATATATAACATAAACTGGTGGTTAAACAAGTAAAGGCGAAAGTGTTGCGTAACAACAGATTTAAGTATGCCGATAAACTTGGTATCAGAACTGGGGACCCTGTTGTAGATGAAGCGGAGAAATTATGCTAATTTGTGGACAATATGTAACGAAGGCTGTAGGACATAGAAAGACGAGTGTCACAGGTTAAGAGAGCATCCCCCGTTGAGAGACTTCTACTATTACATAACTTTAATTTACGAGGGACTTTCAATAATTAATGTTTTTTTCTGAAAGTAGATGCGTTTTATTCAAGATTGTAATAAACTATATTATTTCCCATTCTTTTGGCTTCAAAACTTAATTTCCGTTCAGTGCGACGGCCTTACGCCACCTTACTGGGAGGGCAGGCACTCCCGCCTGGTGGCACTCTACTGGTCGTCATGGTGCATCAATAACCTCCCCGTCATCCACGTACTGCTTCCCAAACTCATGGAGGTTTGAATGTGCGAGATCCGAAATGTAGGGCGGATGACGGCAGCTTTACGCGACCTTGTTGCGATGATGGCAGAGCTTCTCCCAACTTCACACCGTGCTTTTGTTCACTGCCAGGTCTCCGTCGACACTGCAAGCGGTTATCGATATCTGTGATGCTCTGCTTTTCCGCCAAAAGAAATCCAATGAGAATTCCCTGCTTTGGACGCACCTCTGTCATGAACGCCATTTTGAAGACTACCTATAGCGTCGCCACCTAGCGAAACTTCATAAAACTGCAAATAATGTAACGAAAATATTCCGCGGTATTCCACAACGAAATCCGTATTTTTCAACACAAACTACTCGGAAAAAGAAAAATTTACTTATTGAGCGCCCCTCGGAATTAAAGGAAGAATTATCTGAGGATGTACTTCTGATGCACTGCATTGCAATGCAGTGGATTACTGGCTGTGAGAGACCAGAAAACAAGAGAGTAGAAGGATATGAAATGTAGCGGATTCTGACAATAAATTAAACGGTTCTGTCTAGAGTCGATGATATGACTTAAGACGTCGGAATGCTCATGATAAGATTTGGCAGGACAACCTGGTGTATAAGATGCTGACTCAAACGCCCATCCCTGACATCTACCTCAAGATAGTGGATGATTTCCTTCACCAGAGGACCTTCCTCGTTTGCTCAGTGGGCATGGACAATCAGCTCGGAGACCATGGCTGCGGCAACCCTTGACGCTGCATCACAGATAGGAGCGCCTGCGATGGTGTACTCAACGACGAACCTGGGTGCAAGAATGGCAAAACGTCATTTGTTTGGATGAATACAGGTTCTGTTTACAGCATCATGATGGTCGAATCCGTGTTTGGCGACATCGCGGTGAACGCACATTGGAAGCTTGTATTCGTCATCGCCATGCTGGCGCATTACCCAGCGTGATGGTATGGGGTACAATTAGTTACACGTTTCGGTCACCTCTTGTTCGCATAGACGGCTCTTTGAACAGTGGACGTTACATTTCAGATGTGTTACGACCCGTGGCTCTACACTTCATTCGATCCCTGCGAAACATTACATTTCAGCAGGATAATGCACGACCGCATGTTGTAGGTCCCGTACGGGTCCCTCTGGATACAGAAAATGTTCGACTGCTGCCCTGGCCAGCACATTCTCCAGATCTCTCACCAATTGAAAACGTCTGGTCAATGATGGCCGAGCAACTGGCTGCTCACAATACGCCAGTCACTACTCTTGATGAACTGTGGTATCGTGTTGAAGCTGCATGGGTAGCTGTACCTGTACACGCCATTCAAGCTCTGTTTGACTCAATGCCCAGGCGTATCAAGGCCGTTATTATGGCCTGAGGTGGTTGTTCTGGGTACTGACCTATGCACCCAAACTGCGTGAAAATGTAATCACATGTCAGTTCTAGTTCAATATATCTGTCCAATGAATACCCGTTTATCGTATGCATTTCTTCTTGGTGTAGCAATTTTAATGGCGACTAGTGTAGTTTCGCCGTCCCGAGTCTCCGACGGGCTTAGTCCGCCACCGCTTTGCAGTACAAATGAGGCGAGTCATAGGCTGATGAGAGAGGAAGCGGCGAAGCTGTCGGTACTGGAGAGCAGGTGGAAACATACCGATACACTCCACCAACTAAACGGTATTGAGGATGGTGAGAAAGAGCTCACAGGAACGGTGCGATTGGCTGGCCTTAAGCGACGCCGCTTGGGAACTAATTAAGCCGTTGGCGCGGCCGGCAGGAAGAGGGAAGCGGCAGGTTATTAATGCACCTGAGTCGGTATTAGGCTGGCCGGCGGCTGCGGCGGCAGCGCCTGCCCTGTGTGAACGCGGCCTTACCCCTGGCTGTGGACATAATTATTATAAATAATGCGACGCTGCGTCTGGGGCGAACCCTCGGGTCACTGCGGCCATCCCCAGAGCGGCGTTATTAACAATTTGCTCAGCTGGCTGCGGTGCGTTAATCACGTGCCGCAGCCGTAAATGACTTCCGACAGCTTTACCGTGAGTACTCGCATTTGTAATAACAAGACTCATTACACCGACCTATGACCCGCAGAGCTTTAGTGCTCTTTGAAAATGAGGCTAACGAGCTATGTCGAAATTGTAATGTACCTGCTTCACATGTCGACAAGTGAAACGTTCCTATTCCGAACGGAACTGACCTACATCTACAGCTACAGGCCATCCCAGACATAAACATACCGACGAAATGTACCTAAATGTACAGACAGGAGGATTTTCGGACATATGCCGGTAATTTTTAACATTTATCGATGCCGAATTATGGCATCGACTTTGTTTTGCTGTAATGTCACTATGTACAATGTGTATCAAAAAATATAATCAGATTTGGCATGTCCTTATTTCTGAAATTAATAAACATGTACAATGAATTTTGTTTTTTGGTGAAGGGGAAACTCAAAAAGTTTTCTTCATACTTTTCATAGATGCTCAATATGCCCCTCTTGAGATGCACATGCACGACATATGTCAATGCGGTATTGGAATTGTTCCCACACTGCAGCGAGCATGTCTTGAGTTACAGCTTCCACAGCTACTGTTACGCAGTGTCTCAGTTCAATCACTGCTGTTGGTAACGGACGCACATAAGCAGAGTCTTTTATAAATTCCCACAAGAAATAATCACATACAGTCGGTTCAAGTGATCTTGGAGGGCAGTAATGTAAGGTTGAATCATTTAGTCCAGTGAGACCGATCCATCGTTCAGTAATCCTTTGAGTTAAAAATTCGATCACTTCCTGATGCCAGTGTGGCGGGGCCCCACACTGTTGGTAAATGAAGCCTTTCGAATCAGTCTCCAACTGTGGGAAAAGAAAGTTCTCAAGCATATCGAGAGATGTGCTTCCTGTAACAGTGTTCTCGGCAAAGAAAAATGGTCCATACAACTTTTCCCGTGAAACTGCACAAAATACATTAAATTTTGCCGTAATTGTTCATGCCGTCCTCTAATGCTCTGTGCTGTAGGAGGATACACAATATCTAGTACGAAAGTCACGCTGAACAGTTATTACTGACCCGCTCCGAGCAGAAAGTAGAACACAAAACGCTTTCTGTTGTCCCGACACCATTTTTACTAGAATTGAAGCGGGCGTACACCGCAGCTACCTTGCGGCAACCGTGTAAAACTCGAGAGTTTGCTCTTTCCAGCAGTACGTTGTTCACGTACATATCTCAGATATCTTAATAGTTAAGATTTCTTTAAATCGGATGATTCTTTTTGATACACACTGTACTTTTCTCCATGGCACTGGAATGAGCCTTCGAAGAGGACTTCAACAATATAACATGTGGAACGTGATCAAATGGTAACTACATAACGGTGGTGAAAGCCACTGTCTGGCTGTCAACAAAAGTCGCGTAAACATCTCCTTTATTGCACTGTTTCATGTAGCAATTCTTACACATGGTATTCAATATCGAAACGAAACGTGCTGTTAGCAATTCTATCGATTTTTGAAATAAAGAGGGGGGGGGGGGAAAGAATTTTCCCATAGAAACAAATATTTCTGTTTCTCCCTACGGTTTCCACCCTCTACAGCTACGGTATCGGTACCTGAAGTACCAAGGAAATTAGTGCCTGTTACTGTACAGTAGCTACGTAACTTACTACCACCGCCAGGCGAAACATCATATAAGGAAAGAGGAATATTATTGCCAAGGACACGACTGGATGTACTTATCGGATTCACATCAGAAACTTCTGCCTCTACCGCCGTCGCCATATCACACCGGCCCAGAACAGATAAGTCTCAAAACCATTCCTCTCTTCGAGAAACTCACAATTGTAACCAATTTAATTTAATTTTGTTTTGTAACAGACCATTTCTTAATGTTTCTCTCCATCAATAAAAATAGTGTATTGTAAGATCTGTACTCCTTTAGTGACTGTTCACCCCACCAGTAACAGTTGTTATTGCCAACAATTATTTGTTTTGCTTTTCAGTATCTTTGCACTAGTCGTTGCATGCGTTGTGTATGTCTTTGGAAGGGTGTGCTTAGATGTATATATACATTAGTTTAGATAGGAGAATTTGTGTGTTGTTCTGTGAAATATGGCCAGACGTGTAAGTTGAGGCATCCGTCATTAAAGTCATTTACACCGACCAGTTAAAAAGAAGTAGCTTTTTCGCCATTGGTTCAAGTTAGCGTATTAGAGGCAACTTTGAATCTAACAGCGGTCAGAGTACGTGATCTTTGTTTGCATGCCACTTAACGTCATATTTCCATTCAATCACGTTTAAATGCAAGTTTATCTGAGTTTAACTGTTACTGGTAAGATAAGTTACAGTATACTGTGTCATTATTCATCAGACAAACTTCGGAGGGTTTTACTGTTTTCTCTATCAAAGGATTTTATTATCAGAATTTTAACAGAATTGGGAAACTTCTCATTTAGAGATTTGCTTACGAAATTTCCAGAAGTAAAACGGGTTCTTGGGGTGCATACAAAATTAATTTACTTAATTCACTTTTTCTTTAAACATTTTCTGATTGCATATTCATGGTCACAGTAAATCTCCAGGACCCGTCTTCTTCACAAAACGCAGGCATGATGGTAGCGATTGGGAACGGCCGGGAGAGGGACACTGGCACAAAGACGGCAAGTAAATAGTGCATAACGGAGGCCTTGACAGCGCCCCATTGTTTATACATTATGGCCATCATGCCCATGTAAAGTGCCGCTGCGCGATAGTGTACGTTCGTAAGACCAAGTCCCGTTGCATACAATGGGTGAGTAAGTGTGTCACAGCGTACTTTGAAGATGAATCGAATCGTCAGAAAATATCCGAATGCCGCTTAAATACAACGTAATATAATCGGCGTCGGTAGAACTTGCGCAGTACGAACCATTTTTGATGCCACTTAGGCATTCAACTAGGCAACACGCTGCAAAGGATCGAGGTGGCGTATGAAGTTGTGATTGATCTTCGTACTGGTAGTTCTCAAAACATGACGGAAGTTGACCGCCGCTCTATGGCACTTTGACGACATAAAGGTGATCCCAAGCTAATGGTGACGTTGGATACAGGGCAGAGGCGCCAGATCTTCCGGAGTGTGGAACGTCCACAGCGACAGGATCGAAGTCCAGGACGGGCCAACCATTGGAACGGTACACTCGGCGATAATGTTCGACAAAGCTATCGACTACGTCTGCCTTGTAAGTGACCGGCTATGCACGGTGATCGACGAGTTCTGTAACTGTTTTGTCTGCGGCGTCTGCGACCGTGCACAATATGATGGATGGAGGGATTCTCCCGCTACACCGCATTAGGTCTGCGGGCACGCACCGCGGCCCTCTGTAGTTTTCGGCGAATAATCTCTGGTAGCTATGCCTTAACCATGCTGGACATCGCGGGGGAGGTGACTGGTCAACAAGTCGCGAAGCGCGCTGAAGTAGAAGTCTGTAGTGCGCCTGTGTCAAACGGCCACATCCCTGCTGTAAGTAATGAATATACTACGATGGAGCGTCAGTTTGGCACATTACAGCCACCAGTCCACCACTGATGTGTAGCATCGGAGACGAAGCTAGCACCTTGTCCACGACTCAGTGATACAATTGGGATCCTCCAGATGCTGATTGATGAGATTGTATGGTGTCCGTCTCCTCGATACCTTCTGGAGGAGAAGGAGTAGTGTACACATGTAGGTGCAGTGGTCAAAGACAGCCAAAGGCCAACCCTCCGCATCGAGCACGGCATCAACCTGCCAGATCGGCTGGTATCGTTCCTTCTGCAGTAGGGACTTCAGAGGCAGGAACATTCCGTTCCGTCGACGCCAGAACTACTGAGAACCGCCCTTCCACAGGCGTAAAGGTGACGCCGTCGTCTGTGGCCTCGGACGCTGAAATGTTGATTTGCTCTACAGGCAGTCTATAAATGCGGTCCAACCGACTTGCCGAATGGCTCTCGTGAAACATGAATCCCAGGTCGACTGCTTGCCTTACCTCCCGGGTATCCTGTTGGGCTAGATCGCGAACAATGATACACGGCTCCTGGCATGTTGTAAAATTCGAGTATCGATCTTCGTCCTCGGTTTCAGATGTTGAAACGATGATTTGCTCAACAGCTTGTTCTGTGTCCGAAGACGGAAGGGAGTCGCGCCTGTTAGACAGAAAGGCCGCTGTTGGAACAGCCAGAATGTCGACAAAGGAGTCTCGTTCGACATTAGCGTCGGCCAAGGCGCAGCTGGAGCAACCGCCGGAACTGAGGACATGACTGAAGACACATCGTCAATCACCTTGTCCACAACTGGTTCAGGAAGAATCCGAACACATCAGCTGTTCAAGCGATCCCGAGAGCCGCCGGGCGGCGGGTGGCGACTTCAGCACCGTCGCATATGCGACCGAAAGTATCGTAGACGACGAGGGAAGTACCTCTTCTTCACTCTGTAGTTGCGTTATACTTCGCTGCAAACATTCAGATCTGATGTGACCCTCTTTTCCACAATGGTCAGATTAAACTTCTCTATCGTTCCCGATTGGCGTGCCGGCGCTTGGCTTTGCGCCGTAACAGATGGCAATGAGAGGACAGATTGGCACATCTCTCAACAGGTGCTGGTTTCCGTTTATATAGTTATCGGAACTTTTCTTCTAGTTTTGTCCAATAACACCTCTTGTAGAAATATGCGACTCATTTTTAAAACATCTTGCATGAATTACAGGTAACTCCACAATGAAAACGTAGGCTAGTTCTTAGAATTATTTGATAATGCCGATGATGTTGAGATGGTGGTAAAGTTCAGCTTTTGGAATTAATAGTGGAAGCTGAAAAACGTGATACTTTCTTCAGGAACACGAAACATATTCAGTAACATTCACTGTGTATAATCCCTCAACTGTTGCGGCTACTACTGCACGGACATTCATCAGGAAGATGGTGTTTACTACTGATTTAGTGTCTACATTTCACCAATAAAATTTCGGAAGTTTTCGGAGATAATGTTGAGTATTTTGATACAAGGGAGGCAACAAAGCAATAGACAACATGACCAACATAATTCTACAGATCTGGAGAAGTTGCCAGAAGGATGGAAGAATGCAATTGTAGTACCAATACATAAGGGGGACAATAGAGATCCAAACAACTACAGAGGAATATCGCTACTAGAGGTCGGATACAAGTTGCTGTCAAAACTATTGCTCAAGAGAGTAGAAGAACAGGTAGAAAGTACAGTTGGCGACTACCAAGCGGGATTCAGGAAGGGAAGAGGCTGTATAGAACAGATATTTATCCTGAAGCAACTGATAGAACATAGGGCCTTAAAAAACAAAAAGACATTAATAACCTTCCTGGACTTCACAAAGGCATATGACTCCATCAACAGACACTCTTGTTAGGATCCTGAAGAACAGAGGACTTGATGGAACTACACAAGAAATCATAAAAGAAATTCTGACAGACACAAAAGTAAGGGTGAGATTCAGAGGACCACTGTCAGAAGAATTTGAGATCAAGACTTGTGTTAAACAGGGAGATGGACTGTCACAATTGTTGTTCAATATAGCACTGGACGAAGTGATCAGGTAGTGGAGAGCAATAAACGAGGAAATGGGAATACCAAAGACCCATGTGGGGGACAAAAAGTCAACAGGGCTCAAGTGGACTGCCTAGCCTTTGCAGACGACATAGCAATATTAAGTGAGACAGAAGAAGACGCAAAGACACAACTCGACAACTTAAGTAAGGTAGCCAGAAAGGTGGGACTGAGGATCGCCTATAACAAGACAAAGACATTAAATACCACTGCAGACTGGGAAACACCGGAAGGCACTGTGCAAATGGAGGACCAATTTAAATATCTGCGAGAATTTATAACAGGAAGGAACAGGAGCGAGTAGGGAATAACAGAGAGGATAAAGAAGATGAGGTCAGACTCCTGAATGACGAGAGACATATACAATGAAAAGAATATATCCACAGAGGCAAAGATACGCCACTACAAGGCAACGGCGAGGAATGCAGTATTATATGCTGCTGAGACGATGACACTAGGAAGAAATGGGGCAGAACAACTAGAGCAAGAAGAAAGAAAAATACTGAGAAAAATACTAGGTCCCAAAAGAGGTGGAGAGAGGTGGATGCAAAGACCTAGGGAAGAATTGTACCGTAACATGAGAACAATATCTGGGGAAATCAAACTCAAAAGGGCATGGTTTGCTGGACAAAATGGTTCAAATGGCTCTGAGCACTATGGGACTCAACTGCTGAGGTCATTAGTCCCCTAGAACTTAGAACTAGTTAAACCTAACTAACCTAAGGACATCACAAACATCCATGCCCGAGGCAGGATTCGAACCTGCGACCGTAGCGGTCTTGCGGTTCCAGGCTGCAGCGCCTTTAACCGCACGGCCACTTCGGCCGGCCTTTGCTGGACATGTAGTTAGGATGAGTATGGATAGAATGACGAAGAGAATGTGGGAAACAACAGGGAGGACAAGGGGAAAGACAGGAACCAAGCGGGTTGTTGAACTTCGGAAGGACTGGCTGGAACTGGGGATCAAGGTCGAAGGAAAGGAAAATCGGAGGAACAAATATACACCGACCAATATGCCGGAGATCAATGACAGAGAAGAATACAGGAAAAGACTAGAGTGTCACCAGTGGAGCCGACAGGAGAAACGGAAACTGAAGATCTCGGAAGAAGAGCGGGAGAGAAGAAGAGAAAGAATGAAGAGGTTGTGGGAGAAGAAGAGGAAAATGCAGTCCACGAAGGGGCTACCCGTGGTCCTACAGAGGCCGTAACGCAAGAAGAAGAAGATATAAGGGAACCGTAGTTTCTGTTGTTCGTTACAGGTTGACGCTGTAATGACCTCGAAAGGGGTGTTGATATTTGTTGTTTGTCAGCTTGGATACACAGACGGCAGTCGCGTTTAATTTGTTTCTCAGGCAGCGCGCTGTTTCATCTCCGACACTGCACGTCCCCAATATGGTCTCTGCGTCGGCCGCTCTGCACCTTTTCTGCTCGCAGAGACCATTAGTCTATAATGGGTAATCGCGAAATGAGTGACGGCCGAGGAGCCGCCATGTCAACAACGATGAATATTTTGCATTACTGGGGAAATTTGGTGTCTTTACTGCGAGAGAGAAAGATTTTTTGACTGATTTGTTGAAGACTCAAATGGCTCTGAGCACTATGGGACTCAACTGCTGAGGTCATTAGTCCCCTAGAACTTAGAACTAGTTAAACCTAACTAACCTAAGGACATCACAAACATCCATGCCCGAGGCAGGATTCGAACCTGCGACCGTAGCGGTCTTGCGGTTCCAGACTGCAGCGCTGTTGAAGACTTCATAGTAAGATAGCAACCAGTTTTCTACGCTTGAATTGTGCGCGAGTTGTTGCCTGCACACCATTACAACAATTTCGTATTGAACATTCAACTTTCCCCTCTTCTTAATTAGGTAACATTAGCGACAATTCAGGAAAGATTGACTCAATTAGTGAACCGTTTATAATCTATGATGAACATATATATTTTGTAATATCAGTTCTTTGCAATTTTTGATTGTATTGGAGATTACTTTTGTAAAGCGACTGCTCTAAATCTGGCAATATCCTTTTAAAGGAATCAGCATTAACATAATTTACCGCGTCATCATCCATTTTCCAATCTCTGTCCTTCACTAGAGAAAGTTTCATAATTTAAAATGCGGACATATTACGTGGACTCACTGCACACGGAGTTCACCTGTAGTTAGTGTGCTGCCCAGTAAATGAGACGCGCCTTTTAGTAGCTTTCAATAGCAGCAGCGGCAACAGTTTCCAGAGTGCAGTTGCGCGAGCGTTATCCATTGCAAAAGGCATGCCAAAAAGAGAAAAAGAAAAAAAAAACTACGTTTCAGATTTCAAGGGACTTACTTTCATTCGACCAGAAATCAGTTAACATTCAGTCAAATTTCATGTCAGAGAAGTATGAAACAGAATACACGATTTTTTAAAGAAACTTAGGTAGAATCTAGTTTGATTAATTAGGCGGCTCAGTACGGTTTCTTGGAAATCACGTGGCCAGATTAACTTTCGTTTCGCAACTTCTAAAACAACCTTTCACACAACCCAAGCGACGTTTGATTTTCCAATTTACTTGACTTCGTGAAAATATATCTTACCGAAATGTCTAATGCTACAAGAGAAGCCAGGCTCAGAAGCAACGAACAACAGCCACCTCAGAATCATAATTCATCTATTCCCAACGCAAGCATGTCTTCCGATCAGTTAGCAGATGATAACAGTGCATGCGACCATGAACATAACAATGCGAGAAGCGAATGTATTTCACGGGAATAGTCAGCTTCCTCTCAACACAAAAGCGTTACAGAGTAGTGAATGCACCATATTTTCCAACTTGAACATTTCATTCCCAGACAGTTCTCAGAATTCTAGAGTGACAAACGAGGATTCCATTTCATAGACATCAACTCTTATTAGACGATGTTAAATTTTGCTGAGACAAACTGCGCCACAGAGACCAAAAGCAATCAACTCCATCATTTAAGGATTTCACACATTCCTTACATAACACTGACCTTGTGCAAATCTTATAACGGACATTAAAACAATGAGAAAAATTAGAAACACTTTTCACTACTCAGTTTGACAGTTTACCAAGCTACAGGTAGAAATTTCTGGCGTAATTCAGACAATGGAAGAAAAAAAAATCACAAAACAATTACGTAGTGATATCAAACCAGAACTGAGAAACTTAGCAACTCGAATCGAGGAGATTTCTACTACCCAGTCATGTTTAGATGAATACATGATGCAGAGAGACAAATTAGTAAACGACAAATTCAGGAACCTCACTAAGAAATTCAAGCATAAAGAAGAGACCATGGCAAAAATCGAAAATGTAGAGCCCAGTGCACCAGTTAGAAAATTACAGACACAACGGATACAGCAGTTCCCAGTAGTAAGACTAACGAAACAAATGGAGCTGAAAATTAAAGAACAATATCACACTTTAAAGGAACATATAGATGACCTTTCGCAGAGAATTTCACAAAATAATTTAATTCCGAAACTTATGCTAACGATACATATGCGATACATTTTACGGGGACGGAAGAATACCAGTGACTTGAATAATTCAAGGAAGGGCAGATGGCTATAAATGATAAACAAAAATTTCAACAGACTACGTGTTCAGCTCGGTAAAATACGAAGTAGTCCAGTAACGGAAGACACCATGTATGACTTTGACACACAATATCACAACGGTGCACATGAACAATTATACACCGATCATCCAGGCAGACTTGTTAGAGGAATGGATTACACAAATAGAACTAAATCCTCGAACACTTTCTCCAACAGGCATGACAATTTTGTCTCACAAAAACATGTAAGTTTTGACTGAAAACATTTCCTCTCTGTACGAAAGTTCAGAGTTTTCAGGAATGATAAGAATGACTTGCTTCCATTAAAATGGGTTCAGAAATTTAACTTCTCTCTACCACCTAGCTTGCCGGCCGCACACAGACGTGAATTTGTTTGCAACTTTTAGAAGGTTAACCTGTCACGCGGATGTGACAGATCGCTAGGCAGTGTTACTCACTAGAAGAATTTCAGAACGCATTTCTGGCCGCATATTGGACAGTTTTTCGAAAACTTGGTACAACAAAATCGACAGCTGACGGAAACATACAGTCCTTCTGGTTTAATACAGCTTTGCATTTCGAAATTACCCAGATCGCTACGAATATCATTGCCAATAGGACATTAGAAAGACAACATCAGTGATTCCTGTGGTGTAATACAATGACTGGAATTAGACAATGTAAAAGCAGATATTCGTCAGGCAATAAATGGTGACAGACAATACAGAGTGCGGCAGGGACGACACTGCAATCAAGCAGCCTATCGCTACGACAAAAACAGACAACCACGCGATCATTATGAACTCGAATCAAATTACGGACGAGGTAATCAGCCACTATATAACTCAGGTAAAAAAAACGTGAATAATGACTCAAATCAGCAATCACATCAGCAAACATACAGTCACCCACGCCACACAGGGAACAATTACGTACAGAATAATAACTATCTGCACGGATACCGGCCACAACATCCAAATCATTCCAATTGCAGACTATACAATAACGAACAAAGACATCAAGACTGGAGTAGAGAAGACAGGGTAACTGGAACTCATCAAATTACGGGAATGAACAACATTTTTCGTTAAACAATTCTGACAGGAGATTTCAGGACAAGGTAACTTGGACAATTCGCCACCACAACGCTCGTTGAGGTTCGTCCACCGGATCACCGATATGTTAACAGAGACCCGACAGCGTGGAATAAAAATGACTAGGAGCAAAGCCTCCGGAAGGTGCGCTCGCACTGTCGACACTGTCCAAGAACGTTATTACAAACATGATGAATCTGGTAGACATCAGGGATACCTTACTTCAGGAGAAAGAAGAAACCAAAGGAAGCGTAGCTCACCTTGTTGTTAACAAACACGTAGGAAAATATACTTTATCTGTAGTTTTGTATTCAGGCTCTTCCACGTAAGTAATCAGTGGCACTGCTGTTAACAGATGTAACGAAGATGAAATTTGCCCAATACTACTTTTGCACAGTACAAAAATGTGTTATTTCAGGAAGAGAAATAAATGTTAAAACACAAACATATTTAGAATTCATTGCACAAGGCCACAATTTTTTTTTTTACAAATTTCTTAATCGTTCCGCTACTTACAACCGAAATTATGCTTGGCAAGGATTTCTTGAGTAGACACAAAGCTATACTTGATTTCAGTAATTCTTACATTCCTGTACGAAATAACGACACTATGGCTCTATTACATTTCGATCGTTGCATGACGAAAGAAGACCAAGATATTAACAGACTTCACTTGTCGACTTCGCACAGAAATAAGAATTGGTACTCTTCTCTTTGTACTAGTGGGAAATTTTCCACGAATCTGATATAGATCTTTTTCAGGTAAAATCTGAACAATATCTGCGACAGGTACTAAAAAGCAACACTTACATCGCATATTACGATCTCATTTGCTTTTTATAATATTCCAGATACAATTCGAGGACTTGTGTATGAATTTCAGGTAAAATCACATCGTTAATTTACACTCGCGTATAAAAAAAGTACAACAGAAGATTGAATTTATGCTACAATAACGAGTCATCCAACCTGCTGTGAGGTCTCACAACACGCGCATCGTATTGTTGAGAAAAAAGATGGTTCGATCAGACTAGAGTCGGTTTCTCGACAAATACATACAACTATTGTTACAGAAACTGACAGGCCTCAAACATTGGCCGTATCACCGTATTACCCTCCCTTGATCTAAAATCACGTTTTTGTCAGATTGAGACACACCAGAACTGTCATAAATACACAGTATTCTTGTGTTTTGGAAATTGCTACCAATATTGCAAGCTACCTTTTGGTTTTTCTTCAGCTTCATGCATTAGAGATTTGAATACTATTCTTCCAAACTATTTGAAAGATAGGCTCACATCTTACATCGATTATTTTCTCGTTCCGGTGAAAAATTGGTACACTATGTGATCAAAAGTATCCGGACACCCCTAAAACATATGTTTTCATATTACGTCCATTGTGCTGCCATCTACTGCCGGGTACTCCCTATCAGCGACCTCAGTAGTCATTAGACATCGTGAGAGAGCGGAATGGGGCTCTCCGCGGAACTCACGGACTTCGAACGTGGTAAGGTGATTGGGTGTCACTTGTGTCATACGTCTGTATGCGAGATTTCCACACTTCTAAACATCCCTAGGTCCACTGTTTCAGATGTGATAGTCAAGTGGAAAACTGAAGGGACATGTGTAGCACGAAAGTGTACAGGCGGACCTCATCTGTCGACTGACAGAGACCGCCGACAGTTGAAGAGAGTCGCAATGTGTAATAGGCAGACGTCTATTCAGACCATCACATAGGAATTAAAAACTGGATCGGGATCCACTGCAAGTACTATGAAAGTTAGGCGGGAGGTGACAAAATGCGGATTTCATGGTCGAGCGGCTGCTCATAAGACACACATCACGCCGGTAAATGCCAAACGACGCATCGCTTGGTGTAAGGAGCATAAACATTGGACGATTGAACGATGGAGTAACGTTGTGTGGAGTGACGAATCACGGTACACAATGTGGCGATTCTATGGTAGGGTGTGGGTATGGCGAACGCCCGGTGAACGTCATCTGGCAGCATGTGTAGTGCGAACAGTAAGATTCGGAGGCGGTGGTGTTACGGCGTGGTCATGTTTTTCATGGTTCACCCCTTGTTGTTTTGCGTGGCACTATCACAGCACAGGTCTACATTGATGTTTTAAGCACGTTCTTGCTTCCCACTGTTGGAAGAGCAATTCGGGGACGGCGATCGCATCTTTCAACACGATCGAGCACCTGTTTATAATGCACGGCCTGTGGCCGAGTGGTTACACGACAGACCATCCCTGTAATGGACTGGCCTGCACCGGGTTCTGACCTGAATCCTATAGAAAACCTTTGATATGTTTTGGAACGCCGTCTTTGTGCCAGGCCTCACCGAGCGACGTCGATACCTCTCCTCAGTGCAGCACTCTGTGAAGAATGTGCTGCCATTCCCCAAGAAACTTTCCAGCACCTGATATAACGTATGCCTGCGAGGGTGCAAGCTGTCATCAAGGCTGAATTCCAGAATTACCGATGGAGAGCGCCACGAACTTTTAAGTCGTTTTCAGCTAGGTGTCCGGATACTTTTGATCACATAGTGTATGTCCGTAACTCTAATGTGAAATTGTAGTTAGAAACCTTTTCAAATATTTCAAACTGTGGTATTACTGTCAGTATTGGCAAATTTGAATTCGGAAAATCTCACAGTGCAGTTTCGGGATATGTCATTTCGGGCACATATATTCTGCTTGATCCAGAGAAATTGCAGGCACTTCGTGAAATTGAAACTCCTGCAACAAAAGTCAAGTTAGCTTTCTTTGTCTCATAATTTTTTTCGTCACTTCATCGATTGCAAAGCTCTTAACACTACGCGGTTATGCCAATTAACAGGTAAGAACACGGTTTGGTATGGGTATAAACTTGCTTGGACAGAATTTGATAGTTTAAAACATGTACTAACTAACGCGTCATTATTTTTCCATCCTGACCTTTCTTGTGATTTCCGCACATCTCAGATTCTTCTAAGACTGCGCTTGGTATTCACTTATTTCAGGAAATTGAAGAGAACAGTGCTATAGTATAAAACAGTACTGCTTTCGCTAGCCGTGTTTTATCGCCTTCAGAATGTAATTACTCAGCCACAGAACTTGAAGCGGTAGCAGTCTTTTGGTTTTTACGAATTTTCGCTACTTCTTACTTGGAAAACACCCTGAAATTTCTACTGTCCACCTTGCACTGCATCCGCGCAGAACGTACAACGAAGAAGTTGTCTTGACTGCACCGTTACAATTTGCACCCGTGGTCAAAGGATAGCGTCACTGATTCGTAATCAAAACATCTTCGTTCCAGAGTTCGAATCCCGCCATTACTTAAATTTTGATTAATAATCAGCATTGGCGGCCAAAGACTTCCGGCATAAGTAGTCACCCTTATTCTGCCAACGGCCTTGTCAAAGAGGTCGGAGAAGCGGACAGAGGTTCAGAGCACTCTTGTCCTAGAGGTGGGAGACTGCTCCTAAAGGGGGACGAATCAGCAATGATCAACGACATGAGGATGCAGAAGGCAATGGGAACCACTGCATTAAAGACACGTAACGTGTATCCACAGGACATGTGGCCTGTAACTGAAAAGGCGTCATGATGATCTCTCCACTGGCAAAAGATTCCGAAGTAGTCCCACGTTCGGATCTCCGGGAAGTGACTACCAAAGAGGGGAGGCGATGGGGGTGACCGTGAGAAAAATATTGAATAACCAACTAAAAATACCATTCTACGAGTTGGCGCTTGGAATATCAGAAGCTTTAAAACGGTAGGAAAGATAGAAAATCTGAAAAGGGATATGTAAAGGCTCAGTCTGGATATAGCGGGGGTCAGTGAAATGAAATGGAAAGAAGACAAGGATTTCTGGTCAGATGAGCGCAGGCTAATATGTACAGCAGCAGAAAATGGTACAACGGGAGTAGGATTCTTTATGATCAGGAAGGTAGGGCAGAGATTCTGTTACTGTGAACAGTTAACTGATAGGTTTCTTCTTATCAGAATCGACAGCAAACCAACACCGACAATGATAGTTCAAGTATACGGGCCCACATCGCAAGCTGAAGGTGGAAAGATAGAGAAAGTATATGAAGATTGAAAGGGTAATACAGTAAGTAAAGGGAGATGATAATCTAATAGTCATGAGAGACCAGAATGCAGTTGTAGGGGAAGGAACAGAAGAAATGGTAACAGAAGAATATGGGCTTGGGACAAGGAATGAGAGAGGAGAAATACTAATTGAGTTCTGTAATAAATTTCAGCTATACACAGCGAATACAATGTTTAAGAACCACAAGAGGAGATGGTATACTTGGAAAGGGCCGGGTGATGCGGGAATATTTCAATTAGATTTCATCATGGTCAGTCAGAGATTCCTAAATCAGATACTGGATTGTAAGGAGCAGATACAGACTCGGATCACAACGTAGTAGTGTTGGAGGGTAGGCTGAAGTTTAAGACATTAGTTAGGAAGAATCAATACACAAAGAAGTGGGATACGGAAGTATTAAGGAATGACGAGATACGGTTGAAGTTCTTTAAGGCTGTAGATACAGCAATAAGCAGTAGCTCACTAGGCAGTACAGTTGAAGAGTAATGAATATCTCTAAAAAGGGCAGTCACAAAAGTTGGAGAGAAAAACATCGGTGAAAAGAAGGTCTTTGCCAAGAAACGATGGGTACAGCAGAAATACCTCAGTTGATCGATGAAAGGAAGTAAAAACTGTTCAGGGAAATTCAGTAGTACAGAAATGCAAGTCACTAAGACATGAAATAAATACGAAGTGCAGGGAAGGTAAGACTTAATAGCATCAAGGAAAATGAGAAGAAATTGAAAAAAAAAAGATTGTCGAAAGGACAAACTCAGCACATAGGAAATTCAAAACAACCTTCGGTGAAATTAAGAGCAATGGTGGTAACGTTAAGAGTGTAACGGCAATTCCACTGTTAATGCAGAGGAGAGAGAGGATAGGTGGAAAGAATACATTGACAGCCTCTATGATGAGGAAGATTTGTCTGATGTGATAGAGGAAGAAACAGCAGTCTATTTAGAAGAGATAGTGAAACCAATATTAGAATGAGAATTTAAAAGAGCTTTGGAGGAATTAGAATCGAATAAAGCAGACGGAATAGATAGAATTCCACCAGAATTTCTAAAATCATTTGGGGAAGTGGCAACAAAACGGCTATTCACGTTGGTGTGTAGAATATATGAGTCTGGCGACGTACCATATGTCTATCGGAAACAATATGATCCACAGAATTCCGAGGACTGCAACAGCTCACAAGTGCGAGAATTATCGCACAAATAGCTTAACAACTCATGCATCCAGGTCGCTGACAAGAATAATGCACACAAGTATGTAAAAGATAATGGAGGACGTGCTAGATGACGATCATGTTGGCACGAGAGAGGCAATTCTGACGTGGCGGTTGATAATGGAGGCAAGACTAAACAAAAATCAAGACTCGTTCATAGGATGTGTCGACCTGGAAAAACTGTTCGGCAATGTAAAATGGCGCAAGATGTTCGAAATTCGGAGAAAAGTAGGAGTAAACTATAGGGAGAGACGGGTAATATACGGTATGTACAAGAGTCAAGAGGGAATAATAAGAGTGGACCAACAAGAAAGGTGTGCTCGGATTAAAAAGGGTGTAAGACAGGGTTGTAGTCTTTTTCCCCTACTATTCAATCTGTACATCGAAGAAGCAATGATGGAAATAAAATAATGGTTCAGGACAAGAATTAAAGTTCAAAGTGAAAGGATATCAATGACGAGATTCGCTGATGACATTGCTGTCCTGAGTGAAAGTGAAGAAGAATTACATGATCTGCTGAGTGTAATGAACAATCTAATGATTACAGAACATGGGTTGAGAAGATTAAAGTAATGAGACGTAGCAGAAATGAGAACAGCGAGAAACTTAACATGAGGATTGATGGTCACGAAGTAGAAGTTACGGAATTCCGCTACCTAGGCAGTAAAATAACCAATACGGAGCAAGGAGGACATCAAAGGCAGACTAGCAGTGGCGAAAAGGGCATCCATGGCCAAGAGAAGTCTACTAGTATCAAACATAGGCCTTTATCTGATGTAGAAATTTCTGACACTGTACGTCTGGAGTAAAGCACTGTATGGTAGTGAAACGTGAGCAGTGGGAAAACAGGAACAGAAAAGAATGGAGGCATTTGAGGTGTGATGCTGCAGATGAATGTTGAAAATTTCGTGCACTTCTAAGGTAAACAGTGAGGAGGTTCTGCGCAGAATCGGAGATGAAAGGAACATGTGGAAACACTGGTAAGGAGAAGGGACAGGATGACAGGACATCTGGTAAGACATGAGCGAATGACTTCCATGGTACTGGAGGGAGCTGTAGAGGGCAAATAATTGACGACATAGGTTGCAAGTGCTACTCTAAAATGAGGAGATTGGAGCAGGAGAGGAATTCGTGGCGGGCTGCATCAAACCAGTCAGTAGACTGTAACCCCCCCCCCCCCCCCCCCCCAACCTCAAAAAAAAAAAAAAATTACTCTTACAAGTAACATACTGAATGAGATAAATGTACACACATTCTTCAGGTAATCATAAATTCTTTGCCAAGCGACTTCACATTGATTTCTCCTCATTTAGTGTTGAAAAACAAGTTGTCACTTGACCGCATGAAGAAAGTATTCATATTCCACAGCAACGAGTTTACGACATGGTGAAATCACTGACATTGCCTTGAAAGATATAAATCAAATAGTGGAGATGAGGAAGGGTACTAAAAGCTCAATAGTGAACAATAAACAATTTCACAGAACTCGAAAGGTTTTAGTTCGCTCACCTTCTCTATCTCACAAAGGGAAAGCTAAGCGTCAGAAATTCTGAAATTGTCTTTCTTGTTTGACGGACATTTTCGCAATCGACGGAGCGCCCATCCAAATGCTGTTCACATATAGACGTTGTGAACCAAAAAACTTGCAGCTTGCAGCACATTTACTACGTTTGTCTATTGAGAGAAGGTTTTACAGGCATGTCAGGTGAGGAAATTTTATTAAGGAAGAGAGAAAGTTTTATGCATGTTTTCCACATTTACTTTTTATACCATTCAATTTTGTTATTGTGGAGGAACTGCGTGTTCTCAGACACAATTTTTTCAGAAAGTGTTTCCAGTGCTTTAACTTCCTTTTCTTACGTCTATGACTATGAGAGAATGTTAGATATGTACATTTTTCACGTAAGCTATTCGCACTTGATATATCTTCTTTTTACTGTCGCACAGAATGACTGTACTTTTTTAACTGAAGACATCAGCTAAGAGATTTGCTGTCTACTAATGAAGCGTTCTTTACAAGAAGAGATAACATCTACCTAATATCTGGCAGAGACGGAAAGAATCACAGCTTTCTCTGTCATGTGAGCCTGTGTAGATTTATGGTGTTTACTGTGTATAGAATTGCAGATGGATTATTGAAATAGGTAGTTTTCTATTCGATGAAGGATGTTGTAACAAAGCAGAACGGGTCGAAGCTATGAGCTGAGAGTCATAAGGAGATTTTCTTTTTGTTTTTTTTTTCGATATGAAATATCATGCTGAAATATGTTTTTCACGGATAGAGACAATGATGACTGTGATAATTCCAATATAAAGTCGAGTTGGGGATTATAGGGACCTTATAATGTTGATGTGTAGTAAATATTTTGAAACTCTACAACTTCATTTAAACACCTGTTTCATCTCACTTCTGAAAACAACACATGTTTTTTATCACACCTTCGTTAGCGAATTCCGCGGGCTTGTCATCTGCAAAACTTTCTCTGTAAGATTCTGGCCGGAGAGGCCAGTGGTGGGGTTGGGGGTAGGGGGGGGGGGTGTAAGGGGCGTTGACATTCGATCACTATCAGCTTTATCCTCCCCAATAGCTGACTGGTCAGTGTGACGGATTGCTGTCCCACGGGCCCGGGTTCGATTCCCGGCTGGGCCGGTGGTTTTCCCCGCTCAGGGACAGGGTGCTGTGTTGTCTTCATCATCATTTTATCCCGATCCGGCGCGCACGTCGCCCAATGTGGCGTCGAACGTAATAAGAGCTGCTCCAAGGCGACCGGACCTGCCCTGTTGGGGGCCTCCCGGCCAATGACACCAAACGCTCATTTACATTTATTATCAGCTTTCTTTATACACAGACGACAGTCACACTTACTTCGTTCCTCAGGAAGCGTGCAGCACAGTCTCATTTGCGACACTGCACGCCCGCAATAACATCTCTGCGTCGGTCCTCCGCGCAGACACAGTCTAATATATGCAGTCATCACACTCTCTGGTGCGAAAGTTGTTACCGTTTGAATGGTGGAGCGACAACAGCGCTCCAAGCGGTGAGAAGGCAGTTACATTCGTTGTAAGGATGATGTTTTTTGTAATTATTTTCTACTTAATTAACGAAAAGGTAATCGTATTTTTGGGCTCCATACGTTACTAAATTGCCATGACATGAATTATCGTCAAATACATGTAAAAACAGCCGAATCACCCTGATTCAATGACGTAAGCTAGATATTATTCATGAAAAAATACTTTCGAATGCGTGTATTTGCAGCTCATTCCGCTGTAAGCAAGAGAATACAAACACATATTTCATTCATGAGAAGCATATATTTCTGTTGTTGTCTGTTTTTTATCGCAGACACTTTTTCTGGAAAATAAAAAAAAATTAAGAAGTCCACTGACTCGCCTGTTCGTACACTTCACTCGGCTTTCTAATACATGAATATTTTTGCAAATTTAATTACTTTTGCCTCAAAAGTGAATGTGTTGAAGATTATTGCCGTTAGTGGCTAAGATTTAGTAAGAGTTCTTGGATTTATTTCTCCAACGTTGGGAAACAGTTTCATTGCTTTTGACGATTATTTATCATATCTGTGTAGTTTTCTCTTAAGCAACAGCTATGGTATCTTATTTGATACGTTAAATAATGTAAACATTCCATTCCAAATAGGTTTCCTACGTTCCACATTTACTGATTCGACTGAAACTGTTGCGAATGAAACTCAGCTTTGTTGGGTAGATATACGACGTCTGTCAGCAGACGGTCAGATCTTCGGTGTTTACCAGCAGTTTTGTGTTATTAAAGGAAAACGACGTTGTTCAGTAAATATCTGTACATTACAAGAGAATCGACAATAAATTTTCCAGTAATGCAGCGTTTCATATTTCCCAGAGTCCTTAGGAAACTTCATAATCACAAATGTGGTGTCATTTCTTAATTATTGTCTATTTTTAAGCCGCTACATGCACTCTCTATTGTAAAAAATTGTGTTGCAAATTAAAACACACGTTAGTATTCGCAATTATCCGATGTCGTACTCAGAAGTCTCGCTTGCTCGCCGCTTGGGACGCTGCTTTTGCTATAGGTAACAAAAACGAGACAGAATGTCACAACTGTTATGCTAGACTACGACAGAGATAATTAGTCCGCGTTGGGCAACCGTGAAGCGAGCTACGGCCGACAAGAAATTTATTTTATAACATTGTTTTTGACGTCTTTACTGAGAAAGAGAAAGATTTTTTAATTAATTTGATGAAGACTTCATAATAAGGTAATAATTAATTTTCTTTTCTTTAATTGTGCGCGAGTTGCTGCATGTACACCAATATAGCAATTTTATTATCCAACACAGAATGTTCCACTCTTCTCAAATAGGTGATATCAGCGACAATTCAGAAAAGAATAACTCAGTTAGTGCAACCTTTTGTAATCTCCGATGGATATGTATATTTTCTAGTATTATTTATTTCAAATTCTTGATTGTAATGAAGAATACTTCTCTAAATTTACCAACAAACCTTTTAAAGGAATGAACATGAACGAATTTACCACGTCATCATCCATTTTCCAATCTTTGTCATTCACTAGCTAAAGTTTCACACTTTGAATTTAGAATGCAGACACATTACGTGTACTCATATGCACGCTGAGTTTACCTGTAGTTAGGCCGCTCAGTAAATGAGCGTTGCCTTTTTAGTAGCTTTCGACAGGAGCGGCAGCAGCACTTTCCAGAGAGCAGTTGTACGAACGGTATTCATTGCCACAGTTAAGCCAAAAAGAGAAAAAAAAATTATTTCAAGGGACTGACAGTAGAACAGGAATAAGTTAAGGTTTTATCAGATTTCATGTCAGAGAAGTAAAGAAGTATGAAAGTAAGTGATACGATTTTTGAAGGGAACTTGGGTAGCGTCTGGTTTTCTTTATTAGGCGACTCAGTACACTTTTATTGGAAATCAAGCAGTCAGATTAACTTCTGTTTCGATTCGTTATTTTCAGTAGATGCAACTTCAGAAACAGCCTTTCAGACAATCCAAGTAAAGCAATTACCAGTGAAAAATCAATAAATAAAAGCTATCAATAAAAATAATTAATTTTTAAACAAACTTTCGGTGGTTTATTTTGTTTGTTAGCCCAGATACCTTTATTCACGTTTGAAAAAGGCTTCATGTGTTATCGACAAAACCTAAAACATAGATCGCCGTTTAAGTCTACAAGCTTCAGACGAAGCACGTACACTTTTGTCGAATTGTGTTCAGGGTGTTCCGTCAGAGCGCAGTTTGTATCTAATAAATGTAGAACTGTTGTCCTATACGTATTGTTCAAAATGATTATTACCGCTGTCACGACAGTGTGTCCAGCGACCCACCATCGACGGTCTTACACACTGTACAGCTTCAGGAATATGGCGTACAACTTCCCCATCTGTAGCTGTCTTATCTGGGTTATGCCGTAAGTATTAGAAATCGATTGGTACCGTTTCTGGTGATCGAGCTAGACATGGCACAGGCTCTGCGCATCCAATCCATTGCTATCCAAACGAAATTTACTTAGTCTGTAACAGGCTACGGGAGATCATAGGTCCTAGACAGAGAACAGTGTCGAAGTAAACTGTGAAGTACGTGACTGATTTGAAAGATTCACCAAATCGTAAGAGAAACGCATTCCGAATAATATGAGGCGTGATTAAGTAAGGTCCGTTTTGTTGTAGACCCTAGTAGTTCGCGCGCATACCGCAACGAGCGCGTGCGTCGTGTACCGGCATGGCTCGGGAACAACTCTGCTCTATTTAAGCTCTGTAGCTAACCTATACGGTTCTGTTCTGTGCTTTCAAAATGTTTAAGACTATCAACTCGCCCGCCGTGTGTGAGGTTCGTTCAGTGATATAGTTTGTGTCAGCAAGGAACCTGTCTACTGCAGAAGTTCATCGACAAATTTGCGAAGTGTATGGTGATGTGATAAGTGAAAGCAAAGTGCATAAGTGGGTACGAGAATTCAAAGACGGCCGTGACAACGTCCATGATGAGGGCTGCTCTGGTCGCCCTTCTTTGATTACACACGATATGGTGGCTTCAGTTGAAATGAAGATTCATGACAGCAGGCGCTTCACAATAACAGATCTCTCAAACGAATTTCTTGATGTGTCGAGATCAGTGCTTTACAACATTGTTTCTGAACACCTAAAGTTTAGGAAACTGTGCTCCCGTTGGGTCCCGAAACTCCCAACAGAGGACCACAAAAACCAAAGATTTGAGTGTATGATGAAGTTCTTGACTCGTTATCACGAAGAAGGTGATGGCTTCTTGAGTCAGATAGTAACTGGAGACGAAACATGGGTTTCGCATATCAAGCCCGAATCGAAGCAACAGAGCATGGAATGGACACACACACACTCGCCTGTAAAGGTGAAGGCCAAACATACTCTGCCCATCCCAAAATCATGGCGTCGGTGTTTTGGGATAGGCATTGTTTTTTGTTGGTCGACTTCATGCAACGAGGAACAACTATCAATGCAGAAGCATACTGCTAAACCCTGAGGAAGCTACGCAGAGCGATTCAAAACGAAAGATGCGCATGCTCACAAAGCGAATTGTCCTTCTCCATGACAATGCAAGCCGGCCGCGGTGGCCGTGCGGTTCTAGGCGCTGCAGTCCGGAACCGCGGGACTGCTACGGTCGCAGGTTCGAATCCTGCCTCGGGCATGGATGTCTGTGATGTCCTTAGGTTAGTTAGGTTTAAGTAGTTCTAAGTTCTAGGGGACTGATGACCTAAGATGTTAAGTCCCATAGTGCTCAGAGCCATTTGAACCATTTGAACCATGACAACGCAAGACCTCACACTGCACATCAGACACAAGATTTATTGGACAGTTTTGGCTGGGAGGTTTTAAACCACCCACCCTACAGTCCTGATCTTACGCCGAGCGATTACCATCTGTTCCTCTACCTCATACAACACCTCAGTGGCAAACATTACAATGATGATGACGACATGAAAACGGCAGTGAACTCTTGGTTATCGGAGCAGGCGACAAGTTTTTATGAAGAGGGTATTTTAAAATTGGTTGAGAGGTATGATACGTGTTTCAATAAACTTGGCAACTATGTCGAAAACTAGAGTGAAGTATGCACTTTTTGAAAATAAATTTACTTTTTTGAGATAACCTTTCGTTGTGTACTTATGTTCAAACGGACCTTACTTGAAAAACACGCCTCATAGAAAGACTAGTTTTGCCTTGGCTTGTAAGTAACCCAAACCATCTTTTTGAATACTAGAGACGCAGCACACAATACATGCAGTTGAAACGCAATTTCTGTCAAATATGTTTGCTACAGACATTTGGAAAAACGCGACATGTGCTCACACCACGAGTACTGTCACACGTCCGCCACTCTCTGGAAAACGTTTCGTGGTCTGGGGACAGGCAAACGTTAATGTACGTCTGAACTTCTCGTCTTAATTGAGGAACCAAAATAGTATTTTGCTACACCGACTTCATTTTGTCAATCCAAACTAAACTCCGTCCGAATAGGCGTCGGAAGGCCCATCACTTAACATACAAAGCTAAAAATCTGATCTGTCAACAGAACTGACTATCAAAATTTTTCTCCTTAAAGACAAACCAACAGTAAACCAGAAACCCAATCAAATAACATCATTCGGTAGCAAAGACACGACTTTACGGTGTCAATGATTGAGTTGGCCGCTGATCGCTGTTACCAACGATCATTGTCAATTATACCTTGATAAGGTTATCTTAGCAGCTTTGGCAATAGGGATTTGAAAGCCATTACCCAACAATCAACAAACGTTGACCTCTGATTGATTCTTTTTGTAGCATCGCAATGCGAGACTTTGAGCACACAGGTCACGGCCACCTAAATGACGTGTTTACTCAGATGGAACTTTATAGGAGAGTGTCAATCATGATTATTTAAGTATTCAGTACGTCGATTGCTTTGATAAAAGTGAAAAGATCTAAGAGACCCAAGGTAATTAATATGCCCTTTATAAACTTCAGAAAAGACTACAACATTGGCGAATATGACGTACTACTTGCCTATGTATTCTCTTAGTAGTTTCGTTCATGTCTTAACATGTGCAAGCAGTATGTCATTGCAGCAAACAGATCGCATTGGAGGGATTTATGAGTACTGTGTATTCTGTAAGGATCGGTTCTAGTTACCTATTTTATGTTAATGACTAGTCAACAATAATTGAAACATTTAGAAAAAGAAACACTGGTTGATTCTCGGTAAATGACATATTATGTTGAAAAACCATAATTTATTTTGTTCTAGACAAGGCTGTCTCGATCTTTACTTTTACTATAAGCTGTTATGGTGTATACTATGTTATGTGTCCAAAGATTTTCACATAGAGTTCAGCTACCTAAGCTTTGATTTATGGATTTCCATCTTATTGGAGGGACTTCAGCTGATGATATTTATATGAGAAAAAATAACAACGCAGCGTATCTTGAGAATGTCTTTATTCTGTCACACGACTAGTTTCCTCAGGCATTGTTTACCAAAGACCAATAACACAATGGGAATACACGAGAATTAAACAGCTATAAAACAACAGACACATAAAATTATGGTACTCTTATGTATTATCTGGAGTAACATTAAGGCAATACTCTACAAAGTACCAATAGAGCACATTTGTCCATACCTCCATTTTTTTCCAGAAGAGTATAAGCGTTAAAACATAAACACAGAATAAACCTGAATCACAGACACAAAACACATGGATGTCGTCATATTTAGAAACAATGGACATCTAAGCAACAACTATCGCTGGTTTAAAACCAAATAATGAAAACAACACAATGTACCACGGTTATAAATTTAACAAATGGTCCCAAATATCAGATTAGACCCAACTAAAAATGTTCATTAACTTTTAAATATGTATGCAAAAGGTGTATACGTGATGTAAAGACCCAACAGTAAAAGTGAAAGCAACCTGGTAAGGGCTAAATATAGACCCATTGCAATTGTACATGAACCACAAAATTTTATGACAACCTATGTCCAAGAACTGAAATGCCCTCCTCTCGAAACTTAAATAACGGTAAACACAAATACCTAATCACAAGAAACAGAATTAAAATACCCCACTTCAAACAGTACATTCCTCCATACTAAAAATCCTCCCAGAAGTAGAACGTAGGAAGCCGAAAACACTTTTAATTATCTACAGTTTAAATGCTACGATTTCATTGTCCCAATGTTGGGCATGGGTGCCTAAGACAATATGGTACCTCTGATCTCTAATCATACACAATAAATAAACTGTAGGCCAGTGCACCGTCAGATAACGTGTATCAACAACAAAAACATAAAAAATACATAGGTCTACATGTTTTTAGTAACCGTGATCAGTGGTGGGCTACCTACTGTTGTTTCTGCTAGTGCTGATATGTCCTGCTATCTGTCTTTTCTAGATGTATTTCTCCTTTCGAAGTTATGATACCTTCACATATAGCCATTTTAGTAACATTTTCGAGCACCGGGAGATGGGAAAGATTGACTGTTTCGTCATATATTCTGGATTTATGTTATTTTACTGATAGCCCTAGTTGGTTCTGGACGGTATTCGGTTCTTATTTATCTGACGAACGCTGATCCACGTTTACTGGTATTTTATCGAACTGTCATGTGGCATTTTGCTGGTTCTTGTGTTATCATCAGGGTGTAATTTTGGTAATGAGTTCAGCTGTGATTTATGTTTTACCGCTCGTTGCATAATGATTACTAAGGTACTTGTTCTCTAGCACAATATGCGTTCCAGAGTTCACATAGAAGTTTCTAGGGTGAGCAGTTCTTATCACGGCTTCCTGCACAGTTACTAGAATGACGGGTTGAAACTCATGTCAAATAGTCCTTGCCTATATAGCCAGCAGATTTTTATTAAGGGTTAGTCTTCCCACACCCTACCAGACCATACTTTGTGGTCTGGTATCATGGAGGTCAAGGTCAGGTTTACATTTCTTTTTTTCCCTTTGACTCCATAGACATTACTTCAGTATGTGAAAGCATGTGACGTTTCAGAAATTGTGGTTTACAGTGTTCGTAATAAGTAATGGGTGTTCAGAAAGGACTACCATATTTTTATTTTTTTATTGTTGTTACACCTTATCTGACGGTGCAATGGCCTACAATTTATGTATTGTGTATGATTAGGCACTAGTGCACAACATTGAGACAATGGAATTGTAGCAGTTAGGTTGTAGATACTTAGGTGTGTTTTTGGCTTCCTAGGAATATTTTTACTATGGAAGAATGTACCTTTTAAAGTGGATATTTCAGATTTGTTTCTGCGGTTAAGTGTCTTTGTTTATCTCACAAGGGTGTAATAGTGAACATAATATTTGAGGCCTGGTATATTTTGATATTTAAGGGTAAATAGTTGTCAAGGGTTTCGAGAGGAGGGCCTTTTCGATTCTTGGAGATAAGTTGTCACAAAATTATGTGGTTCATGTACGGTTGCAATGGGTCTATACCAGGTCGGTTTCACCTTTACCGTTAGGTTCTTGCATCACGTTTACAGCTTTGGCATACGTCTTCAAACGTCAATGAACATTTTTAGTTGGACGATGTCTAATATTTGAGACCTTTGTTAAATTTATAACCTTGGTATATTATGTTGTATTCATGATCTGGTTTGCAACGAGCGAGAGTTGCTTTTTAGACTTTCATTGTTTTTAAATATGACGACAGCCATGTGTTTTGTGTCTGAGATCAGGTTTATTCTGTGTATATATATTATACGCTTAAACACTTCTGGAAAAAAGAATGGTGGTATGGGCATATGTGCTCTATTGGTACTTCGTAGAATATATTACCGCAAGGTTACTTCAACTAATACGTAAGAGCACCATATTTTCATGTGTTTGTTGTTTTACACGTATAGTTGTTTAGTTCTCAAATATTTGTACTGTGTTATTGTTCTTTGGTAAACAGGTCCTGAGGATGGCGGTAATGTGCCGCCGAAACTAGTCGTGTGATAGAAGAAAGACATTCTCAAGATTCAGCAGTGGTGTACTATTTCTCATATATTCCTAAGATTTGTTTGGCTGTATGATAGTATTGTGGTTACACATTTATTTGCTTATTTACCAGTTTCTTTAAACTGATCGCATTAGGGTCATCTGTCCTCTCTTACATCGTACAACAAGATTGTAGTGAAAAAACCTAACCGTTAACAGTCATCTCGGACTGTCCTTCTCCATACACCCACATTTTTATAAACTGTTTACTTTCGTATCTCACTAATGACAGTTTTTATTACAGGTTCAGCCCCGTAAGATTCACCTCGTCGGAGGCTACACATCAGGACTGGACCTAACGGTTCCCTTCTCCAGGGCTGCCCTTCTCCAGGCGTAACGCATATAATTCAGCCACGTGTTCATAGTCTTACCGCGTCCGTCGCATTTACTTGCTGCACGGTTACCTGCATGTGCATTCCCGATGTAATCTCTTGAAACAAGTGTTTCATATTCATTCATAACGGTTTTATGACGGACGAGTTACACTTTTCTCTGTCTTCCTACGAATCCAACGAGTCTGGTAAATCTTATTCTTTGTTTGTTAACGCATCTGGTTCATTTCAGCTTAGAAACGGTACCAAAATGATATTCTAAGTACAATCGTTTATATTAGCTGTAAATCATTAAGCACTCGTTCATGCGCATTTGATAATTATTATTAATTGGTTTGTAGTGAATAACAGAGACGTAATCTATTACCAATTAGCTGTGAAATTATCTAGGCTGTGACTAAATATGCAAAGTTAGTTCGTGAGCCCACGCGAATAGTAAACGGTTGTGAAAATACACTTTACCTCTTAGCAACAAATGATCCTGAGTTAATAACGAGCATCAAAACCTATACAGGGATTAGTGAACACAGGGTTGTCGTAGCGAGACTGAATATTGTAATCCTCAAATACTCCAAAAATAAGCGAAAGATATACCTATTCAAAAAAGCAGATAAAAATTCACTTGACGCCTTCCTGAAACACACTCATTCCAAATTAATAATTCAAAGAAATTGTTTGGGTGGCAATTTAGAGAATTATCCAAAATAAATTAACGAACGACGAAGCTGGTCCTCCTTGGTACACAAATCGGGTTAGAACACTGTTGAGAAACAACGAAACAATTTAAACAGACGCAAAATCCCCCAAATTGGCGATATTTTACAGAAGCTCCAAATTTAGCGCGGACTTCAATGCGAGATGCTTATAACAGTTTCCACAACGGAACTTTGTCTTGAAACCTGGCAGAAAATCCAAAGAGATTCTGGTCCTATGTGAAGTATGTTAGCGGCAAGAAACAATCAATGCCTTCTCTGCGAGATAGCAATGGGGATACTATAGAAGACAGTGCTTCCAAAGCAGAGTTAAAATCACAGCCTTCCGAAATGCCTTTACAAAAGAAAACGAAGTAAATATTCCAGAATTCGAATCAGGAACAACTGCCAACATGAGTAACGTAAAAGTAAATATCCTCGGAGTAGTGAGCAACTTAATCACTTAACAAAAGCAAGTCTTCGGGTCCATTCTGTATACCAATTAGGTTCCTTTCGGAGTATGCTGATGCATTAGCTCCATACTTAACAAGCATATACAACCGTTCGCTCGACGAAAGATCCGTACCCATAGACTGGAAAGTAGCACAGGTCATACCAATATTCAAGAAAGGTAGTAGGAGTAATCCACTAAATTACAGGCCCATATCGTTAACGTCGATGTGCAGCAGGATTTTGGAACATATTTTGTGTTCAAACATTATGCATTACCTTGAAGAAAAACTGTTTATTGACACACAGTCAACATGGGTTTAGAAAACATCGTTCCTGTGAAACAAACTATCTCTTTATTCACATGAAGTGCTGAGTGCTATTGACAAGGGATTTCAGATCGATTCCGTATTTCTGGATTTCCGGAAGGCTTTTGACACTGTACCACGCAAACGGCTTGTAGTGAAATTGCGTACTTATGGAATATCGTCCCAGTTATGTGACTGGATTTGTGATTTCTTGTCAGAGAGGTCACAGTTCGTAGTAATTGACGGAAAGTCATCGAGTAAAACAGCAGTGATTTCTGGCGTTCCCCAAGGTAGTGTTACAAGCCCTTTGCTGTTCCTTATCTATATTAACGATTTTGGAGACAATCTGAGCAGCCGTCTCCGGTTGTTTGGAGATGACACTGGCGTTTATCGAGTAATAAAGTCATCAGAAGATCGAAACAAATTGCAAAACGATGGTGCGAAAAGTGGCAGTTCACCCTGCATAACAAAAAGTGTGAGGTCATCCACATGAGTGCTGAAAGGAATTCGTTAAACTTTGGTTACACAACAAATCAGTCTAATCTAAAAGCCATAAATTCAACTAAATACCTGGGTATTACAATTACGAACATCTTAAAATGGAAGAAACACATAGAAAATGTTGTGGGGAAGGCTAACCAAAGACTGCGTCTTATTGGCAGGACACTTAGAAAATGTAACAGACCTACTAAGGAGACTGCATACACTATGATTGTCCGTCCTCTTTTAGAATACTGCTGCGGTGTGTGGGATCCTTACCAGATAGGACTGACGGAGTACATCGAAAAAGTTCAAAGAAGGGCAGCACGTTTTGCTTTATCGCGAAATATGGGAGAGAGTGTCACAGAAATGATACAGGATTTGGGCTGGACATCATTAAAAGAAAGGCGTTTTTCGTTGCGACGGAATCTTCTCACGAAATTCCAATCACCAACTTTCACCTCGGAGTGCGAAAATATTTTTTTGAGACCGACCTACATAGGAAGAAACGATCATCACGATAAAATAAAGGAAATCAGAGCTCGTACGGAAAGATATAGGTGTTCGTTTTTTCCGCACGCTGTACGAGATTGGAATAGTAGAGAATTGTGAAGGTGTTTCGATGAACCCTCTGCCAGGCACTTAAATGTGATTTGCCGAGTATCCATGTAGATGTAGATGTAGAAAGCGTGAGGGAGGAGAAAACTAAGCAGATGTCAGTGCTGCAGGAGGGGAAAGAATCTTTATATCCACTCTCTATGGATACGTGGTTCTTTGTTTTCTAAGTTACTGAACGAAAGTGACAGCAAGTGATATCGCGACAGGAATGTCAGCTTTGGCACTAGCATTTTGTACAATGTTCCAGAATTCCGAAATGGAAGATTGGTTAGCGGTCTAATATTCTACATAATATCATTTCGTGTAGTTGATTCCCCATTATTTCATCTTTGCTAGTAAAGAGTCAGTTAATTATAGACAAAGAGAATTTGCAGATATGACGTTAAAATGTTGTAAATCTCATTATCTACACCAGACTCAGCACTGTAGAGGCCTTTTTAGGGCGCCAACCTAAGCCTTACCATGTTAGTTACACACTATCCGGGCTGTGCAGAGAAATGGAAGGAAAATATGCGACATCAGGATCTTTGTACAAACATAAAATTGTGTTATTTCTATAGAAAGGATATGTGCCTTGTTCCGAACAGGCACCTAACGCATAAATGGCGAAAAGCAATGCATTACACTCACAAAATGCTAGTTATGTTTAAACTTTTGTTAATGCACTAATATGAGACGGATACGCTCGCTTTGAAGCAACATTACTCAGTAAGATCAATGGTTCAGTTTGGGAGAATCAGTTCGGCACCGGGGTGTACCTAGAATAATAATACATCGCGTGTAAGTCACTACATCTACATGATAGTATATGTAAAGCAAAGCTATACGAACATTACAGCAGTGTCAACAGAATCACATAAATATTGATTAAATTACTTGTCACTCTATTAAGCAAAAGTCTTCAGAGCAAACTTCTAAACGTAATTACCTGATCATTCTCGGATGCCCTTACCTTCGGCAGCACAGTAGAGTCCGCCATTTCAAAAGTCTCTTTGCGTCGCGGGAATGAGCTTCAAATTGCTTAGTCAGCGGACATAGTTCTCCCATCTTGTCTTCCTTAGGTTTATTTCATCTGAAAACTGAAACTGGCACTGCCACCACGAACTGGTGATGAAGTGGTGTGAGAATCGTATTTTCATTCGTCGAGATCCCTAATTTAATGTACGTATGGCTGCAGTCTCCTACCACCATGACCTATGCATTTGAATTAAAAAACAAGCTGAGAAAAGCAAGGCAAAGCAAGATTGCAGGAACCGACCTACGCCGAGTCGCGCTGTGGTACCTCCAACAAGCGGTTAGATGAATGTGGAACTACGTCCAGCCACGTAAGTACACGTCATACATCACAGTCATAGTGTAGGAGCTTAGTGATGCACCATGTGAGCCCAACTCCACTCATTTTTCGCAGGATGGAATCTTCGTACGTGTGACAGATATGGCTGTTTCAATAGCGTCTCATGAACCGAGTCATTTAAAAACCCTAACGATGGTACGATTATTCCATTTCCAAAGAAAGAAAATGCTGATAGGTGTCAATAGTACCGAACCGTCAGTTAAATAATCTATGAGTGCAAGATACTGATACGAATTCAGAATGAGATTTTCACTCTGCAGCGGAGTGTGCGCTGATATGAAACTTCCTGGCAGATTAAAACTGTGTGCCCGACCGAGACTCGAACTCGGGACCTCTGCCTTTCGCGGGCAAGTGCTCTACCATCTGAGCTACCGAAGCACGACTCACGCCCGGTACTCACAGCTTTATTTCTGCCAGTACCTCGTTTCCTACAAACTTTATAGAAGCTCCCCTACGAACCTTGCAGATGGTAGAGCACTTGCCCGCGAAAGGCAAAAGTCCCGAGTTCGAGTCTCTGTCGGGCACACAGTTTTAATCTGCCAGGAAGTTTCATATCAGCGCACACTCCGCTGCAGAGCGAAAATCTCATTCTGGAAACGTCCCCCAGGCTGTGGCTAAGCCATGTCTCCGCAATATCCTTTCTTTCAGGAGTGCTAGTTCTGCAAGATTCGCAGGAGAGCTTCTGTAAAGTTTGGAAGGTAGGAGAAGAGGTACTGGCAGAAGTAAAGCTGTGAGTAGCGGGCGTGAGTCGTGCTTCGGTAGCTCAGATGGTAGAGCACTTGCACGCGAAAGGCAAAGGTCCCGAGTTCGAGTCTCGGTCGGGCACACAGTTTTAATCTGCCAGGAAGTTTCATATCAGCGCACACTCCGCTGCAGAGTGAAAATCGCATTCTGGAAACGTCCCCCAGGCTGTGGCTAAGCCATGTCTCCGCGATATCCTTACTTTCAGGAGTGGTAGTTCTGCAAGGTTCGCAGGAGAGCTTCTGTAAAGTTTGGGAGATAGGAGACGAGGTACTGGCAGAAGTAAAGCTGTGAGTACTGGGCGTGAGTCGTGCTTCGGTAGCTCAGATGGTAGAGCACTTGCCCGCGAAAGGCAAAGGTCCCGAGTTCGAGTCTCGGTCGGGCACACAGTTTTAATCTGCCAGGAAGTTTCACTGATACGAATTATTTACAAAAGAATGGAAAACGTGGTAGAAGCCGACCTCAGAAAGATCAGTTTGGGTTTCGGAGAAAAGTACGAACACCAGAGGCAATATTCACGCGGCGCATATTACCTTACACGATAGATGGGAAAAGGCAAACCTACGTTAACAGCATTTTTACATTTAACGAAAGCTTTTGACACTATTGACTCTCAAATATTTAAGGCAACGAGGCTGAAGCTTGTTTACATATTATTCAGAAGCCCGACTGCACTTATAAAAATCGGACATGAAAGGAAAGCATTGTGTTGAGAAGATGACCATAAAAAAGTAAAACAACGTAATGGAATGTAGTCGAATAAAAGTGAGTGATACGGCGGGAATCACTAAGAATATGTGACACTAAATGTCTTGAGTGACTTGCTGTTTGGGCAGAAAAGTAACAGATAACGATCGAAGTAGGCAGGATATAAAATATAAGTTGCCAATTGCGAGGAAAGCATTTCTGAATAAGAGGAATTTCTCAATATCTAATATCAATTTAACCGCTAGAAACATTTTTCTGAAGCTATATGTCTGGACAATAGCTTTGTATGGAAGCAAAGCGTAGACCGTAAGCAGAACATTCAAAAAGAGAAGATTTTGAACTATGTGTTTACAATAAAGCTGAGATTAGATGAGTAGATCGAACAACTAAGGAGGAGGATCGAACAACTAAGGAGGAGGTATTGAAAATAACTGGGGAAAAAAGAAATTAGTGGCATAAAGTGACTAAAAGAAGGGACTGCTTGGTAGGACGCATCATGAAGCATTAAGGAATATTTTTCTTTGTAACGGAGGGACCTGTGAGAGGTAAATATTGAGGAAAGTGACGTAGGCTTGAAGACAGTAAGCTGTTTCATAGGTATAGGCTGCAGTACATATACAGGGCTGAAGATGCATGCACGGGATAGATTAGCGTAGAAAGCGGCATCAAAGCAATCTGTGGACTCAAGACCACACAGCAACAACAGCAACCGTAAGTAGACACAGTAGATGTTTGTTGCAAGTCGGTACAGGACCCACCAAAAATAGCCACGGCGCAACAGGATGACACCTGACCTTAACTGCACGACAGATCTAACAACGTCTGCAAGACAATTGTCAGCGGCAGTTTCAATTGTCTCAGGAAATCCAGTTCCCCCACAAACTGTAACTGTGCGCATTTGGTCTGCAAGTCGTGCGTTCAGTATTGTATCTACTGCTCATGGAAGCAAAAAACATAGGCCGAGAAACCTGAGGGGGTTTCCGAATCGCTTCATCTCGTCTAATGGTGGCCAATAATGACCACCAAGGCCATTTGCCTTAACCCTTTGCGATTTTTTTCTTTGCGGGTTATGTTTAATCGTCAGTAATGTTAACAAACGTTGTAGCGAATTAAAGGAGGAAATTCGACGTGTTGTTGGTGAAACTGAACTCTTGTCAAACAACCGTAGCGAATTTCATGAAGAGGCTTCTTGAATGCCAGCGCCGTGGAAGATGTCTCATGCTAAACACCATTTTCCCTGAAACTTCCTGGCAGATTAAAACTGTGTGCTGGACCGAGACTCGAACTCCAGACCTTTGCCTTTCGCGGGCAAGTGCTCTACCAGTAGGAGACGAGGTACTGCCGGAATTAGGGATGTGAGGACGCGCCGTGAGTCGTGCTTGGGTAGCTCAGTTGGTAGAGCACTTGTCCGAGAAAGGCAAAGGTCCCGAGATCGAGTCTCGGTCCGGCACACAGTTTAAATCTGCCAGGAAGTTTCATATCAGCGCAAACTCCGCTGCAAAGTGAAAATTTCATTCTGGAACCATTCTCCCTGCCTGAAAAATGGGAATGTGTGAAGAACATGTTTATGTACACTCCTGGAAATTGAAATAAGAACACCGTGAATTCATTGTCCCAGGAAGGGGAAACTTTATTGACACATTCCTGGGGTCAGATACATCACATGATCACACTGACAGAACCACAGGCACATAGACACAGGCAACAGAGCATGCACAATGTCGGCACTAGTACAGTGTATATCCACCTTTCGCAGCAATGCAGACTGCTATTCTCCCATGGAGACGATCGTAGAGATGCTGGATGTAGTCCTGTGGAACGGCTTGCCATGCCATTTCCACCTGGCGCCTCAGTTGGACCAGCGTTCGTGCTGGACGTGCAGACCGCGTGAGACGACGCTTCATCCAGTCCCAAACATGCTCAATGGGGGACAGATCCGGAGATCTTGCTGGCCAGGGTAGTTGACTTACACCTTCTAGAGCACGTTGGGTGGCACGGGATACATGCGGACGTGCATTGTCCTGTTGGAACAGCAAGTTCCCTTGCCGGTCTAGGAATGGTAGAACGATGGGTTCGATGACGGTTTGGATGTACCGTGCACTATTCAGTGTCCCCTCGACGATCACCAGTGGTGTACGGCCAGTGTAGGAGATCGCTCCCCACACCATGATGCCGGGTGTTGGCCCTGTGTGCCTCGGTCGTATGCAGTCCTGATTGTGGCGCTCACCTGCATGGCGCCAAACACGCATACGACCATCATTGGCACCAAGGCAGAAGCGACTCTCATCGCTGAAGACGACACGTCTCCATTCGTCCCTCCATTCACGCCTGTCGCGACACCACTGGAGGCGGGCTGCACGATGTTGGGGCGTGAGCGGAAGACGGCCTAACGGTGTGCGGGACCGTAGCCCAGCTTCATGGAGACGGTTGCGAATGGTCCTCGCCGATACCCCAGGAGCAACAGTGTCCCTAATTTGCTGGGAAGTGGCGGTGCGGTCCCCTACGGCACTGCGTAGGATCCTACGGTCTTGGCGTGCATCCGTGCGTCGCTGCGGTCCGGTCCCAGGTCGACGGGCACGTGCACCTTCCGCCGACCACTGGCGACAACATCGATGTACTGTGGAGACCTCACGCCCCACGTGTTGAGCAATTCGGCGGTACGTCCACCCGGCCTCCCGCATGCCCACTATACGCCCTCGCTCAAAGTCCGTCAACTGCACATACGGTTCACGTCCACGCTGTCGCGGCATGCTACCAGTGTTAAAGACTGCGATGGAGCTCCGTATGCCACGGCAAACTGGCTGACACTGACGGCGGCGGTGCACAAATGCTGCGCAGCTAGCGCCATTCGACGGCCAACACCGCGGTTCCTGGTGTGTCCGCTGTGCCGTGCGTGTGATCATTGCTTGTACAGCCCTCTCGCAGTGTCCGGAGCAAGTATGGTGGGTCTGACACACCGGTGTCAATGTGTTCTTTTTTCCATTTCCAGGAGTGTATTTTGCAAGGATAAAGTTCATAATCTGATATGTCAAATGCGATGCGCTTTTTAAAGAAAATTAGATTACACCTTTGTTTTCACTCGCTGGAGCGCAACTGCACACAGCATGTAGCGGTGACCCGTTTAGGTACACTGTTAAAGAAGCTGGAAAGAAGAATATATTGACTGGTAAATTTTCGTAGCGTAGTTAATAAAGGAAAACTGGCGATGAACACAGAACGTGATAGTTACAAAAGCATATTTTACTGTCAAACTGGGTAATACTAGACCAGTCAGCCTTAACTTCGATCTTTACGGCTGTGAATATGCGAACTAGTCGTTTCGTCAACAGGAACGCAACAGCTCAGCCATCTAGCAATATGAACAAGAACAGGAACGCCTGCTAAGGCTCATTCAAACGTCGCTCAGGTTCATAAGAAAAAATCCGTACTAAACAGCACAAATTTCAGCCACAATGACAGAACTGTGATAAATGGACACACACAGCAAGAAGACTAGCTCTTAATTTGTTACAGCTACGCGTATTCGAGTTGCCACATTCCATTTTTCTCTGCCGAGATTAATATGACACTCCGAAAGCGTGAAGTATCTACTCAGTCAAGAAATAAATGTAGCAATATCACAAGAACAAAATAAACAAATAAAGCGTACGAGAGCGCTTTCTCTTCCCCGTCCAGCTGGGAGACACTCTGGTGATGAATTGGCCGTTCGCCATCCTCAGACGTGTGGTGGCGTGCCGCCATGAGCGATCACCTCTCGAGGCACTATCAGTTACACGCGTGTCTGACATTACGACACATATCATCGTGAGAAGCATGTAAACATAAAGCGAGCGAGCGGTTAACGCGATGAAAGTAGGTTGGGTATGCGGGGAGGAATGAGGTCGCACCGGCATCACAGATTCCGGACCATGAATGCACAAACCGTGAAATTCGCAGTGAATTATCCAAACGTAAATTGTTTGGAGGAGAACGTCATATTCTGTACGGTTTTTCTTCAGTCAATGATTGCAAAATAAGACTACTCGAAAATATTTTAAAATTACCTCAAATTAGTTTCAATTAGTAGTTTCATTGTCGATGATGTGACCTGAAAACAACTGTACCTGAAATTGTTCTTTACTAGAACTGAAAAACATTACTGTTGAATTTTAGATGAGTCTCATCCCCTCCCCCCCCCCCCCCCCCTCACACACACACACCATAGTTCATAAAGGTAAGCACAACGAAGAATTGAGAGTATTGTTTAGTTCCATTCTGTGGAATATGCCAGTTCTTCTGATGCAGCCATTGTTGTCATCACATTCACAATATAGCTTCACAGACAGACCAAAAGCTAACGTTCTTCAAGGAAATTATAAGCACACTTATTGTGCAACACAATTAAATGGTCATTTCTTAGAAACCCCGAAATAGGTTCTCATTGGGATGTAGAAGTTTGAAATTCGGCTAAAAAGTGCCGAAAACCCTCCTCTGCAATAGAGCAAAAGCTTGGCGGCCTGAAAAGTCATCCTCGGGTTCGGCGACGCTTAAAAAGCACGGCGTCGACACACACGTAGGAAAGGCCAGAGCTGCGAAGCGCTTGTGAGTTGTAAGGTGGGTTTCACTACAGTTTTACCCAAAGCCACTGTGGGCGTGTTACTCGATGGGAAGGTTGCCCACATTTAACACCTCTGCGATGGAGGTCAGAACCGCGAGGCCCAGCGTTGAGATTAAGCGATTTTCTTTTTGATAGCCGAGGAAATATTTCAGACACACCACTGCTCGGCATCGACACAAAGGGCCTCAGTAGTGGCATAAAGGGGGTCAATGATACTAGCCATTACCTTGGCTCCTCGTTTCCTACACATTTCGCACTCGAAAACGACAGTCTGCATTGTGTTGAGCAGCAGAACGAGGTTCTCCACAATCTTTCACACTGCTGGAATCTCCCGGATGAATCTAAGTCATTGTAGGGCTAAAACCACACCGAACTCGTTCGCACCCCTTTGGAGGGAAGTATGACTGCAGATTTTCCTCTAGTATACAGGGTGCAACCACTAGGGACCCTTCAAAACCATACGACGAAGTTTTAACGCGACTAGAAGCAGCAAGGGTTGTTTATGGTTTTTCACCCGTCTTGTTTCGCAGTGTCCTGTGGCACTAGGACAGAGAAGTGCTACATTGAGACAGAAAACAGAAAAGAAGACTCCGCGCGGCCTCCCCAGTTCAGCAATACCCAAGCACATCTTTATTAAGCACTTTAAAAATGACCTTGTACAGAGACAGCCGGTATAGGAGGCCTCCATTTCGACACCCTTTTTTAGATGTGTCCAAACAGTTGCCTGTCACACCAGCACCTAGGAATCGATGACTGGCTGTCTCTGTGCAGGAACTTGTTTAGAGCGCTCAACACAGGTGCGCGGATGCCTCTGAGGACGTAGCCCAACTGAGGACTCTTAGAGGAACTCTTTGCCGTCTTATTGACGGATTGATCATGTCACGACGGGGTGCGAGACAGTTACACTGAAAAGTCGTCAAGAACCTCTGCTGCCAGGGATCACGTTCAGAGGTCGTCGAATGCTTTTGAACGGGTCCTAGTGGTTCCACCCTGTATACCAGAGCAAAAATTTGTGGCCGCGCTACATTCCCAAGGTATGCGCACGGTTGGGTTTGAGGCCCACGATGTCCTTAAAGAAAGGCTGAAGCGTTTGGGGGTTTGCCAGCAGTGTCGTAAGTTGTCTAGAACGTCGTCCTGTTTCTCATGGGACTGCGAACTGTCGTTTTCGAAATGTGTGCGAATCAACGCCCCAAGGAAAGGGGTGACTTCAATGACCCCCTTTACGCCACACCTGAGACCTTCAGTGTTCATACTTAGCGGCGATGTGTCTGAATTATTAAGCATTTCCGGAAACATGTCCACATAACATCTTTTCTTTATTTGTGTGTGAGGAATGTTTCCTGAAAGTTTGGCCGTACCTTTTTGTAACATCCTGTATAACACGGATGATCAATTAACTGTAATGCAATACAACTAATGTGTCAGTTAGAAATTGTAGATGTTTCGCTTTCGAAAATCTGCTACTGTGAAACTGTGTTTCCGATTCATTGTGTTTTAGCTTTTCTAAACGTCAGTGCAGATATACGTTTTCTGTATTTCGGTACAATAGCGAAAGGTTTGAGGTTCACAAAGACTCACTGAAAAGATATTATGCAGGCACGAAAAAAAGATAATCAAAGCTAACTTCAACGATGACTATCCCAGCAAAAAAAAAAGCTTCAGAACAATAAATTCAACTGCATGTTTCCGAGTCCCACAATCCTAGAAGGTCAGAAGAACTGTTACAAATGGCTGGCTACTACTGGTCTTAGATTTTACTTGGTTGTTACTTCGGATGAATTTTTTATTTGCGAGAAACAACTTGACAACTTGGCTTTTGCTTGCTGTATTTTCCGGTTAAAATACTCGTATATTGGTGTGTTTTGGCTCCATTGTGCTTCGACGCAGCAAGGACAGATTAAAATCTATCTTACTTTTTGTACTTTGTTTCAGTTGTGAATAAGTCACAGTATTCATTAAGTCACTGTGGTATACTTCAGTCCCCGTGAACTATTAACAAGAGTACTTCATCTCTGTAGGTGAATTAAAGCCAGTATAACGTACTGTAGAAGTTACACCATCCATCATCTGTAACAGAAGCCAAAGCAGCTGGCCACAAGATGATTATAAATGAATTCATCTTAGAACGTGTAGCTCCCTGGCATACATACAAATGGTGCTTTAAGGGAAATGAGATTTAATTTTGAACTTCGAAGACCCCCCATAATTTACACGCACACGAGTTGCTAAACTAGTCTTCTTCAACAGTCTTTAAATACTGTTGTCAAACAATCATATCTGAAGAAGCAAGTTGGAAATTTTTAGTTGCATTTAATAGTATTGTATTTTGACCGCAACCATTTTGTTTAAACAGTACATCGTGACACGTTCATCATTATGAATTTATTTATTTGTTGATATCTGCTCCAGCTTCGGTTTACGTTTCTGCACACTTATTGTATAGAAAGCGTCATTACCGATGTTTTGTGTGAAACCATGCTCAATACTTTCTCAAAGTGGAGTAATAACATAAATAAAATATGGTATAGTGACGGAACCGATCGAATTTAATATGCGCTAGAAAGCTTAAGTTTTGGTACATGCTGGCAAGACTAACCTATGAATTTCTTCATTTTTTTTCAAATCACTGATAGACTAGATGGACGGTGAACATGAAGGGCACGTGTTAGTCTTTGTTGTCCGTTGCACTCGGGAGAGGATGTGAGAAAGCAGAACAAATATTTGACTTTCTTAGATTCTGAGCATATTAACTTCATGATGCTGACGGGTGGTTAAAGTAGGTGTAGAATCATTGTCTTCTGAAAGCATTCAGTCGGTCGCTGATTTACAGACCCCGGTCGCACTTGATTTATCTTTCGCATCAATAATCTGTTTTTAAAGACTTTACCGGCTTAAAAACCAATTGAACTCAATAAACAGTTATTCTCAAGAGTATAAAGTAAGCTGTTTGAATTGAAATTTGCACTACGAACACCAGAATAGTCACAAGTCGCAATCTTTGGCTAACGTAAAGGTATGGCTGATAATTCTTCTGAGGTTGAAATTTTAGAAGAAAAATTTCACCACAAACGTAAATAATGGTACCACAAAACATAATTTAACCATCAGAATATTACACTAGTTGTACTGAGAACACCCATCAGCAGTGAGCACAATCGCGTTTTGAACAAATTCTTACTTCATGTGGCAGCCAGATCAACATTAAAAATTATTGTCAACCAAAATGATCAGAAACGATACCTTTCGTATTGCAACGCTCATTCAATTTCCAGCCGCATTTCGTTACGTGCAACTACTCGTCCGATCGGTTTTCAGGTTCTTCACACAGTATACAAAATCTCTCTTTGTGCACCTGAAGCAATTTAGTATAGAAAGATACTACTTCTTACTTTTCCTTTAGGAGTGGTCGGTTTCCTGACCGATTAAAGTACTCGGTAGTGAAGCCACTTTATAAAAAAGGAGACATTGATAATGTTGACAATTTTAGACCTATTTCTATGCCATCGGTGTTTGCTAAAGTTATCGAGAAGGTTGTATATACAAGGTTACTGGAGCATTTAAATTCACATAATTTGCTGTCAAATGTTCAGTTTGGTTTTAGTAATGGCTTAACAACTGAAAATGCTATATTCTCTTTTCTCTGTGAGGTTTTGGACGGATTAAATAAAAGGTTGCGAACGCTAGGTGTTTTCTTTGATTTAACGAAGGCTTTTGACTGTGTTGACCACAAAATATTACTGCAGAAGTTGGACCATTATGGACTAAGAGGAGTAGCTTAAAATTAATTCGCCTCTTACTTTAAGAACAGAAAGCAGAGGGTAATTCTCCGCAATATTGAGAGTGGTAGTGATGTTCAGTCCCAATGGGGCACTGTTACGTGGGGCGTTCCCCAAGGGTCGGTGCTGGGGCCACTGCTGTTTCTTATTTATATAAATGATATGCCTTCTAGTAATACAGGTGATTCAAAAATATTTCTGTTTGCTGATGACACCAGCTTGATAGTGAAGGATCTTGTGTGTAATATTGAAACAGTAACAAATAATGTAGTTCATGAAATAAGTTCGTGGCTTGTGGAAAATAATTTGATGCTAAATCACAGTAAGACTCAGTTTTTACAGTTTCTAACTCACAATTCAACAAGAACCGATGTTTTGATCAGGCAGAATAGGCATATTATAAGCGAGACGGAACAATTCAAGTTCCTAGGCGTTCGGATAGATAGTAAGCTGTTGTGGAAAGCCCATGTCCAGGATCTTGTTCAGAAGTTAAATGCTGCTTTATTTATCATTAGAACAGTATCTGAAATAAGTGACACTTCAACACGAAAAGTAGTCTACTTCGCATATTTTCATACGCTTATGTCGTATGGTATTATTTTTTGGGGTAATTCTTCTGATTCAAAAAGGGTATTTTTGGCTCAAAAACGGGCTGTTCGAGCTATATGTGGTGTAAGTTCGAGAACCTCTTGTCGACCCCTATTCAAAAATCTGGGAATTCTGACATTGCCCTCACTGTATGTATTTTCTTTAATGTCGTTTGTTGTTAGCAATATTAGCCTATTCCCAAGAGTTAGCAGCTTTCACTCAGTTAATACTAGGCAGAAATCAAATCTGCATGTAGAATGCACTTCCTTGACTCTTGTGCAGAAAGGAGTGCAGTATTCTGCTGCATCCATTTTCAATAAGCTACCACAAGAACTCAAAAATCTTAGCAGTAGCCCAAACTCTTTAAACTGAAGAGTTTCCTCATGGCTCGCTCCTTCTATTCTGTCGAGGAGCTCCTGGAAGAGCTAAAAAATTAAGCAAATTCCAGTGTTACATTGTTGATTTTCTTCATTTAAACTTACGACTTGTCACCTGAATATGTTTTTTTATATTTCATTTTATCTGTTTCTAATATCGTGTTATAATTTCATGTATTGACTCGTTCCATGACCATGGAGACTTCTCCTTAATTTGGTCCCACGGAACAATAAATAAATAAATAAAAAATAAATACTATAAAGAATAACATAGATCGGCAGAATCAAGTAAATGTATTGTACATGTTTTTCATGCCGTGCCAGAAATGGCTACCGCTGAATAAATAGGAACAAAAAATGTCATAGTATTGAAGGTGAGTCTAACGGCACATGTGCAAACGTTAGTTAATGCAGAGTATTCCAATTTCGCTCAGATTGTTAACACACTTTGGAGGTGATTATGACTAGAGCACAACAAGTAAAAGAATGAGTCTGCAATCCAATGTACATTAAAGTCTCGCATGGGGGCACCAAACCTGTCAGTTGCTTCAAGAACAATTACAGTACTTGATAGTAAGAAACCATAACCTGAGACACGAGGATTATTACACAGTGCCTGCAAACACTGAGTCTCTAACAGCGTTGAAGTAGACAATTTTACACATCTCATTCGTTCACAACATAACATAGAGTTGAATTAAATAAATAGATGCAGACACATGACTGCCTTCAGACTAGATGGGAAGTTAACTCCCCGAAGGGTTCAGACAGACCGGTTGTTAAATATTCAGAATCAAATACATCGAGAATAGAACAAGTTGTTCTAATTTTACTTACAAGGTGAAACCGACCTCCACAGACAAAATATCGTATACTATTCGGGAATATGTTCTGAGGATTTTGCTATAAGGGACTCGTGGTCTCAGATACCTCATTACAGATTAATAAAATGACTGTGATTCATTCGACTTTCCATCATTAGAGCTATCCGTTACTGCTGTGTACCACTGTTGAAGTATAACTATCACTGTCTGAAAAACAAACCCGAGATATAACTGAGAAGTACAGAGTAAAGGGCTCATTACTGTTGTCAACAACTAGTACCGTGATAGAGTGGAACAAGTCTGCTTTCAAACAAGGCACACACCGTCAGTTTTACACTCTTGTGCTGGTATTTTCAGTACAATGCAAACACAAAGATAAATAGGGGTAAGAAATCTTACAAAATCCATCTACTCTGTAATTGGAGACCACGTATCCCCTATACCAAAATGCTCAGAAAGTATCTCTGAACAACCTCCGAAAATTTTGTCGGTGGGTTTCGGCTATATTCTGTAGAGTGAAATACACAGAATGCCAAAAAATGCAGAATGAATTACCTAGACATATGTACAATATAGAACGTGTGATACTATAAATAATGAAACTGCTTTTTGTCACTTTCATTTGTCAGAATTTGTGAAAAACAGTGATTGCTTACATCAGATATTCAGTAAAACTACATAAAGTGAAGTAAAGCTGCCATCAACGCTCAGATTAGCTTGAAAAACAGTGTTTTGCTACGTAAGATAAGCCACTGCAAACGTGAACTGTTGGTGCAGTAATAACCGGTGTAGCTATAAGAATGTTGAATGCAAGCAAGCAAATGTGCATACATTGTGTTATTCAGATGCCGGATGTCAGTTTTTGAGATAGCGTACCATGCCTGTTGTACTTTGTCGGTCAATACAGGGACGGTAAATGCTATTTGTTGTCCGATGACTGGAGATAGATCTAGTGATTGAGAAGGCCAAGGCAACATGTCGTCACTCTGTACAGTTTGTTTACTTATAGTAGCGATGTGTGGGCGAGCGTTATCCTGTTGGGAAACACCCTCTGCGATGCTATTCATGAACGGCAGCACAACAGGTCGGATCACCAGACTGACATACAAATTTGCAGTCAGGGTGCATGGGATAACCACAAGAGTGCTCCTGCCGCCCTATAAAATCGCACCCTAGACCATAACTGCAAGTATAGGTCCAGAATATTTAGCATGCAAACTGTTTGGTTGCAGGCTCACACTTTGTCTCCTTCTAACCAACAAATGGTCATCTCTGGCTCTGAGGCAAGACCAGCTCTCGTCAGAAAATAGCAGACCTCCACCCTGCCCTACAATGAGCTCGCGCTAGATACCACTGAAGTCGTAAATGGCGATGGTTTGGAGTCGGTGGAGTGCACGCTACAGGGCGTCTGTCGAGGAGCTGCCCTTGAAGTAACCAATTTGTAACAGTTCGTTTTGTCACTGTGGTGACAACTGCTGTTCAAATTTCCGCTGCAGATGCAGCACGATGCATCAGAGCCATACGCTGAACAAGATGGTCTTCCCTTTCAGTGGCGCCACGCCGCCTTCAAGAGCTCGGTCTTTTTGAGACCGTACATTCTTGTGACCACCGCTGTCAGCAGTCATGTACAGTGTCTACATGTCTTTCTACAAAACCGGAGAATGAAAGTCCAGATTCTCGTAACCCTGTTACACGACCTCGTTTAAACTCAGTAAAATGTTGATAATGGCATGAGACCAAGTAGACTTTCCTGGCGTATCAGTATATCAAATTCTTGTCGGATTTCCAGCCGGATCAAACTGTCATCTGAGCACAATATTCCAGAGGTCCACCTGGCCGCCATCATCAGCTGAGAAAAGCTACGCTGCTGTCGCCGATAACTGATTCCATTCTCAAGTGAGTGCACCTTTATACGCATCAGATGTACAACAGCGCAAGCGCTAGATGCAGTGCGCACGCGCTCAATCATTCATGCTGCCCCCTGGCGAAAAAAGAGTTGCAGCGCCTCCGGTGGTGAATGCTATTTAAAACGATATATTGTTACAAATGATAATTCATAGTCGGTCGATTCAGATGCCGTTGTTTCTTCATGTCTAACAAAACAGGATTCCACGTTTTACTTAGCGGATATCCATTGCACGATTTATGATATTATCCGCTAGTCTGATTTCAACAGATTCTTTTAAAACGCAATCCCAATACCGAAAAGCATTTAGCCGGCCGGTGTGGCCGTGCGGTTAAAGGCGCTTCAGTCTGGAACCGCGTGACCGCTACGGTCGCAGGTTCGAATCCTGCCTCGGGCATGGATGTGTGTGATGTCCTTAGGTTAGTTAGGTTTAATTAGTTCTAAGTTCTAGGCGACTGATGACCTCAGCAGTTAAGTCGCATAGTGCTCAGAGCCATTTGAACCATTTTTTGTACGCAACTGAGTTGTAACGACCAGTGACTATAGTGAGCATTATTACAAAGGCGAAAAGTTTATATGAAGATTTCCGCGCAATGTCAGTCGAGAGCAGTAGGCAGGTGAAATTCTTGAAATGGTCAAGGAGAGATATGAAGGTTCCGATAAGACAAGATACACCAATATTATTTAAAGCATACTCAACGTTATACAGAAGAACTAACATGAATTCAGATAAATGGAGGACATGTCTACTTAAACGCATTGTACACAAACTTATAAAACAAGTGCACATTAGTTAGACTGGCTTCAGACCATGCAAATGCACGCTGAAGTTGCAAGAAACTATAATTTTTGTAACGTGATCCGGAAAAGAACACTATTAAAGTTTTGTGATCTGTGTCAAAATTCTAAACATCCTACTACTTAACATAAAGATTTCATGCGCAGCATCGAACCACGGTAGCCTTCAGAAATTTCAGCAATTGATCTTTATGAACCATTGCTGTGAGCTAAGGAAAACGTCATTCAAATTGCGGCCATTTTGGACGTCTTTTCAAAGTCTGTAATAGCAAAATCATGATTTAAGAATTGCAAGATGAATACTTGATAAATATCATCAAACCCGAGTGCAATTTTCCAGACATCGTACACAGCTTCCTTCAAGTCTTTGCAAAGAAAGCGTGGAGGAACAGAGGATTGATCAAATTTTTTCATCCTCTTATAGACCTTAATTAAATCCATCAGAGCAATCAATAATGCAAGAGTTAGGACATCTCTTTCATGCTCACATTGGAAAAAATCACAAGAACTGAACTGAAAAGTTAATCAAATCTGAAATAATTATCAATAGTTTGTTCCATGACTCAACCAGAGTATCACTATACGCCGTTCTCTTTGCTACAAATGGATAGTAGTTTTGACGAATATATGAATTTTCCACAGAGGGATGAGCTAATGCAGGAATAACTATTTAAAATAGCGTTCTTCTCGAGTGCGGTTCTGCTGAGGCTGCTGGCGGCCACAAAGCAGTTAAGTGACTATAGCAGTTAGGTGCAGTAAGGTTTCTGTCTATTAGAATGCTGTTCCATTGTTTTAGACATTGTCTCAGACCTTACAGCAGAAGATGGTGGCAGTGCTTGTGGAGAGTGTTTTTTAGTCAGTTTCCAGTCAGGCAGATATAAACATAATATGATGCGTTCGCAGCAGGACTGTATATTGTTCAGAATGATGCCATGAATTTTTGGGTTTGGATGTTTGCGAGTCATTGAACAGGATGCGAAAATGCATTGCGTGGACCCATGGGAAGTGGACGTCATCGGCTGACTGACTCGCTACCAGTGTCAGCGAATCAGTGGTGTGCACAGATCAGCTGTTACTACGCTACAATGGTACCAGATCTCTCAATCTACCACGCCCACCGTAGTGCATTCTTTACTGTGCAATTCAATAGATGCCGCAGCCCATTGCTACAAGAAATGGTGTAATTGCGTGCGTGTTACGAAGCAACGTATAGGCAGCGTGTCCAAAGCACAACGTCTAGTGATGTGTTTATGAAGCTTTTACGTTTTTCTTAGTCCCTAGGAATATCGATGTCACAGCCTAGTGCTTCAAGAAATTGTGTGATTCAGTGTGGAGTATGGTTCAACATGTAGCCAGGGAATTAAAAGAACAGTAAGTAGTGATGTGTGTATAACTGTAGACCAGGGGTCTCGAAGTTAATACACATGAGGGCCACCACATATCAAGTTTTGAATCTCATTGGGGGTCAGATAACAAATTTTCTCAGAACTTAAACAATAAAGCAGTAACAAAATGTATTATAGTTTAACACAAACACAGTATTCAGTGAAAAGCTCAGGTACACATAATTACTCTTTAATATACTTAGTGAGAGGTATGAAATTTCTCTTTTTAGTTCAAAATTTTCTCAGACTGTGTCTCTAACGTCGCCCGTTGTTTGAGTAAAATATCTCTTGGATGTTCGTCACTCAAAGTACTTCTGTATTTAGATTTTGTAAGTTTCAGAAACGAAATTTTTGTTCACACTTGTAGGCACTACCAAAGCCGACAGCAAACCTGGTGCAATGTCTCCGTTTTTGGACTCGTTTTATTCTGGGAGAAAACTGAACTTGTCTTTCATGGTGTCATCAGCTTGTAGATTAAAGAGACCCATTTGCAGTGCTGCCTGAACATCTAATACTTCACGAGAAAATGGTTTCTGGAGGATACTGATCTCCTTGAAGTGAACATCTAAACTGAGAACCTGGAAGAGAACGGTTTCTTTGGATCGCCAAGAAAGTACATGGAAAACAAGAGCATAAAACTTTCACCATGTTCACCTTTCAACAAATAAGAATTGGCGAAATGTGAGACAATTTTCTGTCTGACGTTGTGTTCAAAACTACCAACTTCTGTCTGAAAACTTTAGAATGTTTGTAAAAGTGAGAAACAGTATTATGCTCCACGTAGGTGTTTTATTCATTTCATTCAAATATATAGCAACATCAGCCGAGGAAGGTAGTTTCCACCGCCATTTTTTGTCCGTCAGGACTTACAAAGGATTTTTTTTCTCATTCACATATAGTTCAATCTCTGTTCTCAAATAAAACAAAATTTTTATCACATGTTAACTATTTCACTGCCGTGTGGTGTGGGAGAACATTTGACAAAGATTCTAGCTGTTCTAGGAAAGAATGAAACTGGCGCTGTGTCAGTCCATGATATAGAATGAGATATACAACAGAAATTATACACTTCGTCACCTATCACGTGTCCACTGACTTTGCACAAAGTGCTTCTTGATGAATAACGAAATGTATTGTTAACTCTTTGATAACACCAATGGATTCACATCCTGAGTTTAGTCTTCCAATGAAATCTGTATATCTGTCGCATATATTTCTCTCTTTAAGAGACATTTTCATTCGTTGTTGTACCACGCAAGGAAATCAGATCAGCTAATTCATCAGTTACTTATTGTTAGAGTTAAACGAGCAGGAAGTACCGTGCGCTATTTTAAAAGCTTTCAGTCAATCGAGGGCCGGATTGAATCTCTTCGCAGGTCGGATGTGGTCCTCAGGCCGTATTTTGGAGACCCCTGCTGCAGACTATAGTTCACTGATCACGAGTGTTTCATGATGTATTTCAAAAAATAAATTGTTTCCACCTCTATGTGAATATGAATATTCTTGTACAAGTAGAATGTGAGCTGTGTGCCAAGTAAGTTTAACTTTTTTTAAATTATTGTTCTTAATCAGTCATTAAACTGTATGTAATACTATGATACTTTTGTGGGATATATATAATCAGAGAAATATTTATAATTGTCATACAACGCAACATTAACACACAATACATTACATACAGTACTGGCCATTAAAATTGCTACACCAAGAAGAAATGCAGATGATAAACGGGAATTCATTGGGCAAATATATTATACTAGAACTGACATGGGATTACATTTTCACGCAAGTTGGGTGCATAGGTCCTGAGAAATCAGTACCCAGAACAACCACCTCTGGCCGTAATAACGGTCTTGATACGCCTGCGCATTGAGTCAAACAGAGCTTGGATGGCGTGTACAGGTACAGCTGCCCATGCAGCTTCAACACGATACCACATTTCATCAAGAGTAGTGACTGGCGTATTGTGACGAGCCAGTTGCTCGGTCACCATTAACCAGAAGTTTTCAATTGGTGAGAGATCTGAAGAATGTGCTGGCCAGGGCAGCAGTCGATCATTTTCTGTATCCAGAAAGGCCCGTAGAAGACCTGCAACATGCGGTCGTGAATTATCCTGCTGAAATGTAGGGTTTCGCAGGGATCGAATGAAGGGTAGAGCCAAAGGTCGCAACACATCTGAAATATAACGTCCACTGTTCAGTGTGCCGTCAATGCGAACAAGAGGTGACCGAGACGTGTACCCAATGGCACCCCATACCATCCCGCCGGGTGATACGCCAATATGGCGATGGCGAATTCACGCTTCCAATGTGTGTCCATCGCGGTGTCGCCAAACACGGATGCGACCATCATGATGCTGTAAACAGAACCTGGATTCATCCGAAAAAATGACGTTTTACCATTCGTGCACCCAGGCTCGTCGTCGAGTACACCATCGCAGACGCTCCTGTCTGTGACGCAGCGTCAAGGGTAACCGCAGCCATGGCCTCCGAGCTGATAGTCCATGCTGCTGCAAACGTCGTCGAACTGTTCGTGCAGATGGTTATTGTCTTGCAAACGTCCCCATCTGGTGACTCAGGGATCGAGACGTGACTGCACGATGCGTTACAGCCATGCAGATAAGATGCCTGTCATCTCGACTGCTAGTGATACGAGGCCGTTAGGATCCAGCACGGCGTTCCGTATTACCGCCCAGAACCCACCGATTCCATATTCTGCTAACAGTCATTGGATCTCAACCAACGCGAGCAGCAATGTCGCGATATGATAAACCGCAATCGCGATAGGCTACAATCCTACCTTTATCAAAGTCGGAAACGTGATGGTACGCATTTCGCCTCCTTACACGAGGCATCAAAACAACGTTTCACCAGGCAACGCCGGTCAACTGCGGTTTGTGTATGAGAAATCGGTTGGAAACTTTCCTCATGTCAGCACGTTGTAGGTATCGCCACCGGCGCCAGCCTTGTGTGAATGCTCTGAAAAGCTAATCATTTGCATACCACAGCATCTTCTTCCTGTCGGTTAAATTTCGCGTCTGTAGCACGTCATCTTCGTGGTGCAGCAATTTTAATGGCCAGTAGTACTACAACATGACATTAACATACAGTAAATGATTAGTCGTTCCTGCTTGACTTCGCTGGATTTCCCACAAATCCAGCGTATCCATTGCGATTACCTATGTAATTACAAAACACCTTATCTACTTACTATGCAGTATGAGGTATTTGTTGCTTTATGCACACTTGTTCAGTATACACACGAAAGTGTTAAGGTGTCTAAACATATACTATTTTCAGTCGTCTATTTGTACATCTACATACATAATCAGCAAGCAATCATATGGTTCGTGGTGGAAGGTAGTCTGCACCACTGCTAACCATTTCTCTTCCCATTCCAGTCGCAAACAGATCGAGGAAAAACAGACTGTCTGTGTGCCTCCGTATGAGCCATAATCTCTCGTGTCTTATTTTCATGGTCCTCATGCGAAATGTACATTTCCGGCAGTAGAATTACTCTGCAGTTAGCTACAAATTCCGGTTCTCTAAGTTTTCTTAATAGTGTTCCTCGAAAAGAACGGCGCCTTCCTTCCAGAGATTCCCATTTCAGTTTCCGAACCAGCTCCGCTTTACTTGTGTGTTGTTCCAGCTTACCGGTAACAAACGTAGCAGCCCGCCTCTGAATTGGTTCGATGTCTTCCTTTAATCCGACATTATGCAGATCCCAAACACTCTAGCCGTACCTTGGAATACGTCGCACCAGCGTCTTATATGCGGTTTCCTTTACGGATGAACCAAACTTTCCTGAAATTCTTCCAATAAACCAAAATCGACCATTCTTCTTCCCTGCCATGTTCGTTCCATTTCATATCACTTAGCAACTTTAAGCCCACACATCTGAACGATGTGACTCTGTCAGGCAGGGCACTACTAATGCTGTATCCGAACATTACCGGCCTGTTTTGCCTATTTATCCGCATTAACTTAAATTTTTCGACATTTGGAGCCAGATGCTATTCACGGCACCCGATATAAATTTTGTCTAAATAATCTTGTATTCTCCTACAGTCACCCACTTTCGTCATCTTCTAGCATACCACAGCCTCATCAGCAAACAATCTTGTCCATCAGATCATTTAAGTATCTAGAAAACAACAGCCATCCTATCACAATTCCTCGGTGCAGCTCTGACATTATCCTTATCTCTTATGAACACTCGCCGTCGAGGACTACATAATAGGTTTTATTGCGGAAGAGTTCTTCGAGCTATTCACATATCTGGGAAACTGTGCTCGGACCTTCGTTAACATTCTGCAGTGGGACACGGTGTTAAATGCTTTTCGGAAATCTAGAAGTATGGAACATGCCTGTTGCCCTTCACCCATAGTTTGCAATATATAATGCGAGAAAAGGGCGACCTGAGTTTCGCTTGAGCGATGCTTTCCGAAGCAGTGCTGGTTCGTGGACGTCGTGTATTCATGAACATACCTAAGCTGGTTGGCACGTACCTAGTATCATTTGTGTAAATATAGTACTTCTTGTTTCACATTCATTTTCTTGGTTATATGTTTTGACAGTTTTGCACTATTAATGAGGTAGCAACATAGAGGCAGTAATTCACTATTTACATGACAGTACGCTGGAGTAGATCACACATGTAAAGTTTGTCTGCTGTCTTTCGCTATTTTTGTTCAAAACAAATGCTTCACTAGCGATAATATAGGTTTTAAAGTTTGTCTGCTGTCTTTCGCTATTTTTGTTCAAAACAAATGCTTCACTAGCGATAAAATAGGTTTTAAAGTTTGTCTGCTGTCTTTCGCTATTTTTGTTCAAAACAAATGCTTCAATAGCGATAATATAGGTTTTACACATACTTTTTAGTTTCGATGTGCTTCTTGCCTCATGTTACAGACAGTCTTCTGTTAATTTTTGTTCTCTTAATGAAGCAATGATTAAACATGCTCAGTAACTGTATGTCATGCATTCGCCTTTTTTGAATATGAAATTGATGGTTACATTAACGGAATTTGTACAGTATTTAATACTACTTCTATCAAATGATTTAGTATTCTGTCTCACTAAGAGCTTTATTGTACATGTTGTAATGGTATCTACACCAATGGTTTATGTTCTCACATTGTAATTTTGTGCAGTTAGTCAGTCACACACACAGTTGTGACATTTGACTCATGACATGTGACTAGCTATCAGTTTGTCACTCACTGATGGTTGTTGCTTGTTGATTGCTAGAATAATTAATAATCAGTTAAATGTGATTAATTAATAGTCAATAATTAACATAATTCCACTGCTTCATTGTTTATGTTACTTTTTTAAACTTAACGCCAAATTTCATTTCACAGTTAAACTGTTATGAAAATTTTTAATTCTGTATGGGATATGTAATGGTATAGCACTCTTGCATGCAAAAACTGTAATCGCTGAGACCAACAATGCTGTGCAGCAAACAAAATGCAATACGCAAGAGACTTCCGTTGGTTACGGATGAGTTAGGATGCTAGATTGTTTTGTGTTTTTACAGAGTCAATTTGCGGCACACGGTATTAGAAACAAATGTCTATTTTGAAGTCTTTGTATGAGGGAGAGTTGACACATATGAATAAATAGTGTTCGATTTTCATCCTAACTGGTACTTCGCATTTTATCAACAGAAATCCTAGCAGCATACATGAATGTTTTTTGACCAGTGCAGGTCACGATACAGGAAAAGGAGTAAAATAGCTACAGTTATCGGCAGAAGGTAGGCAGGAGGATAAATGTGAGACATAGTGAGAAATGGTCACCACTAAGATTATAAATCATAGATATGATTTAAAAGATTCGTATGAAAAGTATCAGAAATTTAACAGTCAGGCAGATTGAGATATACAGATATAGAAAGAAAGATTATAGTAAAATGATAAGGCAAGAAAAATCTAGATAATATAGGAACATCATTAGATGTTTCTAAGAACGCCTTGTCACACATAAATACACACAGGAATGAATGAAATAAGACAGAAAGACACAGGAAAGAACTTATTGGCTCATGTGAAGTGTCTGCCAATTTAATTCTGTGTAACGAAAACACATTTCAGAAACAGAAAAAATGAACCACTGGTTCGAAAGAGTACAGTTTCACTAGACAAAAAAAAATGCGTATTCCTTTTTGCAACAGATAAAACAGATGTCTCTAATAGAATCAGGACACTGAAAAACAACATTACAAAGGGAATAACAGAATATCTGTAAATGTAATCAAACACTGCTTACAATATTTAGTAAAGCGTTTGACATTCCTAGTAAACTTGGTAATGGAGATGCATGTGCACCCATCACGTCTTAAAAATGGTAAAGCAGTCCCAGTTTAGAAAGAGGATGATAAGGGGGATTCTGAAAACTGTAGACATGATACAATTACTCCCACTTCATCAAAAATTGTAGAAACAGCTACAAAAAAGATTTTATAAAATTCATGGAAAAATGAAGTATACTGGAGAAATTTGTGACATCCTTCTGGAAATAAAAAATCCTTTGACTGTGTATGCCACACTACATTCTTAAATAAAATACATAGATATGGCACCACGGGCAATGCAGACAGTCTTAAAAATCATTTGTAGAAAACAGAGAACGAGGTGTAGAATTAAGATACAAGAGAACGATGTGGTGAAAGTTTTTTTACTCTTTCAATTGGTAAAGTAAGTGGTAACACAAGGCTCGATACGCTCACCACTGCTGTTTATACAGTATGTGAATAATATGTCAGCACCAGTAAAATACAATGTATTTCTGTATTTAGATGAAGCATAACTCATTGGAACTGCTAGCTTAATAAATGATTTAGGAATAAAAACTGCCAAGGACATAGAAAGGACAAATGAACAAATGAATATTTAAATTAGAGCAAATATTTATAATTGAAAAAAAACTATTGAGAATATTTGCAAACAGAACTGCGAATGTCGAGAAATGACATGTGAGACTTATGGGCTTGCTGATAACATTAATTGAGAGTATTGCGTTCTGGGTTTAAAAGTATGCAGATTTATGATTTGTGAAAATCGTATAAAAGAGATCTGTTAGAAGATAAGCTACAGTGTAGTTTTACTGAAAAAAAATGTCCCATCTAGCTGATGTAGATACACTGTTAAAGATTTACTACAGACTAACTCATCTACATTTATCAGCAGCAAATGGACACATAAACAAATTGCTGCAGCTGAGAGAAAAGCAATAAGAGTGTAAGCAAGGTATCAGCAAGACAGTTTTAAAAAACCAAAATCAAAAAATTAAAAATTTTTACATTTCCTTCCATGTATGACTGTGAAATAGCTGTGTGTTCAGAGTAAAGTGTGCATCGATGCTAAACAGAGAACTGCGGATTTAGAACACAAGAATCAGAAATATTTATCACATCAAACCGGCCAATAAAGATACTGCAAAAGTTGTGTGTCCGAAAGAGTACAAGGAACTTTTAAAAAAAAATTCATATCTCATCGAAGAGAGAACGTGAAAACAACGTGTTTGCACGGTATTAGAATATGTTGAGATTAGTCCAAAAACCTCGAACAGAATTACGGCAGTGATGCAGTTTCCTGAGAAATTAGCTACTATACAGTTTCAGTGAGTATTACTACTACTACTACGACGTGATCAGGCCCAGTGGACCGCACGCATCTAAAAGTTTCCTCCTCCACTGGATTCTGTCCAACGCTTCTTGGGTCTCCCTGGCGGTCTCTTTCCTGTAGGTGTGAAATGCAGGAGCTTCCGAGGCCATCTGTGATCCTCCATGGCCGGCCCACTGCATTCGTTTGGCTTTGACAGTTCCTGCTATGTTGGGCTGCTGGTATAGTTCCTCAAGCTCTTGGTTGTATCTGATCCTCCATTTCCCTGTATCTGCATCCAGAACCGGACAGAAGATCTTCCGAAGCACTTTTCTCTCAAAAACAAGGAGCTTATGGAAGTCTGGATATTCTGTCTCACAGCCATATAGAACAACAGGCTGGATCAGGGTTTTGCACGGTCGAATCTTGAACTATCTGGAGAGATATCTGGACCGAAGCAGTTGTGCTAGGCTGTGGTAAGATCGGTTTCCTGCTTGTATTCTGGCATTGATCTCTGCTTCACATGACGAGTTCTCAGTGAAAAGTGCCCCGTAGGTATTTGAATGCATGCACTCTCTTGTAGGACTGGTCCCCAACCTTCAGTGATTGTAGATGACCAGCAGTCTGACGATGACCACGCGTCATAACGAGGTACTCTGTCTTGGCTTCGTTTATGTTTAGCCCAAATTTGCTGGCAGCCTCCTTTAGTGCTTTGGACATTTGCTCCAACTTCTCTTCCGACATAGAGAGTAAACAGATGTCGTCTGGATAGGCTAAGTATGCCAGTCTCTTTCCTTCGATTTCAATCCCTTCGTTCTCTTGGAAGGTCTCGCGTACGATCTTCTCGAGGGCAAAGTTGAACAGGATAGGGGACCACCCATCTTCTTGCCTGAGTCCTGTCACAATTTCAAATTCCTCAGTTACGCGATTTCCCATCTTCACATTTGCACGTGTTTCGTTCAGACAGATCTTTATCAGATTGACGAGTTTCTCTGCCATGCCAAACTCCCTTAAACAGTTGAGCACGCTCTTGCGATGTATACAATCATAGGCCTACAGTGACTATTGCACATACTATTAAAAAACTTACTTATATGCTTACTAAGACATAATTAATGTCTGTCAATTGTAAAATCTTATTAAAGCTCGAAGTGTAATTTAGACTGTACATATAAATTATGAATATACTTTGACGTATCCAGTATTGCTCTAATCAGCGATCAAAGGCTAAGTGAATGAATGAATCAATACATTTACAGAGAACAGCCATTCAGTAAAGTGGGTGGACGTACAGTCGTTCTGCATTTGCGTTTAATCTCTCAGGATTCTGCAGTTTTAGTAAAGAACGCACTGTATCACACAGCAGTGATGCATCACCGGTAACTACAGCTCTGTACGTATGTACTGGCAACGAGACGCTCCGACAGCAGGTGGGTTGCCCCGAAGAGTTCAGCCTGCGACTATTTGTGCTCGTGTGGGCGACCTTACAAGTCTTTGAGCGCCGTTCCTTCGTCAACACGGATCAGCAGCGCTGCCATATGGAGGTGATTTACAATTACGCCTTGTTCTGCGACGACGGTCGTACCTCTTTTACGATCGACTAATTGTTACGGCCCTGTCGCCGCGCCGCTCCCACGGTGCCCTTATGACGATAGTTGCTCGCCTGCTTTCCGACCCAGCTCTTAAGATGGGATTGTGGCACCGGACGTGGAAAATCGCCTCACCGGCCGTTTACTCTTTGTGGGCAGACGGTAGTTACAGGTCGCCACGCTCAGGCACGTTGTTATGGTGGCAGTGGTGGTTTGTGGCCCGCGCGACGCAAGTGCCCGCTTGCAATCGGGGGCACAGCCGGTATACAGCGCGGTTATTTGTAGCGGAGACCGTCACCGGTTAAAGTATACTATAGCAGAAGCAAAAACATAAATCCGAAAACGAGCCGTTTGTGAGATAGTTGCGGGTGTGTGGCTACGAATGATTAGGTGTCATTACTTTAATTAATATTTCTGACGCGAAAGTACAAATGGTTCAAATGGCTCTGAGCACTATGGGATTTAACTTCTGAGGTCATCAGTCCCCTAGAAGTTGTGTGTGTGTGTGTGTGTGGTGGTGGTGGGGGGGGGTCTTTAGAGACTGGTTTGATGCAGTTCTCCCTGCTACTCTATCCTGTGCAAGTTTCTTCATCTCCCAGTACCTACTGCAACGTACATCCTTCTGAATCTGTTTAGTGTATACATCTCTTCGTCTCCCTCTATGATTTTTACTCTCCAAGCTGCCCTCCAACACTAAATTGGTGATCCCTTGACCCTCTGAACATGTCCTACCAACCGATCCCTTCTTCTAATCAACTTGTGCCACAAGTTTTTCTTCTCTCCAGTTCTATTCAATACCTCATCATTAGTTATGTAATGTACCCATCTAATATTCAGCATTCTTCTGTAGCGCCACATTTCGAAAGCTTCTATTCTCTTCTTATCTAATCTATTTATCGTCCATGTTTCACTTCCACTCCATACAAATACTTTCAGAAACGACTTCCTGACAATTAAATCTATACTCGATGTTAACAAATTTCTCTTCTTCAAAAACGCTGTCCTTGCCATTGCTAGTCTACATTTTATATCCCCTCTACTTCCACCATCATCAGTTATTTTGCTCCCCAAATAGGAAAACTCATTTACTACTTTAAGGGTCTCATTTCTTAATCTAATTCCCACAGGATCATCCGATTTAATTCGACTACACCATAGAACTACTTAAACCTAAATAACCTAAGGACATCACACACACCCATGCCCGAGGCAGGATTCGAACCTGCGACCGTAGCGGTAGTGCGGTTCCAGACTGTAGCGCCTAGAACCGCTCGGCCACCCCGGCCGGCGCGAAAGTACAGACATCACATGCATAATTAATTAAAGTCATGACGGCCAATGATCCTTTCAGTGCATATGCACATTCAGCTGGAACTCTTGCGGGAAATGGCGAAATGCGCGACTAATGAGGTTACTGAGCAGAGGCACTACATCGGTATTATGTGGTATAAGTTGAGAATTTCGGTCTGACGGGACGTATGCTAGGGTAGTCCGTACGGTTTGGGGTGACCACCGTGTCTGGATACTTGGATGCTGGTGCTGGCACGGTATCTCAGAGTGTTCGGTCAGAGGGATAGAAAGCCGAGTGAATGGGACTTCCGCCATGAACAAATGCAACGAAGAATAACGAACAAATTGAGATTTTTTTTTAAAAAAAGAAAAAAAATTTGGTCAGCGCTTCTGGCAACCAAGCACGAGAGCCGAGTTCGAATCGCCATCTGGCAAAAATTTTCAATTTGCCCCATTGTTATTAATCAATGTCCACTGGTAGCTAACGTCTTTAGTTCCTTCGTGTCTTGTTTAACCAGTCTAAAAACATATATTTTGTGTTGTAGGAAGGATCACGAGTGCCACACATTCTTAACTTATTGGCTTACTGCGATCAATGGCCACATAAAATTACTGACGATGTACGACAAAGTATTGCAGAAAGAGCCACTTTTCAAGTTACAGATGTTAATTTTCTTACTGATAAGGGGGGTAGATAATTTCCTCCAATAAACTACAAACGAAAATGATCTAAGGGTGAAGAAATCTGTACAGAGTGGCGTATTTATTCTTTTTCAACATATTCAATTTTTTTTTTTCATACAGACTTTTCAGTGCTGAATCTATCACTCTTACAAGTACGTCAGGGTTTTCAGAACAAAAAAACCGACAGTATAAAGGCATACCAATCTTGGCGACAATTACGTTTGCGTTGTCGCCTGTACAATATTTTCGATGAATAAAATCAGTACCGATACTGAATATTGGTATGGCATATTAAAACTGTTGCTTTCTCACGTCTAACGTGTTGAAAGCATTTGCTAACAGTACATTTTCGTGAATCCAATGTTTACTGTCTGTCTAACGCAACAGAAAACGAAGTCATTACTTTGTTATCAATACGTTTTCACGATTACATTTTAATGAACTTACAAAAGCAGCGTATTATTCAATTACTTTACACTGTAGCTTTGAAATGGGTCACACAGAACTAATGTCAATAGTCGTTTGTTTTGTTTGAGTCTGGTAACGAAATAACTATCAAGGAACACTTTCTCGGTTTTATTTCATATACAGATATTACTGGCGAACTTGTAACCAATGTTCGCTTAAAAAAGTTCATAAAGCTGCATATTTCTTTGAAAGTGGGAAGCCAAGGATATGATAACAATTTGAATATGAAAGGGAAAAATGTAGGATTTCAAAAAAGACTTAAGAACCTTAAGCCTCGAACATTTATTTTCCGTGTGGGGCTCATTCGTTATACGCTGTTACGAACGATGCATCATGTCCAACTGTTACAAACGTTTTCAGCACAGTTAAAGAAGTTTGTTTCTTTACTGTATCTGCCTATTGACGAGGTATTCTGAAGAATCATATATCTAATATGACTGCAATCTCTCTCAGATGTACCCATTGGGATAGCTGGATAGAGGCGTAAGATCCTCTTAGATACTGCATTGAAGAAGTGTATGATACCGCTTTTTAAGCTGGTCGAGATTCTAAAGCAGATAATATTGGGTGAAAGCCAGTGGTATTGAACGAAAGCTAGAGGAATTCAGATTTCTTTGTCTAACAGTGGTCTAGTATGAGAACAATTTTCAGGGTCAACGAGGTCAGCAAAATTCTCAAAGACATGCTGTAAACCGACAGAGTAGTGTTGGTTACTTGAACATGCTGGCCGTTTTTTGAAGAATATGAGAATCGAAGATGGCATTAATTGTTTAATAACGGATGCAAAAGTGCTTGCTGTCGAACTCGGATTTTATTCAGACTTTGAAAAAAAGGAAAGAAAATTCGTCCGAGGTGAGTGAAGAAAGAATGAATCTAAAGATAATTACTGATTAAAGTAAAGCATAACTTTCCTTTAAGGTAAATTTTTTCTACCTCATTGTCGATACAGCTGTCTGTTCACTAGAAGGCAGCTCCAGATGTATATGCAATATTTACGTTCTATAAACGTGGAATGGTGGAGATCTAAAAGGTCTTGGGACTGTGTAAATTAGTGGCGATGAACGAACCGTCAGTTGACAGAAACTAAATGATGTCTGGATCTTAGCGCTCATTTTTCCCGTTGGATGATCTCCACAAAGATCATTATATTATATTACGAAAAGAGAGTTTACTGATGATTTCTCCACTACTTCAGTAAGTTTACAAATCCCCCTGACTTTTTCTATACATGTAGCTAGGGATTAAATGAGTTTTTCAAAACTCAAGTTGATACAGACATACTTTTCGTCAAGAACGGTTGTGTGGACTATACTCTTTAGTAATTGAAAGTGACACCGTGATTTCAATAGATTGAGCTTCTATTTTGAAATATTATGCTCTCAGCACATATACTGAACAAATGTAGAAAATTATACATGTGTTTTCTTTTCGGCTATAAACATTTTGATTACGTTTATCCATTTTCAGCTACATTCGTGGGAAATTATCTACAATTTAGCTACTTGCAGGTGGGTTTTCTTTACATATAACAGACACCTTATACAGTTAAACAGTATCTTTCGTTTTAGCAAGTCAACATATAATTCGATTATGTTTTTCGAATGTCAGTCCCGATTATTCATATGGAAAGTGAAGTAAGTTACATTATTAAAGTTAAAAAGTAGATAAATTTGCATGTTTTAATTCTGTGCACTAGGCTTATAAGTAGCAAATTTTTTACTGTAGCTAGTATACTACGATACGTCTAGTTCTGTCTGCTTTCACTAAAAGTTTTTTTTTAAAGATATCAGCAATTACCTTAAATGTAGATGAATTGTTCCTTCTTATAATACTCAGCACTGGAATAAGATTCAGAAATTTGTTTTATACCTATAAACAACCTGTGCCGCGCGGGTTTAGCCGTGCGGACCAAGGCAACCTGAAACGGTTCGCGCGGCTCCCCCCCCCCCCCCCCCCCCCCCCCGTCGGAGGTTCGAGTCGTCCCTGGGGCATGGGTGCGTGTTGTCGTTAGTGTAAGTTAGCTTAAGTTAGATTAACTAGTGTGTAAGCCTAGGGACCGATGACCTTAGGAGTATGGTCCCATAGGAACTTACCACAAATTTCCAAAAAACAACCTGTTTCCACTACCACTAGTTTTAGATTAATTTTTAACGCCTTAACAAGAGTGCAAGGGAAATAAATTAATGTCTGAAGGAGACAGGGTGATGGGACGCGTAGTGATACGTCGCTTGACGGGACGAATGTTCTCGGAACGGCTCTGTGTGGCGGTACTTCTTCTAATCTCGCTGACGAGAAAAAATAATTCATAACTAAATTTGCTAGTCGAAGGGGTAACAGTTTATGATTGTCACACTGTGCCCAAGCGTAGCAGGCTACATACCGAATCTGTAATGTGTCATTTCTTCGCCAACCTTGTGTGGTATCACTGTTCACTAGAATAGTCATCTCAGCCAGTTCCCGCTTGCAGGGGGAATGTGGATTTTGTTAGGCTTGAGGACTATGGTCCTCTCTTTCCCTCATCCTCCTAAACGGGTCATTGCCGGATCCGAGTTGGCTGATTTCCTGCACAAGTATTTTCCCCACGACGACCAGTGATTTCCCACGTCTGTGACACAGAAATTTGTAAATGGTGCCTGAAGTACCACCTTACAGAAGCGTTATATGCGGAAGTAGTAAATCGCTAATGAAGTGTCTAAATTCAGCTCCTGTGTCAGGTTGGATGAAAAGCTTAGGTGTTAAATAATTTTGTGGAGCGGCCTGGAGCTCGTGGAACTGTGAAGCTAGCTAGATCCACCAACAAATGTTTCCGATTAAATCTGCTAGGCTGCTTGTAGCGTACCACGTCTCGCGCGCCGTACACCGCAAAGAGTTCGTGTTCTTTGCCCGCGAACGAAAATGGGAGGCTACAGAAGACAATTTGTATAGATACGAAGCGGAATAGTCGCATAGAGTCTTAGGTTAGGCAGGTCGAAAACTTCGGTTCTTTGGTAGCATACTGAGAGAAGGCAGTGAAGTCTACAAATAACGTGTCAGTCCCGTCATCAAATATCACTCAAGTGTCTGCAATACATAAGAAATAGGAGTAACACGGGATATTGACGCATACGAGTACAAAAACGGAGGCACGAATGGTCACAGCCAGTAATTAGTGAAGACTCTAGACATTCTTAATGCCCCAAAGTAGCGCTCTTCTATGGACAGTGAAGATAAGATTAAAAACGAGCACCTCGTGGAGGCGCTGAAGGATATCGACTGGTTGGCAGGTCATACTCCGCCTTGCGGGCGTCATGCAGATGCGGTATGGTCAGCACCCCGCTCTCTTTGCCGATTTTCCACAGCTTGGAGGCGCTATTTTTCTGTCAAGTAGATCCTCCGTTGGCATCACAAGGCTGTACTAGTATTCACACCAAGGAAGAATACTTGGCAGTAACGGAAATCGAATCCAGGCCCTTCACATGGCAGCCATCTGCACAGACCAATCAGCTACAGAGGTGGACGAAGGCAAGACTAGACTAACTGCAATGCGGATAGAGGAACGCAAGCAATCACTCTGCCCGCACTACATACGAAACTGGACCGGGAAGAACCACTAATATCTGTGAGCATGCTAAGTACCCTGTGCCACCCACTTCATATTTACCTCTGTACGTAAATGTACATGTAGAGGAACATGGGGCATTATTAATGATAATGGTACATCGTAAAGCAACGTTATAATCGGCGACAGCTTTTTTCTCTATTATAGAGGAGCATGGTATTTGCTAGCAATTACTCCCTCCACTTCCAAAGTTCCTTGATATTCATAATAAGTGATGCTATTCGAAGTCTCTCTCGTATCCAAGGGCGGGATCCACGTGTTCCCAGCGACGTGTGAGGCAAATTACACGACGTGTTGCACCACCCAATGATTAGAAAGATAGAGTTCATCGGCGGAAACGAAGCGATTCTCGTCATTGCTGCTCTCGTGAAGCTATTACGAATTGATTCTCGACACAGCGGCACTTGGGAAGCTGTCTCAATAAGGTGCCACCAGGATCACTTTCAGCCGCAGGGTTACAACAATAATTACTGTAATTCGGATGTTTAATGCCCTGTGGCAGGCTAATTGCACACAAAACAATTCAAAGATGGACTGAAAAATGTACACCGCTAACACTAAATACACGACCTCAAACTGGTTCCTTACTACTTTCGCATAAGTCTTCGAAGTTACATAGTTCGAAAGTCACATCAAAGAGAATAAACTTTTACTTTTCATGGAAAATGATGCAGCGTGGAGGGTTTGGCCAAGGCTATGTGAATACAAGTCATATTTTGCTTCGCTCCCTGGTGAGCGTTGTACGAGCATAATCAAAAATTTTGTGTAAGGAAAGTTCTCGTAGGCAAAAAGATGCGCTAATACAATGTTGGTTACGCGTTGGCGTCTATTTAATAGAAATCTGCGTTAATCCCCTGAAATATCGCCATGTGTTGAGTTTTCTATTTTTAATCACCTACGAAACACGTTTGCCTGCAATATAACGCGAGTCGAATTTTCAGACCTTGGAAGGTCGAGCCGGAAAAGTAATGACAGTGACAGGCAAGTAAACTGATCAGAATCTTTCCGGCAATCAGTTATAAACTATCACTACTTGTATTAGATGCAACAGGCCCCAAAAAGCGGTCGTTGATGAATTTAACCATGTTGAAAGAACAGAAAATTTCATCAGTTCTGGCCTCATTTCTTGGTTCTAATTCAAATAAGTGATTTAAGTCGTTAATTAATAATTTTCGGGGTACATTAATCGGATGAGTCAGTTTGGTACGTCACTTAATAAAAATGTTAACAAGGTAGTTTTCGTGAATCACTGATGATGGTAACTATACACTGAAGAGCTAAAGAAACTGGTACACCTGCCTGATATCGTGTAGGGCCCCCGCGAGCACGCAGAAGTGCCGTAACAAGGCGTGGTTTGGACTCGACTAATGTCTGAAGCAGTGATGGAGGAAATTGACACCACGTTGCTAGACATAGCAGGTACGTTCAATAATGTCGGTATGTTTGGTGGCTAGCGGAAGTGTTTAAACTCAAAATGTTCCTGGAGCCACTCTGTAGCAGTTCTGGACGTATGGGGTGTCGCATTGTCCTGCTGGAATGCCCAGATCCGTCGGAATGCATAATGGACATAATGGATGCAGGTAATCAGACAGGATGCTTACGTACTTATCACCTGTCAGAAGGATCAGGGCTCCCATATCACTCCAACTGCACACGCCCCACACAATTACAGAGCCTTCACCAGCTTGAAAAGTCCCCTACTGATATGCGTGGTCCATGGATTCATGAGATTGTCTCCATAGCCGTACACGTCCATCCACTCGATATGATTTGAAACGAGACTCGTTCGACCAGGCAAGACTGTTCCAGTCTCAGCAGTCCAATATCGGTTTTGACGGGCCAAAGCTTTCCGTCGCGCAGTCATCAAGGGTACACGAGTAGGCCTTCGGCTCCGAAAGCCCATATCGATGATATATCGTAGAACGGTTCGCACGCTGATACTTCTTCATGGCCTAACATTGAAATCTGCAGCAATATGCGGAAGGGTCGCACTTTTGTCACGTTTAACGATTCTCTTCAGACGTCATTGGTCCCGTTCTTGTAGAATCTTTTTCCGGCCGCAGCGATGTTGGAGATTTGACGTTTTACCGGATTCCTGATATTCACGCTATACTCGTGAAATGGTCGTGCGGAGAAATCTTCATTTCATCGCTTCATGCAGTATCCCATCGCTCATGCGCCGACTATAATACCACGATCAAACTCACTTAAGTCTTGATAATGTACCATTGTAGCTGTAGTAATCGATCTAACAACTGAGTCAGACACGTGTCGTCTTATATAGGTGCTGCCGACCGCAGCGCCGTATTCTGCCTGTTTACATATCTCTGTATTTGAATACGCACGCCTATACGAGTTTCTTCGGCGCTTCAGTGTACTACATGCTGTTTATTATTAGATGGCTTTGTGGATTACAAAGTGGTACACTTAATGTCTCGAGGGAATCGTATAACAACATGCTTTGCGCTTATTTACCACATGATAAATGCGAGTCATTAACGTACTATTCTTTTCCGTACCGTTTTGCTTTCACAAACGGACTCCATAGTTGGCGTCTACAGTGGAGCTATTTCGTTTTCAGTCACAGTAGCAAAATGGACTGTTATTTTTTGCTTTTTTTGGAGAACTTAATAAAAGTCCGTTGCAAACACTTCAGCAACAAAATATTCAAGGTATTTGTCCTATCATCCTGCCCCTTCTTCTTGTCAGTGTTTTCGGCATATACCTTTCCTCTCCGATTCTGCGCAGAACCTCCTCGTTCCTTACGCCATCAGTCCACCCAGTTCTGAAATCTGACCACGTTCAGTGTACACGTAGGTAAAAACATTTCTTTTCTTCCATTGTATGAGGTAAATCGCTGTGTAAGCCTGCGAGATGTGAGGCATGTACACAGGGACAGTCCGTTGGGCAATTTGTTATTGGCTGTTGATTTATTTCTTGAGCTATGATGTCAGCGCTTTAAGATGGATTGTAAATAGATATGAGTAATGGGTAAAGGTAGTGTCTGTTATCAAGAAGATGGACTGCTTAGCAAGTCAGAGGCCAACTATAAGCATACGAAGAATTACACGTGGTTTGCTACCAAACTGTGCAATGACAGAGAACCTTTTATGAACGTAAATCAAATTGGTTTTCTACAGAAACCTTAACACAAACAGGAAATTGTAACAATGCGACATTTACAACGGAACGGATGATGCCATGAAAATTACTGCCTACTCTGCTTTTACAGTGATTATACCCCAGGACATGTAAATCATCAACCGTAAAACAATAATAGCATTTAATTTTATGTACGAAGTTCTCGTGCATGCCTTATAATCGTTTCCTGGAAGATTATTTGCAGAGTTTTCGTGGACGGTGCATGTAATATCGTTTCTTGAATATTTGTTTCCTATTGAAATTTTCTTTTGCCTTTCGAAAATAATAAGTATAATATCTTGAGCTTGAACGTACAAGCTGAGAATAAAAAAAGCTGTCACATTGATACTGAATCCCACAACTCTCGAATTACCAGTCTGACCTGTTTCCGCTGCTCCAACAATCGGCTACAAACTACGTTAACGAAAATGGCTCAACCCTCGCTCGACCTGCGCCAAAAACGCCCTTCCTTCTAAGCGCTTGGCTACTTGGAGCATTCTGGCTGACTGCTCTGGAGGAAGGGACGAAACAGCGAGGTGATCGGTCCCATCGGATTAGGGAAGAATGGGGAAGGAAGTCGGCCGTGCCCTTCCAGAGGAACCATCCCGACATTTTCCTGAAGAGACTTAGGGAAATCACGGAAAACCTAAATGAGCGTGGCTGGACGCGGGTTTGAACTGTCGTCCTCCCGAAAGCGAGTGCAGTGTGCTAACCACTGCGCTATCTTGCTCGGTAGCTCTCATTCTGTAACGTTCAGTTCTGGCCAAGTCCTGTATACACCATTAAGTTTGGACGAATCGGTGACGACGAGTCGGCGCTGTCCCCTTGTTAGTGAAGCCTTCCCCTTTCGTCGCACCTTCTCTCAATTTCCCTCAACTCTCTGCGGTTTACGGGCTCCGCCGGTGGACCCGCGAACCGTGTCAGATTTCTGTTGCTTCAGGCAGGGTTAACCTGCGAAATGCGCATTTTTCAGGCTGGAATGTTTTCTACAGGCAGTCAGACCGCAAGCCAAGTGGGTTAATCCTCACGATCGCAGGTTAAAATTATCCTGTGTTAAACGAAGCTTGTTACATTTTCTTTTAATTCCTTGCCTTTTCGAGACACAGAGTTCTCGTGATACTGCATTAGCTGTAACATTCTTCATTTCATGTACTGGGCAAACTGCCTGTCACAGTCCTCTATCTCTTGCATGATCTCCAGTGCGTTTATAATTGAGGGCATTTACCGGGAATCTTCCTCCACCAATACGGTCTACATGTTCCTGCCGTTTTATCCTATGGTTCAAATGGTTCTGAGCACTATGGGACTTAACATCTGAGGTCATCAGTCCCCTAGAACTTAGAACTACTTAAACCTAACTATCCTAAGGACATCACACACATCCATGCCCGAGGCAGGATTCGAACCTGCGACCGTAGCGGACACGCGGTTCCAGACTGCCGCGCCTAGAACCGCTCGGCCACCCCGGACGGCTCTTTTATCCTATTTTCCATTATTTTTTCATTTATGATATATGTTCGTAAATGTTTCTTCTCCCTCCCATTCTTCTTAGAAACCTCATTTCTTGAGTCTGTCTTCCAATTTCTTGGTGTCTCGTCGTCTCCTGTGCTTCACTGCCATAAGGTGTGATACTACTATGGTTTTGTAAAACTTCAGCTGTGTTTCTTCCCTGGCTTTATTCTGCAAGTTTTCTTTTTACATTCGTCCCGTATATGGAAGGAAATTTATTTACTTTTTGTTGTGGGCGTCATGGCTGCATTCATATGTCTCGTAGCACAGGGCTTGTAGAGGGGAGTGAGTACGTAACGTTTTGAGTAGCAACCCATGTCCGGAAATGTACCATTTCCGTTACACGACGGTTTTAGTTCAGATATTTGACTCATCCACTTCTACTTTAGATACTGAATTAGACGTGATCCCACAAAAATATTAGGTAACAACTCGAAACGAAACATAATGAATCATCCATCCATAACTTAAGCACATTTGTTCGTATTGACAGTTAAACATTATCTGTTTGCATTACTCCAAAACAAAAAAGAACCCAGCGTAGTGTAAACAGAGAACAGTACTGACGCATTACAACAATGTCTCGATACGGCGACCGCTAACGTTGTTAACGACATTGTGCCTACGAAGCATGTTCTCGTACGTCCACCCAGAGTCTACTCAGTTTCTAGTGTATCTGCCAGAACTCTTGCCAGTTGATTTTCCTCTGTCTCTATAGGAGTCTCGTAAATTTAACTTTGCATGTGACCTCACAACAATTAGTCCGTCGGACGTAGTCCGCATCATTCTGTCTACCCTATTGCCTCGCCTGTGTAACACCCCAAATCTGGAACCCCTAATGAAAGCCCTTTGGTAGCAAAAGAAATAAAAAAATTAGTTTCCTGACATTGACGTGAGCCACTGTCAACAAAATTAACACTATTGCAAGTTTGACTAACAGGAATACTATGTAACTAATAACGTTTATTATAAAGAAAGGACTGAATGAAATACTATCAGATGATACGAAGCCTCAAACTTTAAATAAATAATTCAAAATATATTCTTTACGAAGGTTAAAGTCCAGACCATAAACAGATCAGAGATAACATTTATCCAAGAAGATAGTTGTAGCCGCATCAACCTGTAAATTCGCAGCGATTACAATGTAACACTGCAATGGAGATGATAATTCAGTCTCTCTTGTAGACGTGTCAATAGTAGTAAGCCTATTGAACGCTACTAGATTGTTTCAAACAGATCTGAAGTTTTAAGAGTTTTCCAGTATCGACTTGACGTACTAGTCAGAATTTTGAACTGAAGTAAAATAACATTTACGGTTTAGCCAGACAATGGAGCAATTATTATATGTGAAAGAAAAGTAAATCGTGTGAAACCTGATTAACGCTGGGACTTAGCCTTCGTGATCTGTGATTGTCACGAACATCAAAGGACACAGCAATATACCAACCACCGACATAAACTCTATTATTAGCCTTGAGTAGGAAACAGCTACACGCGATCACGAAGATCTTACAGTTAACGCCGTGTTGCCGGAAGCTGTATTCAATATCAAAATCGCTGACGCAAATAGATTCAAGACCCTGAATGACAGATCGGTGTGTTTCAAGCGCAGGTTTAAATAATTACGAAGCTCAATAAACTCCAATATAACCTTTATGCTTCGTGTCGGCTGCGTCGTTTAATGGAAATTTACTGTATAATTGTAAAATTAACTATTTCTTGAGAGAACGCAGAAGTTAAGGGTGATTTAGTGATTTTATTAACAGTGAATAGCAAGTATACACCGAAATACGACGCTTTCCGCACGTTGTCAGAGGATTATTTTATCTCTGGAATGACGTCGTATTAGTTGTTGAATTAACGCCGTAGCGAAGCCTTGAAGACTTTTATATTAATTAATAAACCAACGTCTTCGGAAAACTATGATGTGGCATCGGCTTGAGTGATGGAGCTCATAATTCAATATATCCTATTATCTGCGTTCGAACACTCATTGCCGGCCGCGGTGGTCTAGCGGTTCTAGGCGCGCAGTCCGGAACCGCGGACTGCTACGGTCGCAGGTTCGAATCCTGTCTCGGGCATGGATGTGTGTGATGTCCTTAGGTTAGTTAGGTTTAAGTAGTTCTAAGTTCTAGGGGACTGATGACCACAGATGTTAAGTCCCCTAGTGCTCAGAGCCATTTGAACCATTTTTGAACACTCATTCGCAAACCGGGCATAATAACTACAGCTATAAAGTTTGCGTAAGCTTATCAGCCTGTCGCAAACACGGGCAGCACATCTGGATAATTGTTTCAGATCAAGGGAGTTGTTGCGGTACCGAGTGGTGCAGTCACTGTGGGTTCGAAGTAAAGAAGACCGAAAATGTATAACTTCATTATTCAATACTGTTTTTGGTCTTAGCGTTTGTATGCCCCGAAATTTTACCACTTTCGATTTCAATTATAAACAAGAGCTACTTACACATTCCGGCGTGCTGCTCCATCGATACGCTGATATCAGTCTAAGGGTGATAGTGTCTGAAAATAATCAACCAAGCGAGGAGTTTGTTCTTAACAGTTACAGATCGGAGTCGTCGCGATCGACGGACGCCGACCTGTGTCAACCAGACCGTGAAAACCATCACCAACGAGCCGACACAAATAAAACGCCACACCTGGTAAGGACAAGCAACTCTTTCCCTCAGTAGACGTGGACGCGTTACGCATCTGAAATGAAACCGTCATACAACGGGAACGGTACGTTTCCCGCCATGGGTTCCTATTCAAAATATTGTGTACTTACTCCCCTCTACAGGTCCTAGAAGTTTACAGCGGGTATTTCCAACATCCGGTGTATTTAAAGTGTTGTTGTTGTTGGTTGTCTTCAGTCCTGAGACTGGATTGATGCAGCTCTCCATGCTACTCTATCCTGTGCAAGCTTCTTCATCTCGCAGTATCTACTGCAGCCTACATCCTTCTGAATCTGCTTAGTGTATTCATCTCTAGGTCTCCCTCTACGATTTTTACCCTCTACGCTGCCCTCAAATACTAAACTGGTGATCCCTTGATGCCTCAGCACATGTCCTACCAACCGATCCCTTCTTCTAGCCAAGTTGTGCAACAAACTCCTCTTCTCTCCAAATACCTCCTCATTAGTCATGTGATCTACCCATCTAATCTTCAGCATTCTTCTGTAGCACCACATTTCGAAAGCTTCTTTCTCTTCTTGTCCATACTATTTATCGTCCATGTTTCACTTCCATACATGGCTACACTCCGCACAAATACTTTCAGAAACGACTTCCTGACACTTAAATCTATACTCGATGTTAACAAATTTTTCTTCTTCAGAAACGCTTTCCTTGCCATTGGCAATCTACATTTTATATCCTCTCTACTTCAACTATCATCAGTTATTTTGCTCCCCAAATAGCAAAACTCATTTACTACTTTAAGCGTCGCATTTCCTAATCTAATTCCCTCAGCATCACCCGATTTAATTCGAGTACGTTCCATTATCCTCGTTTTGCTTTTGTTGATGTTCACCTTATACCCTCCTTTCAAGACACTGTCCATTCCGTTCAACTGCTCTTCCAAGTCCTTTGCTGTCTCTGACAGAATTACAATGTCATCGGCGAACCTCAAAGTTTTTATTTCTTCTCCATAGATTTTAATACCTACTCCGAATTTTTCTTTTGTTTCCTTCACTGCTTGCTCAATATACAGATTGAATAACATTGGTGAGAGGCTACAACCCTGTCTCATTCCCTTCCCAACCACTGCTTCCCTTTCATGCCCCTCGACTCTTATAACTGCCATCTGGTTTCTGTACAAATTGTAAATAGCCTTTCGCTCCCTGTATTTTACACCTGCCACCTTCAGAATGTGAAAGAGAGTATTCCAGTCAACATTGTCAAAAGCTTTATCTAAGTCTACAAATGCTATAAACGTAGGTTTGCCTTTCCTTAATCTATTTTCTAAGATAAGTCGTAGGGTCAGTATTGCCTCACGTGTTCCAACATTTCTACGGAATCCGAACTTATCTTTCCCGAGGTCGGCTTCTACCAGTTTTTACATTCGTCTGCAAAGATTTCGTGTTAGTATTTTGCAGCCGTGGCTTATTAAACTAATAGTTCGGTAATTTTCACATCTGTCAACACCTGCTTTCTTTAGGATTGGAATTATTATATTCTTCTTGAAGTCTGAGGGTATTTCGCCTGTCTCATACATCTTGCTCACCAGATGGTAGAGTTTTGTTAGGACTGGCTCTCCCAAGGCTATCAGTACTTCTAATGGAATGTTGTTTACTACCGGGGCCTTGTTTCGACTTAGGTCTTTCAGCTCTCTGTCAAACTCTTCACGCAGTGTCATGTCTCCCATTTCATCTTCATTTACATCCTCTTCCATTTCCATAATATTTCCCTGAAGTACATCGCCCCCGTATAGACACTCTATATACTCCTTCCACCTTTCTGCTTTCCCTTCTTTGCTCGGAACTGGGTTTCCATCTGAGCTCTTGATATTCATACAAGTGGTTCGCTTTTCTCCAAATGTCTCTTTAATTTTCCTGTAGGCAGTATCTATCTTACCCCTAGTGAGATAAGCCTCTACATCTTTACATTTGTCCTCTAGCCATCCCTGCTTTGCCATTTTGCACTGCCTGTCGATCTCATTTTTGAGACGTTTGTATTCCTTTTTGCCTGCTTCATTTATTGCATTTTTAGATTTTCTTCTTTCATCAATTAAATTCAATATTTCTTCTGTCACCCAAGGATTTTTACTAGCACTCGTCTTTTTACCTACTTGATCCTCTGCTCCTTCACTACTTCATCTCTCAAAGCTACCCATACTTCTTCTACTTTATTTCTTTCCCCCATTCTTGTCAATTGTTCCCTTATGCTCTCCCTGAAACTCTGTAAAACCTCTGGTTCTTTCAGTTTATCCAGGTCCCATCTCCCTAAATTCCCACCTTTTTGCAGTTTCTTCAGTTTTAATCTACACTTCATAACCAAAAGATTGTGGTCAGAGTCCACATCTGCCCCTGGAAATTGTATAACTTTACTATTCAATACTGTTTTTGTTCTTAGCGTTTGTATGACCTGAAATGCTACTACTTTTGATTTACCTAGGTAAAATTATAGATTGAAATCTGAGGCTACGGACGGGAACAACCAGTGGAAGACTTGATCATTGAGCAAGTCAACATATCGACAGGAAAGCCTGGATGATAAAAACAAATAGTAGTGATAATACCTCGTCCTCGACTGTAAACGCTCGACATTGTCAATAGGAACTTGCCGTCAGCAGACAAGTGCAGAGAGGACGGGAGCGAGGTGTGACCGAGATTGCGGGTGGCGGAGGTAGCGGCCGGTCCGGATCGCGCCCACCGGACACGATGTTTCCGCTCCAGTAAGCGCGTGAACAGTTACGGGTCAGGGAGGCGCCGTGTGCTGTGGTGTGGCGTGCCGTGGCGAGGTGTGGGCCACATCTCGACGTCGCCCGCACGACAGCGTCCTGCACCCGGCGCATTCCGGCCGCTCGGAATCCAACACCGGGCTCCACGGGGCGGCCGGAGCTCCCCGTCTCGCATGCTGCTAACTGTTAAAACCGCAAAGCAGTCAGTTAACCGCCTTTCCAACATGTGGCACCGCTTCTGTTTCTCGTAATTCCATAATCGGTATTTGATGGGAACATTTTGAAGTTCAGGGGATGCACTTCTTAATTTCATGCCGGACAGAAGGGGAGAACTTTCGCATTTCGATATAAAGAGCACATGTATGATCAGAAAAATAGTGCCCTCGGTGATAAACATGAAATAGGTCACACGCAAAGTACACTAGTGGCCATTAAAATTGCTACACCAAGAAGAAATGCAGATGATAAACGGGTATCCATTGGACAAATATATTATACTAGAAATGACATGTGATTACATTTTCACGCAATTTGGGTGCATAGATCCTGAGAAATCAGTACCCAGAACAACCACCTCTGGCCGTAATAACGGCCTTTGATACGCCTGGGCATTGAGTCAAACAGAGCTTGAATGGCGTGTACAGGTACAGCTGCCCATGCAGCTTCAACACGATACCACAGTCATCAAGAGTAGTGACTGGCGTATTGTGACGAGCCAGTTGCTCGGCCACCGTTGACCAGACGTTTTCAATTGGTGAGAGGTCTGGAGAATGTGCTGGCCAGGGCAGCAGTCGAACATTTTCTGTATCCAGAAAGGCCCGTACAGGACCTGCATCATGCGGTCGTGTATTATCCTGCTGAAATGTAGGGTTTCGCAGGGATCGAATGAAGGGTAGAGCAACGGGTCGTGACACATCTGAAATGTAACGTCCACTGTTCAAAGTGCCGTGAATGCGAACAAGAGGTGACCGAGGCGTGTAACCAATGGCACCCCATACCAGCACGCCGGCTTATACGCCAGTATGGCGATGACGAATACACGCTTCCAATGTGCGTTCACCGAGATGTCGTCAAACATGGATGCGACCATCATGATGCTGTAAACAGAACCTGGATTTATCCGAAAAAATCGCGTTTTGGCATTCGTGCACCCAGGTTCGTCGTTGAGTACACCATCGCAGGCGCTCCTGTCTGCGATGCATCTTCAAGGGTAACCGTAGCCGTGGACTCCGAGCTGATAGTCCTTACTGCTGCAAACGTCGTCGAACTGTTCGTGCAGATGGTTATTGTCTTGCAAACGTCCCCATCTGGTGACTCAGGGATCGAGACGTGGCTGCACGATCCGTTACAGCCATGCGGATAAGATGCCTGTTATCTCGACAGCTAATGATACGAGGCCGTTGGGATCCAGCTGGCGTTCCGTATTACCCTCCTGAACCCACCGATTCAATATTCTGCTAACAGTCATTGGATCTCGTCCAACGAGAGCAGCAATGTCACGATACGATAAACCACAATCGCGACAGGCCACAAAGGCGGAAACGTGATGGTATGCATTTCTCCCCCTTACACGAGGCATCACAATAACGTTTCACCAGGCAACGCCGGTCAACTGGTGTTTGTGTATGGGAAATCGGTTGGAAACTTTTCTCATGTCAGCACGTTGTAGGTGTCACTACCGCCGCCAACCTTGTGTGAATGCTCTGAAAAGCTAATCATTTGCATATCACAGCATCTTCTTGCTGTCGGTTAAATTTCGCGTCTGTAGCACGTCATCTTCGTGGTGTAGCAATTTTAATGGCCAGTAGCGTAATTTAGAAATTTTACGTAAGGCACGTAAAAGCTGCACCCTAAATATTCCGGTTGGCTATAATTAAAGTGCAGCTACTAGCGGAGGTCCAGTGTGGCTGTAATCATCGTATGGCAGCGAAACTTGGTAGATACGCTAATGCGTTAATGTGGAACCGTTTTACGCTGGAAAAAAAATTAGTTCCCATTTTGGCCACCAGGCGCAAATGTGGCGCTATACGGCATCTCTTCGGCATCTCCGGTGCTCATACTGAACAAATTGTGAAAGCGGCTGTCAATAATAACACCAACATTATGCGTTTCTCACCTCTTTGTCTCTTTCTGCCCACGCTCCCGTACCTAATCCATTACATATGGAAACATTTTTACTACTACTCTTAACCATCACTAGGTATGTAAATAAACAATTTTCCTCCTGAAGACGATGGTGTGAACCGAGCGGTGGCAAAATAAACAAGTGACCCACTGATGCACGTAGAATTTTTTTTTTTTTTTTCAACAGTCCCAGCCCTCATAATGCCGTCCCTTGTGGACGAAATATTCATCATCATCTAACTTTTGTCAGGAAGCGATAATTTTGCAAAGTAAAGAGAGAGAGAGAGAGAGAGGGCGAGAGGGAAGAGGGCAGACAGAGAGGGAAGAGAGATACTCAAACTTTTGGACGGTTTGATGCTAGACTTGGTGGGAGTCAGTTCAAAATTTGCGAGAAGTCGGCTAAAAGTTCAACCTCGCCGTTACAACACATACAATAGCTGCAGTCTGGGACACGATGACTCCAGTCATTAGACACCACACACCATTGACACATCACCTGGTAATAAAAATAACTAACCCGCACATGTCAAATTACATCTGCCAATTTCTCATTTGTCCGAAAGTTATAACTAAAAGTGGCCTTAAGTTGACTTAATACATATAACTAAAAGTGGCCTTAAGTTGGCTTAATACAAAGTGCGAATAATTGCTTTATTATTAATTTTTCTGTGTGATGGAAAGATGTTACTGGTTTCAGAACAGTTTTTGTAAAGGATAACTGCAGTCAGTCCGGTTATGGTGCAAAACACATTTAGTTTGTGAAAATAAGTAACTGAAGTATAGGCTTCGAATATGCTATTCACATCTCTACCACTTTCACACTTAATTCTTTCAATTGAGATTGACTACAAATGCTATACCTAACTGCAACTAAGTATCATTAATTAAAGTAATCAGATCCCGGCGGAGGTTCGAGTCCACCTTCGGGCATGGGTGTGTGTGTTTGTTCTTAGGATAATTTAGGTTAAGTAGTGTGTAAGCTTAGGGACTGATGACCTTAGCTGTTAAGTCCCATAAGATTTCACACACATTTGAACATTTTTTAAAGTAATAAACACGGATTAGCCAGTACAACTGGATAATGTATGAGTAATGAATACTTTACCCCTTAAATTCAGATCAGGCTTGCATCTAACATACGCATCGCTACAGAGATATATCCCCTCCTGCGTCGAAGGCATTTCCTGGGAGCTGACGGAACTTTCACGTATCATTACTTTACATATTTTAGAAATGCTACTTTTTACAGTGTCTTATACCTAGTAAACTACAAATATCTCTATAAACAGATTGTTGAGACAGTTTTCATTTCAGAAGAAGGCCACGGCGTAACAGTCCAGTAGCACCATCCCTGGTGAAGGATTGTGATATTTAAATCACTCGTCATGTTGAATATTGAATTAATTTAGTACATTAATCAGTTTTGTAAATGTTATCCAAACATCTTCAACAGAAAATACTAACGGCGGATGTGCTATTTACACCCAGAATGAAAATTATGGGTGCGGAACTCCATACAATTTTCTCAATAACTGAGCATTCATGAGATGATACCCTCAAAGGAGACTTGGAAAGAATTTACAGCCTCACTGCTTATTTACCGTAATAGATAAATACGAATCACCAATGTGCGTGGTTCTAACAGCCGTTTTCAGGGAAGCTGGTAGCTATTATGGAAGATATATTACGTTCGTATGCCAGCGTAACAGAGTTTGCATCTGTGATTTCCGTGTAGGAGTGACCATTAATGATTACGACGCAGACTAAAATACTATACACGACACGACTCCGTAATCATTTTCATTCACACAGCTTACCAAGAAGAGAAAGTTGCCGTCCGTGGCGCCAAAGAATTCCTAGACTACGACAGCTCTGTAAGAGCAAGGACGCCTGGTTTTATTGCATGATCTTAGTTTACTGCGTGATGCCTGATAGTTTTTACTTTTTGTAAAAGAAAAAAGCGATTTTTTAAAAATTAAGTTAGATAAAGTTATATGCAAAACGAAGGCTGATTTGACTACTGCATGGCTCTACTTAACGTGGACCTATTATAAGTGGTAAGAAGATTTGCTAAATACTGAAGTTAAAGCTACATTATCTTTTATTAACGACTTAGACGAAATTTGCCGTAATACGAAGCGAGTAGTTAACTCAGAATTGCCTGGTTGGCTGTCAAGATATTAGCTATCGCATAATTAACCTTTCCACTATTCTCACAATTTTCTCATTGTTTGACTCACAAAACATCTCTTACTATAGGACGATATGGCGTGTTCCAAAGGGTCAAATGCACGCGACAGGCATTGGTGAAAGTTCAAGTCCGGATGTGATAGATAGTACTGGCGTACTGAGACTTCAACACAGTTAATATAGTATCGATATTCATCCCATACGTCTTGTATCCGTGCCATGCACCACAAACAGTTATCTTCTCGTTAACTATGAACGATTCCAGACTGAAGTAAGTCGTAAATAATGTTTTTGCTGGTAAAATGTTGTGTGACAAGGACAGTACATAAGTATAATGTAGAAATACCTAGTGATTAGAACAAAAACTACTAGACAGGAAATATTATGGAAGCCCAAAATTTAGGGAGAACACATCGTGGAGATTGTTTGCGTATCGCCTAAATCGTGGTTGGCATCTGACAAGAACTGAACTGTCATGGATGTAATGAAGAAACTGTACGCTGTATCAATAGTCAGAGAAATATCACCCGAAAAGCAAGCTTCTTGTTACAGCAATGTACGCTTGGATATTTATCCAGAGATGGCTGCATAGGTATTTTTATTTATTCCTTATTTTGTTGCGAGAAGATCCTATTCAGGTAGCACAGAAAAACGGTTTATCACAGAATATTCAACTGAAGAACCTCGACTTTAAAATTAAAAAACATAGAAATTAAGATGGATAGAACAACGTTACAAACGTTGCTTTTATTGTGAACGCTACTTGAGTTTTATGCAGGAACTTTGAAATAGTGGCAACAAAAGCTTGTATGCATAAACTTATTCTCTGCAAAGCAGCCTGTGCAGTAACATCATAACCTTTTCAAAATGTTCTCCGATCGAAAGAGAGAGGTAGCGCAATCGAACAGTGAAATTTGCTGTAGCATCTTGTCTCATCTGATACCCATTCACTTACCCCAATGATTAAGGAGTCAAGCTCATACAGCTATTGCCGAGTATTCATCAAGAATACGAAACATTTGTTCGCTGCAATGTGGCCGGATTCTATCTTGCATGAATAACCAGTGCTTCCTGTTTAGTGGCAAACTGCAAAACTGCAACGTGACGTTTACTACACTACTGGCCATTAAAATTGCTACACTATGAAGATGACGTGCTACAGACGCGAAATTTAATCTACAGGTAAAAGATGCTGTGATATGCAAATGATTAGCTTTTCAGAGCACTCACACAAGGTTGGCGCCGGTGACGACACCTACAACGTGCTGACATGAGGAAAGTTTCCAACCGATTTCCCATACACAAACAGCAGTTGACAAGTGTTGCCTGGTGAAACGTTCTTGAGATACTTCGTGTAAGGAGGAGAAATGCGTACCATCACGTTTTCGTCTTTGATAAAGGTCGGATTGTAGCCTATCGCGATTGAGGTTTATCGTATCGCGACATTGCTGCTCACGTTGGTCGAGATCCAATGATTGTTAGCAGAATATGGAACCCGTGGGTTCATGGGAGGGTAATACGGAACACCGTGCTGGATCCCAACGGACTCGTATCAGTCGAGATGACAGGCATCTTATCCGCATGGCTGTAACGGATCGTGCAGCCACGCCTCGATCCCTGAGTCAACAGATAGGGACGTTTGCAAGACAACAACCATCTGCACGAACAGTCGACGACGTTTGCAGCAGCATGGACTATCAGCTCGGAGACTATGAATGCGATTACCCTTGACGCTGCATCACAGACAGGAGTGCCTGCGATGGTGTACTCATCGACGAGCCTGGGTGCACGAATGGCAAAACGTCATTTTTTCGGATAAATCCAGGTTCTGTTTACAGCATCATGATGGTCGCATCCATGTTTGACGACATCTCGGTGAACGCACATTGGAAGCGTGTATTCGTCATCGCCATACTGGCGTATAAGCCGGCGTGCTGGTATGGGGTGCCATTGGTTACACGCCTCGGTCACCTCTTGTTCGCATTCACGGCACTTTGAACAGTGGACGTTACATTTCAGATGTGTCACGACCCGTTGCTCTACCCTTCATTCGATCCCTGCGAAACCCTACATTTCAGCAGGATAATACACGACCGCATGATGCAGGTCCTGTACGGGCCTTTCTGGATACAGAAAATGTTCGACTGCTGCCCTGGCCAGCACATTCTCCAGACCTCTCACCAATTGAAAACGTCTGGTCAACGGTGGCCGAGCAACTGGCTCGTCACAATACGCCAGTCACTACTCTTGATGACTGTGGTATCGTGTTGAAGCTGCATGGGCAGCTGTACCTGTACACGCCATTCAAGCTCTGTTTGACTCAATGCCCAGGCGTATCAAAGGCCGTTATTACGGCCAGAGGTGGTTGTTCTGGGTACTGATTTCTCAGGATCTATGCAGCCAAACTGCGTGAAAATGTAATCACATGTCATTTCTAGTATAATATATTTGTCCAATGGATACCCGTTTATCATCTGCATTTCTTCTTGGTGTAGCAATTTTAATGGGCAGTAGTGTAGTTAACGGCCTTAGACCGTTAATGCCTCAGCCGCCTACCGCGGGATCAAACAGTAATTCTACGAGAATGCAGTGATTTCGCTTCTCACAAATGGGGAATTTTTGGAAAGCGAAAATGGCCAGTTTTGTTTATTTAGGGATCCATTCTGGTGGCAGTGTACTTTATCTTTAAACCAGATTCAGGTAACATCAGATCCTACATTATCAATCGCTGTCAGACCTTTCTCGCACGGAGGGCCCTCTTTACGTCGGAGGATGTCTCCCGCAGTTGGAGATGTAACGTCAGTGGAGAGTTTTGACCACGGCCTATATGGTGACTATGGATTTTGAATTAAAACATTGTTTCTCAGAATCGTATGCTTGCTGGAAAGCTTCAAACCAGTGTCTGCTGCAGCCGGTGTCTGCTGCAGTTCTTCCCGACGGTTTCCTCAGATGTTGCTGAATTTGCTTTATAAATACACAAACTGTATCGACATTTTCAGGGATAACTTCAGGTGGGACCGGGCTTTGTTACAGTTAAACTGTGTTCTAACCCGTAATATTCCATTATCAGAAACACACATTGTTCAGTGGAATGAATAATTTCAACCTCTTCCTTTGATATGCTAACCACCTCTAAATTTTCAGTAGTGGAACTGTCACTATTCATGGGTCCTACATATTGCAATGACACTGCCATTAGTTAGCAGCTCCTGTAACTACTATTTCGAAACTTCTGTACAAAATTCTTTTAGATTTCACAAGAAATATAATTTTTACTGTTTGTTGAACTTTGTGTTATTTAGTTTTATAATCAAGGAGTCCATCGTTGGACACAATGTAATAATACAACGCAGCCTGTGATCCTTCAGGTTTGCTAAACAAAACCGATGGTTAACAATTTTTGAGCTTAGCGTACCAGTTATTTTACCTTTATACGATAGTTCGACAACTTGTCTTTTGCAGGTGTCTAGCACAGATTAACGTGCTCGCTGTTTGGACTCTGCTACACTCATGCTGTTTGGTGAGTACACGCTAGCCGGCGAGTCTGACATTCTGCAACCTTCGGCAAGTAACGCGCCTTGTTTTTAGGAGGCGGGAGCATTTCACTGATATTGTATCAATACGTAACGAGCGGGCATGCGAGTAGGTAGGTGCAGGGAGCTAAGGTGTCGGTAGGGTGGTAAAGTTGGGGGTTGGTAAGAGCAAAAGCTAAAGGCGCTATTGAAGATTTTTATTAAGAAGTCCTGCGGTTATTGATTAATAATTATAATTAGATATAATAGGTAAGCAGAAGCAAATGTCGGCTTTTCTAGTGTGAGAAGAAAGAATTTATGACCTATTCGGGAATGTCATAAAACATAAAACTGACATCGATGAAATAATCAAAATAAATGAAATGGTGGGTTCTCTGGAATGATTAATTAACAGTGTTGAGTACAAAAGTGTGAGTGTGGGAGATGTAGTTAGGAACGTTCATTGTTGAGCACCAAATAATTTTATATGCATCTTCTTGGCATTTGTAACAGACCTGATTATGTGTAATTACAGAGTCGAAGTGTGGGAGATGTAGTTAGGAACGTTCATTGTTGAGCACCAAATAATTTTATATGCATCGTCTTGGTATTTGTAACAGACCTCATTATGTGTAATTACCGAGACAAAGGCCAATAATTACTGACATGTTACTAACAATTGGTAGACGGATTATTTCTGTGCCTTTTGTGATGGTGTAAGTCGTCTCTCTTAGAAGTTCTCTTGCCGAAGAACTAAATAAACAATAGTATACGTCAAATTCAAAAGGAAGAACTCATAATTTTAACTAAACTGTGTACCTTTTATCATCGCTGGATATGCGAAAAAGGCAAACTAGGAATTTGTCGAAATATCATGTTAAGTGAAAACGACAGCTGGTCTGCAAACCCAAAAAAGCTGTTAGTTTCTAGCTTGTTACTAACAGTACCACATGTTTAAGGGTTACTGCTAAATGCGGTTTTACAAGTTAACTAAAGAAATGTATAATAGTCTATTTTTTTTTTTACTGTTTTCCCCGATCGTAACTCTGTTATTGAAGTCGATAGGGAACGGTTTAGTTTTATTAGAATTTGAGGAACTAGAATTTGAGGAAACGTACCAATTAATGGCACCTAGAATCAAATGTCTGGTGTCTTCTTTACCGGTTGCACACAGAGGAGACCGTGTAACACCGGTGCATTATGGATGCCTCTTGAAAGAGACATGATTGCAGCATTGCTGTGTGATGGTGGCTCATGGCAGGCGTCATATTAACATCAAGGGAAGTGGTGCAGTTTGAATGTGGTTTATGTTTTAAAACAGAGTGGCTGAAACAGTATCATTTATGAATATGTAGTTCTCACAAACATTATTTACTGTTTCTTTTATGATTAAATTATTGTATCAAGTGACTGTCTGATAGATGTAAGACATTCTGCTTGTCGCCACAGTGATGGCATGGTTGCCAGGAGCGTAGATGTTGTACTCAATGCGACTCTGTTGGATACGGCTTATGCGTTGTTTGTGTGCTGTTGATGTGAGATATTGCAGAGGATGAAACACTGTATCTGGTCGTAGACTGCTCCTTTTGAATTTTAATAAGGTCTACGGAGTTGAAGTGAGTAGAATAGAAATACCAGTATGAAGAAGGGTAAACATTGGGCGACGCATCACTTCCGGTGAGCACTGCTTCCAAAAAGCATTGGCGCGCATCGAGAACAGTGGCAAGATCTTGGTGGTCAGCATTCGTGTCATCAACATGGGCTTGTGATATAATAACAGCGTAACTGATCATACAATGTAAGCTTTCATGGCCGGTACTGTCTTCACTTAAGACTTCCGGGCTGATAGGCCGTGGTCGATGTATAAAACTCTCCCATGACGTTTCGTCACCGACTGCGGGAGACATCCTCCGAGGTAAAGCGGCGAACTGCACCTCTGAGGATGTCTCCCGCAGTCGGAGACGAAACGTCATGGGAGAGTTTTATACATCGACCACGGCCTATCAGCCCGGAAGTTTTAAGTGAAAACGGCATAACTGATAACCCGAAGGGTAGCAATGTGTTAGGGCCCAGATAATGACCTTATCAGATCCAGTGTGACGTTACACATCCAGTGTCAAGTTACCCACTTGGGCGACTTATATTCAAGGCCCCCCTGTCCCTACTTGACTGGGATAATACTCGATTAAGGTACCCAGGGGACACCTCCCTCCCCCCCCCCCCCCCCCCTACATACATATAGGTAACTGCGTAAGTTATATTCAAGATCATGATGTAACTAAAAACTGGTCATGCGGTCCTAAGCAAACACCTTAAGCAAGTGGTTAGGTGAGACGCTGCCGGCGCCAATGTCGCCCGCCACCGACGCCGCCCCCAACGCCTCGGCGTCAGTGGAGGGAGGGAGTCCGGACCCCAGTGGGAAGCCTGCACATAAAATATTGTAGCTTTTAACTGCCCTATGTGAGTGTGTTTACATCTGAATAACGCCAACACCGTACCCTCACAGCAAAACGTGTATGTGCGTGCGCATGTTTTAGCTTTTTCTTTGCCATTTTAAGCAGACATTTGTCGAAATAAGTAGATACACTGGCTGGTTTGGTCCTCTGTAACAAATTTGGTTGGTATAAGAAAAAATAGCTAGCCGCACCTTGGTTATGTAAGCAATTGGCGCTGATGACTGACAGTTCTGACCCCATGCTGTGTGTTCCTTGTGAGTTGCGAGCTGTGTGAATGACGCAGGAAAGGATCTTCATGTCGGGAACAAGCCGAGATGGTGTTTGTGCTCGGCCAAGCAGATGGAAACGGTCGAGAGGAAGCACAGCTATACCAAAAACAAGTACCCTCACAGTTACTAAGCACATCACACAACATTTCAAGTCGTTTTTAGGCGTTTTTGTGGTCATAGACATTTTCAGACAGTCGCACGTGCAGGGAGGTGGCAGTCTTTGAGATTTGGAGAACGGGTTCTACACGATATTGAGACAAACCGTCGTACAACCTCCAGGCAACTGGCCCGCCAATTTGGTGTAAGCCATAGTATGGTCATGTGTATCCTGCATGACAGCACCTACTGCCCCAACCATCTGCAGTTCAATGGAGGCCACTTTGAACATCTGTTCTGACAAGGATTGCAGCTTGTACTGTGTTCCGGGACTATTTGTTGTCGTTGCAGGCACGCCGTCATAGTTTGGTAAAATCTGAATCGACATCATCATTCAGGGTACTATTATTCATACTTTCAGTGTAACCGAAACTTTTGTCACATAAGCACTAGAAGAAACTGTCTGGAGATCTATGAGATACTTTCCAATACAGCTACAAAGAGACATCTATTAGAACCACAGTAGCATCTGATTCCAAATTGACAGAGAGATCAGCTCTAAAGCCTCACAGAGAAACCATGATGTTGATTAGCACCTGCCGCCGTTGGATAAGCAGCTGCAGCAGCAAGTCGTATACTCCTAGCTCACTCATTTGTTACATAGTTTAATTCTTAATTTCTTTGCGTGTTTTTGGTTCTTGCATTGTTTAATTCATAAATTTCGGGCGTATTATAGTATTTGAGAGTGTAGCATCGTGTTTTAGTACCTGAATAGTGTAATTTCGCTTAGTCTCCTTCCGCCGCCGAGCAGTGTCAGCAGTGCGCAAGTAGCAGCATTACTGCATTTACTAGGCAATCTTGTATTTTAATAACCGTTTAAATTTTGTCGATTTGTTTGCGCTCTCTGTAGATTAGTTCAGACGTTCTTAGCAAAACAGTTTTTAGCATGGATAGGGACTGCAACTGCTGTGTTCGGATGCAGGCTGAGTTGGCATCCCTTCGCTCCCAGCTTCAGGCAGTGTTGGCTTCGGTCACACAGCTTGAGGCTGTTGCCAATGGGCATCACTGTGGGGGTCGGGATGGGGGTTTGTCGGGGACGGCCAGCTCGTCCCACGCATCCCCTGATCGGACTACGACTGTGGTTGCCCGGGATACTGCCCGCATTGAGGCTGATCCCTCACCTGTGGTAGAGTGGGAGGTCGTTTCAAGGTGTGGCAGGGGGCGAAAGACATTCCGGAGGGCTGAACGGAAAGCCTCTCCAGTTTGTCTGACGAACCGGTTTCAGGCTCTGTCTCAGGCTGATACTGATCTTCGGCCTGACATGGCTGCTTGTCCTGTTCCAGAGGTTGCCCCTCAGTCTGCAAGATCCGGGCAGTCGCAGAGGGTGGGCTTACTGGTAGTTGGGAGCTCCAACGTCAGGCGCGTAATGGGGCCCCTTAGGGAAATGGCAGCAAGAGAGGGGAAGAAAACCAATGTGCACTCCGTGTGCATACCGGGGGGAGTCATTCCAGATGTGGAAAGGGTCCTTCCGGATGCCATGAAGGGTACAGGGTGCACCCATCTGCAGGTGGTCGCTCATGTCGGCACCAATGATGTGTGTCGCTATGGATCGGAGGAAATCCTCTCTGGCTTCCGGCGGCTATCTGATTTGGTGAAGACTGCCAGTCTCGCTAGCGGGATGAAAGCAGAGCTCACCATCTGCAGCATCGTCGACAGGACTGACTGCGGACCTTTGGTACAGAGCCGAGTGGAGGGTCTGAATCAGAGGCTGAGACGGTTCTGCGACCGTGTGGGCTGCAGATTCCTCGACTTGCGCCATAGGGTGGTGGGGTTTCGGGTTCCGCTGGATAGGTCAGGAGTCCACTACACGCAACAAGTGGCTACACGGGTAGCAGGGGTTGTGTGGCGTGGGCTGGGCGGTTTTTTAGGTTAGATGGCCTTGGGCAAGTACAGAAAGGGCAACAGCCTCAACGGGTGCGGGGCAAAGTCAGAACATGCGGGGACCAAGCAGCAATCGGTATTGTAATTGTCAACTGTCGAAGCTGCGTTGGTAAAGTACCGGAACTTCAAGCGCTGATAGAAAGCACCGAAGCTGAAATCGTTATAGGTACAGAAAGCTGGCTTAAGCCAGAGATAAATTCTGCCGAAATTTTTACAAAGGTACAGACGGTGTTTAGAAAGGATAGATTGCATGCAACCGGTGGTGGAGTGTTCATCGCTGTTAGTAGTAGTTTATCCTGTAGTGAAGTAGAAGTGGATAGTTCCTGTGAATTATTATGGGTGGAGGTTACACTAAACAACCGAACTAGGTTAATAATTGGCTCCTTTTACCGACCTCCCGACTCAGCAGCATTAGTGGCAGAACAACTGAGAGAAAATTTGGAATACATTTCACATAAATTTTCTCAGCATGTTATAGTCTTAGGTGGAGATTTCAATTTACCAGATATAGACTGGGACACTCAGATGTTTAGGACGGGTGGTAGGGACAGAGCATCGAGTGACATTATACTGAGTGCACTATCCGAAAATTACCTCGAACAATTAAACAGAGAACCGACTCGTGGAGATAACATATTGGACCTACTGATAACAAACAGACCCGAACTTTTCGAATCTGTATGTACAGAACAGGGAATCAGTGATCATAAGGCCGTTGCAGCATCCCTGAATATGGAAGTTAATAGGAATATAAAAAAAGGGAGGAAGGTTTATCTGTTTAGCAAGAGTAATAGAAGGCAGATTTCAGACTACCTAAGAGATCAAAACGAAAATTTCTGTTCCGACACGGACAATGTTGAGTGTTTATGGAATAAGTTCGAGGCAATCGTAAAATGCGTTTTAGACAGGTACGTGCCGAGTAAAACTGTGAGGGACGGGAAAAACCCACCGTGGTACAACAACAAAGTTAGGAAACTACTGCGAAAGCAAAGAGAGCTCCACTCCAAGTTTAAACGCAGCCAAAACCTCTCAGACAAACAGAAGCTAAACGATGTCAAAGTTAGCGTAAGGAGGGCTATGCGTGAAGCGTTCATTGAATTCGAAAGTAAAATTCTATGTACCGACTTGACAGAAAGTCCTAGGAAGTTCTGGTCTTACGTTAAATCAGTAAGTGGCTCGAAACAGCATATCCAGACACTACGGGATGATGATGGCATTGAAACAGAGGATGACACGCGTAAAGCTGAAATACTAAACACCTTTTTCCAAAGCTGTTTCACAGAGGAAGATCGCACTGCAGTTCCTTCTCTAAATCCTCGCACAAACGAAAAAATGGCTGACATCGAAATAAGTGTCCAAGGAATAGAAAAGCAACTGGAATCACTCAATAGAGGAAAGTCCACTGGACCTGACGGGATACCAATTCGATTCTACACAGAGTACGCGAAAGAACTTGCCCCCCTTCTAACAGCCGTGTACCGCAAGTCTCTAGAGGAACGGAGGGTTCCAAATGATTGGAAAAGAGCAGAGATAGTCCCAGTCTTCAAGAAGGGTCGTCGAGCAGATGCTCAAAACTATAGACCTATATCTCTTACGTCGATCTCTTGTAGAATTTTAGAACATGTTTTTTGCTCGCGTATCATGTCATTTCTGGAAACCCAGAATCTACTATGTAGGAATCAACATGGATTCCGGAAACAGCGATCGTGTGAGACCCAACTCGCCTTATTTGTTCATGAGACCCAGAAAATATTAGATACAGGCTCCCAGGTAGATGCTATTTTTCTTGACTTCCGGAAGGCGTTCGATACAGTTCCGCACTGTCGCCTGATAAGCAAAGTAAGAGCCTACGGAATATCAGACCAGCTGTGTGGCTGGATTGAGGAGTTTTTGGCAAACAGAACACAGCATGTTGTTATCAATGGAGAGACGTCTACAGACGTTAAAGTAACCTCTGGCGTGCCACAGGGGAGTGTTATGGGACCATTGCTTTTCACAATATATATAAATGACTTAGTAGATTGTGTCGGAAGTTCCATGCGGCTTTTCGCGGATGATGCTGTAGTATACAGAGAAGTTGCTGCATTAGAAAATTGTAGCGAATTACAGGAAGATCTGCAGCGGATAGGCACTTGGTGCAGGGAGTGGCAACTGACCCTTAACATAGACAAATGTAATGTATTGCGAATACATAGAAAGAAGGATCCTTTATTGTATGATTATATGATAGCGGAACAAACACTGGTAGCAGTTACTTCTGTAAAATATCTGGGAGTATGCGTACGGAACGATTTGAAGTGGAATGATCATATAAAACTAATTGTTGGTAAGGCGGGTACCAGGTTGAGATTCATTGGGAGAGTGCTTAGAAAATGTAGTCCATCAACAAAGGAGGTGGCTTACAAAACACTCGTTCGACCTATACTTGAGTATTGCTCATCAGTGTGGGATCCGTACCAGGTCGGGTTGACGGAGGAGATAGAGAAGATCCAAAGAAGAGCGGCGCGTTTCGTCACTGGGTTATTTGGTAACCGTGATAGCGTTACGGAGATGTTTAATAAACTCAAGTGGCAGACTCTGCAAGAGAGGCGCTCTGCATCGCGGTGTAGCTTGCTCGCCAGGTTTCGAGAGGGTGCGTTTCTGGATGAGGTATCGAATATATTGCTTCCCCCTACTTATACTTCCCGAGGAGATCACGAATGTAAAATTAGAGAGATTAGAGCGCGCACGGAGGCTTTCAGACAGTCGTTCTTCCCGCGAACCATACGCGACTGGAACAGGAAAGGGAGGTAATGACGGTGGCACGTAAAGTGCCCTCCGCCACACACCGTTGGGTGGCTTGCGGAGTATCAATGTAGATGTAGATGTAGATACAACTGCTTGTAGTTCAATTCTTAAAAACTTTTAAGGTGCATTTAACTATTTTTTCGAGTGTTCTCTCCAGCAGTCTCAGTTGTAGGAAATTTACTGCTTTGAGATATATGCAGAGGAGCGTTTTGGAGGAGGACTGACGTACGCTGTTCCGTGTGTCCTCGCTGCAGTGCTGTGAGGTAGGTCACGACTATCTCACAGCTGAAACGTCATGGATAACAAGACAACTACTGGCTGAAGAGGTCAATGCTGTCCTGCAGTCCACCAAGTCCTTCAGAGGTGGAATGACAGATAACGGATAAAAATAATTATACAAATAAAAAGTCATACGCTGCTACTCATTCTACTGTCATATGTTGTTATTATCATTTAAAAATGTAAGAAATTATACTCTTTTAAGAACAGTAGTATGCATTTTCGGTAATTTCATGCATACAGAAAATAATATCGCATCCACCTTAGCTCCCGGCTTTGAGAAATTCACGTAAAAGAGAGTAATTACTACAACATTTAGAAGTTATGACCAAAAGTGCTGTCATCTAGGTTCTTTACTCATGGTTTTGTTCTCAATATGGATAATCGACAAACTACATTTGACTAGGGTCTAATGCAGAATATTATCCACCTGCCTATAATGTTAATTATTGGACGTGGAAATTGATTACATAAACTCGTGATCGTATAAAATGACTCAGAAGGATTCATAAATGTAACTCGCAGATTCCTAAATACATAAGAGGCTGGTAGTATCTTGACAAATCCTTGCTCATTTACCTCCGATAATGGCAACAAGCTCTTAAGCGATAGGGATTGCTCAAAGCTACAAGACTTTGTGCAAAGTCCTCACATGTGGATTAAACATTATTCTCGCTACTTTCCATTTTTTCTTTTTTTTAGTCATTAGTCTTCTGACTGGTTTGATGCAGCCCCCCCCCCCCCCGTCCCCCCCCACAATTTCTCTCCTGTCTCCTGTGCCAACCTCTTCTTCTGAGACTAGTGCTTTCAACCCACGCCCCAATTATTTTCTACATGTATTCCAATCTCTGTTTTCCTCTGCAGTTTTTACACTCTACAGCCCACTCTAGTGCCATGGAAGTTATTCTCTAATGTCTTAGCAGTATCCTACGAGCCAGTCCCTTCTTCTTGTCAGTGTTTTCCATACAGTCCTATCCTCGACGATGCAGCGGAGAACCTCCTCTTTCCGTATATTACCAGTCCACCTAATTTTCAACATTCTTGTGTCGCAAAACATCTCAAATGCTTCGATTCTCTTCTTTTCCGGTTTTTACACAGTCTTTGTTTCGCTTCCACACAATATTGTCCTCCAAACGTACAGTCTCAGAAATTTCTCTCTCAAGATAAGGTTTATGTTTGGTACTAGCAGACTTCCCTCGACCGGGAATGCCCTTTTAGCCAGTGCTGATCTGCTTCCTATGTGCTCCTTGCTCTGTACGTCATGGGTTGTTTCACTGTCTTGGTAGCAGAATTCCTGAACTTCATCTACTTCGTGTCCACCAATCCCGTTGTTAAGTTTAACACTCTTCTCATTTCTCCTACTTCTCATTATTTTCATCTTTCTTCGATTTACTCTCAGTTCATATTTGTACTCTACGGAACATTTCATTCAACAGATCATGTAATTCTTCTTCAGTTCCTCTCAGGTTAGCAATGCCATCAGCGAATCTTAACACTGTTATCCTTTCACCATGAACTTTAATCCCACTCATGAATATTTCTTTTATTTCCGTCACTGCTTCGTCGATGTATAGACTGAACAGTAGTGGCGATAGACTACGTGCCTGTCTTATATCCTTTTAGAATCGAGTACTTCGTTCTTGTTCTTCCACTCTTGTACATTTTGTATTTTACCCTTCTTTCCCTGTAGTTTACCCCTACTTTCCGCAAATTTTCACACATCTTGCACAATTTAAAATTCTCGACGCCTTTTTTCAGGTCACCAAATTTTCTCAAGGTGTCTTGATTTTTCTTTAGTGTTGTCCGCCTGTTTAGCTGAGTGGTAACGTGCTCGCTTAACAAGCAAGCAGGTCGGGGTTCGATTCCCGGCCGGATCGGAGATTTTCTCCGCTCGAAAAGTGGGTGTTGTGTTGTCCTCATCATCATTTCATCCTCATAACAGGCGCGCAAGTCGCTCAGTGTGGCGTCGAATGAAATAAGACGTACATCTGGCGGCCGAGCTTCCCCGAATAGGGGCCTCCCGGCCAACCATGCCACACGCTCATTTCCAATTTTTTTCTTTAGTCTTGCTTCCATTATCAACCGCAACGTCAGAGTTGCCTCTCTGGTGCCTTTACTTTTCCCAAAGTCAAATTGATCATCATCTAACACATCCTCAATTAACTTTCCCATTCATCTGTGTATTATTCTTGTCAGTAACTTCGACGCATGAGCTGTTAAGCTAATCGTGCGATAATTCACTTGGCGACTCTAGCTACCTTCGGAATTGAGTGGATGACGTTTTTTTTTTTTGAAGGTGAGATGATACACCATGTGATAAAAAGTATCCGGACACCTGGCTGAAAATGACTTAAATGTTCGTGGCGCCCTTAATACGTAATGCTGGAATTCAATATGGTGTTGGTCCAACCTTAGCCTCGATGACAGCTTCCACTCTCGCACGCATACGTTCAGTCAGGTGCTGGAAGGTTTGTTGGGGAATGGCAGCCCATTCTACGTGGAGTGCTGCACTGAGGAGGGATATCGATGTCGGTCGGTGAGGCCTCGCACGAAGTCGGCGTTCCAAAACATTCCAAAGGTGTTCCATAGGATTCAGGTCAGGACTCTGTGAAGGCCAGTCCATTATAGGGATGTTACTGTCGTGTAACTACTCCGCCGCAGGCCGTGCATTATGAACATGTGCTCGATCGCGTTGAAAGATACAATCGCCATCCCCGAATTGCTCTTCAACCGTGGGAAGCAAGAAGGTGCTTAAAACATCAATGTAGGCTTGTGCTCTGATAGTGCCACCCAAAACAATAAGGGGTGCAAGCCCCTGCATGAAAACACGGCTTTGATGTATCTGTTATCCTGTTTCTTATCCTTTTACTTATTGTTCTATTTATGTTAATCTAAGTCGCTTACGTTTTCGTGTACAGTTATGACATGAAATTTTCGTTTCAAACATAATGATTTTTTGAAAGTTATAATTTTGTTGCTTAAAATATGTTATGGTACACTATGATGATTTTTGAGTTATAATGACACAGTGTGTCATGCTAATTACGTGCCCACACATATTTATGGTAGGTTAATGAGAAGCTTAATTAGTGATTAACGATATTTATGTAGACAAAACTGAATGCATTTACGCATCTGTACTTCCGTTTGTATTTCTTCGGCCATTCCCTGACTCTGTTTCCCTCCACGAAAAACTCATGGAATGCGGGGCACACGTAACACAGAAAATGCAAATAAAATACATTCTGCACCACGAAAAATTTTTGGGCGATTAGTATCCGTTGATAACTTGTACTGTACTTCTAATTCTGAAACTGTAATCTTTATTACAGAAACTATATTTAATATATAATGGATGCAGTAGTGTATTTACTTCTTGTTGTATGCATGGTGGTCCATTGATAGTGACCGGGCCAAATATCTCACGAAACAAGCATCAAATGAAAAACCTACAAGGAACGAAACTCGTCTAGCTTGAAGAGGGAAACCAGATTGCGCTATGGTTGGCCCGCTAGATAGCGCCGCCATAGTTCAAACGGATATCAACTGCGTTTTTTAAAATAGGTACCCCCATTTTTATTACATATTCGTGTAGTACGCAAAGAAATATGAATGTTTTAGTTGGACAACTTTTTTCGCTTTGTTATAGATGGCGCTGTAATAGTCACAAACGTATAAGTACGTGGTATCACGTAACATTCCGCCAGTGCGGACGGTATTTGCTTCGTGACACATTACCCATGTTAAAATGGACTGTTTACCATTTGCGGAAAAGGTCGATATCGTTTTGATGAATGGATATTGTGATCAAAATGCCCAACGGGCATGTGCTATGTATACTGCTCGGTATCCTGGACGACATCATCCAAGTGTCCGGACCGTTCATCGGATAGTTACGTTATTTAAGGAAACAGGAAGTGTTTAGCCACATGCCAAACATCGACCACGACCTGCAACAAATTATGATGCCCAAGTAGGTGTTTTACCCGCTGTGGCGGCTAATCCGCACATCAGTAGCAGACAAACATCGGTGTTGAGAATGCTACATCAACATCGATTGCTTCCGTACCATAATTCTGTGCACCAGGAATTGCATGGCGACGACTTTGAACGTCGTGTACAGTTCTTCCACTGGGTACAAGGGAAATTACGGGACGATGACAGATTTTTTGCACGCGTTCTATTTAGCGACGAAGCGTCATACACCAACAGCGGTAACGTAAACCGGCATAATATGGTGCGGCATTATGGGAGGAAGGATAATTGGCCCCATTTTGTCGACGGCAATCTAAATGGTGCAATGTATGCTGATTTCCTACGTAATGTTCTACCGATGTTAGTACAAGATGTTTCACTGCATGACAGAATGGCGATGTCCTTCCAGCGTGATGGATGTCCGGCACATAGCTCGCGTGTGGATGAAGCGGTATTGAATAGCATATTTCATGACAGATGGATTGGTCGTCGAAGCACCATACCATGGCTCGCACGTTCACCGGATTTCTTTCTGTGGGGAAAGTTAAAGGGTGTTTGCTATCGTGATCCACCGACAACGCCTGACAACATGCGTCAGCGCATTGTCAATGCATGTGCGAACATTACGGAAGGCGAACTACTCGCTGTTGAGAGGAATGTCGTTACACGTACTGCCAAATGCACTGAGGTTGACGGACATCATTTTGAGGATTTATTGCATTAATGTGGTATTTACAGGTAATCACGCTGTAACAGAATGCGTTCTCAGAAAAGTTAAGTTCATAAATGTACATGTACCACATTGGAAAAACCGAAATAAAATGTTCAAACGTACCTACGTTCTGTATTTTAATTTAAAAAACCTACCTGTTACCAACTGTTCATCTAAAATTGTGAGGTATATGTTTGTGACTACTACAGCGCCATCTATCACAAGGCGAAAAAAGTGGTCCAACTAAAGCATTCTTATTTCTTTACGTACTACACGAATATGTAATAAAAATGGCAGTTCCTATTTAAAAAAACGCCAATATCCATTTGCTCTGTGGTTGCGCCAACTAGCGGGCCAACCATAGCGCCATCTGGTTTCCCCCTTCAAGCTACACAAGTTTCGTTGTTTGTACTTTTTTCGTTTGACGCTTATTACGTGAGGTATTTGGCCCGGTGACGATCGATGGACCAGTCTGTATAAATGATTGTAATTATACACTACTGGTCATTAATATTGCTAGACCAAGAAGAATTGCAGATGATGAACGGGTATTCATTGGACAAATATATTATACTAGAAATGACATATGATTACATTTCCACGCAATAACGGTGCATAGATCCTGAGAAATCAGTACCCAGAACAACCACCTCTGGCCGTAATAACGGCCTTAATACGGCTGGGCATTCAGACAGAGCTTGGATGGCATGTAGAGGTACAGCTGCCCATGCAGCTTTACCACAGTTCATCAAGAGTAGTCACTGGCGTATTGTGACGAGCCAGTTGCTCGGCCACCATTGACCAGACGTTTTCAATTGCTGAGAGATCTGGAGAATGTGCTGGCCAGGGCAGCAGTCGAACATTTACTGTATCCAGAAAGGCCTGTATAGGACGTGCAACATGCGGTCGTGCATTAACCTGCTGAAATGTAGGGTTTCGCTGGGATCGAATGAAGTTAGAGCCACGGATCGTAACACATCTGAAATGTAACGTCCACTGTTCAGAGTGCCGTCAATGCGAACGAGAGGTGACCGAGACGTGTAACCAATGGCACCCCATACCATCACGCCGGGTGATACGCCATTATGGCGATGACGAATACACGCTTCCAATGTGCGTTCACCGCGATGTCGCCAAACACGGATGCGACCATAATGCTGGTGAAAACGTCGTCGAACTGTTCGTGCAGATGGTTGTTGACTTGCAAACGTCCCCATCTGTTGATTCAGGGATCGAGACGTGGCTGCACGATCCGTTACAGCCATTCGGATAAGATGCCTGTCATCTCGAGTTCTATTGCATACGAGGCCGTTGCGATCCAGCACGGCGTTCTGTATTACTCTCCTGAACCCACCGATTCCATATTGTGCTAACAGTAATTGGATCTCGACCAACGCGAGCAGCAATGTCGCAATACGACAAACCGAAATTACAATAGGCTACAATCCAACCTTTATAAAAGTGGGAAACGTAATGGTACGCATTTTGCCTTCTTACACGAGGCATCACAACAACATTTCACCAGGCAATGCTGGTCAACTGCTGTTTGTGTATGAGAATTCGGTTGGAAACTTCCCTCATGTCAGCACGTTGTAGGTGTCGCCACCGGCGCCAACCTTGTGTGAATGCTCCGAAGAGCTGATCATGTGCATATAACAGCACCTTCTTCCTGTCGGTTAAATTTCGCGTCTGTAGCACGTCATTCTCGTGGTGTAGCAATTTTAATGGCCAGTAATGTAATATAAATATTGCAAATTGCTGGTAATAGCCAAGGGAAATTTATTTAAACGTATTGACAACAACGACGAAATGATAGTTGCTGTGCCGTATGGAGAGTCTCCCTCGCTCTTCGAGCAGAGATGAAGCAGAGCAGCTTGAATCATGAAAGACCGCGTGTTTGTTGGGTGCACGCGCAGACGCGGCGTGAAGCTCTGATAGCGCCAGTATAGGCGCACCTAATTCGTTAACCTACGAGTATAGACAGCATGGTAGGAGTGGATAGGCGGAGGAAGCTGCAGTTCTATTGCCTGTCCCATAATTATCAGCGGCCCTGGTGACGACTCGTGGTTTTCAACCAGCAGCAGCAACAGTAGCAGGTCAACATTGTGTCGGCTACATTCTTCACCGTCCGCGCAGCTACAATATCGTAAGACCGTTAAATGACGGAGTATAGCTGTTGTTGCAGAGGCATTAGCCAATGGCATTTCTTTCATAAAGTATGCGTTACCTGAGTAATAACCTGCAATACTCGTATTTGAAAGTTGTGTCACCTCTGTTGTCATTGTCCTCAGACATTATTTACCTGCAGGGTCCCTTCCTTTTCCATGTAATCACCGAGTGTCGTAAAAAATTGAAATTGATTAACTATTTACTGGCGATTTGTTTGTTTGGTAATGACCAGTTTCAGTCTAAATTATTTGCCTCTGGGACAGTACATTCTTCTATTGCATAACTGAGGCTTATCTAATTTGCAATTTTGAGTATTAACTTCATTCACTTAAAGTAACGTAAAATTACACTGTAAATACTAATAACCGAAGGTATAGCATAAATGAGGAGTGCGCAATTTGATGTATTCTGTGTTTAGCTTCGTGAGCGACTTCTGCTGGCTTGGAATGTATTACATTGTTGTTATATTAAAAGTAGAGTCATTTGCTCTTATGCTTAAAGTAAATGCAATTCCATGCTTCAATAATCAAAAGCAAATTGCTTGCCTTTTTCTAAATTTTGCATTACGTTACACTGAGATTAATGAAATTCATTTATTACATAACAAAGTTTTAGTTACAGTCAGTCATTTATTTAACCTGTAATTTCGTTTAACTTTTCTCTCAAAGTTTAATATTTCATAATAAGTAACTACAAACTCCGCGCTGTCTGATTCATTTATTTTCTCGTGAACTGTTGTGTCGAGGAAAAGCGTGACAACGTCTTGTTGCCTTGCCAGTGATTATTTTCTAAAATTTCTTTGTCATCACCTTTCTTAAGATTCAGGAGGTTCATCGCCCTAATGGGCTGGAGACTGCTTAACTATCCTCTTTCTAGCTAATCAGTATTTTTTTGTATTGTCAGTAATTTTTTGTATTAAATATTACGTAACACCCATTTCCCCCTGTATGGTTCATGAGTGATTGCACTATATTCCACCCATTTCAAAATGAGTATTTAGATTAGATTTACAGTAGATTCTTCCTTCAGAAGGGTCTGTCATACACTTCCCTTCTACTAACCGGCACTATTTTCCTTCGATTTAGATATCCTTGCTCACTGTTAAATTTCGTTAGGCACACTCGATCACGTTCAGTTATATCGCAATCCAGGAGACCAATTAGGAAAGGGGACGTGACACATGATGTGTTTTAACTGAAATCCTTCCGTGTCTCCCGCCCCTTTCCAAGTATACGTCCTCCTCTTGTGATTATTGAAGAGAATATTCGTTATTTCTAGCTGAAATTTAATGTGAAACTCAGTCTCTTACCTCTCTCATTCCTAGTACCAAGTCCACATTCCCTCGTAACCGTTACCTCTACTCCTTCGCCTACAGTCGCTTTCCAGTGCCCCATGGCAATTAGATTTTGATCTCCGTTTACGTACTGAATTACCTGTTCAGCATCCTCATATACTTGCTGTGTCTCTTCATAATCGGCTTGCGACGCCATGTACAACTCAACTATCGTTGTCTGTGTTGGGTTGCTGTCGATTCTGATGGGAACAACAATGTCACCTAACTGTGCACAGTAACTCCCCGTGTGGCTTACGTTCCCATTCATAGTGAATTCTACTCCACTTATACAATTTTCTGCCGCTGTTGATATTAACCTATATTCATCTGACCAGAAATCCTTGTCCTCTTTCAATTTCACGTCACTGATCCCGTTACATCTAGATTGAGCCTTAGTATTCCAATTTTCAAATTTTCTAGCTTCCCTACCACGTTCCAACTTCAGACATTGCACATCTCAACTCGTAGAACATTATCCCTTGGTTGGTTATTCCATCCTTTTCTCATGGTCACCTCCGCCTTGGCAGTTACTTCACGGAGGTCCGAATGCGGGACTAGTTGGAATCATTAGCCAACATGCCACCTTTGCAAGTACAGCCTAAATGTACTGTGTAAATAAATTATGTGTCTCTAATGCAGCAGTCTTCTGCATGCTCATGCCTTTGATCATTGCTGATTCTTCGGCCTTTGGGGGCAGTTTACCACTAGCTCTGTACATTCCTCTCCCCTCTTTGACAAGGCCGTTGGCTGAGTAAGGGTGACCTTTTAAGCCGGAAGTCTTCGGCTGCCATTCCTAATTATTTTTATTCGAAATTCAAGATGAGGTGGGGCTAGAACTCGGTATCCAAGACAATATTATTACGAATCAAAGACGCTGCAGCTAGACCTTTGATGCCAAACCATTTTCATTTTTGTTATTAATATAAATGCGGATGCGACTTGTAGTGGATTCTGAGCGACGCTTAATTCATACATCGATGGCTTCCACGTTAGCAGACGTCTGCAAAATGCGGGCTACTGTGTTTGGTATTCTTTGGTAGTGGCGATTGCTGTGTTTGATAGATGGCTGCGGATGCCAGTCGCGGTGCGCAGGTATAGGAAAATTACTGAAAACCGTTCAAAAGCCAAGATCGCATGAGAAATTTAAGGCGACGGGTTTCTAAAGTCACTGCTGTCATCTTCCGTTCTTTAACATCTTTCCTGTTGTAAAACATGTTCATTTTACTCTGAACATCACGCACTAGATGTCGAGTGAATAAAACTAAGCATATTATAAACGTTTGTCATCGCAGTGCGAATTCACTTTAAATGGACACTGCGAATGGACTACTGTGTGGTTGCTGGCCCATTTGGGGACAGGATATCACTTGGCCATATCAATAATTCGATCGCAGTATACTGAGATCCTGCCACTTTTCTCAATGCCTCCAAGGCGTTTTGGAAAGGATAATCCCCAAACTTGTCAGCGGACCATGGTATCCTGCCATTAGGTTTAACACAATTCTGTACTGTGAGCTGACACAACCTCCGAAAGAGGAGAGTGAGGCTGGCGAGGAGAAGGGCTTCGTCCAGTTTTGAGGGCATTTAGTTGCAGAGTGGTTTGGGGCTTTTATCAAGAGTATCATTCTTAGTCATTTTTCCTTCATGCAGGATAGAGGGTGTGGTAAGGTTTTCAGCCGTGTACTCCATGTTGGTATATAGTAGCATATCTATGATCCTCTTAATGGGGATGTCCAGTTTCTTCCGTCTTCCGAAATACACTCATGCTCACAAATTAAGTATAATTGCAGAACGTGGAGCCACACAACGTGGCACTACACAAAACTGGCGCTAATAGCATAGGCACATAGGGAACACACATGACACATATCTGTAAGTCCACGGTATTAATGATAAGTTGAGAAAACCGTCGCGAAACACATGTGCTACAAAACGCCACTGTTTTCCTGCACATGTACCCCGATATCAATATAGGATATGATCACCATGCACAACGGGTTGGCATACTCTGGATCAGATGGTCGAGCAGCTGCTGGGGTATAGCCTCCCATTCTTGCACCATTGCCTATCGGAGCTCCTGAAATGTCGTAGGGGTTTGAAGAAGTGCAGCGAAACGTCGACCGAGAGCATCCCAGACGTGCTCGATGGGGTTTACATCTGGAGAACAGGCAGGCTACTCCATTCGCCTGATATCTTCTGTTTCAAGGTACTCCTCCACGATGGCAACGCGGTGGGGCCGTGCGTTGTCATCCATCAGGAGGAAGGCGGGACCCACTGCAACACTGAAAAGGCGGACACACTGGTGCAAAATGACGTCCCGATACACCTGACCTGTTACGGTTCCTCTGTCAAAGACATGCAGGGGTGTACGTGCACCAATCATAATCCCACCCCACACCATCAAACCACGACCTCCATACAGGTCCCTTTCAGGGATGTTACGGGGTTGGTATCTGGTTCCTGGTTCACGCCAGATGAAAATCAGGCGAGATTCACTATTCAGACTATACCTGGACTCGTCCGTGAACATAACCTGGGACCATTATTCCAATGACCATGTACTGTGTTCCTGACACCAGGCTTTACGGGCTCTGCTGTGACCACAGGTCAGTGGAATGCACCTTGTAGGTCTCCGGGCGAATAAACGATGTCTGTTCAGTCATCTGTAGACTGTGTGTCTGGAAACAACTGCTCCAGTGGCTGTCGTAAGGTCCCGAGCAAGGCTTCCTGCAGTAATACGTGGTCGTCTGAGGGCACTGATGGTGAGATATCGATCTTCTTGTGGTGTTGTACACTGTGGACGTCCCGTACTGTATCGCCTGGACACGTTTCCTGTCTGCCAGAATAGTTTCCATAATCCTGAGATCACACTTTATGGCACACGGAGGGCCCGTGCTACGACCTGCTGTGTTTGACCAGCCTCCAGTCGCCCTAGTATTCTATCCCTCATAACGTCATCAACACACAGTCACGATTAGCACGTCTGGAAACGTCTGCACACTTACTCGCTGCACCGTACTCTGACATGCACCAACACACCTCTGCGTATATGGACTGCTGCCGTGCCACCGTGCGACGACCGCAGGTCAAATCCACCGCATGGTCATACCCTGCGGTGATTTAAACCCGCAAACCGCCAACCACAGCGTTGTTTCACTATGTGTCAGCATTATCCTTAATTTATGAGCATGAGTGTATATTGCCGATAAAAAGGTATGTATTAACGTTCAGAATCTAGATGAGAAGAATGTATATTTCTTTGCATTTTAGCTACTAGCTAGCGACAGAAATTACAGTGTTCATCCCGAACGTACAAATAAATGCAACACAGCTGGAGTCTGCAAGAATTATAATTTCAAGGTATCTCATCGTCCGTTAAACGCCAGGATCTACCAAATTTCTAAAGGCCTAATTCTGATTACTCGATACGCATTTACACCCTAGATGTTGGTAATTCAGAAGATAAAAGACCATGAACACCCTGTGGGGAACACAGAAGTCAAGCATAATGTAGTTAGACCCCTCTACTATTCAAAATTAGCCGGTCACCATCCGAAACATCTAAATTCGTTGTTACTCTCTGAGGGTGGGAACTAACACTGTTTGTGCATCAAAAACATACCCGCCTAATTACCGCCCAAATGAGTAAAGACCGACGTGAACGACGTTTTTGCCATAGATGTCCCAGCTCGTTTACCCGTGTGCGTATCTTGAAATGCACCACATTGATTGCTCTAGTCAGGAACCAGTATGTGTGAAAAGCCTACTGAGGAGTACGAGTTCTGGGAGTTTAAGAACGCCAACCAGCAGTAGCGCTGTTCCTTCACTGTTTACACAGACTTCGAGAGACTTTTAGCTCCTGTGGTGAGTTGTGAAGGCGAACCATCTGCCTTTCATACTTCTCTGCCTTCACAGAGCGGCACATACCACATGTGGCATCATATCAAGTGGTATGTGACTCTAGTCACAACAAATTCTAATCTTACGCCGGGTATAACCCTGCAAGACGGTTGCTCATCGAGCTCGAAAAACTTGCATGGCAAGTTGATCACGTTTATCGCAACAACGTTGCCATGACCAACTCGGAGGGAAATGATACCTTATGAGCGGGCAGTTGAGTGTCATATTTGTGGGCAACCGTTGCATAGAGAAGCGGAAACTCCACATAGAGAACATCGTAATCTAACAGGAAAGTTCCATGGCACAGCTCACAATGCATGGAACTTGAAGAACCAACTATCACGGTACATAACTGAATGGGTATGACGCTCACTTTCTAGTACAACACTTGAGTGATTTCGGTCGGAAGGATGATAAGGTCAGTGTCATTCACGATATCGTTGAAAAGTACATTTCTTTTTCCAAGAGAATCACGCTAAGAATAACACTGCAATTTCTCTATTCGTTTCACTGCATGACCGCGTTTCTTCAGAAGCTTGTTGAGACGATGTACCCAGAAGATGTGCATATGACCTGAGCTACACATCTAGATGGTGCAGAGGTTCAGCTTTCCGTACGAGTACCTGGATTCGATGGAGACACTCCACGAAACCGCGTTTCCCCGCATAATCACATCAATAGGCACTGGCGTAACAGATACAGAATATGGGTACACTGTAAATGTTTGGCAGGAGCTCGGCAGCCATAATTTAGGAGAATACATGAACACATAAGTAAACTTGTTTGCTGACATCTCTGAGAAGTTCTGGAGTGTATGCACATACTTTCTGGAGCCTCCCTTCTATTACACCCAGCTAGGGTTTTCGTGGGATGTATCGTTAAGGACATGTGTCAGCATCAAACTGTGGACTGATGTTGATATGCTGCTCTTCTTCGAACACGGGATTTGTAGCGGACTTTGCCACTGCGTGCACAGATATGCCAAGGCGAATAATTCGCGAATAAGTGAGGAGGAGTATAGGCCTTCTGACAGTCTACGTTACAACCTTTACCTGGGTGTAAACAACCTCTATCGACAAGCCAAGCAACCAAATCTGCTATTAGGAGGGTTCGGATGGATATCCAAAGCAAAACTTGCCAAACTCAAGGAAAAAGACCATGATGTGCCTGCAGATGCTGGTGATGGATACATGCTGGTGATGTGATATATTCTCGTACATTGATGTACCCTACCCATCTGCACGAGTAGCAAAGCGACTTATCGTTATGTCCGCAGCACCCATTCCATCCCAAAGCTGCTGACAACGCTGCGGAACAATCAACGTCATACTGTCCACTACATGAATCTCCAACAATGTCTTAGGTTGGGGATGGAACTTGTTTGTATGACCTGCAGCATCTCCTTCGACCAGAGTCCCTGGCTGGAAGGACACATTGATTTAAACACCTAGCAGAGGACTCTCGCGACATGTGGTTTTGAAAAAGACTCTTACAAATTAGTGAATAATTCGTGTTTTCGAAAAGAAAACATGGAGAATTTGTAGAGTACCGCGAAATTCGTACAATTTACGCATGGGACGGCTGTTATGGAGCAAGGAGTACGTCGCCAGGCAAAATTTCATACGGATTGCTATCTTCAATGAAGAAGTAGTTACTGAGGTGACCAAGGTTTAGGTTTCAGTGCACCTCACGAAACCTATCCGTATCAGTATGTATGTTCTGGTCTTCTCTAAACTTCGCGTTCACCAGTTCTCCTATGAGTATGTGAAATTTAGCTTCCCCGACCCCAAGTTACTTTATATGGATAGACACAGATTCGTCTAGTGAGCGAAACGTTCCGACCCATATGAAGCGTATAGAAATAAGTATGTACACCTGCAGTATAGACGCAGGTGCCACCCACCGGTGGGCTGTGTGTGTCGTGTATCTTCAAAGGCTCTCACAATGAAATATAATAAATAAAAGAACATTACCACAGCAGCAGCATTCCCAATTTAGCTCTTCCTTTCCATTTCATGACTTCAGTTTTATGAGTCATACAGGCTAACTGCGTACCATGCTATTCAGGGTTTAATTTTAAAGACGCTATAATTGCTCTCTTTAGACATCGTGCACTAAAACCACTTTGTACAATTCTGTTTCATTTTTAATCTTGAAAGCGCTATACTCGTATTTTCTTGAGACATCGTGTACTAAGCCCACCTTGTGATGGCGTTGAAAATGCGATTTCCTAAAATGTTGTTAAAAATATTACCTAAAAAATTTTCCCCGGCAAATATAGACGGCAACAGCTATGAAACGTCGTTATAATTTGATAGGTTCGCCTAAAACATTCAAAGAGGAGGAACTTCTGCTTCCATCACAAGGTGTACACTGGCCATGCCGATCCTCGGATTAAAGAGGTAATATTCTTCTCTTGTTCAAAAGATTAGCCAACTTACATGGGAACTCTGTTACTTGATGTGACAGTACCTATTGGCCAACGACGCTCAGCCCAGAAAATTCTAGATAGTGGAAATTTCCTCCGAATGTTAGAGCTCTTCAGTCACTGTGTTCCATTTCATGCAAAACACATTACCAAGACCAGAGTCCGGCCAGAAGATGGCAAGCGGTTTCAAGTGCATTATCTATCAAGTGAGATCTAGAATGAATTTATTTCTAGTTGTGCCCATCAGGTCGGAGGTGTCATTTTGAAACAGAGAAACGAGCGAGGTGACGCTGTGGTTAGCTCACTGAACTCACTTTCGTGAGGACGACAGTTCAAACCAGCGTCTTCCCATCGAGATTTAGGTTTCCCGTGATTTTTCTAGGTCACTCCAGGCAAATGTCGGTATGGTTCCTTTGAAATGGCACGGCAGGTTTTCTTCCCCATCCTTGACTCAGTTCGATTCTGTGCTCCGTCTCTAACGACCTCGATGTCGACGGGATGTTAAACCCAATCTCCCTTCTTTTTCCTTTGGAACAGAGAGAAAGTGAAAAGTGTTATTCAATTACTGTTGATACAGCTCCTGATTCATATCATACTGAACGAACAAAATTCATCCAGCGTTATTTTACTTCAAGAAGGAAATTGATAAATATGAAATAAGTGAACAGTTTTGCAATTCGTAAATTGTAAATAGAAATGAGAGATGCTATCGAACGTTTAATACGATCAATCTTTGTGAAACATTGTTACTATCAGTAAATGACGCGGACAAGGTTATAATAACGGAAGTAATATTAGAGAGTCTTATAAAGGAGCTCAGACAAATTTTCTTCAGTGAAATCCCTTTGCAAAATTTCCTACGTTTGCTTGTCATAGCTTTACGTGGAGTTTATCCAGCTGATAGTTGTCATGAAGCAGTTACTTGTTTTCGGAGTGACTCGACTTCCTTGCAACCTATTCGGTAGAAGTCCACAATGCTGACACATTCTGAAACAGTGTGTTGGGAGTTCTTCATATTTCAACGTCTGATACTCGTTGGAGAGCTCGGGTAGACGCTGCAATACCGATTACAACTCTGCTGGATAAGGCTGTCATTACTGTTGAATCTCTCAGTACGTCAAATTCGTCAGCTGAAATGCGTTCTGTGGTACGAGGTGATTTGAATTATATGAGATCACTTAAGTGCTTAATCATGATATCAATTTAGCTAAAGTTGTTGGCAGCAATTGATTACAATTGATTACAAGCTGTTAATACTACCATCGAAGTTGAGGTAAAACATTCTGAGAGCTTATTAAATGACTTAAAATATCTCCACGAAAACTGGGACGTCATTCTCCGTGATATAATGTTGTCAGTGTAATTGATATTGATCTTGCATTTCCGGAAATGCATGCTAAGAAGAGAAAATCATTTCATGATGAAACCAGGAATGAAGTGACAGTAGTGCATTCAGAAGATTTATTTAAGAAAAATTTATTTTATGCCATTACTGACAATCAAATGTTTAACCTGAGAACCGAGTATGAAAGAATGAAGATTTTAAATGAAACATTTGGGTTTTATAGAAATATTCAGAGATGACTGACGATCAGGTCGCTGAGGTATGCAAGTTATTTACGAATGAATGCCATAATGATCTCACAACATATTTAGAAGAAGAAATTAAATATCTGAAAACATTTCATACTTAAAATTTTCAATACATTACTTTGGAACAACTGGAACTCTTGAATAGCACACACTAGCTTAAAATTTTAAGCCGGCCGGGGTGGCCGAGCGGTTCTAGGCACTACAGTCTGGAACCGCGCGACCACTACTGTTGCAGGTTCGAATCCTACCTCGGGCATGGATGTGTGTGATGTCCTTAGGTTAGTTAGGTTTAAGTAGTTCTAAGTTCTAGGGGACTGATGACCTCAGTAGTTAAGTCCCATAGTGCTCAGAGCCATTTTTTTTCATTTTAAGCTTCTTTCCGAATGTATGTGTAGCTATTTTATCAGCACTCTGACTCGTGTTAAATGTTGTCTCAGATCAACTATGCATCAACAACGTCCCACAGATTTGGGAAAGTTGACAACTGAATGTAATTTGGGAAGGCAACTAGACTCTGATGCTGTGATTCAAACACTCCCTGATCGACAGTCTCGCAAAGCGCCATTGACAGTATTTAGTCCAGTAGGTTATAATAAGCTACCCGTTGCACGGCTCATGACTGTTTACATACGAGTGTGTCGATGTCTATTTACTGAAATTTGTGGGTACGTCGTGGAATGATTGGGGACAGAGCACTCCACATCGGATCGTTATTTGCATCAGACGTTTTGCCAATGTACAAATCAGTATAATACTTAGTCATTTCTTTTAAAGTGGAGTGAAAGCAAATTAAAACCATTAATAAAATAAAATGGAGCATACATACGTTGTACAATAATTTATTATTGAGTAGCACCTCAAGCCGAACTTTTAATTTTGTCGGTCGTATCAGTTTTCTCCCTTGCCGTGTAAGTCTCGGCCTAGCTATCATCCGGTCCCCTAGAGGTGGTTGTCTTAGGCTCTTGATAAATGTTTTTGTCACTACTTTTCAAACCAGTTTATTATTGTTCTCTCAGTCTCCTACTTCATGATAGCTTCATGGCGCTGGTATTCTTTCTCGAAATATTTAACCTCTGCATTGTCGCTCGCGATTAATATAATTGGTGTGTTAGTTCCTTCACACCCACAGTGGGAAACCGGAGACATGGTTCACGACTATTTTTTGTTTTACTACATTCGAAGTAATTTTGATTGTGACAGAAAATAGCACAGTGTATATCATAATAGCTATTAATAATTTTCTGAAATAACAGAGGGCAAGAAATTATACATTTCTCTTAATAAGGCTATGTGCAGTAATACGTCGTTCTGAACATGCACTGGGATGAAGAAAGCTATATATTATAATAAAGTCCTGGAAGAATTTCTTTGTAAAACGAGTGTGAAATTTAGAGCATGATCTTAGCAAGGGCATATCACGCAGATATACTACCAACTGTTTCTTTCTATAAAATTATTGTGATTACATACAATGAAAATTGCAAATATATTTATAAATGTTCTTAAATTTGTAGTTATTGCTGCCTCCTTTAATTCCGATTGAAGATATGTGAGGAGAACAGAAATGTGTGTGTACAAAATATGCTCGTAAAAAATTATGTACTTCAGGCAGGAAACTTACCTTTCAGTGTCAGTTCTGTAACAAGGAAGCCTGTCTTTCCACAATTTCGTAGAAAAATAATGTTACTTATTATTATAGGTAAACAAATTTCACAGAAGATATTATGTGACTTATAATGACAAAATAACTGCGGTAGTCCATTCCTTAATGGTAAGAATAACGACTGAAACAAAAGCATCTAAAACCTGAGTGATGAGATCTGATTTCTGTGTAGAAATCATAAAATTTACAGACATTGAATTATTGATAAGTACCGGTAATGTATACATTTTTGTCATCTACACGTCAGAATATTAGGAACTGTTACTCAATACACATGTATACAAACTTTTTGCTCTGTGTTGAAACGGTTTTTCGCTATTTCTTCTCGGACATCCGCTTTCTAAATACGATGCAATGACAAGTCACGGTCTGTATAATTTTCTCGAATGTTCACATTTTCTGTAACTCGGGATAACACTACTCCCGACATGCAACTAAAGTTAGTACTGTTAATAATGGTTCGATGATACATGATGTATACTACCGCACACTCTAATTCAACCCTTTTCACCATGAACAACTGTTTACTCTCTCGAATTCCGCTGGCAACATCCCGTGAAACATACGGTACTACAGTATAAACCAGCGGGAAATTGCTCCTGTTGGAGTATAAAAAGAGGAACATGTTCCCCTTGAAAAGACTCTGACAGAAAAGTAAGGAACCCGCTGCCTCAGTCCTCATTCCACCCTCTTCACCAAAAATTTTGACATGTGAACATATTCGCGCTCTTTTAACACAGAACATGCTACATCCTTTATCCAGTCTCTGTCTGTACTGAAGCCTTCGTAGTCAGCGTCTCCTTCTCATTGCCACTGGCTATGTCTCTCTCTGACTGTCTCATTTTTCTCCCATTGATTTGCAGTATATCCCACTACCACTATTTTCCCTCTCACCTACGCTGTCTGTTTTGTCACTTTCTTTGCCATTGCCAGTATCTCCACCATTTCTCAGCAGTTCAAAACTTCTGGGGGTGGGGTTCAATTTAATTTTTCCCTTACACCCAAGGGATCAAAATTTTGGTCCAAAATGCACCCTCCCTTATACTTAAGTGTTGGCCAGTCTGGTCTTCCAGACCACCCATCATCTCTCTGTTTCCTTTCCACTGTCTTCTCTCTCTTTTCCTCCCAATGCTTCTATCTCCACGCATCTACCTCCCTCTGTCTATCTCTTTTCCTGCCATTGTCTCTCACTTTTCTCTTTGGCTCCCACTGTTGTTGTCTTCATCCATCTCTCTTTCCGTTGTCACTGATACTTTCTCTCACGATCTCTCTCACCTCTCTCTTTGTCTCCCACTGGCACTGTCTTCTTTCTCTACTACCGTCACTGTCTCTGTGCTACTCCCTTTCAGCACACGAAACCGCAACATTTTTGCTGAGAAAGGCAGACTGTGGATGGAGGCAGCTGGTTCCCCACTTTACTGTCAGAATCTTTTCAAGAGCAACATATTCGCCGTTTGGTACTCCGACAGTGGCATTTTTCCGCTGGTTCCTTTCTTTTTCTTGCTGCAGCAGGATATCTGCCGATACCGGGCTAGCGACTTTCAAGTACAACGTCTGATTTGTACGGGAATATACATAATGGATGTCATTGACACATGGTTGACGACATATGGAAGTTTGGATCTGGTCGTGAGTCGCGCACGGATAGCCAAATGGCAAGGCGACCGCTCTCGATAAGCTGGGTATTTGGGATCGAGTATCTGTTCGGCACAAATTTTAGTTAGCGTCATTCCATTCTACAGCTGATGATTGTCATTATTCGCGATTGCGAATACATTAAATGAATTTCATAACGGGTGTATAGTCGCAGTACCTGCTCCTTTGGACACGCGTGTAAGTCCAAAGGAACTTTACGTCGTAATCAGAATAACACAGGCACTGCAGTATCTTAAAAATCGTTGTTTTTCGGGGTTTTCTCAGGAATCGCCAATGAATAAATGGCGCTTCTATAAGCCGGCTAAGTTCCACTCTAGACCACACCTCATACGAAAGAACCAACCGATTTGCTCATTTTTCCAGGACTAGAAAAAGTGTGTTATGTTTAAATTTTGAGCGTGTATACAGTATGGTTGGTTGATTGATATGGGGGCGGGGGCCAAAGAGCGAGGTCATCGTCCCCATCGGATTAGGGAAGGATGGGGGACAAAATCGGTCGTGCTCTTCCAAAGGAACCATCCCGGCATTTGCGTGAAGCAATTTAGGAAATCACGGAAAACCTAAACCAGGATGGCCAGACGCGGGTTTGAACCGTCTTCCTCCCGGATGTGACTCCAGTGAGCTAACCACTGCGCCACCTCTCTCGGTGCAACAGTACTCAGTTCTTCCGACAAGTACACAAATGGTCGCTAGGCCGAGAGCTGTCCAAAACACTTGAGCCCTTACCTCTGTGACCAACAGAACCCAAGATACGACCCCTGGAAAAATCGCATTGTCGCGTGCCGCTTTTTGGAAAAAAAAAAAATGGCTCTGAGCACTATGGGACTTAACTTCTGAGGTCATCAGTCCCCTAGAACTTACAACTACTTAAACCTAACTAACCTAAGGACATCACTCACATCCATGCCCGAGGCATGATTCGAACCTGCGACCGTAGCGGTCGCGCGGCTCCAGACTGTAGCGCTTAGAACCGCTCGGCCACTCCGGCCGGCCCGCTTTATGGACACATTGGTACCGTGCACGGACCGATTGCATAGTGAAATATCTGCTTAGTGTTTAACAAGAAATTATATTTATTCTGTATTCCATCCCAATGAGAATTTTTTTCTATCCCTAATATTCCCCAAATAGCGTTGTGTTGGAATCATATCACATCTTCTTTAAAGTAACGATATGTCTGGAGATTGGGCTCAAATCCACATCTTCCCAGGGGCCAAGTCGTAGCTGTCCGCGGCTCCGACAACGGATGCCTCCTCGAGGGTGTTGGTACAGCTCCAAAAATGACGTGCCAGCTAGTCTTTCGTTTGAGAGGCGATGAGGTACATTTGCACGCAGCTGGAAGTAGGACTGTCCCATCACGACGACAAGCGGTTCATCTGGGGGGAGAGGACTGGCACTTTCACATACTCACCCTATTTAATGGGGCGATTGTGTGGTTGTGTACTCGTTTGTAAATAGTTGATGTGTATCTGGGGAATAGTTGGATGAACCGCTTGTCATAGTTGTGTGTGTGTATGTGTGTGTGTGTGTGTGTGAGAGAGAGAGAGAGAGAGAGAGAGAGAGAGAGAAGGAGAGAGAGTATGAACGCCTGGCTGCACAGTATGTGTGTGTATACCGTATATTGTGTACCATGTACACGAATACACGCAGTATTTGGGTGTAAATATTGTATATGTATTTCTACGTGTGTGGGTATTTCTTCATCTGCTGCTGGTAGTGACCTCGTTTCCTATACGTATGTTGTATATTGGAAAAAAAAATATCAGAGAGAATTGATTAAAATGTAAATTCTTTATATAGAAAGGAATTGGAAACATAATGTTTAAGTTCCACTTCTTTGTACTACCTTTAGTGTACATAAATGCATCTCATAGTCATAAGTCATCAGAAAAAATAAGTTTTCTAATAAAACCATTGTACTCATATGTAAAGAAAACATGGCTGTGTAAATACATAAAAAACTGTAAGAAAGTTAGCTTTGCAAAGTATTGTATATAAAGAAAAAAATATATTTTTCAAGAAAACCACAGTGGGATATGTCGGCAGAAACAAATAGCTTTGTAAAATGTTGTTGTAAAAACTATGTTGCGAAAACACGAAATTGTTAATAATAAATCATAAAATTAATTTGTTATATCACAGTTATTATTTTCAAACCCTTTCACTATAGAGCACAACTGACTAGGTTCATGCAATAATTGAACTATATATATATATAGAGAGAGAAAACGATGGATGATGATTTACTGTTGTTTGTGACAATCCTGTGCCTCTCTCTCACATTGCTCACAGACCTCGAATGAAGAGGCCTACGTGCAGATCAGATATAACAGGCGGTAAGGGGGATGAGAAGGGGTGCTTGATCCTCTTAGGTCCATTAGATTTCCCGCCATTTTATTGTGCACCCATCCGCAGAGAGGGGGTTGTCGCCAATCTTGTGTAACAAGACCAGCATCAAGCATGAGGTATTTGTGTACCTTCACGTGATCATTATCGAACTACGTCATGACCTTGAATATAGCTCACACACAGTTGCCCAAGCTGTGTGGGTGGTTCCCCTGGTGACCTTGATCAATTCCGTGTGGTTCTCCCTAGTGGACACCGGATTGGATTCGTGTTCCTGTGCACACTGCTTTGTGAAAGTATTCTGTCACAGAACAAACTGAAATATAAAGCAGAATGTACCGACCGTAATACTGGTACGTTGTGTAAGCCACCTAATTGTATGTACGGAATACGCACTCTGCCTTTCTTGTATGTGTCATCTTGGTCATTCAGATCATCTTTAGCAATACAAGGTTATTTTCTTAGTACTGTACAGGGATTTTGTCCTTCATTCTTTCCTCCATCCCCCTTCTTATCGTTAGTATTATTTAGCAATTACAAGATTTGTAAAGTCTTGTTGCTGATTTAACGACATTTTCCCAACCTTGTACGTTTTTACAAGGATGTCACCAATTAGCAATTTATGAAAAAATTTAGGCCCTTTTCCACATTATTTAAAAATCTCGTTGTCCGCAGATCTGGTGGTCTTCTTTTTTCTGGTAGTTTTTGTACAAGGATCTTGATGAATATGTCAACGTGTGATCAGATTACTTGAGGAATCAGATTAATTCTTTTAGCTTTTATTTTGGATAGTATATCAACTAGTTTAAAAAGGTCAGACAGCGCTATGTCTTTTTTTCCGATACTTCATCCTCCACTGATGGAATTCTGCATTTTGCGTAGTATTTTCCTCTCGAAAATTCTGAAAGATTTCTCATCTACTCTTCCTGTAGTCCAGATTTTACGTATGTTGTAACTGATTGTATAAGTGAATTTAACATGCATATCTTGCGTATTCTCGATATATTTGACTGGGAATAATGTGACTATTTGAGCTTTGTATTCTAATTTCAGTTTTATGTCTTGAAGAATATCCCCACATATTTAAATTCGCTTACGGTTCAGTTTCATTTTATAGCTTCATGTTAACGCTATCTTTGAGAGCATTGTTGAGCATAAGATAGTTTGCTTTGTTGACCTGAAACTGCAAACCACTTTCTCTGAGGGCTTTAGTAAATTGCTTTCGAGAGCTACAATTCTTGTTTTATTCTATCATGTCTTCGGCGTAAGCCAAGAGCGGGTCTCTAATTTGCTTAATTTTATGGTCCCGACAAGGTGTATGATACGACGGATTAGAACAGTTCACCCTATTACTAGAAGGTAAGAAAGAGACTAATAAGAGTGTCTCCCTATTTGGCAAGGTCGCCACCTTCCTAGAAAAAGTGCATCTCGAGCTGCCATTGGTTAGTTTGCCGGAATACTTTGCCAAACGTTTTTGCACATGGAGTATATACATAGACGTCCTTCCCCCTCCCCCCCCCCCCCCCTCACGCAACTCACCGCCTGCCCTCACTGTTCTGTAATTGCATCCTAGTCTAGGAGCGTACCTGCCCTCCGGATGTGATTGTGAAGGTGCACAGATCTCACGCTGTTTTCGAGCGATTGCCGTTACGTTCCAGTGACTGAGAGCCTCGTTGAGTACGTCTGCTGCGGCCCTAAAGGCTCTCGGAACTGCCAATTACGCTCACGATCTCGTGCGCCTCGGAGCAGCTAGCCCGCAGTTCGCAGGTTTCGCGCCGGGCAGCGTGCGCCTCGTCCCCGGAAAATGGCGCGCACGCGCATTCCAGTACGGCTCGCGCAGCAGGTCCCGTGCACACCGACACTCGGGTGGGCGGAGCGTGAGAATTGGGAGTGCGCGCGCAGCAAGTGTATGGCCGACTGCTACATCAGCTGGCGACCCGGCGGAAGGTGAACCGGTCGACGGCGTTCCGCAGCGGAGGGCCGCCTGATGGCTTTTTAAACGCGCGGCCCTCGCACTGGGTCGCGTTACGCCCCGCGCGATCACTGTTATTTGAACGCTCATTTGGGCGCATATTCAAATAGCGGCCGGCGGGAACCTCGGCTCACGTACCGGACACGTTTTACTGCGTCCGGCGGAGAACGGACCGTTTTTGACGCTGTCCGCTGTCGGTTCTGCCACGGACATCTGCGACTAGTGCCCAGCGATGCGAGACCGTTCGCAACGGCAAAATTTCTGAAGAGAATCCGCTTCTAAGTATCGCACGAGCTGATGGTAATAAGCGCGTATGCTCTTGGTTCGCTCTGAAAACAAGTGCCTCAGGGCCTGATTTTTACGTCGATTATGAGGAACACGAGCACTCTCATCGTGAATCCGTAGCCTTTCTCTGAAATACACCAATTTTCGATGTATTTTGGTTTGTAGCGTGGGTTGGCTACCTTGATTCCACAGCCGACGCTGACATAGTGCGTGGAAGAGTGAAAACGACCATAACGTAATATAAGCTGAGGTGAAAAAAGTCATGGGATACCTCTTAATATCATGTGGGACCTCCTTTTGCACGATATGGGACTCAACAAGTCGTTGGGAGTCCCCTGTAGAAGTACCGGTACTGAGCTATGCTGCCTCTACTGCAGTCCATAACTGCGAAAGCATTGCCGGCGCAGAACTTTGTACACGAACTGACCTCTCAATTACGTCCCATAAATAGTCGATGGGATTCACGTCGGGCTGTCAGGAATGTTCTTAAAACCAATCGCGAACAATTGTGGCCTGCTGACATTGTAAGAGGTCCATGACTAATGAATTTATTGCTAGTGCACTCGAGCAGATGTAATTTCGATCGATTGCTCACGCGCTGCCTGCTGTATGTAAGCTAGAGTAGAATCGCAGACCAAAGAGCAGTGTCAGTAGTAGAGGAGTAATAAGTAGTAGCTAGCAGTCGTGTGTATGGTGTTGGCTGGGCCGGTCGTGGGGAGCGATGGCGGTACCTGAGCGATGTAATATAAGGTAAAAGCAACTGCGCGCATATGTAGATTGTTACAACAAAATGTGTACTGTTGTCATATCAAGTCCCATGTAAATGTTTCAAAAACCTTTTAATAATAATCCTTTTCGTAAAATCCACTTTTTGACAATCATTCATCTGAATTTAAAGAATTTACTAATTTCTGCAATCCATGGTCATCCCGATTACCGTAAAGAAAAATCAGTCGTTTCCTTTTATACATGATAAATCTAGCGACCAGCATTGCACTAGGCTGTGCCAGAAAAATTTCGTATAGGAGCAGATATATCCGGCGACTTCATTGAGATAAGAATTTTCAGTTTATTCAGAATGATCTTTCAGGGGCATGACGCAGCACTGCTGACGTCCAAAATTTATCAGTTTAAATTTACAGTCAATTATTGAAAGGTTGTAAGTGAGCCAAAATTTTATTGACAGGTTAGTCGCGTTATTATTGCGAGGTTACGGAATAATAAACTGCTGGGAGATTACACTGAATGTGAATGTTATACTTATTTTATCTGTTGGGAGGTTACAACATGGTGCCTTTATTTATTTATTTATACGTCAAGTTCCGTAGGACAAACTTTAGGAGTAAATCTACAAGGTCATGGAACGTGTCAGTACATGAAATTACAACATAAAAGTAATATAAAGACGACCATAACGGAATATAAGCTGACGCGAAAAAAGTCATGGGATACCTCTTAATATCATGTGGGACATGCTTTAGCCCGGCATGAACCCGAAAATGTCAGTCCATAAGTTTGAGTAAACACAATCAACAATGCAACAAGAATCAGCTTAATTTCTCAAGGAACTCCTCGACAGAATAGAAGGAGTGACCCATGAGGAAACTCGTCAGTTTCTATTTGAAAGCGCGTTGATTACTGCTAAGATTTTTGAATTCGAGTGGTAGCTTATTGAAAATGGATGCAACAGCATACTGCACACCTTTCCGCACAAGAGTTAAGGAAGTCCAATCCAAATGCTGGTTTCATTTCTGCCGAGTATTAACTGAGTGAAAACTGCTTATTCTTGGGAATAAGTTAATACTGTTAACAAGAAATGACAGTAAGGAATATGTATATATTGAGAGGCCAATGTCAAAATACCCAGACTCGTGAATAGGGGTCAACAAGGGGTTCGTGAACTTACACCACTTATTGCCGAACCGCCCGTTTCTCAGTCAAAAATATCATTTTTGAATGGGTAGAGTTACCCTAAAATATAATACCATACGCCATAAGCGAATGAAAATAAGCAAAGCAGACTAATTTTCGTGTCGAACGATCACTCACTTCAGATGCCGTTCGAATAGTGAAAATGGCAGTATTAAGTCTATGAACAAGATTCTGTACGTAAGCTTTCTATGACAGCTTATTATGTATCTGAACACCTAAAAATTTGAACTGTTCAGTTTCACTAATGATATGCTCATTCTGTGAAATTAAAACTTCAGGTTTTGCTAAATTGTGTGTTAGTCTTACTGTGATTAGGGTTAGTTTATTTTCTACAAGCCATGAACATAGGTCATGAACTGCACTATTTTAAACCGAGCCAATGTTGCACACAACATCCTTTACTACCAAGCTAGTGTCATCAGCGAACAGAAATATTTTAGCCCCACTTGACCATATCCCACTCAGACCCCACATCACAGCCAGCCTCAACAATGTGAATAATGACCTCTTGCTGCCTGTTGCTAAAGTAAGATGTGATCCAATTCTGAATTACTCCCCATATTCTGTAATGGTCTAACTTCTGAAATTTGTGCATTATGGTATGAAAAGCCTTTCACCCTTTTACTAACAGAATGCCCATCCAGTAATGACGAATGAATAAAAATATTTTGTGATCAACACAATCAAATGCCTTAGTTAAATCAAAAAATATGCCAAGCGTTCGAAACTTTTTGTGTAACCCATCCAGTACCTCACAGAGAAAAGAGAACATTGGACTTTCATTTGTTAAACGACTTCTAAAGCCAAACTGTACATTTTGTAGCAAATCGTTTGTTATAAAATGATCAATTATCCTTACATACACAGCCTTTTCGATAACTTTTGCAAACAATGATGGCATAGAAATAGGTCTAAAATTATCTGCATTATTCCTTTCCCCCTTTTCATACAGTGGCTTTACTACTGAGTACTTTAATCGTTCAGGAAACTGACCATTCCTAAAGGAAAAATTATAAATATGGCTAAATACAGGGCTAACATAATCTGCTAGGCACTCCATTACAACCATGGGAGTCCTTAGTCTTCAGTGATTTAATTATTCACTCAATCTATCTCTTGTCTGTATCACTGAAGAGTATTTCAGACATCAATCTCGGAAAGGCATTTACAAATAAGTCATATGATCCACTGTAGAAACTAAGTTCTTATTTAATTCACCAGAAATGCTCAGAAAATGATTGTTAAATTCTGTACAGACATCTGATTTATCAGTAACAGAAATAATTTTACTGAGAGCTGACTTTATATCGTCGACCTTGCGACCTTGTGCTGCTGACCAGACACTTCCTTCACAACTGAGCATATGGTTTCAATTTTATCCTGTGAATTAACTACTCCATTTGCGTACCACATACTCGTTGCATTCCTCGTAACATTTTAAGCACCTTACAATACTGTATGTAATGAGCTACTGTAGCTTGATTGTGACTACTTCTAACATTTTGATATAATTCCCGCTTTGTTCTACAAGATATCCTTATCCCACTAGTCAGCCACCCAGGCTGCCTATTACTGCTAGTACCCTGTTTAACACGTTCTAATGGAAAGTAGCTCACAAAGAGCGTTGGAAATATGTTAAGGAAAGCATTATATTTGTCACCTATGCTGTCGGCGCTATAAACATCCTGCCAGTTCAAAATGGTTCAAATGGCTCTGAGCACTATACGACTTCACTGCTGAGATCATCAGTCGCCTAGAACTTAGAACTAATTAAACGTAACTAACCTAAGGACATCACACATATCCATGCCTGAGGCAAGATTCGACCCAGCGACCGTAGCGGTCGCTCGGCTCCAGACTGTAGCGCCTAGAACCGCACGGCCACTCTGGCTGGCCATCCTGACAACGTTTAGAAAACCCTCTATTGCTGTTGGATTAACTTTCCTACATAGTTTGTAATTAAATGTGACATTTGTTTTTAGTATTAAAATTAGTGCATCGTGGTATGACAGGCCTTTCACCCTTTTACTAACAGAACCCCCATCCAGTAATGATGGATGGAATTGTCTATGGCTGTGCTACTGCTCCCCTCCACTCTCGTTGGAAGAAACACAGTCTGCACTAGATCATATGAATTTATTAGATCTACCAACATCCTTTTCCGTGGACCATCACATTCAAATTTATATTGAAGTCACCACATATAACTAATTACTGGTACTTCCTACAAAGTGAATCAAGAATCCTCTCTAGCTTGAGCAGAAATGCTCTGAAGTCAGAGCTAGGGGACCTATAAACAACAACAATTAGAAGTTTAGTTTCACTAAATTCATCTCCCCCTGCACGACATTCAAATATCTGTTCAGTGTAGTGCCGTGATACGTCTATGGACTCAAATGGAATACTTTGTTTTACGTACATAGCCACGCCCCCACCCCGCAAGGAGCTCCTTGATAAACAGCCAGCTAATCTGTATCCTGATAAAGGAAGCCTCTGAATTGTCAAATTACTTAAGTGGTGCTCTGATATACCAATAATTTCATATGTAAGCAGTTAACTGGCTTTATGCCTAATACCTCTTATATTTTGATGAAGTATGCTAATTTCGTCTCTACTTGGACACATTACATCCTCAGAAGGAGAGCACTTAGTTAGAGGGATTTCCCTTAAGCAGGGCAGGTATACCCATCAGCTGACTGCACAGCTCTAACACCAACTACTACAGGAATTTTTCCATGAGTGATCCCACCACCACCACCACCCACTACACTGTCACCTATAAGCTTTGCCAGCCTCCCCTTCCCATACCTATTGAGGTGCAGGCCACGCCTAGTGAATCCTGATCTACTGATAGACCCAGCTGGTACCACTGGGATGTGACATGCCCCCTGCCATAAGCGCCCTCCCTAGCCCCATGTAAACGCGCCTACAGCCGCATTAAGATGAGGCCGATCATGACGCTGATGCAGTTGCGCAAAATGCACATTAGTGCCACCAGTTTGAGTAGCTATCTTTACCAGGTCACCACCTACATCATATTCCCCGTCCCTATCAAGATTGTTCCCTGCTCCACCCACTATCATTACCTGATCTTCCTTCGTAAAATTCCTACATAACTTCCCTAGGCTGCCAGTCACTTGAGCCAACCCTGCACTAGGCTTCACAATGGTGGTGACCTGGTACTTACTCCTTAACACTTCCTGCAACTGCTGGCCCACACCTCTACCGTGCGAACTACCTAGCAGCAGAACCTTCTTCTTTCTGTTAGACTTTGCAAGTAACCTAGGCCTCCTAACTGCTGAGGACTGCTGCATGTTTCCCACATCTTCTTCGTCCACAAAAAAATTCCGTCGTTGTTCGGGAACATGAAGTCCATGAATGGCTGCAAATGGTCTCCAAGTGGCCGAACATAACCATTTCCAGTCAATGATCGTTTCTTTTGTACCAGAGGACCATTCCACGTAAACACGGCCCACAACATTATGTAGCCACAACCAGCTTGCACAGTGCCTTGTTGACAACTTCGCTCCATTGCTTCGTGTGGTTTGCGCCACACTCGAGCCCTACCATCAACTCTTACCAACTGAAACTGGGACCTGACCAAGCCCCGGTTTTCTAGTCGTCTAGGTTCCAACGGATAAGTTCGCGAACCCGGCGGAGTTGCTAAAGGCGATGTCGTGCTGTTAGCAAAGGCACTGGCGTCCGTCATCAGTTGCCACAGCCCATTAAGGCCAAATTTCACCGCACTGTCCTAAAGGATACATTCGTCGCACGTCCTCCCGCATTGATTTCTGCGGCTGTTTCACGTAGAGTTGCTTGTCTGTTGCACTGACAACTCTACGCACTCGCCGCTGCTCTCGGTCGTTAAGTGAATGCCGTCGGGCACTGTGTCTTCAGTGGTGAGAGGCAAAGCTTGAATTTTGGTATTGTCGGCACACACTTTACGCTGTGGATCTCAGAACATTGAATTCCCCAACGATTTCCTAAACGAAGCGTCCCATGCGGCCAGCTCCAACTACCATTCCGCGTTCAGGGTCTGTCGTTCACGTCGTGCAGCTATAATCAGGTGGGTAACCTTCTCACATGAACCACATTAGTACAAATGGCAGCTCCGCTAATGCACTGCTCTTTTATACTTTGTGTGCACGATACGACAGCCATCTGCATATGTGCATATCATTTATCCCATGACTTTTGTCACGTCAGTATGAGATATGTATGGGGGGGGGGGGGATGGCATTAAGAGTGCTCATTCACCCACTCCTGGAATCTGGCTACATAATTTTTATTTATTGCAGAGTTCTTTCGCATATCTAGACGCGATTATCTATGGTTCTATTAAATCTCAGATTTAACACTGCCGGGTGTTTCGGGAAATAATTCGGCTCTAGTAATCACTAGATAACTTAGGTTTATCAAGCTGTTCACACGAAGTTCTTCCGTCTCCTTGGGGCGGCAGTGGTTTCGATGCTTTCGTGAAGTTAAAGTGGAAGCTCGCCTTTGCAGACGATTGCGGTAGTGGAGACCCCAATCTGTCGCGTACAGTCCTTATTGAGCCGCAGAAAATGACCTCCACAACGTCGTGCGTCAGGGATTCCAGCTGAAATTCCCGGTAAAACATGAAGATATCTGCAGCAAACAAGCGTGACATCGGTTTCCAATTCCCTGGAGGATATCCTCTCCGTCTAGTGCTCAGCTTAATCACAAATGTTGTGTACCTTTTGTCTGTGGTCGAAGCTTTCCACGGCAGAGTTATTTTAGCAGACTCTGAAGAATTGGCCATTCTCCACTCTCGGTGTGTTCATCAATACTTCATTTGTTGGAGCAAATACATCAGTAGGAGTGATAAAATGGAAAAAAAAGAGAGGGAGAAAACTGTGGCGATTCGTGGTCGAAAAGTTTTCAGGCGTTGGGAGCTCCTCAAACTGCACGCGGTGCAATATATAACACGTAAACGTGAAATTTTGGAAGGAGAAAGGATTGCTGAAAAATCGTGATGGTTCGCCGCACAGCACAGTGTGGTAATGCAATGGCGAAAGTTGAAAATCTGTGCCGGGCAGGGCCTCGAACCCGGATTTACCGCTTCTCATGAGCGGTTGTCTTAACCGCTTCGATGCTTCGGACACGGTCCCTGACCGACTCAAATTTCCAATTATCGCACGCTGCAATGCAGCTTTCCTCGCCCATTGAACTCTGTACTCGGAAATGCTGATTCCCATAGGAGTTCGGACTATCTTTGTTTATGCGCTGTGAAACAAACATCGAAGAATCGTCCCCTTCGTTTTCATAAATGTTTATATTTGAGTGGTGTCTGTTTTGTCGGACACGCAGATATATACAGTGCATAATACTTGTTGCACCACATGTTACAGTACTGCCAACACAGATTCATAGATACTACATCAATACCTTTTCCAAACTCATACATGCGCTTTGCTGCGTCAAACACTTACTCAATGCCGCCTTAAAAATTATTCTGCACAATTTTATGCAACCTATTTTTCAAATTGATGGTTAAATGTGGCAAATTAATGGCTCGTATATCAGCGAACTAAACTATAATTTATGGAGCAATGTAGTTACAAGAAAAGGAAATAATAGGTCATTTGCAATGTAGAACCAGGGAAATCTTACGGACACGAATATTTAGAATCAAAATGCGTAGCAATCCATGAAATGCTAAAATGCCATGAAAAGCACATTATCACATTAATGTACTCCATGTAGTTCACATTTACTATAAAAAACATTACTTTCCATTTGGTTACATGGCCAAATAAATCCTCGAATTACAATACTGGCGACTGGTGTCCGACAATGCTGCTCTACGAATAATTTTAAATAACCCCCCACCTATGAAGAACTTATACGTTTATGGCAATCGTCATATAGTCTACATCTCTAATGTTGGCAAGATCTGGTGATTTTATACTAGATAATACAATGTCTTAAAAAAAAAAAAAAAAGAAAGGGAAGGAGAGAGAAGGGGAGGAGGAAACGAAACGAAACTCCAATGGTTGTGTGGGTATGTCATGTTATTGTTGTGATAACAAAATCAGGTACGAGTGAACTTATCAGTATGATATTGTACCTCATCCGGCCTGGATGCACTCTCTGATTCGACCGGGAGGGCTGTCAAAAAACCGTTGAATCATCTCCTGAGGTAAGCTGACCACAACCCTTTTAATTGGTCCTTGATATCCCAGATACTGGCCCTGGGACGGAGTTGATGTCCAAACCGGTTCCATACGTATTATGTCTAGGTCAGGTCTGGAAATCTTACTGGTCACAGGACGCGCAGGCGGTATCCATAGACATATGCCATGTGCGGACAAGCATTATCCTGTTAAAAAAATGGAGCATAGATATTGTTGCATGAGGGGTAACACAGGGTGTCCGTGACGTACCGTTGCGCTTCGAGAATTTCCTCAGACACTATCAGACGTGATCTGAAACCATAACGTACCTCTCCAAAATATTGGAAGAATGGGACCTCTCCATACATGGCTGCCATACGCTCCGACGGTGGTCATCCGGGGTAGTACAGAACAGCAATCATAGCTGAGAACAATACACAATTCACCAGAAGTCGATGCTTCCGGGTCACGGGACCTCCCCAACCACACCCGCTTATTATGCGGTATTGATGGCAGCATTAGCATGGGGTGAGGCGGTATTTCCCTCGTTCGTCCGCTGCTGGTCTCCGACCAGTGGTACGGGATGTCACGCAATGTTACGGGGAGTCTATTACTTGCCATCGGATGGCAGGTGCAAATGTTAAGGTGTTGCTATGTGGTTGGTGCACTATACAGCGATCATCCCTTAACGGCTACTATGCCTGCACTCACGTTCCCATGCGGTCCAGCAAGTGGCCACTGTTACTTCCGAATGCCCCTCGAACCTGAACAGTAAACGATCCGATCAGCCGGTCAATAACGAGGCTCATTTAAAACTCTGCCACGAGCCGATATCGCTGTCTCGGACGACTCTGCGGCATCTCCGTATCCTTCACAGCGATTGGCTAACATCTGACGCTGTACACCCCGCTTATATATCCTACCACGCCTGGTAACACTAACAACTCTAATGCACTCTGGGGGCCACTCTACCCACCACATAGAACTGCAACTGTAATCATTTACATTCTCGCAGATGGCGCGTACATGTAACAAGTTACACTGACATCACGTCCTCTGCGTGATTCGATTTTTTGTGTGTATACTTAATATGTAATTTTAAGGCCTTTATATTCCTTGGTTTCCATACAAAAGAACTGCCTGCAGTACCTCTATTGTATCTAGAAGACTTCAACAAAATCGCAGTAAGTACTTGCAAGTAACAATTTTCCTCCTATTATTCACTAGCAAACCATTGGTACGTTCTTAGACCACAAGATACGTTACTTTCATTGCTCGCAGTCTCGGTACATGGGGCTACTCTAACTTGACGGTACTGAAAAAGCGTTGCCATATTTTTGTGAGAGAAAACTGTGGAAATGAGCAATTATATCAAAGAAATTCGCATTAAGTTGCCGCCCTCCCTCCTACCCATTAGTTTTACCGAACGGAAGTATGGCCGTTCCCTGTGCCTCCCCCACCACCCTCCCCCCTGTAGATCTAGAATATTTGTTTTTGTACTAAACAATCGAGACATTTTTATAGAGCAGAATATTGTCCTTTGGAACACTTCTCAGGCTTTAGCTTCTAGCCAGCCGTGTAGTAGAAGTTTCATATACGTATATTCTTAATACGTTTTGAAATTTGTGCTGCAGTCTTTTCCTGAAATAAAAAAAATTCCGGAAATGTAAGCTTTTTCCAAATCTAAGATACTGTTTCAAGGTAAAACTTAACTGAGAATAAATATCCTATTCAAATTTAAGAGTATTGTAATTTAATAGTCTATCTGTTATAATAGTGCTATACTACGAAGGTTGTCAAGAAAGTAAATACCGATCGGTCGCGAAACGGAAACCACAGTGAAAACCAGAAACATTTTATTTGTAACAGTTAGGTACACCTTCCACCTACTTCTCTACATAGTCGCCGCTCCAGCTTCAAGTTTTGTCGAAGTGTTGTATCATCTTTCCACTATTCTCGTCATAGAAGGCAGCCGCCTGTGCTTTCGGCCAGTTACCTGCATTGGTCTGCAGCTCGTTGCCTGTGGAAAAAATTTGTCTTAATAGACAGCGGTTCTTGCGAGCAGAGATGAGACTCAGGGGGAGCCAATTACGGACTGTATTGTGGGTGATCAAACACTTCTCATCGGAAACGCTGCAGGAGCATCTTCATTGCCCCTGCCGCGTGTGGTCGAGGATTAGCATGAAGAAGGAACTGCTCGACAGTTGTGTTATGTGGGCTGCATGACACAGGCGAAATCTGTAACCAGACCCTCGTACTTAGCGGTAGACGCTATTCCTTACACATCTTTACGTGCTCACTGTTCACTCAAAACTGAAAAGAGCGACGCGAAACGATCGATGAACATACTACAGACACTGCCCAACACATCTATGCAAAGCTTTAGCGGATTTTCCCAGTGGTTTCCATTTCGCGACCGATAACAACTTTCTTTCTGGAAAACCCTCGTACATACTCGCCATAAAACTAACAGAAGAATTAACAGTGTCCTCAAAATAGCTTCAGTATGTCATACGGTTCTTAAATATGGAGAATTCATAATATTTATGTACACTGCAGAATACTGAACCTCTGTCTGTCAACAACAAGAACAGTAGAAAATTCCGCAAATTCCTTATTACGTTCATTCGGTTGATTCGAAAATCGGCCACTAGATTTGAACGCTGACCATGAAATATCATGTTTTCCGAGGTGCACTATCTTCCAAGTACATCACTCTTCCCTACTGTCTTCAGTTGTGTAAAATCTACTATCATAGGCGCGACACAATTACACTGTTATACGGGTAATATTCAGGCACACAATAAGGACACTGCTGAAAAAAAACTTAGAATCAAGCCTGAAACATTGAGATCGAGAAGTTTTGAAGACGGCTGAACACGTCTAATTTATAATGTCTGCCGACGAAAGTGAGTCTCCAGATATGCGAAAGCTGACATGTACATCTATAAGTACAAATGTAAGTTCATTAATTATTTTTGCCAGCATGAAGACGTTCTTGTCGAAGCACAAAAAGGCGAATATGTTCCTCTTTAAAAGACTAACAGAAATAAGGGAACTAGCTGCTCAATCTTCATTCCGACCGCCACCCGCAGCAAAAATTTTGGCATGCGAACATGCTCGCGCTTTTTTGTGCTGAAAGAGTAGCAGAGAGGCAGTGACGGGGCAAGAGAAAGGAGTCAATGGCAGTGGGAGAGAAGAGCTGTCAGGCACATTTGCTTTGGTGTTTAAGCAGATATTTGAAATATCGATTTTGCATAGTATGAATTGACAGGGACAATAAAACAAGAAAAATAGCCAGTACTCTGGCAGCGACTCAGTAGCGCTACATGCTTAGCGGTAACAGTGCAGGCCAGGGCAGTGCTGTCGCTGGTGGAGTACTAGTTATAATTCTAGTTTTACTTTCCCGGTTAATTCTATCTATCTATCTATCACTTGCACCTTTGTCCCGCATTGAGCGAGGGGTCGGCGTGGTTAAATCGGATTTGACATGTTAATGTGAAGGGGTGGCCGGATGCCCTTCCTGCCGCCACCCCGTACCCCCCGGGACGGAATCAGAGGACCCCATCGGTCTGCGTCCACTGTAAATCATGGAAAAGTGCGGATGAGGTTCAAATGGCTGTGATTCGTGTAACTGAGATGGGACGTGGGGACCAGCCCTGTCCTCACCTAGAGGGATGTGAAAAACCGTCTAAAACCCACATCCAGGCTGGCCGGCACACCGGCCCTCGTCGTTAATCCGGCGGGCGGATTCGATCCGGGGCTGGCGCGCCTACCCGAGTCCAGGAAGCAGCGCATTAGCTCTCTCGGCTAACCTGGCGGGTTTTCACTGTCTGTGTTAATAAACATCGATAAATCAAATATCGCAATAGACTAACCTGGGGCCGCTCTGTCGAAAGGGTACGTCAAAGGCCGCTTTAAAAACCATTTTTTTTTTAAATTAGACAAACCGGCGCTTTCCGTCGACAAGGGGCGTCGCATTAAAGACGTAAAAAGCATGTTTTTGTTTACTAGATCCGGCTACACAACGCAGAAACGAAATTGCGAATATGTGATGAAACGTTAGAGAAAATGCGCCTGACAGCTCTTAGGAGAGACATCCTGTATCAAACGAATTCTATAGGTCAGTAATGCCTTGACAGTTTATTTTTATACTTCGACAAATTTATACACTTTGACACAGAGAAAGGAAAAATAAGTAGCGTAATGAAAGGTTAACACAGAATTGGTTACTTCACACTTTTTTGAATACTTTGCCCAGCAATCGCAATTCATCGAATACGTCCAGCTTCTGGTTTGTTTCTTAAAAGAGTAAAAATGTTAAAAATATTTTACTGGATTTGCATGCTTTCCAATTTTTCATAATTTTTGCCATTATTTTTAAGTTATTTTCAGGCATTTTAAGACCCTTAGTTCATCTTTGAATCTGCGATACCACCTGGCACATATTTGAATACCCGCTAGAAGTACGACGACGTAATATTAGCATGTGATGAAAATTTCACGCAACGATCGGCTCATCTGCGTCCGTAGTTTGGTGACCTCAGAGCCCTTCCGATGACCCCAGAACTATTGCCATGTTTTCACTATGTCAGCTAAAACTTCATTTACGCCTCAGGCCAAATGTTACGTGGATAAGTTTCGTCCGTAAGTATTGTAACTGAACCTGTGGCTCTCCGTAACGGATAATGATAACAAAAAAGTTTCAAGATTCCCCAAAAACATCACTTAAGAACATACGGTGAAAATTTCGACAATTTGACATGAATTTAAATTATAGAAGTGGCCATATGCACCCCCCCGCCCAATTTGTACTTTTGGTAGGTAAGAACAATGGTTTCTCCGGTGTATATTGATAATGGATAAAGATTTTCGAAATGGAGCAAATGAATTTTCTAGATAAAGTATAAAAAAATCTACAGTTAAAATTTGAGCCATTTTCTACGGTAAGTTATGAAGATAATTGCGGCCCACCGTGCAAAAAGGCTAAAAACCGGTTTTCGCTGTTTTCTCAGGAACCACCCATTAACAAACGGTCCTTTTATTGGCCGTCTAAGATGCGCCCTAGACCACAGATAATGCAAAAAGAACCTCCGTTTTCCTGAGTTGGAGAAGGTCTGTAATGTTTCAATACTGACTATGCACTGTAAATAGCTACCATGTGCCCGTTTTTTTTCCAAAACACTTTACCTCTTATCTCTGAACAGCCGAAAAATCGCATTTTTACGCACGGCTTTTTGGAAGATATTGCACCGCGTACAATTTCCATTTATTTATAGTAGATCCTGTAGTAAAGTTATTAGAGACCCTTCTGTGATATGTATCACCACGAAACAACAGAGATGGTGCAGATTGTTGAGGAGCTGTTTCCCGTGGCAAATTAGTGCGCAAATGATGTGTCGACCTTCATCTCCGAAGAGCTTCATAAAAATCGATCAACTCTATACAAAATTCTGCCGTCCGAGAACGTAGAACCTTGAAGTTTATTTTATTCGATTTCGGGCGGAGATCATTTCACCAGATACAGTTACCGCACATAATGGTACAATCAGGACATTGGTCTGATTTCGTTACAAAATACAAAATATAATTTTTTGTCAAACATCGTTACAGGCGATTAAACACGGGTTATTCTCTTCGAACAGGAAACAAAACGGCAATACATGTAGTGGCGCTACACCACCTCGAGTCCGACGAAAAAACTCATAGCCTCACCCTCAGGCGGTAAAGTTATGGTGACGGTCTGCTTCTTTTCCATGACATGTCTGTGCACCGAGAGGAGCCCACAAAACTTCTTTGGACAATTCTTTTTCATCGTGGATCTCTCACGTTCCGACTTCCATCTGTTTGGCCCAATGAAAAATGCACTCCACGGGAAGCAGTACTTGGATGACTGGAAGGTTGCTGATGTAGTGCGGTATTGGATACAACGTTGGCTACGACGTCGTGCTGCCATGTGGGCAATCAGGCCCTCGCAGCAAGGTGGAGTAAGGTCGTCCCATTGAGGAAAGATTATATTGAAAAATAAGGTTTTGTAACCAAAAGAGTAGGAAATAATATGAAGTACTGGAATCATGAGTAAAAACAACCTGCTTCTCGAAAAATGAAAATGTTTCCCATTAATTAACAAAAGTCCCTCGAAATATTATAAAACGTAATAACCTGAGAAGTAATTGAGATATTTATTGACATCTTTCTGCAGATAAGATAACTCAAAATGTTCAGTTACACACCTACTAAACCTCGATATGCCCACCATTAATGGTGCGACAGACATCTAATCGGTATTCCACTTCTCTCCAAGTGTTTTGCCGACTACGGGCATAACATTTTCGATACCTGTAAGAATGCACTGTCGAACGAAGTAACTGTTAACCTACGTGCTTGTCAGATTGGCTTACGAGGGCTGTACTGGAAGGACGTACGGATTAATTCAACAGTAAGTTTCGTAACTGAGTGATCTGCGTGGTGGCCTGACATCGAAAGCAAACTCTCAGTTTCCCAAAGCCGATTGTCTTTCATCTTGTTTGCTACGTAATTACGAACATCCTCAGTTGGTCGCCGTACATATTCACGCCGAAACCGACGTTGTATCAGTGTAACAGACTTCAGCTCGAGTCCACAAGGCTAGTGACAACCGTTTACATGAACGAAGCAGTTACGCGTATGCGCACTCGATACCAATTGGCGCAATTAAACACAGAAAAAATTTTACGTTACGATAAATGTAGAAGCAAACCAACAATAAACATCTCAGTTACGTATCAAGTTATTACATTTTTTTTACAGAAGGGTCCAGAAAAACGTATACAGTCTTTGATAGTTAATGTCTTTCGGACAAAATGCCATATCGCTGCTATTTTGCGCAGTAGCGCAGTCCATTGTTTTCTCAACATATCTTGGCACGCGTTTTCGAGCAGATGGCAGTGTAGCAATGAATGAAGTAGGACTGTCGTTTGAGTAACGAAAGGACGCATGGAAGTGGTACTGGAAGTACGAAAGAAACATGATGAAAGTACGCCAATGGCTTAATGTCAACACAACGTACAAAAATTTATCGTATTCAGGATAAATTTGAAGCCGACGGTACTGTTCAGGATGTGCATACGGAAAGGTCTGAACGACCAGAAACATTAACAAGTCCAGCTTCCAGCGCTGCTGTGTTGCAACATTTTACTATGTTGTTGTTGAGGTCTTCAGTCCTGAGACTGGTTTGATGCAGCTCTCCTTGCTACTCTATCCTGTGCAAGCTTCTTCATCTCCCAGTACCTGCTGCAGCCTACATCCTTCTGAATCTGCTTAGTGTATTCATCTCTTGGTCTCCCTCTACGATTTTTACCGTCCACGCTGCCCTCCAATACTAAATTGGTGATCCCTCGATGTCTCAGAACATGTCCTACCAACCGACCCCTTCTTCTAGTCAAGTTGTGCCACAAGCTCCTCTTCTCCCCATTTCTGTTCAATACATCCTCGTTAGTTATGTGATCTACCCATTTAAACTTCAGCATTCTTCTGTAGCACCACATTTCGAAAGCTTCTATTCTCTTCTTGTCTAAACTATTTATCGTCCACGTTTCACTTCCATACATGGCTACCCTCCGTACAAATACTTTCAGAAACGACTTCCTGACATTTAAATCCATACTCGATGTTAACAAATTTCTCTTCTTCAGAAACGCTTCCCATGCCATTGCCAGCCTACATTTTATATCCTCTCTACTTCAACCATCATCAGTTATTTTGCTCCCCAAATAGCAAAACTCCTTTACTACTTTAAGTGTCTCATTTCCTAATCTACACTCCTGGAAATGGAAAAAAGAACACATTGACACCGGTGTGTCAGACCCACCATACTTGCTCCGGACACTGCGAGAGGGCTGTACAAGCAATGATCACACGCACGGCACAGCGGACACACCAGGAACCGCGGTGTTGGCCGTCGAATGGCGCTAGCTGCGCAGCATTTGTGCACCGCCGCCGTCAGTGTCAGCCAGTTTGCCGTGGCATACGGAGCTCCATCGCAGTCTTTACACTGGTAGCATGCCGCGACAGCGTGGACGTGAACCGTATGTGCAGTTGACGGACTTTGAGCGAGGGCGTATAGTGGGCATGCGGGAGGCCGGGTGGACGTACCGCCGAATTGCTCAACACGTGGGGCGTGAGGTCTCCACAGTACATCGATGTTGTCGCCAGTGGTCGGCGGAAGGTGCACGTGCCCGTCGACCTGGGACCGGACCGCAGCGACGCACGGATGCACGCCAAGACCGTAGGATCCTACGCAGTGCCGTAGGGGAACGCACCGCCACTTCCCAGCAAATTAGGGACACTGTTGCTCCTGGGGTATCGGCGAGGACCATTCGCAACCGTCTCCATGAAGCTGGGCTACGGTCCCGCACACCGTTAGGCCGTCTTCCGCTCACGCCCCAACATCGTGCAGCCCGCCTCCAGTGGTGTCGCGACAGGCGTGAATGGAGGGACGAATGGAGACGTGTCGTCTTCAGCGATGAGAGTCGCTTCTGCCTTGGTGCCAATGATGGTCGTATGCGTGTTTGGCGCCGTGCAGGTGAGCGCCACAATCAGGACTGCATACGACCGAGGCACACAGGGCCAACACCCGGCATCATGGTGTGGGGAGCGATCTCCTACACTGGCCGGACACCACTGGTGATCGTCGAGGGACACTGAATAGTGCACGGTACATCCAAACCGTCATCGAACCCATCGTTCTACCATTCCTAGACCGGCAAGGGAACTTGCTGTTCCAACAGGACAATGCACGTCCGCATGTATCCCGTGCCACCCAACGTGCTCTAGAAGGTGTAAGTCAATTACCCTGGCCAGCAAGATCTCCGGATCTGTCCCCCATTGAGCATGTTTGGGACTGGATGAAGCGTCGTCTCACGCGGTCTGCACGTCCAGCACGAACGCTGGTCCAACTGAGGCGCCAGGTGGAAATGGCATGGCAAGCCGTTCCACAGGACTACATCCAGCATCTCTACGATCGTCTCCATGGGAGAATAGCAGCCTGCATTGCTGCGAAAGGTGGATATACACTGTACTAGTGCCGACATTGTGCATGCTCTGTTGCCTGTGTCTATGTGCCTGTGGTTCTGTCAGTGTGATCATGTGATGTATCTGACCCCAGGAATGTGTCAATAAAGTTTCCCCTTCCTGGGACAATGAATTCACGGTGTTCTTATTTCAATTTCTAGGTGTGTAATTCCCTCAGCACCACACAACTTAATTCGACTACATTCCATCATCCTCGTTTTGCTTTTGTTGATGTTCACCTCATATCCTCTTTTCAAGACACTGTCCATTCCATTCAACTGCTCTTCCAAGTCCTTTGCTGTCTCTGACAGAATTACAATGTCATCGGCGATCCTCAAAGTTTTTATTTCTTCTCCATGGATTTTAATACCTACTCCGAACTTTTCTTTTGTTTCCTTTATTGCTTGCTCACTATACAGATTGAATAACATCGGGGATAGGCTACAACCCTGTCTCACTCCCCAACCACTGCATCCCTTTCATACCCCTAGACTCTTATAACTGCCATCTGCTTTCTGTAGAAATTGTAAATAGCCTTTTGCTCCCTGCATTTTACCCCTGCCACCTTCAGAATATGAAAGAGAGTATTCCAGTCAACATTGTCAAAAGCTTTCTCTAAGTCTACAAATCCTAGAAACGTAGGTTTGTCTTTCCTTAATCTTTCTTCTAAGATAAGTCATGGGGTCAGTATTCCCTCACGTGTTCCAACATTTCTACGGAATCCAAATTGATCTTCCCCGAGGTTGGCTTCTATCAGTTTTTCCATTCGTCTGTAAAGAATTCGCGTTAGTATTTTGCAGCTGTGACTTATTAAACTGATAGTTCGGTAATTTTCACATCTGTCAACACCTGCTTTCTTTGGGATTGGAATTATTACATTCTTCTTGAAGTCTGAGGGTAATTCGCCTGTCTCGTACATCTTGCTCACCAGATGGTAGAGTTTGGTCAGGACTGGCTCTCCCAAGGTTGTCAGTAGTTCTAATGGAATGTTGTCTACTCCGGGGGCCTTGTTTCGACTAAGGTCTTTCAGTAATCTGTCATACTCTTCACGCAGAATCATATCCCCCATTTCATCTTCATCTACATCCTCTTCCCTTTCCATAATATTGTCCTCAAGTACATCACCCTTGTATAGACTCTCTATACACGCCTTCCACCTTTCTGCTTCCCTTCTTTGCTTAGAACTGGGTTTCCATCTGAGCTCTTGATATTCAGACAAGTGGCTCTCTTTTCTCCAAAGGTCTCTTTTATTTTCCTGTAGTCAGTATCTATCTCACCCCTAGTGAGATAAGCCTCTAAATCCTTACATTTGTCCTCTAGCCATGCCTGCTTAGCCATTTTGCACTTCCTGTCGATCTCATTTTTGAGACGTTTGTATTCCATTTTGCCTGCTTCTTTTACTGCATTTTTATATTTTCTCCTTTCATCAATTAAGTTCAATATTTCTTCTGTTACCCAAGGGTTTCTACCAGCCCTCGTCTTTTTACCTATTTGATCCTCCGCTGCCTTCACTATTTCATCCCTCAAAGCTACCCATTCTTCTTCTACTGTATTTCTTTCCCCCATTCTTGTCAATTGTTCCCTTATGCTCTCCCTGAAACTCTGTACAACCTCTGGTTCTTTCAGTTTATCCAGGTCCCATCTCCTTAAATTCCCACCTTTTTGTAGTTTCTTCAGTTTTAATCTACAGTTCATAACCAATAGATTGTGGTCAGAGTCCACATCTACCCCTGGAAATGTCTTACAATTTAAAACCTGGTTCCTAAATCTTTGTCTTTTAGTATCTCCTTCCTTCATGATTCTTGACATTTTACTAAGTCACCTCTAAAATCTGTGAAGTATGGTGCACATGAAAGCGGTGTAGGTCGATCAAAAGAACGACGAATTCTGAAGACTGCAAAGTAGAAAGAGTACATTCCAAGATAGCTGCACGCTATGAATGAGGACGACCTGGATCGAAGGATGGAGTACTGCGTGTGGTTTGGAGGCATGCTTCGCGAGGATGAACGGTTTGCAATGACAGTTACGTGGACTGAACGGTGTTGTAAACCGCCACCGCTGCGCGTTCTGGGCTTCTGAAAATCCTGTGTTCATGTGGACAAGCATGTTAATCTACCGGGTGTTAACGTGTGGTGTGGTCTATCATCGCATGATTTGACCGGCCCATTGTTCTTCGAATGTATCATAACTGGTGAGGTGTATCTTAATACGCTGGAAACATCGATTTCGCCTGCCATCCGAGAGGTGTTTGGAAATGGTAGATATTTCCTACAAGAAGATGACGCTCTGCACATCTCTGCACAGAGATGTCACACTCTAATTGGATGAAAATCTTCGTGGATGACAGATAGGTCGAAAAGGAGCTGTTGAGTACCCACAACGGACTCCAGACCTTACGCCTCCTGACTTCAACCTACGGGGAACCTAAAATAAAGTCTACCAACAGAAGCCAGCTATATTGAACGAACTATGAGAAACCATCAGGCGTCCTCTGCGGTCATCACGCCGTCAACACTAACAGCCATAGTTCGGTTAACACTTCATTGGCGTCGACATTGTTTGCTTCATAATGTGGGTCACTTTGAATACATAAAATAATCCTTCACTTGTGCAAAAATTTTAACGGTATGTCATTTTGTTCCACTGATATTGACTATCAAAGAGTGTCTACACTTTTGTGGACCCCTCTCTGTTATTATATGTTTAAACTGCACAGTCTGTATGATATCGGTGTTCGATTTGCTGCAATTTGCTAGCCGCTTATAATAAGTGGGAACAATGTACTGGCAGGACCCATCTTTTCCATTCAGTTTCCTCCAGGAGAGTTTTTTTTAGAAAAAATTGTGCTGGATGTTAAGAGTGTTATGTTGGTTTTGGATAACATTAAAACACATGTAAGACAGCTATGTGTCCTTTTTTGAATGTCCTTCTCTGTTTGTATCGCTCTATCATTTAACCGCGTATGTTGAATGTTATGCTAACCAGTAAAGCGACAATTTTTCAATTTCACATGCAGGGTAGCACAGTATAAATTTTTGCAAGATGAACACATTATGCCTAGGAGTGTTTCAGTGTTCTTTCTATGTAGAAACTAAGAACTAGAAATAGCTATTCTACTTTGAAGTCAAGAACAGATAGTAATTTTGGAATGCACTTAAGGTGATTTACGACTACGGGTTCGAGTCCCGGTCGGGGCACACATTTTCAACATGTGCCCAATGAAGTACATCAACGCCTGTTTGCAGCTAGGGTGTCCATTTAATTATCATTACATTTCTAGCAAAGCTGCATGGTCATCCACGGTAACTGTTCTTTCGGGAACAGATACTACCGTCATACATATTCACATATGTTAATAGTAATTAGACAAAAATGAAAAATGACTTTTAAGGAGGCAGATGGTAAAACAAGAGGGGAAGTAAAAATATCCCAGCTTGCTTTCTCACAATGTAAACAGGCATAATAAGGCGCTGCGGTTTTCAATGCATATGTAAGACAACAAGTATCTGAAGCAGTTGTTAGAGCGGTTACTGCTTCTACAACGGCAGATTATCTAGATTTAATTGAGTTGAATCTGTGTTATAGTTGGGGCGCGAGCGAAGGGACACAGCGTCTCTGAGGGAGCGATGAGGCGGGGATTCCCTCGTACGACCATTTCACGAGTGTACCGTAAATGTCTGGAATCCGGCAAGACATAAAATCTTCAACATCGCTGCGGCCAGAACGGGACCAACGACGACTGAGGAGAATCGTTCAACGAGACAGAAGTGCAAGCTTTCCGCATGTTGCTGCAGATTTCGGTGCTAGGTCATCAACATGTTTCAGTATGCGAACCATTCAACGAAACATCATCGATAGGTGTTTTCGGAGCCGAAGGTCCACTCGTGTACCCTTGATGACCGCATGTCAATAAGCTTTACGCCTTGCCCGGGCCCGTCAAGACCGACATTGAACTGTTGATGAATGCAAACATCTTGCCTGGCTGGACGAGTCTTGTTTCAAATTGTATCGAGCGGATGGACGTGTACGCTTGTGGAGACAACCTCATGAATCCATGGACTCTGCATGTCAGCAGGTGACTTTTCATGCTGGTTGAGGCTCTGTAATGATGTGGGCCGTGTGCGGTAGGAGTGATACGGAACCCCTGATACATCTAGATACGACCGTGAAAGATGTCACGTACGTAAGCATCCTGTCTGATCACTTGCATCCGTTCATGTCCACTGTGGATTACGACGGGCTTGGGCAATTCCATGAGGACGATGCGACACCCAACACGTCCAGAATTGCTACAGAGTTTCTTCAGGATCACTCTTCTGAGTTTAAACACTCCCGCTGGTCATCAAATTACGCACACATGAACATTACTGAGCATATCTTGGATGCCTTGCAATGGCTGTTTAGAATTCCACTCCCTCGTACTCTTACGGATTTATGGACAACCCTGCTGTATTCCTGGTGTCCGTTCCCTCCAACAGTACTTCAGACATAAGTCGAGTCCATTCTATGTCGTGTAGCGGCACTTCTGCGTGCTCACTAGGGCCCTACACGATATTAGGCAGATGTATCAGTTTCTTTGGTTCTTTGGTGTACATAATACCTTTTTCTCCGTAATTAACATTATGGCCGGCCGCCTTGACCGAGCGGTTCTAGGCGCTTCAGTCTGGAACCGCGCTGCTGCTACGGTCGCATGTTAGAATCCTGCCTGGGGCATGGATGTGTATGATGTCCTTAGGTTAGTTAGGTTTAAGTAGTTCTAAGCCTAGGGGACTGATGACCTCAGATGATAAGTCCCATAGTGCTTAGAGCCATCTGAACAATCTCATTAACATTATACTTCGAGAAGGTGAAAACTACACAAATCTGAAATCCATTTAAAACAAACAGTAAGACGGATGGCTGTGCACATCCTGGAGAGTGCAACACCAGTTTCTCGGTCGGGTCAACAAACGCGTACAGTCCATAGTGCTATAGAGTGGAATATTTTACATAATTTTGTGAGAACTTTGTATATTGATTAAATCAAATAACAACAACATGAAGTAGAAACAAACTGAAACTCACACAGAACCACTCGAGGACAGTTGAGCGAAAGCAAAAAAGCAAAACTGCTTTTTCACCTAATTTAGATCAACGTCAGTACATACCATTTCCTAGTAGAAGTGTCCTTGTGGATGTGTTTCTTTCCTACTACAAAATATTGTGCCTACGATACAATATCGCACGCAATGTAAAGGCAATCATTCAAACAGTGAAATTTGATAGAGAGGCTGAGCTTAAAGTCAACAAATTTACTAAGATAGCGACTTGCATTACTGTCTTAACACTTTTACAACAGAACCAACCAAATGTTCGCTTTTCAGCTTAATGTTCCTGTTCGGAAATTTTACGCAAGAATAACACGATATTCCTTTCTAATGAGCGAAGGATATTTTACAAATCCGAGTACCTACTCACGCTTGCACTCCAAATCTTCTTAGGGCGGATTCGTCCAACAGGCGTAACAATTTTTTAATAAGTTTCACACTTTCTTTGTCAGAAACCAGAATTATAAAACTGCTGTAAGATGCGTTCCTACGTAAGTTAACACACTGAAGTATTATGTCTCCATAAAGCAACAATAAACAGAATAGCAGGTGTCATCTGTCAATGACTTCTAGCTTCTCCAAGCTGTTCACTGAAAGCCGTTCACTGACACAAGGAAGTTATGTTTTGTCTGCGAGGCTACGGCCTTATTTTGGTATTCCCGAAGATGCATTTGCTTCAGATACTTTTTGTGAATCCATTTTTAAATTTCGATCTCCAACAGCCGTTTTCTCTAATATGATTTTCTGTGTGGCCTCACCCAGGCACATTTTCTATGCCTTTTTCGATCCTTCTCATTTCCCTTCCAGGTCTTATTTGTGTGTCATCATCATCATCATCATCATTTAAGACTGATTATGCCTTTCAGCGTTCAGTCTGGAGCATAGTCCTCCTTATAAAATTCCTCCATGATCCCCTATTCAGTGCTAACATTGGTACCTCTTCTGATGTTAAGCCTATTACTTCAAAATCGTTCTTAACCGAATCCAGGTACCTTCTCCTTGGTCTACCCCGACTCCTCCTACCCTCTACCGCTGAACTCATGAGTCTCTTGGGTAACCTTGCTTCTCCCATGCGTGTAACATGACCCCACCATCTAAGCCTGTTCGCCCTGACTGCTACATCTATAGAGTTCATTCCCAGTTTTTCTTTGATTTCCTCATTGTGGACACCCTCCTGCCATTGTTCCCATCTACTAGTACCTGCAATCATCCTAGCTACTTTCATATCCGTAACCTCAACCTTATTGATAAGGCAACCTGAATCCACCCGGCTTTCGCTCCCATACAACAAAGTTGGTCGAAAGATTGAACGGTGCACAGATAACTTAGTCTTGGTACTGACTTCCTTCTTGCAGAAGAGAGTAGATCGTAGCTGAGCGCTCACTGCATTAACTTTCCTACACATCGCTTCCAGTTCTTTCACCAAGTTCCCATCCTGTGAGAATATGCATCCTAAGTACTTGAAACCGTCCACCTGTTCTAACTTTGTTCCTCCTATTTGGCACTCAATCCGTTTATATCTCTTTCTCACTGACATTACTTTTGTTTTGGAGATGCTAATCTTCATACCATAGTCCTTACATTTCTGATCTAGCTCTGAAATATTACTTTGCAAACTTTCAATAGAATCTGCCATCACAACAAAGTCATCCGCATATGCGAGACTGCTTATTTTGTGTTCACCTATCTTAATCTCACGCAGCCAGTCTATTGTTTTCAACATATGATCCATAAATAATATGAACAACAGTGGAGACAGGTTGCAGCCTTGTCTTACCCCTGAAACTACTCTGAACCATAAACTCAATTTACCATCAACTCTAACTGCTGCCTGACTATCTATGTAAAGACCTTTAATTGCTTGCAAAAGTTTGCCTCCTATTCCATAATCACGTAGAACAGACAATAACTTCCTCCTAGGAACCCGGTCATATGCCTTTTCTAGGTCTATAAAACATAGATACAATTCCCTGTTCCACTCGTAACACTTCTCCATTATTTGCCGTACGCTAAAGATCTGGTCCTGACACCCTCTAAGAGGCCTAAACCCACACTGATTTTCATCCAATTTGTCCTCAACTAATACTCGCACTTTGCTTTCAACAATGCCTGAGAAGATTTTACCCACAACGCTGATCAAAGATATGCCTCTGTAGTTGTTTCAATCTTTTCTGTTTCCATGTTTAAAGATTAGTGTGATTACTGCTTTCGTCCAGTCAGATGGAACCCGTCCCGACTCCCACGGCATTTCAATTATCCTGTGTAGCCATTTAAGACCTGACATTCCACTGAATTTGATGAGTTCCGACTTAATTTCATCCACCCTAGCCGCTTTATTGCACTGCAATCTACTGACCATTTTCTCCATTTCCTCAAATGTGATCCTATTTCCATCATCATTCCTGTCCCATTGTACATCGAAATCTGAAACATTACTGATCGTATTTTCACCTACATTGAGCAACTCTTCAAAATATTCCCTCCATCTGTCCAAGGCATCAACAGGATTCACCAGCAGTTTTCCTGACCTGTCCAAAATACTTGTCATTTCCTTCTTACCTCCCTTTTGAAGACAGCTAATTACACTCCAGAATGGTTTTCCAGCAGCTTGACCCAAGGTCTCCAACCTGTTTCCAAAGTCTTCCCAAGATTTCTTCTTGGATGCTGTAATTATCTCTTTGGCTTTGTTTCTTTCTTCAACATAACTTTCTCTGTCTACCTGAGTTCTAGTATGTAGCCATTTTTGATATGCCTTCTTTTTCCTTTTACAGGCTGCCTTGAATGTGTCATTCCACCAAGCTGTTTGCTTCATCGTACCTTTACACACTACTGTTCCAAGACATTCTTTGGCCACTTCCAGTACTGTGTCCCTGTACCTTGTCCATTCCTTTTCCAGTGACTGCAATTGACTACATTCAACTAACTGGTACCTTTCTGAGATCACTGTTATATACTTGTGTCTGACTTCCTTATCCTGAAGTTTCTCCACTCTTATCCTCCTACACATGGACCTGACCTCCTGCACTTTCGGCCTCACAATACCAATTTCACTGCAGATTAAATAGTGATCAGTGTCATCAAAGAATCCCCTGAATACACGTGTGTCCCTCACAGCCTTCCTGAATTCCTGATCTGTTATTTTATAGTCAATGACAGATCTCGTTCCCCTGCCTTCCCAAGTATACCGGTGAATGTTCTTATGTTTAAAAAAGGAGTTTATGGTTACGAAGCCTATACTGGCACAGAAATCCAAGAGCTGTTTCCCGTTCCTGTTGGCCTCCATATCCTCTCCACATTTACCCATAACCTTTTCATACCCTTCTGTTCGGTTTCCAATCCTGGCATTAAAATCACCCATGAGCAGAACACTGTCCTTGTCCTTTACTCTAACAACTACATCACTGAGTGCGTCATAAAAACTATCCATCTTATCTTGATCTGTCCCTTCACAATGCGAATATACTGACACAATCCTAATTTTGTTGCTAGACACTGTCAAATCTATCCACATCAGTCGTTCGTTTACATACCTTATTGCAACTACACTGGGTTCCATTTCTTTCCTGATGAAAAGCCCTACACGCCATTGTACTATTCCTGCTTTGACTCCTGACAGGTAGACCTTGTATTCTCCCACTTCCTCTTCTTTCTCACCCCTTACCCGAATGTCACTAACAGCTAAAACGTCCAATCCCATCTTACTTGCAGCCTCTACCAGCTCTACCTTCTTCCCAGAGTAGCCCCCATTGATATTAATAGCTCACCATTTGGTTACCATTCGTTTGCCGAGTCGTATCTTAGGAGTCCCTGGTTTGTCAATTAGAGATGGGACTCCGTCACCTCCAAAGGTCCGAGGCATCTTGCTCTGATTGTTGCCAGCATCATATTTAAAGTACCAGGGAAGCAGGTTGCTAGCCTTACTTGCCCCGGGTCCCATTGAGTTTTACCCCTAATGTCTGAGGGACTAACCGGTGGATTTGGTAGTCTTTGCCGTCTGAGCACAAAGGTGGCCACGCCTCGGAATATGTCCGAGATGCCCAGCCTTATTCCAAAGTAACTGATATCCCGACTGTCAGGACCACTTACTTGGCCACTCATACGTTGCCCGTGGTTCATGAACTAGGACATGATACCAGGAACCCACACCATTTGTGTGTGATTAAAAAAATTCTAAAGTTAAAATCTTCTGAGTTGTTAGACCGCGTCATATTTCCAGAAGATTTAACTTCAGTGACAACGGCCACGAAAGCCTACAGACTTACATAAAAAGAATTCTGTTCAACTGAGATCCTGAGATCAAATCGGCTAGAGGATTTTCTATAAGACTGACAAATAAAGTCGCTTCCTGTGGACTTTCTGATAGACGCGCAAAGTGTCTAATAAAAAGTAGACAAGTGACTTGCATCTCTTCGTATTTTCTTCCTAAGCTAACTGAATTTATTCCTTAACTATCAATTTTCGAATTTAAATTCTCATGATATTCTACGGGACATAGGTGAATAGGAGTGGCTGCAGTCCATTACCCTGTCTTATTCTGAGCAGCTGGGACAGCTGTCGTATGGTCGAGTTCCTAGTTGGTTTGTGAGCCTTTTATAACATTGACCAACGCGATTCTGATCTGAAATTCTCTGATAATTCTGTGCGAAATCTCATTATCAATCGAATCGAAATGCTTTTGCAGTCTAACAAATGCGTCATAATTTTCTTGTCGCCCATCGTTTTACGGCAGACGATTGATTTTCACTTTAAAATCTGCTCCGTTAACGAGAACCCTTTTTAAAAGCTTAAACCCTTTTTGATACCTAAAAGATTTTTGCTGAGCTTCTGAACTTCTGTGGTATTTGTCTAGTTTCGGATTTGTTTTTTTTTCTTCTTCTAATTACATCATGTGAACAAAAGGGTGGATGACTGAGAGTATAAAATAGCTGCCGCATAGTCTAACGGTGTACGTTCAAGTACGTAGATAGGAGCAATGCGACCAAGCGTTTTACTTGGCGCCTACACAATGCTCACACACCAGAGTGAAGGTAATGTGTGACAACATACAGCATATTAAAAAGCGTACAAATCACAATATTTCACGGTCTAACTGCGGGTGGAACGCAGTAAATTACTGGCACTAAAGACGCAACAGGGAACACTTGACCTTCTATTCAACAGCAGCTCGCAAACTCTTGCAATATTCCGCTGTTTGTGCGTACCTCCCGTCACTACCAATAAATTTCACTTTTCATGCAGATCTTCTAGCGGTGTTCAGTGAAGCGGAGTGGAGTAGATGGTAATTTTTGTATAACTTACAGCATTTTGTTGTACCTCTAAATGAACTGCGCAGCATGGCGGAAAGGGTGCTTAGTGCACGACTTAGCGTCTACTTCGATCACAGCGATTGTTTTCAGTTCTCTGCCAAACACTCTAAAGTGTATCCTGAAATGGTTCTTCCGAAAAGAGACGGGCCGATTCTTCTTTGTTTCACTCTCAATACAGGATACCAATCGGCTTCTACTGATCGAGACACAGACGAATCGTTTACAAGCATAAAGATAAAGAAGGAAAAAAAGAAAACGGGTTCGGGAGCTATAATTTACCATTGGCGATATTTAACTGAGTTGCAATTCTCTGTGACAGGTAGAGCGGCCACGAAAGGAGATTAACGTTTTTCGTGCTTACCGAATTTTACCGACCATAAGACGCACTTTTTTCCTTCGAAAAATTGCCCCGAAAAGTCAGGTGCGTCATATACTCGAAATTAATACAAAAATGCCCAGCGTCTGACTTAAAATTCCCGCCAGTCATAAAAATAGCCACGGGAAACCTGACAACAGCAGTGCACCAATGTGAGCAAAATGAATAGCGGGTATCCACAAGCTTGCCAACAGTCTCCGTCCTGTCCCGCCATCAGAAACCCAGAACACGATCTGTTCTATTACGGGAGTCTACGATGCCAGCGAACTTAAAATGAAAGTGATTTATATGCTATCGGTAACAGTACAATGTTTTAGTCGTAGGTAGTTTCATAATGGAAAAAAAGGTATTCATATGATGCGGGCTATAAATTGAAAGTAATAGCATACGCAGAAGAACATGCAAACAGAGCAGCTGACTGGCATTTCGACCCTCCACCAACGAAAAAAATAGAGGACTGAATGCAAAATTGTTAAAACTAGAAGATGAGGATTTTCAGGTTTTTTAAAGGTCAGTTCGTTTTTAGAAACTAAGAATTTTTTTTTTAGTTTGGCTTTACACTCTAAAAATAAAAATTGTAAGAATGTCATTTAAAAACAGAAATTGCTTACAAATTAAGTTGCGTCCTATAGTAAGTAGCGTCTTATAATTCGTTAACTATTGTTTATACTGAAGCGCCAAATAAACTGATATAGGCATGCGTATTCTAATATAGAGATACGTAAACAGGCAGAATACGACGCCGCAGTCGGCAACGGCCATATAAGACAAAAAGTGTCAGGCGCAGTTGTTAGATCGGTTCCTGCTGCTACAATGGCAGGGTATCAACATTATGTGAGTTTGAACTTGGTGTTATACTCGGCGCACGAGCGATGGGACACAATATTGCCGAGGTATCGATGAGGTGGGGACCTTTCCGTACGACCGTTTCACGAGTGTGCCATGAATATCAGGAATACGGTCAAATACCAAATTTCCGACATCGCTGCAGCCGGAAAAAGATCTGCAAGAATGGAACCAACGACGATTGAAGAGAATCGTTCAACCTGACAGAAGCGCAGCTCTTCCGCAAATTGCTGCAGATTTCAATGCTGTGTCATCAACAAGTGTCAGCGTGCGAACAATTCAACGAAACATCATCCATGTGGGCTTTCGGAGGCGAAGGCTCGCTCGTGTACTCTTAGTGACTGGACGACACAAAGCTTTACGCCTCGCCTGGGCCCGTCAACACAGACATTCAACTGTTGATGACTGCAAACATGTTGCCTGGTTGGACGAATCTCGTTTCAAATTGTATCGAGCGGATGGACGTGTGCGGGTATGGAGAGAACCTCATCAATCCATGGACTCTGCATGTCAGCAGGGGAGTGTTCAAGCTGGTGGAGGCTCTGTAATTGTGTGGGGCGTGTGCAGTTCGAGTGGTATCATAAATCTAGATACGAGTCTGACAGTTGACACGTACGTAAGGATCGTGTCAGATCACCTGCATCCATTCATGTGCATTGTGCTTTCCGACGGACTTGAGAAATTCCAGCAGGTCAATGCGATACGTACAGAATTGCTACAGAATGGCTCCAGGAACTGTCTTCTGAGTTTAAATACTTCCGTTGGCCACCAAACTCCACAGACTTGAACATTATTGAGTATATCTGGGATGCCTTGCAACGTGCTGTTGAGGAGAGATCTGCACCCCCTCGTACTCTTACGGGTTTATGGACAGCCCTGCAGGATTCGTGGCGACAATTTCCTCCGGCACTACTTCAGACATTAGTCGAGTCCCTACCACCTCGTGATGCGGCACTTCTGCGTGCTCGCGGGGGGCCAACACGATATTAGGCAAGTGTACCAGTCTCTTTGGCTCTTCAATGTGTAAGGCGCGTGAAAAACGTCAGATGTTGAGTATCGCTGCGAAAGACACTGAGATACCGCTTACCCGTAAGAAACCAAGTTATCAACACCTGGCAGAATTTGTAAGAGGCCTAATTTCGGGCTTCCACATGGTCGATTGGTCGAATCGTGCATTATCCATATTTGTGGGGTATTCGAACGTGACCGTGTCGCGATGTTGGACTGCTTAGGAACGTGGGGGCAAGATCGCAATCGACCGCATTGACCACTACAAGGAAGGATCGCTCCACTGTGGACCAATCACATCATAACCCTCCCCCCTCCCCACATCGGCGGCTGCCATTCAGGAACAAGTAACAGACTCCCTGCGTTTTATGTCATACAACACCACTGGCAGGAGACCATCAGCAGGCGGATTAGTGAATTAACGTCACATTCGTAAGCTGAAACTAACACAACAACACAAACGGCAGCGTTCGGAGCGGTGTCGCAGTTGTCGCTGTCCCGGACGACCATCGTCGGTGGCGACCTGAGAACAGATCACATTGCACGTATGTCTTGGACGGGCACTGCACCACTACCCCTGACGTCATGGTGTGCGGAACTATCGGATACCACTTTAAGTCGCTGTTGGTAGTGACTGAGGGAACTCTAGACCGGCCGAAGTGGCCGTGCGGTTAAAGGCGCTGCAGCCTGGAACCGCAAGACCGCTACGGTCACAGGTTCGAATCCTGCCTCGGGCATGGATGTTTGTGATGTCCTTAGGTTAGTTAGGTTTAACTAGTTCTAAGTTCTAGGGGACTAATGACCTCAGCAGTTGAGTCCCATAGTGCTCAGAGCCAACTCTAGACAGCGCAACCGTACGTCACAGACATCCTGTGTCCTCGCGTGTTGTCTCTCACGCGATAGTATCGTGGTGCCGTTTTTAAACAGGACAGTGCTCATCCAAACTTGGCACCAGTCTGTGTGAATTGTCTGCGTGATGTTGAGGTACTCCCGTTGCCAGTGAGACCCATAAAAATCTGTCCGCTGACACAACGGTTGTGGGATCAACTCAGACGTGAACTCTGTCTCATTGCCAGTACACAGGATGTGAAGGGCCTGTTAAAACGAGTGTGTGCAAGCCTACCCGGAGAGGATGCAATGACTTTGTGACGACTGTGCTAACCGAATCAGTGCACGCATTCAGACCAAAGGAGCGTAACGTTGTACTGATAAGTGGGCTCGTACTGTCAAGTTCTTTCTAAATTTGATTCCGTGTTGTAATTCCTCAATAACACCACGTATACCTCTTAAGCCATGAAGTTTAGTTTCGTTTCCTCTTTCCCTTCTAGGGATTTTTTCTCAGACACTGTATTTCCTTTTAAGCGATGTTATGTACTTCCATTCAACAGGTCCCTAAACCTCGTAGCACTGTACTATGCTCTTTTATTCTTCTTCTGAAATCGGCGGATATGAATTTTCTACTTCCTTCGTCGCACCTTCGACGTACATGTTGAACAACAGTCATGATGAGCTGAACCCTGCACTATACTTTTCTTAATGCAACCTTGTCTCTTTTGACTTTCCAGTTCCATTACTCTCACTTGGGTTTTCCAGCTGCTGTAGAGTATACATATCTGTGTATTAACCTCAAACATCTGAAGATTTTAAATATTATAGCTACTCAGTTTACTGAATTCTTTCTTACTCAACACTTGTAACGCCGGAAATGCATATCCTCCTATTTCCATCTGCTGCACTATAAATTTTTTTCCTTATTTTGTTACCTGAAGATATGACATTTCTGTGTCTTTATATATTGTAATTGTTTTTCTGTTTGTATATATATATATATATATATATATATATATATATATATATATGCATTTATGTTGATTTGTTTTGTGAATATTATTTGTATTTATACGCTGGGTCTGGCCTAGGGAAAAGTATGCTATCGAACGCATACATCGATAGGTCGTATGGAGAACAAAAGTGTTTAGGATCTTTGGTAGTGTTAACTCTGTCGCGTGGAGCGCGGGAAGAGGGAGAGTCTGGCTGGGGTGGTGCAGTGGAGCAGGTGTGTTGTGTGACGCTCCCGCGAGTTGCCGCGCTTCCGGGGTTGGGCAGCATGTAATTGCGCTCGATTTGCTATGATAGTTTCTGACACGGTGTCGCGGACGGGAAGCATTAGCTGGCGCACATCAAGAGCCCGTTTTGCCTGGTGACCGTGTCGAGTAGAAGGCGCGCCAACATCCAGCTTCTGCCACAGCGACGGCCGACAATGAGTGACTGTCGCCACCTCCTCGATCGACGACTTCAAACCTTCAATCAACCAACAAGGAAGACTAGAAGCACGTGAAGTTTTAGAACTGTATGGCAGACCTCAGCTTTTCAAACTGATCCATTTTCGTAACTAAATTAAGGCAACGTAGCATAAACCTTTGTTGCTCATTGTCCCAATTGCATTACCAAGCAGGGTCCCTTCCTTTTCCGAAATGAACCCGAGTGTTGTTGAAATTCAAACGCCAGCATCATTCGATTTCACTGCTTTAATTTCAAAGTTCAGTTAAGGTATTCATAGCCGGCTACAATATTTAGATTACACAGTCACAAATTAAGAGTGCGAGTTTTGTTACCGTATTTTAGCTTACCTGTGACTGCAGCTCAGCTTGGTACGTACTAAATTTTACTATTGTTAATTGTTCAGAATCATTTAATTCAAGATCAAAGTTAAATCTCTTATTTCTAAATTGCGTAGATTCAAGTAGCTTTTGAAATGATTGTTGAGGTAGTCCAAGACTAACCGTATTTTACTGAATTTCGATGTGCTTCAGAAAGAAAGCTCACTATTAACTTCAGTCACTAAATTAACTTTCAATTTTCCGGTTTTATTAATTCTTTTGCTAAATTAAGTCAGAGTGAAGCGAAATTTATTACTTCTGACAAACTTTCAGTTTTCACACTACACGTGTCAACCTTCAGTTGCCACGTTTCTAGTACTAATTATACGTGTAATAACCTTTCTTTTTCAGTTACTATAGTAATTGTCCATAGGACTGGCGACCGTAATTTCCCCCAAATCTCAAATATCTAATTACCGCTAGTTAATTGTTAACGTAGCGGCCGCACATTTACTTTCTTTATTAACTTTACCCCTTTTCAAAATTAATTTCCACCAGTTTCATTGGCATTTTTCCTTTCATTTAGATGTAACCCTTTCCTCCCTCTTTAGCGACAGATTAACTTCGGTGACGATTGCTTTTCCCAAATTTCCATTAGGTACGCGGTTTAATTTTTCACTGTCATTAAGGTCGATAAGTGAGGGGAGGTTACACACTAATGCTAGGAAAGTATCTGCATTTTCTTCGGTCTTCCTCCCAGTACTAAACGTAACGTCAGACTACCTCTTCTGGTAACTTTACCCGTCTGAAGCCAAAGTGGTCTTAGTGCAGTTCGTTTGCAATTTTTCTTTCCGTTCTTCTGTGTATTATTGTGGTCAGCAGTTTACAAGCGTGATTTATCAGACCAATCGTCCGGCATTTTTCACACTTATCAGCATATACTTTTTCTATTGATGAGGTGACATTACTTCCCTGGAGATATGTTGATAAGTCGTCGCTTTAAAGTCTAATAACCTATTACTTCCCGTACTTATAACGCATTTACGCTCACCGAAAAAGTTACATGATTGACACCCAGTGATTTTTAGGCCAGATCATTCAGTGTTGCGTCAAACTCTTACCGCATGACTATTATCACCCGTTTTTCCAGATGAACTTCTTCTCATCTGTCAAACATCAGGATATACCTTTTCCATCGTATTGGCCTTACATGTACTCCTGACATCTATCTGCTTTTCGTTTGCGTTTGATAGTGGTTTTCCATCTCCAACTCGTAGGTTAAGAGCTATATATTTTACATGTTCTCAGCTATATTTAACCTTAGTGTACATCGTGTTGTAAAGTGACGTCTGAGGATTTGATTGAGGAATACTCAAAGATGTAGTTTCTAACTCTCGTTCTGTTTCACGACTTACTGAACAAGTGCAAGTGGAAACATTTATAGGTAATTAGAAAATAGTCAATAAACGGATTACCTCTGATCTAATGTCCACTTACTGTTAGGTACTATGCTGACAAATGCCTAGGTTTTCCTGCAGCCAGAAGAGAAACAGGGCAGAAGTATGGTTTCTGTCTAGAAGTAAATGGGATCCTTCGTTGATAACTTGTGTTCTTTCCTAACTTTCGACACCTAAACAAGCCCTTTACAAAACTAACATAACAGCACCTTGCATCTCTTTGGATTGATAGGCTATGCAAGTTCCTTAACTCAGCACCACTAAACGAGGGTTATTGGATTGGATTGTTTGTGGGAAGAGACCAAACTGCGAGGTCATCGGTCTCATCGGATTAGGGAAGGACAGGGAAGGAAGTCGGCCGTGCCCTTTCAAAGGAACCATCCTGGCATTTACCTGGAGCGATTCAGGGAAATCACGGAAAACCTAAATCGGGATAGCCGGACGCGGGATTGAACCGTCGTCCTCCCGAATGCAAGTCCAGTGTGCTAGCCACTGCGCCACTTCGCTCGGTCGAGGGTTATTGCAACGTAATTTCAGTAGAAGTTTGCAAGTCATGAAGTGGATAGTTTTTAAAATTCCACTTGTCACGTAATATGTAAGGCAAACGGTATGCACTGAAACACACGAAGTTCCTAATACGGCACCATCGGGCTCGACGACGCTGCAAACAGCAGGGTGTCGACACATGCGAAAAAGAGGCCAGAGCTCAGAAGTTCGTGCGACGTGTAAGATGCGTTAATGATGTCACATTGGCCCCAAATTTCACCACAATTTTGCATAATGACATTGCCGAATTTTCAACAGATCAGAATGTCATCACAACCCTTCTTACCTACATTTCACGCCTCTGCAACGGAGATCAGAACCACTACATTCAGCGTTACAACGACACGGTTTTCTTATGAGTGGCTAAGGAAAACATTCCAGACACACCGTCGCTCAGAACACACACGAAAAGGCTGTACGAGGTAGCAGAGAGCGTCAATGAAACCACCCGTTTCCCTGGGGCGTTCCTATTCATTTGGCGGTTGAAAACGACTGGAAGACGTTCTTGGCAACCTCTGACACTGCTAGCACCATCGGACCTTTCAACCCTTCTCTGAGGATGTCGTGCATCCCAAGGACGTGATCACACTCATTTGAAACGCAGATCGACCACAGTTTCTCCTCTCGTCTACATGTTGGAACCACTAGGTACTGTTCAGAACAATTCGACGAATTTGAAAGTGATCAGAAGCGGCAAATTTTGTCCTCGTGTGACGTGATTACAGAGGGATGCAAAAATCTGAGAGTGTCAAAAGTTTTAAAGGTTGACAAGAACGTTTTCTTGTTGTTTCACTGCACTGCTAACTGTCGTTTTGGACCGCGAAACGTGTGGGAATCAATGCCATGTGGGGTTTCATTGGGGTCATGTATGCCACTCCCTGATGTCTTTTCGTGGCTCCTCTGAACTGCGGTATGTCTGGAATGTTTTCTTCAGCCACTCATAAAAAGAACTCACGATTTCAGTGCTATGAGTCGCGGTTTTAACCTCCATAGTAGAGGCGTGAAAAGAAAGGGTGAAGTGTATGTAAGAGGGGCTCTTGCGACGTTCCCATCGTTTGAAACTATGCATACCACACATTCTCTTTCAGAGAGCTATTGTCGCACTCTGTAACTACATGGGACGGTTCACTTCCCCAAATGCGACAACTGTGCGTCTTTACCGCGCTGTAGGTGTCACATACCACTTCGTCCGAGGAACAGACGAAATCCACTAGTCATTCATTTTCGTCAATTTTTACCGGAATTCCCTCCTCGAATGCCTTCCATCGCTGCCTGTCTTCAGGCTTGATTTTGTGATGAAGCTGCAGTTGGTAGGCCTACAGGCGCAGCCTCTTATCGACTGCATAGTGTACAGTCGGATGAGGTTACTGTAGCTGTCTACCTGCTTGTCGGATTAACTTACGAGGGCTCGTCTGGAAGGAAGTTAGTATTAATTAAACAGTGCTCCTGGAACAGCGCGGCTTGGTGTCTTGATCCTAAATCAAAAGCAAACTCACATTTCCCAAAGCCGCTTATGCCATTTCTTGATTGTGTCGCAACTGGGAACATCGTCAGTTCGTCAGAGTCCCCACTCATGCTGAAGACGAAGTTTCACTAGTGAAACACACTGAAGCTGTGCGAAAGAAAGCTCACAGAATACCTTCTGACGGTGGAGTCCACATGGCCACTGAGCGCATTTACAAGAACAAAACAGTTACGCGCATGCACACTGTGTACCAAATGCCGCAAGGAATCACAGAAAGCTACCATTCGTGCTGAAGCAAACCGCCAATAAATGCCTCAGTTACGTCTCAAGTTATTGCATTTTATTTTTTACCCGGACACCCTTAGACCGGCCGGAGTGGCCGAGCGGTTCTAGGCGCTACAGTCTGGAACCGCGACCGCTACGGTCGGAGGTTCGAATCCTGCCTCGGGCATGGATGTGTGTGATGTCCTTAGGTTAGTTAGGTTTAAGTAGTTCTAAGTTCTAGGGGACTGATGACCTCAGAAGTTAAGTCTCATAGTGCTCAGAGCCATTTTTGAGCCGCACACCCTTATCTGGCGTGGCGTGTGCGCGGCGAGTAGGTTAGCTGCGGCTACTTTCCGTGTGAAAACGAATAGAAAACGCGCTTATTCATCTATTTGGCGTACGGCTAGTATCACATTGCATAAGATAACTTTTATTATCCTTAACAATGCACATAGACATGTTAAACGCACAGAAAAAATTCAAAATCGTTAGTTAATTAAATTTGCAGTATTTACAAGGCACAGAATGCAACAGACATAAATCCAACCGCTGAATATATTCAACTGATGAAATTTTTGGCTTTAGGAACTCCGCCGGATCACCAGAAAATGATCGTTTCGGGCATTCACATGTGATATGCTGAACAGTTGGTCGTTCTGCACCACAGTCACAGCTGGGCGATGTTGTTGATCCTCATTTGTCCGATTGTACACTGAGTCATCGCATCTGTATTTTTTTATTTTTTTTTAGCGAGATCTTGCTGTGCTCTTCAGAATCTGGTGTCCTGCACGAGATGGGGGCGTCTTAAGACACTTTGGGGTAGCAATACTTTGCCATATTTCTGTCGATCGGTCTGTGACTTTTACGGCGTTGTCCACCAACAATTTTGCTCATTGTGGAGCGAAATGACAGGAACAAAGTCTGTTTTCACTGAGTCCAGGAATGTTTTAATATACAGGGACATAATGATCACGGGCTAGTTCTGTGAACTCCCGCTTCACAGCAGATTCCTGCTGCAGAAATGAGGGAACGTTATTGGTGAGAACTGACAACCAGAAAGTAGAAGTGTTTCTGGTTGTTGTGATTGTGCACAAGGTCTGCTGAGCATTGTGTCGACGAGTCTGTTGTACGGGCTGTTGGTCCAGACTGCAGCGCAATATTCTGCCGCAGGGCGCACCAGTCCATGCGCAGATGTCCTTAATGTTGGAGCTGGTGAACTCAAAGTCGTACAACAAAGTTTCTGCAAGATGTTGCTTCTTGTCTTCAACTGAGTGGCAGTTTTCAGCAAGTGCTGTTTAAAACAACTTTTGGGCAACACAGCAATAAGCATCCCTGTTGCAGAGAAACAACTGAAAGGGCTGAAAAATAATTCATGAGGTCCGGATCGAATACCAAATTGTTGTTTTTCAAAGAGTACTCTACGGTATTGGCCCTTATCTGTCTTGCATGTATCGCAAATGTCTCGCCCAGCACGAAGTTCCAACCAACTGGTAAAAAACCGCAGGTGACTCTGGCGTATATGAGGGGCAAGAGGACGAACCCGCAAAATTACAGACCAATATCCCTAACAGAGGTTTGCTGCAGAATCCGTCAACATATTCTCAGCTGGAACATAATACATTTTCTTGAAAACGAGAAGCTTATGGCAACGAATGAGCATAGTTTTAGAGCGCACTCTATTTTCCCTTTTCTCACATGATATGTTGCGAATTATGGATAAGGGCAATAACCAGTTTCCATATTCCTAGATTTCCGGAAGCATTTGACACGGTATCCGACTGCAGGCTGTTAACGAAGTTACGAGCATATAGAATAGGTTCCCGTATATGTGAGGGGATCGAAGACTTGTTAAGTACAGAGCCCAGAATCTTGTCCTCCACGGCGAGTGTTCATCAGAGACACGGGTATCGTCAGATGTGCCCCATGGGTGCGTGATAGGGCCACTCTTATTTACTGAGAGGGTGGAAGGCAGTCTGCTGTTGGTTGCTGATAGTGCTGGGGTGGACGGACAGGTGTCGAAATTGAGTGATTGTAGAAGGACACAAGATCACTTACACAAAATTTTTAGTTGCTGTGATGATTGCAAGCTAAATCTAAATGTGGAAAAATGTAAATTAATGTGGACGAGTTGGAAAAACAAACCTGTAATCTTAAAGTACGGAATTAGTATTGTCCTGCTTGATACTGACATGTCTTTGAATATCTCGGCATCACGTTGCAAAGCGATATGAAATGGAACTAGCGTGTGAGGGTTGTGGTACAAAATGCGACTGTAAGCAACTAAAAACGTAATTCTGTAAATTGGTTTATTGAAGCAATTGCTTCAATAGTCTACATAAGAAATTTGCATTTACGGTGGAACATGAACAAGACAAAAGCATCTGTTACCTGGACCTAAATATCACAAGACACGATAACAAACGCATATTCAAAATTTGTAGAAACATACAGTGACCGACACCACAATACCTACAATCTCATGTCACCCAAACATCCATAAACAGGCAGCACACATGGTTGACACAGTCATACACTAATTGAAGAGAGACCGATACAAGAACTGCATCACAAAAGATAAAGACACATACTCACAGAGAGAGAGAGAGAGAGAGAGAGAGAGAGAGAGAGAGAGAGAGCATCACATAGACTGGCAATACATCACAGAAGATTTCAAACATTTTCAAAAACCTCGAAGCAAAAATTGGGTTTTCTACATCTAATAAACTACAATAAAAACTAATACAAAACATAAAATGGGACCATGATCCAATCTCAGACTCTGGAATGTACAAAGTTACGTACTAGGTATGTTCCAAGTTGTAAACAGACCGAAATTTCAACACCAGGTACCCAGAACATATGAAATCCTCCACACACAACAGACACATATCAGCAACAACAACACACATACATAATACAGGACGCCCAAGTATAGAAAAATGTCAAAGTACTCCACCGACTAAATAAAGGGCATAAAACGGATCTATTAGAGAAGAAGGGAATATATTCGTATTACAGAAAATAGGAAGATAAAGTATAAAACGGAAAACCTGAAAGTGAATCAGTAAATTTCTTCGTATCCTTCGACAGCATACTTAAATAAAACTAGTAACACACAGAAATACGCACTACTGTAAAACAGGTAAAGGCAAGTTATGATCCAGATTGTCAATGTAAATACGCTCTGTACAAAAGCATATCATACTCTGTCCGCAGCTCGTGGTCGTGCGGTAGCGTTCTCGCTTCCCGCGCCGGGCTTCCCGGGTTCGATTCGCGGCGGGGTCAGGGATTTTCTCTGCCTCGTGATGACTGGGTGTTGTGTGATGTCCTTAGGTTAGTTAGGTTTAAGTAGTTCTAAGTTCTAGGGGACTGATGACCATAGTTGTTAAGTCCCATAGTGCTCAGAGCCATTTGAACCATATCATACTCTGTGGAAGATCTACGAGTACAACATTCTTTCGTCGACTACATTTAAAACTACTTTGTAATTGTTTGTTCATGTAAGTAATCCTCTGTGTATACTGTGCACAGAAAATTGTGTGATGTTTAACATGTGTGTGACTCTGCACAAATGGATCGTAAGAAAATTGTAAGTACAAGGTCTTCCAAATTTCACCATTAATTACATAAAAAGATCTGCAACCAATTAAAATTGAGAGTTTTTGTTACATATTGCAAAATTGCACACATCAAAAACGTTACGTAAAAATGGCGTAGTACACAGCAAAAAACGAACTTGAAAATGGGAATCATTTCCTGGAACGAGTCATTTGAAATATAAACAAAAGAAAATCAAGAGCGCTGGCAGAAAAGTTATTTATAAGCAAACCCACTGTTTTCACGGTAGCAGGCTTTCACAAACCATTTACAATGCATCAAATCATATTAGGCATAACATTCTGTGTTCAGAGTGTGATTTTCAGTATTGCAGACGATTACTTATTTTGGATCCTAAATTGCCAATCCTTACTTCCTCGTGTGTAAGTGTGTTGATTTAAACAGAATTCTGTGTTTCTTTGATGCATTCTCCTTTTCACTGATTAATAGTCCATATCTCTGTTGTAGTTCATTCTGGCAGCTTTTCAGTCTCTACAAACCCTAAATGTAAGAGAGTGTCTACGACGAATTATCTTTGGAGTATGTGTATTTGAGAAAAGACAATGAAACATTTGATATGTTATTGGATACCATCAAGAACTGCCGTCGATATCATCATTCCGTTTTGACACTTTCCTTTTGATCAGTACGATTTTTATCATCCTCGTAGTCAACGACAACTATAACCACATCCATAGAAAGATCCATGTCATAACGGCTCGCAGTTAGCCGTTCCTGATGCATGGGAAATAAAAGCAGATGGTAGCACCACTCAGTTGGCATATAAATATCGTAACTTCGGTTACTGCCACAGATATTCTTCTGTTCCTTTCTATATGTACCCCGTATGCTTTGATTTGTTTATTTCCCCCTTTTTTTTTTTTTTTTTTTTTTTTTTTTTTTTTTTTTTTTTTTTTTTTGCAGCAAAGCAACGATTCGCTTCGGAAAAGAATGGTTTGCAAATGGCATCCATCTTATTATCAGCCTCAGTCTTTAAATTATAATTTGTATTGTCTTCGGACAAGTACTGTTGCTCTTTGTACATACAAAAGCCGTCCAAAACGTTCCAAGTCTGGATTTATTGCTGGCATATCAGGAACGCCAGTGCAGTAGCTTGGACTAAAAACTGTAAACAACAAGTGTGCATTCAATTAGTTAGTTGTGAGCGGGTGGTGTTTATTAGTGGACGTGTGGAACAGTGTGTCAATAGTGTTAACAAATCGCAATAGAGCAGGATATGTAAATCAAGCGTTCAAGACATTCTCCAGAATATTTTGCGGAAGAGAAAAGTATGTGCAAAGTTTGCTCTCACAAATTGACTCACGAAAAAAACGACGCCTTCTGCGAATTGTGGACTATTCTTTTCTGGAAGTAGTCATTATGTGTGACGAGACTTGGTGTTATCGAGTCCACCACAAAACGACAAAGAACAGAAATTCACATGCGAGCTCAACGCTTTGACAAAATAACCGACATTCAAGTCAATATGACACTCAGTTTGAACGACAGCCCAAAGAAGGACGTTTCTGACAGTTTTACACGGTTGTGTGAACGTTCTGTGTGTTGTAATCAAGTGGGGGCAAATGCGTAGGGCACCTGAAGCGCTGTACCAACGTCTTATCCGGACTCATTTTTTTTTATTAACCCAGCTTCGAAGCTTGTTGAACTGGGCTATGCTTATAAACTCCCTCACAAAGTCCTTCTTCCAGCAATAGGTATCCACGATAGCGTGGGGTACTCTAGGTTACTGCAGGAGTCTGCTGGAGGGTGCCACGTGATGCCGCGTTCCCGTCCGTTGGTCGGTCGGTTGATTTGGGGACGGAACCAAACAGTGACGTCAGGGACAAATAGGGAAGAAAGTCGGCCGTGCCTTTCCGAAGGAACCACCTCCGCATTTGCCTGAGGCGATTTAGGGGAATCACGGAAAACATGGTCGATTGCGGGTTTGAACCGTCGTCCTCCCGAATGCGAGTCCAGTGTGTTAGCTACTGCGCCACTTCACTCCGTTCCCGTTCGTCTAAATGCGCTAGCGTGCAGACAGATGCGCGTCTGTTCTTCGCGGCGACATAACTGTGCACCTGCTTGCTTTATGAGGCTGAGTTCACGCGAAAATTATTGTTCTCGGAACTGTAGGTGTGGATATTCCAGCTGTCAGCACCTGTGTATACTTTGCAGTACAGAATTACATTTCTAAATCTTTGCCATACCGTGGTGTAGTATAGCTGACGTCTTCATGCGCCTCCGGTCCCCGGTGCACCTTCTTCTTCTTCTTCTGCCTTTCGTCACGCGAGCGACGCCGTCTGAGGCGCCGGCTGGTCTCCGCCCCCGCGCAGCCGCCTGCGGTGAGGTAGCGGCCGCAGGTGGAGCGCGACCGGGAAGGCCCCGATGGAGGTCGCGCGTGGGCGTGAGGCAGGTGGCAGCCCCCTCCGCCACCCACAGCGCCGCTGCCCTGCCCTGCCCTGCTCCAGTTTGCTGGCAGGCGGTTTCTCTTCCCCGTCTGTCTGCGTGCCGCGCGGCTACACCGTTTCTTTATTACCTTTTGTATTTCTTTATTTAGTCGCTGTCTTCGCCGCAATATACCTGTGAGACTTCGTGCGCTTCAGTCCCTTCCAATTTTGTCTCACGATTCCATAGTAATATCCTTATTGCGTGACTTCGTTACGGAGATGTTCATGTATACAGGCACACGTGAACTAAGTTACTCTGTCAGGGTAGTTTTGCTAAAATTTATTTATTATGTGAATAATTATAAACTCGCTGAAACGGAGCTTTGTAGATGTTGATTATTTGCACAACAAACATTGTCTGTTTTGTAATACATGTTCGATCATCAGATGTAACTCGAAAAACAATCATATCTACGGCGATAAGCCAAAACATTAGATTTCCCTGCTTAATACCTTGCTTGTCCGTCTTTGCGACGCAATACATCACTGATCCTACGCATCAGGGATCCGACAGTTTGTTGGTAGGTTTGTGGAGGTAGGTCGCATCAGATGTCTACGCACAGGTCATGTAATTTGCGTAAACAACGGGCCGTTGATTTTCTTGCAAGATACGGACAATTATACTACTGAAAGATGACGTCACCGTCAGGAAAGGCATCAGGCGTGAAGTAATGCTGGTAGTTCGCATTTATCATCTTGTCTTCGATTACTACCACAGGTCCCATGGAGGTGCAGGAGAACACGTCCCATAGCATAATATTGCTCTCGCCAGCCTGTGTCCGTGGGGCGCTGAACGTTTCGAGTCGCCGTTCACTTCGATGACGGCGCGTTTCGAAACGATCATCGATGTACTCGTACTGTAGCAAAAATGTTATTCACCCGAAGAGGCTACACGTTTCCATTGACCGACGGTCGAATCCCAATGGTCCCGTGCCCGCTGCAATCGTAATTGACGATATCTTTGGGTGAACAAGTGAACACGCAGGGGTGGTTTGCTGCGGAGCTCCATATTCAACAACGTACGATGGTGTACTCCGAAACACTTGTGCGTGCACCAGCATTGTGCTCTTTCGGCAGAGATGCCACAGATCACCATCTATCCTACTTTACAGGGCAGACAAGCCGCTGAACCCCACGTTCTGTGAAGAGTCGTGGACGTCCAATCATTTAGCACCTGGTGGTAGTTTCACTGTCCTTCTACCTCCTTTCGTAGATGCTCACGTCAGCAGCACTTGGACATTCCACCAGCTTTGCTGTTTTCAAGATACTCGTTCACAAGTTCTTCGTAATAATAATCTGCCCTTTGTTAAAGTTGCTTATCTCAATATATTTCCCCATTTGCAGTCCACATATTAGTTAGGGTAGTCCCCCGTCCGTGTCTGTTCGGATTACATACTTTTATATACCGTATCACGCTCCCCCAACGCTATCAGGACGCATCCAACACCGCGGTGGGCAGCTGTTATAATGTTTTGGCTTATAGGTGAGTGTCGATTCATTGTTACGTCCATACATGGATAGCTGATAATCACTCGTAGTTCTGTACTTTGTATAGATAGTCAACATGATTACAGTGCTGCCTGCGGAACTCTGTAACCCTTCGCATAATGATCAAATGGTTCCAAAGGCTCTGAGCATTATGGGACTTAACATCTGAGGTCATCAGTCCCCTAGACTTAGAACTACTTAAACCGAACTAGCCTAAGGACAGCACACACATCCATGCCCGAGACAGGATTCGAACCTGCGACCGTAGCAGTCACGCGGTTCCACACTGAAGCGCCTAGAACCGCTCGGCCACGGCGGCCGGCTCGCATAATGAAAAGTGACGCGGCTGCATTCCTTAGACAATGGAGAGATTTATAAATATATACTTTTATATAATTTTTGTCTCCGGTTTTTTTAATATAATGGAAAAACTCGGAATAACACCCGCGGCATAAACATATACTGTGCATCAGATTTGTTGATGGCAGAAAACGGCGTGAATTACAAGTTGCAGATTTCTGTGAGTGCATTACTTGTTGCAGAATTACGTGAATACTCTAATCAACCGTAAGTTAAAGATAAATACAAATAAAATGGGAACCATCCTGATAGAAAACTAAAACAGCAGTTGAGTGTGTAAGTTACTACTCCGTTTTGATTATAATAACGACTGAGTCATTTTTACTCTCGAAATTGTTTGGCATCGGACTTAGAAATTATGGCAGCACGTAAAGGCAGACTTACGTCCAAAGCAATCGTGTCCTACTATTGACGTGCCTGATTGTGTGCCTGTTGACAAGTCTCTTACCAAGATTCCCACTACATCTGCTCATTAACAGAATAATAAAATGATCATGGTAGGTTTCAGTGACCTCCACACCATTCAAATAACAGCGAATTTTTTCTATTCTTCAGGCACAGGCAATATGTCTTTACGGGGCCAAAATCACACTCACTCAGTCACTCGATTGCCACTGTTCTTTCGGACTTTCCATCGCCGTTCGGTATTTTACGGTCACTTATTTATTGCACATGTTTCATTCAATTACGAAATTTAAGATGATCTTCAGTTTTTACAATTCACTCATTTCTATAAGCGATCGCTCTCATCGTTCGCACCCGCGATTCGTTCGGCATGCTCATTAAATTCGGACGTTGTTTAAGTATTGTATCTCTGTTTCAGTTCGACTAGAACTGCTACTAATTTACTTATAAATGTCCTGACAAAAACGCCAGTGGCGTTCCTTTCAGTCTTATTGGAGTCAATATGACTTCGCCCTGCTTGTAGTATGTATGGGGCATCACCCCGTAATCATTGCTACTCCACCGCAGCAAAGATGAGTAAGAGCAGATTCGATGTCTTAAGTACAGAATCGACATCTGTACCGTTACGAATACCAGCATCAGAACAGAATATGCATAACTGAAACAGATCTGGAAATTGTAGTATTTACCTCGTAACGTGATTTATCGCAATAGGCGGTAACGGTTGCCAAAAGAAGAACAACGAAGCAAGTCTTGAGAAATGGAAGCAATCCATTAATGAAAAACCACCTTAGTCCAAAAACAAGAAAACAAGCTAGGGCTGTCAGTCGTCGACTCTCTGTAAACAGCAAGGGAAAGGAGAGACATAGAGCGGAGAAAGTAACAAAAATGTTCACGATTGAAAGAAAAATGAATGAAACAGTGTTAAAGGAAAACAAAGGAGAAGTGATGCCGATTAACACCATACAAGACAGAGAAACTGAACTAAGTTGGGATCTAGTTTGGCACAACGGCTTCTTATAGATCATCAACGAAAGAAAAATCTTGGAATAAAAATTAAAGAGTGGCCTCAGGTTGCAGATTATGGTCAGTGAAATGACCTGTTAGAATACAATCACATGACACAGACGACAAGCAACAGAATAATGGCTTCATTGACAAAGAGACCCTTTAGTTGATGACGACGATGGTAATGGCATTTGTTTTCCTGAAACAAAACGCGGACACATATTTTAGGAATGTGCTAGTAGAGTAAAATGATGAATATTGGGTAGGTGCTTCGAGTAACAACGAAGTAGTGAATTGAATCGTGGGAAGATCTATGTCTCGGCAAAAAAAAAAAAAAAAAGAAAAAAAACACGGAATAAACTGAAAGGACGCAGCCTGAAATATGAAAAAATCGTTATGGGTGTAACCGCGATGTGTACAAACAGTACAGGGAGTCCACGTTTTGAAGTGTGATCAGCTCGCTGGAGGCTGTAGTAATTATGCTCAGATGAAAAGAAGCAGAACGAAAAAAGATGGGAGACTGTAATTCGTCCACCGAACGACAAGGTCGTTAAAGACGGAGCACAATGTTGGTTTGGGGAAGTATATCGGCCGTGTCCTTTCCAGAGGAAACATTCTGACATTTGTCTTGAACGATTTTGGAGAATGGCCGAATACCCGAATCACGATGGCCGAACTCATATGAGGACTGTCAGTACAGTGTCCTCCCGCTGGGCCGCCTTTCCCGGTAAGAGGCATAGAAGACAGCAGCGCGGAGAGCTGCATCCAATACAGGTGCTGGACAAAAATATGGGTACATCGCGGTAAATACGTGCATGTACGTAAATGTAAATATTAACCAAACCTGCTAGCTCTGCTGTTGTATTTGACCGCGAATGGCACCTGTGCAATGTTCTCAATTCATACAAGTAACGGTCGTGGTCAGAACAATCATGTGTGTACTGTGAGTGCTTTGTCGGACCTATGTGTGTTTGAAAGTGGGCGAATTGTTGGTCCTCCTATGGTGAGTGCTTCCGTAACCAAGGTAGCAGAAGACTTTGGTGTTTCAAAGGCACCATATTAAAGATTTATAGCGCTTACAGAAAAAACGGAAATACATCATCCGCTAAGTCACAGCGCTGACGAAAGTGTGTTGAGTGACGGTGACAGATGGTGGTTGAGGAGGACTGTAACGAAAAACAAGAGGAGTACAGCAAAATTCACAGCACCACTCAATGCACTGCCAGCATCAAAACAACACCAAAGGAGCTCAATAAGCTGGAATTCCAAAAGCAATCATCAGTGATGCAAATACCTGTAACAGGAAAACCGGGTGCCGAAGCGATAAAACCTGGACTATGGAGGAATGGAAGACAGTAATTTGGTCAGATGAGTCTTTCTCCGCATTGTTTACAACTTCTGGCTGAGATAGCGTGCCAAGAGTTAACCATAGTGGGGGTTTGGTGACGGTCTGGGAAGCGATATCGTAATGTTCCATGGGTCCCATGTGTGCTCTGCGAGGTTTATGTGACCATTTTCTCCGATCACATCCATGTCATGCTACAATATTTGTTCCCCAATGGTGAGGCTGTATTCTAAGACCACAGGGCCCAAGTTCACGCTGCTCGCATCGTCGAGGACTGGTTTTGTGAGCAAGAGGGCGAACTTCCGCACATTCCCTGGCCACCATCGTTACCAGATCTTAATATAATTGAGCCTTTGTGGTATACCTCCGAGAGAAGGCTGCCTAATCACTATCCATTTTCATTGCCTTTAACTGAAAGTGCGAATTTTTTGCAAGAAGAATGGTACAAGATTCGCTCTAAAACCATACAGGATCTGTATTTACACATTCCGAGATGACTGGAATCTGTTTTAAATGCTGACACTTTCACTACATCATATAAGGTTAGTCACTGCACCGTTTCCTTGATGTTTCCGTATTTTTCTTCTCCCCTTGTACGTCAGTGGACTGAAGACAACAGCAAAAACAAAAGGTCATGCGATGGGATAGTTCCTCGAGGCCTCTCTCGAAAGAAACGATCTTGTAATAAAGGGCTTCACGTATGCCTTCTGTGTGTTGATGCTGTGCTAATAGCATTACCTGTTGGCGGATGTTACTGTCAGCTGCTTGATAGTAAATACGTAGGTTCCTGTTTCGCAACTGAATTCTTCCGTACTACTGAGAGTCTTGAGTTGGCGTCCACTTCCTCTAAGACTGAATTATTTGTGCACCAGTTTTATGGTTTGGTTATTTTCTCTAATCTTGTTCCTCAAGAGCGAATATTTTTCAGCTCTGAAAAGGGAGACAAAGAATAAGATTTGTAACAGCTGATTACTTGACTTCGGAAGAGGCCAGTTCTTTTACAAATCAAACAATGGATTGGCGATTGTTTCTCATATTCTCTTAATTTGTGTAGAACCCGAGAAAAATTTATGTTTCATTTCATGTCACAAACTATATATTTTTCTTAAGTTTTATTTATTTATTTATTCGTTCTAGATTGTTATGAAAATACTTTCATGTCCTCGATTTTCTACAATTTCAGTCACCAGATCAGATGACAACACATTGCAATTATTGTTATCGACGATTTAAGCAAAACTACGTAACAAAAAAGAAGCAATGTCGAAAATTTCGAATATTCAAATTCAATTGCCATAGGGGAGTTTTTTTTTACATCAAAACCTTTGAATATCTTTGATGGGTTTTACGACTGGCTCTACTGTATTTGCAATAATTTCTTGCAAACCACCAATGCCTCTCCAACTTCCAACAATGCATTCACCTTATCCCCTCAGCACACTTACATGGTCAACGGCATTATTTGAAACATCTGATTAGAAGATGGTTTAACTGTTCCTTTCTTCACAACAGTTGTCAGATACAACTAGCAACTGTGACATTTATTTCTCAGAAAAGTGACAGGTGAAAATAGAAATGAAACTTCATGACAGGATGATCTCAGTAACATACCTAAAGATTACCGAAATGTACGTAAACTTTTGTCGAGAGTGTATTCTTTTACATGAATTAACAATGAAGTAAGTCAAAAAGCCATGATCCGTCTTCCAGGATTTGTTACTCAGATCTGCAGCAAAACTACTTTCAGTAGCTCAGCTACAAAATTATCGCAATCAGATGTATTGACGGAAATCACCGACTTTCTTACTTTGTTTTATTCCTTGATTTAGGACGTATGGATCAACATTGAGGTTTTTGGATATTAAATCCAATTTTTATGAGCTAAATTTTATTTCGAAAATTTTTTGCTAGGATTGTAGCTTGGTGATAGAGGTTGACATTCGTTTACTAGTGTAAGATACCGCGGTCTACATGCTACAGACTAGGAAATAAAATGTAGAAATTAAAAATTTTAATGAGGAGGAGGCACATTTAACACTAATGCTATTGCGAAAGACAAATCACCCTGCAAACAACGTCATGCAGCGGCTGCTTACTCAGAGGCTAGTGATAAGTTCAGTCCCCGAGTTTTCATATATTAGTGGGTGGTATGTTACGAAACCTTACGAGGTGAAGTACAAAGGCGGGAAGTTCATGAGTGTAAATTTATTTAATAAACAAAAGTGGAAAATGAAATACTCTGTTACTATGTCGTTATTGAATTATAACTGTAGTTACAATTCGAGGGAGCAATAACGTGTGAAGAGGGGGAGGGATCAGCACATGTTCGATTGTTGGTAAAGCAAGTCGGAGACTTTGATTTATCACTATGATAGTAGAAACTTGCATTTCCAGTACAAAATAGATTGTTTATTAAAAAAAAATATTACCTATATCGGAACATTGCTCCAGTATATGAGAGTCCCATTTGATTTTAAAAAATCGGATATCTAGTGTACTCTTCATCTCTTGATAATTTCGTCACTTACTTACTTCTAACAAATCTTAGACTATTACTTTGTTAGCCTCCCTTAGTTTTCTCTTCCAAAATTATTCCTTACCTTAAGTCTTTCAAAACTTAAAAGTGTCTCAATAAATGCTCAAACAAGCTTTGTTGTCCTTCTTTGGATAGTTGCTACGAATTTTCTCTGCTCGCTGATTTCTTTCAGAACATGTTCATTTACTTTTCTGGCGTCAGTAGAAAGTAATAAAGCACAAGAAAGAATGATATACTTTTGTTTGTCTCTGTGGGTCTGTGTTAGTTTCATATACGAGGGTCCAGTTGCACAATAAATTGTAATGACTGGAATTTCTCAAGTCAAGAAATTAGGAGGAGCTATCTGTTTTAGTAGATAAAAAACTTTCTGTAACCAAAATTGAATAAATATTTATTTTCGACAGGCTTTGGTATCATCATCAGGTCTTCAAAATTCTTGTTACAAAGGATGTTCGTTCTGTAAGAAAAATTTTGAAGACCAGCATCTGACAGCAAAACCTGTCGAAACCGGTTGCCGAAAATAAATAAGTACTAACGCGGTCTTGGCTTTAGAAATTTTTTTTTATAAACCTTAAATTCTTCTATTCCATAGAATAATTTATTGTAATGTGTAAATGGTGATGGCTAGGGCTTATTAATTGACGTATGTGTGTGTGTGTGTGTGTGTGTGTGCGCGTGTGTGTGTGTGTGTTCAGCATGTAGCTACATTCGTAAATTAAATGACGAAGAGAATATAAAATGAGTTGTTTCACATCATTAAGAATTATAAAAAAGAGTGTGCAAAGTGTGTCAGATTTCTGATTTGTCTCTCCCAAGATTTGCACAAATTTCTAGTTTTTTAGGCTTTCCAGAGAATATGCTTTTCCCAGTTTACATTCGCATCAATATTGCCACCTAAAAGTTTTGAAGTTTCCACCCTATTTATTACTTGATCACCACGTGTTACCTTTATTGGTGTTGTACCTCTGCAGCCGCCCCCCTCCCCCCCCCCCCCCCCTTGAACCATGGACCTTGCCGTTGGTGGGGAGGCTTGCGTGCCTCAGCGATACAGATAGCCGTACCGTAGGTGCAACCACAACGGAGGGTTATCTGTTGAGAGGCCAGACAAACGGGTGGTTCCTGAAGCGGGGCAGCAACCTTTTCAGTAGTTGCAGCGGCAACAGTCTGGATGATTGACTGATCTGGCCTTGTAACACTAACCAAAACGGCCTTGCTGTGCTGGTACTGCGAACGGCTGAAAGCAAGGGGAACTACGGCCGTAATTTTTCCCGAGGGCATGCAGCTTTACTGTATGGTTAAATGATGATGGCGTCCTCTTGGGTAAAATATTCCGGAGGTAAAATAGTCCCCCATTCGGATCTCCGGGAAGGGACTGCTCAGGAGGATGTCGTTATCAGGAGAAAGAAAACTGGCGTTCTATGGATCGGAGCGTGGAATGTCAGATCCCTTAATTGGCCAGGTAGGATAGAAAATTTAAAAATGGAAATGGATAGGTTAAAGTTAGATATAGTGGGAATTAGTGAAGTTCGGTGGCAGGAGGAACAAAACTTCTGGTCAGGTGACTACAGGGTTATAAACACAAAATCAATTAGGGGTAATGCAGGAGTAGGTTTAATAATGAATAGGAAGATAGGAGTTCGGGTAAGCTACTACAAACAGCATAGTGAACGCATTATTGTGGCCAAGATAGACACGAAGCCCACACCTACTACAGTAGTGCAAGTTTATATGCCAACTAGCTTTGCAGATGAAGAAATTGAAGAAATGTATGACGAAATAAAAGAAATTATTCAGATAGTGAAGGGTGACGAAAATTTAATAGTCATGGGTGACTGGAATTCGGTAGTAGAAAAAGGGAGAGAAGGAAACGTAGTAGGTGAATTTGGATTGGGGCTAAGAAATGAAAGAGGAAGCCGCCTGGTAGAGTTTTGCACAGAGCACAACTTAATCATAGCTAACACTTGGTTCAAGAATCATAAAAGAAGGCTGTATACGTGGAAGAAGCCTGGAGATACTGACAGGTTTCAGATAGATTATATAATGGTAAGATAGAGATTGAGGAACTAGGTTTTAAATTGTAAGACATTTCCAGGGGCAGATGTGGACTCTGACCACAATCTATTGGTTATGATCTGTAGATTAAAACTGAAGAAACTGCAAAATGGTGGGAATTTAAGGAGATGGGACCTGGATAAACTGACTAAACCATAGGTTGTACAGAGTTTCAGGGAGAGCATAAGGGAACAATTGACAGGAATGGGGGAAAGAAATGTAGTAGAAGAAGAATGGGTAGTTCTGAGGGATGAAGTAGTGAAAGCAGCAGAGGATCAAGTAGGTAAAAAGATGAGGGCTAGTAGAAATCCTTGGGTAATATAAGATATATTGAATTAATTGATGAAAGGAGAAAATATAAAAATGCAGTAAATGAAGCAGGCAAAAAGGAATACAAACGTCTCAAAAATGAGATCGACAGGAAGTGCAAAACGGCTAAGCAGGGGTGGCTAGAGGACAAATGTAAGGATGTACAGGCTTATCTCACTAGGGATAAGATAGATACTGCCTACAGGAAAATTAAAGAGACCTTTGGACATAAGAGAACCACTTGCATGAACATCGAGAGCTCAGATGGAAACCCATCTGAGCTCTCGATGTTCATGCAAGTGGTTCTAAGCAAAGAAGTGAAAGCAGAAATGTGGAAGGAGTATATAGAGAGGGTCTGTACAAGGGCGATGTACTTGAGGACAATATCATGGAATTGGAAGAGGATGTAGATGAAGATGAAATGGGAGATACGATACTGCGTGAAGAGTTTGACAGAGCACCGAAAGACCTGAGTCGAAACAAGGCCCCCGGAGTAGACAACATTCCATTACAACTACTGACGGCCTTGGGAGAGCCAGTCCTGACAAAACTCTACCATCTGGTGAGCAAGATGTATGAAACAGGCGAATTACCCTCAGACTACAAGAAGAATATAATAATTCCAATCCCAAAGAAAGCAGGTGTTGACAGATGTGAAAATTACCGAACTTTCAGTTTAATAAGTCACAGCTGCAAAATACTAACGCGAATTCTTTACAGACGTTATTCAATCTGTATATTGAGCAAGCAGTGAAGGAAACAAAAGAAAATTTCGGAGTAGGTATTAAAATCCATGGAGAAGAAATAAAAACTTTGAGGTTCGCCTATGATATTGTAATTCTGTCACAGACAGCAAAGGACTTGGAAGAGCAGTTGAACGGAATGGATAGTGTCTTGAAAGGAGGATATAAGATGAACATCAACAAAAGCAAAACGAGGATAATGGAATGTAGTCGAATTAAGTCGGGTGATCCTGAGGGAATTGGATTAGGAAATGAGACACTCAAAGTAATAAATGAGTTTTGCTATTTCGGCAGCAAAATAACTGATGTCGGTCGAAGTAGAGAGGATATAAAATGTAGACTGGCAATGGCAAGGATAGCGTTTCTGAAGAAGAGAAATTTGTTAACATCGAGTATAGATTTAAGTGTCAGGAAGTCGTTTCTGAAAGTATTGGAGAAGAAGAGAATAGAAGCTTTTGAAATGTGGTGCTACAGAAGAATGCTGAAGATTAGATGGGTAGATCACATAACTAATGAGGAAGTATTGAATAGGATTGGGGAGAAGAGAAGTTTGTGGCAAAACTTGACTAGAAGAAGGGATCGGTTGGTAGGACATGTTGTGAGGCATCAAGGGATCACCAATTTAGTATTGGAGGGCAGCGTGGAGGGCAAAAATCGTAGAGGGAGACCGAGAGATGAATACACTAAGCAGATTCAGAAGGATGTAGGTTGCGGAAGGTACTGGGAGATAAAGAAGCTTGCACAGGACAGAGTAACATGGAGAGCTGCATCAAACCAGTCTCAGGACTGAAGACCACAACAACAACAACCTCTACATCATCTGTGAATCTGAATATGTAGTGCCTTTTTAAATTTGAGAGTGAGACCATTCGCTGAAAGCCAGTCAATGATACTTTTAAGAACACTGTTTATCATTTCTTCTACTGTTGTATGAGTAGTTCGATTGATTATGATACTAGTGTCATCTGCAAAGAGAACTAATTCTGCTTGTTGTGCATTAGACGGAAGATCGCTTACAGGTGTCAAGAACAATGGCTGACCTAAGACTGCACCTTGGAGTACAACTTACGTGATTTCTTCCCAGGTAGAAGAATCTCTCCTGATTACATTGGCTGGATTATGATGTACAACTTTCTACATTGTTTTGGTTAGCTATGACATTATCCATTGCTTGGTTATATCATAAATTCCATGAACCCTCAATTTAGCTAAGAGAATATTGTGATTCAAAAAGTCAAATGCGTTAGATAGGTCACAGAGAATACCAACCGGTACTATTTTGTTATTGCGTGCGTGCGTGTGCGTGTGCGTGCGTGTATGCGTGTGTGTGTATGTGTGTGTGTGTGTGTGTGTGTGTGTGTGTGTGTGTGTGTCATTTAATTCATATCTTGGCAGAAATCTTCAAACATTTCCAAATTACAAAATGAACTTATGAAAAGGATGTGTTACAGAGCCATTAGGGCTTACAATTTATATTAATGATCAACAGACTTAGAGATTAACGACTTTTCGATGGTAAATCACTGGCAACAGTAACTACAGGGTGTCCATCGTTAATGCACCCGCTTCAGTATACTGTAGAAAGAGAACCATCGCTGAAATGACGTCAAATTTGAACAGCATATTACTGAGCAGGGGAAATGTCAAGAAAAAAATTACGAAAATTTTACCGATAGACTGCGCTGTAATCGTCTCAATGAGAGATGAGTCGCAATACGACGGCTTTGGTTTGAGATGGTCGTTACACCGTCCACATTGTTCGACGAGCATGACAGCATAAGTTATGCAGTCAACAGTTGTGGCACTGTTAGTTAGATAAGCCCGCCCACCACGGCAAGGCAGTACCACATCGGATTGGAAAAATGGATTTTTAATTGTCCTGAAGTCAAAAATCTCTTGGAAAGCAAAACAAAAAATGGCCCTGAACACTATGGGACTTAACTTCTGAGGTCATCAGTCCCCTGGAACTTAGAACTACTTAAGGGAGGTAGGACGTCAAACAGGCCGACTTGGAGCAGGAGAGGCATCACAGGACATTTTAATTTCCTGTGTTTATACTTTTACAAATAAATTCATAAAACTTTGTCAGCATCGCCAGGAAGGATTCAGGATTCACATTCATTGCAGTGGAAGTTCGAAAACATAACAAAATAAATTTCTTTTACGTGTGGAGTTTCATCATTTTTTCACTTACTAATGGCTGCATTTGTTGCTATAGGTACATTTTTCTTCGTAAGTCAGAGAGATTCTTCGATGAATTTTGCACAGCATACATACCATACTTAAAGGTGTATGAAACTCTAGATTATTTAATTTATGAAAAATCGAATGATCTGTTGTATTTTAAACTTCATGTTTAGAAAAAACACATAGCAACAAATGTTGCCATTAGTAAGTGAAAAAAATGATGAAATTTCACATGTAAAAAAATTACTTCGTTATGTTTTCGACCTTCCACTGCTATGAGTGTGAATTCCGTAATCCTTCCTGGTTATGCTGACAAAGTTTTATGAATTTATTTGTAAAAGTATAGTCAGTGGAAATTAAAATGTACTGTGGTGCCTCTCCTGCCCCAAGTCGGCCCGTTTGACGTCCTACCCCCCTTAAACTTAACTAACCTAAGGACATCACACACATCCATGCCTGAGGCAGGATTCGAACCTGCGACCGTTGCGGTCGGGCGGTTCCAATCTGTAGCGCTTAGAACCGCTCGGCCACTCCGGCCGGCGAAAGCAAAACAACTTCGGGTTTTAATTGCCCTGCGCCAAAAACCGCATTAAAAAAATGACACCGGTTTCTAATTGACGTAAACCTAGCGCAAGATACCCTCAACATGCCGCCTACCGTTCTCCTCCATAAGTTGAAATCGAGAAACAACGTGTTCTACAACAGATCTAGGTGTCCCCGAGGTCACGTTCAGAATGGGTTGCGCAGTGCGTGCCTTCAGTTGAGCTGCGTTTGTAATCGTAGCACTGGACATAGCGTCTTTCAGATAACCCCACAGCCAGAAGCTACATGGATTCAGAACAGGTGACCTCGATGGCCAGATTGTAGGAAAACGACCGCTGATAATTCTAGCATTTCCGAAAAACCTCTGCAGCACACGCTTCACAGGCTGTGGAATGTGGGGAGGAGCGCCATCTTGCATAAAAACGATCCTACTTACACATCCATACTGCTGAAGGGTTGAAATGACGCTGATGTGTTTACCAGTGACGGTACGTGTATAGCACCTATGGGACTCATCTCCTCGAAAAATTACAGCCCTACGATGAAGGAGCCGTGAACCCTTACCACACCTTTGCATAATAAAGTGGTACCGGTGGGTGGGCGTGTGATTTTTCCGTTGCCCATACCCTGCAGCGTTTTGATATGTTACTGGAGATGGGGTTCGTCTGTTCACAGAGTGCTCCATGACCATTCATTGTGCACTTTTATGTGAGCAAGAAATTCGTAAGCGATCGTTGGTCTTTCAGGCAGGTTTACCGAATTAACTCCTGGACATGGGTGGTTTTGTATGCATGACTGCAGGATGTTTCAAAGGAATTTATGCCCCGTGCCCGCAAGCATGTCCAACTTTCGGGCAGTTCCCAGTGAACTGCATGTTTGCACGCCACTACTCAACTCTTCCTGCCATGCTATAACCACATCTTCGACAGTCGTCAGATCAACTGTTTTCCTCCTTCTATCACATTGCACTTCGAATAGCACCTGTCTTTTCCAGTATTGTTATCATTTTCTCCAGATTCTTAGCATACTTCAGAGCAATGATGTTTTCATACGCTTGAGTGTCGGAACTTCTACACGCTACTGGCGCACAGTCACCGTTATTGTAAAGGAGATTTACCAGCAACACGCGATTTTTTGTGGAGACAGTAATTTTGGACGTCTAGGATGCAAACTGAGAATCAGTCGTGAGCCGCGGGTGCGCATATTCTGACGCTTATAGCGCCATCTATGTGGCGAAATTTTTATTTAACTTTTTTTCCCGTGACATTTGCATCTGCGTCAATAATACGCTTATCAAATTTGACGTCATTCTTTACATTGAAAGAGGAAGTTTCAATTGAATAGGAAAGGCGGGGGGATGGGGAGAGGGTACTGGGATAATGGTACTAAAAAATACCCTATGCTCCACACCGTAAGATGACTTGTGCAGTATATATGTAGACGTAGCTGTAATTACTTGCTGATTTCCGGGCACACTACATGTCTGGTTACTAAGAAAGGCGTAGCATCAGTAATGCAAAACTTTTTTTCCTGAAAGCAAATCGGTTTTATTCAGGATTCTATGTTATTCCCCATTCTATTGGCCACAAATCCATATTTTTCAACATAATATTAGCACAATGCCAGGGCTTTATGTCACTTTAATGGGACGGGCTATGTACCCGCACTGTATCAGTCAGTGGTCGACGTCGGAGCCGATGTCTTGCTGCATCAGTAATTTCCCACCATCATCAACGTACTGCTTGTCAGATAGTGAATCCCTCATTGGGCCAAACTCGCTGGTCTTTATGGACGTCTGTTAGGCGGCGAGGAACCCAGGGGGCAAGCACCTTTGAGTACCGTAACTAATTGGCGAGTGCATCTGTACTACCAAACAGACGTACAGATGAGCATCGAGATGTTCCATTGTGATCCGCCTAACGCCTCAAATGAGAGTGTCCGCACGTTCCAGCATTGTAGGAGTCACAACTGTGGGTTCGGCTAGCCGGCACGCGGGAGACTGGACAGATTCCCGCGATCTTGTTGCGATGATGACGGACGCCTTGCCCAACGGCTCACCGTCGTTTTGTTCACTACTAGGTTTCGACAGACGTTCTACAAGCGCCTATGAATATCTGCGATGCTCGGTTTTTCAGCCAAAATAAACTCAACGACAGCTCTCTTCTTGGAACACCATAGAATCTCTGGAGTGAGCATTGCGTCCTGCGTATGTTGTCAACATTAAACCTGGATTGTCACGTGTTTTCGGGACTTCGCTGTACGTGTGTGCTTTCTGCAGAGTTTGAAGTTTATAATATCAAGAGTTTTTGTTGTGTTTTCACCGTTTGTTGATAGTGTAATAGCTATGGTGAATTACTGTTGTTGCTACGGATGCAAAGAAAAATATATGAAAAGAGGGATAGTAACTTTTCATGGGTACTATGTTTAAAAATTTCGAGACGCATTATAATTAAGACTTGGTTCTGTAGACCTATATTTCTACGATTTTATGACTATATAATAGATATTACGGCTCATACAAAAGCTTACAAACAATCGCTTCCTCTCGTAAATTTGCTAGTGGAACAGGAAAGGGAATGGTTAGTTGTTTCAGAAAATACTATCCTCCATGCAATTATCAGTGACTTGTCGATTATGTAAAAAAGACGGGAGACAGATAAATTCAATAGAGTGGGAGTCTGTAATTGTCTTCGTATAATATATGTGTCCAAACCTTTTTGTTTACTATAAAGTTACAGTAGGAAACCATGTTAAGTGTGTCTATGACATGGAGAATGCTTATGTGTGATTTATATTTTAGTTTCCCGAAGGATGAACAACGACTAAAGACGTGGCTCCAGAAAATAAGGAGGAGTAATTTTGTCCCCACAAAATATTCTGAAGTATGTTCAAAAGACTTTGAAGAGGAATGTTTAGACAGAGAAAAATTTGGACGTGTGTGGCTGAAGGTAGATGCTATACCAATTATTTTTAATTTTCCACAGTACCTACTACCAATTTCTGCATTCAGCTTAAATACATTTTCTGCACAAATCAAATAAAAAACACAATAATGTAGCTAATCAAAGTACACGTTCAATTTATTTTCTTCGCCATTTGATTAAGAAGCGTAAAATATTAGTAAACATGTCCCCAAACTCTTTCATTTGTGTCACTTTCCACTTCCCTTAATGGTGTTATATGGGTTGACTGTTTCATGACCAACTGTATTTGCTTTACAGTACATTTATTCTCCGATCGCCTTTTTTTCCCCTTCTTACTCAGTCTACTATTTATTTAATATACTAGGAGCAAGTACGTAAAATGCGTTAAATAAACACCTCAAAGTGTCACCAGTAAGAAAAATTGTGCTTTAGGTCGGAAAAATGAGAAAATAAATACGTAGAAATAGCAGGAAAAAAGGATGAATTAGCAGGGATATAATCGCTTATATGTGGCAAATTCGGTGTTTTTCGGTCACTTGCAAAAGTACTAGCGTACTGTCAAGTCGTTTTGCAAGACTATCACTGCAAAAATATACGTCCTCCTCTGTAATACTATAAAGTGCCGTATCATACCGAAAACTACCAAAAATCGAGTGCATTTGAACTGTGACACCTATCGCAAAGAAGCAGAATGCAATATGACTTGCCCTTAAAAGTTACGTAGCTGGTTTATTCCCGCTATCAAATGGATACTGTTAAAATGTCTGCGCAACATATATAAATAATCCACGACACGTACGAAAAGAATCCGTCTGTACTAGGGATGTAGTGACATTCGAAATATATAGGGCGCTATACGGACAAACACACGACGTCCCGAGAACAAGTTACCAGGCCGGCAATGTTTGTTGACAACACAAGATCTGTTCTGCCCATGTGAATGCTCACTCCAGAGACATTTACTCTATGTGGAACACACCTCAGTTACAGACAGACACCATTTTGAAGGCTGCATGTAGCGCCTCTACCTATCGGAACTTCGTAAAACTATAGGGGCTGAAGCGGGAATATTCCATTATGTTCCACAAAAAACACCGTCTTTTTTTCATCGGAAACTAGGCGAGAAAAACAAGTGTTGCATTGCTTAGTGAACGCCCCTCGCAATGTCACATTTTGAATGATGACACGGTCCCCAAAAATGTTTTCAGTGTCAAATAAAAATGAATCATTAAACAGGTTAGAAACGGAGTCTGACAAAGCGGAGGTGTTGTTGCATATCTGCACGATTGCCAAAGCGGCCACGCCGCTCTTAAGTGCGTTTGCCGACCCTGTTATTAATGATGGCGTAATGGGCTGCGTGGGGACCCGACCGGACAGCGATGACTGCTGAGATAATTAATGCGCGCGCCGATATCGTTCCCCTGCCCCCCCCCCCCCCCCCCACCCTTCCCCATGCACCGCGCTCTCCTCTTCTCTCCCTCCTCTCCGACGAGTCGCCTTATTAGGGCGACAATGACGCGGCCGCCGACCGCGAGCGTCCAATTAATCACGACCGCGATCGACATTAATTATTAGGCTAACGAATTGTTGTTCCATGTTAGCGATCTCCGATCTGTCGCTGTATAAACTGCATTGTGTTGCCGAAAAGCCTAATGCTCTCTCGTGTTCGGCTAATGAGGATAAATTGTACGACACGATTATCTGTTCGCTTTATTGACGTGAACTTTCATAACTGCTTATCGTTCGATAATTGTGCGCCGTCTGCGCTCTCTTCTGTCTGTGGCTCGGAAATGGACTGCGTTCCATGAGATACTCATCGTCCGTAGCGTTCGGCTCTTGCGCATGTGCTCTGGTTCATTTTCTCCTAACAATTTCGCACACGTAGCACTAAACCGCTTTTATGGGTTGTCTAGTTTTTTCCTTTATTTTTGTTTGAAATCCATCCCCCCTCCCCACGGTCCCTCCGGGTGTCAATTGGCTGTCAGTGGAAACACGACCGCTCTTCAACCAAATAGACTTAAAAAGTAGTACACATAAGATTTTGAAATATTAAAAAGGTTTAAATTCCTTTACTTTATAAGTTAAGATATCGACGGCTGTGCATTATCAGCTTTTCAGGGGGAATGAATAAACCACAGAATTTCGCTCATATAGCCATGCGAAATACTATTCTTCTCCAGATATTTCGTCTGATTATCACCCTCTTATCCTCTGAGTGGGCCAAGGTATAACACTATGTGTTTATGGTTCATTAAAATTTTTATAATTGTTTGTTTTAAAATTTTCGCATATTGGTACTATATTTTCTGTATATGAAAAGTAAAGTGTGCTATTCTGGAGGTTAAAGTTCTTTCCATTGTATGCGAGTAATGTATGCAGAATACTATATAAATTGTTTATTATGTAAAATAATTTTCTGATTTTTGTATTTAAAAATATTCGTGTGTATAAACTGTTCATGTTGGTGTAAATTTGATATTTTGTAAGAAATGGTCACGCTTAAGGACCAACGTCAGAAATAGGTGTTACATTATGTAATTAATAGCATCCGGACACCAACAAAAACATACGTTTTTCATATTAGGTGCATTGTGCTGCCACCTACTGGCAGGTACTCCATGTCAGCGACCTCAGTAGTCATTAGACATCGTGAGACAGCAGAATGGGGCGCTCCGCGGAACTCACGGAATACGAACGTGGTCAGGTGATGGGTGTCACTTGTGTCATAGGTCTGTAAGCGAGACTTCCACACTCCTAGACATCCCTCGATCCACTGTTTCTGATGTGATAGTGAAGTGGAAACTTAAAGGTACACGTACAGTACAAAAACGTATATGAGGACAGCGACTGTTTACTGAAAGAGACCACCGACACCTGAAGTAATTTGTAACAGGCAGACATCTATCTAGACCATCACACAGGAATTTCAAATTGCATCCGGATCCACTGGAAGTACTATGACAGTTAGGCGGTAGGTGAGAAAACTTGTGATTCATGGTCGAGCGGCTGCTCATAAGCCACACATCACGCCTGTAAATGCCAAATTAAGCCTGGCTTGGTGTAAGGAGTGTAAACATTGGACGGTTGAACAGTGGAAAAACATTGTGTGGAGTGACGAATCACGGTACACAATGTGGCGATCCTAGGGCAGGGTGTGGGTATGGCGAATGCCCCGTGAATGTCATGTGACAACAGTAAAATTCGGTGGCGGCGGTGTTTTTCATGGAAGAGGCTTACACTCCTAGTGTTTTTCGTGGCAGTATCACAGCACAGGCCTACATTGATGTTTTAAGCACCTTCTTGCTTCCCACTGTTGAAGAGCAATTCAGGGAAGGCGACTGCATCTTTCAATGCCGTCGAGCACCTGTTCATAATACACGGCCTGTGGCGGAGTGGTTACACGATGGTTCAAATGGCTCTGAGCACTATGGGTCTTAACATCTGTGGTCATCAGTCCCCTAGAACTTAGAACTACTTAAACCTAACTAACCTAAGGACATCACACACATCCATGCCCGAGGCAGGATTCGAACCTGCGACCGTTGCAGTCGCGCGGTTCCGGACTGAGCGCCTAGAACCGCTAGACCACCGCGGCCGGGGGTTACACGATAATAACATCATTATGATGGTCTGGCCTGCACAACGTCCTGACCTGAATCCTATAGAAAACCTTTGGGATGTTTTGGAACGCTGACTTCGTGCCGGGCCTCACCGACCGACATCGATACCTCTCCTTAGTGCAGTACTTCTTGAAGAATGGGCTGCCATTCCTCAAGAAAAATTCCGTCACCTGATTGAACGTATTGAAACGTCCCCTTTGAACAATTATACATGACTGTGCTTAAACTGACACACAATATTTTTTAGTGCAACGCAATCTGACTTTCAATAATCCCTACAAAAGAATGGCCCTGACTAACATTAACCTATACCTTTCACAAATCACTTACCTCACAAAAATCTTCGTTACTCGAACTACTGCAATACAGCGAGCACCACTACTGCCAGCTAAATAAAAGATTCAAACTACGGAAGGCACTAACTACTGATAGGCAAAGTTAGCAAATGAAAGATTTTAATAGAGAACAAACAATGTATTTACCTTAATAGTCATAATATATATAGCAGTTCATGACATCCAGTCTTACAAATTTCAAAACTCCACCATCTCTCTCCCCACATCCACCACTGCTGGCGGCTCACCTCCAACTGTGCAACGCTACGCGCTGTTCACAGCCAACTGTCCAACACTACAACGGCAGACAACAATGCAAACTAGCCACAGACTGCACACAGCACAGCCAGTGATTTTCATACAGAGCGCTACGTGGCGTTACCGATATAAAAACCTAAACAGCCTACTTACAGTATGTCTGCGAGAATGGAAGCTGTCACCAAGGCAAAGGGTGGGCCAACGCCAGGTTCAATTGCAGCATTACCAATGGAGTGCGAAACGAACTTTTAGTTCCTTTTCAGCCAACTGCCCGGATACTTTTGACAACATAGTGTATGTAGAGGCCAGTGAGCTTTTGTTTGAAACGAAAGTGGCTCTAGGGAGTGGAAAAGATGGCAAGGGCGAATTGGCTCGCTACGAGGTGCATTCAAGTTCTACGGCCTCCGTTTTTTTTTCTCCGGACTGGAAAGAGATAGATACATGCGCATTGTTTTAAAATGAGGCCGCGTTCATTGTCAATACGTCCCAGAGATGGCAGCACCGTACGGCAGATGGAATTTTACCGCCAGTGGCGAGAATGAGAACTGTTTTAAATACTTAAAATGGTGACGTTTTCCTTACTTGAACAGCGTGCAATCATTCGTTTTCTGAATTTGCGTGGTGTGAAACCAATTGAAATTCATCGACAGTTGAAGGAGACATGTGGTGGTGGATTTATGGATGTGTTGAAAGTGCGTTCGTGGGTGCGACAGTTTAATGAAGGCAGAACATCGTGTGACAACAAACCAAAACAACCTCGGGCTCGCACAAGCCGGTCTGATGACACGATCGAGGAAGTGGAGAGAATTGTTTTGGGGGATCGCCGAATAACTGTTGAACAGATCGCCTCCAGAGTTGGCATTTCTGTGGATTCTGTGCAGACAATCCTGCATGACGACCTGAAAATGCGAAAAGTGTCATCTAGGTGGGTCCAACGATTGCTGACGGACGACCACACGGCTGACCGTGTGGCATGTTGCCGAGCAATGTTGACGCGCAACGATAGCACGAATGGGACTTTCTTTTCGTTGGTTGTGACAATGGATGACATGTGGATGCCATTTTTCAATCCAGAAACAAAGCGCCAGTCAGCTCAATGGAAGCACACAGATTCACCGCCACCAAACAAATTTCGGGTAAGCGCCAGTGCTGAAAAAATCATGGTGTCCATGTTCTGGGACAGCGAGGGCGTAATCCTTAACCATTGCGTTCCAAAGGGCACTACGGTAACAGGTGCATCCTACGAAAATGTTTTGAAGAACAAATTCCTTCCTGCACTGCAACAAAAACGTCCGGGAAGGGCTGCGCGTGTGCTGTTTCACCGAGACAACGCACCCGCTCAACGAGCTAACGTTACGCAACAGTTTCTTCGTGATAACAACTTTGAAGTGATTCCTCATGCTCCCTTCTCACCTGACCTGGCTCCTAGTGACTTTTGGCTTTTTCCAACAATGAAAGACACTCTCCGTGGCCGCACATTCACCAGCCGTGCTGCTATTGCCTCAGCGATTTTCCAGTGGTCAAAACAGACTCCTAAAGAAGCCTTCACCGCTGCCATGGATTCATGGCGTCAGCGTTGTGAAAAATGTGTACGTCTGCAGGGCGATTACGTCGAGAAGTAACGCCAGTTTCATCGATATCAGGTGAGTAGTTAATTAGAAAAAAAATCGGAGGCCTTAGAACTTGAATGCACCTCGTACTTAGAGCAAGTGCGGGAAGTCACATAGTCTGTAGGCAGCAGTGATTGAGGCAACACCCTTGTGGAACAGGAAAAGCTTTACCTGCAAATTTGCACAAAATTGCCTCCTACTTTTTGGACTACTATATGTAAAATTAAACAACACGAGGAAGAGAAATTCCGCCCATACAACAAGAGACTTGCAGGCCGTACTGTGGGTAGTGTAGCAGTGATAACTGTTCGCCACACCCAAGCCTACAGCCACTAGATAAGACTTCTTTAGGAAATTTACTTTAGTACAGCGTGAACCATTAATTTAAACTGTTTTAATAATCATTCTTGAACTTCAAAGAAACTGGTTCACCCTGTTATTTCATCCTAATCATACAACTAAATAGTGTTCCTTCCTGATGTTTGATTAATCCGAGTATACACTTTTGAAAGAATTAAATTTGCTTCGCCGCTGAAGGCCTCCTAGTCATACAGCTAAATAGTGTTCCTTCCTGATGTTTGATTAATCCGAGTATCCTGTTTACAAACTTATGAATTGCCAACTTAATATGACGATTTACCATTTAAATTTGTTTTGTGGAAATAATGAGAAAGTTTTCTTAACTACTGTTGTTACAGTAAAAGTTTGTTTACATAAAATTCAATCAGAGTGAAGCCAAGTTACTTGAATCTGTTAATTGACTATACAGAGTTACTTGAAAGAATAATAGCTTTTGAAATTAAATTCCAGTAAGGAAGAGGTTTTCTTGAAGTGAAATGTTCGACATAAAAAGTGTGTGGTTTAAGATCTAAGTATTTTGGTATTTAAGTTTGTTGATTATGGAAGTGCTTTCTAAAGGTCCGCCCCCCCCCCCCCCCCCCACCTCCGCTTACCAACTGTTTTTGGCTTCCTTAAAGTTATCTACTGGGTTTTTTCTCTGTTAAAAACGTAATGTATGAGGATGTAGTCCAATATTGTTTAGGCGGAGTAATATTTATTTGAAGAACGAAACTAAACAGTAGCAAGAAAGTTGGTAAAATTAGTACTTCTGTTTTCCAATACTTCACTGTTTCATTGCCAGGATAGGCCGGCTACCATTAGTACATGTTTTAAACTACTAAATGAAATTGGAAGTGATTTATCCTAGCTTCAATATGAGATTATGCATACTGCGTTTCTATGTAACCGGTGGGTAAGATCTTAGGAAAAGAAGTGAATAGTCTTGAAACGCTGGGCTAACAGGTAATTATGGTTGTGCAAAGGGCCAAGGGAGTTACGGTCGGATACATTTCACAATTGTAATTTATTATCATTTAGTTCACAAATACACTTTTGAAAGAATTAAATTTGCTTCGCCGCTGAAGGCCTCCAAACAAATGCTTTAGAATAAGTTCAAGTTTGAAAAGACATGACACAGTTAAATTTACGATAAGATACATCGTATGCATATATGAGATCAGCATGCGGTTCGGCTGAAGGCCGCCGGATTAAATCTTCAAAATTCCAAATATACTATGAAGATTACTGAAGGCAGAAGACAACAGTGTTTTAAGATGCTAGTAGGGCTGATGGCCCTCAAGGTGCACAGACAGAGATAATCGCAATAAGATGGTTGAAGGCAGCAAGGTTAAATTATTACAACAATCGATAAAACAATAGATTAAGTTTACAAATTTCCTTTTGCAACACCAACGACGGAAGGCCCCCAATAACTTGTAAAAGCTTTCAGAAGAAATTACAATAACCTTTCAAGAGCAGAAGGCGATAATGTTTGGACTTGAAGGAAAATCTGAGAATATGTTTCCAGGGCTGAAGGCCCTCAATTAACTTTGCCCAATTAAACCAACATTAACACTGACAAAGAATAATTAAGGGAACAGCAGTCAGGAGGCTCCAGGGGATCGGTCTGCCCTCCTCCACCTAGGCGAGACAGGCGGTGAGCCTAACTACACTCGATTTGTCCGAACCCAACAAAGGAACAGTCACGGACCGACCGACCAACCGCTTGCTTGCCACGACGGAGTACACGAGAATTCAAGGCCCCAAAAAAGTTACAAGTATCACTATCCCCAAACAATCGCGTATGGGAACTGAGTTGCCAAGACTACACACCGTGTTGGGCATCAACAACCGGTGAGGAAAAGACACTGCCTAAAAACTACGTTAGCGGCCAGGGCAGGTAACCAAAAAAAAAAAAAAAAAAAATGCGTGTGAAGTCTTATGGGACTTAACTGCTAAGGTCATCAGTCCCTAAGCTTACACACTACTTAACCTAAACTATCTTAAGGACAAACACACACACCCATGCCCGAGGGAGGACTCGAACATCCGCCAGGACCAGCCACACAGTCGATGAGTGCAGCGCCTTTGACCGCTCGGCTAATCTCGCGCGGCTAACCAGAACACTAATGGCCACAAGGTAGAAAATTCCGCTGGTGCACTTAACTATGGATAAATTAGTTTAATCAATTCCACCTGACGGTGGATATCTCGAACACTTCACTCGTTGTTGCTCGCAGGAAAACCTCCACAACAGCAATGCCGGAACCAACAATGTAATGCTCAAAACCACTCAACCTACACGTCCTGGGTCGGCGAGCGACGATGCTCGTACCGACAGGACAGCTTCAGACATACTCCGACACTGCGCAGAGACCGCCAGCGGCCCAACTACACCGCACGTAGACGTCCCCGGACCAACCGACCGACCAACAATCCACCAAAAGTCAGGTTCGGCTTAAGTGATGCGTGGCGGCAACGGTCGGGCGGGCGATGTCCACGCAGGGCTCACTGCTGCTGCAAGCCGGCGACTGGCTTGCCCGGGCTGCGCTCCAGACTCGTTGCAACTCACGAACCGAACTGCCGCCCTGAACTCTCCTCCTCGCACGTTCCGACTCACTGCCAGTACGGCGACAACACTTAAAACAAGTTGTCGGTTGAACTGACAGCAACTACACATGCAATTTGACAAACACATGCACGAAGACTTGAACGACACTCCTCAGTAACTAAGGAATACGAGCCAAGCACGGCTCAAGTCTGATTCACTTATCCATTAGACACAACAGACGGTCAAATCAAGTAAAAAGGGTAACTATTGATTATATTTTCCTATTAACAGGCCTATCCTCCATAGCGTACTTTTGGTAAGAGTGTTATATGTGGCAACATAGAGACAGGGTTTCTCTTATTTAGTTAAACGCATACTAAATTGCAATAGTAGTGGTAGAGTTATAAAGGGACTGACTTACTCCCAGGATGACTGGAACATACTTGGCCGAGATTTCAGTGGAACTGTTGGAATACATACCACCTGACAAAAAACGCGAAGCACCTAGCACAAATGATAGGATGTCAATGTAACCTCGTACACACACACAGCATCGGCGCTCATGTAAATTACTGGAACTGCAGTTCTGTGTGACTCATCGACAAGGTTCCAGACGATCACGTCTGACCACCACAAGATAGAGCCGCTGTACTGTGCACCAAGTGTACCGTAACCCTTCCACATCTACACCTAGCATCCGAGAACAAGCAATGGACTCCCTGCAACATTATGTGTCATCCGCACCATTGGTCGGAGCCTAAACGTAAGCCAGATTAGGGACTCATCGCTTCATGCGTAGGCTTCCGTTAACCACAACACAAACGGTAGCGTTTAGAGTGGTACGGTTACCGTGATTTCTTCAGGAACGACATCAGGTCATGGCATTTTTCAACAGAAAGGTTCTCCTCGACACGTGGCACGTATCTCTATGAATTGACTATGGGATATTGAGATACTCCTGGGGCCAGCGGGATCCAAAGATCTATCTCTGATCGAACACGTGCGGGACCTACACCCAGTGCCAGTTTTTGGGGTATCAAGGGCCTGTCACAAGAAGCGGGATCCACCGATCTATCCCCGATCTAACATGTGTGGGACCAGCGCAGTACCAATTTTTGGGATATTAAGGGCCAGTTACTACATTTGTGGGCCAGTTGTATGTGTCAGGAGAGGATACAAATGCTTTATGACGCACTTCCCAGCATACCTCTAGGACAGAGGGAGTGAACGTAATAGTGATAAGTTGGTTCATACTGCCAATTTCTTTGTACATTTGACTCAGCTTTGCAATCACTCAAAGAACATCACATACTCTCTTAACCCATGCGTCTCACGTCTTTTCCTCCTAGCATTCTGGGTGTTTCAATTTTCTTAACGCGCGGAGTATATATATGTATTTATGTATTTCCAATGACTTTGAGTTTTTCTTTCAAAAAAGAAACCGGTTTGTTAAGACGACGTAATAAATTGACGTCTTTCAGAGAAATATGGTGTTGCTATGATGATGGTAGTCATCATTTGGGACTGCCACGGAGGTAAGATGGATGATAAAAAGGAGTCTTTAATTTTGAGGTATAAATCAGCAGCGGATAATGAGCGATGTTGTCCAAAAGTGTTTTGAATAGGCAAGTTGAAAGGTGAAACGAAAGTTAAAGTGAAGATGACTTCTGACATGAAGAGCAAGAGTAGTATTCTGTGAAAGCTTTAACAATGGGTAAATTTCTGGGCGGATTTCAGCTCAGGTAGGGGTGAAAGGTTAAAGTATATTTGTGGTAGGATATGAAAGTATATAGTTGTAAGGTTGGGGCAGAATCCTAGAGTTGATATTCAGAAATGAAACAATTAGCTTGTTTATGTGAGGATCTTTATAAGAAGAACTCCGAAGGTGTTCAATGTGGGAGAGGAGAGAGTGGAAACTGGTAAGGTGATGTATGGTACGAAAGGCCAGGTAGAGAGCAAACCGTTTGAGGATTTGGAGGGAGTCATAGAATTTAGGGAAGCAGGAATCTAGGTGATATTAGCATAAGTCATTTTCAGTTTAATACTTTGCAGATGTCGGACACGGTCGAGCGATGCAGTCCCTATGTTTAGCTAATTAGTAATTTCAATATATTGTGGTCTTTTCGTACACGGTTAGTGTTAGCATGTTTATGTTAGAGGGTCAATGCGACGTAATTTAGTATTTTATGAACTAGCTACAACCTTTGTATCTATTGGTGAGGAAGAACTTATGGGGACAGAGGCCGCGGATAGTATGTCCTATTCTACTGCGTAGGACTTGGAACGGGTAATCCCATGGACCAAGTTTTCTCGATCGTTTCTGCGCGTTATATCCAGTTTAATGGAAGCAATCGGTTAACGGGCTTTCGTAAAATTATATTCGTTCATGTGTCATCGTTGGGAATTTATCGAGATTTGTCCTGGGTTACATTTATCCGAGGATAATTTATACCATGAAACTGCATTTCCATTTCATTCGAGGGCAATCTGCACCCTGTATAAACAGATGGCGTCGATGTCAATGGATCGATGAATTTAATTTTTACATTTTACTTATACAACATAATTACAACAACTTATACAACAAAATTAATGTACCAGGCCAATCCTCTCATCTGTCAAATAGCAAAGCTAGCGTCTCCTATCTTGCTCCTGAGATGCCTTCCCCTTCATCTATCTCTATTAGCCAGGCAATCTTCTTTTCCTTTATATTTCCTTAATTATGTTTCATCATGTCTATTCTTCTCCTCCCTTCACCATGAGTCTCCCTCATACTCCCTGCTGCCAGCACTCGTATCTAAAATTTGTCTCTTCAATAATGTCTAATTATAACAGTACTTATGATCTACGAATGTAAACTCTATATGTATGTATTTTTCCAGGTGTACCTTTCTAATTGTTTATTTCACTTTTTGTACTAGATGTAGTTTAACATGCCTACTAAAACGTATGAATGTAAAATAAGTAGAATGCCTGGTTAGATGTAAGAGAGGGCCTGATGGCCCTAATCTTGCCAGGTTAAATAAATAAATAAATAAATAAATAAATAAGTAAAATCTGCGACAATTTTCTTTCTATGTTGTTTTGTGTGTTATGGGGGAGAGGGGGAGGGGATGGCGGGTCTTTACAAAGAATGAGCTGGACTTTTGGATGGTCTGTGGTCATATAAATTGACCAGAACAGGCAGTAGTTGTTAAATCGGCTCCTCTATTTTCAACATTTGAGGAATAAGTAGCTAAATTAAACGTGTATCTTCAAGACGATTTATTTGATGAACTTCCCTTTAATACAGCTGAACACATCGAGAAAGTATACTACTGGGACGTCGAAAATAAATTAAAGTTGTGCGAAATAGTAATTGCAATATCAGTTAACCGTCGCTTCCATGGATATTCTCGCTACGCATTTCAGACGATTCTATTCTCTAATGTCTGTCTATTTCTGATTTCTGGTGTTTCGATGTCTAGGTGTCTTGTCTTTAGGATGGGCATGTAGAATGCTGTTGCTTGTGTAATCAACATAATGTTAAAATGACTGATCAGAGTTATTTACGGGATGCAGTTGATATCCACAACTGTTTCATTTGGGCTTAACCTAAAATCTGAAATAGTCAACTGTAATGGACGTATCCTAATCAAAACCAAAGTTTCTCAGCAAATTTTTAGCATGTTTAATGAGGAATGCAGCCTATTTTGTGTGTTTTTTGCTCCTATGGGAGATATGTGAGTGAATTCTTCTACACCAGAAACCGAACAGTACCTGCATCTATACTCTGTGAATTACTGTGCAGTGCACTGCAACGGGTACTTTTTATTGTACCTTATATTGAGGTTTCTCCGCTTTCAACTCAGGTACGAAGCATGGGAAAAATGGCTACTAGTACGTCTTTCTTTGTGCGAGGTGTAATTTACATTTTTTACGTTATCGATCTACACAACATGGACAAGTAGAGGGCTGAAGATATTTGTAGTTTTTGCTCAGAAAGACTGTTCTAGAAGTATTCTAAGCAGATTCTTGCTAGATGCAGATTGCTCATCTCCAATTGTTCGGCAGTTACGATGTTTCAGCATTTGTGTTACACTGTCTCACCAGCCACGTTGGCTGGCGAATTTAACAGTGCCCTCCACTTTATATGTCTGCTTTTGCAGGTGAATGGTCAGCGTATGTGGCTGCTATATGGAGGACCTGGGTTCGATCACGGTACTCCCAGAGAGTTTTGCTTGGTAGGAGGACTGGAACGGTGTGCACTCACTCTCGTGATGCCAATGTAGGAGGTACTTCACCGAGTAGTAGCGGCTCCAACGTCAAGAAAGCCGACAACTTCCACGAGAGCTACGTGCTGACCACACGCCCCTTTACAATGCATCCGAAGGACACCGTTAACAGAGGATGACACTGCGGTCGGTCGGTCCCGATTGGACCATCTGGGTCAGAATTCGGGGCTTGGCTTTGCGTGCTTCGCTTTAAATTCGCTATTCTGCGTCATTTGTGTTTCATACACTTTCGCAGTATTCCTATACAGGTCGTACTAGTCTGTCGGGTGCTTTACCTACAGCGGTTTAGCCTCATATATCTGCACACAGCAACGCTCATATATTTATGTGACACTATTGACACTATTTGTAACTCATTACTCCCATTGCAAGCCTCACTTGCTTTAACTGTAATTATATGACTGAGTGAAGCTAAATGTAATTTAGAAAAATGTTATTTAGAAAAAGAAAAATATTATCATGGCAATAACCTTCAAATTGCGTGCTACACCCTTATGGCACTTTTGTTGCACTATGCCTGTTATCACTTTCAGAACTCAAATTATTAATCAAATTAACTAATTTAATAAGATTGATCCTCATGTTGTTGGTGTTCCCATGTACCACCACAATAAAATAAAAACAGTGAATAGTAGAGGGAGTAGGAATAAGAGCAATGGCATATTTAAGTAACTATATAATGACAATATAATGACAAGTTTTATTAAACCTTTAGTAATAACAACTTTCTGGAGACCCAAACGATAAATCTTACACAAAAATGGCAACCACCAATCAGTTATGGGATTTTGTTTGATTGAGAGAGCTTACATTGGCGTGGAAGCTATACTAATTTTCCCCTGAATTAATCACATTTACAGCGCAATCTCGGTTTACATGAATCCACTGTGAGACCCAACTCTATTCAAATGGAAGTATACCACAAACTACGGTTCAACTGAGAAGGTGAAGCTGTGAACATTATGTAACAACCCTACGCTGGTGCAGAAATACTTTACTCTTTCACCTCCATTCAGGTGGCAGCAGAAACCGGCGCGCTGTGGGCGAGGAGCGGTGCACTGCGGCAGCTGTATTGTTCTGATACATCCACGAAAATATGCAACCTACGCAGCCTGGTGTTATGATTATCAGAACGTGGGAAACTTCCCTGTGAGAGCCTTGTGAGGTGCAACCGTTCGCTGGTCCGGGCAAAGCAATTTGACTCACAGTCGAGACGGTGCATGCTGTAATTGTCAAACGTCAGACGGCCGAGTCAATATGAATAAGTTCTCTCTTGTGACACACAATATGTCCGAAACGATGCGCAGTTCCACTGTCGGTACAGCTGGAAGTGGCCTCTGGCTCTTAGACCACCACAAAATACAGACCACAAGTTTCACCCACTAGGGAAAGATCTGAAGTTCTCCACCAGGGGAGGATTAGAAGACGAAGAAGCCAAAGAAGCACAAACACATTCCACCATGCCTCGGTATGGGAGCCAAATTAGCAAAAATGAAACCGCCCGTACACTGCATAAACCAATCGAACTGTCCTCTACTCATTGAATCTCTCCTCTGACTGTTTTGTGGGCCTGGTAGCCAATCCAGGGACAGCAACGTGGTTCCCACACTAGGGGGGGGAGGTAGAGGGGAGGGGGGGGGGAAGCCTCTAATTTGCTTATCCTGAAAGGAGTCAATAAGCGACTCCAAAATCTCTTTTTTCTGAAAAGAGAAGATTATTAAACAGGGAGGCCCCGTTCTCATGCTAAGCATGCCCATGTTTTGGGTTCTCATGCTAAGCATGGCCATGTTTTGGCAGAAAACATCTATCTACATGGGACCATAATCCCTCATTTTCAGAATGACCTTTTCTTTCTGGACCGACCATTTCCAATTTTTGAATGAAGGCTGGTAAGCTTCCCAGACAGTCATGTCCAAGAAATATATGTTTTCAGAATGAGATTTTCACTCTGCAGCGGAGTGTGCGCTGATATGAAACTTTATGGCAGATTACAACTGTGTGCCGGACCGAGACTCGAACTCGGGACCTTTGACTTTCACGGGCAAGTGCTCTACCAACTGAGCTACCCAAGCACGACTCACGCCCCGTCCTCACAGCTTTACTTCTGCCAGTACCTCGTCTCCTACCTTCCAAACTTTACAGAAGCTCTCCTGCGAACCTTGCAGAGCTAGCACTCCTGAAAGAAAGGAAGTTTCATATCAGCGCACACTCCGCTGCAGAGTGAAAATCTCATTCTGGAAACATCCCCCAGGCTGTGGCTAAGCCATGTCTCCGCAATATCCTTTCTTTCAGGAGTGCTAGTTCTGCAAGGTTCGCAGGAGAGCTTCTGTAAAGTTTGGAAAGTAGGAGACGAGGTACTGGCAGAAGTAAAGCTGTGAGGACGGGGCGTGAGTCGTGCTTGGGTAGCTTAGTTGGTAGAGCACTTGCCCGCGAAAGGCAAAGGTCCCGAGTCCGAGTCTCGGTCCGTCACACAGTTTTAATCTGCCAGGAAGTTTAATATATGTTTTGCCGCTCGCTAAAAGAACCTGGCGATTTCCTGGCGTCATGGGGGGAGGGAGAGGGGTTAAGTCTTGCTGCCTTTAAAAACGTACATCAGCCACACTGTCTGCATCGTCCCAGCTTCTAACATTAGAAAGCATGAAGTTTTATGACCTTCCCATCATTTGCACGAGATCTCAATTTACAGCAGTCTCTCTTCTTCCTCCAGCCACTTCAGTCTTCCAGTCACTACTACGGACTGTCGCCTGGTACAAGTATGTTTTGAGAACCTGCACCCTCCTGTCCAACCCTAAGCAAGAGAGCTTCAGCCAGAAGTCTTTCCACATGCAAAATCCACTGAGTGATGTTTCCCAAAATCACTCATATGGCCAAGCCGCTGCACTCAGCAATAATGGACCTCATTCGTTTCTCTTCCTACTCTCCATCGCCTCCATTACAGTCCCTCAGGTACACGTTCTTTACAGGTTAAACATTCTGCACACATTTCCCCATGTAAAAAAGTTATAAACCGCACATAGCAAAAGTAATGCTGGTGGACACCGAGATCATGACCTAAAATATTAATGTTAATCTGACTGATACTGTTGTTAAAGTGAGTGCCGTGTCCGCTCTCACTATAGTCAAAGAATACAACACTTTTACTAGATTTCACAAACTCTTCATTACTCCAGATTAAGAGCGAGTTGTTTTTCTTTAGCTAGGCTCATGATAGATACTACTCCAGTTTTAACTGGATGGAATTTCCTCATATTTCACTGAAAAACGTGCAAACTTAAACATTAACGTATAACACAAACACAGCCCTAGCCACAAAAATTACAACGCCAGGAAGGATATCAAGCAATGAAATTCTATTTTATGCGCGTATGCAGTCTAGTAGAAGGTATTTGTGACAGTACCTAACGGTTACTGCTAGCGTAATTGCTCTTCCAAACAGCATCCCTTTTGAGCAAACCAGTTGCACGTTTACCTGTTGTTACTCGTGCTTTAGGTACTTAGCCTATACAAGCTCTGGTTAAAAAGAATAGATCGATGTAGACATAGGGTGAAGCCGCGCATGTCTGCTTTTCATGCCCCAACGTTAATTCACTGCCAATAATAACCTGTAGCTGTGGTCTTGCAGTCAAATAGTCTATGCAATGCTCAGACTAGCGATTTAATGAAATACACAGAAATACAAAATAAAAGTTAATCTGATAATTAAATAACAAGGGTTCTATTCTAATGTCTATAATTTATGTAGACGACAGAGCATTATATCGAGTAATGTTTATGCAAGAAAGGACATCTAAAATGAAGGGGTAGTGTTTATACGATATTGAATTAAAATACAGACAGAAAATCATCTTATCAAATGCAGTAATGTTATGTCAAGAGTGTTATGAGAATGGTAGCAAAATCCCCAAACTAAATAGTTACCAAAGATACGTGAAAATTAAGACCATTTCGTGATCACAATACATTAAATATCCATCACCTCAAAACCGTTCAGAATTCAGCATCATGATCCACGAATTAACATATGCCATGAAAAGAATAGTAGCTCATACTCCGTCTATCGTTAGTTCTGTAATACTAATGGATAAAGTTAAGAGTGAGTCAGTGGAGCACATTCAGACCTCTCAAATAGCCCCTTCAGAAGTTAAATTACAGTTGCGGCTATTCACCACCCAAAATCTATCATGTCTTTGACTGAATTATGCACATTACCTCAGGCAGGTCTGCCTTCTTCAGAAATTCGACATAAAGCGGCCAGAATCGCTCCCTTGAGCTCTTCACTCGAAAAACCCTGTTTCCATTTGGCTGCCAAAGTGTCAGCTACTGTCTCATTTTTCATTGGCTGGCGACCATCCCTACCGAAAATAGATCGTTCTTCATTCTACAGACATGATCTGACTGATCTTAATCATGTCTTGACTAAGCTAATATATTGGAACAATATTTCGAAAAAGAGATATTATAAACATTCAGTCACACTCAGATCATTCACAATAAATGAAAAAATACGTTTGACCGTAATTAAATAAACCAGTATTCTCTCCCAAGTGCACTCACTGTAAATGACAAAAGACTGTCATTAAATATTATTTAAGCAATTATTTAAGCCTGCTAGTCAGAAGCGCCTTTTGACACTCTTTTATAAAGGTAGCGTCAGCTAACACATGCTATAGACCACTTCTTCAATTACGATAATTATTGTCAGTTGTAATAAATATTTAAATAAAGTTGCTGGCAAAATAGAAAATTGTTCCTTAAATAAATACACAAGTATCACAAAACATGAGGCACTCATGCTATATTCATTTGCTGTATAACATTTTTTGCATAATGAAAATATATAAAAAACGCAATAAATCAAGAAATAAAATAGATACAGATATGTAGCTTTCAGAGATGTAGCTACAGTGGAATGCTATCAGCTGAGATATCACACGCTGAAATCACTTGTAGCATTTAAAAGTTGTTAATTCAGCGATTCATTGTGAACATGTATACTGACTTCTGTAGTTTTTAAGATGTTGAAATATTTTTGTGTCATTGGTTGTGCCGCATTTTTATGAGGGTATGGATATATTCAAATTTCCTTTAATACTTGACAGTGAATTATTGTAGATTCTTATAAAGCTTTAAGAAGCCGTCTTTCAGCTTGTCTGACTCTCCACCATTTGTTGGAGCATTGTCTTTCCTACACAAAGGCCATGCGACCAATAGCTGTCCAAATTTCCAGCTCTGTGATTTACCCATTTCCACCGTTCCCGGGGACATGTTCCTTGCTCTGTATCTGAGCTCGCCTGGAGTGGTCATGTGACATCCTCATCCCGTCGACTTGCACCCAGCCAAGCAAGCAAATTCAGCTCTCCTCAATGGCAGCCCTAGGTGGAGGAATAACTATCCCACATACTCATAACGTTGCAGATCTGTAGTTGAGTTTTTAGGTGGTTTGAGAGTGCACAGGGTGTGAAATTTAGTACAGAAAGCTGCCATCTCGGAAAGCAGCGAAAGCTCTAAACCTGCTAGGCATCATGTTATTCTGAGCTTCGATGCCACAATTCGTCAGTCATGTGGTTCACAAATGGTAGATGTGTCTTGGTAGTCCGTGGCAGTGGGTGAGCAATCTGAAGGATGTGTTTCCCAGACAATAGTCGGAAATCCTCTACAAGGGGATGGGTTAGGACAGGATCTAAAATATTCGGTCTTATATTATCTTGTTGTAAGATAAAATTTCAAAGTCCTCGCAGGTAGGGGACAGCCACTGCACTTAAAATATCAAAGAATGTAATGCCAGATGTCCAAATTATTGAATATGGGAACCGAAGATTATTGTGTTGATTATCGATTAGCTCTCCACACCATTGCGACAGATGCTGGGTAGTACGATGATGGTGATGAATAAAGTCTGGTAATGTTACTTCCTGAGGTCTGTGTACGCAGATACTTTCATTGTCAAACCATTTTCGAAATGCAGGCCTGTCTGAACAGACCACGCAGTGTTCGCTGGGTGTTGCCCTGTTGGCACAGACGTCTACCTGTCCATTCCATTGTTACGTGGTAGGTTTCTCCAAAAACTGTGTTGTAATATATTTAATAATCCAATATGCAGATCCACCTAGCAAATCAAATCGCTAATACCACTTGAAAACTGCAAGCTATAATAACAGCTGCCAATGACTGCATGTCTATCTCTATTTCTTTTGATATAGTGAAGGAGCCTTGTAATTATGAAAACACTGCAGCTTTTGACTGGTTGGGGAATGCTGAAAGTCAGAGTCTTGTGGAAGTAAACTCAGGGAGAACAGTCTGCTGACCAAGAACAGGAGGAAAAGGTTGCAAGGACAGCCAACTTCACTGTGTACAAAGTGAAAAGAATTCTTTTTAGTAGTCTGAAGGATGGGAGAAAAACGTGAGGCTACGAGCATGGGACCAGTCGTTAGGCCAGATGGAGACCAGATGGAATGCTTCTTACTTACTTTTAAGGGCTTCTCCACTATTCAGTAGTTGCCCTGTATTGTCATTCATCCACTTTCACATACATGGCAGTCTCCCTCTTTCAGATTTCTCTTCTCATCATTGTAATTATTTGCACTCTCCACGCTTCCTTCCTCCTGGCGACGACTGTTCGAGGATTGCTTCTGGCCATCGTCCTTGCTCCACTTGTTGCACATGGCCATACCATACCACCGAAGAGCTCTATTCTCAATGTCTTTCACGACTGGTTCTTCCATATCCATTTCCTCCCTAATTTCCTCATTTCTCCTGCGCTCTTTCAAGGATGTCCTGGCTGCCCTCCTAATTCCAACCATCTCTACTGCCTGTATTCTTCTTCTCTGCCACTCTCCAAGGGTCAACACTTCTGCCACATATCTTAGCCCACTTCCCACTACTGTTGGCAGAATTCCTCTTCTTTATTTCTTTTGATATTGCGTGGCTCCGCAGGATTCAGTTTAGCATTATAATGGCTCCTCTTTCCTGATGGATCCTGAGATCGACATCTGCTTCACAGCTCCCCAAGGAATGGATTATCGATCCTAAGTATTTAAATTGTTATACAGCGTTTATTTGGGTGCTTCTTGTTTCATTTTTTATAGACAGCAGATGTGTGTCATACATACCAGCCTCTTGGTACTTTCTATCACTCCACAAGCTGACTGAACATTTTACATGTAAGTCATATCATTTTAGGGGACATATTTCCGAAATTCCATTACAACTTCTCTCGGTCCACCGGTCCACTTGCCTTTCCATTTATTGCCTTCTGCAGCATGTCTTTTACTCCTTCCTCTAGTATAGATTCCGCACTACCTAATACACTGCTTTTGTTATAGACTGATACCACGTGGTCTCTTCTTTTTCCTACGAGAAGTTTTTCAAGTGCTTTTTCCACTGTCTAGTAGGTATAGATTGTATTGAGGGTACGATACTGTCAGCTATTTTCATCTCCCTTATCATTTTCCTTGTATCTGCCGATCTCCTATATCCAAACAAATGCTTAGTTTCCCTCCACACCATCTTCCTAATTTCTCTTCCTAAAACTTTCTTGTTAATCTTTTAGCCCTCTTTTTTATGTGCGTTGTATCTATTCCAATCCTCTTCACTCCCAGAGTTTGACCATATGTGGTATAGTTTTTTTCTTTTCCTCAACCACCTCCAACAACTCCATGGTCTACCTCTCAGTCCTTACTCTTTTCTCTCCTTTCCTAAAGCCTTCTGTGCTGCTTCCATGATTGACTGTTGCAGCAATCCATACAGCTCATTAGGAGTCCAGTCTTCCTCTACTGCAACAAATCTTAGATTTAATCTTTGCTGATATCAACTTTTCACGCTTACTTCTTGTAGCAGATGTATCCTATATTCTACATCATCCACAGTTCCACCTCCAGCATCTTCCTACTTCCGCTCCTCTTTTATCCTGGTTTCAATCAGAAAAGCACTTTGTGTTGCAACTATAAAATAGTTTGAGGTACAGTTTATTCATATTTTTACCTTTACATCTTACATCTTAATTACTCGCTGCCTCTGCAATATTATAGAGTCTATAAATGATTTCAGGTTCCCTGACGGATTGGCCCATGTGTACTGATGTATTTCTTTTTGCTAGAATCCACCATTTATAACAGTACACTTTTGAACGTAAGAGAAGCTAATCAACCTCCTTTCGTTATCGTTTTCTACAGCTGGAATATTTGTTCAAAATTTTTAAAGAGTTTTGTAAAGTGTTAGCTCATAATTATTTTTGTTGGGGGAGGGGGGGGGGGAGTTCCCATGTGTGTGTAAATGAGCATCTTATAATTGACTATATCTAGAAATCTGATATATGGCGGGGAGGGGGGGGGGGGGAGTTTTCTGCTTTCTTCCCCATGCCAAGAGAGATATTTCATTGGTTAACCATCGCAAAATCAGTAACAGTAAGGTATTTATTAGTATGTTTATTAAATTATCTGCTGCAGTTGACCAGCGAGATTCCGATGCTATCAGAACCAGCACTTCTCCTCAGAATACATTTCTCCTCAGGCGTCATCGATCACACTTCATCTCAGAGCCTGTTCTTAGGGCACTGTAAATGTCACCGCTCCGCAGGACTTACGGCAGTATGCTTGGTCTTAGAGCTACAGAGTGAGATGTCTGAAACTTACAGCAGAACTCAGATGCTGGGCTGAACGTATAATTCTCAGTCACTGCTGAGGACGTCTTCTGTTGTCGTACATCATTAGAGTGGTAAGCATGTGCCATATCTACATTCTCAGACGCGTGGCGAGTGAATCAGGGATTCGTTTTGCTGATCTCATTATGCTAAACTCACTTTCGACTGAGGCGAGAGTAATATTTTTGGTTATGCTTTCCTGGATTCCTTCTTTAAGTTATTAACTTTCTCCGCAGTTAACTGGCATATTTGCGATACAAGTTTATATCACTTCTATTATGTATCCACTCACCTATGCCAAGGCTATCGAACATGCTTTCAGTTCCTTGTTCGCTTATTAATTGACTGTAGTTTTGATCAGTAGACAAAACATTTTAAGTCATTTACCAATAAATCAGACTGTTATAGTGACCATTTACTTTCTTTCATAGTTAGATGGAGTCCATTGTCAATATGTTTGAGGTGCGGTTCCATACTATCATGCTTTATAGGATCACCCCTGATAATATCATTGGATAAGCAGGCATCAGTGGTCTAGGTGTAACGTCTTTGTTTAGTAATGAAAATATCGTTGGTACAGGATTCGAAACCCACCACTGTTTGAAACTTGATTAATAATCAGCATTGGCGGCCGAAGACTTCCGGCATAAGGAGTCACCATCATTGTGCCAACCGCCTTGTCAAAGAGGGCAGAGGAGCGGATAGAAGTTCAGGACACTGTCTTGTCCTTGGGGAGGGAAAATGCCCCTAAAGGTGGACGAATCAATAATGATCAACGGCATGAGGATGCAGAAGGCAAGGCAAACCACTGCATTAATGGCACATAACGTGTCTGCATAAGATATGTGGCCTGAAACCGAAAAAGTTTCATGATGATCTCTCCATTGGCAAAAGATGCGGGAAAAGCCTTGCATTCGCATCTCCGGAAAGGGAGTGCCAATTGGGACGTGATCATGAGAAAATGGTTGAATTACTAACGAAAAGATAAAGTTCTACCAATTGGGGCGTGGTATGTCGAACGTTGTAAGGAAGCTACAAAATCTGAAAGGGGAAATGCAAAGGCTCAGTATAGATATAGCAGGAGTCAGTGAAGTGAAATGGAAAGAAGACAAGAATTTCTGGTCAGATGAGTATAGGATAATATCAACAGCAGCAGAAAATTGTATAACCGCCGTAGGATTCGTTATGAATAGGAAGTTATGCCAGAGAATGCGTTACTATGAACAGTTCAGTGACAGTGTTGTTCTCATTGGAATCGACAGCAAACCAACACCGACAACGGTAGTTCAGGTATACATTCCGACGTCGCAAGCTGAAGATGAAGAGAGAGAGAAAGCATATGACTATATTGAAAGGGTAATACAGTTCGCAAGGGGAGTTGGAAACCTAATAGTCATGGAGGATTGGAATGCAGTTGCAGGGGAAGGAGTAGAAGAGAATACGGGATTGGAATGGGGAATGAGAGAGGAGAAAGATTGAGTTCTGTAATAAATTTCAGCTAGTAATAGCGAAATACTGTTCAAGAATCACAAGAGGAGGAGGTGATACGGGAACATTTCAACTACTCCTAAATCAGGAGCAGATGTGGACTCAGATCACAGTATACTAGGAATAGGTAGAATGACTGTAACTGCGAAGAAACCATGGGTAACATAAGAAATACTTCAGTTGATCGATGAAAGAAGGAAGTACAAAAATGTTAAAGGAAACTCAGAAATACAAATCGCTGAGGATTGAAGAAAACAGGATATGCAGTTAAGCTAAGACGAAATGGCTGCATGAAAAGTGTGTAGAAATCGAAAAGAAAATGGTTGTCTGAAGGAGTGACTCAGCATATAGCAAAGTAAAAGCAACCCCCAGTGAAATTAAAGCAAGAGTGATAACATTAAGAGTGCAACAGGAATTCCACTGTTAAATGCAGAGGATAGAGTGGATAGTGAAAAGAGTACACTGAAGGCCTCCGTGAGGGGAAAGATTTGTCTGATGTGATAGAAAAAGAAACAGGAGTCGATTTAGAAGAGATAGGGGTCCTGTATTAGAATCAAAATTTAAAAGAGTTTTGGAGGACTTAAGATCAAATAAGGCAGAATGGATGGATAACATTCCATCAGAATTTCTAAAATCATTGGGGAACGTGTCAACAAAACGACTATTTACGTTGGTGTGTAGAATGTATGAGTCTGGCAACATACCATCTGACTTTTGGAAAAATATCACCCATACAATTCAGTAGACTAAAAGAGCTGACAAGTCCGAAAGTTATCTCACAATCAGCTTAACAGCTCATGCATCCAAGTTGTTGACAAGAATAATATACAGAAGAATGGAAAAGATAACAGAGGATATGTTAGACGACGGTCAGTTCTGCTTTAGGAAAGGTAAAGGGGCCAGAGAGGCAATTCTGAAGTTGCAGTTGATAAGGGAAGCAAAACAAAAGAGAAATCAAGATATGTTCATAGGATCTGTCGACCTAGAAAAAGAATTCGACGATGTAAATAGGTACAAGATGTTCGAAATTCTGAGAAAAAGAGGGGCTAGCTATAGGAAGAGACGTGTGATATATAATACGTTCAAGGCGAAGCGGAAATAATAAGAGTGGACGACCGAGGACGAAATAATCTGATTAAAAAGATTGTAAGATAGGCAGTCTTTCGCCCCTACTGTTCAATCTGTACATCGAAGAAGCTGTGATGAAAATAAAAGAAAGGATTATGATTAAAATTCGTCATGAAAGGATGTCAATAATTTGATTCATTGACTTGCTATCCCGAGTGAAAGTGAGGAAAAATACATGATCTGCTGAATGGAATGAACAGTCTAATGAGGACATATTGGATTGAGAGTAAAGCGAAGAAAGACGACAGTAATGATATGCAATAGAAACGAGAACAGCATGAAACTTAACACTAGGATTGAAGGCCACGAAATAGATGAAGTTAAGGAATTCTACTACCTAGGCAGTAAAATAACCAATGACGGCCGGAGCAAGGAAGACATCAAACACAGACTAGTGCTGGTAAAAACGGCATTCCTGGCCAAGAGAAGTCTGCTAGTATCAGACATAGGCCTTAATTTGAGGAAGCAACTTCCGAGAACGTACATTTAGAGCACAGTATTGTATGGTAGTGAAACATGAACAATACTAATTATAATCCGCCTTGATTGCAAAAATGTTTATTCACGTGACTTGTTTTGGTTCCTCTAGAAACGTTTTCGGATCTGAAACGACCCGTCAGCGACGTTGGGTGCGCCGGCCGCGGTGGCCATGCGGTTCTAGGCGCTTCAGTCCGGAACCGTGGGACTGCTACGGTCGCAGGTTTGAATCCTGCCTCGGGCATGGATGTGTGTGATGTCCTTAGGTTAGTTAGGTTTAAGTAGTTCTAAGTTCTAGGGGACTGATGACCTCAGATGTTAAGTCCCATAGTGCACAGAGCCATTTTGAACACTCTTTTTTTTTTTTTTTTCGTTGGGTGCTGCGTGCACCATCTCTCATCCTTCGGCTTGGACCTCTGTGCGCGACAATGATCATCTCAGTGAGTCTTGAAATAGCGAGAACCATGGAAGCAGACCATGGAGGAAAACAAGTCTATACCAGCGCCATGGCTATATAAATCGCATTTTGTTTTCGATAGTACAAAAATGATAATTTTATTTTGTATTTTAATTTTGACAAGTACAGATTTTAATCTTGACAACTACAGATTTTAACTAAGTATTTTTAGAGATAAAAGTAAAGTAGAAAAATCTACTTACCAGACGCCACCTGTCGATAATAGTTTTATAATTAATATAAATGACGTGCATTATGATAACCAATTTAATGTGACGCAGCATGTGAAGGTTGCTGTGTGTGGACGGGTTACTCATGTAACCGAAATCGCAGGCACGTTCTGGTACATTTGATGCTGATCGGATAGGATGAAAAAGGTTTGCATTTGTGAAATAGTAAATTAGTATCATTGTCGCTTCAGATCTGAAGATGGTTCTAGAGTAACCGAAATCGGTCACGTGAATAAACATTTTTGCATTCAAGGCGGATTATAATTAACACCAGTGATTGCGGCTTGCCATCAGACATTATGTCTGTTTTTGCAAACATGAACAGTAAGAAAAAAGGAACAGAAGATAATCGAAGCATTTGACATGTGGTGCTACAGAAGAATGTTGAAAATTAGGTGGACTGGTAAGCTAAGGAATGAGGAGGAAAGGAATGTGTAGAAAACGTTGATAAGGAGAAGGGACAGGATGATAGGACATTGTTAAGACATAATGGTATGACTTCCACGTTACTAGAGGGAATTATAGAGGGCAAGAACTGTAGAGGAATACAGAGACTGGAATTCATCCAGCAAATAATTGAGGGCATAGGTTGCAAATGCTACTCTGAGATGAGTTTTGCACAGAAATTCAATCAGAAGACTTCTGACAAAAAAAAAGCCATTATCCACTTTGTTTTCTTTTAATTCGCTTGATCTTATGGGTAGGTTTCTCTCTCTGTGGGTAACCAGGGATGTAATTGATAGCATTTCAGGAGTGTGCTAAATTGCTCATCCGACACCTCATAGAGTTCTCGTCTTGCTGTGACAAATCCATTTTCTGTCTGAAGGTATGCGATGAGAATGTACGATCGTTCACGGTTGCTCTAACAATATGTTTGTGTTGTCAGTGGCTTGACATTCAGGGTCACTCACATCCTGCATGACATTCAGTGCGGCCCTCCAGAACCCATCGATTTCATATTCGCAAGGGTCGGAGGATCCTGAACAACATGAGCAACGATAACGCCCACGTATAATTCTATGATCGTGCCACTGATGAATTCCAGTATATGCTGGCAGACGAATCTACCTCTGAAGTATAATACGATATTCTCAAAACCAACCATAATTCAAATGCGATTTCTGATTGAAACCCTGTATGTATTATTCCCTTACTTACACAATGAAGATGGCCTTACTCCTATTTGCGTTTGTTTGTTGCGCTGAAATGCTGGTCATTTGCATATCCAAGGTATACTTCACCCCAGTTTTACGTTTGTTGCATGCTGCGGTCGTGGTTTTGGCCAGCAGTTTATTTATTGTCTGTTGAGGATAATGTGCTGTGACCTGTCTGTCAGGGAATTTAGTCACCGCAGGTTTGCTTACTTCGCCGTCAAGCAGTACGGTTGCTTAGAGCCCGCGTGGCCTCTGGGCGGATCGTGTATCGGTTCCTCCTCCGGACCAGTGCGAGGGTCATCGCGGCTGACATTCTGGAGCAAGTAGGGCGCGCGCTACGGCCTTGCACTGTGCTGCTGGCGAAAGTGGCATGGCCGGCCCCGCCTAGGGCCAGCGGCCGGCGCCGCTTTCCTGCCCGCCGCCCCCGCCGCCCACCGCCGCCCATCGCAGATGCGGGACGGACGTCGGCATCTCAGAAGCTGCCCCCGGCCCAGCCGACGGAACCGTCCGCTTTCTCACGATCCGGTGCTGCGATAACAGCCGGTCAACTACTTCCGGTGGCCGCTTGCTTTCCATCTGTACATGACTTCAGTAAAGAGACCAATTCCGCAGAGTAATATGGCAAGTGCTCAGAACCGAAGAAAATTGACAATTGCAATGTAATTTCGGGAGCATTTCAAGGGATTGTTACAGGGTTGCTACTGTTTGCAATTCGTATGAAGGATAACATCGCAGGCCGCGTCGCGCTGTTCAGAGATGATACTCTTGTGAACAGGCAGATTGCAGCATCTGTTATGTGTAGCGTAATGCAGGAAGATCTGCAGAGGATCGACGATTCATGCAGGAGCAGGCATTTTACCCTTAACCGAAATAGACTGTCCAGTCATGTTCTTGTGGCCACGGTTCATTTTAGACGTCAACCTGCAATAACCACTCACAGACTGGAGGTGGTAGCACTAACAATGGTGGATACATAAAGGGTGTCGTAGGAATGTGTATAAGACAGTGCAGTAGTTGTAATGCGGAAACGAAGCGACTTATCTGATATCCAAATGGGTATGATCAATTGTTTCTAGGGCCAAGAGTAGAAGCATTTCCGAAACAACAAAGTTTTAAAGCGTTTGTAGACTGCCGTGGTTAAAGTATACAGTGCAAAGAAAAATGGCGCAATCCAAAACCAGCGCAGAGACAACTGTGATGCACCACGGACCATAGGTGATAGAACGAGGACTGCAGAGATGTGCAACTGTCGAGCAATCAATGCTACCAACAGTGTCTCCTCAACGACCGTTCAGCTGTCTCCTCAAACGCGTTGCTGCGCATGGGCCTCCGCAGCAGGCTCCTGTTTAATGCACCCACGCTGACTACTGTTCATCGGCGTTGGAAGCTGGAATTCGCAATTCGATGTTCACTGAATGGTGACAGGTGGCCTTTCTAGATGAATCACCTTTGATGAACCATCAGACCGATGGCCGTTGACGTGTACGGAATTAACAACAATCATCGGAAGTCTCAAGCCTGGAGGAGGCAGCGTTTTGGTCTGAGGAATGTGTTCGTGGTATTATCTGGGTGGTCTCGTCATTCTCGAAGGCTCACTGTTATGTGTGTGCTTGGGGGGAGGGGGGGGGGGGTTGAAAGACTAGAGAAAGAGACAGATACAATGTTGGTATGTTCCATACGTCTGGACTGCAGCAATTTCAACCAAACTTAGTGCCTACCTTACTTATTATCAGCAAAAAAATACGGTTCGATGGTTCGAATAAGACACCACTTGCACATTTAGAAATAGGTCCGGACACTTTATTAATATTCAGTGTCGCTAAACAGGTTCGTGAGTCCTGGTGACTTTTAATCCCACAGGATACAGTTGCCTGCAGGAAGGAGTGACGTATAAACTATAACTCTGGACAGGATGGACTCATCTGAACTGTACTTAATGCACGTATGACTTGTTCTCGGGACGATATTCAACCGGAAGATCGATTTGATTGTGTTTCTTCGCACTTGTGTATCACGCGAAAGTATAATCAACTATGCTTTGGTAAGATGGCTGCCATATTTTAATTGCGAATTAATTCTCGTGTAATAATTAGCAGAGAATCGTGAAAGAGTGATTACTGAAGTTAGTCTTGTTAAAGGAGGTAAACAAAATTTAATCAGTTTATACTGCTGAATTATTATACTGGAATCAGGAAGCAACGGCTGCGGTCGTGGTAGATTTACACTCCGCCTTCACATATCGCGTCATCGTCACGGAAGGCAGTTGGTGCTGCGAAGGAGAAAATATTATTTCCGCTGCTAAAAATAGTGACAATGCTCCTGTGTAAGTGCTATGTCTTGTTTGAACAGTGAAATAAGTAATCCTGTAGTTGAGATGACTCAGTAACAAGAATGTTCAAGGTTATGACAAAAAAGTGTTACGTACGAGAGATCAGACGGTTCCACTTGCGACTCCCAACAGCAATAATAATGACGATGTTTCCTAATGTAACACGGAAAATGAAATTGATGCAGATCAGGATCGATGCTGACAAATTCAAACGTAGCATCAGCACCACGAGAAAAGTTGCACAGACCCGATGTAAGCCCACAGATAAAAGTCCAAACATTGGGTATTTAGAAAGCAAAGTAGATAATGCCGGAGGGTTACATCCTAAGTCACTAGGCAAAATTATTTACGATCGTATGCCAAGGATCAGTGGCTACATTTTCAATATCTCAGAGGCGGGTAGAAACAAATTAAAAGTTGAGAACATCTCTTCAGCAACTTCAGATTGCCTTGTACAGTTACAAGCGCTATATGAGTATGATTTTGAGTTACATGTTTCCCAAACTATATGATGCTGAAGCAGGGAGTAATTCGAGGTGCGTACACTGAACTTTCTGAGGCAAAAATTTTGGAAGCATTATCATCCAATGTCCGGAACACCAAAATAAAGCGAAAGACGAAACGTCTTACGCAGAACACCGTATGTCTTGTTACAAATTTGCAGACATTTATCCTGGCTGTTCACTCTAAAATACTTTAGCAACATATTTACAATCATAGCAAACGTTGTGAAATTACGCAGTACATCCCAGAAATGAAACACTGTTTCGCGTTATTTACGTTATGGTCATATCGTATGTCGATGTGACGGTCAACGTACTAGGGAATAGTGGCACAACGTTAGTATCTCTTGCGTACATTGCGGTGAGAGGTACGAAGACACACACAAAAGAAATTTAGAGGGTTTCTATTTAGGAACTGAGTTAATGAAATAACGACTCAAAAAAATGTACCTTTAAAGAGACTGAGAATTATTTACGCAATACGACACATTATCGTGCTGTTTTATCTTTCCCTGTGTCTGTAAATATTAACACATCTGAAACGCTACACTATTGACCTATAGACATGAGAAAGAAAGCAGATTTCCCGCTCCGTCTCCTTTTCTCTGCACCAACAGCTACACCAGAATCAAAAAGGATTCTAGGGACTTCCAGAATCATTCGTTAAATACGTACGACATGTATCAAAAAACTGCAAAACCACCCACTGATAATGCGGAGTAAGGACAGAAACCACACATATGCTCAGCAAACTAAAGAATAATGGAGGCTATAATTGAAACACACTATATTGTTAATTGATCCACGAGGAATTTTTGGAAGTACGATCCTAGGTAACACACTCTCTCCACCATTAGAATGACAGACTGAAGCTGTTCGGGCTTCAGTGACATTCTGGGTGAACAACTGTGCAATTTAGTATTTAACTGGGTAGAATTGAAAATCTACTAACATCAAGTTATGCATTTTAACATTTTACAGTGCAACAGTCACTCCGTTATTTAAAATAAAAAAGTTTAGTGAGACTATTACAGGAGAGCTGCCTAGCAGTTGCATCAATATCAGAAACATGACTCCAGCCGAATAAATAATTTTTACTCATAGGCTGTACTGCACAAAGAGCTGATAGAGATGGTGAAACAGGAGGAGGAATAGCAATCTTAGTAACAGGCTACATAATCCTCAACCAAAAAGCCTTGATTCCGCATAATCTGCCACTGCAATGTGTGGGTACTAGGAATGAACTAAACAATATGCTAATATATTTTGTATCGATGTGCATTCAACCAAGAACTCTGGCAAACTATAAACAATGTTTCAATCGGATTATCTCTTAAACTAATCTACAGAACTAAATCTTTGCTTTCAAAAAGAAGAATCTATGTGAAGTACAGTGAAAACACCATCGGGCCTCGACAGTCAGCAATGGTTATCCCGCAGTGGGTCATACTCAGCCCCCTCCTGCACATAGTATATACGTGAGACCTTCAAAACTGTTTATAGGCAAGAGTAAAAAACCTTTCAATTTGCTGGTGATTTTTTTGTATATAGCAGCTTATTGGGTTGAAAACCAAAAGAAATTACTGATCATGCAGTAAGAAGAATTGGAAATTGGCTGAAAGAGACTTACCTGGAGATAACAACGGAAAAATCATCGTACTTATTCGAAGGGGACTGATGACCTCAGATGTCCCGTAGTGCTTGGAGCCATTTGAATCATTTTAAACTTATTCTAAGAAGAGCTCCGCTTTGCCCTGATAATATGAAGCTTTGTGGAATAACTACCCCATTCAGGTGTCAAGCTAAATTTCTGGAGATGAGATTTCACACGATATTAAGGTGGGAAAATCACACAAATAATGTTTCTTCTAAAACAGAAACAAAGATGAATGCACTGTGTTGTGTGGCCGGCACACGATGGGGAGCTCATCAGAAAATTCTGCTCACGCAATAGGAATCTAGCGAGAGCAGACATGAATTATGGATGCATAGTTTATCATAATGGTGCAAACTGGACAGACTTCAGTACCGCTATATTCGAATATATACTGGGATCGGGCTACCCTGATCTACGAATGCTCTTCTTGCTGAGCATCAGAAGGAAAAAACTTGTCTCTCACAGGCAAGACTTCCTTTAGTCCACAGATTAATAACGTATTTCTGAGACACCGAACAATTAACTGTTTCACAGGCAACTGAAGAAAGAAGCTGTTAACGAACTCACCTGAATGATGGAACTTATAGGAAAATGAAATACAGAATTACGAAATCTTACCAGAAGTCCCAGCATCATTTATGGATCGATATGGAAAACTAACGACTTTCGATAATATCGTACGATACAAAAAGTCTCCAAAGTTGAAGATCGAAATTATCGTTCATTTTCCTGAATTCGAGGAAGATTTATATGAATGAATCGAAGACCGTCGAAGGTGACATAATACCCGTGCGTAGTAGGGTATATAACCTTCCACAAAACTATCAAGGCCTATATTCACTAATTACGGAGAACACAATCTGGTAAAGGAAAGCCATTGCAATTGGAGAAGCTGTAAAATGCGGCAGATCTTGCATATGTAGCAGTTTGGTGGTACCAACCGATTTCGTAAGTGTACTGAAGAGCCCCAAATATCAAGTGGGTGTATAAGTAGGAAGGAGGAGATGACCTGTAAAGCGTAATAGTGGAATGTAGAGGGTGTTTCAAAAATGACCGGTATATTTGAAACGGCAATAAAAACTAAACGAGCAGCGATAGAAATACACCGTTTGTTGCAATATGCTTGGGACAACAGTACATTTTCAGGCAGACAAACTTTCGAAATTACAGTAGTTACAATTTTCAACAACAGATGGCGCTGCGGTCTGGGAAACTCTATAGTACGATATTTTCCACATATCCACCATGCGTAGCAATAATATGGCGTAGTCTCTGAATGAAATTACACGAAACCTTTGACAACGTGTCTGGCGGAATGGCTTCACATGCAGATGAGATGTACTGCTTCAGCTGTTCAATTGTTTCTGGATTCTGGCGGTACACCTGGTCTTTCAAGTGTCCCCACAGAAAGAAGTCACAGGGGTTCATGTCTGGCGAATAGGGAGACCAATCCACACCGCCTCCTGTATGTTTCGTATAGCCCAAAGCAATCACACGATCATCGAAATATTCATTCAGGAAATTAAAGACGTCGGCCGTGCGATGTGGCCGGGCACCATCTTGCATAAACCACAAGATGTTCGCAGTGTCGTCTAAGGCAGTTTGTACCGCCACAAATTCACGAAGAATGTCCAGATAGCGTGATGCAGTAATCGTTTCGGATCTGAAAAATGGGCCAATGATTCCTTTGGAAGAAATGGCGGCCCAGACCAGTACTTTTTGAGGATGCAGGGACGATGGGACTGCAACATGGGGCTTTTCGGTTCCCCATATGCGCCAGTTCTGTTTATTGACGAAGCCGTCCAGGTAAAAATAAGCTTCGTCAGTAAACCAAATGCTGCCCACATGCATATCGCCGTCATCAATCCTGTGCACTATATCGTTAGCGAATGTCTCTCGCGCAGCAATGGTAGCGGCGCTGAGGGGTTGCCGCGTTTGAATTTTGTATGGATAGAGGTGTAAACTCTGGCGCATGAGACGATACGTGGACGTTGGCGTCATTTGGACCGCAGCTGCAACACGGCGAACGGAAACCCGAGGCTGCTGTTGGATCACCTGCTGCACTAGCTGCGCGTTGCCCTCTGTGGTTGCCGTACGTGGTCGCCCTACCTTTCCAGCACGTTCATCCGTCACGTTCCCAGTCTGTTGAAATTTTTCAAACAGATCCTTTATTGTATCGCTTTTCGGTCCTTTGGTTACATTAAACCTCCGTTGAAAACTTCGTCTTGTTGCAACAACACTGTGTTCTAGGCGGTGAAATTCCAACACCAGAAAAATCCTCTGTTCTAAGGAATAAACCATGTTGTCTACAGCACACTTGCACTTTGTGAGCAGCACACGCTTACAGCAGAAAGACGACGTACAGAATGGCGCACCCATAGACTGCGTTGTCTTCTATATCTTTCACATCACTTGCAGCGCCATCTGTTGTTGAAAATTGTAACTACTGTAATTTCGAAAGTTTGTCCGCCTGAAAATGTACTGTTGTCCCAAGCATATTGCAACAAACGGTGTATTTCTATCGCTGCTCGTTTAGTTTTTATTGCCGTTTCAAATATACCGGTCATTTTTGAAACACCCTGTAGTAGCAAGTTTAACCATACTTTGTACATATATCACTTACTACCTGAAAAAACACTTAGTGTGTATAATCATATTTTGTGTTAAGCTAATATTACAATGAAATTGTATGCCGATGACTTGCTCATTGCTTTCCCGATGGATAAACTGCCATTATAACTGAGCGGAGCGTTAAGCGCACCTGAAGATGTCAATAACTTGCATCGAAGAAAGAGTTTGGGGATTTCATACTGGTATGCGGCGTATAACAAGAGAAATATTTCCTCCATTTGTAAAATAATTTATTTTCTAGTTCGTATCCTGTATTTATACTTTTAAAACTTTTAAATTAAATAAGTTTGTTTTTAGTCTATAGAGGGATTTCACTCCTGTTTTTGTTTTATATAAGACTGAGGGCAAAGTGATGAGCCGAGGAGACGTATATCGCTGAAACAGTAACTGGCGAATACTAGAAAAAACGTGGATTATCGGTACAGATTATTCAGTTCCGCATTTAAGTGATTACGATAAAGTTCTGATCGTAGCTCATTACCATTTTATCTGATGTCACTTCAGACGTTTGATTGCGTTTATCATCAGAATATTTACATGAAGAAAGTAAGGCATTAAGGGCTTCAACTTTCACGAGACTTCTCTCAAAGAATACGATTTATAGTTACAATTTGTACACAAGTGTAAAGAACAAATCAAGACCTTGCCGTCATTGATTAAGTCAAGCATTACAAGATTGTTTTCCTGGCGATTCAACTGTGTATAGAAAGTACTTCGTTGAGCGATCGTAAATGACTGCATAAAGATTTGAGCGAAATTTTTACTTGATGTAATGAAAGGCAAATGTGGATAAATTTAAGATAATGAGATAATGGATGTAACGAAGAGGAAAAGGTTTACAGTATCTGATTACAAGATTACTGGTGAACGTCTAGTGCACGTCACATTGAATAGGTATTTTGGAATAATTCTTAGAAGCTACATGACGTGGAACAATCACGTGGAGTCATTATTAGGGAAGGTGAATCGAGGACGTGCGTCTGTGGCAAGGCTTCAGGAATAGCGCGGTGCATCTATAAATGATATCGCGTACAGAACACTAGAGTGATCAGTTCTAGAGTGTTGTTCCAAGTTTTGCAATCCTTATCAAGTAGGTATGAAGGATATCGACTGAATTTAGAGAAGCGCTGCTAGGATCATTACACTTCGGTATTGCCGTTACGAAAGTGTAACCAAAATGCTGGTAGAGGTGAAATGAGAATTCTTGCAGGAAAGACGACGTAGTTCTCGCGAAACCCTGTGGGTAATTTTAGAGAGCCTGGAATATTGCACGGCCATTATTCTGTCAGAAACATATCCTCATTTAGGGAACATAAGGAAAAGATAAGAGAAATCAGCCCCCGTACAAGACATATACCTGATTCAGTACGCGAATAGAATACCCAAGAGAATTGATGATATTCATACGATGTACCCTCCGTCGTGCACTGTACAATAGAATTATGAATATTTATCTAGGTGTAGTTTCTTATTTTTTCTGCTGAACGGGAACCTATGTTACTCACCTACCTTAAATGTCATCTGAATTCAGCAGTTCCACAGATCAAGCAAAATTTCATTGATAACAGGGCCATTTCTTCAATAAACAGATAATGTTTTGTCTGGCCACATGTAATTACTACTATCGTGAAAATCTATATGTTTGTGCGGATCTCAGCGTCTGAGCTATTTCGTGGCATTAATTTTACTTTTTGTTCGGAACAAAAAATCGTCGTGTTTTGATATACAGAGTAGCCCAAAAACATCAATAGCGCTTAGTAAGGTGTGCGGAAGGCACACTGATCTGTTTTCAAGAGAATGAAATCATATACCGAAGCGATCAGCTTGGGCGCTGGAGGGCGTCGAAGTCTGAGAAGGATGTGCATTCCATATTATGTTAATAAACCCAACATGAGTAGCACATCGCAGTGTCTACATTTCAAACGAGCAGAGAGTACATCGGCGGTGCTGAGCCTCACGCACATGAGTCAGTACTTGCGGTTGTATCACACATATTTCAGTACCTCCGTAGACTCCAGCGATAAAGTTCTCCACTGACGAGAGGAGTCAGATCTGGCGACCATGCTGGCCATGGAACTGGTCCACCCCTCCAATCCGTCGACTGGGATATGCGAAGTTGAGGTGATTCCACACACCGGCACCAAAGTGTGCTGGAGCTCTATCGTGTTGCAGCCGCGTGTCCATCCAAACATTTAGTGTCACTTCAAGCTTTAGGATAGACAACACATCTCTAATAAAGATGAGGTAGATCGGTCCTGTTGGTCTGTTTGGCTGTAAATACGGCCTAATGATATGATCACCATTTTTCCTGTCCCAGATGTCAATACCGACCCTGTGTTAATGATTTTGCTTCACCTGCGCACACGGATTTTCGTCCACCCAAACATGGACGTTCTGCAAGTTTAGTATGCTGTCTCCAGTACACGTGCATTCATCCGTAAATAGAACTAAACTAGGGGATTGTGGATTGAGTATGCACTGTTGTAAATACTGCTGTGCAAACTTTATCCCTCGTGGGGGCCCCTCCTTCTGTAATGACTGGATTTTGCACAGATGGTATGGAAGGAGCTGGCTTTTATGGACAACACGCCCACGGCTCTTTAACCAGTGTGCATCGTCTGTGCCACCTACCTGTTGCTGTGGCTGGGTCCTCTTCGGACATTGTCGGCACATCCTCCTCCAACTGTAGTGTTCGAGCCGAGCGTGGACGACGCACATCACGTTTCGGCACCCACCAGAGGACAAACAGTTCAAATGGTTCAAATGGCACTGAGCACTATGGGACTTAACTTCTAAGGTAATCAGTCCCCCGGAACTTGGAACTACTTAAACCTAACTAACCTAAGGACATCACACACATCCATGCCTGAGGCAGGATTCGAATCTGCGACCGTAGCGCTCACGCGGTTCCAGACTGTAGCGCCTAGAACCGCACGGCCGCCCCGGCCGGCGACAAACAGTATACTGGAGATAATATTCGCAACTACCAAGCACTTTACTTAGCAGTGGACATACCTGACGCAGAAAATACCTACGTGCAACTTTCCGGCTTCTCTGAGGCGTGTCTCGGTGGCAGCGAAGTTGGAACGTCTGTTTGGGAAACGTTCCTCCTACACCCTTGCAAAGGTCTCTCACTTCAGTCTGGTCTGCCGTATGCAAGCACCATATCGGTCATTTCTGCAGCTGGATATTGGCACATGTGGCACTGCTGTCAACAACGTTTCTGCACGACCACACAATGTCCTCGGCAGGAGGAGCGAAAGGGCTTTGTGGAGGAATGTAGCGCATTCGCAGGAATGTTATTAAGCTCAGGTCGTCCATCTGCAGTACACAGTTGGCTAAAGGGTTGTATACCTTCGGTATCCAGACACGAAGACGAATCAGAATAAACCGTCACAACGGCTTGTACTCAGACATTGACGCTCTCCAGCGCCCAGACTGTGCGTTTCCGGGTACGGGTTTCTTCTTGCAAACCGATCAGTTTGCCTTCCCGCATAATATACTAACCGCTGTCGGTGATTTTTTGCGATGCCCTGTGTATATTGGGTCACCGTACAGAAAAGGAATAACATCCTAGAGACAACCGATTTTGTCACGTATCAGTAGGTCTGCAAATTTTTTCTCCCTCTTCCAGGCACGTGCTCTCTGCCAATATCTTTTTTACTGAATAGTTTATCTGCGTTCCTGTTGCAAGCTATTCGCATCAGCGTGTTTACAATTAAATAAATCCGTATCAGATTGCACGAGACACTTAACCATTCTACGCAGGCCTTTGACTCCTCGTTAGCTGTCATTCGTTTGAGTCCTGTTGTCCACGTCTGGTTATATTCACAGCAGAAAAGTACTCTAAAATAGCTATTTTGTGTATTACTGTGTAAGACTGTCATTGACTGCCTCTGTTCCCGTACAGTATGTCGTAGTGAAGCCGTCCCGATAATTACAACATTTTGATTTCTCAGTTGTCTGTTTCGATTATCTACATCCTCAGTTCCATTCCATTCGTCCCTTATCTGCACAAATATACGAAGATGACTAATTTGCCAGTGCCGCCAAAGCCTAATGTCTCCAAAACCAATGTTATTACAGTAACGCAAGCGGTCGAAGATCGTACGTTACGCAATCGTAAAGTTCATAATGCCAATATGGAAGGTTTCAGCGGGTATCACAGGAAGTCTCTTACTGCACTCTGCATCTGAAGTCTTTAACCACTGAGAGCCATAATGGTCGCAGTAAATACTGTGCCGTGGCGGCGTGTCGTACTATATAGATATCGATACGCTGTTATCTTTGGCTCTAAGACGTTTCCCATCGAGCGCAGCTCTCTCTGACGTGGCCTGGAGGGCTGGCTTTCTGGGTCCGCAAGCGCAATATGACAGCACCACGAGAAGAGTGTCAGTGGAGCAACTACCTATCTGTCTCTGTGTTGGCGTAAACTGGGAAGTATGTGAAGGGGTCATATTGGCCAGTTGTCATAGGCGTGTTTATCTGAATTTATATGTGCTCCGGTTCTGCTTGTGGCTACTGAAGACCGCGTCTCCATGGAATTTGGAGGCTGAAATTTATGAGCAAGAATTTATATGTTAGAAAGTTCTCTCTGTGAATTTTGATGTGGCGCCTTAAATTTGGGTTGATATTAGCGCCTGCCTCTACAAGGAAGTTTGTTGTGAAATTCATTGGCAGCGTAGTATTTATGTAAGTTTAAGTGCTTCTACCTGCATGTTATTAATTCTCGCCTTCCTTCGGGCTGATATTAGTTCTGGCGCACGGTATTGGATCTATCCTTAACATTATTACTGACAGTCTACTCCAGACGTAAAAGTGGACTTCCGCGTAGCACCAAACGCTATCGGGGTCAGTGTTAAGAACAGCGTGATTCGTGTTTAATTTGAATATTTTGGATAAATGCTGTGCTCAATTTGTATTTGCCATTAACCATCTTTCTGGGCTTGGCTCCGTTATGGCTTATTCATCGAGGCTGGTGTACTGTTTATTCTGTTTCATGTCTTGGTTCAAATGGTTCAAATAGCTCTGAGCACTATGGGACTCAACTGCTGTGGTCATAAGTCCCCTAGAACTTAGAACTAGTTAAACCTAACTAACCTAAGGACATCACACACATCCATGCCCGAGGCAGGATTCGAACCTGCGACCGTCTGCGGTTCCAGACTAAAGCGCCATTAACCGCTCGGCCACTCCGGCCGGCCTTCATGCTTTGTATATCGTCTGTATGTTTTATTAGGTGGTTTATAAGTTTTAGTTTGTTTTAGAACACATTGTTCGTTCTGAGCTTGGCATGGGCTGTGTAGTGCCTAGGAGTCATAGAATTGGAGGCAGTTGGCTCAAAATTGGCTTAATCATTTGTTCAAGCAGGATTTGCTATAACTATTTAATTCCGAAATTTCCTTAAACCATCTGTAAGTGGTGTCTTAAATATTCTGCTAACTTCTTAGGAGACCTTTAAATTTAGATTATTTCTCCTTAATAACTGCATTGACTATTGGGAGTGTAGTCTTTATTTATTATAATCATGGCTGTGATTTGAGCATGCACTTATTTGAACTTATCTGTGCTGCAGGGAATTTGTTAAGACCGCTTGTGCTCTGCCATCAGTGCTGTTTACCGATCCTTGTTAGACCCACTTCTGGGCCCAGTTGGCTTACACAGTTGCCTGTATATGCGATTCGATGCACAAGCGTTGGGCAACGAAAGCTCGCGCTGTCCATTACAGTGCTATTTGTTCCAAGCGGAGCTGTAGCCTCTGATGCCGCTGTTTTAAAGCTAAATTGAAATTGTAGAGCCATTCTGAGTCATTCTATTTGATAATTAAAAGAGAATACCTTTTTGTAACTTTATTGCGTCTGTAAGTTATTTAAACATATTACTAGTGGTTGACATGTCAACGGTCATTCTTATTTAATGTAAATTTTAATTATCTGAGTATTATTGTGAAACCCTGTAAGCCTTGCTACCTTACATGTTTCATGTGGTTTTAAATTCTTGCCGGCCGTAGTGCCCGAGCGGTTCTAGGCGTTTCAGTCTGGAACCGCGCGACCGTTACGGTAGCAGGTTTGAATCCTGCCTAGGACATGGATGTGTGTGATGTCCTTAGGTTAGTTAGGTTTAAGTAGTTCTAAGTTCTAGGGGACTGATGACCTTAGAAGTTAAGTCCCATAGTGCTCAGAGCCATTTGAACCATTTTTTAAAAATCTTTTGTTTTACTCTGATCACTTTGTAGTTTAGTGTAATAATTTTCAGGCAGTGGCCTTTTATGTTGCCGGTTCAGTTTTATTAAATTTTTTATTGGTGCCGTTTGCTCATGAAGTTTTGGCAATTTTTTTGGCTACATAAATTTGAATTGAATTTGTATCATTAGTCTTTTATCTTATGGTCTGGCAAACAGAGATTGCGTGCTAGTGATAATTGACATTTTTTGCCATACCTGTTTATTGCTCAGTTTTCAAATTAATTGGTACTTAATGAAATTCTTAATGGGGTTAATGTAATCCAGCCTGCGCAAAATAAATCTGTATTTTGTACTAGTGAATGAACTTTGTCAAATCCTCATTGGTCTAGTCCTTTCTAGTTTTCCTTCTTAGCCAAATCAAGAGGTCGTATTTTCACATACCGGTGCGTTGTTGCAATCCATGGACCTATGGGTTATGTGTCTCTTATTGCACTCTCAGTCTGAAGTCTGTAAACACTCAGGTATATTGTAATGGTCGCAGCAGATACGTCGTTTTGCTTCAGTCTAAAAATATATCACACTGTTTTTTTATGTAGCGGTTGAGATGTTACCTACGCCTGGAGTCACTAAAAGCAAACTCTTAGCTCCCATGCAGTCTTGCCACCAATACGCTTGTGGATTTCATAAATGGCATCTTATGAACTTTAATGACTGAAGTCAATTTCAGGTTTCTAGTCGTGGAGTTCACTTCTGCTGTTAGATTTTTATAGCTATGTGGCATACAAATACTGATAAGTAAATCCATTTCTCCACTGAAAGTATTTATTTCAGAAAGTATTTACAAAATACACTCACACTAACAACTAACATTCGACATGTTTACGCATAGGTGCATCCAACAGTTGGATAGCATTCACAGATATTAGTAGTTTTGTGTTATACATGACGTATCACAACGTCAGTTGATTTCGAACTGCCATTTGGCATCTCTCTCAGATCTATTTAAAGACATATCTTTCCCCACCAGATTAAGAGATCTGATGTCACAAAATTAAGTACAAACACAGGCTTAACATTAGAAATAAGTTGCCTGAAGGTTAGCGCGATTTTAATTTATATTTGTATTAATATAGTTCATAGTTTGCATACTGAATTTGCCTGGATGTACATTAATGCGGTAGCACCTGTAGTCGAGCTCACTATTATTTTCACAATTGTATGCGTCATCTTCGTGAAATAGAACGAATTAAATTTGTATCTAGTTTATAACGACTGAGAGTTGATATGTAAGGTGTCACATCTTAAAAGGATTTTCGTGTTGATTCGAAAACTAGTCTTATTTTGTTACTCTGCAATATTTACGAATTTATGCATAATTCAATGTTACGTTTTATATCGCAGTAATTTTAACTCGTCTGATACGTTTCAGTCACAAGTGTTTATGTAAAATTCTATCTTTTCTCATCAAATGCAAACTGGGTTTCTCATGTCAACCTCAAACAATCATTACTCCCCTTCCAGTGGACTTATCACAGTGAAAGAAACCAAAAACACGTCCTTACAGAAACTTTTATATGATACATGCAGAAACAGACATATGCTGAATTCTTATTTTTCATTAATCTATCAGAGTAACATTTTAAACGTCTGTTTGGTAAAGGCGAGGAGCTTCAATTAATATACGTTTTGTCGAAATGACGATCATAGTGTCGTTGTGTGAGAGTTACTGAAATGCATATTGCTATATATCACGTATTTGCTGCCTTATTATTCTATATGGACAACGTACAATGCGAAATTAAAGAAAAGTGGCAACTTAAAGACATAAATATTGTTACATATCGCCGAAGTTGAATATAACCGACCTTGCTTGATCGTCGTATAAAAAGCTTTCCCCGTCTCGTTGTCTCACTGATGTTCAGCAGAGTCTCCTAACTTTTAAAAAAAGTACATTATTGTCTCTAAGATGAGTGGAACTCCGTATAACGCGATAGAATCTATGGCTGAATCAGTAATGTGAGTTTGAATGTGATTCCCGGGAGTTGATTCAGAATCTCTATGTTCAGCTGGACTTTTTTTCTCAGAGTCGATTATGTCGACAGCAAACACCAGCACGACCTTTATAAGAGCGCTTTTACTGCATACGTTTGCGCTCCCTTTGCGTGGGCCAGTTAAATACGAGCAAATGAGACCATAGTTACTGTACTGTGGCGAACAGAAGGGTAGCTTATATACGCCGTTAACAATGATCACTGCAAATTGTTAGAGTGTTGGCATACACCATAAAAATTCACAGGTGGTGACCACATTAAATCATGAACAAAACCCAAACTTATTTATTGGACGCAGTTATGCGTTAGCCTGCAGACATGCAAGTCGGAACAATACATGTTGGGATAATAAATTCTCGTTACTCTGACTACAAGTACTCTAGTTACTCACTGCTCTCTCTGCGTAAATGCCGTGCTATAACATTTATCTAACGCTCTTCCTAAAATGGGAGTTCAGATAATAAATATAAGTCATTATTAAGACAAGTAATTATTAGACTAGTCTATCTACAGATTTGATATTTAGTTTATTAGACATAGCAGTCTGTCGCTAATTGATATTTCCAGCAATTTTGAACGTAAAACCAAATGTTTCCGTGAGTGTTTTACAACTGTATTGGAGCTAGGCCACTAAAGTAAATGGAACACATTTTAGTTTACATTACATTAAGTGTATTTCATGGATCTCATAAAAAAGAATATTTGGAATCTGGAAAGAAGCAATGATGTGTAAGATAATTAAATGGCTCAACATTAAGAAATGATACAGTTCTGTCGTTTATTAAGTAAATAATTAAAACATTAAATGAAACAGAAGAAACTGCGTAACAGAAATTTCTTTAATTCAGGATTGAGTTCTATTGCATAATCCATAAGTCGTTCAATACATGTGTACCAAATAAGGTTAAACTCTTGAATTCTTTGGAGAGGTTGTTTTTTTTCTGGAGTTATATTTATACTTTTCAAACTCATTTCAGAAAAGAGTATTGGTTGTCTATGGCAAAGGGCATTAATTAATGAATATGTTATGAAACGTCTGTCACAATATCTACTTTCTGAAGGGATGTGCAGAATGGTCTAGGACTAATACCAGATACGCTTTTGTGGTCTGAAAATACGGCCGGAAAGTACAGTTCTTCCAGAATACAGCTCATTAGTAAATGGAAATATGTAGAGTAAATTATTTTCTTCGTTTTTAAATCACCTGTAAGAGAAATGTGAGCACTGTAAATCTAGCTCAACTAAGGCTTCCATTAATTCTAGCGAGTGGGTTTTCCATTAACGGTTGCGGTCTATCTTTGCTTCCGCAATATAGTAGTACAGCATTATGAAAGCTAGATTCTACGTTACATTCGAAAATTTGCTTTATACTATGTTTCTGATACCATGAATTTAACTTGAACTTGATTCTGTGCTGAATTAATAGTTTCATAACAGGGATAAAATAACTGGTTTACTTAAACATTTTATGATTGTTGTGGTACTATCTAATGGGTAATATTAAGTATTTTTATTCATTGCTCGTGAAGCCACGGGTTGTTAAGTTGGTGGCAGCCAAGATTTCCTAGGTGGATATATAGCGGCGAGTTGCGGGAAGGGCAGCTAGCACCTCACGCAGCTTGGTCAGAAAGCACTGGGCCAACTCTGGAGGCTTAAACGTTACAGTACCTATAGATCACCTACACCGGCTAGAGACAATAACACCCGTGCCTGGAATGATGGAATTCATGACTCTTTCCCACCTGAATGGAGTTAAATATTGATCTTGGTACTTGTTATTATAAGACCACGTCTATGTTAATGTTGATTAGACTCGTCATGTTCATTATGCCTCTGAGTGATTCTGTGGATGATCACCTGTGAGTGTAACTGTTTAGAATCTGTCTGTTCCAAATCACATTCATTGAAAGTGTATGAATACCTTCTGCTGTAAACTGAGTTGATGTAATTGACACTGCAATATAGTCTGTGTTGAAGGCAATGAACTGCTAAGAGGGTATGCTCTGGCATTCGGATTTGCAGATGGTTGTAGTTCACGTCACCAGTTTTCATGCAATATTAAGGAGCGTCAAGCTCATGACTTGTATGTCCAGCCACTTTCGCAGTACGTTAATATTTCCTACACCTTAAACATTGTCGTTTGTAGATTTATTTGGGCAGATTACTGTTTCCTTTGTGATGTACGTTCGCAGAGTAGTTCTGGTAGCGGACGACACTTTCCTGTTTCCTGAGCCCAGAGAAGATGCGTGGTTTCTTCCCGCTGTGGCGCACTTCCGTCGTCGCACGGCGTCTACGTTTGCCCCCCAGCCAGGAGCCTCTATCAGCTGTCTCGTGTATCTCAGGTTAAGTAAATTTGATCGTTTGCTACATGCCATGGCCGAGTGTAGCCGATTTCATTCCGGAACCTTTGATCTATGAAGATATTGAGAGCTGAGCAAGGAAGGGTTGAACAAGGAAGAACTCCCACAAACAGAGAGTATCAATTTAATTCATTAGTCAATCATTCTGACTGAGAGGGGGGAGAGCAAATGGACTATTTGCAAGAATTCCACAGCTCAGTATTTTTAAATTTCACATCAGACCCTCGTTTGTCAGGAGGTAACCTCTTGAGAGGGAGGGAGGGATGGGGAGGAGAGGGAGAGAGAGCACGTGTTTACAGACGAATTTCCCAGGTATCAATACCACAGAGTTGCTTCCACCTGACGATTTTTCCATCAGGAACTAACCGGAGGGGCGAGGAGGGAGGGAAGGAGTGGACTGGAGGGAGGAGGAATAGAGAAGTTGCTTCTTCCAGCGTTGTCTGCTGGTAGTATTGTAAAGTTGATCATTCAGTGTCAGCACAGCAGGGTGAAGATATAGAACCACTGCTTTCACTGACCAGTTGTGGAAGGCATGTGTTTGAGAACAAAACAGAAAGTGAGTCCTATATCAAATCTCGAAAAAAGCCGACAGCCAGTACCACGCCTTCCTCTGCAGGCGATTGGCGCCCCCCAATCAAGTGCTCAGGATCAAATGGTTGCCAGAGGTCTCTTGCATGTAGTGCAGCGCGGATCATGCACGGATGTGATTGGAAGGTTTTTGCTGAAAGATATGTTTAAAACTTTCTGTAACAGTGTGATTAAATCCAGTGACTTTTTTATGTTGACATGAATTTCATAACGACATTCCTTGTGTTGTTGGAAAAAAAGGCGATACACACACATCAAAAATAATTTTATATCACCTCGGTTCCTAGAGTTCCGGAACCTGTGCAGAAAATTGGAATAGACATCAACAGAAACATAGTTCCACACATTCCATATTGTATCACCATACAGCGAGAACTTCAGTGGTCGTGTTCCAGATTGCTGTAGACACCGGTACCTCTAATACCGAGTACAACGTCCTCTTGCATTGATTCTTGCCTGTACTCGTCGTGGTGTACTATCGAATGTTCATCAAGGCACTGCTGGTCCAGATTGTCCCACTCCTCAATGACGATTCGGCGTAGATGCCTCAGAGTGGTTGGTGGGCCATGTCGTCCATACACAACCCTTTTTAATCTATCCCAGGCATTTTCGATAGGATTCATGTCTGGAGAACATGCTGGCCATTATAGTCGAGAAATGTCGTTATCCTGAAGGAAGTCATTCACAAGATGTGCACGATGTTGGCGCGAATTGTCGTCCATGAAGATGGATGCCTTACCAATATGCTGCCGATATGATGGCGCTATTGGTCGCAGGATGGCATTTACGTATCACACAGCCGCTACGGCGCCTTCTATGACCACCAGCGGCGTACGTCGGCCCGACTTAATGACATCCCAAAACAGCAGGGAACCTCCACCTCGCTGCACTCGCTGGGCGGTGTGTAAGACGTTCAGCCTGACAGGGTTGCCTCCAAACACGTCTCCGACGACTGTCTGGTTGAAGGCATATGCGACACTCATTGGTGAAGAAAATGTGATGCCAATCCGGAGCAGTCGATTCGGCATGTTGTTAGACACATCTGTACCGCGCTGCATGGTGTCGTGGTTGCAAAGATGGACCTCACCATGGACGTCGGTAGTGGAGTTGCGCATCATGCAGCCTATTGCGCACAGTTTGAGTCGTAACACGATGTCCTGTTGCTGCACGAAAAGCATTATTCAACATGGTGGCGTTGCTGTCAGGGTTCCTCCAAGCCAAAACCCATAGGTAGCGGCCATCTACTGCAGTACTAGCCCTTGGACGGCCTGAGCGAGGCATGTCATCGACAGTTCCTGTCTCTCTGTATCTCCTCCATGTCCGAACAACTGCTTTGGTTAACTCCGAGATGCCTGGACACTTCTCTTGTTGACAGCCCTTCCTGGCAGAAAGTAACAATGCGTACGCGATCCATCCGGGTGTTGACGGACTAGGCATGGTTGAACTAGAGACAACACGAGCCATGTACCACCTTTCGGCTGGAATCACTGGAACTGATCGGCTGTCGGACACCCTCTGTCTAATAGGCGCCGCTCATGCATGGTTGTTTAGATCTTTATGGGGGGTTTAGTGACGTCTCTGAACAGTTAAAGAGACTGTGTTCTGTGACACAATATCCACAGTCAACGTCTAACTTCAGGAGGTCTGGGAAATGGTGTGAAGCAAAACTTTTTTTGATATGTGTATTACTATACCTTCTGAAATGTAGTTGGATTTCCTGTCGTGTGATCTTTCCAGTCCACTAGCGCGGCAAAGCTTGATCGATTTTCGTCCCACTTTTTTATGGAAGGGGTGGATGAACCGTCAATTAGGGCGGTTCACAAACAACGACTCAAGTACGCATGTTATTCCAAAAACGTTGTCGTGAAAGTAGTGGCCAGGAGGTGTTGACGAAATAACACACACTGCTAAGGTTACCTTTTATTTTAAAAGGCTTTCTCAATAATAAATTTTTAAATCTGGCATTTAAAAAAAATTTCAAAAACAATTTCGAATAGCTGACAAATTTTCTTTATGAAAAGGAGATTGCGAGGTATGACGTTAACAACGCCCCAATATTAAGATTTTAACTTGGCATAAGACAACAATTAAAAAAAAAACTCTTTTAAATAGCTGGCAAATTTTCACTATGTAAAGGATATTGCAAGATATGACGTTAACAACTTCCCAATAATAAGATTTTAAACTTGTTATATCTATAAGAGAACAATTCCTTAAAAAACACCTTTAAGTAGCTAGTTTGTAATATAGCTAAAATAGTTGTCTCTCACCAGTTAAATAACTTATATGACACCTATCTGCAATAGTATGATTACATAATTAGGACATATAGTTCTAGGTAAGGTAATAGTTGCACCTTCCAGTCCAAAAGATCAGCATAGACCGCCATTTTTCCAGGTGGGAGAAGGGGTGGGGATGGGAGAAGAGGGGTCACCTTTCCCACAAATTTGCAACAGGGTAATACCCAAAATAAAGAAAATAAAGTACCCTATGTCCTTCCTCTAACAGCTCACCACAGTCCAAGTCTTTTTCCTACCAATTTGCGGATGGAGGGGGGAAGAAGGGAAGTGTAGGAGTGCAGGGCAGTACCAGGGGATTTCCCAGAGGGAGAGGGGATAATTATTTTATCAATTTAAGTAATTAGTCAATTAATTTTATATCAGAAGTGTGCTTGTTTCAGGGAGGGAGAGAGGAGCGGTGCTGGGGATTTCCCAGAGGTGTGGGGGAGGAGGAGGGGAAGGGGTATAAGGTGGGGGTTTCTCAGTAGGACGGATTATCCCCAGGGAGTCATAAATCAATTAGTATAACAATAGCTTAAGGGGGTGGGGAGGGGTTACATGCCAGCTGCTGTGGCCGAGCGGTTCTAGGCGCTTCAGTCTGGAACCGTGCGACCGCTATGGTCTGTCTCGGGCATGGATGTGTGTGATGTCCTTAGGTTAGTTAGGTTTAAGTAGGTCTAATTTTTAAAGGATTAATGACCTCAGATGTTAAGTTCCATAATGCTCAGGCCATTTGAACCATTTTTAGGGGTTACATAATAAACACTTAGTAGAGCATTAGGTTTTGGTGACACATCAATTAGCTGTCACAGTTCAATTAATCTGCATATCAATTTGATTTCAAAAGTGCGCCAGAACATACATTACCCTACACTTCTGTTAAGCACAAATGACACCATAGTTAAATGAATCGGACTGTAGCGAAATGTGCCATGTTTTAACTACTGATTAATTTTTGGAAGTGACGCCTTCAATGGAAAGACAACCTAATAAGTAGAACTGCCTTTATTTGTGTATCTGGAGGCCAAGCAAGACATGTAGGAGCGCTTCACTTAAACAACAATAGTGTCTGACATTGAGTCATGGCCTGGTACACAGTCTTAGTTTGTCAGGAGCTTTCAGCATTGTAATAGTCCTCAGCACTGGACCTGTTGTGTAGTCCGTCTCACCAGTAATTGCTGATAAAATAAAATATGAAACCGCAATCTGCGTAATCCCTCCAAGGTTTCATGTTGACGACGTTTATTTTTCAAATTATTCACAAAGCTCGTAAACCGCGTTACAGGCAGTATCGTTAGACTTAATTGATAGAAAGTGCATGTCAGAATTGATCCGAGTAAAGTTCTTCTCGGTGTGTAACGATTCAATCTCAATGACAGGTTGCCTTCGTTAAAATTTCGATACGTTCACAGAAGAATTTTGCCTAAAGCAGATGAAAATATTTGGCGATCCAGGTTCGTTTCTTTTCCGGAGTTGAATATGTCAAGGAAATGAGGCCCAGAGCTTAATTACTAACCGTCGCATATTGTTGGTGCCATTAATTCGAGTTACACATTTCGTAGTTGCAACACGTGAAAGCAGGAACTGGTAAATCAGAGGCGCTGATTAACAGACGAAGATAATTCGTCTCCGTTAATGAAGCAGATAAGTAAACGTACCTATAGCCAGGAAGGCTTCGTTTCACAAAAGGGCAAGCGTATTAATCACAGGCTAATGCAATTACGACCTGTAGGCACTGACTCCACATTTAGCCACAAAGCGGAAACTCTCAGCATGTTGCGTTCAGCCTAATGAGTCATAAATCAAAACATCTTACTTTTAGCGTCGTTTGTCTCACTCAGGTGGCAGCCACGAAGGTGTGTACCTGTAGCTAGACTTCCTCGTTGCATGGAATACTTTGTGATGAGGTGAATTGGTTTTACTCTCCCGATTAGTAGTTCATTAGAGGCAGGTTTGAATTGTCAGAAATCATACGAGGGCAAATGCCCGTGTGCTTTGGTTACAAACCTTTACAACTGAGCTATCTTTGCCATTCCCACTACTCCCAATTCAAAACTTCATCTTGTCACTGTTCCTTCCCCGGGCCTTGCAAACTACACATGTGCTGTGTAATCGTATGCTTCTGCGACCGTTGTCAGTTTCTGCTTTCAGATCAAATGGCTCCGACAGAAGAACAATGCACGACGATGTGCCAGCAAAAAACTATAGCAACCGGGAGCAGGAAACTTAACAGCAGTACATCGTCGTTCTATCGTTTTGCATGAAGGGTGAATGTGTGGGATTAAGCCTCTGCAGTGTGACCATCAAGCTGATGTATCGAAGCATAGAGAAAACAAAAATGTGCTCTGCTCCATTTCTGATGCGGTGAACAAGCTGCAGGGGCATAGGTAATATGAAGCCAATTGTAAGTGCGAATACGTATACACCGATGTGATTGGGTGACGTACTAAAATACGTCTAGTGGAGCACGAGAAACAATCAGGTACCGAACTGAAAGGCAAGTACGCAGTTGCAAAACATCAACAGTGGGTCCAACATAACTACAGGGTGTCCCAAAAAGTATCGACCAACTGCAGTGTCAAAGTTCCTTTCACAGAAACAAGTATAAAAATACTGTTAAACTTGGGCTACAAAATATGTATCTCAAGATGTATGAGCACTTGTTCATCTTCGCTAGTGTGAAACACGTGTCTTTTACTGAACAAGTGCCCATAGCTCTTAAGATATGCAATTTAAGGCGCATGTTAACTGTACATTTTTTTTCTTGTTCTGATCCACACTGCCTTTCTCCAAAATACGAAAAGCGTAGAGGTTGCAGTAGTAGAGGTGTGTATCATAGCAGAGGATGAAAAAGAGCTCATACTCTTAAGGTATGCGCTTTACAGCCATTGTTTACTAGACTTTTTTCTCGTTTTGGTGTCAGGAAGTCTGTACACAGTGACTGCCTTCAAGAGGAAAACGTTACTGGAGTAGGCTGCCAGCTTGAGTCGTGACCGAAGGCAGATCACTCTGTTGTCTCGGTCATCACCGGACGCCATCATTGGACAGTACCAGCCAACCAGAGTGAAATGGCTAGTGTACGGGACTCGCGTCTTTGGCGACAGCGATTCAAACTCTTACCTGGTCAAACCGATTTAGGTCACTCATCGTTTACCTAAATAGCTTGAGGCAAATGCTGCAATGGTACGCTTAGCGAAAAGAAAGAAAGACAGAGCCGATTTCCCCACCTACCCTTTCACTGATCCGAAATCTGTGGACCCCGTTATTGACGGGTCGTTTATCTTTTTTCCCAGTCTTCTGGCTGGTTTGATGCTCACCAGATTCCTCTTTTGCACTAACCTCTTCATCTCAGACTAGCACTTGCACCCTACGTCCTCAATTGTTTGTTGGGTGCATACAAATCTCTGCCTCCCTCTACTGTTTTTACCCTCTACAGCTCCCTCTAACAATACGGAGGCGTTTCCCTGGTGTCTTATCACATGTCATATCATCCTGCCGGTTTTTCTTGTCAGTGTTTTTCATATATTCCTTTCCTCGCCGATTCTGGGAAGACCCTCTTCATTCCTTACCCTATCAGTCCACGAAATTTTCATCATTCATCTGCAGCACCACATCTGAAATCTTCGGCTTTCTTCTGTTCGGATTTTTCCACTGTCCATGATTCACTACCACACAATGTTGAGCTCCAAACGTACATTCTCAGATATTTCTTCCTCAAATTAAGGCCTATGTTTGATACCGGTAGACTTCTCTTGACCCTTTTTCCCTGGGCTAGACGGATTTTAATGTTTTCCTTTCTTCGTCCGTCATGGATTATTTTGCTTCCAAGGTAACAGAATTCTTAAACTCATGTCGCGATCGTCTATTCTGATGCTGAATTTCTCGCAGTTTTCATTTCTTATTTTTTTATTACTCTAGTTTTTATTCAATTTACTCTCAAATCACATTATATTCTCAGACATACATTCCCTTCGACAGATACTGTAATTTTTCACTTTCACTGACGATAGCAGTCAGTGAATCTTACAATTGATGTCCTTTTATCTTGAATTTTGATCCCACTCTTGTATCTTTTTTTATTTATTTCCGTGATTGATCCTTTGACGTGTAAACTGAACATTGCTGCAAAGCGTATGCAACGTAGCGTGACTCCGATGCCCGTATATAAGCACCAACATGTTGGCAAAGGAGTAATGTAATACTGGACTTTCCGACGTACGTGCGGTAAATGCGGAACGTAAACTATGGCGACGTTATTACCAAATACGTCCAAATAGGACCAACGTGCTGTTATTCTTGTCTTGGCTGCCGAAGGAAAAACAGCGATGAGAAATTTGTATGGAGCAGCACGTCTGTCGAAAATCACGCTTGTGGAATGGGTGCTGCTGCTTCATGATAACCCATGTCCCCATATTGCAAATGTCGTACCGCACAAGTTACGCCAACTCAAGTGAGAAACACTTGGGCACCGGTCCAATAATACTGATCCCTCCCTATGCGACTATCACCTCTTGTATTACTTAACTAAAACGCCTTGAAGGGTCGACGATTGCTGTAGGACGAGAATGTGCAGCAAGCAATCACGGACTTCTTTAAGCAGCAGGACACGTTGTTTTATCAAACTGCTATCTTCAACCTGGTTCGTAGGTGGTATGATTGTCTCAGTACTGGCTGCGATTTTTGTCTCATTGGCATACCGGTTCTAAACGGTACGGTCTTCGAACGGAAACATCTGGATCGAGCCATATTTCTACTGCTGACAGTTGTCCGACATGCTACTTGGCGCCATTTCCTCTGGCCTGTCTTCTGCTTCTACTGGATCTTCAGACTGCCTCACCTCAGCAGAGACTCTCTCGCAGCTGGAGTGGTATGAGTAACAAAAATTAACATACTTTACCCTGTCTTCTACTTATATTTCGAATGTGGTACGAGAATCGTTTATCTACTCGATTCAATCGAAATTCTGCCCGACTAGCACCCTACTCCATCCGTAATCACCTGAGAGAGCCTATCACAAAATATTGATTCATGATTAAATCGCCTTTTAAGTCACAAGAATACAAAGCGTGATTTACGTAGCAGTAGCCATAACCCTCATGAGTAGCTAATCACATTTCAGTAATATCTCCTTTCTATTCAGCAATTTTTATGGATCTTCAAAGAAAGACATATATTCTGTTTCTAAAAGCCATTCTCTTCTGTAGTCTCTGTATACCCAAAATGACAAACATGAGGAGCTCGTTTTAGTGACAGAACAGATGGTAACATGAACTTGCTAGTTCAGAGGTCTGAAACACGAAACGAACTATTAGTTACGTGTTTTACGGCCTCAGCATTGCTATTTAATTTTCTTTTCATAAACGATTTCTACGAAGATGAATTTTAATTTTCTGCACAGCCACCTTACTGTGTGATAAGATGGGTGTCACTGCGCTTTGGATACATGGTGCAGTAACTGCTGTGGTGTGTTGATCGCTTTGTTTTCGATCGGGGAACGACGATCGCAGCCGAAGAAAAGAAATTAAGAATATGGCTTTGCGGATATCCATTGTAGCGCCTTCTACTTACTGAAAAATATATACGTCAGTGTTACAGCTTCCATTAGACTTCATCACGATTTGGAGAAATCCAGAATTGGAAGAGGAGTCAGGCAGCAACATTCTATTTCATCGAATTCATTCTCAGCGGTCCTAGTTCTCGGAACCCTAAACTGGACGAAAAAGATGCGCATTAAAATGGTTCAAAAAAAGTTCAAATGTGTGTGGAATCTTATGGGACTTAACACCTAAGGTCATCAGTCCCTAAGCGTACACACTACTTAACCTAATTTATCCTAAGGACAAACACACACACCCTTGCCCGAAGGAGGACTCGAACCTCCGCCGGGACCAGCCGCACAGTCCATGACTGCAGCGCCTTAGACCGCTCGGCTAATCCCGCGCGGCTAAAATGGTTCAAATGGCTCTCAGCACTATGGGACTTAACATCTGACGTCATCATCCCCTAGAACTTAGAACTACTTAAACATAACTAACCTAAGGACATCACACACATCCAAACCCGAGGCAGGATTGGAACCTGCGATCGTAGCGGTCGCGCGGTTCCAGACTGAAGCGCATAGAACCGCTCGGCGTATTACCATGGAATATGAAACTTCCTGGCAGATTAAAACTGTGTGCCCGACCGAGACTCGAACTCGGGACCTTTGCCTTTCGCGGGCAAGTGCTCTACCAACTGAGCTACCGAAGCACGACTCACGTCCGGTACTCACAGCTTTACTTCTGCCAGTACCTCGTCTCCTACCTTCCAAACTTTACAGAAGCTCTCCTGCGAGCCTTGCAGAACTAGCACTCCTGAAAGAAAGGATATTGCGGAGACATGGCTTAGCCACAGCCTGGGGGATGTTTCCAGAATGAGATTTTCACTCTGCAGCGGAGTGTGCGCTGATATGAAACTTCCTGGCAGATTAAAACTGTGTGCCCGACCGAGACTCGAACTCGGGACCTTTGCCTTTCGCGGGCAAGTGCTCTACCAAGTGCTTGGTACCATGGAATAATTTTCGTTATGCGGACGCCATTGTACTTTTGCCTCTAGTGTAGATGAACTTCCGTTACTAATGGAGGTTCGTAATCTGGTAAAATCCTGATTGAATTTTCACTCTGTAGCGGAGTGTGGCAGCTTTAATCTGTCAGGAAGATTCGTAAATGAGCAAGTTTGAAAGTGGGTCTAAACGTCAATTGTAATTAGATTAAAACAAAATAATATGCCTACATCGAAAAGACAATAGTGAAACTTAGTAATCAAGCAATAAAACGAATTACGCTACCATTTGGAAACAACGTCTGGATCGACAACAAAAGATTTTTTAAAATCTACATAAATACTAAGTACTTTCTAATTATAAATTTCTTGACTCATTTATGTTGTTACAGAAATAAAATTTGGACTAACATGTGTTTGGTCTCAAATTTTCTTTATCTTAGCGAATTTTGCGCTGAAGTAGTTACTATGTTCGGTTCTGGAGACATCGATATAGAACTTTGTATGTGACACAGAGTAGGAAAGTCGTCCTGTAGTTGTTGATATCAGTTTTGTCTTCCTGTTTACGTAGTCAACGTATAAACGCAGCTTTCAGGTAAAAAAGGAATTTTCTCAATTCGCGAAATGTTTTGCATGACCAATCTAATTTCTTTAGTGTTTTTTTTGGCCAGACGACTTCAGGAGTTCTGCAACAACTTCCTCAAAAGATGTATTGTTATTCTTTAGACTTTTAATTTTTCTAACTATGCTTATCCATTTGGTACTTGTGAAATTACACTGTAAGTAGGCTGTTTAGGTTTTTATGTTGGTAACGTCACGTAGCACTCTGTATGAAAATCACTGGCTGTGCTGTGTGCAGTCTGTGGCTGGTGTTGGGCAGCTGGATGTGAACAGGGCGTAGCGTTGCGCAGTTGGAGGTGAGCCGCCAACAGTGGTGGATGTGGGGAGAGAGATGGCAGGGGACTAGGGGACTAATGACCTCAGCAGTTGAGTCCCATAGTGCTCAGAGCCGTTTTTTTATAATGACTTTTCAACATTATTAAGGTAAATACATTGTTTATTCTCTATCAAAACCTTTTATTTAGCTGGTCGTAGTGGCGCTCGCTGTATAGCAGTAGTTCGAGTAACGAAGATTTTTGTAAGGTAAGTGATTCGTGAAAGGTATAGGTTATTGTTAGTCAGGGCTATTCTTTTGTAGGGATTTTTGAAATTCAGATTGCGTTGCGCTAACGGTATTGGGTGTCAGTTTAGTGTTGATCAGAATAAGTAAAGAGAGTAATGTCTGAGTACGTTCAGTTTTGCTCAGCTGTTTGAAAATCAAATAACGTAAGGGTTTAACCAGTACAGTAATTCATTAATTTTTCTAAGGGGATGTTTCAACACTGGTGTTTATATGAATTTTCAGTGCGACGTTCTGCCTGAGTTCAGTGCAGATTAGAAATTTCTTGAAATATTCAGAAGGTTCTCTGCAACTTTCCTTATCGAAGCATAGATTTTGGCGTTAATATCAAATTTAGATACGTCTTAAATGTTTTATACAATCTTCTGTTCCAAATATTTGACGGTTCTCATGGTTTTATGTCTAAGTAAATATGATACTTCTTTTCTAGTTGTTAGTACTGCACGACGCAGTTTTTCGGATTTATTTCTGTTTCATGTTTTGCATGCCTCGAGCTGTGATCTTACAGCCTGTTTACAACCTTTACTTAACCAAAAATGTATCTCCTACATTTGTAGACGCGTCCCCTCCACATTTCCTCTCGCCTCCACATTGGAGGTTCCGTGCTGATATACTGGGTAGCTTGTGAATTGGAAACATCAGCAAGTTGCTGAAAACTACATTGGACAGTGTTTGTTTGACGAATTTTTCTAGAGACAGTTAGGCTTTGCACCGTAATACTATTCGTATAGCGGCGTCACTGGAACGTACGCGCGCTATAAAACACTGGAAAACTCGCTGAATCTTGTTTTACCGCATGCTGTTGGACACGTTACTGGAAGACAAGGATTGTTGACCTTGGCGCTGCAAGGATGACTGAAAAAGATGAATTGTAGCGGCTGACAAAGAACAGAATATAAATACCGAATGTTGGGTGCTCGAGGTGAAAAGATCAGCACAAGATAGGAAACGTTGTACGACATCATCAATACATTGGAAGGTCTGATGACAAAAATGCTTCCTTTTTAGTTACTTGTGTTCTACATCGTTTTAACGCTAAAACGTAATGCCACGGAACAAATCAATTTATAGGACTGCTGTTTACTTAGTTTAACAGTACAAACAAGCACATAACACAGTTTTAATATGACAAGAAGTTTCAAATCAGTGTACACTACGCTAAAGAGTGAACATTCATTCTGTAAGTATGTAACACTGGATAAGATACTAGTTCCTAAATAAAAATGATGCTATGTAAGGGAAGGAGACGCCCAGAAGGGACTTTATCAGCTTAGTTTCAGATTAGGTCCGCAATCTGTCAGAAATTTAACAGCAATGAATAAGAGGTCAATGTGGTATCGATAGCAACGATATCACGAAATAGTTTCTCAAGTGGGCACTACGAGTCACCGACGACAGCGCACTCTAGCCGCTCCACTCGAGTTTCACCCCATTTGATCAGGTGCAGCCAGGCGGGACACTTCGCTTCAGCATCGCACCTACGTACAAAGTTATGTAATCGTTTAACACCTTCTTTTTGCACCAGTAAACCACGTTCTAGCAGTACCGACTCGTTTTACCTTTTCCCGTTCCTACCCACGCGCCGCCTCCCAGGTGGGATAAAAAAGTCAAGGTTTTGGTACCAGCGTTATTCACCTGTTTCTGAGCTGAAATCAGTTTGAGTTGTTGGGCTGCGACTCGAGCCTGGGACCAGTCTGCATTTAGCGGAAAGTGCTCCACTGACTGAGCTATCCGCGCACGAATCACCAACAAGTTGTCCCAGTTGCAAGTCCCGTTCCGGCATACATTTTCAATTAGGCAGGAAATTTCAAGTCAGCGGACGCTCGGCAGAAATTCATTCTGGAAACAATCAGTTAGGCTGTAGCAAAGCTATGTCCCCGAAATAGCTTTCTGCCAGCTACACTAGTACCGCAAGCAGGAGAGCTTCGGCAAAGTTTACAAAGTAGGAGATGAGGTACTGGCGAGAGTAAGGCTGTGAGGGTGTGTCGTGAGTCGCGCTTAGATAGTTACAAATATGATAAACGTCAACCAAATTTTGCGACCAGAATGGAAGTTTTTCCCTGACACTAAATGCAATGCAACTGCCTGTCTTGTTGGACAGTACACTGTGACATTTTGTCCAATCAAACTCAAGGGCACTGATTTACAGGAATTTATGGGCTAGTTTCCATTGAAATAATGCAGTTTTGAATCTCATCTTTTGTTGTTGTGGTCTTCAGTCCGAAGATAGGTTTGATGCAACTCTTCACGCTACACTGTCCTTTGAAAGCCTCAGAGACGAATCTCTGTGTAGCTATCGCAACCTATACCCACGTGAAAGTGCTTGCTGTACGCCTCTATTTGTCACACTCTACAGTTTTCACCCTAAAATCTTTCCTCCAGTGCTAAACTGATGATTCCCTGATGTCTCAGAATGGGTCCCATAAGCTATCTCTTCTTTGTGTCAAAGTTACCATAAATTTCTCTCCAGTTCTATTCAGTAGTTCATAAGTTTAACATTCCATCCCTCTAATTTTCAGTATTCTGTTATAGCACAACATTTCAAAAGCTTGTTAACCATTCTTTTAAACATGAGGAAACAAAATGATATTTTAGCACCACATGTCTAATTTCGTTATGTTTACAGTTTTAATTAGCAAAAACTGAACATATCACTGTCAACTACAAAACTTTCGAACAAGTCATTGATATAGATCATTTTTTTTGCGATACACTGAGATTCTTAGCTTAGTAAAAAATTCAAATTCTGTAGCAGTTGTTATAATTCTGCTCTTTAATTGCTCTAATTTACATCTGAAAGCAGCTCAAACAACATATAACGCAGCGTATGGAAACTATTCTGCAAGAATAACTAAAACCATATTATGGCTGAAAAAAAAATGTTTCTGTAGAAAGAAAGTGTTCATTCCTATAGTCTTTATGATCACTGTTAATTCATTGTTTAATGTAAACAATTTGAAGGATATACTCTTAAAAAAAGAAATGTAGCTGAGTCGCTAGAGCAGTTACCCGAGAAAGGCAAGGGTAACAGGTTTGGGTCCAGAGCTAGCTCACAGTTTTAAACTGCTGGGAAGTATAAAATCGCTTTACGCTGCAGAGTGAAAATTCATTCTTATAATGAAGGTAATTTTTTCTTACGAAGATGTTCTCAGATATGAGGTATCATAGAATACTATACCACATGACGTTACTGAATGAAAACATACGAAGTAAGTCTTGCAATAATACGAAGCGCTAGAGAGTAGTAGTATTGAATTTAATACGCTCTAAAATATGTTTCCACTTTAAATCCTCATCAACACGCGCACTCAAAAATTTTGAAAATTTTTCTTGCTCACTAACTCCTGCTTCAAGCACTCTTTTATTTCGCCGGAAATATAGAGATTACGATTCTGAATAATTACCATGTGCCATAAGACAAGCTTTTATTAGTCTTTATAATATTAATATTGAAATAAGAAGTGTCAATAAGAGAGTCTAAAAGAACGTGAAACTGTCGCTAGTGTATTGTTGTTAATGTATACAAATTTGTAAGGCACTGTTTCAGACCTTCTTGCTTCTTGTTCCTTGTATCTCGTGTCTTGCATCTTGTGCTTTGTATCTGGTATCTTGTCTGTGTTTGAAAAGAAAAAAAAAAAAAAAATACGACAGTTTTGGAATCAAGTAACTTTCCTTCGTAGTTTGGGGAAACTGTTGTAAGGTGGGAACGGCAAAGATTCAAGCTGTCAACACCTATTTCAACATAGTAATACAGTATATGAAAAAGGGGACATAATTCTTTAATCCAATGATGGTTGACGTTTTCCTATCGAGATAAACGGACTATAGTCTCCACGAAACCCTTCTGTTCCTAATTTTTTGTTCAGAACTGCGCTGGACATCTTCAGAGGTGTTGCTCCTTCGTTGAGTCGACTAGACTTAACGGAAGATTAACGCCTCTGAAGATGACCAGCGCAGGTCTGAACGAAACGTTAGAAACAGAAGAGTTTCTTGGACCACGACCTCATACCCCAAAAGGTTTACCAACAGAAATGTTTTTCAGTTGAGTTAACTGCTTCCTTGAGCTATTATCGACAGTTTTGGATTTAATTTGTGGGATAGTCGGCAGTTATCAAGATAGAAGTTTAGATCACGCAGTTTTCATTTGAATGTGGAAAGACATGGTATGTTCACATGTAGGAAGTTGACCATTCTAGCCAACATTTATCAACTACAACTACATCTACGTAGATCCTCTGCAAATCACACTTAAATGCTTGGCAATGGATTGATCGAACCACCTTCACAATAATTCTACATCTACATGATTCCTCTGCTATTCACTTTAAAGTGCCTGGCAGAGGGTTCAATGAACCACCTTCAAGCTGCCTTTCTACCGTTCCACTCTCGAACGGTGCGCGGGAAAAACGAACAGTTACATTTTTCTATGCGAGCCCTGATTTCTCTTAGTTTATCGTGATGATCATTTCTCCCTATGTCGGTGGGTGCCAACATAATGTTTACGCAATCGGAGGAGAAAACGTGATTGAAATTTCATGAGAGGATTCCGTCGCAGCGAAACATGCCTTTGTTTTAATGACTGCCATTCCAATTCACGTATAATGTCTGTGGCACTATCTCTCCTAATTTGCCATAATACAAAACGAACCGCCCTTCTTTGTATTTTTTCGATGTCATTCGTCAGTCCCATCTGATGCGGATCCCACACCGCATAGCAATACTCCAGAATAGGGTGGACAAGCGTGATGTAGGAAGTGTCTTTAGCAGACCTGCTGCACCTTCTAAGTGTTCTGCCAATCAATCGCAGTCTTTGGTTTGCTCTACCCACGACATTATCTATGTGATTGTTCCAATCTACGTTATTCGTAATTGTAATCCCTAAGTATTTAGTTGAATTTACAGCCTTCGGATTTGTGTGAATTACCAGGTAATCGAAATCTAGGGGATTTCTTGTAGTACTCATGTGAATAACTTCACACTTCTCCTTATTCAGGGTTAACTACCACTTTTCGCACCATACAGATATCTTATCTAAATCATTTTGCGTTTGGTTTTGGCCATCTGATGGCTTTACAAGACGGTAAATGACAGTATCATCTGCAAACAATCTATGACGGCTACTAAGATTGTTTCCTATATCGTTAATATAGATCAGGAACTGTAGAGGACCTATAACACTTCCTTGGGGAACGCCGGATGTTACTTCTGTTTTACTCGATGACTTTCCGTCTATTAGTACGAACTGGGACCTTTCCGACAAGAAATCACCAATCCAGTGGCACAATTTTGGTCAGAAGACGCTTGTGAGGAACGACGTCGAAAGCCTTCCGGAAATCTAAAAATATGGAATCAATTTGACATCCCCTGTCGATAGCACTCCTTACTTCATGAGTATAAAGAGCTAGTTGTGTTTCGCAAGAACGATATTTTCGGAATCCGTGCTGACTATGTGTCAATAAATCCTTCTCTTCGAGGTACTTCATAATGTTCGAATGCAGTATACGTTCCAAAACCCTATTGCAAATCGACGTTAGTGATATGGGCGTGTAATTCAACGGATTACTCCTACTTCCCTTTTTAGGTATTGATGAGACAAGAGCAATTTTCCAGTCTTTTGGTACGGATCTTTATGTGAGCGAGCGGTTGTATATAATTGCTAAATATGGAGCTATTGTATCAGCATACTGTGAGAGGAACCTGACTGGTATACAATCTGGAAATACTCTATTATTCCACTCTCTAATAGCGTACTGAAAAAAACAAACACCTGCATAATTCCGTGCAAGCTCTGACTTGCCTTATTTTGTTACGATGATCGTTTCTCCTTGTGTAGGTGGGCGTCAGAAAAATATTTACTCATTCGGAGGAGAAAGTTGGAAAATTTCGTGCAAAGATTCCATCTCAACAAGAAATTACTTTCACTTAATGATGTCCACCCCAAATCCTGTACCACGTCAGTGATACTCTCTCCCCTATTTCCCGATAATGCAAAACGTGCTGTCTTTCTTTAACATTCTAGATGTATTCCATTAATCCTTTATGACGCAGCGGTATTCCAAAAGAGGTCGGACAAGCATAGGGTCGGCAGTCTCTTTATTAGATCTGTTGCATTTTCTTTGTCTTCGCCAATAAAACACAATCTTTGGTTCGTCTTCCCCACAACGTTTTCTGTGGGTTCTTATAAATTTAAGTTGTCCATATTGTAATTCCTAGGTGTTTAATTATATTCTGGGCCTTTAGATTTGATTGATTTATCGTGTAAGCGAAGTTATAGGATTCCTTTTAGCACTCATGTGGATGACCTCGCACTTTTCATTGTCTAGGGCCAGCTGCGAACCCTCACACCATACAGATATCTTTTCTAAATCTTTCTGCAATTTGTTTTGATTTTCTGATGATTTTATTAGAATTCAACGACAGCATCATTTGCAGGCAACTTAAGATGGTTGCTTAGATTGTTTCCTAAATCTTTTATACAGATGAGGAACAGCAGAGAGCCTGTAACACTACCTTGCAGAACGACTGAAATCACTTCTGTTTTACGAGATGACTTTTCGTCAATTACTACGAACTTTGAACTCTCTGACAGGAAATCACGAATCCAGTCACATAACCGAGTCGATGTTGAGAAGCACATAATTTTATTAGAAGTCACTAGTGAAACACGGCAACGGCCTTGCCGCAGTGGATACACCGGTTCCCGTGAGAATACCGAAGGTAAGCGCTGTTGGGCGTGGCCGGCACTTGGAGGGGTGACTATCCAGCCGCCATGCGCTGTTGCCATTTGCGGGGTGCACTGAGCTTCGTGATGCCAATTGAGGAGCTACTCGACCGAATAGTAGCAGCTTCGGTCAAGAATACCATCGTATCGACCGGGAGAGCGGTGTGCTGACCCCACGCCCCTCCTATAGACATCCTTCCTGAGGATGACGCGGCGGTCGGATGGTCCCGGTAGGCCACTCGTGGCCTGAAGACGGAGTACTTTTTTTTGTGAAACATGGTATCAGAAGACTTACGTAAATCTATAAATACGGAATCGAAACTGAAATCCCTTGTTAACAACACTCGACACTCCGTTTTAAAGAGGTGTTTGTGTTTCACAAGAACGATGTTTTCTAAATCTATGTTGACTATGTGTAAATAGACCGTTCTACCAGAAAAAAGCATTCAAAGGTAGCATTAGATGGTGGTATAACTTCTGTCCGTTTTGCACATATTACATGGTAAAGTCACGCGGACTACGGGCTTTTTCTTCCGTCTGTAGCTTGATTTGGACTGAATATTTATTGAAGACCGTACCTTCTTTTACGTAACGACATGCGGCTATTAAATATCAGAAAACAGTCAAACAAGTGGACAAGAGGACAGTACACAATCCATGCTTTAACTGCATCAGTGATTTTGTGCTCTTTGATGTGCAGAACTGAATATGCTTAGTTGGCTATTTTTCCGGCAAAGTGTGCACCGTGACTGTCGGCGTTCGCCTTACGTCTGACACGACACAAAGTCGGCGCTATCTCGGCGCTCTGTAGCAGGTCCGCGGCGGCGCTGGCTTCGTTAAGGCCGGCGCGTGACGGCGCGCGACGCTATCGGGCCGCCGCGCCCCGCCTCTGCCTGCCTGGCGGCGCGTCCCCCAGACAAGTGCGTCGCGTTTGAGTGAAGTGCGAACCGGTTTAGTGCCGTCGCCGTCGCCGTCCGTATCTGATGGCCGCCTGGGTGGCCTGTCCCTGGACGCCGCCGCGGGTCCATCTGCTCCGCGACCGAATGGGCCGCCTACGCCCTCCACGGTCCGCCTCCGAAGCTCGGTGGTCGGCGTGTCTGGCTGCAATGCGTGCCGTGCGACGGACCCGCGTTTGAATCCCTTATGGGACGCCAGTCACGCTAGTGATATCTAGAAAGCCAAAACGGCCGGTAGAGCGGTGTGCCGACTTCACACCCCTCGCTATTGCCTCCAATGACGACAGAGGACGACACGACTGTCGGTCTGTCAGGATTGGGCCATCAGAGCCGGAACGAGGAGCTTTGTTTCATGACCTCCGTGGATTCATTGGTGCAAACGACATCCAGAGACACGAAGAGCGAATTATATCAAGTGGTCAGGATGTGAGTTGAATATGTGGTTTGTTTTACTGTCCAGAATTATGTGAACTGAAGGCGGAAGGAGGAGAAAGGAAAGGAACTAATGCTTTCAGCCCTATCAGATCTTTATGCGGAATCAGCAGCGAGGAGTTAAAATGTGTGCCACACCAGAGCTCGAAGTCATGGATTTCTGCTTACTGGGGAGTAGCGTTAACCAGTGCGCCAACTGGATACAGTGTTTATCTGAAATGCGTAGACTAACTCGGCACGTAGACTCGCTAAGCCACACTCCCACCTATCCCCACCTACCTACAGTCCCCGAACATGTCCTCCATGCTCGCTAGTTTTGGGTTCCTATATCCGCACTGGAGGTTGTGGATTCAATGTACATCGATGTGAATCAGTTACATGAATGCGTGATGTCTGTTCTTTTGGACTCATAACAGATGCACATTTACGGAAACCGTAGCGGTCGCGCGGTTCCAGACTGTAGCGCCTACAACCGCTCGGCCACTCTGGCCCGCTATCATGCAGCAGACGGAGGGGGACTGCAGATAGATGGCGCTAGGCGGGACTGTGTGCTGGACGGGGAGCGCACGGAAGTAATCTGCTTCTTTGCAATAAACACTCTCTCGAAGTGGCGCAGTGGTCAATCCGTCTTCCTAGTAAGCAGAAGATTCCAGGTTTGAGTCCCAATCAGGCGCAAATATTCACGGGTCCACGCTAATTTCGTATAAATTCCCAATGTAGCTGGTATCATTCGTTCCTTCCCTTACCCTTCTCCATGGTCCACTTTCAATTTACATGATATATATCAAGCTTCGGATTCCGCAAGTCATGAAATGGCCGAAAGAACACACACCACACATTCATATAACAGTTTAAAACGCCATTTCTCAGACATTAAAAAATTCAACGTTTCGGTCACGCCGCTGATTTCATCTTCAGGAGACTATGCGGGTCAGATACATCGTGATAATAGTACCGAGATGTAAGTTAGATAGCACGCTTGTAATAGAATAGAGCATATACAGACCACCTGATCAAAAGTATCCGCTCGTCCTCATGTAAAGCGGAGTGACCACTAGATTTCACGAGAGGCGGATCTGGCAGTATAAATGTTGGCCGCGAGTGTTGTCAGGAGGAAGCAGTAAAACAGGATGGATCGGTTACGAGAGCTCAGAGACGTCGAACAACCTGAGAAGCAAGTCCATCAGCGACATGTGGTGATGTGACTATAGAGGAAAAACGCGACGGACCAACCGCAGCCAAACTAAAGGCAGAACAGACTTCATGTGCTGAAAGACATGTACCATCGAGCGTTGTAGACTGTGGCTGTAAAATATCGCATGAATGCTGAACGGATCACTCGTGAGTTCCAGAGTGCCACCAGAAGTCCAGCTAACATCATGACAGTGTGTAAGGTGTTGAAAAGAATGGTGTTCAGTCTTCCGGCAGCTCCTCCTAAACCACACACACAGATGTGTAATCCGTGCTAAGTGGCGCTTGAGGTGGCGCACAGAGCGACGCCATTGGTTAGTGAATGACTGGAGGCGAGTGATTCGGGGTAATTAATGACGCTGGAAGCTGTGGTAACAAAATGGAAGGGTTTGGGTTTGGCGAATGCTTGAAGAAGGCTACTGGCTATCATTTTTGACGCCAACAGTCAAGTATTTGTGCTCAAAAAACACTAATCGCAGAAGGATTTGGACACATTTTACAGCAATGGCTACTGCGTAGACTAGCAATTCGGAGACGATGATTGTAATTCTATCACCATGAGAATGCAACCTGTCATTAAGCAGTGTCTGTTGTGCACAATAAGATTCTTGAAATGGACTGGCCTACCCAGGGTTCCGACCTGAACCCAGTGGAACATCTTTGGGATGAGTCGGAGTTTCCACTTCACTTGAGAGTCCATCGCCCACCATCACTAGCTACTGTGGTTTCGGCTCATAAGGAAGACTGAGCAGCCATTACTCCATACATATTCAGGCATCTGTTTGAAAGATTCCGCAGCAAAGCGGAGTCAGTCATACAGGCGAAGGGTGGACACACTCCACATTAATGTTCACAGATGGGGGCCCGCCTACTTTCGATCGGATAGTGTATGAGGAGACCGTAAGTATAATGTAGGTGCTGTGACCGTGCTAAAAAACGACGCGAGTGTGGATACAGGAGTTGAAAGCGGCCAGCTAGGCTGGCCGGGGGTTTTAAGACACGCTGTATCCCGTCGCGAATAAACAGTTAGGAGGCTTCTCTTCGGACTTCGTCGGCGGGATACCGCAAGGCGTAGTCGTTGACAGCCATGAGAGGAGAATCAGTGGTCCAGCTGGTCTTACTCGCCTAGTAACAATAAAAAGTCAGACAAAAAATGGCATCAGTGAATCACAGCCCTACGTGTATCTCCTGTTAGCTATAAAAACTAAGCCGGCCGAAGTGGCCGTGCGGTTAAAGGCGCTGCAGTCTGGAACCGCAAGACCGCTACGGTCGCAGGTTCGAATCCTGCATCGGGCATGGATGTTTGTGATGTCCTTAGGTTAGTTAGGTTAACTAGTTCTAAATTCTAGGGGACTAATGACCTCAGCAGTTGAGTCCCATAGTGCTCAGAGCCATTTGAACCATTTTATAAAAACTAATTGCTAAGTTCAAGACGTACATGCAAACAAGATCGGTCTCCTGCTCATCTGAAACATTAATTGCTTTTTCAAAGACGTGCCCACTGTAAAATGACAGTAAAAGCTAAACTATCGCGAAGTGACATAGAGATCCGTCATTGGCTGGTACAAGCATTCGTTGAGCGAGCCACCCTCGAGAAGGTACCGCTCGGAGAAACACACATCTTCCTGGGTACTCTTGAGCACTACACGTGCAAGACTTCTTACTCAACACATGTGAGATGGCGTATCAGTTACCTTGTTCCACTGGAATTGGTTTTCTCTACCCAGGAGCAACGCATGACCAGGCCTTTATAGAGTAAATAATTAGCATGCTGAAATATTGCTTTTGATATGTAAATAGGCATCGCCATTAGGGTCTGAAAATAGTAATTAAAAACAGTCTTCTTATTTATTATTTATTCCAGACTGAGAACCTGGTGGCGACCTTGGCGTTTACAGTACGTTTTGCTGAGGATTTTACACCTACATGCATGGTGCCCGGTCTACCCGTTGTGCGAAGGGCTTAGATGTGAGCATACAGATGGCAGTCAGTTCTGCTTGAGCAGTACAAAGCAAATGTCGATCAACTGGATTATGAAGGTTAGGGAATCCGCATGAACAATTACAATGGCTTTGAAGTCCCTAATGACACAGTCAACTTATTCCACAGTGACCTCCTTAGTATAAAGATAAAGAGAAGTAGTTTGATTCCACAACAAACAGTAACGCAAACCAGGCTGGTGCGTTGCTACTGTCGTATTTTATAAAGTGATGTGCCATATGGTAAGAACACTGACGGAAAAAATCGCAACGCGAAAAAGTAATTAACACAGAGTAATGAAATTTTGGGAATACATTTATCTAGGTAACATGTGTAACTAATTAATATTGCAGGATCACAGATTAATGTAAGCACGAAATATGCCACTAAATGTGAAATGGTGGTACATTAATAACCTGTGTAACCACCTAGAATATTGAATTCAAGCTTGCAAATATGCATGCATTGTGTTACAGAGGCGCTGGATATCAGTTTGTGGGACGGAGTTCCTCCCCTGTTGCAGTTGGTCGGTCAGTACAGGGACAGATACTGCTCTTTGTGGATGACACTGGAGCTGTCGTCTGATGGTGTCCCATATGTGCTCGAGTGGAGACAGATCTGGTGATCTAGCAGGCCGACGAAACATGTAGACACAGTAGAGCATGTTGGATTACAACAGCGGTATGTGGGCGAGTGTTATCCGTTGGAAAACACCCCCTGGTACGCTGTTCATGAATGGTACAACAACTAGCCGAATGACAAAACGTACAAATTTGCAGTCATGGTGCATGGGATAACCAGTAGAATGCTCTTGTTGTCACTCGAAATCGCACCCCGAACCATAAATTCAGGTGTAGGTCCAGTCTGATTAGCATGCAGAAAGGTTGGTTGCAGGACCTCAAATTGTCTCCTTCTAACAAAAAAACGGCCATCATTGGCATCGCAGAACCAGCTTTCATCAGAAAACATAACACGCCTCCATCCTGCCCTCCAGTGAGTTCTCGATTCACACCCCTGAAGTTGCAAATGGCGGTGGTTTAGGGTCAGTTTCATGTACGCTACAGGACGTCTGACTTGGTGCTGTCCTTGAAGTAACTGATTTGTAAAAGGTCGTTGTATCACTATGGTCCCAACTGCTGCTCAGATTACTGCTGCAGATGCAGTGCGATGCGCCAACTCGACGACCTCCCCTCTCTGTGGTACCACGTGACCTTCCGGAGCCAGTGCTTCTTGCGACTGTACATTCTCGTTGCTATTGTAACCAGAGATCATGTACAGTGGCCACATTATTGCCAACTCCTTCTGGAATATTTTCTAGTAGCCCTGTTGTACGGCCTCATTCAAACTCAGTGAGTTGTTGATAATGGCGTCTTCATTGCCTTTTTGACTAACATCAATGCACCACGTCCAGTCTCAAAGATCACTAAAGCCCACTACCTTTACAGCGTTTATATAAATCAAACCTGACTTGCACCCTCATAGTGACGCTACTAGAGCCACTCTTATGCGACTGGCGTGAAATCTGAACAGACATTATCTTTCAGATGTGGAAACATCCCTACCAACTTTTGTTTATGTCGCGCAACTCCTTGGTGTTGCGAATTTTTTTCCGTCAATGTAGATGGAGCTTTCCTCAAACAAGTTAGGACAATATGTAATAATTATCCAACCACGTAAACTGTGCTGCTGGTGCACAGAATAGTTCTGAGATATGTTGAACTTCAGAAGGAAGTAGGTGTAGGTATTCGTCTACACACGTCAAATCAAAAATTGAAAAATGAGTTTCATGTTTCATCGTCTCTAATTGCTTCATAATGCAAAAACCACTCAAAACTTAGTGTTAAGCCCATTTTAGACGAGAGACTTTCTTGCCTCAGTCGATAACTTGTGACAAGCGAGTCTACTGCAGCACCTCTGGCGCTTTGTTCCACGAGCGCTCGTTTCCGTCAGCCAGAATTGCATTTGCTTCGAGAGCTGTCAGCTGTGCTAATTTTTTGAACAGTGAAAGTGAGGTTATGTGAGACGATCGTTGTGACGAAAGAATCGAAGTACAGTAACAGAATGTAGGAAGAAGCAACGGTAAGAGAGTTTGCATGTGACAAAAAAATCATGATAGATGATTTGGAAAAAAATCATAGGGTAGGGTAAACTCGCCACACTTCCGTGAATCAAAGAAACGGGGAACGTAATGTCTAAACACTTCTAAACATCTACGTAAATTTGGATACAAACACATCAAACAGTACTGAGTGACTGTCACGGACATGATACGGGAGTTGGGGTGGCAATGATTAAAGCAAAGACGTTTTCGTTGCAGCGGGATGTTTTCATGAAATATCGATCACCAGTTTTCACCTCCAAGGGTAAAATATTTTGTTGATTCCTAACTATCTAGGGCAAAATGACCATCGTAATAAAATAAGAGACATCAGAGATCACGCGGAATGATATAGGTGTAGATTTTTAGAGCATGGAACGGTCGAGAAATTGTGTAAAGGTGCTCCTCAGAGCCCTCTGTGAACCATTTACGTGTGAACTGTAGAGTAGTAACGTATAGAATGGTAAATAGTGCCTGATTATCTTTCGTATCACGCTTTGTCTCTAAGTGCCAAGTAAAATCGATAGTTATTTTTCTTGTTAAATAGATCTGACTCCTAAAAGAATTTTCATTAAACAACGTTTATCAGTTTGCGTCCATATTTCTGCATGACACATAACACATAATTTTTCTTCGTCCAAGTCTTACAAAGCTTAAATACTCTTTTGCTTGCAGATATTTCGTCTATTTTGTCAGAATAAATACTGGTCCTTCCCGCTACTTACGCAGGGTGTCACGAAGACGAAGCGAACCGTAAAACAAAGACAAAGAAGACACAAAAGCACTAAATCTCCTGCTATAGTAGAAGTAAGCTTAACGAAATGAAATGGTGGCGGGTGGAATATGTACCTGGACAAAAGTTTAGTAGATGGACTGAGGAAGTTCTTTGCTGGATTCCAAGAGAAGACCGAGAAGAGAACTTACTGAAAGGTGGCTAGATTAACTTATGAAACATGGAGGAAAGTATTGATGATAGGGTTATGCTGATCTTCAAGGTTTTTCTTTGTGATATATCCCATCCTAAACAAAAATTAGATGTGGGTTATTTGTACTCAATAGAAACATTGTAAGATGTATCCCTAGGCGTCTAAATTTGAAGAATAATGAATAATTGCATAAAAATCATGTTTCCATTTTGTCCCAAAAAATATTCTTCGAAAGTAGCTGATTAACTAGTTACTTTATTACTGTCAACTAGGTGGTTAATACTGCTGTATTAACTTTAATAATGTAGTCCACAAAATTACAACATATGGCATATGTACTGAAAATATGACGAGAATATCAAATTTTCTTTTAAAAATCTTTATTCTTTGATAAAGTCTCTTTCTATGCTCGTGGAAACATAGAGCAAACTAGTTTCTTGTGTTTGCAAATTATTGACCATAACCTTCCATGAGTTTGCTGCTTTTTCCAGCTATATCATTCACAACTCCCAGTTAAATAACTAGAAGTAGAGGGTTGAGGAACCTCCGTTTTCCTATCATTTCTTCCACAAGGACTCGTCACCCAAATTAAATCAGGTAAAAAATTACCCACATTTTATTATAAATGAACTGTTACCAACCACGCTTTGCTGTGACTTGGTTAGATGGAAAATAGAGATAAGAGAAAATACATGTTCCTAATGTGTGTGGGAACTGGGTGCACAACCTAATTTTCTTCTTCCCCCTCTCTTCATCTTCTCATCCTCCTCATTTGTCCAACTCCTCCACCATCCCCCTCTGTCTGTCTATCACCTATTCCCCCTCTCTCGTCCAACTACTCATTCCGTTTCCTAGTCTCCTCCTGTGCCCTCATTCTGCCTTCTCTCTGTCCATTGGCTCCTCCCCAGTTTCTAGGTCCATCTTCTCCACTCCCTCCTGGCCCCTCTCTGTCTCTTCCTTCCTGTTTCTATGTCCTTTTCTTTCCACCCCTCTGTCCACCTCCTCTCCCCCCCCCCCCCCCCTCTCTCTCTCTATCTCTCTTACCTCAAACACTGTTTGTTGTAACTGCAAATTCGGATTCTGCAGTAATGTTTGCGTGATTACTAGGCACAAGCTTTTACTTTAATAAAAGTGTACCGTACACTACTGCTCTTATTATCGACACTCATATCGTACAGGCTTTTGTTTGTTTGTTTAGAACAGCTCAGTGTATGTTAGACCACCAGTGACAGTGCAACCGCAAGTTCTTGCTGCTAATATGGCGAGTTCACCATTCGTGCGACTTCAGTAATGCATAGGAGCTGTGATTGCTATGTACACTTGCGAGCTGAGTTGTTGAGCCTTCGCTCACAGCCCCACGGGTATCACTGTGGGAGTGGGGGACGCGAGGATGCGAGGGATATCGAGCACGACCCACGTGTCCCCCGATCGGTCCCCTTCTGTGGCCGCCCCGGGTACTGCCTGCACTGAGGTTGACTCCCCACCTGATGAAAGATTTTCCGAGGGACCGATCGCAGGGCCTCTCCAGTTCGTTTGACGAACATGTTTCGGGCGTTATCTATGGCTGAGGGAGTTTCTAAGCCGGATGCAGTCGTCCACCCTGTTCCAGGGGAAGCTTCTCGGCCCGCAAGGTCTGGACATTCACAAAGGGTGGGTTTGCTGGTAGCTGGGAGCTCCAACGTTAGGCGCGTAATCGGGCCCCTTAGGAACAGGGCTGCAAAGGAGGGAAGGGAAGCCAGTGTGCACTCTGTGTCCATCTTACCGGGGGGGGGGGGGGGGGGGGGAGGGAGGGTAGTCATTCCGGATGCGGAATGGGTGCTTCCGAATGCCATGAAGAGTACAGGGTGCAGCCAACTGCGGTGGTGGCCCATGTCAGTACCAATGACGTGTGACGAGATTCTCTGGTTTCGGGCGGTTAGCAGAAATGGTAAACATTGCCAGTCTTATGTATATATCACTGACAATAACAATATTTCCCACAAAATACCTTACAACTAACGCATATATACAAATAACAATAGCAAAAATGGGTTAAATGTATGCACAAAATATCTACGAGACAAATACATTTGAAAATATTACCCTCGCAGCCGGAATATTGAAGTACTACATCTTAATGCTGCTGGTATGTTTTGATGTATGTCAACCGACAACACCATTGCAGCGTTGTTGTACCTGAGTGTTCTTCGTAATAATTAAAGTGACATACGCATACATACGGCAATTTCTGTCATGTCGGATTGTCAATGTTATATGAAAATGAAATAACATAAATATTAAATGTTTTGTTATGATACACTGCACCTGTAAAGAATTACAGTATTGTAATTAATGTTGCGTATTGTGGGAGCCAATGTGGCACGCGAGTATTGTCTTTTGATTGCGTGTTGTACAGTTTCAGCAAGATTGCAATAAAACTACACTCAAGCTCCACAATGTGGTGCCACACTATGTGGCACTACACAAAACTGGCGCTAATAGCATAGGCACATAGAGAACACACACGACACAGATCTGAAAGTCCACGGTATTGAGAAAACCGTCCCGAAACACATGTGCTACAAAACACCAATGTTTCCTGCGCAAGTACCCCGACATCAATATAGGATATGATCACCATGCACAAGTACACAGGCCGCACAACGGGTTGGCATACTCTGGATCAGGTGGTCGAGCAGCTGCTGGGGTGTAGCCTCCAATTCTTGCACCAGGGCCTGTCGGAGCACCTGAAGGGTCCTAGGGGTTTGAAGACGAGCAGCGATACGGCGACCGAGAGCATCCCAGACGTGCTCGATGGGGTTTAGGTCTGGGGAACAGGCAGGCCACTCCATTCGCCTGATATCTTCTGTTTCAAGGTACTCCTGCACGATGGCAGCTCGGTGGGTCCGTGCGTTATCATCCATCAGGAGGAAGGTGGACACACTGCACCCCTGAAAAGGCGGACATACTGGTGCAAAATGACGTCCCGATACACCTCGCCTGTTACAGTTCCCCCGGCAAAGACATGCCGGGGTGTAAGTGCACTAATAATAATCCCACCCTACACCATCAAACCAAACCTTCATACAGGTCCCTTTCAAGGACATTAAGGGGTTGGTATATGGTTCCTGGTTCACGCCAGATGAGAATCCCAGCGAGAATTACTGTTCAGACTATATCTGGACTCGCCCGCGAACTTGGGACCACTGTTCCAATGACCATGTACTGTGTTCTTGACACTAGGCTTTACGGGCTCTCCTGTGTCCAGGGATCAGTGGAATACACCTTGCAGGTATTAGGGAGAATAAACCATGTCTGTTCAGTCGCCTGTAGACCGTGTGTCTGGAGACAACTGTTCTAGTGGCTGCGGTAAGGTCTCGAGCAAGGCCAGCTACAGTACTCCGTGGCCGTCTGCGGACACTGATGGTGAGATATCGGTCTTCTTGTGGTGTTGTACACTATGGACGACTGGTACTGTAGCGACTGGACACGTTTCCTGTCTGGTGGAATCGCTGCCATAATCTTGAGATCACACTTTGTGGCACACGGAGGGCCCGTGCTATGACCTGCTGTGTTTGACCAGCCTCCAGTCGCCCTAGTATTCTACCCCTCATAACATCATCAATATGTGTCCTTTGAGGCATTTTAAACACACAGTCACCATTATCACGTCTGTAAACGTCTGCACATTTACTCGCTGCACCGTACTCTGACATGCACCAACACACCTGTGCGTATGTGGACTGCTGCCAGCACCACGGTGACACGACCGCAGGTCAAATGCACCGCATGGTCATACCCCGAGGTGATTTAAACCTGCAAACCGCCCACCAGAGCGTTGTTTCACCATGTATCAGCATTATCCTTAATTTATGAGCATGAGTGTAGTTACTTATTATCGATGTAACATGAAGTTTTATTTAAACACTGCTTTTCCCGCTTAATGACCGTTAATTTGTTAAATAAATCTCCATTTGGGAACAAGTAGCAATGGTGTTTGTCAAGCAGTGTAAATGGCACTAAGTTGCAGATCATTTACCAATTTAACGCTACTGTTATTCGAGGTGGCAGCAGTAATTGAACAGTTTTGTCACACAATACTACATGCACACAACACTTACGTATTTTTCCTGTCAAAATATTTTATAAAAGTGGTTACGAAAAAAGCAGGCATTACATATCGCGAGATAAGAATGTATATCGTGTAAGATGCTAGTTGCACTGTATTTAAAGATTATTCAGAACCTAAGTCGAATTTATTTCCTCAAAGTAGATTCTGGGCCACCAATACAGAATTATTATCGCAATTATGACCAACAACATTTATGTCTCTATAGAAAATCAATTTAAAACTGCCACTGCAATATTTCACTAAGATGGCGGATAACATAAGACAACCGCTTATTGAATCTGCTTCAGTCCCCGTTTCACCACTGACAAATAATATACATTAAATCTTTTTCTACCTTCACTATATGCATTAACATTTGAAAATATTTCTCAATGTTAATTGCTCATTATTCAGCATTTACCAATAAAGCTACCGCTAGCTCAGTAGCGCTAGTGGCTGTGCTCCTTTGTAGCTGAGCAGAAAACTTAACATTTATATAGGACGAGAATTACAATAAAATAAAAGTATAAACATATAAAATTCATTTCAATCACATGGAAACTCTATCTTTCAAATATTAATTAACAACATAATACAGTTTTTTCACAGACCTCTGTGTTACGAGACATCAGTCGTGTCCGATCGTTACAAGAGTGTGAACAAGAAGAAGGATTATTCTAGAAGAATCATGGATAACAGAAGCTGGAGATTTTCGTTATCTTTTTCCATGAGTATTGTCTGAAATACGATTTTCACTGAAAATTACATTATGTCACTGACGATAATTATTTATTATTATTTGCTCATTTTGAGAAACTGAATATTTGTCAAACAATGTACAGGAAAATCAGGAAAGCCTAGCAGCAGTGAGTATAGGAGGGATATTAATTCTAATGAGAGATAGTATTAATACTGGGTCATATATGAAGTGAAGTAATATTAATATATTATATATTACAAAACTTGTTATAAATTCCATGAATACACTTTAAATTAAGAAGTTCACATTGAACTAACAGTACTTCAGCTCAGTTAAGTGTAGTAATTTTAATATAAACATCATAAACGCAAAACTTTGAAGAAAGCAGTTTTGATCATGTTAAAGTAAAATGAACTTTTCTGCAAAATAATAATAATAATAATAATAATAATAATAATAGTAAAGAAAGGAAAACTCCCTGGTGGTGGAACACAAAATCTAATTTTGTTTCATGGCACTGTGGTGTATTCAGATGTACTTCACTTTGCCATAACATGTATTATACAGAAAATTTCACAGTAGAACATGCAGTGTCATCAGTGATGATATTGTGTATACAAAGACTTTTAACACTGTAGTATACAAAATAGTGCAATTTCTACTACATAACATAGTACTTAACTCATTTCTGTCAAAATCTGAACTTACACCATATGCCATAAACCCCTTCATACAGAATATGTGACACTCCAGTGGATATATAAAACGACACTTGTATTCCAATGCAACATTGTGTCAAAATTTCAAAACAATTGATGGAAAACAGCTGGAAGATTAGAATTTTGAACAAACTAACATTTACATTTTTCAATGAGGTTACCTTCCATTCAGAAAGCAGTTGCGCTCAGTGACTGTGATATTGACTTGTAAATTATAGATTGCAGCAATCAGTGATCCTTTTTAAATTTTTATTACAAAGATCTAGATTTCGGCTAGAAGCTAGCCATTCTCAATGCACTATTATTTTCGCTCAAAGCATGTAAGTCCCTGTTGATTGGGCTTCACCCACAGTTCACTGAATAAAAAAGATGACTGATTGCTGCAATCTATAATTTACAAGACAAATTTACATTTTTTTATGTAGATGCAAATTTTCGTATGTTCAAAAATCTTAAATCTTCAAAAGTTATTCACTGACTGCTTTGAACTCTTTGACAGTTTGTTTCATTCGAATATATATATTAAGTTTATAGAAACATGCACATATTTGAATGTTAAATTGTGTCATAATTTCAAAGGAATTGGTGACGAACTTTAAGACATACGATTTTGAACAAACGAATATTTACATTTTTATTTATATGGATAAATTGATCAGTCCTCTTGCAGATAATCTCTGGCATTTGTTTCATTTTTCCATGTGATTGAAATGAATTTTATATGTTTATAATTTTATTTTATTGTAATTCTCGTCCTATATAAATGTTAAGTTTTCTGCTTGGCTACAAAGGAGCACAGCCACTAACGCTATTGAGCTAGAGGTAGCTTTATTGGTAAATGCTGAATAATGAGCAATTAACATTGAGAAATATTTTCAAATGTTAATGCATATAGTGAAGGTAGAAAAGGATTTAATATATATTATTTGTCGGTGGTGAAACAGGGACTGAAGCAGATTCAATAAGTGGTTGTCTTGTGTTATCCGCCATCTTAGTGAAATATTGCAGTGGCAGTTTTAAATTGATTTTCTATAGAGACATAAATGTTGTTGGTCATAATTGCAATAGTAATTCTGTATTGGTGGCCACGGGATCTCTGCGGTCAATGGGAATATGTCGCCTGGTAGAATGAATCATGTTTCTTGTTAGACGAGGTCCATGGCCTGCACGGAAATGCCGTCATCAAGGCGGTACGGCTTCACTGCACAGCACTGCGCCCCGACTCTGGCCAGTGGGAGTAGTCTTTTGCTACGGAACACGTTTACCTGTGGCAACAATCAAAAGCACCGTGCCAGCGGTGTACTATGTGAACATTATTGCAGACCATCATCTACATCTATAACTATACTCTACAAACCACTGTGAGGTGCATGGCAGAAACTACGTCCCATTATACGAGTTATTAGGGTTTCTTCCCCTTCCATTCACGTAGGGAGCACAGAAAGAATTATTGAATGCCTCTGTGCATGCAGTAATTATTCTGACCTTATCCTCACGATTCCTACGTGAGCGATACATAGGGGGTTGTAGTATATCTATACAGTTAACATTTTAGCCGGTTCTTCAAACTTTGTTAATAGACTTTTGCGGGATAATTTATGTCCGTCTTCAAGAGTCTACCAGTTCGGTTCCTTCAGTATCTCTGTGACAGTCCCACGGATTAAAAAAACTTGTAACCAGTCGTGCTGCCCTTCTCTGTACACGTTCAATATCCCCTGGTAGTCCTATCTGGTATGAGTCCCACACGCTTGAATAATATTCTAGGACGGATCGCAAGAGTTATCTGTAAGTAATCTCTTTTGCAGACTGATCGCACTTCGCCAGTATTCTACCAATAAACCAAGGTCTACCATCTGCTTATCCCTACAAAGTGTTACACAACAGTAACTCTCATTGATGTTGTAGTCATGGGATACTACGTTTGTTTCGTTTTGTAGAGTGCACAATTTTACATTTCTGAATATTTAGAGGACCACGTTGAAATCCTATCACGATCTGATTGAATATTTATGCAGCTTCTCTCAGATACTACTTTATTATAGATAACTGCGTCATCTGCAAAACGCCTGATTTTACTATTAATATACAAGATGAACAGCAAGGGTCCCAACACACTTCCTTGGGGCACATCAGAAATTACTCCTACATCTGACGATACTCTCCATCCCAGAAAACATGGTGTGTCCTCTCTAGCAAAAAGTCTTCAATCGAGTCATAGATTTCATTTCTTTTGCAGACTGATCGCACTTCGCCAGTATTCTACCAATAAACCAAGGTCTACCATCTGCTTATCCCTACAAAGTGTTACACAACAGTAACTCTCATTGATGTTGTAGTCATGGGATACTACGTTTGTTTCGTTTTGTAGAGTGCACAATTTTACATTTCTGAATATTTAGAGGACCACGTTGAAATCCTATCACGATCTGATTGAATATTTATGCAGCTTCTCTCAGATACTACTTTATTATAGATAACTGCGTCATCTGCAAAACGCCTGATTTTACTATTAATATACAAGATGAACAGCAAGGGTCCCAACACACTTCCTTGGGGCACATCAGAAATTACTCCTACATCTGACGATACTCTCCATCCCAGAAAACATGGTGTGTCTTCTCTAGCAAAAAGTCTTCAATCGAGTCATAGATTTCATTTCTTTTGCAGACTGATCGCACTTCGCCAGTATTCTACCAATAAACCAAGGTCTACCATCTGCTTATCCCTACAAAGTGTTACACAACAGTAACTCTCATTGGTGTTGTAGTCATGGGATACTACGTTTGTTTCGTTTTGTAGAGTGCACAATTTTACATTTCTGAATATTTAGAGGACCACGTTGAAATCCTATCACGATCTGATTGAATATTTATGCAGCTTCTCTCAGATACTACTTTATTATAGATAACTGCGTCATCTGCAAAACGCCTGATTTTACTATTAATATACAAGATGAACAGCAAGGGTCCCAACACACTTCCTTGGGGCACATCAGAAATTACTCCTACATCTGACGATACTCTCCATCCCAGAAAACATGGTGTGTCCTCTCTAGCAAAAAGTCTTCAATCGAGTCATAGATTTCATTTCTTACCCCATACGATCGTACTTTTTACAATAAACGTAGGTGTGGTACTGAGTCAAATGCTTTTTGGAAATCTGCCTGGTTGCCTTGATCCAAAGCTTTCAGCACGTCATGTGAGAAAGTGCGGTTGGTTTTCACATGATCGACGTTTTCGAAATCCATGCTGGTTGGCATTGAGGAGACCATTCTGTTCAAGATTATTATGTTTGAGCTCATAATTTGTTCTTAGATTCTACAGGGATAATGGACGTTAGTTTTGTCGATCATTTCCACTACATCATTGACCTAGTAGATAGTGTCGGAACTCCGATGCGGCTCTTCGCGGATGATGCTGTAGTATACAAAGAAGTTGCAGCATTAGAAAATTGTAGCGAAATGCAGGAAGATCTGCAGCGGATAGGCACTTGGTGCAGGGACTGGCAACTGACCCTTAACATAGACAAATGTAATGTATTGCGAATACATAGAAAGAAGGATCCTTTATTGTATGATTATATGATAGCGGAACAAACACTGGTAGCAATTACTACTGTAAAATATCCGGGAGTATGCGTGCGGAACGATTTGAAGTGGAATGATCATATAAAATTAATTGTTGGTAAGGCAGATACCAGGTTGAGATTCATTGGGAGAGTCCTTAGAAAATGTAGTCCATCAACAAAGGAGGTGGCTTACAAAACACTCGTTCGACCTATACTTGAGTATTGCTCATCAGTGTGGGATCCGTACCAGATCGGGTTGACGGAAGAGATAGAGAAGATCCAAAGAAGAGCGGCGCGTTTCGTCACAGGGTTATTTGGTAAGCGTGATAGCGTTACGGGGATGTTTAACAAACTCAAGTGGCAGACTCTGCAAGAGAGGTGCTCTGCATCGCGGTGTAGCTTGCTCGCCAGGTTTCGAGAGGGTGCGTTTCTGGATGAGGTATCGAATATATTGCTTCCCCCTACTTATATCTCCCGAGGAGATCATGAATGTAAAATTAGAGAGATTAGAGCGCGCACGGAGGCTTTCAGACAGTTGTTCTTCCCGCGATCCATACGCGACTGGAACAGGAAAGGGAGGTAATGACAGTGGCACGTAAGGGACCCTCCACCACACACCGTTGGGTGGCTTGCGGAATATAAATGTAGATGTAGATGTAGCCTTCTTGTAGACAGGTATAACCTGGGCATTTTTCCAAGAACTGGCACAATTTTTTTTCGAGGGATGTACGATACATTATAGTTACAAGAGGGGCTGACGCAGCCGAAAATTCAGTACAGAATTTGACAGGGATCCCATTGGGGCTTGGAGCTTTGCTCGATTTTGACGATTGAACCCCTTCTTGCTTGATGTCTTCCACGACCGCGGCGGGACCTTTCAGCGCAATAACTGTTGTTGTCACAAGGCCAGCCTCGAGCTACAGTGGACTGAGGAGCGTGATGGTGAACTGACGTTGATGTGCTGGCCACCACATTCGCCTGATATGAAACCGATGGAACACATCCGCGACAACACAGGGCGCCAGCTCCATGCCCACAAGCCGCCAGCTCGTAATTCACGGAATTGCGTGACCTGTGGAGGGACACTCGGTGCCACATTCCCCCAGAAACTTATGGAACTGTAAGGAGTTCGGATTATATGGAACTTTACGTGCGCTTCATCCATAACGACAGCACAATACAGTATGAGATCCTCAGAAAATAATAATTATATTATATCAACAAAAGGAAATAGCAGTTAATCTCATGTGCGGAAAACTAGCAAAACAATATCTACCAGTATATGGACTGGCATGAACAAACAAGTTAAAGTGAAACTCATTCTGGAGACGAACCGAGCAGGTGATTCATTATATCGCAAAACTCGCATTTAGCAAGAGAATGGCGAGCTTCAGAGCAGAAAGGGATAAGGACACAACAATACATTATTCCTTCTAACGTAAATAAGGCCGGGACTGAGGGTAAGTGGCTGCACGTCATTAACAGGACTGGGCTGCGACCCAGCAAGAAAAATAAAAATGTTTATTCACCTCTAGCGAGATGGTGATTGGCTGCAGCCATATTTGGCGACGCAGACACTACACAGTGGGGATATCCCCATTATATAAAAGCATTCTGAGACGTTAAGGCTCTGTCTCTTTCTCTCTCTCTCTCTCACTCTCTCTCTCGCTCTCTCTCGTGTCGCGGCGGACCGCATAAGCGTGTGGAAATAAGTGAGTGAGTTGAGAGCTTTGCTTTTGCGAAGTAAGGACGATATGCTTCACGTATAGTGGCGACAAATAGCAAAGCGTTAATTATTCCTGTGGGAATTTTTTCGGGCAAAAAAACTGTGCACGTCGCTCCAATCCATAGCGAACGTGCAATAGCCATTATTTCTACTAGGGAAAGATTAACGTTCTACATAACGCTGGAAAGTTGCGACTGAGTAAATGCAGTCAAGGCCATAGTAGGGAATTAACGTTTCAGATCCGGCACAGAGACAACGCCGTTGAGGATTCCGCTTGGTAAGGTACCATCACGCATTAGGCCACTGTAAATGTTGAGTCTAGATTTTGCTCACTCCAACTTGTGCACGGTTGGCCCTTGAATATCAAAAGCCAGGATAGTAACCTACCCTCACATTCAGTACATGAAAGTTTTTTCATTGGTTCAAAAAGTAAATTTATTCTCCACCAAGTCAATGCATTGACCAACTATGACAACATAGATTTAAATGAGCTGATTAGGATTTTTAATAATCATTCTTTCCTGTGCTAAAAATATTTCATGTGTAGAGATAACGATTTTAATAATTGTCATTTCAAAACGCCCAAGAATTAAATATTTTGTTATTGAGTGTCAAAAGTAATATTACTTGACCCCTGAAAGCACAGTTGATAAATTATATGTAGAATAAAAAAGGCAATAGCTGTGTTATCTTTCTAGAATAGACCCCACACTTTCACTTTTATTAATTCATGCATTCTAGGTGCGTGACAGCAGCAATTCTAATGATTCTGTTACGATCTGCACCTGATATTAGCTGCCTTACAGAGACAGTCTTTAGAATGTCTTGTTTGACACCCTGGGCTTGAGAAGACAGTTCAGATGTTCTGTTCATTTGCGCGCTAAGTGGTACGCTAAGTTTGCACATATTAGTGTGCAGATACAAAGGTCAGACACATGACAAAACATTTTTCGAATATTTGTCAATCACAACTCCTGCTAAGTTCCAAATGTGTCGCACTATTAAGCAAGCGGTCGTAATGTTTTGTTTCGTCAATGTAGTTGACATTGTCTCTTAACGGCGAATGGTTAAAGGATCTACTGGACGATCACATGCACCTACTGAACATAGAGTTTGAGTAGAGACTTCATCAAGCTAACAAACCACCCAACCACCTGAATTATGTTGCAATATGCGACCTTTGCAGCTTAACAACAGATCTAGTTATAGTCATTTTGCTGTGTTTTGAAGGATTCGCTATGAACACAGTAATTACATGGAACCTAAGCATCTATTGTTCATCTTTCAGGTGCTTCATGTATCTGTATAACTATGCACTGTGAAGTCTGTCTCTAAGATTACGGATCAGTACACTTCCCCAGCGCTTTCAAGTCAACGGCATCATTACAGAGTAGGAACTTTTGAGTTCTACTGTAGAGGCCCCATCAGGAACGACCTTCGCTCTGCCATGTCCTACTTCCGTCCGATCTCGTAGGTGACTATCAGTCTTGGGAAATAAGACTGGCCGACACAAACATTCTGTAAGCATTCCTTTTTACGCAACCTTATTTTGTATTTTCTACTATCTTCCCTTTAGCTGAAAGTGATCTGGTTTGTTCTTACTAATTCAAATCTCTCCACATTACTTTTTCCAGCAGAGGATTATAAGTTGGCCAATGAAAGGCTATAATGTTATTGTGTTTCATGAAATAAAAGAATGGAAAAGTAGTATGGCAATTTTGGCTTCGAACCACCTAATCGGAAAGGGTCTTCTTCCTCTGCGCACGTTGGCCTGTTTTTACGCACTGCTTAAAATCTGTGTATTAAGTGTGTAAGTATGCTGTTTAGGTTTTTATATTGGTAACGCCAAGTAGCGCTCTGTATGAAAATCACTGTCTGTGCTGTGTGCACTCTGTGGCTGGTTTGCATTGTTGTTGGCTATTGTAGTGTTGGGCTGTTGGCTGTTAACAGCGCGTAGCGTTGTGCAGTTGGAGGTGAGCCGCCAGCAGTGGTGGATGTGGGGAAGTGAGATGGCGGATTTTTGAGAGCGAATGATCTGGACGTGTGTCTATCAGAAACAGTACATTTGTAAGAATGGATGTCATGAACTGCTATATATGTTATGACTTTTGAACACTATTAAGGTAAATACATTGTTTGTTCTCTATCAAAATCATTCATTTGCTAACTATGCCTATCAGTAGTTAGTGCCTTCAGTAGTTTGAATCTTTTATTTACAGTAGTTCGAGTAACGAAGATTTTTGTGAGGTAAGTGATTTGTGAAACGTATAGGTTAATGTTAGTCAGGGTCATTCTTTTGTAAGGATTATTGAGTCAGATTGCGTTGCGCTAAAAATATTGTGTGTCAGTTTAGTGTTGATCAGAATAAGTAAAGAGAGTAATGTCTGAGTACGTTCAATTTAGCTCAGCTGTTTGAAAATCAAATAATGTAGGAGGTTTATCAGCAGAGTACTTCATTAATTTATCTAAGGGGACGTTTCAAGTGTACCTGTTGTGTGTGTGTGTGTGTGTGTGTGTGTGTGTGTGTGTCCGTAATGAGTGCGTGTACGATGTGGTACCATGTGTGTGTTGTATGATGATGCGACAATAGTGAAGATAAAACCCAGTGCTGGGACATTGCCCACTCCCCTCTGGTAGTACCAAGTGGGCCGCCACCTTTGTCAGCTTCTTCATCCGACGAACAGATGACGAGAAACATTGTCATACGCCATCAGTTCGTCAGATATTGCGAGGATCAAATAGAATTCCTATATGTTCTATACCAGCCAAAATTGTTTATTACGTGACACTTTGTTCTAATGTACCTGTTGTTATAAGCACTGAAGATGAATATGTAATAGTTCAGATCCAGATCTGCTGTAATGCGAGAGCTATTCGGAAAGTAAGGTCTCGAAATGGATACGAGCGTGAAAATCAAAAATATTTTATTTGGAAAAAGTTAGCTACACCTTCCAGCTACTTCACATAGTTGCCGCTCCGGCTTACACATTTGTCATGGCGTTGTACCAAATATCGTACACCCTCGTCATAGAAAGCAGCCGCCTGTGCTTTCCACCACATCTCTACACTGGTCTACAGCTCGTTGTCTATGTCAAATTGATGTCTTCATAGCCAGTGGATCATGTGAACAGAGATGAAACCCGGGGGGAGCCAATTATGGGCTGTATTGTGGGTAATCAAACACTTCCCATCGAAACCGCTGCAGGAGCATCTTCGTTGCCCCTGCAGAGTGCGGCTGAGAATGGTCATGATTGTTATGTTTTTGGGCTGCGTGACATGAGGCGAAATCTCTCGCCAGGCCTTCATACTTGGCACTCACTCCGTCTTCAGGCCATAAGTGGCTTATCGGGACCATCGGACCGCCGTATTATCCTCAGCTAAAGATGCGGATAGGAGGGGCATGTGGTCAGTAAATTCATACTTGGCGGGAGACACTATTTATTTAAGGACCTTCACCTGCTCACTGTGCGCTGAGAAATGAAAAGAGCGATGTGACTCAATTAGTGGGCATATTAGAGACATCCCCAAGAAATCTGTGCAAAATTTCATCGGACTTTCGCTGTGGTTTCCATTTCACGCACAATTGCTCCTTACTTTGCAAATACCTCTCGCAAAACGACGGATTCCGCGATCATCTGTTGTTCTTTCTCCTTTGTCAACAGGGGAGACGTCAGAATTTAGTCCTGGAGATTGGAGCCAAGTCTCGTGTTCAGGTACCTTACGCCACTGCAACCCCCCTTGCCCCCCATCCCTTCCTAGCAAAAAATGGTGGTGAAAAATTTTTCCACCATCAGGATTCGAACTTGCGACTTTGGCTACGATGACAGAGCGTTTTGTGAATAGAATTTGAGCAACAACTTCCCGCCAGCATATTTAATACACAAAACGATTTGTGTGGGGTACTGGGTCATATTATAGGAGTGAAATGTGTGGTAGTAGCGGAAGAAAGCTGGTCGTAATACGAACAGAAGCTGTGCGTATTTCCCTCCATGCTCCAGCTGACAGAAAAGGCCACTTAGAAGTGCCCTGAACTAAAGCACCGATGAAAGCGGATTGAGCAGTGATAAATTTATAAACACGTCATCCTGGTAATGAAGGCCCGGGACATGACGCAGTTTAGAGTAATCAAACGGCAGAAACACGGCCACGAGATAAACGCGTTCGCTCGTCAACCAAGAATTATCGCATTATACGGCTGTAAAAGTCCGGAATTTACTATCTGCGCTGATGCAGGATAGCGGCCATAAATTGCTGAGCCGCCGAGTCTGCGAGGCCCTTTCCCACTCAGCAGAGCGCGGCGGCCGGCGGGCGGCCGCGGCGCGGGCCATTAGAATGTCGATCAGAGGTCATTACGCGGCCGCGCGAGCGTGACTGTCGGCGGGTGGCGCTGTCTGACGAGTCAATCTGCAACCACACCCTCCCCCGCCCACCCGTCCACCCACCGGAGGGCACCACTGCCTGCCCCTCAGGCGCTGGGGCGGTCACTTGCTGGCTGGACTCAGCAGGCTCGTCCGCAGCTGTGAAGGGTCTCCTCCTAAACTGCACCTCCGGAAAACAGACTATTACACTGTCTTAAAAGTTTCCAGTTTGCTAAAGGTTTATTGTTGCAGCAGTGCATGTTGTTGTTGTTGTGGTCTTCAGTCCAGAGACTGGTTTGATGCAGCTCTCCATGCTACTCTATCCTGTGCAACCTACCTCCATCTCCCAGTACTTACTGCAACCTACCTCCTTCTGAATCTGTTTAGTGTATTCATCTCTTGGTCTCACTCTACGATTCTTACCCTCCACGCTGCCCTCCAATACTAAATTGGTGATCCCTCGATGTCTCAGAACATGTCCTACCAACCGATCCCATCTTCTAGTCAAGGTGTTCCACAAGCTCCTCTTCTCCTCAATTCTATTCAATACCTCCTCATTAGTTATGTGATCTACCCATCTAATTTTCAGCATTCTTCTGTAGCACCACATTTCGAAAGCTTCTATTCTCTTCTTGTCTAAACTATTTATCGTCCATGTTTCACTTCCATACATGGCTACACTCCATACAAATACTTTCAGAAACGACTTCCTGACACTTAAATCTATACTCGATCCTTTTGACTGTGAACATTCCCTATTAAATGCTAGAAACAGACGTTGCTCTGGTAGCTACGCCACTACGCTGTCTGTTGGTGGACGACGTTGAAACTATTACCAGTAAATCTGCTGTCCCCCTGGTGCAGTCATCGGATCAAAATCAAAGTTGACTCTCTAAGTGTACAATATTTTTCTGGTAGTGCACTGAACGATGAAGAAAACACTTGAAATATTTTAAATGAAAGTAACTTCAGAAAGGCACGGCAATAGTGAAATGTGATTGTTAAAGCCATAATTTTATTATAATACCACGACGGGAGAGAGAAACACCCAAAGATGGTGAGACTGATCCACAATTTGAAATAACATAAAATAAAAAATGCCGATAGTGTCAAATAACTACGCATTATCATAACATGTCACGCAAACCATCCAATTGAGGCTATACATATTAGGTTAGTAAGGCAAATGCCGACAGCCTTTATTTGAAGGTAATCGACCAATCAAACTAACTAAAATTCATAAGTCGAAAATATATGCAAAGAACTGAAATAAATGGACAGGAAGTCGATCACAGAGAGGACCCGCTTAGCGACACAACATGAATAACGGAAAAGATTGTAAAGCATTCAGTCCAGAGTTGCGTTCTACCAAAACTAAGCTTGGGTAGTTTAGGTACAATACATAAATGACGTACTGAATGGTTGGATTATCGGGACTATTCATACCATTGGTTCAGAAAGAAACATAAACGAATGTGTAAGAGAGTAACTGCTAGCCGACAAACTGTTTTGTTTGTTTGTTTGTCGCTTGTTTTGCGCATAATTAGAACCGCACATCATTCGATATTAGACCGTTGTGTATTTTATATCGTCACAGAATGTAAATTGCATTCTATAAGTAATAAAAATTAGTTCATCGCATAACACATGCGCTTTTATGAAATCAAAGCAATTACTTTTGATGCAAGTAGACTTTAGATGCACAAAAAAATATATGCGTAACTTCGTTGTTATGTTGCACTCAGCAGAACGTTCTTCATCATGATCAGTGCCAAGAGTTCCTTTTTGTTATTGATAACTGGGAAGTTTTTGATGAATAACAGAAAAATATTTTATATAAATTCGATTAAGTATTGAAGAGATATTTGATATACTTTTCTTTTGCGTTTCCTTATTTTACGTCCTTTTTTTGAAGAAATTTCGTTTTCCAACTCTAAGTGATCAATCTGTTTTGTTTTCATTATTTTTACTAGAACAACCCTCTGTTTCACGTTAAAAATCAACAATTTTCGAATAACATCTGAATTAAACATTGTCAATTTCGTTTTTGTTATAAAAACTATTTATTTTTAAGTAACAGGCAAGACAACAACTATGTAGAACAAAAGTGTTCCATAGGATTCTCAGTCCTTTATATATCTTCACTCAATCGCTAGACGATTCATCGCTTCCAGTTTCTATGGGAATCTAAAAGGACACTGATCACACACGTAAGGAAAGCTTTCGTTACGAGGTAACGCCCGACTGGTATACAACACACCTAACACACATGTAACGCGAGTGCAGCCTTAACTGATCAAAGCTACTATAGACCGATCCACGAACGAAAAATGGTTCAAATGGCTCTGAGCACTATGGGACTCAACTACTAAGGTCATTAGTCCCCTAGAACTTAGAACTAGTTAAACCTAACCAACCTAAGGACATCACAAACATCCATGCCCGAGGCAGGATTCGAACCTGCGACCGTAGCGGTCTTGCGGATCCAGACTGCAGTGCCTTTAACCGCACGGCCACTTCGGCCGGCGATCCACGAACGATGGCAGCTTGCACAAGCCGAGACAAGGGATCGCATTGTTGGCGGTTTTATTCGACAGTTGCGGTAACGAGCAGTCACGTGCTTTGCGCTTGACGAAAGCGTCTGTCCAGCAAATGTGTCTCGCTGGACCGTGTAGAATTTGTCGCTCACCACCACTATCAGCCATGACAAATAATAACAAATAGAATAAAAATACACTAAATAACTCGCTACTGTCACGTATAATACTCGCAGTGCATACAACTGTCACAGCAGGGCTACTGAACGCTGTCAGAGGTCTCGTCACTTGCGTGCGAAAAACAAGCCGAAACGCGACCGTCGTCGTTTATTACTCCATCTGTAGGATAATAGCGTAGTGTACGCATACTTACGAAAGTCTACAGTAGCCCATTGTACTTTTACAACTCTAGTTTACTCGTCATATCCTCAAAAAATTTATCGTCAACCTTTTTTCTTCTCACTGCCCCCCAAAAAATGCAAAAATTCTGACAAAATTATGTTTCTTAACGTGAGAATTGATCAGGTATAATATTATTTAATAAATTCCATGTACACATTTATAACAATAAGCTCTATTTAATTCAAAATTACTGATACATAGGAACGTGGATGCTTACGTTAACAATAGAAAGACGTCGTAGGATGGCGAGAATAACTGAAGGACGATCTTCTATCCGTTATCATGTAAAAGGTAAAGTTCCTTTTTATTTCTGGAATCTTGGGGTGTTAGCAACGGTCTTTGGCCAAATATGTCATGTTTGATCTCAATAGCATGAATTATTTCACAATAAAACTAAAAAGAAATTCACATAACATTACAGCAATCACTTAGTCTCACTGCAGTACATTTATTTTATTCTTTATACGTTTACAAAGTTTCTGTGTTGCAGGAGGAACCACACCATATCTAGTAAGAAAGTCACTCTGAACAGTTATTAGTGACCCGCACTACGCAAATCGTAGAAGACAAAACGCTTTCTGTTGCCCCGACACCATTTTTACTAGGACTGAAGTGGGCACATGCTGATGCTACCTAGTGGGAACCATATGAAACTCGTGGGTGTGCTCTTTCCAACAGTATGTTGTTTACGCCCATATCTCAAACAACATATTAGTTACGATTTTTTGAAGAGGAATGCTTCTTTTTGATGCACTCTGTGTTTCATAGCTAGCGTATATTTAACTTGCGTCTATTATGCTTGCTTCTTAGACACAGTGAAATGATGTGTAAACCTGTGATCTGGATGTACAGTTCATTTCACAGCCTTATCTTGTTAATTAGTCATGTAAATCACCAGCGACTTAACATGTCACAAAAATGTTCCCACGTTTACTTACGAATCATCAGGTTTATACAGCCGAAGATATATATTTTTTGATTTTTGGCTTCTGTCGTACTTGAAAATGGCCTACGGCTGAAATCTAGATTGTGTAATAAGGCGTATCATGCAGTTATAATTTTCTGTAGCTTCATGGCAATGTGCTGCTGGCTTTCTGTCCCGCAACATACAGCAGAGGCAGGGTAACATTCCGCACTGGTATCTGTCATCGAAGTGAGTAACACAGTGCGCCAAATGAAGTCCATCGGCGCTTGCTGAAAGTGTATTAGAGATACGCTACCCGCTCGAAAGTATCCGAACACCTCTAAGAACTGTGCAATTGGCCAGTTGATGCTGTGAGACGTAGATCCACTAGTGTAAAAGTAGGCGAGGGGTATCTTGTTCTCATAGAAGTAGTAACATCAGAATGGGTCTTCAGAACTTCTCAGTGACTTCAAAAGTGGACTAGCCATTGGATATGACCTGAGTAACACGTCCATAAAGGACATTTCCACCCTTCTAAAGCTGCCCAAGTCGATTGTTGGTGATGCGATTGTGAAATGGAGACGCACAGGAATTTGGAAATTTGTGGCAAGGACTATAGGACCAAACTGCTGAGGTTATCGGTCCCTAGGCTTGCACAGTAATTAATCTAACTTAACCTAACTTACGCTAAGAATAACAAAGACACCCATGACCGAGGGAAGACTCGAACCTTCGACGGGGGGACCCATGCGACGCGCAGGAACAGGCAGACCTGAGGTACTGGCGGACAGCGACGATCGAGCATTGCGGAGGGTAGATGTACAAAAATCTCGTGAAATCAGTGGAAGGAATCACTTGTGGGTAACAAAGTGCTACCAGCAGTCGTAGTGACTGTAGGAATGGTGTAAAAAAATGGGGTACAATAGTCGAGAAGCTACTCACAAACCTAAGGAACACTTGAAGTGGTGTAGAAAGCGACGCCACTGGACACTGGATAACTGGAAATGAGGTATTTGGAGCGATGAATCACGTCATACCGTGCAGCAGTTCGGTAGAAGGGTTTGGGTTTGGCGAATGCCTCCAGAACGTTGCTTGCCATAATGTGTGGCGCCAACGGTAAAGTATGGAGAAAGTTGTATTGTGCTATGAGGCTACTTGTCGTGGTTAGAGTGTGGTTCCATTACTGAGTTTAGGAAAGCGCTAAATACAGAATATGAACACATTTTACAAAAAAAAAATAGCTCTGAGCACTATGGGACTTAACATATGTGGTCATCAGTCCCCTAGAACCTAGAACTACTTAAACCTAACTAACCTAAGGACATCGCACACATCCATACCCGAGGCAGGATTCGAACCTGCGACCGTAGCGGTCACGCGGTTCCAGACTGAAGCGCTTAGAACCGAACGGCCACACCGGCCGGCTCACATTTTACAGAATTGTGTACCATATACAGTGGAGGAACAGTTTGGTGACAGTGATTACATGAGTATGTCAACGCACACTGTCATAAAGCATCATCTGTGAGACAATGTTTTGTGAACAATCACGTTCGAGGTCTAGACTGGCCTTCATAGAGTCCCGTCCTCAGCCCAATGGAACACCTAAGAAGATCGACTTTACTCTGGGCCCCAGCATCCAACCACACTACCTTCTCTGGTTGCAGCTTATGAGAAAGCTCTGGATGCCATTCATCCATAATGAAGCAGACACCTCACTGAAAGTATCCCCAGCAGAGCTGAAGCCGTCATAAAGGCGAAGAGTTGCCAAACCACATATTAATGTCCACTAATAAGTCCTCGGATACTTTTGGTGAGACGGTGTGCAGGAGATGGTACTGCTCAACTACCACCCATCATAGTGAACGGCGTCCTATCATTCGTGATGATCGGCGGTTTACGACGGATGAACAGTGTGTCGAACTCAGGGCGGTTGTAATGCTTTACGCAAAATTTTGTGCAACGTCGGTTATTGTGAGATGTGTGCTAGACGGGTTCCTGAAGCTTACACAAGGAAATAAAACTCATCGGATAAAAATTTATTGGAACCTGTAGGACCAATGAAGGTGACAATTTCCTGAACGTTATCAATTTGGAAGATAAAACGTGGCGTCACTAATACGAGCTGGAGTGGAAACATTGAAATTCTCCAGCAAAGATGATGTTGAAGACACGTCCATTTACAAGCAAAATGGTGTCGACAGTCTTCTGAAAAAGGCATGGTCATATTCTTTTGGATGCACTGAACCCTGAATCGTCTGTTCAGAACACTGCAAGATGAAGCTGACAAGACTAAAATCCCTATCAGGCCAGAGGAACGGTTGAAACATTTATAGTTCATACTTCTGCTTTCAACACGGTAAGCTCAGGCCTTTTCAACGTTTGTGCGAGCGTGGAACTCACCATATTATTTGGCTGTACGGCCCTGCAGCATCCAATGTACAGTTCTGCTCTAGTATCTTTAGGCTTCCGTCTCTGACAGACTATGCGGGACACATTTTCCAGATTCCGATGCTATCGTCAAAGGTTAAGACAGCGGCTAACACAACTGCTTCAGAATCTTACGTAAATGTCATTAAAGCTCTTATTCCTCGTTGACAAAAGTGCATAATAAATTATTACGATGTGGAAAAAGTATGTAACTTAAATCTTGATAAATTTAACAGAGTTGTCGTGATTTCTATATCTTTTGTGGTTTCAAAATGGTTGAAATGGCTCTGAGAACTATGGGACATCTGAGGTCATCAGTCCCCTAGACTTAGAACCACTTTAACCTAACTAACCTAAGGACATCACAGACAGCCATGCCCAAGGCAAGATTCGAATCTGCGACCGTAGCAGAGGCGTGGTTCCAGTCTGAAGCGCCTAGAACCTTTCGGCCACCCCGGCCGGCTTTAAGCTTCCAAAACCGGTCTTACACCTCATGGAAACACTCTACCGCATTTGCGTCGCTACTGGGTTGTCAGTTGGTACTTGCTTTTTAAAATGTTAGTTAACGATGCATTTCTTTGATACATGTTTTTGAAAATGTCAGTTAACTAGGCATTATGAGATCGGTAAATGATTATCTGAAGCCTTTAACATGTTGAAACATTTATAGTCCATACAATGTTTTTAATTGCATGTAACGGTGTTCTATGCCGAATTCCGGCTGGGCACATCATAATAGATTCTACGAAGTCTTAACGAATTTCAGTTTATTGAGTGGTAAGCGCAGTTCATAGTCCATATGCAGTAGACAGTACTTGTTATTACTAGCAAACTATATAATAGTTTCCTCTATGTTTTGTTTCATGATTGTTTTTGAAGTCTAAGAAGGAGTGAATTTATACCATTACTTCAAAAATTATTTAAGTTGGCTTATTTCACACAGTTTTTGCTAACGTAGTATTAATTGATAACATAACATAATCACTACACATTTTCTTACACTACTCAGTAATTAACGAGCCTTTTTAAAATACAGATTGATCATGTTCTACTTTTGTGGCGGAATTTAAACAGTGTTCCTTATAACATTTACATAAATAATGGAATTTTTCAATAAAAATAGCTTCCAAATCACTGGATACTAGTGACTCCAAAAATGTTGTATAGTCAGGGAGCTACGTACTTTAAATCAGTGTAGGTCAATCTTCCAGTAGAAGTGTATTAACGGGGAAGAAGTCTTCAGAACACATGGTACTATGAAATTTTACCTACCGAGTTCCTCTGCAAAATTAATTACACTATAGTATTCAATAAAACATATCTCTCTCTCTGAATAATAAGAAATTGGAAAACACATCCTGTGAAATATCTGTGTTTAGTAGGTAACTGTTTTCTGGCAGCAATTTGTGGAAAGTAAAATAATAATAATAATAGTCGTATTAGTAGTAGTAGTAGTAGTAGTAGTAGATTTACTCTAGGAGTGATACGAAAGCAATGTTCATCTTCTTTGCGTTTGTAACGGTGATACTGAAGTATTATTTTCATGCAGAGCGTCCGTTTAGTCTAGCGACATTACTGTCGGTATTTTTTCACAATTTATTTTGTTATTTTTGTGAAATTCTCGTCTATTTCCTTCGCATACATTTGAAACAACAGTTGCTATGAGCTGCGTCATTTCCTCGTACACTGCTTGCGATATTAAACTACATTTCTGTCTTTCACTTCATTTTCAAATATAGTATAGATATGTTACCTCTCTCTGATATTAAACTACATTTCTGTCTCTCACTTCATTTTCAAATATAGTATAGATATGTTACCTCTCTCTGTGCCGTCTGGGAAAAAAAATTAATTAATTCTAACATCTCTCTACCAGCCACATTGTCAAATCCCTTCTCTGGATTCACAAACATGATTCAGACACCACAGTTCAAACGCTACCTGCGGAGTTTCTGGGTTAGTGCAGAAGAAAATAACGTGACCCAAAGGAAACACCCTATAGATATATCGGAACTGAAAATCAATTTCTGTATGAAAGAGAAATGCTCAAGAATACAACTACGAAATAGTTTGAAAAACACATAACAAACAAAAGAAATCAGCAGGAGGACTGAAGAACGTACAGGAGAAAGTATGCTAGCCAGTATTCAACAGACTAGAAACGGAATATTTTTAATAAGAAATACGCTGCAGCTTTCAAAGGAGTTTCGTGAAGTGAGATGTACATGGACTTATAACACAGCTATTGACCAGAAATGGCCGTAAATACAGGAGAGTAGAAATCGAACTCTTGTATGTGGAGCAGCTGTCTACTTTGAAAGAAAGAAAGACTAAGCAGTTTATCTAAAGGAACCAGTTAATTTAGTGCTGAGGTCTGACTGAAGACAAAATAGCATAGGGAGGTTACAGTTAATGTGCCCACATGTGTTTCGTCAACAGTCTCAGCTCCTTGAAGCAGACGAGACAAGCCTGAAGGAACGAAGAGCGTAAGACGAAACTTCACACATCGCGAGAAAGAAGTAAGAATCAAGTTTTTAACAGCGATATAATATGCTGAAACTGCAGTGTAACGGTACAAGGACAATGGGAGGACCGAAAACGCCACGAAATGGCACATTATACAAATACAACGGCGTGCACGTGCAGTCAGGAGAAGACACAAGGCAATCAAAAAGCGATGCGTCAAAGCCATCAGCTTTTGTTGAAACTCACCAAATTTTGAACTAGTACCATCATATGTTTAATGGTACGATAATCGCAAACTGGTATTCAATATGGGCTTTGTGGCGCACATTACGCAGCTTAGGTGAAACTATTTTCACAGAACGCATCGTGTATGACACAAAGGATCTCGAAGACTAGTTGAAGCGACAAACTGTAAGTGAAATAAATATTGTGTAGTTTATTCTACGTGTTTGAACGATAGGAGGGGCAAATCCATAAATTCACTAGAAAAATTACATATCGTTTGGTCCATTTGCAATCGGGAGAGTTCAGGTACACGGCTCGGTTGAATAGGATCTAGCAAAAATAAAAGAGACAGGCTGTATATGTGTCACTGAGAGAGGTTTTTAAAATTTAATCTGTTTCATGCACTGATTTCAACCACTATCTCGGGTTTTCGCCACGTACCTCAGCGTTACACGAACTAGAATACTGTTGGAACCTTTCTCCCCACTCCTAACTGACGGCAATAAGATATTCTTGGAAGTGTTTGGAATGGAGATGTAGGAAGTGCGCTTAAAACGCGCTGAAATATCTAAATTTTAAGGTTTGTGAACGTATTTCGGGGTCCTTAAAAGCTCCAAGGAATTCAAGAAATTTCTATGCATCTTCTTTGATAACTGCCCAAGTCTCTTGAACAGTGTCCACTTTTGTTACTTATGTCTCTGAATGTTTAGACCACCAAAACATCTCCTTTTAGTTTCACTTAAGACGATGTCGGATAGTGACTCACAAATTTATTTTGAACAATCCCTGTCTTTTGGCACAGTTTTCGGAAATTGTTTCTTGAATTTAAACTTAATCTACAGGCATGAGAATATTACTTAGGTAAACTAAATTAATATGAACTATATCTTTGAATATCCATGATTAGCGTTCTTCACTGAACACCCAGTTTCAGTCAGAAACGGACTATCCTCGGGTATACGTGACGTCAGTAATCAGATGCATGAAATAATAAAACTATCAACAAGTACCGTGCCGTAAACCACGTAGCCTTTGGTGACCTGCGGGCCTGATTCACAAACTTAAGCTCGAGGGCAGCATCGCCACGTGACACAACCGCAGCGTTCTTAGTGCATGAAGTCAAAACTATAGCGACCGTGACTTCAATTTTTATTGGTGATATGCCAATATGAGTAGCTTCCTCTTTTGGACACGACACGCCAACAAATTATACCTCAAAATAGGCATGTTTGAGAGTGCATAAATTTAATGACCACCCCACAATCAGATATTTTCGTTTATTTACACGTCAAGAACATCGTTTCTCTATGTACGACGATTCGCAATAGCTGCATTAAAAACTTCCCTTGCGAAATTCAGCAGCTCCCAGCTTTCTTTCCCGCGAATTTCTTCCGCAGGCAGGGACTGAAAGCAAGCACGGGTCGAATGCAACCCGCGGGCCGCCGGTTGCCCACCAGTGCCATAAGCAACATGTTAGTTCTAGCTGTAATACTGGAGAATACGTAGGTAATGCGGCGAAGCAAATTTGAAGACTCTGCCACGACTTTTGAGTATTGCCACAAGCCTTGTCACATTACCAATTGTGTTTCGTGTGTAATCTAGTATTATAGATTATGCTGAATGCCAATGGCTGTCCACCGAGCGAGGTGGCGCAGTGGTTAGACACTGGACTCGCATTCGGGAGGACGACGGTTCAATCCCGCGTCCGGCCATCTTGATTTAGGTTTTCCGTGATTTTCCTAAATCACTCCAGGCAAATGCCGGGATGGTTCCTCTGAAAGGGCACGGCCGACTTCCTTCCCTAAACCGATGAAAACGCTGTCTGGTCTCCTTCCCCAAACAACCAACCAACCAATGGCTGTCCATATGATGCATTTTTTTTCTTTCAGCCAGCAGCTCTAAGACTGATATTATGTTGACCTTCAGTCCTGTCGGCTATCATGTATTCTCTTAATTTCAATATTACTATTGCTTCCTCCATTATCGACGATCTGCCTTTTATATTCATATCAATACCTGCCGCCAATCATCGCATTAACTAGCGTGTTTAGAACTGGGCCCATGTCGTCTCTTCGATTGATTACATTTCTTATTAGGAATTTTGTATCGTTGATTTGTTGCAGGACGTCTTCATTTCTTACGCAATCATTCCATCTTTAACTTAACACCACGTTTCAGATGTTTGTAATACTTTCATTTATTTCTACCATATTTCGAACCCAACGCGGCAGTGCTCCAAACATAGATTTTCACTAATCTTTCTCTGAATTTGTAGTTTATTCTTTTTGATGTTGGGAGCTGTTCCTTCTTATAAGAAACCATTTTGCTTACGTCATTCATGCTACTATCTCGTACTTGGTTCATATCTACGTATCTATTCTGCTTCCGAGGTTCGAAATTTCACCCACATTTTCAACAGTCTCTTGTTCAAGTTCAGACTTTCCTTAATCAACATGTCAATCTACTACGCAAACCATTTCCTTCGTTTCTTTATTATTTTCATATATAGTAGTCGTTCTATTTCCTTAAGTAGCCAATTCAATTCCTGTTGCTTTCGGGACCAGTGCTGCGTTATGAGCCATCAATATCGTGAAGATTTTGTGTCTGTGACAAAAAGTTCCCCCTTTACTTCCCTCATCACCTATTCAAGATATTCGCACATATTAAATATTAGTGGTAACGATGATTATTATTGTCCTACAACTTCCCTCATTTTGTAAAATTTCGTCATTGGAAACTACTCCAATGAGCTGCGCTTGAGGAGGACTGTAGTTGATATCACACCTCAAAGAATAAAAAAAAAAGCAAAAGATTTTCTCTCTTTCATATTATCAAAACAGTTCCCTAAAACAGCCATGAATACGAACAGGTCCATTTATGATTCATTTTATCGTCAGATAGTGTGAAACATTGGGGAAGTTTCGCAGGGAATTAGCGCAAATGGTAGGCTTCGGTTTCAGCAATATAATGTTAGATCACACAGCACCAAAAAGTAATCGTTATGGAAATGGAGTAGAGCCTAATAGATTTTCTTTTACACAAGCCTGACTTGGTGAATTATCGTCTGGATCACTTTGCAGTATTCAAAAGGCTGTAACGCTTACATCCTCTTCCCTTCTCCAATTCCAGTCTCAGGTGATTTGTACGTAGGCTGTGTATCAGAACTTACTTATTACACAGCAGACTGCATCGATCTGAATAACACTGTAAGAATCTGTTCAATATTGGACGAGTTTCGGACAGTGAAGACTGCCAACTGGAAAAGATAATTAAAGGTACTGAATCTCTTGTTTACTGCTCCGTTTGATTTTTCGGTACGAACACGAACAACGCCAAAACGGACATGGCTAGTGTGAGAAATGCTTGTATTCTTCAACGTTCATTGCATTTACATTAAAGTTTTAGATTAATGTGAAAGCTGGCGTGGATGATTGGTTTTATCAGCAACGTGCTATAAAAAGTCAGTAATGGTTTTAATTATGTGCCAGGAGAATTCTTGTTGTACTAATTTTTTAATAGCCCTCGCTTAGAAGTTTGTGTAACGACCAATAACTTGGATTCAGTCAAAACATGTGAACCTTTCTTACTTTTTCGCTTTTCAGTATCGACTCATGTTTTCTCTCAAAGTGATCAGCCGAAGACTAAAGGTCACATTGGTATTCCTACTTGCAAATGAGGTCCAAAAACCGCGATATTACTCGTTGCAGCACTGGCCCGTTCGCAATCTGCCGGTGGTCCCGACAGAGTTTTGAAAGTCGCCGCGTTAAATATTCATGCCTGTCGACACATGTAAGACCGCAGACAGTGTCAAATTAATTTACTTTATATGTCAATTTCCTCTGATTAGTTGGGTCACTGCATGCTAGATCGCCGGCCACCCAGGCCGGCATCAGATACCGCACCCTCCGCGTCGCCGTGATCCTGAAAACCGGTTCCAGTTTCACTTTGCCGTGCACTTGTGCTGGGGCGGTACGATCTACAAACACCGCGCCACTCGGCCACGTGTGTGGACAATACTGGCACAGTTTCGTGCAACACTGTTTTCTGTCCCCCCACGGGCTAGCAGCACGGCAGAGAGTAACGAGGGAAGTCTTGTGGAGCTATGATTGAAAGTTAACGTTTCGTCATTATTGTTGTTGTCCTAGGCATCAGCCCGAAAGACTGATTTATCAGGTCTCCACGGTACTCGTCCATTTGCAAGTCTCCACATCTCTGTATAAATATTCCAACTTGTATCAATCTGAACCTTCTTACAAAGACGAGCATTCAAAAAGTAATGCAGCACATTTTCCTCTCAGCTAATTTCGGTTTAAAAAAATGCGTTGTGTGAAACCATGGAACATTCTCGTTCCTGCCTCTACGGTTATTAAGTTCTGGTAGTTGCTGGGCCATATACAGGGTGGTCCACTGATAGTGACCGGGCCAAATATCTCACGAAATAAGCATCAAACGAAAAAACTACAAAGGACGAAACTCGTCTAGCTTGAAGGGGGAAACCAGATGGCGCTATGGTTGGCCCCCTAGATGGCACTGCCACAGGTAAAATGGATATCAACTGCGTTTTTTTAAAATAGGAACCCACATTTTTATTACGTATTCGTGTAGTACGTAAAGAAATATGAATGTCTTAGTTGGACCAGTTTTTTCGCTTTGTGATAGATGGCGCTGCAATAGTGACAAACGTATAAGTACGTGGTGTCACATAACAATCCGCCACTGCGGACGGTATGTGTAACGTCAACCACGACCTGTAACAAATGATGATGCCCAAGTAGGTGTTTTAGCTGCTGTCGCGGCTAATCCGCACATCAGTAGCAGACAAACTGCGCGATAATCGGGAATCTCAAAAACGTCGGTGTTGAGAATGATACATCAACATCGATTGCACCTGTACCATATTTCTATGCACCAGGAATTGCATGGTGACGACTTTCAACGTCGTGTACAGTTCTGCCACTGGGCACAAGAGAAATTACGGGACGATGACAGATTTTTTGCACGCGTTCTATTTAGCGACGAAGCGTCATTCACCAACAGCGGTAACGTAAACCGGCATAATATGCACTATTGGGCAACGGAAAATCCACGATGGCTGCGACAAGTGGAACATCAGCGACCTTGGCGGGTTAATGTATGGTGCGGCATTATGGGAGGAAGGATAATTGGCCCCCATTTTATCGATGGCAACCTACATGGTGCAATGTATGCTCAATTCCTACGTAATATTCTACCGATTACGATTAAGGATTAAGGATTAAGAAATGAAAGAGGGGATAAACTTGTAGAATTCTGCCAAAGAAATAAACTTTGCATTACAAATACCTTCTTTAATCATCATCCAAGAAGAAGATGTACTTGGAAAATGCCTGGTGACATTAACAGATATCAAATTGACTTCATATTAGCGAAGCAAAGATTTAAAAACCAAGTTAAGGACAGCAGATCATATCCAGGTTGTGATGTGGAAAGTGACCACATACTCGTTATGATGACGACTGAACTAAAATTCAAGAACATTAAAAAAAGAAGTACATGTAAATGGGATTTGACAAACCTGAAAAACAAAAATACACTGAAGCACTATCAACTAGAAACAGACAAGAAAACAAATACACAGGGCTGCAACAACATCCAAAGCAGCTGGGAAAAAATAAAAACTGGTATTTTAGAAGCAGCAGAAGAAGTAATAGGAAAAGAAAGGACAGAGAAAAGGAAGGAATGGATCACTAATGACCTACTAAATATGATGGAAGAAAGAAGGAAATTAAAAAATTCTGTGAAGAAGGAAGACTAAGAGAAATACAAGAGTCTGAAAAACAGAATCAACAGAGAGGCAAAACAAGCAAGAGAAAAATATCTTGATGATCTCTGTATTTCAGTTGAGGACAACATGAGCAAGGGAAATATCGACAAGGCCTATAAATGTGTGCGACATTGCTTTGGAGACAGAAGAAACAAGTGTAGGGCTGTGATGGCTGAAAATGGCAATATGTTGGATGACGATGATGAAGTTGCAAGAAGATGGAAACAATATACAGGAAAACTGTACAGCGGACCAGACCTGTCTGAAAACATCATGGAAAAAGAAACAGAAGTAGATGCACGCAACATAGGTGAACCTATATTAAAGGAAGAGTTTGAACTAGCTCTGAAAAAATTGAAAAACAACAAATCGCCTGGTATAGACAATATCCCAGCCGAACTTATGAAATCTGGAGGAGCAAAACTGAATCAGGTGTTGTATAATCTTGTTTTCAACATGTATGAGCAGGGAAAAATTCCTACAGACTTTGAGAAAAACATTATGATCTCCATTCCAAAGAAGGCAAATGCTACAAGATGTGAAAATTATAGGACGCTCAGCCTAGTTACTCACGCCTCTAAAATATTAACCTCAATTATCCTAAAACGCATAGAACAAAAGCCGAAGCTACACTCTCCGAAGACCAGTTTGGATTCCGGAAAGATAGAGGAACCAGAGAAGCAATATTTGCTCCAAAACTAATAATAGAGAAACGACTATATAAGAACCTGAAAACATACATAGCTTTCGTAGATGTAGAGAAACCCTTTGATAATGTTAAATGGGATAAGATGTCTGAGGTACTCAAAAAAGTAGGAATAGACTATAAAGATAGAAAAATGATATGGAACCTGTACAAAAACGAGACAGCAGTTATCCGTGGACGGACAAAACAAGAAGAGGTGCAGATACGGAAAGGTGTCCGACAAGGTTGCGCACTATCCCCTGTTATCTTTAGCGTATACGTTGAAGAGGCACTGAAAAAAGTAAGGGAAAATTCACAGACAGGTGTAGTAATTCATGGCCAACGAATAGATTTGATAAGATATGCCGATGATATAGTTGTCCTGGCTGAAAGTGAAGAAGATCTTGTAGTCCTACTGAATAGAATGGATAAAGTTATGGGTGAAGAATATAATATGAGCAAAAACAAAAGTAATGGCATGCGACAAAGAAGATCAAGTAAAAGTCCAAGTTCATGTAGGCAATGAACTGCTTGAACAAGTTGATAAATTTACTTATCTGGGCAGTAATATTACCAGGGATGGAAGGAGCAACGCAGAAGTGAGAAGTAGAATAGCTCAAGCAAAGGCTGCTTTTAACAAGAAGAAAAACATATTAACATCTAAGAGCATCAGCCTTGAAATCAGGGAAAGATTTTTGAAATCATATGTGTGGAGTGTGGCATGCTATGGGTGTGAAACATGGACTCTCGGTACAGAGGAAGATCAGAAACTAAATTCTTTTGAAATGTGGTGCTGTAGACGCATGCTCAAAATAAAATGGATCGACAAGGTCACAAACGAAGTGGCTCTGGAAAGAGCAGGTGAGAAGACAAGCTTCTGGAGTTTCATTGTTCTGGAGTGCAATTTACAGGCCACCTATTAAGACATAAAGGACTCCTGAACACAATCATAGAGGGATATGTCGAGGGAAAAAGACCAAGAGGAAGACCACGACTGAGGAACATGGATCAAATCGTGAAATATGTGGGATGTAACACCTATAAAGAAATGAAAAAAAAGCTGCAAGACGCACAGAATGGAGGCAAGCTGCCATTGTAGCTGTTGCAAACCAATCCTTGGATTGAAAACTACAGAAGAAGAAAGAATTCTACCGATGTTACTACAAGATGTTTCACTGAATGGCGATGTACTTCCAACATAATGGATTTCCGGCACACAACTCGCGTGCGGTTGAAGCGGTATTGAATAGCATATTTCATGACAAGTGGATTGGTCGTCGAAGCACCATACCATGGCCCGCACGTTCACCGGAGCTGACGTCCCCGGATTTCTTTCTGTGGGGGAAGTTGAAGGATATTTGATATCGTGAACCACCGCCAACGCCTGACATCATGCGTCAGCGCACTGTCAATGCATGTGCGGACATTACGGAAGGCGAACTACTCGCTGTTGAGAGGAATGTCGTTACACGTATTGCCAAACGCATTGAGGCTGACGGACATCATTTTGAGCATTTATTGCATTAATGTGGTGTTTACAGGTAATCACTCTGTAACAGCACGCTTTCTCAGAAATGATAAGTTCACAAAGGTACATGTGTCACATTGGAAGAACCGAAATAAAATGTTCAAACGTACCTACGTTCTGTATTTTACTTTAAAAAACCTACATGTTACTAAGTGTTCGTCTAAAATTGTGAGCCATGTGTTTGTGACTATTAAAGTGCCATCTATCACAAAGCGAAAAAAGTGGTCCAACTAAAACATTCATATTTCTTTACGTACTACACGAATATGTAATAAAAAATGGGGGTCCCTGTTTTAAAAAACGCAGTTAATACCCGTTTGACCTATAGCAGCGCCATCTAGCGGGCCAACCATAGCGCCATCTGGTTTCCCCCTTCAAGCTAGACAAGTTTCGTTCTTTGTAGTTTTTTCGTTTGACGCTTATTTAGTGAGATATTTGTCCCGGCTACGATCAATGGACCACTCTGTATAGCCTACATGAGCCTTAGCAAGCCATAAATGAACCAAATATATTGGCTTCTTAACTAAAAAACCCAAAATTATAAATACATAGAACATAAAATAATAAGAACCAAAATCAACCAATAAAGGGAAATATAAAGTGTTAGAAAAATCATAAACCTTAAATAAAACCAATAATAAAGGTAATCTAGCAATCAAAGTATAAAAAGTTAAATAAACACCAGCCTGTAAACGTTCAGGTTGATAACCTCAACCCAAAATCAAAATAAAAGTAGGAACTAATCTAGGTCTGTAGCAGAGGTGAGTTTCAAGAAGAGTCTTGTTATTGAGTTTGTTTTGGCGGAAAACTACCGCATCGCCGATATTCATAACCACTTGCAGAATCTCTATGGAGACCTGACAGTGAACAAAAGCACGGCGAGTCTTTGAGCGAGGCATCTGTCATCACCGCAGCAAGTTCGTGCAAACCTGTCCGACCTCCCGCGTGCCGGCAACCCCAAACACCTGTTACCTGCAATGCTTGAACGTGCGGACAATCTCATTGAAGGTGATCGACAGATGACAATCAAACACCTCGCTGCTCAACTGGAGGTCTATTTTGGTTCTACTGACACACTCGTCTACCAATTGGGGTACTCAAAGGAGGTGCATAAAGAGCACCTGTTTGGCCCAGTGAAGGATGCACTCCGCGGGTAGCAGTACGTAAATGGTGGGGAGGTTACTGATGCATTAAAACTTTGGACCAGAAATCGACCAGTAGAGTGATATAATACGCGCATACAGGCTCTCCAGGTAAGGTGGCGTAAGGCCGGCGCATTGAACGGAGGTTATGTTGAGAAACAACGTTCTGCAGCAAAGAGAGAGGGGAATAATGTAATGTATTGGAATCCTGAATAAAATCAATCTGTTGTCAGAAAAAATGTTGAATTATTTACTCAACCCCCGTCGTATAATGGAGATTTGGGTACAACAGCATGTCAACGACGAAGTCATTAGAGATGGAGCACACCCTCGTATTAGGGAAGGACAAAGAAGAAAACTGGCAACGTACTTTGCAAAGAAACCCTGTATTTGTCGTAGGCGTTTTAGTTAAGCCACGAAAAATATGGACTCGCATTTGAACCGTTGTCTTTGTTGATGTAAGTCCAATGTATTTCAGCGCTCCACATCGTTCGGTGCTAACTCTATTCACTGCCTTTGCCTCCCTCTGCAGTATTTAACAATTCCCCCTGCTCCTCCCCTCACAGTTCTTCCGTTACTAATTATAGCATGCCTTGACGCCTCAGTGTTTCTCCGTTTAATTCGGTACCATTTAAAGATTTACTTCTACCTTTTTATTCCGCAAATCACATTACGGCTGGTGTAGGGGAAGGATTGGGGGGGGGGGGGATTTGTGTATCACTGGCACTTCACCCTCCCTCCGACTCCATCTCCTGTTTCAGTCGCGTATGCTTCGGTAGAAGAACGATGGTTGCTAAGCAACCAAATATATGTTCATCGCCTTTTCGCGAGCTGTATATGTACGGTTCTCTCTTCTAGACACGCAGGCTTTTGGAACTTTAACAGTAAATCACGCTGTAGTGCAGAACGCCTTTCTTGCAGTGTCTGCCACTGGAGAAGACTGAGCATCTCCTTGATTTATTCGTCCTCACTAAAACAAACTGTGGTGAAATGCTCTGCTCTTCCTTGGAATTTCTCTGTTTCCTTTATCAATACTATCCGGTACGGAGATTGACGAAGATTACTGAAGTACGAGCGTTTGTAAGCTACCTTCTTTGTCGGTGGACTACCCTTCCTGAGAATTCTTCCAAGCAATCTCAGTCTGGAATCTGCCTTACCTGCGATTAGTTTTATGCGCACCCGTACACCTACTGCTAGATATTTTATGGATGCGACTGCTTCCAGCACTTACCTACCAGATTCACTACAGAAGCTCTCCATTTATTATCTAATTCTTATCATTCTTCTTCATATTTTAAACAAATCGTTTCTGGATAGAGATCCTGACACTAAGATATATATCCCATCTTTACAAGCTTCTATTTTGCACAGAAGCTACTCCTGCTAATGCCATATACATTTTATATATACTTTAATTCTTCCACTGTAATTTATTTTGCTCGTCAAGTAGATAAACTCGTCTACTGCTTCTAACGTCTCATTTCCCAACATGGCTTGACTGTATTCGACCACACTTAAGTTTTCGGTTTTTTTCACGCTAATCTTACAGCCTCTTTCAGATAAACTATCCGTTCCGTGTAAACGATCTTCCAAATTCTTTGCCATCTTCAATAGAATTAAAGTGCCACTGACAAACCCTATAGTTTTATATCTTTCTCTTCCATAGCGCCTTTATTTCCCTTTACTGCTTGTCCTGTGTATATTTTGAATGTTGTTGCTGTTGTTGTTGTGGTCTTCAGTCCGGAGACTGGTTGGCTGCAGCTCTCCATGCTACTCTATCCTGTGCAAGCTTCTTCATCTCCCAGTACCTACTGCAGCCTACATCCTTCTGAATCTGCTTAGTGTATTCATCTCTTGGTATCCGTCTACGATTTTACCCTCCACGCTTCCCTCCAATACTGAACTGGTGATCCCTTGATGCCTCAGAACATGTCCTACCAACCGGTCCCTTCTTCTTGTCAAGTTCTGCCACAAACTCCTCTTCTCCCCAATTCTATTCAATACCTCCTCATTAGTTATGTGATCTACCCATCTAATCTTCTGCATTATTCTGTAGCACCACATTTCGAAAGCATCTATTCTCTTCTTGTCCGCCGGCCGGTGTGGCCGTGCGGTTATAGGCGCTTCAGTCTGGAATTGCGTGTCTGCTACGGTCGCAGGTTATAAACCGGCCTCGGGCATGGATGTGTGTGATGTCCTTAGGTTAGTTAGGTTTAAGTAGTTCCAAGTTCTAGGGGACTGATGACCTCAGCAGTTAAGTCCCATAGTGCTCAGAGCCATTTGAACCATTTTCTTGTCCAAACTATTTATCGTCTATGTTTCACTTCCATACATGGCAACACTCCATACAAATACTTTCAGAAACGACTCACTGACACTTAAATCTATACTCGATGTTAACAAATATTTCTTCTTCAGAAACGCTTTCCCTGCCATTGCCAGTCTACATTTTATATCCTCTCTACTTCGACCATCATCAGTTATTGTGCTCCCCAAATAGAAAAACTCATTTACTACTTTAAGTGTCTCATTTACTAATCTACTTCCCTCAGCATCACCCGACTTAATTCGACTACATTCCATTATCCTCGTTTTGCTTTTGTTGATGTTCATCTTATATCCTCCTTTCAAGACACTGTCTATTCCGCTCAACTGCTCTTCTGTCTCTGACAAAATAACAATGTCATAGGCGAACCTCAAAGTTTTTATTTCTTCTCCATGGAATTTAATACCTACTCCGAATTTTTCTTTTGTGTCCTTTACTGCTTGCTCAAAAAACAGATTGAATAACATCGGGGATAGGCTACAACAGTGTCTCACTCCTTTCCCAACCACTGCTTCCCCTTCATGCCCCTCGACTCTTATAGCTGCCATCTGGGTTCTATACAAATTGTAAATAACCTTTCGCTCCCTGTATTTTACCCCTGCCACCTTTAGAATGTCAAAGAGAATATTCCAGTCAACATTGTCAAAAGCTTTCTCTAAGTCTACAAATGCTAGAAACGTAGGTTTGCCTTTCCTTAATCTTTCTTCTAAGATAAGTCGTAGGGTCAGTATTGCCTCACGTGTTCCAATATTTCTACGGAATCCAAACTGATCTTACCCGACGTCGGCTTCTACCAGTATTTCCATTCGTCTGTAAAGAATGCGCGTTAGTATTTTGCAGTTGTGACTAATTAAACTGATATTTCGGTAATTTTCACATCTGTCAACACATGCTTTCTTTGGGATTGGAATTATTATATTCTTCTCGAAGTCTGAGGGTATTTCGCCTGTCTCAAACATCTTGCTTACCAGATGGTAGAGTTTTGTTAGGACTGGCTCTCCCAAGGCCGTCAGTAGTTCTAATGGAATGTTGTCTACTCTCGGGGCCTTGTTTCGACTGAGGTCTTTCAGTGCCCTTCAAAATCTTCACGCAGTATCGTATCTCCCATTTCATCTTCATCTGCATCTTCTTCCATTTCCATAATATTGTCCTCAAGTACATCGCCCTTGTACAGACCCTCTATATACTCCTTCCACCTTTCTGCTTTCCCTTCTTTGCTTAGAACTGGGTTTCCATCTGAGCTCTTGATATTCTCCAAAGGTCTCCTTATTTTCTTGTAGGCAGTATCTTACTCCTAGTGAGATAAGCCTCTACATCCTTACATTTGTCCTCTAGCCATCCCTGCTTAGCCATTTTGCACTTCCTGTCGATCACATTTTGTGACGTTTGTATTCCTTTTTGCCTGATCCATTTACTGCATTTTTATATTATCTCCTTTCATCAATTAAATTAAATATATCTTCTGTTACCCAGCGATTTCTACTAGCCCTCGTCGTTTTACCTACTTGATTCTCTGCTGCCTTCACTACTTCATCCCTCAAAGCTACCCATTCTTCTTCTACTGTATTTCTTTCCCCCATTCCTGCCATTTGTTCCATTATGCTCTCCCTGAAACTCTGTACAACCTCTGGTTTATTCAGTTTATCCAGATCCTATCTCCTTAAATTCCCACCTTTTTGCAGTTTCTTCAGTTTTAATCTACAGATCTTAACCAATAGATTGTGGTCAGAGTCCACATCTGCCCCTGGAAATGTCTTACAATTTAAAACCTGGTTCCTCAATCTCTATCTTACCATTATATAATCTATCTGACCCCTGTCAGTTTCTCCAGGCTTCTTCCATGTGTACAGCCTTCTTTTATGATTCTTGAACCAAGTGTTAGCTATAATTAAGTTGTGCTCTGTGCAAAATTCTACCAGGCGGCTTCCTCTTTCATTTCTTAGCCCCAATCCATATTCACCTATTACGTTTCCTTCTCTCCCTTTTCCTACTGTCGAATTCCAGTCACCCATGACTATTAAATTTTCGTCTCCCTTCACTACCTGAATAATTTCTTTTATCTCATCATACATTTCATCAATTTATTCATCATCTGGAGAGCTGGTTGGCATACAAACTTGTACTACTGTAGTAGGCATGGTCTTCGTCTCTTTCTTGGCCACAACAATGCGTTCACTATGCTGTTTGTAGTAACTTACCCGCGCTCCTCTTTTTTTATTCATTATTAAACCTACTCCAGCATTACCCCATTTGATTTTCTATTTATAACACTGTAGTCACCTGAACAAAAGTCTTGTTCCTCCTGCCACCGAACTTCACTAATTCCCACTTTATCTAACTTTAACCTATACATTTCCCTTTTTAAATTTTCTAACCTACCTGCCCGATTAAGGGATCTGACATTCCACTCTCCGATCCGCAGAACGCCAGTTTTATTTCTCCTGATAACGGCGTCCTCTTGAGTAGTCCCCGACCGGAGATCCGAATGGTGGACTATTTTACCTCCGGAATATTTTACCCAAGAGGATGCCATCATCATTTAACCATACAGTAAAGCTGCATGCCCCCGGGAATATTTTGAATAATACCCGGAATAGGTCACAAGCTTGGCTCATCCCCTTCCTTATTACGGCTCCCCCTTCATGTCATTTGCCACTTATAACTGCACACTAGTTTTTATACAATTTCTACGCAACATTAAGTTGTTTGTATTTCGTCCCCGCAATCAGAGTTTATTCGAAATATTCTCAAAAGCTATTCATAACTTTACAATTGCTAGAAGAGCTGGTTCGTTTTTCTTCAACCTATCCTTTAGAATGAGTTGTGGTGTCGTTATTGCCTCCCGTGCCTTTAAATTCGTCCGAAACGAAATTGATCGCCCTCCAGGGTGTCTTCAACTTGTCTTTCCATAGTTATGTACGTGTTCGAGCTGACGTTTTGTAACTTCCGTGTATTAAACCAATGATTCGATAATACACACCTGTCAGCACCTGCCTGGCTTGGTAAAGTAATAATCACATGCTTCTTACAGGATGGGGATATTTTTACACTAGCACTTCCTCGAAAGCGTTCCTTTGGGCGGATACCGGGAATGCGTGGACTGTGATGTGGCAACACATGCCGGTAGCCTCGACGAAAGCCAGCAGGTGCACGCGTGGAGAGTTATTTACATACTGCATTAGGCGAGATTACACGCGGCTCTATGTAAATGGTTCGTGAAATTACCGCGTCGAGCTGCCCGCAGATGGTGGTCCAGGCTGGGGAAGCCGGCAGCAGCGTTCTCTGGGCGCTGCTTTCACCCGTTGCTGCAGGGCCGCGGCAGGCACCTGTTCGCCGTTCCACATCTGCGACACCGACTCTGCCAAGCGTTCGCCATTGCGCTCTGCGGACAGAAAAAGTTTGCGCTATTTCATTACCCCTTGATAAATTTAGTAAAACTCGCAGTGAGGAAAGTATAACTTCGAAGTAATCTAGGTGATCCTTTCTTATTCATAACATTTATTTTCACATTTCATGTGCGCCTTAATTACTTGTACTATTGTAGCTTCTCTGCCCTCTTCCCTCTTCTTTATCTTTCGCAGCTTCCAACGTCGCTCACCGCTGTTCTAGAGATACGACAGGCAGACTTTCAATAAGTAATGCAACACTTATTTTCTGGGAGTAAGTTGGTTTTATTCAAGATTGTAATATGGAATTTTATTCCCCACTGGTTTGGCTACAAAACCCGTTCAATTTGACGAACTTACGCCATTTTATAGGGAGTGCCTGCGTGCCCAAATGGTACCACTCTACTGGTCGACCTTGGAGCCAAAGTTTGCTTCATCAGTAACCTTCCAATCATGAACGTATTTCTTCCCGCGGAGTGCATCCTTCATTGGGCCAAACTGATGGAAGTACGAATCCGGGCTGCAGGGTGGATGAGAATGGACGGTCTGATAAGGTTCTGTGATCTCCTCTCGTGTGGATGAGGGTGCTGCTTTGAACTTTTCCTTTGGAGGAGAGGTTATGTGGCGCCATTCCATGGACTGCTGCTTTGTTTCTTGTTCTACGTGATGAACCCATGTCTTATCACCTGTGAGGATCTTCGACAAACAGTGGCACGATCAGCCTCTTAATGCAAATGGAGTTGCGCACGAACGGTCCTGCATTATTCTTTATGGTCTCCTGCTGGATCACGAGCAACCCAGAGGAAGCATACCTCTGAGAACCCCAACTGGTGGACGAGTGTGTCAGCACACAGAGACATCCTGTTGTGCAGCGAGGTATTTGATTGTGATCCGTCGATCACCTCCAATGAGAGTGTCCGCACGTTGCAGGAGACGCAGCAGCCTGCGGCCGGCTGGAACGCGGGAGACGGGCTATGTTTTCGCGAACTTGCTGCGGCGATGACAGGTACCCCGTTCTCGACTTTTCTCGATGTGGACGTTTACCGTAAGCCGGAGGGAAGCTTGGACACAGAGTTTATAGGAAGTCCACCAACACGGACAGGTACCTGCATGCATCCTTCCACCACCATCCTACGCAATAAAATTCGGCCCTGCAAACTTCAACTAAGAGAGCCTACAGGATCAGCGATGAACACAATCTGCAAGCTGAACTACAGAACCTCAGGTCCGTTTTTGGAGCTAATGGCTACGACATGAGGATGATACACAAAACCATGGCGCCGAAGGAGGAGGGCCGGCCGCAGTGGTCTAGCGGTTCTAGGCGCTCAGTCCGGAATCGCGCGACTGCTACGGTCGCAGGTTCGAATCCTGCCTCGGGCATGGATGTGTGTGATGTCCTTAGGTTAGTTAGGTTTCAGTAGTTCTAAGTTCTAGGGGACTGATGACCACAGATGTTAAGTCCCATAGTGCTCAGAGCCATTTGACCCAGTTGAAGGAGGAGGGCAACAGGGTAATGCAGAACGAAGCACAGAACATCGTCGTGCTGTCATATGTAGAAGGGGTTACTGAACGTCTGGGCAAAATTCTCCGTCGGACAGGCATTTAACCGATTTTTCGTAGCAACAACAAAATAAATGACAATCTGGGTCCGACGAAAGATACAATTGACAAGTTTCATGCCGCCGGACTTTATGAAATCGGGTGCGAATGTGGACTGGTGTATAGGTGAGACTGGGCGTCCAGTAAGCACAAGAATACGAGAGATATATCCGCCTCAAAAAATACAACAAATTAGCGGTGGCAGATCAAGGAACAGTTCAGGATGAAGATAGAATTTTGAGAGGCCCGCGTACTGGCGAAACAGCCGTATAGTTTGAGGAGGAAGATTAGAGACCCGACAATATGAATAGAGAAGACGGGTACCGACTTCCAGCGTCTTGGCTGGAGCTGTGACAGCTTTGCAGAAGGACGTTCTCTCAGAGCAACAGGCGCGCGGTAGGACACAACGGTCAAGGGTACACAGATCACTGACGCGGCCTAGCCTATACTAGGCAGTTTGTAAACAACGCTACACTGTAGTCTCCGCTCAGCTTCCTATTCACTGATTTCCACCAATGGCAAGCAACAAAGGAAACTCCAATGGAAAATGCCCTTTTCCGCCAATGACAACACGCAATGCAAAGACCAATAAAATGAACTCCTAATAGCCTTCCTCCTCACACATCCAATGACAGCCCTCCTCCATAGTATGTAAGTATCAAAACTAGTGCTCATTCAACACTTAGCAACCTACCGTCCCCTACATGGATCCCCTATGACCTCATTCCTTTCCCCCATCTGCTCCTATTCCTCGAACATATCCACATACTCTACACCTCCCACCGTCTTGATCCCCCTCACCCCCTGGTTGCTCCTCTCCTCTCCCATCCCCGCCCCCTGCCACATCTTCACTGTTGTGTCGCCCCTACCCTTCATCTCTACACCCTTCATCTCCTTTCCCAAGGTGGCTTCCATCAACTCCCCCTCCCGGATGATGCCCTCTCTCCCTCCATTTATCCCTCCTATCAACTCTGATCTTCATGCCCCCCCTCCTTTCCTCCATCCTTCTCTTGGGCTCCCTCTCCCCCCCCCCTTCCATCCTCTTTTTTCCCTACCTACCATCTCTCTGCCACCCTTCCCTCCAAAATGGTTAAAATGGCTCTGAGCACTAGGGGGCTTAACATCTATGGTCATCAATCCCCTAGAACTTAGAACTACTTAAACCTAACTAACCTAAGGACATCACACACATCCACGCCCGACGCAGGATTCGAACCTGCGACCGTAGTGGTCGCTCAGCTCCAGACTGTAGCGCCTAGAAGCACACGGCCACTCTGGCCAGTCCGGCTGGCCCCCTTCCCTTCCCCGAGTCCTTTTACGTTTCCCCCTCTGCCTTTTCCCATTCCCTCTCACGTCTGCCCTGCCCTGCCCCCCCCCCTTTATGAGTCCTCTCCCTCCTTTGGTTCCTCCCCCCTTTCGTTTTTCCTCTCCTCCCTCCTTGTTTTCCCCCTCATCTATCCAGGTGCCCCTCCCCCCCCCCCCCCCCCATCTGCCCTTGGCTAGGGTGTGTCATCTTTGTGACAACATTTTCGTGTAGTGTTTACAGTGAGCGTTCAGTGTTGTGTGTGTTTTCGGAAGTGTTGCAAACGGACATCATACTGTCGCTGGGTGTGATTTTTATATCTCCTGCAAACAGAAACCAGACTGTCGCCATTTTTTTTTAATTGTCTATCTATTATGTCACTTGTCTGATTCCTGTGTATTTTATTAGCATTGCCAATCCTTTGCTTTGTGTTTTAACTTTCCCCAATTTTTCCGCCGTTTTACAATTTAAGTCACTGTTTTATCGCCTTTTTATTGTTTCTTATCTTCTTCCTACGTTTTAAAAAGTCTGTCGGCTGCAGAGCAGCGTAATAAGCTGCTTCCAGCTCGTCCCCTTTGGGGGGAATCGAAATTCAATAAAGGAAAAAAAAATTTGTTAGCAATACACCCTGAGGAAGGCGCCTTGCAACAGTTGCCGAAACAGTTAATCAAAGTTGCCGAAACGTTGGAATTTTACAGATGAAAATGCGGCCTCAAACCCAGAAGAATTTTATTGACTGTGACAACGGCCGCGGAAGCCTACGTTTACATACAACTGGTTTCCTGTCAGCATTGCTATCTACTCCCTTCATATCCCGGCGCAAGCAATGGTTCGGCTATGAATGGTGTCACGCAGCTGTCATAACATCTCCTGATACTAGCCGACCCGTACATATTATAACTGGGCCTCGATGTTTCGGATGTTTACGCTGGGACTTAGTTGACAGCTGGTCAAGCTATGACTGACAGGTGATTCATGGTGACCAGAAAAGATCCTCAACATGGTGCAATGAGTTCGTAGAGGTAAGGCCTGCTGTTAGATTGTCACACGATAAGGTCTCAGGAGAGCACTTGAACTCACGGGGTGTCCATTAAGTAGAGGGAGCGCTTGTACGTTGAGGATGTTTTTTTGCACCGTCATAGCAGACGCAATAATTGGGTTTTTAATGTGTTTATTTAAAAATTTCATTACTATTTCCTACGAAACGTATCATAATACATAGTAAATTTATTAAAAGGCTGCATAACAGAAAGAGTTCTTCAAAACAGTGTATTTGGTTCCAGGTTTAACGTGGTCATTACCATGAGCCATAGTTTTAAGTCGACAGGTTAGATATTATGAATAGAATGTATTGAACATAAACCAAGGCTAATAAACTGAACATCCAACTAAACCAACACAAAAGAAACTTTTCTTTTAAAAAACTGGTCTAAAAATTCACGTTGACAGACAATTACAAGCAACAAATCACTTTTATTGTTTTAAGCCTATGTAGTATTTCCATGTTGGTAATCTCTATTGCCATATTGTTACCGTCAATTACGAGTTTTGTACATTTCTCACTGATGTTGTAGCCATGGAAATGAAGAAGGAATCTCAGTTCACCACGCATTCATTACGCTGGTTCTGAAAAAGAGTCCGAAAACGCCATGCAAATGTTTCACTTACACTTCCTTTTCTTAGAAATTTCACATTCGGATCTCTGTAAGTTACAGAAACAATCTTTTCCACAAATCAGTCTTTCCTCTAATTTCACCAAAACGCATTGTCCAGAATATAGTGGTTCCTGTAAGTCAGTGCCTACATAAAATGAGACATCGACTGTTTTATTTTCTTCTGTTTTTTTTTTTTTTTACAATAGGAAATCATTCAGACTCATGTCACTACGACTAACATCACACAAATCAACTGGAGTCACTGTCTGAAGTATAGCGATCTATAACTTTCTTCTTAGTTTTCTTTCTTTCCAGTGTTAAAGGTACTTTGTCCAAGACTAATTTCAACTTATAGAAGAACACTCTAACATTGTGTCCATGTTGTTGAACGAGCTAGGTTCCTCTCTATAGGTTCCTTAGGCTCAGTCGTTGTTGAACGAGCTAGGTTCCTCTCTATAGGTTCCTTAGGCTCAGTCGTTCGTGGTATTTCATGGAGTCTAGATACCATTGCTTACCAGCTTCTCCGTCTTTTTTACAACATGGAGGCATGCGTTTGTTCTGCGATGTACCAAAGTGAAATGCCAATTTTCTTAACTCATTTCGAGACAGTCCGTAGTGCATTTTGGAGGCAGTTACGAGGTAACAATTCTATTCATTTTCGTCCTCAGGACTAAAGACTTGTTTCACCGCACAATTTCCGAAAGAAGTATAGTTAGGATTTTTTCAAATATCTCTGTACAGTTGCTCTTGAAACATCAAAAACATTTACAACCTTCTCGCTGACAGTCCAGACTCTAGAACAGCAGCAGCTTTTGTCAGATCTTGTTTTATCCCCCATTGCTCGTGAGCAGCTGTCAAAATAAAAGGGCAGTTATTGTAACAAACTTTGTTATGTACCTAATAATGTTGGGTGCCTAGGGCCAGGATCATGGTGCAGTATGACCAGCTGGCTCGAAGTACAATTTTCCTCCCATTTCAAGAAAAAGTTTACACAACCTAAAGTAATAAAATGGTGACAAAATTCACAGTGAGGTTACTGCCATAAATGTCTGTCATAGTTATTTACCTTTAAAGTGGGGTAGGACGCGAAACGGGCCGACTTGGAGCAGGAGAGGCATCACAGGACATTTTAATTTCCAGTGTCTATACATTTACAAATAAATTCATTAAACTTTGTCAGTATGACCAGGAAGGATTCAGGATTCACACTCATTGCTGCGGATGTTCGAAAACATAACAAAATAATTTTTTTACGTGTGAAATTTCATCATTTTTTCACTTAGTAATGACTGCATTTGTTGCTATAGGTACACTTTTCTTCATAAGTCAGAGAGATTCTTCGATGGATTTTGCACAGCATACAAACCATACTTACAGGTGTATGAAACTCTAGAGTTTATTTAGTTTACGAAAAAACGAATGAGCTGTTATATTTTAAACTTCATGTTTAGTTTATTACCTCAATTTTTAGCACAGTTTTTAATAGATTTGTAAAATTCTAGAGTTTCATACGCCTTTGAGTATGGTTTGTATGCTGTGCAAAATTCATCGAAGAATCTCTCTTACTTATGAAGAAAAGTGTACCTATAGCAAGAAATGCTGCCATTACTAAGTGAAAAAAATGATGTAATTTCACATGTAAAAAAAATTTATTTTGTTGTGTCTTCGAACTTCCACTGCTGTGAGTGTAAATTCTGAATCCTTCCTGGTGATGCTGACAAAGTTTTATGAATTTATTTGTAAAAGTATAAATAATGGAAATTAAAATGTCCCGTGATGCCTCTCCTGCTCCAAGTCCGCCCGTTTCACGTCATACCCCCCTTAAGGTTAATTTTACTTGTACATACACAGAATGATTCAGCTCCCCACCGTTAAGTTTCATGCAACTTGCAATGCTTTCAAAAACACGAGCAAGAGTTTCATATTTTTTCTCAGGCTGTGCGCAAGCTATTAGTCCTACAGAAAAAAATCAACAGAACCCTTTTGTAGCAAATTTAGTGTAGTTAAATTTTGTGCTGAGATACGTTAACGCTGGAGGCCACGGGTTTTCGAGTTATTCGAAAACACAGTGACCTTTAGATACATTTGAAGGTCACTTTTGTACGTTTTTCTTGAATAATTCGAAAATTACGCCTTCTAGCGAAAATGTACCCCAAGAACAAAATTTAACTACACTGAATTTCCTACAATAAGGTCCTGTTCATAATTTCCGTAGGACTAACAGTTTGCGCTTAGAGAGCGAGAGAATATGAAAATCTTACGTGTGATATTACTTCCTTTGCCAGAAAAAATCAAAGACCGATTTTTTTATTTTTTATTTTTTTAACAAAAAGTTGCACTTAGCAAGTAATGACCCTAGTTCCTATCGAAGTAGTCCCCTTGGCATCTGTACACAGTTGCCGACGTTTCTGAAGGTCTTGGAAGTAAGCAGGGAAGCTCATGCTTGTAAGCTCATTTGGCATAGCTAGTTGAATGCCTACGATATCTTGATGAAGCTTTCCTTTCAGTCCCGTTTTCTATCGTGGTAACAAAAAAAAAAAAAAAAAAAATCCACAGGTGAGAGGTCGGGCGAATATGGCGGATGTGGGATGACAATAACAAAATCTCTGGCCAGATACTCGTGCTCCTATAACAACAGCTGTCTATACTTATCTCATGGTAGGCAACCTTCGGTGTGGAAAAGACCGGTGCCGGCCGCTGTGACCGATTGGTTCTCGGCGCTTCAGTCCGGAACCGCGCTGCTGCTACGGTCACAGGTTCGTATCCTGCCTGGGGCATGGATGTGTGTGATGTCCTTAGGTTAGTCAGGTTTAAGAAGTTCTAAGTCTAGGGGACTGATGACCTCAGATGTTAAGTCCCATAGTGCTTAGAGCCATTTGAACCATTTGAATTTGAAAAAAGACTGAAGTCCGAAAGTAAAATACCAAATACTTAAGACTGGCTCAAGGTACATTGCGACTCAAGGTACAAGCCTCTCCACTACTGTTGTGTAGGGCTTGTAGCGACGCTGCCGCGCGCTAATTCAAGCTCGCTGGTGTGTGTGCGTGTGTGGTGTGTGCGCGGTGTCAGTGCAGTGCTGTGCGGTCGTAATTACTGTACACGACGTCTGTGTAGTTCCGCGCCCAACCTCTAGAGGCGCTGTGTTTTCTAGCTTTTATATACGTTCTGTTTATTATTATTATTCCTTGTTTTTTGTTAGTAGTTCCGTGCCTCCTGGCTTGTGTGGACGAGTACTGTTTTCTCTCCTAACTACGGAAGTTTTCCGAGGATTAAGGATCCTTCTGTATAGGCCGGAAACAAATTTTGTAACTCCGATCAGTCCATGCATGCCGGGCGTCGTCAGATACGCGTTCGCAATAAAGTTATTGTTGCTGAACTGAAGGTGTTTATTCTTCTGAATCACGTTAAGCAAAGGTCGAACAGCCACCAGTTTAGCTGAACCCGACAAGTGGTGACCCCGGCGTGATTCAAGCAGAAACCGACGTGATCCAAGCAGAAACCGACGTGATTAAGAAGAAGCAGGCGTGAGCTACGTAAGTAACGAGCACATAATGACTGAAGAGCAGGCCGTCTCCAGGTTTGCTGTCCGTTTACCGCCGTTCTGGCTGGACAACCCGGTTCTCTGGTTCGCGCAGCCAGAGGCAAGTTTTAGCTGCGCTGGAATAACGGTCGAAGCAACTAAATTTGCGTTGATTGTGAGCCAGCTCGACCAACGTTATGCAGCCGAGGTGCAGGACATAATCACAGCACCGTCCGAGACTGGAACTTATGCCAGGCTAAAATCAGAGTTGATTCGACGGGTGGCCGCGTCACAAGACGACCGGATACGTCAGGATCTGACACAGGACGAAATTGGCGACAGGAAGCCTTTTCAATACCTGAGACATCTACGCAGCAAAGTTGACACCGTTACTGTGCCAGACAGTCTGCTCAGAACGCTGTGGAGCAGTAGGTTGCCGCCGCAGATAAAAGCCATAATCGCCTCACAAACGGACATGCCGCTGGATGACGTGGCGCAGCTAGCACATCGGATTCAGGACGCAATAACGCGGGCTCAGGTCAGCACAGTCGCTGCGTTGGACAACAGCACAAGCAGTACCGCGTCTGTAGCACGGGCCGACCATGATTGAGGTTCAAGGTTGAGCTTCTGTGGGCCCAGATCAGTGCGCTGCTGGCACATGACGACGACAACAATAGAAGAAGTCGATACAGACGGCGGCGTTCGAGAAACAGATCTTCCGGCGGTACTACCAATCCGCAAGGCGAGGTACTGTTGTGCTGATACCACCGACGATTCGGCGGTCAGCCAAGGAAGTGCACATCGCCATGCTCGCACCCAAACACCACCGGCGGTCGACAATAGGCGCAACCGACTGCCAGTTATCCTCCAAGCGCCTGTTTGTTACCGATAGGAGTTTCGGCGTAACGTTTTTAATTGACACTGGATCGGACCTGAGTATCATACCACTAACAGCCATACATCGTTGCCGGCCGCCAACTGCCTTCCGTCCGACGACTGCCAACAATTCTTCCATCGCAACATATGGCACACAGAGGATGGAGCTTAATCTCGGCCTACGTCGCGCGTACGAGTGGAATTTTACAGTGGCTGACGTCACGGAAGCGATCGTCGGTGCTGACCTGGCGCACTGCCACCTGCTGCCGGACGTCACTGGATTAGCAGTCACGGGTTTCCGTCGCAACACCGCAACGCACAGTGCCAAGTTGGTCCATGCTACGGAGGGTGAGTACACTGAATTACTGCTTAAGTATCCGAACTTGACCAGGCCGCCTGGCGCTCCCAGGTTCATACCACATGACACGGTGCATCACATTCAAACGACTGATGCTCCCCCAGTAGCATGCCGACCTAGGCGTCTCACTCCGGACCGACTGAAGAAAGCGAAGGCAGAATTTGACGCCATGATTCGCGAGGGCATAATGCGGCCATCTAAGAGCCCGTGGTCCTCCGCATTATATCTTATTCCGAAGAAGGATGGAGCTTGGCGCCCATGCGGTGACTACCGTACGCGCGAACCAACGAGTTAAAATTTCATAGAGTGGCTGAGATACTAGTTACAGCGCTTCTAGCGGCAACCAACGCTAACTCGGCCGCCATGTTCTCCTTAGTCAAAACATTAGGAAAGCGTTACTGTTGTTTGTTTGTGTTGGAAGTGTGTCAGATGTTGTCATATTACTGCAATATTTAACTTTTCTAGTTGACTTTTTTGTTACAAAATATGAAGTCAACATGCCTGCAGTGTGTTCAGCGTTCAACTGCACAAATCGCAGCGATAAAACAACAAATATTTCATATTATAAGTAAGTATATTAGTACCGAAATACGACACACGTTTTTTAATGTTTATTAAAGAGTCATTTGCATTGGAACTGTAATTATGCTTAAGACAAATGCAGGAAGTAATTTATTTATCGTTGATTACAGATTTACTTTAAAAGATAAGGAAATTACAAAAAGATGGGCTATAAATATGAAGCGAGAAAACTGGTTTCCTACTACAGCCAGTTACCTCTGTTCAGCTCATTTTGAAGAGAAATATATGTACCACACAAATGTCCAGAGGCGCCTTTTGTCAAAACCAGTACCTACTATCTTTAACTTTCCACCACATTTACAAAAGCAAGATAAAGTATTACGACCACAACCCAGAAAGCGATCTTTCGACAATTTGCAAGATAGTGCTATTACAGTGACATCATTAGCACAAAGTAAGTCAATAATTTAATTTTACTCCGTGTTCTTATTACTTTGTATTACATACTTTCTATTATAATCTTATGGTGTGACTCTGTTATAAACTTATGATGTAACTACATTCTTTCAGTGCCTGTCGGACCCACATCTGTTTCTGCCGACCACAATTACTGTCTACCAAACCCTAAGAAGTTGAAAACACAATATAACAGAGTACAAGCAGAGAATGTGCGACTAAAGAAGCGGATAAAGCAAATGAAGCAACTTAGTGTACGACACAAAAGAAGAATAGTGCAGTTATACATTTTAGTTGCTGGTTTGAGAAGAAGGCTATGTAGTTCAGTTTCTGATATGTTAAACAGTGAACATGTAGTTGGTTTGTTGAAGGAGCTATTGGAACTTCAGTGCAGTGCTAAAGTATGCCATTATTCTCAGCAAATAAGGAAATTTGCCCTGACCCTACACTTTTATTCTGCCAAGGCATACAGCTACTTACGAAAATTTGTGAAATTACCCCACCCAAGAACGCTTCGACTTTGTTATTGAATTACTATGCTTGTGTTAACTACTTGTAACACATATTTCAAATAAATTCTCGTTCACAGTGTACTGGTTTTTGAGGCTTTGACTGTTTACTTTGAAATAGCGACAAAAATATCGCATTTCTGCGCCCGTTACTGTTTCTAATAGTTAACCACAGCATGTTTAGAAGTTTCACCGTAATATTCTGGTGGTACCTGCTCTAATTGCATTAATTTATGGGCAACAAGTAACGTTATAGTGGATGGACAGACTCATTTGAGTTGTCTTGTAGTGTTATCTACATCCTAAAGTTTAGCCATATTTCGACAAAAACACCCGTTTTTGCTGTCAGTGTACACTGAAATCACTGCTGTCTATTGCTTGTTTTAGAAAAAATAAAGCTAGTATGGGCTATTTCAAGTAAGTCAAACGCAGTTACAAGGGGACGGGACACAGCAGACGAATGCCTTGACTAAAGAAAACATGGCAGCCAGAACTTCAATTTGCTTCAAACATGGCGGACCTATAGCCACTCTATGAAATTTTAACTCGTTGGCGCGAACAGTGCCGGACAGATATCCCGTTCCGTTACTGAGGGATTATAATCACGCTTTACATAGTGCCACGGTGTTCACAGTTCTGGACTGCGCTAAAGCATATACACAGATTCCGGTAGCCAATGACGACATTCCAAAGACTGCAATAATAACGCCTTTCGGTTTATTTGAAAGCAAATTTATGACTTTCGATTTACGCAATGCCGCTCAGACCCGGCAAAGGTTTATAGACTCGGTTCTCCAGGGGCTCCCGTTTTGTTTCGCCTACCTGGACGTTGTGTAAGTATTCTCTGCTGACCATGAACAACACCGAAAACATCTGCGAGAGATTTTCGAGCGATTGGAGCGTTACGTTGTCGTCTTGAACGTGGACAAGTGTGTTTTTGGGCAGCCAGAGGTGACATTTCCTGGCCATAAGATTTCTGCTGAAGGCTCTCTTCCTCTGTCCGAGACGGTGGACGCTATCTTGCAGCTACCCCGATCAACTACGATCAAAGAATTACTTCGTTTTTTGGGGATGTTCAATTTTTATCGTCGACACCTTCGTCACGCTGCGGAGCTGCAGGAACCTTTGACGGCAGCATTATCAGGCCCTAAAGTAAATAGCAAGTCTCTGATACAGTGGACAGAGGACATGTGTTCTGCGTTCGAGGCAACAAAGAAGAGCATGGCCGACGCGGCGCTTCTCGCACATCCACTGCTCGACGCGCCATTAGCAATTGTCGTAGACGCGAGCCAGACGGCGATCGGAGCCGCGTTACGACAATGGTCGGACAACGCATGGCAGGCACTGGCGTATTATTCCCACAAGCTTTCGCCTGCACAGAGAAAATGGAGCACATATCACCGTGAGCTCCTGGCGGTACACCAAGCAGTGAAATATTTCCTCCCCCAAGTGGAAGCGCGAACTTTCACGATATATACAGACCACAAGCCACTCACGTTCGCCTTCCGTCGGAATAGACTCAACTGCTCCCCCCGTCAATTTCATCACCTTGAGTTCGTGGCCCAGTTTACTACCGACATTAGACATATTTCTGGGATCGACAACATTGTTGCGGATTGCCTATTACGGATCAGCAGTGTTTCCAGTACCATAGACTTTCCTCCACTGGCACAGGCACAAAGAGACGACGAAGAACTCCTTGCCTATGTTAAATATGTGGCTTCCGCATTGCAACTGAAACTCGTTGATGTTCCGGGGGAAGATACACAGCTATACTGCGACGTATCTCGCTTCCGACCTCGTCCCTTTCTGACGCCGGCTTTTAGAAGACAAGCCTTTGATACAGTGCATGGATTGTGCCATCCAGGGGTACGCCCGACATTCCGCCTAGTATCGCAACGTTTCGTGTGGCCGGGCATGCAAAAAGACTGCCACGAGTGGGTCCGATCTTGTCTTCAGTGCCAACGCTGCAAGATTAACCGCCATGTACACGCACCGATCGGCGATTTTCCTGATACCACCGCCCGCTTTGCCCTCGTTCACTTCGATGTAGTCAGACCACTTCCACCTTCGAACGGACAAAGATATCTGTTTACAATGATCGACCGTTTTACACGTTGGCCGGAGGCAGTGCCGGTTGATAATATCACAGCAGACACATTAGCTTCCGCTTTTGCAATGACTTGGTTGGTAAGATTTGGGTGCCCACTACATATTACCACTGACCGCGGACGGCAATTTGAATCAGACCTGTTCTCACAGCTGGCCAAGTTCTGTGGCTACACCCACCATAAGACCACAAGTTATCACCCAGCAAGCAACGGAATGATCGAACGCTGGCACCGTTGTTTGAAGGCCGCGCTGATGTGCCACGAAGAAACCTGGACAACCGCACTACCAGTGGTCTTGTTAGGCTTTCAAACCAGACCTGGGGTCGTCAGCGGCAGAACTGGTTTATGGAGAAACCCTGCGCCTTCCTGGCGACTTTGTAGACGCTGATGCCATAGAGACAGTTGCTACTGGCCAGCCGGATTTCTTGCGACGCTTGAGGGACCATGTATCAAAGATTCGCCCTCCGAAAGCCACACGTCATGGCAAGCCGCCCACTTTCGTGCACCAGGACCTGGAACAATGTCGTCACGTCATGCTCCGCACTGAGGGCGTTAAACCGCCTCTACAAGCTCCCTATTCTGGTCCATACGAAGTGCTACGGCGCAGTGGCCACACGATGGATATCCTAGTGAACGGCAAAACCACGACTGTTGCGTTGAATCGGGTTAAACCTGCGTGTGTTTTTCCTGACACCCCACTAGTGGCACCTCGTCGTAGGCGTCCACCTACCGCTGTCCCAGACACTGACGCCATATCTCCGGCGCCGGCTCTTCAACATCCGCCGCCCAACGCAGCACAACATCCGCCTGCTGTTCCTCCTCCTCCCACGCGGACGACCCGTTCTGGACGTCGGCTGCACTTTCCGACGCGGTATCTCGACGCCGACGCTCCGCTTCCGCCCGGGGGGCTGATGTAGCGACGCTGCCGCGCGCTAGTTCAAGCTCGCCGGTGTGTGTGTGTGTGTGTGTGTGGTTGTGTGTGTGTGTGTGTGTGTGGTGTCTGCGCGTGTGCCAGTACAGTGCTGTGCGGTCGTAATTACTGTGCACGACGTCTGTGTAGTTCCGCGCCAACCTATAGAGGCGCTGCGTTTTCTAGCTTTTATATGCATTCTGTTTATTATTATTATTCCTTGTTTGTTGAGTTAGTTAGTAGTTCCGTGCCTCCTGGCTTGTGTGGACGAGTACTGTTTTCTCTCCTAACTACGGAAGTTTTCCGAGGATTAAGGATCCTTCTGTATAGGCCGGAAGCAAATTTTGTAACTCCGATCAGTCCATGCATGCCGGGCGTCGTCAGATACGCGCTCGCAATAAAGTTATTGTTGCTGAACTGGAGGTCTTTATTCTTCTGAATCACGTTAAGCAAAGGTCGGACAGCCACCAGTTTAGCTGAACCCGACAGGCTGTTTCAGATTCCATAACAGTATCGAAAAGGAGCAGCTCCCATATGACTACTGCTCGTGCAATTCGCTTTTCCATATAGCTGCGTTACGTAATTGAAATACCGGAGCTCAAGTCATTTCTAACATAGTAATATAAACCTGTATAAACACAACTTCCAAGCAACACTTTCCTATGATGTAACTGTAGAGGGTAACTTCAGTAAGAATTGAGGGAGAATTAAGGGAACCAATGTGTGTAAATTCCTATATCCGATCCGAGTTACAGCTGTTAGTAGCCACATGGAATGCTTTGTCAGGCACAAATGCGGATGGGCTGCTCAACCACCTGTGCCCTGGACTGAAGCCAGTGTGGTGAGTCGGCGCCTGTAACCTGCTTGAATTGACTGCATTACGGGTCACACACAGACTACGAAAGACTGCTAAATGCTAATATTGACTTGAGGCCTTATAATACTATCACTTAGTTACTTTAATGTCACAGCTGTATTGAGCAACGGATTCCCGTCTTTGTTATTGCTGTTTTGATTTTTCTGTCTTTGTCAAGCAACAAATGTCTCTAAACATTATTTTTACTATGGTTGCGATAACAGTTCGGAAATGGAACTCTGATGTGGCCTGGGTATTGTACAAGATTCAACAAGACATCGCCTCCACACTCGCTACTAAAAAGTTATTGACAAGAGAAGTGCACAGTTTGCTTTGTAATTGGTGTTTACACCTACTACCGCTAGATGTTGTAAAGATATAGCCCACACTGAAAGTCTCCTCCCTGGCAACGGACAAGTTGTAACCATCCAGACTCCCACTTTCTCCATAAGTTGGGACCACCATAAGGCTTGTATTTAACCGTAGTTCTGATACGTCTTAAAATAATACACACAATTTATTTTCCCATGTTTATTCCACTTTTGACAACAGTGAAGGAAGACTCAATCTCAACTGCGCGGAAGAAGTTGTACACAGCTGACGTCAGGACAAAATCCGACGTACCACAAATGAATTGTCGAATTATCCGAATGAGGCTGATATCCGTAGATGTAATGTACTTGTACACATAAACAAATTATTTAGAGTTTCCGAAAAAATAGATGGTTCATTCACCAGAAAGAGCTTAACAAATTAGCGGATCAATGAGGCGTTGGTCCACCTCTAGCCCTAATGCAAGCAGGTATTAGGCTTGGAATTTATTGATGGTGTTGTAGGACGTCCTCCTGGTGGAAATCGTGCCAAATTCTGCCCAAATCGCGTTGGAGGGCCCTGCCCATAACACTTAAAAAGTTCTGATGAGAGATCTGGCGAGCTTGACCATCGTGGATCATTTCGAAGAGGGACTCATCACTGAAGATCGTTCTGCACCAGTCAACGAATTCCAGGCCGAAGACGTGTCTGGAGACGCCACCGACAGCGGTGGGATATCAACCTGCCCGTTGCCTTCCATCCTGGATTGACGTTCTGGGGTTTTGGTTGCCTTCCGCGGCACCCTTAGAACACGTTGGTATATCGACGATATCCTATGCCTCGTTTTGTTGCCGTTCGTGGATAGCCATCCTGGGATTACATTTCAGCAAGATAATGCACGGGAGTTTCTATTGTTCGCCTTCGTGCTTGCCAAACCCTAGCTTGGCCAGCTACGTTGCCAGATCTCTCCCCAATCCCGAACGTTGTGGGCAGGGCCCTACAGCCTGCTCGGTATTTTGACGATCCGCAGCGCGATTTGTACAGAATTTGGCACCGATATAGCTCAAGAGGATATCCAACAACACTATCTATAAATTTCAAGAATAATAACTGTTTAAGGCCTAGAGGCAGACTAACGCGTTATTGGCTTGCTCAATTTGTGAATCTCTTTTTCTTGAATAAATCATCCAGTTTTCCTAAAACTGTTATCCTTTTTATTTCTTCACATGTACATCACATCTGCAGATTTCCGTCCCATTCAGATAATTCCTTGGTGGAGCGTCTCTTCTCTTCTTCTTCTTTTTTTCGTTGGAGTTTATTACTTACTTAGATTATTAACTAGTACCAGTTCCAAGAATGGATACAAATGATGATCTTTGTTCCAGTAGCTTTTTATACAATAAGAGTGTTGCGTAAGCAGAAAGAACATGGGCTTGTCAATAAAGGAGATGAATTTAATCCTTCTTGCTGGTCGCAGTTCTGTAAAGCTGACAGCCGCCGCTCCTCGATGTCTCTTTCCACACATCCTGGCAACCTCCTGCTTTCGGATAAAGACAAACTCATGCACAGTCAGTTCCACCACTGTGTTCCTATCGAGAAAAGATCACATTAGTGACTTTTCACACGATAATAAATGAATCCCTTGCATAGTTCATGTTTTAAAAAAATTATTCATGTTACTTCCTCATCGCAATAAACCATTACAGACTTAAGTAATTCCTCGATAGTTCAAAGGTTTAGTACAACAAGGAAAGTTACGCAGTTTAAATTTGACTCCTAGCGTTTGCACCAGTGCCATGTTTGTGATTGGTCTGAGTGATGCGCACCACACTACTCACACACGTGTTGTGAAAAGACTAGAACACGTCATTCTATGTATCATTTAGCAATGCTGGGCGCTATTAATCAATGAAAACTTTTGAAACAAATTTAATACATACATCAAAAGGGGTATGCATCACCTCGATTCCGAGAGTTTCGGGACCTGTACAGAAAACTGGAATAGAGATCAACATCATCATCATTTCCGCCCTTTTTATTGCTCATCAAAACCACACATGGCATGTTGTACCACCATACAGTGAGACCTTCAGAGGTGGTGGACTCGATTGCTGTACACATCGGTGCCTCTACTACCCAGTAGCACGTCCTCTTGCATTGATTCGTCGTGGGATCCTATACACAAGTTAATCAAGGCACTGTTGGTCCTAATTGTCCCACTCCTCAACGGCGATTCGGCGTAGGTCCCTCAGAGTGGTTGGTGGGTCACGTCGACCATAAACAACCTTTTCAATCTATCCCAGGCATGTTCGAATAGGGTTCATGTATGGAGAGCATGCTGGTCACTGTAGTCGAGCGATGTCGTAATCCTGAAGGAAGTCATTCACAAGATGTTCATCATGGCGGCGCGAATTGTCGTCCTATCCTACCGATATGGTTACACTCTCGATCGGAGGATGGCATTCACGTATCGTACAGCCGTTGCGGCTGATGACTCACCATGTTCATCAGGAGGGCGACAGAAAATTTGTGTCTAGAAGGTGCAGAAATAAACCTTCTATGCCATGTATGTATTACACTTCACAAAATGGACCTCATCGACATTCACGAAATGTTTAAAACAAAACATCAGCTTCCACCATGAGCACCGAATGAAAAATGACGCGCCACAGTGATCACATATTTTTACACCGCCGGTATTAAGGGTAAACTCGTTGGGAGTTGCAAACCGTGCAAGACGTTTAGCTAGGTATCCTCTCTTAAAGATTATGCAAAAGAACTTGCTCACCTTTTGGCATCAATCTGTCGTAGGTCGCTGAAGCAACGGACACCTAGCTACTGGAAAATATGGCAGATCATTCCCGTCTCTAAGTAGGATCTCACGACAGATGACTTAATTGTACATCTATATTGATGATGTCAATCTGTTGTAGACTGGTGCCGTCCGGTGTGGTCTAGCGGGTCTAGGTGCTTCAGTCTGGAACCGAGCGACCGCTGCGGTCGCAGGTTCGAATCCTGCCTCGGGCATGGATATGTGTGATGTCCTTAGGTTAGTTAGGTTTAAGTAGTTCTAAGTTTTAGGGGACTGATGACCTCAGATGTTAATTCCCATAGTGCTCAGAGCCACAATAAATGCACAACTGTATTAGCCCACTGGTAAAGGCACTTGTCAACATAAACTGTTCAAAGTTACAGACTCAAGCAACCAGGAAAAATTAGGTTGCAGAGGACGCTAAATTCATGCGAGTAAGAACTATGCCTTGCTCGTGTTAAATAATAGCATTTTACATTAAAGTAAGAGTGAAATTTCCTCTACAAGCCCTTAAAAATGCAGCAAATTTACAGATAAACATTACGTATAAAATTTCTAGTACGGTTGCTGACAGAGTAATAAAAATGTTCAAACATGTGTGGATTCCTAAGGGACCAAACTGCTGATGTCATCAGTCCCTAGACTGACACTCTATTTAAACTAACTTAAACTAACTTATGCTAAGAACAACACACACACAGCTATGCTCGAGGGAGGACTCGAAACTCTGGCGTGAGGCGCCAATCCGGGACATGGCGCCTCAAACCGCGTGGTCACTCTGGGCGGCAGACTAATACTGTACATAAAATAACGACCATTGTTACAAATGCATGGGGCAAGAAGAGCAAATATGAGCTAAAACAACGTCACTAAAAAGAAAACTTTTGTTTAACACTGCGGATGCCGGCTGTTCCAGAGTCGACATCCATCGGCCACGGAAGATAACCCTATGCAGCGAATCAGATCCTACGATGACAATTAAAAACAAATTTAATACTGTAGGAAAATGAATAAAATTTTGTTTTGTAAAAAGTTATGATATATCCACGATTGCTGTTGCTTGATATTTATTCAATTAAAGTATTGTATAGTGGCAGCAGATTGTACATAGATCTGTGTAATAAATGTGTCTGGTATTTAGAATAGCATTTAAACGCGTCTGTGTCGTGACATGCTTGAAAGTAACTCAACGACGATTTACTTAAAATGTTCCTACCGAGAAGATATTCCATCGACTTGTTAATACTAGTTTCCAACTAAAAAATAAAAGTTATTACGACATTAAACCGCAAGTTAATGGTTATCTCTGGTCGTTCAGTCTTACGATTGTTGGTAATTAATACTGAGTATTTTGGTGTTTGTGGAAGGACTGTAGCAAGATAGTGAATGTGAGAAGTACCGCAATTAACTATACAGAAGTGATTATACTATGCACAAAATGCAAATAACTGTTTGTATTTAATATAACAGTAACAGTTCATGACTCACACATTATTGGCAGCTACGACTTCGACGCTAATAGTTATCTGTGGATTACTATAACGACTATTAAACACCTTACAGCTATCTGAACTACATGTTTATTGGCTGCTAATAAAATAGCTTCAAGCCCTCTACGATCCATCAGTTAACGGAACCTGCTGCCCTAATACAGTTTATACTCGTACTTAGGAAAGCTGCAGCGATACGCGCCTGGCATGCGAATAATTAATAAGGAAGCCGAAGCCCGCAACCACCTGTCCAGTGCAGCGTACTTGCTGTAAGGTAAGAAGTGGAAGGTATTTAATACAAAAGAAATTTAAGATTGCGAGCTACAAAATTTATAGCAAAATGGATGGAAGAAAAACGCGAACACCTAATGGAACACTGGCAAAACCGTATCTGATTTTCTGACTTCAACAAGGTTCTTAATAGTGGTCTGAAGTTTAAGTTCACTGAGCGCTCTATCTCTGTAACATCCGCGTTCGTCGAGTCTTTTGGCCACGGTTGATACTTAATGCAAGGAATTGTGTGATAAAATTTCCAGTACCGACCTATTTAGTACCAATAGCCAAGTAGAGTTGTTAGTTAGAGCAAGACATTAACAGTTCAGTTGAACTTGTTAGCGCCGATGCGGAACGAATTTAGCGCAAAGTGCCCATTCCTGTTAAGATTATAGGCTGTATTGTGGATGGCGCTAGTAAACTGAAATCCACTGTTACGACGTACCAGATCGGTGTGTTTGTAGCCTCATCAATGACATCGTTAAGAGTAAAAGAATGTTCAGCTGAACTGCGTCCATTCCTCAATGACAAGTATTTATTCTAACGATACCGTTGTTAAGTGTCACTATTCCGGATATCGTTTGACTGCACCGTAAACAGAAATGTGGCAGCTGTTAGCTACGGACGAACTGGAACGCAGTTCTCCATTGGAGGTCTACGTATTGAGAGTAGCACCTGGACAGCCTGCCATCTTAACTGCACTATATTGCGACCAGTAACGGGAATCTGCAGCTCCGACTGAAATACCACGCGGTATGCTATTGGTACAATACTGATTGACACTTAAGGTCTAACTCAATCTCATATCTAGGCAGGAATAATTAGTGACGCTTCGGGGATTTCTGCGTTGGAGCTTTTGGATACGTAGAAACAGGTAAGGTTTTCTATCGACAAAGTACCTGCCGATGAAAAGATGCCGTGTCTGTACCGATATTCCTGAAGCATAAAATGCTTCGGACACCAGAATATGTGCGTCTATTTTAGGCTGTGCAGAGAATGTAATGATGACTTCCGGTGGGGGAGGCACTTGTGTGAGGGGCGTTCAGTAAATAATACACTTTTCGTCTGACTCAGTTTCGGTTGAAAAAAAAAAAGTCATCTTGAAGTATTCCCGCTTCAGGCTCCATAATTTCTTGAAATTTCGATTGATAGCGTCGCTACACGTAGCCTTGAAAATAGCGTTTTTAATGGAGATGTGTTCCAAACAGAGAGTTGTCTTGAAAATCCAGAGCATCACATAAATTTGTCGGCGCTTGCAGAATGTCTACAGAGACCCGGCAGTGAACAAAAGGATGGTCAGTCGTTGGGCGAGGCGTCTGTTATCATCGCAATTAGGTCGCACAAACTTGTCTGGTCTCCCTCGCGCTGGCCGGCAGCACATAGCTTTGACTCATACAGCGCTCAACGTGCGGACAGTCTGATTCGAGGTGATTGACGGGTCACAGTGAAACACCTCGCAGCACGACTGGACGTCTCCCTTGTTAGTGCTGACAGATTCGTTCACCAGTTGGGGTACTCAAATGTGTGTGCCCGTTGGGTTCTTCGCGCCTAACAGAAGACCATAAAGCCCGCATCTCGTGGTCGTGCGGTAGCGTTCTCGCTTCCCACGCCCGGGTTCCCGGGTTCGATTCCCGGCGGGGTCAGGGATTTTCTCTGCCTCGTGATGGCTGGGTGTTGTGTGCTGTCCTTAGGTTAGTTAGGTTTAAGTAGTTCTAAGTTCTAGGGGACTTATGACCACAGCAGTTGAGTCCCATAGTGCTCAGAGCCATTTGAACCATTTTTTTTTGAAGACCATAAAGAACAACGAAGGACCAGCTGTACGAAACTGCTGAGCCGTGGCGAGCTGGTACCAGTTTTATTTTGTTTATGTATCGTTGAGATCGATTGTGGTTGAGGTAAGCTATCTTTGCTTTTCGCGTGTCTTATCTTGCGGCTTCGTAGGCGAAGCGAGTTGGTCGTTAGCCTTCGACGGGAATCCTCGAGATCTCGTGTCAGTCGCGGGGGGAGACGAGTGTCAACGGCTGCCGAACGAGTGTGATGACCGTTACACGTTGTGGTGTAAAATTGGTTGGGCGGTTTGCCTATATGGGCAGCTTGGAGGTACAAGTCCTGTGACTTCACTGGGAACAAAATTTGATGGGAAGCGGTGAAGCTGTGGATCCCGCTCCCTCGTATTGTGTGCCTGATATGGAGCAAGTCGTCGTAATTGTTTGCTCACATACGCACTCACAGATTTTAAACTTTATTATTATTATGTGAGACTTTCTCGGCCTAGTTAAATTGGTGCCCGTGATTTGAAAATTTTCTCAGGAGTTTTTTGTGTCTCTTACAATCAAATGTTTTTATGTTGCTGTTTTTTAAAGTCTGCACTCTATTAATACAGTTGTCCATGTGTGAGTGAGTCAAAGGTTCTGCCCAGTGTTTCTATGTTTCAGAGTTATTGGAATGTCTTTGTGATTCGGGCAGAAACTTTTAATTGTGCCAGCGCCTTGGCAGGGAGTGAAATGTCATCCGAGGTCTACCGGACGTGGTCACATATCCCCTTGCAAAGTTTGGTATTTATCTTCCTTCCCTCAAGGAGGGTTAAGCTGGTAGATATATATTTTGTATGTAACCTGTTTGTGTGTGAACTTGTTTTCTTAAATATTACGGACTGGCAACTGGCTAAACCTTAAACTGCATAGCATCCGCTGAGTTCCTTGTGCACCTTTTTCTAGTATTTTTTTATTAACACGTCTGAGTACGTAAACATTTATTTTTTTAAGATCAGTGTCTCTGTTGTAGTGTTTTAATTAAGTGATCCTATCATATTATGTAATGATGTCTTAGTTTGGCACTAGTTCTCATGTGTTATTAAGTCACCCTTTACCTGTAACTGTTTCGTTATATCTATTTTTAGGGAAATCCTATATGGGAGTTTGAGGTTCTCAAGTTTGTCAGTAATACACTTTTCTTAATTTGGAATTGTTTGTTAGAGTACTGAGTGCGTTGGATTTCTAATTGTATTTGAAAAGTTTTATCTAGTGGCTCGTCCACAATTTGTAATTCTTTCATATTTTTTTTAAAGGCGTAATGCCAATAAAGTGTCTTAATTATGAAGTGTGTCTACCAACCATGATTCCATCCCGCTTCCTCTTTTATGGTTTTTAAGATACATTGTGCAAGTGTGGTACAACAAAGGGATCCCGTATCAACTGATTTCGCGTAAAGAGGTTGATTGTGCCAACTGTTTGTCGAACATCGTCTCAGGCATCGAAACATGGGTTCATCACCTCGAACTGGAAACAAAACGGTAATCTTTGGAGTGACGTCACACCACCTCTTCCCCAAAGAAAAACTTCTGGACACTGAATGGGTTATTCTGTTTGATTTTCTTCCTCATGGTGGAACTATCAACTCTGAAGTGTATTGTACTACCCTCAGAAACTGATGAAACGACTTCAGCATGTTCGTCACCACAAAATTGTAAACGAACTTCTCTTTTTCCGTGACAATGCAAGGTCTCAAACAAGAATGCGCACTCGAGGGGAGGTCCCAATACTTCATTGGACGGTTATTCCCCCTCCATTCCTACATCCCGGATCTTCCACCTTCCGACTTCCATGTGATTGGCCCAGTGGAGGATGCTCTCCACGGGAAGCAGTAAGTGAATGACGTAGAGGTTGTTAATTCGACAAGACGTTGGCTCAGACGTCGACCAGTAGAGTGGTATCATTTGAAAGTACGTTGTTTAGGTTTTTATATTGGTAACGACATGCAGCGTTCTATATGAAAATCACTGACTGTTCTGTGTGAAGTCTGAGGCTGGTCGGCATTGTTGCAATATTCGCCATTGTAGTGTTGGGCAGTTGGATGTGAACAGCGCGTACCGATGCGCAGTTGGAGGTGAGCCGCCAGCAGTGGTGGATGTGGGGAAGTGAGATGGCGGATTTTTGAGAGCGTTTGATCTGGTCGTGTGTCCATCAGAAACAGTACATTTGTAAGAATGGATGTCAGGAACTGCTATATATATTATGACTTTTGAACACTATTAAGGTAAATACATTGTTTGTTCTGTATCAAAATCTTTCATTTGCTAACTATGCCTATCAGTAGTTAGTGCCTTCTGTAGCTTGAATCATTTATTTAGCTGGCAGTAGTGGCGCTCGCTGTATTGCAGTAGTTCGAGTAACGAAGATTTTTGTGAGGTAAGTGATTTGTGAAAGGTGTAGGTTAATGTTAGTCAGGGCCATTCTTTTGTAGGGATTATTGAAAGTCAGACTGCGTTGCGCTAAAAACATATTGTGTGTCAGTTTAGTGTTGATCAGAATAGGTAAAGAGCGAAATGTCTGAGTACATTCAGTTTTGCTCAACTGTTTGAAAATCAAATAATGTAAGAGATTTATCAGCACAGTAATTCAATAATTTTTCTAAGGGGACGTTTCAGATGTCGACCCTTAGCCGAGGATACCTCACTGGAATCTTCTGATTTTTTTCTTGTAGATTGTGTAATTAGTGTAGCTATTGTTTATTGCTAGTGTAATCACAGTGAGAATTTCCTTTGTAGTTGTAGTTTTTCATTATTGTACAGTAAAACAGTTGTGGCATGCATGTAGATTTGCACCAAGTATTTGGCAGCTGCGCTTGCAATTAACTAGATATTAATTTCAGTGCTATGTTAATGTGTTTTCTTATTTTGCTCTTCAAATTGTGCTTTTCTGTGTTATCGTGTGAAATATTGTGACAATAATGGTGTGTAAAAAACGTAGCACTAGACTCCAAAGTAAACTGAGAAATAATAGTGACGACGAGCGTAGCTTATCAGCACCACTCTGTAATGAATTTACTAATGTTCAAAGTGGTAATTTGGTAATTGTGCATAGGGAAATGGAGCGGGCGGCAAATAATGGCGTAGACAGTGAAACAATTAGTGAACAGGGAAGCATTATCGATCGATCGGTCGGCAACAGCTCGCCTCAGGAATCCGAAATGAGAGGACACAATCTCGCAAATACTGTAGATTCAGGTTTTCGGTTCTCACCATTTTCTCAAATAAGTCAAGACACATTTTCTGCTTGTCAAAATGTGAATGTTGCCGGTGCAAATTCACTGCCGAAAAACACTGAGGAACATGTTTCAGACACCAGTGCATTGTTATTACAATTAATACAACAAATGGGACAAACACAGCAAAAGGTTCAAAAGTTAGACACAATGGAACAAAATATTCAAAATTTAGACACAATGGAACAAAATCTTCAAAGGTTAGACACCACGCTTGAACAAACACGTGAAGATTTAACTACTGAGTTACACAAAATCGAATCGAAATGCCAAAAAGTCTGTAATGACGTAAAAACACAAATTTGTGAGCATTTCCAACCTATTTTTTCGCGGCATGAAAATACATTACAGAATCACGAAGCAGCCATAAAAGAACTGCAAACTGTAGTTCATGAAAATCATGAGACCTTGCTAGCTAAGACTGACTGAGTTGCATCTACTGATTTGGTTACGCAACTTGCAAAAACTCAGGAAAACTTAAAGGACACAGTAGATACGATTTCAACACAAATGGGCACCCTGAAACTTGGTTCAGAAAAACACACTGAGGAAATAAGTTCACTATCGGAGAAAGTAGCCGAACTTTCGGATCAGTTCACTAACTTATCTACAAAGGTGGATGATGATCTGAATGACACAAGACCTGTAGCCTTCACTGACACTGAAGAGTATGAACAAATTAGAAAACTCAAACAAAATCAAAATCAAATCAATACACAGTACAAAAGAGAAATCCGGGAAGTACAAGATCAGTTGGCACAGGTAATACAATAATTACATATTTCAGAGGACACTCGCGCTCCAATACGGGAAGAGGGACATAGAAATACGGAACAGCCGCTAAATAATAACACAGGGCACTTCGGAAATTATGAAAGAAATTGGCAAGGTACACCGAATTTTAACATGGAACCGCCGAAACGACGTAACAATGACCGACATGCGACTCGCCGAGATGACGATTTTGACTATAAGCTGTTTATTACTACACGTAAATTCAAAACATTTAAGAATTTCGCCAACGACATTCATCAGCAAGCGTGGCTTCATCAATTCTCTCATTGTTTTCCTCCCAACTGGTCGTTAGAGCACAGATTAGAATTTATGTGTGGCTGCTTAGAGAATGAACCAGCTGTAAGAATGCGATCGGTCATTCACGATTGCCACAGTAAAGGAGAATTTTACCATGCCTTCCTCTCAGCATATTAGTCTCAAGCCACAGAAGACCGAGTAAAACATAGCATCATAATTATGAAACATTTCGAACAATCTGAATTTTCCAGTCTTGTGAAATATTTTGAACATACACTCCTGGAAATGGAAAAAAGAACACATTGACACCGGTGTGTCAGACCCACCATACTTGCTCCGGGCACTGCGAGAGGGCTGTACAAGCAATGATCACACGCACGGCACAGCGGACACACCAGGAACCGCGGTGTTGGCCGTCGAATGGCGCTAGCTGCGCAGCATTTGTGCACCGCCGCCGTCAGTGTCAGCCAGTTTGCCGTGGCATACGGAGCTCCATCGCAGTCTTTAACACTGGTAGCATGCCGCGACAGCGTGGACGTGAACCGTATGTGCAGTTGACGGACTTTGAGCGAGGGCGTATAGTGGGCATGCGGGAGGCCGGGTGGACGTACCGCCGAATTGCTCAACACGTGGGGCGTGAGGTCTCCACAGTACATCGATGTTGTCGCCAGTGGTCGGCGGAAGGTGCACGTGCCCGTCGACCTGGGACCGGACCGCAGCGACGCACGGATGCACGCCAAGACCGTAGGATCCTACGCAGTGCCGTAGGGGACCGCACCGCCACTTCCCAGCAAATTAGGGACACTGTTGCTCCTGGGGTATCGGCGAGGACCATTCGCAACCGTCTCCATGAAGCTGGGCTACGGTCCCGCACACCGTTAGGCCGTCTTCCGCTCACGCCCCAACATCGTGCAGCCCGCCTCCAGTGGTGTCGCGACAGGCGTGAATGGAGGGACGAATGGAGACGTGTCGTCTTCAGCGATGAGAGTTGCTTCTGCCTTGGTGCCAATGATGGTCGTATGCGTGTTTGGCGCCGTGCAGGTGAGCGCTACAATCAGGACTGCATACGACCGAGGCACACAGGGCCAACACCCGGCATCATGGTGTGGGGAGCGATCTCCCACACTGGCCGTACACCACTGGTGATCGTCGAGGGGACACTGAATAGTGCACGGTACATCCAAACCGTCATCGAACCCATCGTTCTACCATTCCTAGACCGGCAAGGGAAATTGCTGTTCCAACAGGACAATGCACGTCCGCATGTATCCCGTGCCACCCAACGTGCTCTAGAAGGTGTAAGTCAACTACCCTGGCCAGCAAGATCTCCGGATCTGTCCCCCATTGAGCATGTTTGGGACTGGATGATGCGTCGTCTCACGCGGTCTGCACGTCCAGCACGAACGCCGGTCCAACTGAGGCGCCAGGTGGAAATGGCATGGCAAGCCGTTCCACAGGACTACATCCAGCATCTCTACGATCGTCTCCATGGGAGAATAGCAGCCTGCATTGCTGCGAAAGGTTGATATACACTGTACTAGTGCCGACATTGTGCATGCTCTGTTGCCTGTGTCTATGTGCCTGTTGTTCTGTCAGTGTGATCATGTGATGTATCTGACCCCAGGAATGTGTCAATAAAGTTTCCCCTTCCTGGGACAATGAATTCACGGTGTTCTTATTTCAATTTCCAGGAGTGTATGTTGCATAAGAATCAGTATCTGTCAAACCCAAACAGCCCCTCGGAACTCATCCGCATTTGCTTAATCAAATTGCCTGAACATTTACGACATATTATTTTGGCAGGACGTTGCAAAGACGACATTGAAGCTTTTCAGGGACTCTTACAAGTATTGGAAATCGACACCGACAATCGCGGGGCGCGAGAGCAGAAACACAACAATTGCAGGTCACGTCCGTCACAATTCCGTGATGAATGAAATAATAACTGGACAAGACAAAACTATTCTCACAACACAAATCGTGACCAAAACAGACACCACCCTTATGACAATCGTTGGCAGAATAATAGTTACAGAGAAAGAACGCACTTCCGTTGTAATGAATATCACAGAGACAATCAGAGAAACAGACAATATGTGAACCAAAATAATTATAATCAAGAAAGACAGAATAACTTAAGATAAAATGGTTCTCCGCGCACTTACGACTAAGGAAGAAGTTCTCCACCACGTGACCGACAAGAAATTGATTACAGAAATTACCGACATGACGACAGACGACATAATCATAATGACAGACCTGAACTGCATCAGAACTGGCGAGATTCAAACAGGGCTGGGCCCTCTCGACAAGGTGAATTTATAGAAGTTAGGTCTCCTAATCCAAATAACGACGCACGCCAACAAAGAGACAGACAATGACTCGAACCACAGCCAGCCACGTGCGCCGGCTGGCTCAGAGAAAAATAACATAGAGGCTAAACTTGAGAAAAATTCCAGTATTCTTTACCGACGTACACCGCATAATAATTGCATTCAAGTTCAAACTCTGAGTACTATGAAGAGTAAAGGACTGCAGCACATTTCACATGTAAAACCGTTTATTGAGAGATAATCTGTTTTTTAACTTAGTCCTTGCTATAAAATTTTTCACTTTACATTACTAGTATGCTTTGTCAGACTTAGAATCTGTTAACATGCAACAATGTTTGAAGTTAAATATCCAGTCAAGAACCAAGAGAACTTATTTATCAGAAATTACGAATGCATTGTTATAGTGAACAGAGGACACGGTGTTATTGTGTGTGTAATTTCTTGCTTGTTAATTGCACGATTACATAACGACTATAAGGCTTACATACTTAGAACATATACTGCTAATGAGATTTTAATGCAACATTTTGGTTTAGTTGAAAAGACGTTCTTTATTTGAAGTACTTTCTGTGAGATTAAAGATGACTTAGTATTTGGTTTCTTTGACAGCAACACGACTATGTCACGATGCTACTAATGTGTGACACAATTTACATTGTTGCTTTTGCGGTGTATCTGTTTTATATCTTCACAGTTTTTCTGTATTATTCCGGAAAGTGAAGCATGTTTTAGTAGTAACTTTTGTGGTATAGCTACAATGAGACAGCCTTTTCCATGGCACAACAATACATTACAGTACAGTACTTTCTTCATCACGGCAATAAGCATAATAACTACGATATCTATAAGCAAAGCATTTCACTTTTGTTTATGATGAGGTGAGTACATTGACTTCAGCAGAACTTTGCTTACAGAGGACGATAACTATGACACTTCCACAGAATTATCTTACAGCAAGAAGCACATTTAGTGCTAAAGGACACGCATCTGAGTGATTAATTTTGTACTTAAAACATTTATTTTTAAAGATTTTTAAATTACAAAGAAAGTTTTCTGTGACACATTTCATTCCATTACTGTAGTCTGTAACACCTGAGGGTATAATTACATTAATCCTCAGGGAGGTACACACTTACTTTGTGTACCATGTGTTTGGCAAGCACAAGGAGCCCTAGGTAATATGGTATTTCCTTATACAACTTCACACATCGGTACCATATTCCTCTAACACAGAATTACACAGCTATCTGATTATTTAACAGAGAAAGAAACATTTTTTTTCCTACGTCAGTGACAGATGTTTACTTAATTACACAGTTGGATAACTTCACACTTATGAAACTGTATATTGTCTGTACTGTGTGAACTGTTCATATTTTTTCGGAACCATTGTGATACTATGAGAGCTTTGAATGATGTATTTGGTATGGGATCATGATTTTTAAAGTACGTTTGAAGTAGATGACACTATTGAAATGAGCAGAGAAATTTTTTAGGTTTTGAAATTATTGCAGAAAGCTACGACGTTTTTGAGATTTGACTCAGGTGTTATGATGTTATTATTACGACGACAATGTGTATTATGATGTTGAGGAATGTTTATTACGATATGTATTTATTATGATGAAATATTGAAGAAGTGTCGACGAATATGTATGTGTAATAAGGTAAGGAATAGTGAGTGGTGGTTAGGGGCTCTGGTTTGTGAAAAAGGATGTTGGAAAGCAAGAATCATACCATAAAAGTTTTGAAATGTGTGTATATGCGTGAATGTATCACAATGTCGGCGAAAATTTTTTGGACGCTGTTATATTTATAGGATTTTGTTTCTACACGTTCGTAACGCAAATTTTCGACCTGAGAAATTTTTTTTATATGAGACTACCACTGCTGTCGTAAATATTTCGGTAAGAATGTTAAGTGACCTTCACGTAATGCGCAGTGGATGCCCAGCTGTGCCACCTGCCTGGAGAAAAAGCCATTAGGTGGATAAAAAAGGAGAGACCATTAATCTTGCTATTGACATTCCTTTGTAGAAAGCATCGCAGATACGACACACTCATTACTTGGAAATGTATGATTGTATTGTGGAGCATGTACTTTGTGCTACTTACTGAAATGCTTATAAACTGATGGGAAATATTCTTACATCTGCACACCTGATTATGACAAGAGTCTTTCTACGAGAGTTGAGAGAATTTCTAGTAACTTATGAAATGCCACATGACTATTGAACGATATTTTTATGCTTTGCTTTAGATAGTTGCTTATTTCATTTGATATCTGGTTTCCAACTGTGTTGTAGCATTGGTTTTATAAAATAAAATTAAATGCATTTGCTAATGTGAACACTTTCTGTCAACAGATGTATTAAATAATAAAATATGATCCAAATTCTTCAAAAATGGAGCACTTGGAAAGGAAAGAACAATAAGAAGGGATTAATAACAGTTACTGCATACAAAATTTTCTTTTCAACTATGTGGTAATTTTTTTGGTAGAATAACTTTTTGTGGTGCACCACTTTAATGACATAGACATTAAGATGTGAATAGACATTTCCCTTATCTGCATTGTTGTCTGTAGTGTACTATTTTTTCTGCTTGAGCTTTGTCATGTTTAGGTATAAATTATTGCATAGGCTGCTGCTGTGTGCCAGGCATAGTGCTACGGAATTTCACTTTGTATTACTCTGTTAAGCCAGTTTTACTACTGATTTATTTTTCTTGTTGCTGCACATTGGCTCATATTCGTTGTAATGTTGCTCTGCTAATTTAGATATACTGCTGCTTGCTTTGCCAATTTGCATTTTTTTTGTCATTGCTGTATGTGTTAATTGTTTTGTACTGCTGCATTGCCTCGTCCCTTAGCGTATATATCTGAGCTCAGTAGATTTAAGTTAGCTTAAGATGGGGTAGGCTATATATGAGAACGAGTTGTGATGAATTGGATGAAATGCATTGAGAAGCTATAAGAAAATGGTCTGGCCAAAAAAGGATTTTGAAAGAAGATATGAACAAAAATTTGGGTTTTGGGACAACAGGTTTAGGTAGGATTTTCTTAGAAATAAACGATGAGGTAAGATAATGGAAAATAAATAATAAGGTAAGAAATATGTGAACATATAAATACAAAAAGCATGCTTGGATAGGATTTTTTTGGTGGAAACAAATGTTGAAATAAAAGGAAAGATCTATGAAATGAAGTTTTGGGATGGACTGCAGTATCAGAAGTCCCACTGAAAACAACCCTGTCCTGTATTTTTGTGTTATTACACTATGTGAATTTGTGTTTTTCCTGTCTTTATGTGTTTTGCTAATAAGAGTTATGTTGTAGAATTTTCTGACAATATGTTACTTACTTTGTAAAGATGTTTAGACATTATTTATTCTGTTTGTTTTAATGCTTGTGTGTGAAGTTGATGTTTCAAAAGCTATTCTGATCTTTTATGTATTTACTTACATCATAATTCCTGTAACACTGATGTATATATTTATTTCTGTGTTTTTGTAAAGCCTGTGTTACTACAAATGTTATCTGTATTGTTATGTTCTTTAATGATGTATTTTGTACCTTTGTAATTGTATTCTCATCTTATAAAATTGACAGCAGTTCATCAAATTAACTAACTTGTAAGCATATATTTCACTGCACACGTTTCTGTTGGTCATTGTATATGCACAATATGTGAAAGGAGGACTGTTAGTGTTTGCACGTGTGTTGATAATTCAGCATGGGACTGGTTAACAGCATTGCTGGTTCTAAGGACAGTTCCAAAAACTTTGTGAGTGCACAAGTGGTGGTTTATGGACTTGCTATATTATCCGCAAGACTCTTTGATGGTGATTGTGCACCTGCACAGTCACAACAGATGACTGCTGGCCGTCTCTACAAGGACTACAGTGGGTTTGTACGTCTGGTGGCCCACCAATACCGTAATCTCTACCAGGACTACAGTGGGTCTACTCTGTGATGACCTACCTACCAATATTCTTCAAAACGTCGACTGACTCTGCTGTGGGTTTGCTCTATAGTGGCCCATTATCTGTCTGCATGTCAAGAGTCAGCACTGTCTTTCCGTTGGAAAGACAACACTACTTCTTCAAGACTGCATGGAAATCCACTGCTTCTGTGTGCAATTTCTTTTACTAATGAGACTTTGTGAAAAAAAACTGTAATTACTATTATGATGAATGATCAGGACTGTCTTTATGGACTGTGAGAAAATTTTAGCTTTTGACCAACATTGTATCAATAAGTGTGTGCATTTGACATCTTTGTTATTGTAATTATGAAAAATTTCTTCAAATCTGTATTGGCCATTGCCCAAAACAATTTGTAAAATTTTTTTGTGGGGAGCATGGGGGCTATTTAAGTAGGTTGTTTAGGTTTTTATATTGGTAACGACATGTAGCGCTCTATGTGAAAATCACTGACTGTGCTGTGTGCAGTCTGAGGCTGGTCGGCATTGTTGCAATATTCGCCATTGTAGTGTTGGGCAGTTGGATGTGAACAGCGCGTAGCGTTGCGCAGTTGGAGGTGAGCCGCCAGCATTGGTGGATGTGGGGAAGTGAGACGGCGGATTTTTGAGAGCGTTTGATCTGGTCGTGTGTCCATCAGAAACAGTACATTTGTAAGAATGGATGTCAGGAACTGCTATATATATTATGACTTTTGAACACTATTAAGGTAAATACATTGTTTGTTCTGTATCAAAATCTTTCATTTGCTAACTATGCCTAACAGTAGTTAGTAACGAAGATTTTTGTGAGGTAAGTGATTTGTGAAAGGCATAGGTTAATGTTAGTCAGGGTCATTCTTTTGTAGGGATTACTGAAAGTCAGATTGCGTTGCACTAAAAAAATATTGCGTGTCAGTTTAGTGTTGATCAGAATAGGTAAAGAGCGAAATGTCTGAGAACGTTCAGTTTTGCTCAGCTGTTTGAAAATCAAATAATGTAAGAGATTTATCAGCACAGTAAGTCAATAATTGTTCTAAGGGGACGTTTCACATTGAGGCATATAGGTCCTCCCAGTAAGGGCGTCGCTTTGAACCGAGATTATGTAAATGGAATGTATACGGCATATTGTAATCCTGAAGAAAACCAACGTGCTTTGGAAAAAGTATGTTTTGCTTTACTGGACGCCCCTCCGTTGAGACGGACAGGACCTGCTCCTGATGAGCTGTGCTTCAAGCTGTATGTAATAAATTCTCCCTCTCCTTCTTCTTGTACAGAGCGTTAATTCCGCCTAGTACATGGTCCGTTAAACTCACATTTTGGCAAATTTATATCATTTAGTTTATGGGAGGGAAGTTATGATGAATAGCTGTCTGTGAATTGCGTAAACTTTGTTCTATGTGTTGTCCTATTGTAACTGTATTTGTATCGTATTTTCTGGGACGGAATTTGGCTACCAGCCCAGCATTTGCCTCAACAAAAGAGGAAAAACACCTAAAAACGATGCTCAGGCTGGCCATCTCACCAACCATGGTCGTTAATCCGCCACGTAGACTTAATCGTGATCTTGTTCCCTTCCTCTCTCGCAAGCTAAAGCGCTGCGCGTTGCAGTACAAGAGCGGGTAACAAACGAATTCTCCGTTTATCTGATACACGTTTCGCGAAAATTTTTATGTTTCCCATCACTTCCTTTATCTTTTAAGACTGAAGTTACATTCTGGACAAGTTATAGTCTTAGAATTTAGATTAGTTGGTTTTCGCGAATCTTGGCAGCTTATCGACCTGTCGGTTTTTCCACAAGCGTTCTGGCTGATATGGACGTCCTTGCTTTCTCTAGTCTTTTTTTTTTTTTATTCTCTTGTGTCCATTCTCAATGTATTTTTCAATGTTAGTTAATAATTATAATCATTGTAAGAATTCGTGATAAATGCCTTTTTGGTAATACTTGATCACGCTTCGTGTACCTTTAGAATTTGGCCACATGCATGCTTACATTGTGATTAGAACTGTTTCTGCGTTTACGTTCTTCTAGGCATAGATTAATTTCTGATTCTGGTTACTAATTTCACACACACACTGCATAATCTTCTGTAAGCCTCAGACTACTTTCTACTGTGGTCACTATTTCGCCTTTTTGTAGGAGACTGAGCTACCTGGTATTAAAAATGTCTCTTCTTTCAGCATATGAGGTAAGTTCGTCACTGCATGACACTACGAGAAATAGGAGGTGTTCACAGAGAGATTCCATAGTGAGAATTGTTATTAACTGTTGATTTATTTCAAGGCTCCGCGCCGGCTGGTGTGGCCGTGCGGTTAAAGGCGCTTCAGTCTGGAACCGCGTGACCGCTGCGGTCGCAGGTTCGAATCCTGCCTCGGGCATGGATGTGTGTGATGTGCTTAGGTTAGTTAGGTTTAATTAGTTCTAAGTTCTAGGCGACTGATGACCTCAGAAGTTAAGTCGCATAGTGCTCAGAGCCACTTGAACCATTTTTTCAAGGCCCCACACAGGCTCGGAAGGCCGAACATACCATCCGACTGTTGTATCATCCTCTGCCCCTAGGAGTCACTGGATGTGGATATGGAGGGGAATTTTGTCAGCAGATTGCCCTCCCAGCCTTCGTCACTTTGCGTGACCGAAACAGCTACCCCTCAGTAAAGTAGCTCCTTAATAGGTCTCACAAGGGCTGAGTGTAACCCGCTCGCTAACAGCGCTCTGCGCATCCCGGCGGCCACCCATCCAAGTGCTAACCAAGCTTGACAGCGCGTAATTTCGGTGATCTGACGGGAAGCAGCGTTACCACTTCCGTAGGACCATTGGCGTCAAGGCTATAAGAAGGACTGCGAATACGTACACGTCAATATGACGAGTTGCTAATTATCGATAAGTAAATAAATGTACGAGAGTTTCATTTCATCATCAGTCAGAAGCCAAACAAGTTAACAAATAAAAGCAAGATAGTTCCAAGTTTATTGGTCTTCTTACCTTCTACAAGTACCAATTGTGCATCTTTATGGTTCGGATGACTGGTGCGCCCTTGTGCAACGTATTTTGTGACTGGTGAGTGCCGAATAGCAGGAAGCGATGGAGTAAAACCCAATGTAAATGCACAACCTAGCCGTCCAAAATAGCACGAATTACTGATGGGACGACCGACAGATTTTAACAGTGCGTTAGCCAGTCGACTGTTTCAGTCGAATGAAACAAATGAATGAAATTTGTCTCTGCGGCCGTATCAGTTATATGAATGTTTTCAGTCACTCTCTAGCTTTGAATGGTTTCGCTTAACGTGAGGTAACCGACTGAGACAAGCCTCTGACAGTTAAAGGCAGCTATGTGAATGTTGTCAATCACTTTCTTGGTTTGAATGATTTCATTTACGTAATTTTTCAGCCTTTTAGATTACCCATGAACCATGACTATGGTTGCCAACCTTTTTAGTAACAAATGATATACCTTATTTCAAAAAGAGGTGTATAAAAAATAAATTTATAAAAAAAGAAGTAGTTTCAAAATTTATATATTTATTTATCTCAATACGATTTTGTCATGCTTCTGGCATTAAATATTTATAACTGGTACTATATTATAAATTTATGGTTAAATAAACAAGTCACTTTTTTATTTAAATATAGTTTTGCTCTGTCTCTGTGTTCCCACTGTTTTACTCCCATCACCGCTGCTTCTGTTTCAGCAAATGCTGAGGTAACGTGAACGGAAAGCATATACGATTAATATACGATTTCTTTAATTATTTTGTTTTTTAAGCATATACGAGGAAAACATAGTTAGAACGACTTGCAAGTTTACAGTTAAAGGTCCAAGCATACACGATAATGAAATAATAACGAGATTAGTTTACTTAAAAGTGGCTGTCATACGCGACAATATTCCAGGTCACACTTAGCGTCTTATTCAAACTGAGCTGAGAATGAAGCATAAAAGTGAATTTTTATAAATATATAGAAATAAAAGCACGACTGAGTAGAACTTTTGAGGAGTCATGCTCTAATGTACGAACGCTCATTCCTTCGAAGGCGATTAACTCAGTTGGTTTGTTGCGAAGAAATTTGCCGCAGATAATACCGACGTAAAGAAAATGTCCTGAAAGCACTGTACGTGTGAAATAAAGTTACTGAAGACAACGGATTCGCATTCGCGAGAAGCACGTCACCCTATCCATTACAGTGTAGTGTAACGACGCAAGTTTTGTATAAATGATTTTCTTTTCACATATGACCATGTGCAGACTTCGTCACCTACGTCAGTTACAACACACTTCAAAATTATTTAAATTCTTTTTAAATTGTCTCTGAATGGTTCTTGAACGAAACTGTAAAACATCATCATTTGAGTCGTATGCGCAGAATTTCGTCACTCAGTCCAATTTGTTTGTGCAAACCTTTTCAATTTAGATGGCGTTTTGTTTCTTCTCAGAAATTATATTAATGCAAGTTATCTGATTCAACAAATATTAGAACCACATTGAATAAACTTTCCAGATTCAAACTCGCGATGAACGTTGTCAAAATTAATAATCAATTCATTGACATAATTCTTCATAAATAAATTCTCGGAACACGTATTTGAACTTTAGCAGTATGCACTAGTTTATTATCTTCCTACATATAGACGTGAACCTGAGCCTTGACAAGATAGGACTGAACATTTACAACATGATTAAACTTTCTATGACATCATTGCTGTAGAAACATTACAAATTCTTATTTTTCCAGTTTTTAGAAGCACGACGCAACAACTCGGTTTCCGGATCTTCCGTTGCTCTTTGGCTGTCGACCCGCGACGTATAGTGGCCAGCAATTTTCTCTCTGGTCCCGGCAGTGAAGATGCTGTCTCCGTTCGTTGCGCCGCCCTCTCCGTACATGAAACATAAAAAAATAAATACAAAACTTTTAGATAATTCACAACAATTACAAAGATTTCAAAAATACATAAACAAAACACTAAATTAAATTTATATTCACCTGCAAATTGGGCTGACACTGGTGGATGGGTGACGCTTCAATTTCGCGTCCCACTACAACAGGTGTACCCATGGTTTAAGTTGGAGTCACCTACATAAAGGATTGGTAAAGGGAAACGCCACGTTTTCTGCCTGAAAAGAGTCCTCAATCAACGCTAAGAATTAGCCACGCAGCTATAGTCTTACATCGTAAGACAGTCTAAATGTGACCTGATGACTTTCCAAACAAAGTTCTTTCAGATGTTTTGGAGGTAACGGTACTTACAGTCAATATGTCCGCGGGTTATCAACCAAGTAGCAGACATTGACTCCGTAAAGCAATGTTTCAAAAAGACGTCCAGTTACGCGTTAGGACGGAATTGTCGCATCCCATCACAGGAAAAATTTGGGCGAAGGTGTGGGCGGTGCAGCGCAATCAAACAATGACGACATAACTCAAATCGCTTAAGAAAAGCAAGTCTTCCGGTCCAGATGGTTTACCATTCAGGTTCCTTTCAGAGTAGTCCTACATAATAGCGCCTTTCTTAGCAATCGTATACAACCGCTCACTTGACGAAAGGTCTGTTCCTAAACACTGCAAAGTAGCACAGGTCACAGCAATATTCAAGAATGGAAATAGGAGTAACCCACTGAATTACAGACTGATATCACTGACCTCAATTTGCAGTAGGTTTTTGGAGCATATACTGTACTCGAACATTACGAATCACCTTGAAGAAAATGGCTTATTGATACATAACCAACAGGGATTCAGAAAATATTGTTCTTGTGCGACACAGCTAGCTCTTAATTCCCATGAAGTAACGAGTGCTGTCGACAGGGGATCTCAGATCGATTCCATAATCCTAGATTTCCAAAAAGCTTTTGATACCGTTCCACACAAGCGACTATTAATCAAATTGCGTGAATGTGGAGTATTGTCTCAGATGCGTGACTGGATTCGTGATTTCCTTTCAGAGAGGTCACAGTTCGCAGTGATAGACAGTGATATCTGGCGTTCCGCAAGGTAGTGTTATAGGCCCTCTGCTGCTCCTGATTTACATAAATGATCTAGGTGATAATCTGAACAGCCCCCTTAGATTGTTTGCAGATGACGCTGTAATTTACCGTCTAGTAAAAACATCAAACGAACAATTGAAATTACAAAATGGTCTGCAGAGAATTTCTGAATGGTGAGAAAAGTGGCAATTGGCAATAAACAAAGAAAAGCGCGAGGTCATCCACAGGGGTACTAAAAGAAATCCGATAAATTTTGGGTATACGGTAAATAGCACAAATCTAACGGCTGTCAGTTGGACTAAATACCTAGGAATGACAATTACGAGCAATTTAAATTGGAAAGACCACATAGATAATATTGTATGGAAGGCGAAACAAAGACTGCGCTTTATTGGTAGAACTTTTCGAAGATGCGACGAACCCTCTAAAGAGGCAGCCTACATTACACTTGTCCGTCCTCTGCTGGAATATTGCTGGGCGGTATGGGATCCTTACCAGGTAGGATTGACGGAGTACATCGAAAAAGTGCAGAGAAAGGCAGCTCGTTTAGTGTTATCGCGCAGTGTCACTGATACGATACGCGAGTTGGGGTGGCAGTCACTGAAACAAAGGCGGTTTTCTTTGCCGCGAGATGTATTTACGAAATTTCAGTCACCAACTTTCTCTCCCGAATGCGAAAATATTTTGTTGACACACACCTACGTAGGGAATAATGAACATCATAATAAAATGAGAGAAATCAGAGCTCGAACGGTAAGATTTAGGTGTTCCTTTTTCCCACGCACCATTCGAGAGTGGAATGGTAGAGAAGTAGTGTGAAAATTGTTCGATGGACCCTGTGCCAGGCGCTTAAGTGTAAATTGCAGAGAAATCATGTAGATAGGTGTATATGTAGATTGCGTGGCGTGCTGATGTCTACTTACTTACCTTTCACGGAGTGAGAGGGGGAAAGTCTTCTACGATGCTTAGCACAGTTGATGCTTTAATAGAGACGTGTCTTTGCAAATAATTGAATAATGTTAGGCCAGTCAAGCAACTCCTGCTTCCTGAGTTGTACCTTCCGCTTTCACAGACGAGCATTCTACTTGCAACAAAATTTTAAGCACAAGTTCAAATAAATGTTGAACAAATATCATCGGGTATTTCACACAAGATTTTCAAATGTGGTAGCTGGATAACGCAGTCCGACTTCTAAAGTCAAGGTTATGACTTGTTAGAACATTTGCGTGCTTCACGATATTATAAAGCATCTCTAACAACACAGACTAAATATTACAGACGTTCACTGTGTAAACAATTACCAAACATGCAGGGAAAATGTGTTTGCCATCCATTAGGGATATCACTTACACAGTTTCTAAATAATGATCTGTGATGGAGCTGGAAATTATTGAACTGCTACTCCAAGCTGCGTCTCAGGATCTGCGTCACGGCATGATTGCTGAAAATCCTGAGAAAATGTGTGTTAGAGCTGCGCCTTTTTTAGATTGAAGTCAGCTGATAGGTATACCTGCTTAAAGAAAGTCCCTGTAATTATAGGCTCACCTTCAGACGATGTCATGTTTCCAAAGAGAGAAGGATTTAGCATATTTCATCAAAACATAAGAGGTATTAGAGATAAAGTTAGTGAAATCCTTATAGATGTTGACTCTGAAATTATTGGTATGTCGGAGCACCACTTAAATAATTTGACAGTTCAGAGGCTTCCTTTACCAGGATACAGATTAGCTGGCTGTTTTTCAAGGAGTTTCTTGTGGGGTGGGGGAGTGGCTATGTACATAAAAAACAGTATTCCATTTGAGTCCTTAGACGTATCACGGCACAACACTGAGCAGATATTTGAATGTTGTGCTGGTGCAGTTGAATTTAGTGAAACTAAACTTCTAATTGTTGTAGTTCATAGGTCTTCTAACTCTGCTTCAGAGCATTTCTGCTCAAGCTAGAGAGGGTTCTTGGTTCACTTTGTAGGAAGTACCAGAAATTAGTTATATGTGGTGACGTCAATATAAATTTTGTATATGACGGTACAAGAAAAAGAATGTTGCTAGATTTCCTAAATTCATATGACCTGATGCAGATTGTGTTTTTTCCAACTGTAGCACAGCCATAGACAATATTTTTATTCATTCTTCATTACTATATGGGCATTCTATTAGTAAAAGGGTGAATGGCCTTTTAGACCATGATGCACAAATTTTAACACTAAAAGGCTTTTGTACTCAAAAATGATTCAAATGGCTCTGAGCACCATGGGACTTAACTTCTGAGGTCATCAGTCCCCTAGAACTTAGAACAACGTAACCTTAACTAACCTAAGGACATCACACACATCCATGCCCGAGACAGGATTCGAATCTGCGACCGTAGCGGTCGCGCGATTCCAAACTGTAGCGCCTTTAACCGCACGGCCACACCGGCCGGCCATTACCATTAACTCTAAAATATTTCTGTTCGCTGATGACACTAGCTTGGTAGTAAAGGATGTTGTGTTCAACACTGGCTTGGTTTCAAGTAGTGCAGTGCGGGACCTAAGTTCATGACTTGTAGAAAATAAACTAACACTAAATCACAGGAAGACACAGTTTTTACAGTTTCTAACGCACAATTCAATAAAACCTGAGATTTTAATTTCACACGCAGTTCAGATTTCTAGGTGTTCAAATAGTGTATCTATACTGGTATTAATGCACCAGAAGAAAGAACAGGTCAACTTGGAACCGGGTTTAAAATAATTAGGGAAGTTAGGAAATGCCTTGTAGAAGTCTGAACCCATAAATGAAAGGATGTGTAGACTCAGACTAATAGGGAAATTTAGGAATATATCAATAGTTAATGCACCAACAGAGGAAAAAGAGGATATAATTAAAGAACAGTTCTATGAATACTTGGAAAAAGTATGCTGCGCAGTACCTAAATATGACCTGATGCTAATAATAGGAGATTTTAATGCCAAAATAGGGAGGAATGAACATCCATATGGAATTTCTGGAAAATATTCACTACATGAAGAAAACAACCTGAACAGACACTTACTACGTCAATTCGCAGCAAAGAATAATATGATTATTAAGAGTACCTGCTTTCTACACAAAAGTATCTATCTGGGTACTTGCAAGTCTTCAGCCGATGGAGTAGTCAATCAGATTGACCATATTGTAGTGATTTCACACCACTCCACGTCAGTTATGGATGTACGGAGCTGCAGAGGACCAAACTGTGGCTCAGACCACTTTGTGATAAAATCAGTCTTGAGAGAGAAACTATCACTAAAAATGGCAACAGAATAGGAAAGATGATGGAATGGAATACATACAAACTGAACATCCCTGATGAAGTAACATAATACCAAGTAACACTAAGCAGAAAGTTTAGCAATAGAGGAAAAGAACAGGGCAAGAACAAAAGTGGTACAGAGAGAAACCGGAAATAACGTGGAACAACATAGAGAATTAAGTAGAAGAGCTAACAGACTGTGCAAGAGTAAGAAAAGAGAGTGGAATAACAAGAAATTTCAAGAACTAAAAAAATTAAAGGAACAGAGCGAAATAAGAAATTTCTGTCATGCCACAGGAATATTGAAGAACAGATTCCAACCAAAAACAATGGCCTGTTCCATTAAAGATGGGAAAATGATAAGGGAGAGGAACAGATAGTGGGAAGATGGGCAGAGTATTTCAAAGATACACTAAGCACCAGCCTAGAAGAGGAAGAGACTGCCACACAGGGGGAAAGAGTGGAGCTGGAAGTAGACAATGAAACCAATAAGGCAAGAAAGCCAACACTACAAGAGGTCTCCCAGGCTGTGCACAAGTACGAAAAACAATCGAACCCCTGGAGAAGACAGCATAATTGCTGAATTAATAAAAACTGGTGGTTCGGCTGTAATAAAGGAACTGCACACATTAATATCAAGTATATGGGACACAGAAACTACGCCAGATAATTGGAAAATTGGGATAATAATCCCCATTTATAAGAAATGGGACAGAACAGCATGTGAAAATTATAGAGGTATAACACTCCTAAGCACAGCTTACAAGATCTTCACAGACATATTAAACAAATTGATACAGACGTGTGCAGAAGACATACTAGGGGAATATCAGTGTGGCTTTCGACCAGACTGAGGAACAACTGATCAAATGTTTGTGATAAGACAAATGATGGAAAAATTCTATGAATATGATACAGATCTGCATTTCCTATTCATCGACTTCAAACAAGCTTTTGACAGCATAAATTGGCAAGAACTATACAGAGTACTGAAAGAAGTTAGTATATGTGCTAAACTAATAAAACTAATCAGAATGACAATGAGAAAGAGAAGAGCAAAATTAAAGGTCCTTAGAAGAACAAGTGAAAGCTTTGACTTTATTAAAGGTGTGAAGTAAGGTAATAGTCTCTCCACTGCCCTATTCAATATAGCCCAGCACAGTGTAGTAAATAACATCAACAAAAGAGGCACCATATTTGTGAAAACTAGCCGGATATGTGCATACGCTGATGACATTGCTATAGTAGGAAGAAATACCAATACACTCCTAGACACAAACTGGGCAGTCGAAACAGAAGCCTGAAAAATTGGCCTCATAGTAAATGAAAACAAAACAAATATGGTAATGTCACAATCTGAGGCCAGAAGAACCCCTAAAATCCAAAAACATTAATGGGCAATGCTTCAACGGAGTGTCCTCTTTTAACTACTTGGGAACCCTAATAACAAATATAAACGGTATTGGAAAGGCTATAAGAGAAAGAATACAAAGAGGAAACAGAGCTTACTTTGCAAATATTAAACTTTTCGAAAATAGCCGTGTTACAAGAAAAACTAAACTGCTAAAATATAGTTCCCTAGTCCGCCCAGTTATCGCATACGGGTCAGAGGTATCGACGTTGACAGAACACGATAAAAATACACTAAGAACCATTGAGCCTAAAATACTACGCAAAATTTTAAGGGACAATAAGTGAGAAAGAAGGCTGGAGAATACGCAACATTGCCGAATTACAGGAGTTAATATAAGACAGGGGCATAGTAAAATTTGTGAAATCACAGTGAATGCGATGGCTAGGACGCTTGGAGAGAATGGCAGAGGATAGAATTCCAAAGAAAGTGATGAAAGGTGTGATCTACTCAATTAGGCGAAAAGGGAGACCTAGAAGAAGATGGACCGACGAGGTAATAATGGATATCACCAGTGTGGGAGTCCGGGGGTGGAAAAGAGCAGCAAATAACCGAGAAGTGTAGAGGAAGATTGTTGAAGAGGCCAAGGCTCACCAAGGCTGTAGCGCTACTCAAGAAGAAGATAGATGTGAACTGTCGTGGAAAGCCAACGTTTAGGATCTTGTTGAAAGATTTATTGCTGCCATTTTTACTATTCGAACAGTATCTGAAGTAAATGATCGTTCGACACGAAAAATAGTCTACTTTGCTTATTTTCGTTGCCTTATGTCGTATGGGGTAATTCTCCCCATTCTAAAAGAATATTTTTAGCTCAGAAACGGGCGGTTCGGGCAATAAGTGTGGTACGTTCACGAACCTCTTGTCGACCCCTGTTCACGAGTCTGGGTATTTTGACATTAGCATCTCAATATATATATTCCTTACTGTAATTTCTTGTTGACAGTATTAGCTTCTTCCCAAGAATAAACAGCTTTCACTCAGTTGATACTCGGCAGAAATCAAACCTGCATTTGGATCGGACGTCTTTAACTCTTGTGCAGAAAGGTGTGCAGTATACTGCTGGATCCATTTTCAATTAGCTACCACTCGAATTAAAAAATCTTAGCAGTAATCCACACGCTTTCTAATCGAAACTGAAGAATTTCCTCATGGGCCACTCCTTCTATTCTGTCGAGGAGTTCCGTGAAAAATTAAGCTGATCCTTTTTGTCTTGTCGATGTGGTTTACTTAAACTTATGGATTGACTTTTTTTCGGTTCATAAATATTTTATTTTTATCTGTTATTACTTTTATGTTGTAATTTCATGTAATGATACGTTCCATGACCTTGGAGATTTTCTCCTCAATTTGGTCGTACGGCACTTGACGTGTAAATAAATAAACATTTTTTTAAAAAGTATAGAATAGTAGTCCCATATGGATGGCATATGTCATCAGTACAATTGATGCATAAGTTCAAAAAACACACAACGACCGAATAACATCCGCAATGAGTGCTACAAATGTTTCCTATACCTTTTACGAGTTATTTCTGCTCATGGTGGAAAAAGTGGATATCACTACCCAAATGACCACGTGTATTCTAAAAGCTCACAGACAAATGAAAAAGTATTGTAGCCCGTTGTCAAATGCACTACGTAGTATGAGAAATTACTTTCAATGAACATTATTTGAGCATATACTTGTAACACGAGAAACGTAAAGATAACTAATGAAAGGCATGGCTAGCGCGTGTAGGAAGCAGCAGTCTCGCCCCATTGTATCAACCAATGAATCACCGAAACACCACCGTAGTCCTCCAAAACTCTAAACCAAGCAGAACCCAGAGCTACTCTGTTCAAAACATGTAGGTAGAAATGAATGTGGCAACTTGCAGATTCCACCGCTTTACGACACAAGTAATCTGCTGCTTGCTGACATATTTTTATATACTGAGTTGGATAGGCGCACTGAAACTATTTAATTTTTATACTGATATGCTCACTTCCTTATCTTTTTCCACAACTGTTTGTATTGAGTCCCTAGCAGTTTTATTTTCTGGGAGTGAGTATGCCTTTTCTTCTTGTCTTTCAATGGTCAGTTTTTGGCTTTGAGCATATTGTGCCCACCTTCGATAAGTGCAGCTGTGTTCTTATAAGCAATGTAGATCATTGTCTGGCTTACCCTTTCAAGGTATGTCTATAGGTATAGTGCGGCACGTTTAACAGGGGGGACCTACGTTCCTACACGACACTCAGTTGTTAGGCATGCTACTCTTTGAGCATGTTCAAAAGATTATGTCAGTTTCATTATGTTATTTGACATGGTGTAATGGAACTAGTCTTAATGGCACTGTGATCTCCACTAGTTGATTAGGTTTTTTCTCTCCCTCAGTTTTGTGCTGTGAAGAAAATACGTCATGTTTCGTGCCGTGCTTTCTCTCCCCACCACCCCCCCTCCATTTTTTTTACGGAGGTTAATCATCACCCAGGTTTCCGCTTTATCACTTTACGTATTGATGACTTGAGTCTCGTGACTTAGGTTTAACGGTTTAACATTGAAACGGTTTATTTATTATTAGTGGTTTCTGACATGGGTAAAGTATTTGTAGTTATTCTTCTCAGTCTGATGTCAATCCATTTTCTTTTTCTAATTCTTGTCCCTTTGTTTAGTTCATGCCATTGTGTTAAGCATTCATTCACATAAAGTTTCTAATCCACCATCACATCGGAAACAGTGGACCTAGGGATGTTAAGGAGTGTGGAAACCTCGTGTACAGACGTATGACGTAAGTGTTACCTAGTTACCTTGAAAGTTAACCTTGTGTGGCTTTTATATAAAATGATTGAGAATGTGTAAAAAATTTAGTTTACAAACCCAAGTATGGTTGTAGATTAATATACAACAGGCCGCGTATTTCAAATTTCTGATAATTTAGTTCGTTGATAACTGCAAGGGGGTTCTACTATTTGATTTTGCCTGTAAATTAGAATTCATTACCATAATTTACTGACTGCAACGCTATCATATGTACTGTATATATGAGAAACCCACTTTAACGGGGATGCATAATTGTAGACCTTTAGTGTTGTTCTTCTCGCTAGCAGGTTCGTACAATAGACGTGTAACTATTCATGATACTGTTTTACTGGTCTTCAACATGTACAGAAATGTTTCTTACACAGGTTTCTTACTTGGCTTGTAACGTCATTTACTTGGCTGCACTACAGTCGTGCAGCTACTGTTCTTGAGATAGCGTAGATGTTTTTAGTTCTCAGTACCTCTCTAGTTTTTTCGCAAGTCCAATATGACTTTCCTTGACCTATTCACTTGCTTACCTTCATTCGTCAACACGTGATCACGAAGGCTGCTACACTACATTTGTTACCATTATGGTGTTAGTGTTGTGGGGTCTTACCTCTTTACATTGTTTTGATGGTATATGGTGGGTGTTAGTTTTCACCGTTTACAACTTTTATTAACTGACAAAGGTGTTTTTTCAGATTGCACACCTGTGCCTCTACTGCCTTGATAATAGCCGATATAATGTTTTGGTATATTTCTTAGCATCCATATTCTCAATTAACCATCTACTCACGAAGGTACCAACTGGCATATTACAGATTGTGTAGTATACCCTGATACCCTGGCACATGTTTTCTGGTTGCTTTCCCGTGTAGGTAATACTTTCCATTGCCTTCCCCCATTTAAGGGCTACGTGACATATAGAGGTACGTATCTCTAACTGAAAAGAATGTCTTTCTAATATAATGCGTATGTACTGCAGCACTCTTCTTTAGACATACTTCATAGTTTCTGGCTTGGTATATCACCTAGCCACACGCAGCTTACCAACAGACTCACTTTGGTTATGACCTATTCCATACATTTCAGTATTTAGTGCTTAATGGCAATTCGTTATGGTATATTATATTAGAATAACAGTCTGGTTCATTAAAATGTTTTACTAAATAGGTGGCACCTCATGAACCTCTGGTTGATAGATTACATTGTTGTAACTTTATAGTCTTGTTTTATTAATTATTATTAGTATATGGAATGTGATGAGTCATATTGTTGTGAGGTTGACCTGCAGTAATGACATTTTACTAGAATATGACAGCATATAAATAAATACTTTACCTTCAGACTGTACTACTCCAGATAGTTCAGGAACACTGACATCAGCATTACCCCTTCATCCATATATAGCATACACTATTGGCCTCCGTTTAGTAGGTTCTTTTTCACGATTGTATGATTTGCATATATTTTGTTTCCCAGCTTATATTAATTCGGTGTGTTGCTGTTATCTCATTTTATCACATAATTTATCTGTAACTTTGATGTTACTTCCTGTAGAGTTTGATTGTTATATGTTTCTTAATATTACCACTTGCATATAAGAGTTGCACCGCCCCATTTTGTTACATATTTCACACTGCTATCATTGTTGTCTGTACTTATGGGACTGAAGGTGGCGTAAAATATCGCCGAAACTGGTTGCTCAATAAAATAATAACTGGAAATTTAGACAGGTGAAAGATGTTTTGATTCGGTATTTTTTGAAGTTATTTGGTCGCATATAACAGGTCTACGTGAAACCGAATTAATTGTTGGATGTTTCTACCCGTCAAACGACTCTGCTGTGACAGTTCTAGAGTCATCTAAAGAATGTCTGTCATCGGCAGGGCGTAAATACCCAGATCATGCATTACTAGTTGGAGGCGACTTTAACCTACCGGTATGGACTGGGATATCAATGGATTCACTGCAAGAGGTACGGACAAGCAGTCACGCGAAGTGCTTTTGAACAAGCTTTTTGAAAATTTTCTTGAGCAGCCAGTTCGGCAGCCCTCACGCTATGGATTTACACTCCTGGAAATTGAAATAAGAACACCGTGAATTCATTGTCCCAGGAAGGGGAAACTTTATTGACACATTCCTGGGGTCAGATACATCACATGATCACACTGACAGAACCACAGGCACATAGACACAGGCAACAGAGCATGCACAATGTCGGCACTAGTACAGTGTATATCCACCTTTCGCAGCAATGCAGGCTGCTATTCTCCCATGGAGACGATCGTAGAGATGCTGGATGTAGTCCTGTGGAACGGCTTGCCATGCCATTTCCACCTGGCGCCTCAGTTGGACCAGCGTTCGTGCTGGACGTGCAGACCGCGTGAGACGACGCTTCATCCAGTCCCAAACATGCTCAATGGGGGACAGATCCGGAGATCTTGCTGGCCAGGGTAGTTCACTTACACCTTCTAGAGCACGTTGGGTGGCACGGGATACATGCGGACGTGCATTGTCCTGTTGGAACAGCAAGTTCCCTTGCCGGTCTAGGAATGGTAGAACAATGGGTTCGATGACGGTTTGGATGTACCGTGCACTATTCAGTGTCCCCTCGACGATCACCAGTGGTGTACGGCCAGTGTAGGAGATCGCTCCCCACACCATGATGCCGGGTGTTGGCCCTGTGTGCCTCGGTCGTATGCAGTCCTGATTGTGGCGCTCACCTGCACGGCGCCAAACACGCATACGACCATCATTGGCACAAAGGCAGAAGCGACTCTCATCGCTGAAGACGACACGTCTCCATTCGTCCCTCCATTCACGCCTGTCGCGACACCACTGGAGGCGGGCTGCACGATGTTGGGGCGTGAGCGGAAGACGGCCTAACGGTGTGCGGGACCGTAGCCCAGCTTCATGGAGACGATTGCGAATGGTCCTCGCCGATACCCCAGGTGCAACAGTGTCCCTAATTTGCTGGGAAGTGGCGGTGCGGTCCCCTACGGCACTGCGTAGGATCCTACGGTCTTGGCGTGCAACCGTGCGTCGCTGCGGTCCGGTCCCAGGTCGACGGGCACGTGCACCTTCCGCCGACCACTGGCGACAACATCGATGTACTGTGGAGACCTCACGCCCCACGTGTTGAGCAATTCGGCGGTACGTCTACCCGGCCACCCGCTTGCCCACTATACGCCCTCGCTCAAAGTCCGTCAACTGCACATACGGTTCACGTCCACGCTGTCGCGGCATGCTACCAGTGTTAAAGACTGCGATGGAGCTCCGTATGCGACGGCGAACTGGCTGACACTGACGGCGGCGGTGCACAAATGCTGCGCAGCTAGCGCCATTCGACGGCCAACACCGCGGTTCCTGGTGTGTCCGCTGTGCCGTGCGTGTGATCATTGCTTGTACAGCCCTCTCGCAGTGTCCGGAGCAAGTATGTTGGGTCTGACACACCGGTGTCAATGTGTTCTTTTTTCCATTTCCAGGAGTGTATCTTGAACCTTGTAACTACAAACAGGTAACATTATCGATAACATCAGTATAGAAAGGGGGGATTAGAAATCATGATGTCATTTTAGCAACTATCGTTACGAAAGTTAATAAACTAGTTAAGAAGGGTAGGAGTGTGTTTCTGCTAAAAAGAGAAGATAAGCAATTGTTACGATCTCTCTAAGACTGTATATTGATATCTCCTTTCCACTAAGATGGACGTAGAGAAATTATGGATAAAATTTAAACAGATTTTAAATCGTGGTCTGGAGAATTATGTGCCTGGTAACTGGACTGAGGACAGAAATGACCCACCATGGTTTAAAAACGGAATTCGGAAACTGCTGAGGGAACAGAGGCTGTTGCACTCTCCGTTCAAAAGAGAAGTGCAAGTGACGACAAGCAACGGTTAGTACAGATTCATGTATGTGAGAAGATTTATGCGCGAAGCATACAACTATTACCACTGTCATACCTTAGCAAAATATCTTGCAGGGACACCGAGAAACTCGATACCTATGTAAAACTGCTAAGTGAGTCTATGGCTTCCATCTAGTCACTTGTTGACCCATCATGTTTGCAAAACAAAAGCTGAAACTTTAAATTTCACGTTCAAGACATCGTTCATGCAGGAGGATCGTACAAAGATACCATCGTAAGACCATCGAACACACTCCCGTATGGATGACATAGTAAAAAGCATCCCTAGCATAGAGAAACAATTGAAGGAGTTAAAAAAATGTCAGCAGGTCGGGAGGGAATCCCAGTTCTGTTTTTCAAAGAGTGCTCTACGGCATTGCCCACATGCTTAGCTTGCATTTATCGCCCATAGCAAAGCCCCAAGCGATTGGAAGAAAGCGCAGGTGACTCCTGTGTATAAGAATGGTAAATGAACGGTACCGCAAAATTACAGACCAATATCCTTCGGTTTGCTACAGGATACATGAACGTATGCCCAGTTCGAATATCATAAATTTTCTTGAGATCGGGAAGCTTATGTTCACGAATCAGCATGGTTTTAGAAAGCATCACTCGTGCGAAACTCAGCTTGCCCTTTTCTCACACGATATACCGAGAATTATGGATGGAGGGCAACAGGCAAATTCCACATTTCTAGATTTACGGAAAGCGCTTGGTTGTTAAAGAAAATAGAGCATATGGAATAGGTTCATAGAAATGTGACTGTTGTTGTTGTTGTTGTGGTCTTCAGTCCTGAGACTGGTTTGATGCAGCTCTCTATGCTACTCTATCCTGTGCAAGCTTCTTCATCTCCCAGTACCTACTGCAACCTACATCCTTCTGAATCTGTTTAGTGTATTCATCTCTCGGTCTCCCTCTACCATTTTTACCCTCCACGCTGCCCTCCAATACTAAATTGGTGATCCCTTGATGCCTCAGAACAAGTCCTACCAAGCAATCCCTTCTTCCAGTCAAGTTGTGCTACAAACTTCTCTTCTCCCTAATCCTATTCAATATCTCCTCATTAGTTACGTGATCTACCCACCTTATCTTCAGCATTCTTCTGTAGCACCACATTTCGAAAGCTTCTATTCTCTTCTTGTCCAAACTAGTTATCGTCCATGTTTCACTTCCATACATGGCTACACTCCATACAAATACTTTCAGAAACGACTTCCTGATACTTAAATCTATACTCGATGTTAACAAATTTCTCTTCTTCAGAAACGATTTCCTTGCCATTGCCAGTCTACATTTTATATCCTCTCTACTTCGACCATCATCAGTTACTTTACTCCCTAAATAGCAAAATTCCTTTACTACTTTAAGTGTCTCATTTCCTAATCTAATTCCCTCACCATCACCCGATTTAATTTGACTACATTCCATTTTCCTCGTTTTGCTTTTGTTGATGTTCATCTTATATCCTCCTTTCAAGACACTGTCCATTCCGTTCAACTGCTCTTCCAAGTCCTTTGCTGTCTCTTACAGACTTACAATGTCATCGGCGAACCTCAAAGTTTTTACTTCTTCTCCATGAATTTTAATACCTACTCCGAATTTTTCTTTTGTTTCCCTTACTGCTTGCTCAATATACAGATTGAATAACATCGGGGAGAGGCTACAACCCTGTCTCACTCCTTTCCCAACCACTGCTTCCCTTTCATGCCCCTCGACTCTTATAACTGCCATCTGATTTCTGTACAAATTGTAAATAGCCTTTCGCTCCCTGTATTTTATACCTGCCACCTTCAGAATTTGAAAGAGAGTATTTCAGTTTACATTGTCAAAAGCTTTCTCTAAGTCTACAAATGCTAGAAACGTAGGTTTGCCTATTCTTAATCTTTCTTCTAAGATAAGTCGTAAGGTTAGTATTGCCTCACGTGTTCCAACATTTCTACGGAATCCAAACTTATCTTCCCCGAGGTCCGCTTCTACCAGTTTTTCCATTCGTCTGTAAAGAATTCGCGTTAGTACTTTGCAGCTGTGACTTATTAAACTGATAGTTCGGTAATTTTCACATCAGTCAACACCTGATTTCTTTGGGATTGGAATTATTATATTCTTCTTGAAGTCTGAGGGTATTTCGCCTGTCTCATACATCTTGCTCACCAGATGGTAGAGTTCTGTCATGACTGGCTCTCCCAAGGCCATCAGTAGTTCTAATGGAATGTTGTCTACTCCTGGGGCCTTGTTTCGACTCAGGTCTTTCAGTGCTCTGTCAAACTCTTCACGCAATATCTTATCTCCCATTTCGTCTTCATCTACATCCTCTTCCATTTCCATAATATTATCCTCAAGTACATCGCCCTTATATAAACCCTCTATATACTCCTTCCACCTTTCTGCCTTCCCTTCTTTGCTTAGAACTGGGTTGCCATCTGAGCTCTTGATATTCATACAAGTGGTTCTCTTCTCTCCAAAGGTCTCTTTAATTTTCCTGTAGGCAGTATCTATCTTACCCCTAGTGAGACAATCCTCTACATCCTTACATTTGTCCTATAGCCATCCCTGCTTAGCCATTTTGCACTTGCTGCCGATCTCATTTTTGAGACGTTTATATTCCCTTTTGCCTGCTTCATTTACTGCATTTTTATATTTTCTCCTTTCATCAATTAAATTCAATATTTCTTCTGTTACCCAAGGATTTCTATTAGCCCTCGCCTTTTTACCTACTTGATCGTCTGCTGCCTTCACTACTTCATCTCTCACAGCTACCCATTCTTCTTCTACTGTATTTCTTTCCCCCATTCCTGTCAATTGTTCCCTTATGCTCTCCCTGAAACTCTCTACAACCTCTGGTTCTTTCAGTTTATCCAGGTCCCATCTCCTTAGATTCCCACCTTTTTGCAGTTTCTTCAGTTTCTATCTGCAGTTCATAACCAATAGATTGTGGTCAGAATCCACATCTGCCCCTGGAAATGTCTTACAATTTAAAACGTGGTTCCTAAATCTATGTCTTACCATTATATAATCTGATACCTTTTAGCATCTCCAGGATTCTTCCATATATACAACCTTCTTTTATGATTCTTGAACCAGGTGTTAGCTATGATTAAGTTATGCTCTGTGCAAAATTCTACAAGGCGGCTTCCTCTTTCATTTCTTCCCCCCAACCCATATTCACCTACTATGTTTCCTTCTCTCCCTTTTCCTACTGACGAATTCCAGTCACCCATGACTATTAAATTTTCGTCTCCCTTCACTACCTGAATAATTTCTTTTATCTCGTCATACATTTCATCAATTTCTTCATCATCTGCAGAGCTAGTTGGCATATAAACTTGTACTACTGTATTAGGCATGGGCTTTGTGTCTATCTTGGCCACAATAATGCGTTCACTATGCTGTTTGTAGTAGCTAAGCCGCACTCCTATTTTTTTATTGATTATTAAACCTACTCCTGCATTACCCCTATTTGATTTTGTATTTATAACCCTGTAATCACCTGACCAAAAGTCTTGTTCCTCCTGCCACCGAACTTCACTAATTCCCACTATATCCAACTTTAACTTATCCATTTCCCTTTTTAAATTTTCTAAACTACCTGCCCGATTTAGGGATCTGACATTCCACGCTCCGATCCGTAGAACGCCAGTTTTCTTTCTCCTGATAACGACGTCCTCTTGAGTAGTCCCCGCCCGGAGATCCGAATGGGGGACTATTTTACCTCTGGAATATTTTACCCAAGAGGACGCCATCATCATTTAATTATACAGTAAAGCTGCATGTCCTCGGGAAAAATTACGGCTGTAGTTTCCCCTTGCTTTCAGCCGTTCGCAGTACCAGCACAGCAAGGCCGTTTTGGTGAATGTTACAAAGCCAGATCAGTCAATCATCCAGACTGTTGTCCCTGCAACTACTGAAAAGGCTGCTGCCCCTCTTCAGGAACCACATGTTTGTCTGGCCTCTCAACAGATACCCCTCCGTTGTGGTTGCACCTACGTTACGGCCATCTGTAACGCTGAGGCACGCAAGCCTCCCCACCAACGGCAAGGTCCATGGTTCATGGGGGGGGGGGGGGGGGGGAACGCGACTACCTCGAAGAATTTATAAAATCCAGTATGTTGTGTTCGACAGCGAGTGTTCATCAGAGACAAGGGTATTGTCGGGAGTACCCCAGGAAAGTGTGATAGGGCCGCTATTATTTTCTATGTACATAAATGATTTGGCGGACAGGGTGGGCAGCAATCTGCGGTTGTTTGCTGATACAGCTCTGGTGTACAGTAAGGTGTCTAAATTGAGTTACTGTAGGAGGATACAAGATGACTTAGACAAAATGTAATGTAATGAATGGTAGGCAGTTCTAAAGGCAGAAAAGTGTAAGTTAAAACGGAGGAGTAGGGGGGAAAAAGTTCGAGTACAGCATTAGGAGTGTTCTGATTGGCACAGTCAGATCGTTTAAATATCTGGGCATAACTCTGCAAAGCGATATAAAATGGAACGAGCATATGACGATTGTAGTAGGAAAGACGAATTGCCGACTTAGGTTTATTGGGAGAATTCTGGGAAAGTGGGGTGTATCTGTAAAGAAGACCGTATATAGGACGCAAATACGACCCACTCTTGAGTACTGCTCGAGGGTCTGGGATCCGTAGCACGTCGGATTAAAGGAACACAACGAATCAATTCAGAGCGGAGCTTGTAGATCTGTTACTGGTAGGATCGAACATCGCGCTGATGTCACGGAGATGCTTCGGGAACTCAAATGAGAATCCCTGGAGGGAAGGCGCCATTCTTTTCGGGGAACACTAACGAAAATTTAGAGAAACGACATTTGAAACCGACTGCTGAACAATTCTATTGCCAGGGTATGGTACCGCGTCATAATGTAAAAAACTACTGCTGCTGGAGAAAAACCAACGTTTCGGCCACGGTTGCAGCGGCCTTCTTCTGGGTCTAAGACCCAGCAGCAGTAGTTTTTTACATTATGACGCGGTACCATACCCAGAAAACTTTTATGTCGACTACCTCTGGCCGCGGAAGCCTACGCAATTATAATTCTATTGCCTACAACAAAAATTGAGATTAAAGACCACGAGAAATTAGGCTCATACAGAGGCAAACTGTGTGACCAAAAGTATCCGGACACCCCCAAAAACAAACGTTTTTCATATTAGTTGCATTGTGCTACCATCTACGGCCAGGTACTCCATATCAGTGACCTCAGTAGTCATTAGACATCGTGAGAGAGCAGAATGGGGCGCTTCGCTGAACTCACAGACTTCGAACGTGGCCAGGTGATTGTGTGTCACTTGTGTCATACGTCTGTACGCGAGATAACCACACTCCTAAACATCCCTAGGTCGACAGTTTCCGATATGATAGTCAAGTATAAACGTGAAGGGACAGGTACAGCACAAAAGCGTGCAGGCCGACCTCGTCTGTTGACTGACAGAGAGCGCCGACAGTTGAAGATGGTCGTAATGTGTAATAGGCAGACATCTATCCAGACAATCACACAGGAATTCCAAACTGCACCAGAATCCACTGCAAGTACTATGACAGTTACGCGGGAGGTGAGAGAACTTGGATTTCATGGTCGAGCGGCTACTCATAAGCCACACATGAAGCCGGTAAATGGGAAAGGACGCCGCGCTTGATGTAAGGAGCGTAAACATTGGACGATTGAACAGCGGAAAAACGTTGTGTGGAGCGACGAATCACGGTACATAATGTGGCGATCCGATGGCAGGGTGTGGTTATGGTGACTGCCCGGTGAACGTCATCTACCTGTGTGTCTATTGCCAACAGTAAAATTCATAGGGGGTGTGTTATGGTGTGGTCGTGTTTTTCGTGGAGGGGGCTTGCATCCCTTGTTGATTTGCGTGGCACTATCACATCAAAGGCCTACGTTGATGTTTTAAGCACCTTCTTGCTTCCCACTATTGAAGAGCACTTCAAGGATGACAACTTCATCGTTCGGCACGATCGAGCACCTGTTCATAAAGTATGGCCTGTGGCGGAGTGGTTACGCGACAATAACATCACTCTAATGGACTGGCCTGCACTGAGTCCTGACCTGAATGCCATAGAACACCTTTTACAAAGGTAACCTAGTGCCAGGCCTCATAGTCCGACATCGATACCTCTCTCAGTGCAGCACTCCATGAAGAATGGGCTGCTATTCACTAAGAAACCTTCCAGCACCTGATCGAACGTATGCCTGCGAGAGTAGAACCTGTCATCAAGGCTAAGGGTGGGTCAACACCATATTGAATTCCAGCATTACTGATGGATGACTTGTAAGTCATTTTCAGCCAGGTCTTCGGATACTTTTGATCACTCAGTGTATCAAAACAGTCGTTTCCTCCTCGTTCTGTCTGCGAATGAAAAAGAGAAGGAGGTGTCTAATACTGGTACGGGGTACCCTCCGCCACCTGCCGTAAGATGGATTCGGGAGTGCCGATGAAGATGTGGATGTAAGTGTAGAAAGCAGCCTCTGCACAAAGCAGTGAAAATTGTAAATACCTCACCCGTAAGTGCCCTTTAATAAAATAAAGCACTTGTGGTAATTAGACTGTGTTGTGAAAGAATAGTACTGAAGTAAATAAATACGTCCAAACACTGAAGCTGAATAGAGTACGAAGAACCTCTCACGCAGACCATCATTCTCTTCATGAATGGAAACAAAGATTAAAAGAAATCAAATAAATAAATAAAAACGAAATTAAACTGACAATAAAACACCCAACATTTCGCATAATGATGATGAGTAGGTAACTCGCTGAAACATTACATCAGCTTCACTTACTGCTCGACTGATAACCCGAGGGGACTTAACCAGTGGAATCTGATACGAGAACCGGCATTCAGAAAACGGCTTTTCCTTTCCATAGCGCAACGTGTGCAGGGATTTGGCCAACTCCTATACGAACCAAAGCTGAAAAGCGTCGCTTGACAAGTAGTGAACCCCATGTATGATAACTTGATACTTCTGGAATGACCAAGATTTTGTTCAGCGCACGACGTAGAGGCGATTTGTATAAATTTTTCCCTGCGCCTATTTCTTCGCAGTTAGTTCGGAGTTGCCTGAGGCGAAACCACACCACTTGATATTGAGATCAGATTTCGCTGTCTCAGTTCTCAGGTGTTAAAACGGTCAAGGCTATAGCCGGCGTATCTCAACCGGCTGACGGTTTCATTCGAGATTGCTTTAGACAAGTGCTGGACGAGATTGCGTGTTGCCTCGGTGATTGCCCTGTGTATTTCGTACGAGGCGATATATTAATGTTCCATTCCAGTTGATGGCGCTTTCTTTACAGAGGAGGCGTTCCCGATACTATTTCAAAAGGCGCGTGACCTAAAGTCGTGTCATTTCAGTGAATGGCTCTTTGGGTAATCACACGAAATATTATCTCGAAGTGGTCGTAGCAGGAAACGAAATCGAGCAATTTGAAATTAGATTGACGCCTCCCACACTGTAATGGAGTGCATGCTGAAATCACTCTATGGGTTCTAGAATCGTTTCTCTGCAGCTGTTTTAATATGCAGCGGACGGTCCGTCTAGTATCGTCTCGTCTGTTAGAGAGAACTTTGGTAGGCGTTCAAATGTCACGAATGCTCCTTCTCAATTGAGTGCTACTCTGTGGCTCTGTAGGTAGCGACAACACGCAAAAATTGCGGCATCAGGTTTTGTTTTGTTGCTATTAAAAGTAATCTGATTCACGAATGCAGAATTTTCGTCACTGTTTCCAAAGCAGATCTTCCTGAAAGTTCGGGAAGATTCCTCTAGGTCTAGCTCAATTTCCATTGAAACCCTCAATGACCTGTGTAATGGAAAGCGCGCCTAAATTTATGTGTGACAACAGCCTAATGTCTAAATTTTTGGTTGTCATGATAGGGCGCGCCTACAAACTTAATGTGGGTCTGAACTTCATTCAATGTCGAATTCATTATAAGACAGCGAAAGGACGTTTCACATTGAATGATTTCTTATGTATGTATCGATACGACAGTTCTTTGCGTCTGGGATAAGTTGCTATAGATGCTCTATTTCAGTCAAAGTAAGTACAAGACTCAGAAATTTTTATGGCCTATACCCACAACTGCAATCGTGAATAGTAAGATCCTCCGCGCTAAGGGTTCAGCTTTAAACTAGCATTCGAACCAGTTGTTTAGTAATTTGTTTCTACGCTCAGGGATATCAACATATACGCTATGCCAGGATTTTTTTCTCCATTTCTATCTCAATTTGTTCTGAAAATACTATAGGTTCCTTATAATCAAATACACTCCTAAATTGAGAAGTTTTCCAATATTTCGCAATCTACATTAGAATATTTTTTATTATGTTACAAAATACGATTGCTATCTCAATGTGCCTCAGAAAATTATTTAGCTATCGAATTCGTCGTAATAGAGGTACAGAAAATTTGTCCTTGAATGGCCTCTTACATTTGATTAGGTGTGTAGTAATAAATTGAAGATATAATAGACTGAACCCCAAGTGTTTTTTTTTCTTTTACCGTCGCTTATGAACACAAGTCAATGACTTCTAAGCATCAACAGATATTTCTTGAATGATGCATAGACACCGCAAGTATTATATTTCTGTTCCAGGATATATATGTGTAATATCGTACTGAGTAATGCACCGCCGGCCGCTGTGGCCGAGCGGTTCTACGCGCTTCCGTACGGGACGGCGCTGCTGCTACAGTTGCAGGTTCGAACCCTGCCTCGGCGTGAATGTGTGTGATGTTCTTAGGTTAGTTAGGTTGAAGTAGATCTAAGTCTAGGGGACTGATGACCTCAGATGTTAAGTCCCATAGTGCTCAGAGCCATTTGAACCATTTGAAGTAATGCACCAAAGACGAAACACGACGCTCGAGTTCCTATGACAGTCGTGGGATACACCTCCGTACATGCGTGCATGCACACACACACACACACACACACACACACACACACACGAGCGCAAACAGCATCACAAATACACTGGTGTACTGTAGAGTATTTCCCCATCTAAATTCTGTTTTAGTTACCAAAAGTTCTTAAGTTCGTCACCAAAACACACACACACACACACACACACACACATAATGTGCATTTCAAGTTCCTACTGTTATTTTAATGTTATTTCCACATCTAAAATTTTCGTATTATCAAAAGTGTGTAAAGATTTTGCCAGTACTGGTGTAACTTGCAGTTTTTCTTGTCTAAAATATCTGTATTGTTTATCAAGATACACCTGACACTACTGACATAAGTTACAGGTGAAGCTACAAATGGCAACAAGCAAAATCCAATATTACTGACACACTTGGTGCAAGACACAATGGAGCCCCAAATTAAACGTTTCCATATCCAAATGATAGTTAACAGTTCCAAACAAATAAATAGGCAAATTGTATTATTAGCTTTTAACTGATCAATACATGTGCTGGATAAAGTGAACAAAACATGTGCTGGCTAAAATAGTATATTATGCAGCCATCACTGTGATGGTTGACAAACAATGAGGCTCCCAAAACTCAAATAGTATTCTACCACAAATTGTTTGTGAAATTTAACCACATGCGGGTGTCAGCAACTGAGCCAGTGCATTTATTGTTAACAGATCCAAATACATCAAAAATTGCACTTGAAAGTTGGCGACAAGATTCGATCGTTGGCAATAACATCCGACAGTCGCAGCACAAACCAAAACATTGCATCCTGATCTTTGGCAATAACATCCAACAGTCGGCAACTTAAACGAAAACATTGCATCAAAACAAGTGTTCAGTGGAAAAAAAAACCAAGTGACAATTATAACAAGAGGAATAGCACCGAAAATGGAACAGAAATGTAATATGTAGAAAATGGTCTGTCCAGCCTGTAAGTAGAATTTAAAATATTACTACATCACAGCAAAAACCAGCCACCAGAACTGTTTATAACCTATATGTACATTGCCCCAAAATGTAAACTAAATAGTAAAATTCATATGCTCATATATGTTTTGGTTTACATGCAGTGTGATCCAAAGATCGAAAGGCTGTCATAGACAAATGCACTATACAGATAACAATGACAGACTAACCTAAATTGACTGTTGAAGATTTCGGAAAAAATGGCAGCTGGCCGTTGTGGCCGAGCGGTTCTAGCCGCTTCAGTCCGGAACTGCGCGACCGCTACGGTCGCAGATTCGAATCCTGCCTCGGGCATGGATGTGTGTGATGTCCTTAGGTTTGTTGGGTTTAAGTAGCTCTAAGTTCTAGGGGACTGATGACCTCAGATGTTAAGTCCCGTAGTAATCAGAGCCATTTGAACCATTTGAAAAAAAAGGCAATAAAGCCTTCACTAGAGGTTTATCGATTAGAAATGACGCTGAAAATTCTAAAGTACCATTTAGCACACTGCATATCAACTTAAAGAGTGAAACTGAATTGGGCCTGGCTTAGGAAGAAAATGGGCTTGCCTCCCAAACACGAAGAATTTCTTCCTGACCGCATTAAAATATTAAGATTCGCTCTTGTATCACACCAATAAAGTTAAAAAGAATAGTGTTTGAATACGCGGAAGAAAATTATTTAGATATAAAGAGGCGACGTATGAGGTAATTTCTTACAGTTTTGTTTCGTTGTTATTTGTAAATGAATTTAAACATCGATGTATGGGGCAATTTGTTACAGTTTTGATGGAGCTAGTTGTTAGTTAAAATGTGGTACAAAAATAGAAGTGGTGTCCTTAACAGATGTGGTTTAACCTGGAAGTAAGATCAGTAACGCCAGTGTGTTATATGCTTTTATAGAAGAAATTTTTATATATTTCAACAAATAATGCAGACAATTTTATTTTAGTGGAAAGATCGAAGGTTCACTGATGTACTGCATTGAAGATCTCACCAAACCACATTGTTTTCAGTCTAGTTTGTTGCGCTAGAGTGTAAAAAGAATTTTACGTTCTGTGATAAACTTGATACAATACTGGTATTATCTAGTAGTTAATTATGGAGATATCGTCTGTACAATTTTTTAATTTATTTTATTTATCTATTTTATTTATTTAATTTTCAGGTAAAGATTTGCTACCTTTTGTTATATAGCAGGTTGTACATTGTGTGAGTTTGCATGGTTATCATACAAATTCAGTTTTATTACTGATAGTTTAAAAATTTTACAAAACGATAAAATAAAAAATAACAAATAAAGTAACAAATAACTTTTTAAACAGCATTGGTGGCATTGTTTTTATCGGTGTCACAGCCTTTCTCAAAAGCTCGTTTTTTATCCCCTTGGAATATAACTGCAGTTAGGGCCACGACCAAATCTAATAAAAAAGCTATATTTTTCTAGTGTAGAACATGATGCATTATCTTCTTCCCCCACAAAATGGTGCTTGTTCAGGCGACAAATGACCGTTTTTGTACCACTTGTAACGCTCTCGTTTGAGGCACTATTACTGCACTGCCTGCTTAGAATGTTATTTTAATGCATGCACGCAAGGACACTCCTCGCTGCAACTAACCTCTCTGCGAGCCTGCACCTCTGTGTAGGCAACCCGCTTGAATGATGTTATATGTACGATACTTAGTACGGTGCGGTACTAAGCATACATACGTTGGTCTGGAAGTCCTGTGGCAACGCTGCTCCCACACATCTGCAACAATAGTGCATGTATTAACATAAGAACGCTTTTCCAGGAAAAATCTTTACCAGGGGGCAATACTGAAGTGTGGCACTGGGTTGGAGTAAAAGCCCTATCTGTCCAATTTCACTGTAGGGTAAGTTCTTTACGGAATACTTTAACCACTTAAATCTATGATATTAATGTATAGTGGCAAACGAAGAATTTTTAACAGAATTTATTTGTTCCTAGTTGTTTTCTAGAGCTATATTAAGTTCAAAAAGCGCACACAAGGTGCCAAAATATTGAGAGGAAACACTAGTGGTATTACGGCGTTTCTTACTCGATATGCGTAAAGAGCAGTGTCACCATCAGACGTAAAGGTACGAGCTCGGCTTTCTGTGGCTTCGCCTGTGCTTATAATGTTTTCGGTCTCCAATATTCAGGAAAGCTGTTGGGGATTCACCGATCATATTGCTGCTACCCTTAATAAGGGTGATGGTGGATTACAGGGCCTGCTGAATGGAATTAACAGTCTAATGAGTACAGAATATGGGCTTACAGTAAACAGAAGAGAGGCGAAAGTAATAATGAGTAGCAGAAATCAGAATAGTGAGATATTTAATACCAAAATTGGTGATCACGAAGTGAACGAAGCTACGAAATTTTGCTACCATGGAAGCAAATTAGCTCGTGTCGGACGAAGCAAGGAGGATGTAAAAAGCAGACTACCTCAAGAAAAGAGGCCCTTCCTGGGAAAAAGAAGTGTTTTAGTGTGAAACCTAAGCCTAACTTCGAGGATTAAATTTCTGAGAATCTGCGTCTGGATCACTGCGTTGTGCCGGCCAGTGTGGCCGAGTCGTTCTAAGCGCTTCAGTCTGGAACCGCGCGCCCGCCACGGTCGCAGGTTCGAATCCTGCCTCGGGCATGGATGTGTGTGATGTCCTTAGGTTAGTTAGGTTTAAATCTAAGTTCTAGGACTCACACCTAGTGAGTACGTGGCTGGCGACCACGGGGTCCCGAGCTGAGTCCTGGCATTGCTTCCACTTACTTATGCCAGGCTTCTTACTTTTGTCTTTCCTATTTGGCCACCCTCGGCCAACTCTTGTTCTTTTCCGACCTTGACGCTATTAGGTTTCGAGGGCTATGGGTCTTCCATTTCCAACCTATACTTCTACTGAGCCGAATACCTCCCGGGATAACTATCAATTGCCAACGGCCTTCTAGGAGGGCGGATGAGCGGCTAGAAGGAAGGGCATTCTCTTGCTCTTGGGGTGGGAAACTGCTCCTAAAGGCGGAGGAGCCACAAGGTGGCCAACGGCATAGAATGGAGAAGGCAACGGGAAACCACTCTATTAAAGACCCGGGTGATTATGCCAAGTATCAACAGCTTATGATGGAAAGCTCTTTGGTTAAATTCTCCAGAGGTAAATGTGGTAAACTGGAAAACTTGAAAATGGAAATGAAACGAATGGATATTGATGTACTGGGAGTCTCAGAAATGAGATGGCCAAACGCTGGCGACTTTTGGTCAGGGGATTACAGAATCATACAAACTGGAACAGCACAAGACAATCCCGGGATTGCAGGAGTGGGAATTATCCTCAGTAAAGAGATGGGGTTAAGAGTAAAAGGATTTGTTCAACATAGTGAGAGGATAATTTATGTCCGATTGGAAACTAAACCAAGAGACACAATCATTATCCAAGTATACATGCCAACTACGAGGCACGAGGATGATGAAATCGACATGATGTATGACCAACTTGAAGAAGTAATTGGCAGAATTAAAGGAGCTGAAAACGTTGTCTTCATGGGAGATACGAATGCCGTTGTCGGGGAAGGTAAAGAAGAGGGTGTGGCAGGGAATTATGTATTAGCATTAAGAAATGAAAGAGGGGATAAACTTGTAGAATTCTGCCAAAGAAATAAACTTTGCATTACAAATACCTTCTTTAATCATCATCCAAGAAGAAGATATACTTGGAAAATGCCTGGTGACATTAACAGATATCAAATTGACTTCATATTAGTGAAGCAAAGATTTAAAAACCAAGTTAAGGACAGCAGATCATATCCAGGCTGTGATGTGGAAAGTGACCACATACTCGTTATGATGACGACTGAAATAAAATTCAAGAACATTAAAAAAAGAAGTACATGTAAATGGGATTTGACAAACCGGAAAAACGAAAATACACTGAGCACTATCAACTAGAAACAGACAAGAAAACAAATACACAGGGCTGCAATGACATCCAAAGCAGCTGGGAAAAAGTAAAAACTGGTATTTTAGAAGCAGCAGAAGTAATAACAGGAAAAGAAAGGACAGAGAAAAGGAAGGAATGGATCACTAATGACCTACTAAATATAATGGAAGAAAGAAGGAAATTAAAAAATTCTGTGAAGAAGGAAGACCAAGACAAATACAAGAGTCTGAAAAACAGAATCAACAGAGAGGCAAAACAAGCAAGAGAAAAATACCTTAATGATCTCTGTATTTCAGTTGAGGACAACATGAGCAAGGGAAATATCGACAAGGCCTATAAATGTGTGAGACATTGCTTTGGAGACGGAAGAAACAAGTGTAGGGCTGTGATGGATGAAAATGGCAATATGTTGGATGACGATGATGAAGTTGCAAGAAGATGGAAACAATATATAGGAAAACTGTACAGCGGACCAGACCTGTCTGAAAACATCACGGATAAAGAAACAGAAGTAGATGCACACAACACAGGTGAACCTATATTAAAGGAAGAATTTGAACTAGCTCTGAAAAAATTGAAAAACAACAAATCGCCTGGTATAGACAATATCCCAGCCGAACTTCTGAAATCTGGAGGAGCAAAACTGAATCAGGAGTTGTATAATCTTGTTTTCAACATGTACGAGCAGGGTAAAATTCCTACAGACTTTGAGAAAAACATTATGATCCCCATTCCAAAGAAGGCAAATGCTACAAGATGTGAAAATTGTAGGACGCTCAGCCTAGATACGCACGCCTCTAAAATATTAACCTCAATTATCCTAAAACGCATAGAACAAAAAGTCGAAGCTACACTCTCCGAAGACCAGTTTGGATTCCGGAAAGATAGAGGAACCAGAGAAGCAATATTTGGTCTAAAACTAATAATAGAGAAACGACTAGATAAGAACCTGAAAACAAACATAGCTTTCGTAGATGTAGAGAAAGCCTTTGATAATGTTAAGTGGGATAAGATGTTTGAGGTACTCAAAAAAGTAGGAATAGACCATAAAGATAGAAAAATGATATGGAACCTGTACAAAAACGAGACAGCAGTTATCCTTGGACAGACAAAACAAGAAGAGGTGCATATACGGAAAGATGTCCGACAAGGTTGCGCACTATCCCCTGTTATCTTTAACGTATACATTGAAGAGGCGCTGAAAAAAGTAAGGGAAAATTCACAGACAGGTGTAGTAATTCATGTCCAACGAATAGATATGATAAGATATGCCGATGATAAAGCTGTCCTGGCTGAAAGTGAAGAAGATCTTGTAGTCCTACTGAATAGAATGGATAAAGTTATGATGAAGAATATAATATGAGAATTAATAAAGCAAAAACAAAAGTAATGGCATGCGACAAAGGAGATCAAGTGAAAGTCCAAGTTCATGTAGGCAATGAACTGCTTGAACAAGTTGATAGATTTACTTATCAGGGCAGTAATATTACCAGGGATGGAAGGAGCAAGGCAGAAGTGAGAAGTAGAATAGCTCAAGCAAAGGCTGCTTTCAACAAGAAGAAAAACATATTAACATCTAAGAGCATCAGCCTTGAAATCAGGAAAAGATTTTTGAAATCATATGTGTGGAGTGTGGCATGCTATGGGTGTGAAACATGGACTCTTGGGACAGAGGAAGACCAGAAGCTAAATTCTTTTGAAATGTGGTACTATAGACGCATGCTCAAAATAAAATGTATCGACAAGGTTACAAACGAAGTGGTTCTGGAAAGAGCAGGTGAGAAGAGAAGCTTCTGGAGTTTCATTGTTAAAAGAAAAGTGCAATTTACAGGCCATCTGTTAAGACATAAAGGACTCCTGAACACAATCATAGAGGGATATGTCGAGGGAAAAAGACCAAGAGGAAGACCACGACTGAGGTACATGGATCAAATCGTGAAAGATGTGGGATGTAACACCTATAAAGAAATGAAGAGAAAAGCTGAAAGACGCACAGAATGGAGACAAGCTGCCATTGTAGCTGTTGCAAGCCAATCCTTGGATTGACCACTACAGACAAAAAAGTTCTAGGGCACTGATGGCCTTAGATGTAAAGTCCCATAGTGCTCAGAGCGATTTGAACCATTTTTTCACTGCGGTGTAGGTAAACATGGACTGTGGGAAACTAGAACAGAGGGAAATCGAAGCATTTGATGTGTGATACTAAGGAAGATAGTTGAAAATTAGGTGGATTGATATGATTAGCAATGCGGAGGTTGCGCATATAATCGGTGAGAAAACGAACTTCCGGAAAACACTGACAAAAAGAAGAGACAGAATGATAGGACATGTGTTAAGACATCAGGGCATGACTTTCATGGTGCGAGAGGGAGCTGTATAGCGCAAAAAGCGTAGAGGAAGACAGAGACTGGAATACATCCAGTAAATAATTGAGGACTTACGGTACAAATGCTACTCTGAGATGAAGAATTTGGTGCAGGCACAGGCGAGGAATTCGTGGCGGTCAGCATCAAACGTCTCATGAGATGACAAAATAATTAAGTAAATAAAATGAGGTTCCAGCATTTGCTTGATGACCGAGGGAAACTTGGAAGTATATATTAGTAGGACTGGTGGGGGGCATTGAAATATTTGAATTTATTACTGCGACAATGTTGTCCATTGACAAATACTAGACTTGTAACTTACTTACACACACACACACACACACACACACACACACACAGAGAGAGAGAGAGAGAGAGAGAGAGAGAGAGAGAGAGTTGATTTGTGTCTCTGGATTTTTCATGTATAAACATACATCCTTTGGATACAGGGGAAGTCACGAAGTTTTTTTTTTTTTTTTTTTTTTGTCTGAAAGAAGGAAACGGGAAGAATGGCTGTGTACTTGGACGACCTTTCTTTAGTTCTAACGGAGTTTCTAGAAGCAAAAACCAGTGGCAGTAGTGGATGATGGTAAACACTTCGGCAGTTACCGGTAGAAGGCGTTATCTCGCAGTACACTGCAGAAAACGTTGTGGCTTGCGATATGATAGAAATCTGCACATTGGACGAGCAGACATTATCCTTCAGCTTAGCCATTAAGAGCTTGGGAAATTTTATTATCAGTGCTAGAATGTATCTTGAGGGGAGATTAGCAATTTGTCGTCGTTTGATGTGGTGTTTTACGACGACGGCAGCCTATACGCCGTCGTCAGCTTCACATCGGCTCCCACTGCAGTAACGCCTTTCTTGGGCACAGCAGCACCGCCAATTGCTTCACTTTCAAGTAACTCTTCAAGGCGCTAATTTATCGTATACGTGTCGTCGTGCCGACAGCCAAGTAACGCGAACATGTAAATGCTCGAATTCTTATGGTAGTTTCCTTTTGTGCGTCATAATTTTCAATGGTTTTATCCAGATCGGAAAAGTTATTCTGTGTAGTTAATGTGCAAGTTCCATTTGAGAGATATAAAGGTTAGTGGTGTGGTGACTGCACACTCTAACCTTGTATACCAGTAACACAACCAGTTTGTAATTGCAACACTTCTTGATTGATTACACATACACATGAATCCATCAGCAGTAATAATCAATTAACAACATTTGTATATCAAGGCCCTATCCATAATTAGTATTTACAATATTAACCGTCACACTTGTGACAATGGCCTCTTCACGTGCCGGTAACCACCAAAATAACCACATGTTTACAATGTCGGCTATCGCCTTTCTCACTCAGTTTTACACTTACCGAAAAGGTAAAATTAATGTGATGCTGTCTGATCTGATGGGTACTAATACTTATTCTGTTTACATTTAGCATTCTACTACACTCAACGTCCGGAAGGTTCTAGACTTTATGCAAGCTTAAAGCAAAACGTCTATTTGATAAACATGTTGTGGACGCGAGCAGACGTTAATCTATTACGATTTCATAAACACACGATCCAAAGGGTGAACTTATACTCAACTTTGGGCAATAGGAAATCTTCTGCCTAAAATAAGCCTCTCGCTGAATGGAATAGAGAAATCGCGCGTTAACGGGGTCCGGACGGCCGTGAGTTCAAATCCTCAGATTTCCGTCACACTTCGAGCTCGCGGGGTGAGGTTTGCATTCGTCGACCACTATACACGTTTCTGAAAACAGGAAAACATGAGCGGCAGACACAATGCAGTATATACAAGTTACAGAAATATACAGGGTGAGTCACCTAACATTACCGCTGGATATATTTCGTAAACCACATCAAATACTGATGAATCGATTCCACAGACCGAACGTGAGGAGAGGGGCTAGTGTAAATGGTTAATACAAACCATAAAAAATGCACGGGAGTATGTTTTTTAACACAAACCTACGTTTTTTTAAATGGAACCCCGTTAGTTTTGTTAGCACATCTGAACATATAAACAAATACGTAAGCAGTGCCGTTTGTTGCATTATAAAATGTTAATTATATCCGGAGATATTGTAACCTAAAGTTGACGCTTGAGTACCACTCCTCCGCTGTTCGATCGTGTGTATCGGAGAGCACCGAATTACGTAGGGATTTAAAGGGAACGGTGATGGACCTTAGGTACAGAAGAGACTGGAACAGCACATTACGTCCACATGCTAACACCTTTTTATTGGTCTTTTTCACTGACGCACATGTACAAGATTTGTTGTTTTATATTTTTTTGAAAAAAACGTCAGAAAAGTGAATATTTTGGTGGGCCACTTGGAAACAGAATTAGGGACTGATTACACTATTATAATAACGTACGTTGAGCATTAAATACCCGAATAAGAGAAACATTATTAGTTCTGTGCATTTTTATATTTGCGATGTAGTCATATCCGGAACAACACTAAGGGACCAGAAGATTTATAGAGTTTAAAAGAAATGCAACACTACCGAATTAAAAAAAAAGTTGGTTCAGAAATAATAGGAAAACGATAATATTCCTTCTACCTCATGCTGCGTTCGGCCCATCAGCGTGATCGTAATTTCTGGTGATGAACAACGCAAAATAATTATCAGTTAAGTGAATGAGGAGATGGAAATCATCAAGGTTAATTTACTAAAATAAGCACACTTATCTTTAACACACTTTTTTAAATGCTACGTACCTTTTCATGTTAAATTACAATGGATGACCATTGTGGTTAAATACTTTATACATAACAGTCAAAATGTCCTCTTGATGCTGTCTGTTTGTAATCAGTTACAAGAAACTACATGTTTTCTGATTGGAAAAAAAACAAGTAGCACATTCACTCAATATTTTCACATGAAATATAAAATACCGTTGCGGAACGCAGCAAGTCCGCGTCCGCCTTTCATGGAATACAAACAGTAAAAGGTGAGGCGCCAATTGCCTCATTTGTCTTCAAACAACAGAATTATTTTTTATATCATTAATCGATACATGTACATACAGATTTACAGGCACCGTGCAAGAACGGCAAAGATAAAGAATAATAGATTCTGTCGCTGCTACGCGATGGTTCATTTCTTTTACTTTACAATTGTTCGATAACTTTAGGCCTACTATTGAGCGTATATTAATGTTTGTTAGGCGAAAATTACTAATATTACAAAAATAACTTGCCTCGCCACCACTGCAGTGAATGTTTTGCTGGCCACTAGCACGAGCAACTGCAACAGTCAACAGTCCTTAAGTACACAATAATATTCACTATACATAGAGGGAGGGACCCACCGCGAAAGTTTTTCGATTAATTTTTTCTTCTTCACTTGAAATTCACACGTCATCCATCCACATAGCTCTCGATGTATTAGCAAAAGCTGGTCGCCACTGGTCAGCTTTGTCAATACAACTTTAATACTTTCCGGCAACGGCCCATGCTTTGCTCCAACTTAACTGGTCCTCACGGCATACGGCCGTGCCATGTGACATGGTGTCGCCAACTCCCCACAATGACAACATCGAAAGCACGTGACGTCACAGACTCATTCGGCTCATGTGCGGAGCCATACTCCAGACTTGCGCTCGTGCGCCACCATAAATAGCCTGCCTCAAAGACGCAAAGACAACAAGGCACAGGGACAACGATCAAAGATGGAATTAAGAATCGATATCGCCTGGCGCCAGAAACCCACCGACTCAGTTAGTATGAACTGTACATTTGGCCTATCAGTTGTTTCCTCAAGATAGATAATTTTATTCTATCTCAGTAGCGCTGGTAAAAGAGTATGTGGGAAGGTCCGTACTTGAGACTATTTTGGTAAGTTACATCTCTCTTTTGGAGGCTTATAATCTCAGTAGCGCTGGTAAAAGAGTATGTGGGAAGGTCCGTACTTGGGACTATTTTGGTAAGTTACTTCTCTCTTTTGGAGGCTTATAATTTTACTCTATCTCAGTAGCGCTGGTAAAAGAGTACGTGGGAAGGTCCGTACTTGGGACTATTTTGGTAAGTTACTTCTCTCTTTTGGAGGCTTCTGCAACGCCATTTAGCGAGGTGCTTTCCTGTAACGTGCTGTATGAAGAGGCCACAATGCTTCATATTAAATTAAAGTTATTTTTTAATGGCAGTTCTGCCGCGCATTTGGTTACGACTACAGTAGGATGCCAGTAAAAGCAAGTCGTCATATGTATTATTATGAACGCTACTCCACGGCCTAATATGTACTACAGAATGGAAATGAGTTCATTAATACCATTCTTAAGATATTACAGCTGAGGCCAATAACAAAACCCGTCTGCTAAAGTTTTTGAATTGTACGTCTTACTCTCACACAAAAAACAGCGTACCACCATCACTTGCAGCGATTTGATGCATAATTAATAGCGTAAGTGTTGTTCTTGTTGTTGTGGTCTTCAGTCCAGAGAGTGGTTTGATGGAGCTCTCCATGCTACTCTATCCTGTGCAAGCCTCTTCATCTCCCAGTACATAATGCAACCTAAATCCTGATGAATCTGCTTAGTGTATTCATCTCTTGGTATCCCTCTACGATTTTACCCTCCACGCTTCCCTCCAATACTGAACTAGGGATCCTTTGATGCCTCAGAACATGTATTACCAACCGGTCCCTTCTTCTTGTCAGGTTGTGCCACAAACTCCTCTTCTCCCCAATTCTATTCAATACCTCCTCATTAGTTATGTGATCTACCCATCTAATCTTCAGTATTCTTCTGTAGCACCTCATTTCGGAAGCTTCTATTCTCTGTTTGTCTACATAGTTTATCGTCCATGTTTCACTTCCATACTTGGCCATACTCCATACAAATACTTTCAGAAAAGTCTTCCTAATACTTAAATTTATACTCGACGTTTACAAATTTCTCTTCTTCAGAATTGCGTTCCTTGCCATAGCCAGTCTACATTTATAACCTCTCTACTTCGACCACCATTAGTTGTTTTGCTCTCCAAATAGCAAGACTTATTTTCCACTTCAAGTGTCTCATTTCTTAATCTAATACCCTCAGCATCACCTGATTTAATTCGACTACATTTCTTGTTTTGATTTTGTTGATATTCTTTGGTTTACAGTCTATTAATTACAGGCCGTGCACTTCCTACTTATTATTTAACGTACACGTAATACACTCAGGTGCTGTACGTCATGAGAAACATTGTCCTGTTAAAGATGTAACACGCATTACGTTCAAATCTTGAGTCCTGCTGCGCGACTATACACATACATGACCAGTCTAATGAACATAGCAGCACGTCGCGAGTTAATTGGTAGTGAACTTTGTCGGTGGATAAAAGAGTAGGTAGTTCAGCTAAGGAGGAGTGGATATCTGAAACGGGTAATAACTGAAGTTGGACGGACAGTCATAGGTATAAGAAAGAAAGCTGTGGAGTAACTACGAGTCGCAGACGAAATGCATCTACATTTACATCTATATCTACATTTATACTCCGCAAACTACCAAACGGTGTGTGGCGGAGGGCACTTTACGTGCCACTGCCATTATCTCCCTTTCCTGATCCAGTCGCGTATGGTTAGCAGGAAGAAAGACTACCGGAAAGCCTCCGTGCGCGCTCGAATCTCTCTAATTTTACATTCGTGATCTCCTCGGGAGGTATAAGTAGGGGGAAGCAATATATTCGATACCTCATCCAGAAACGCACGCTCTCGAAACCTGGACAGCAAGCTACACCGCGATACAGAGCGCCTCTCTTGCAGAGTCTGCCACTTGAGTTTGCTGAACATCTCCGTAACGCTATTACGCTTACCAAATAACCCTGTGACGAAACGCGCCGCTCTTCTTTGTATCTTCTCTATCTCCTCCGTCAACCCGACCTGGTACGGACCCCACACTGATGAGCAATACTCAAGTATAGGTCGAAAGAGTGTTTTGTAAGCCACCTCCTTTTCTTGGTGGACTACATTTTCTAAGGACTCTCCGAATGAGTCTCAACTTGGCACCCGCCTTACCAACAATTAATTTTATATGATCATTCCACTTCAAATCGTTCCGCACGCATACTTCAACTGATCAACGAAAATAGGAAATAAAACAGCGCTCAGGAAAAGAAATAGATACAGCAAGATAATTCTCTGAGGAAATTAATAAATAGAAAATGCATGGAATCGAAAGCGAAAAGGCTCCAGGGAAATTGCGAAGAAATAAAAAAACAAACGGCCTTCCAAATGACTGGTTCAGTGAATAGGAAAAACAAAATTTACCTTCTGTAACTTGAAAGAAAAGAAATTTAGAATGCGAAAGAAATTCTACTGTTAACCGAAGAGGACAGAGCGAATAGCCGGAAAGAGTACAATGGGGGCCTGAGGCATGGCAGTGACGTGCTATCTCACTACGTTCATTCGCCAGTGCTAAAGTTAGTAATTAAGTCAGTAGGGTGAGAGAAACAATGATAATGGAACACTTAATTGTGGGGTTCTCTATTAACTTTGAGATTTACTGGTGCAAACTACACCGTAATCCTACCTTTGACTGGTGGATACTTCAATTTTAACTGAGCACTGGCATCAGAATTCACTGATGCGCGTGCCGGGCGATTTCGACCACTGTACCGCCGAAATCCGACGACGACCTGAAAACATCCAATCATTAGGAGTGAGACAATTTACGGAGCATCAGAAGGGTCCTTGACTCTGGATGGGAGAATACGTTGAAATAAACCAATGTTAAGACGCATTTTGTGAGGACTGATATCCCTTAGCAACAGTTAATTGGACTCGTCTCGAGCCGTGAAGTCAGGGAGAGGAAAAGTAGTCCATTCAGAAATAGAACAGTTTTATGAAGTTAGAATGATTGAAAAATTCCACTGGAGGAAACGGTCATTCATTACTTATTATCAAGAACGTAAATATTAAGGAAGTGGTTCTGACGCTATAGTCGGAAGACAATTTATAAATACAGGTCACAGGCCATAGTGCAGGTAGCACACGTTGGGGATCTGCTCAGTCAGGACCTGTGTCTGATGACATTTCCACCTCAGTGGTGTGATAAATACACACATAAAAAAAAGTTTTGCATCACCTCGGCTCCGAGATTTCCGGAACCTGTACAGAAAATTGGTATAGAGATCAACATAAACATCATTTCCGACCTTTTTATTGCTCATGAAAACCACACATTGCATGTTGCACCACCATACAGCGAGACCTTCAGAAGTGGTGGTCCAGATTGCTGCACGCACCGGTACCTCTAATAGCCAGTAACACGTCCTGTTGCATTGATGCATGCCTGTTTTCGTCCTGACATACTATCCACAAGTTCATCAACGCACTGTTGGCCCAGATTGTCCCACTTCTCAACGGCGATTCGGCGTATGGAGAACATGCTGGCCACTCTAGTCGAGCGATGTTGTTATCCTGAAGGAAGTCATTCACAAGATGGGTACGATGGGGCCGCAAATTGTCGTCCAAGAGGCGCCATGTCACGAATTGCCCGAACACTTCCCGCCGAAGGTTCGGGTCCTCCCTCTAGCATGGATGTGTGTTTTGTCCTTAGCGTATGTTAGGTTAAGTAGTGGGTAAGTCTACGGACCTCAGCAGTTTGGTCCCTTAGGAACTGCCGATTTGCTTGCACTATCGGTCAGAGGATGGCGTTCACGTATCGTACAGCCGTTAGGGCGTCTTCCATGACCACCAGCGGCGTACGTCGGCCCCACATAATGCCACCCCATAATATCAGGGAACCTCCACCTTGCTGCACTCGCTGGACATTTTGTCTACGGCGTTCAGCCTGACCGGGTTTCCTCCACACAGGTCTCCGACGATTGTCTGGTTGAAGACATATGTGACGCTTATCGGTGAAGAGAACGTGATGCCAGTCCTGAACGGTCCATTCGGCAGGTTTTTGGGCCCACCTGTACAGCGTTGCATGGTTGCAAAGATGGACCTCTCCATGGACGTCTGGAGTGAAGCTGCGTATCATGCCGCCTATTGTGCACAGTTTGAGTCGATACACGACGTCCTGTGGCTGCACGAAAAGCATTACTCAACATGGTGGCGTTCCTGTCAGGGTTCCTCCGAGCCATAATCCATAGGTAGCGGTCATCCACTGCAGTAACAGCCTTCGGGCGGCCCAAGCGAGGCATGTCATCGGTAGTTCCTGTCTCTCTGTAACTCCTCCATGTCCAAACAACATTGCTTTGGTTCACTTCGAGACGCCTCGACACTTCAGTTGTTGAGAGACCTTCCTGCCACAAAGTAAAAATGCGGACGCGATCGAACCGCGTTATTTACCGTCTAGGCATCGTTGAACTACCCGTGTACCTACTTCCTGGTGGAATGACTGGAACTAATCGGCTGTCAGACCTCCTCCGTCTAATGGGCGCTGCTCATGCATGGTTGTTTGGATCTCTGAACAAATTCAAATGGCTCTGAGCACTGTGGGACTTAACTGCTGTGGTCATCAGTCCCCTAGAACTTAGAACTACTTAAACCTAACTAACGTAAGAACATCACACACATCCATGCCCGAGGCAGGATTCGAACCTGCGACCGTAGCGGTCGCGCGGTTCCAGACTGTAGCGCCTTGAACCGCTCGGCCACTCCAACGGCGATCTCTGAACAGTCAAAGGGACTGTGTCCATGATACAATATCCACAGTCAACGTCTCTCTTCAGGAGTTGAGGGAACCGGGGTGATGCAAAGCTTTTTTTGATGTGTGTACGAAGAGTCGCGTAGGCAGTAACTTTAATTCTTGTAGTGAAGTTATGTTTTTCATTGTGACAATACCCACAGAATTAGGTGTTAGTAGCGTAAATGAACAACGCTTATGTATTGTTCTTATGCTTTCTCTCACCTTGCCATCGGTAGGTTGGACGTTGGCTACTATCTGGTTGTGAGCTTTCTCATTGTTGTACAAATTTGTCGTTGATGAACTCCTGGTCACGACTGTATGGGTAATATTTCGTCTTGCAGAATAGGGTGCATCTATTGGGTGGTTGCATAAGTTCGTAGCGTTCTTGTTTTGCATGTCAGTACTCTGGTTGTCATGGATTTATTTATCAATTGTCATTTTTTATTTGTAGTTCACTGTTGCTATTTTAGTTTACATGTTGTAATTTTCTCATTTGGGGAAAGTGGATGGAGCCGTGGACTCTAGAAAATGGAGTGCCAAGTGGTGAAATCGGAACATTTCTGACATGTTCTTCAGTTTGAATTCACTAGACGGTAGACAGTAACAGAGGCGCTGTGTATGGGGATAATGCCACTGGACAGAGCAGGGCAAGAAAAAGTTCTAATTTTTGAGGAGGATCGTTTTGACATTAGCGACTCTCCACGTTTAGGAAGACGTTCGGGATTTGATGAGGACCGTTTAAACGCGTTGGTCCATAATGATACACGTCAGCGTACTCGAGAACTGGCAAATTTCATGAACTGTGAACCAGCGTACGACATTTGCATGGAAAGGGAGAAGTTCAAAAATCGCGTGTATCGCTATCACACACTGTAAGCCAAAACCACAAAAATCACCGGGTGACCATATGTGCATCTCCACTAAGCCAAAATCACAAAAATTAGCGGGTATCCATATGTGCGCCTCTCCTTGCTCGTCACCAATTGGTTGTGAACAACGTCGATCATTCCTATCCTGTATCGTAACTGGTGACGAGAAATGGTGTCTTTATGCTAACATAAGGAAAAGAAAGGAATGGTTGAGCACAAACGAAGCGGTAAATCCCCGTGCAAAGACCTACGCCCACCCACAAAAGATAATGTTACGCATCTAGCGGAACAGCGGCGGTGTGATGCACTACGAATTGCTACCCCGAGGTGTAACGATCACTACCGTCATTTACTGTCAACAATTAAGACGTGTTGCAGACGCAATCCAAGAACAACGAGCAGAAAGACTTCGTGGGGTGATGGTATTCCACGATTACGCCTGTCCGCCTGAAAATAAAAGAAATGGCTATACAGGAGATGGGTTGGGAAGTCATACCACACCTTCCTTATTCACATAATCTTTCCGCCTCAGATTCCCTCCTTTTCCGCTTTCTATTGAACAATCTTCAAGGAACTTCTTTTCCGTATGAGAATGCGCTCCGAACACGGCTCGATGAGTTCTTCGCCTCAAGAGCCTGCGATTTCTACAGTTTAGGAATCGAAAAGTTACCACAGCATAGGCAGACTGTTGTAAATAGTGGAGGAGAATATATTATTGATGACTAGCCTCTGTTGTGTGTATCTGTTCTTTTTTCTTTTAACTTATGGAAAAACGCAACAATCTTATGCACCAACCCAGTAGTTGCTCAGCAGATCCGTACCTATCCTGGGCCCGCATCTCGTGGTAGTGCGGTAGCGTTCTCGCTTCCCACGCCCGGGTTCCCGGGTTCGATTCCCGGCGGGGTCAGGGATTTTCTCTTCCTCGTGATGGCTGGGTGTTGTGTGATGTCCTTAGGTTAGTTAGGTTTAAGTAGTTCTAAGTTCTAGGGGACTGATGACCATAGATGTTAAGTCCCATAGTGCTCAGAGCCATTTTTGAACGTATCCTGGCTTTGTATTTTCCAAGTCCCATATGGTAGCAGCACAGTTATTGGGAACTTAAATGACAGTCACTAATGACTTTGTTTGAAAGTTTTTCCTAAATGTCAGAATTATCGTCTGCCTCCGAGGCTCTGTGAATTTCGTTGCATGGCGAGTGGCTATTTGTAATTTTGTTGTTAATCGTGATCATCAAATTAATCCAAGGACATAGTGCTTTAACAATTTAGTATGTTTTTAGCAGAGTAGGTTTACAGACCTTTTCCTCATTTGTGTCATTGTAACGATTAATTAGGTCACGCCAGATGGAGGAAGTAAAGGCAGGAAAGGTTTAACATGTAGATGCCGCGCGGATGGAATTCAAAATGCGTGTGAATTCCTAAGGGACTAAACTGCTGAGGTCATCGGTCCCTACACTTATACACTACGTAAACTAACTTATGCTAACAACAACACACACACCCATGCCCGAGGGAGGATTCGAACCTGCGGCGGGAGGGGCTGGGCAATTCGTGACATGGTGCCCCAAATCGCGAGGCCACTCCTCGCGGCGGGTGAACTTCAAGTACACAGAGATAGTGGTAGGTCTCTCTTATCACTTGATCAGGCATTCTTATTATTCCTCCCCTTATGGCTATGACAGCTAGTTCAAGCATATATTATAGATGTACTTTCGTGCATCTTCATTCTATCCGTTTAAACCGATATATCAATTCCTCATGGCTAAATAGTTTGAGAAGGTTCTGATGAGTGCAATCTTGATTCTGTGTCTGTTAAATATTTAATAAATAAACGGAGAGGTAACGTCGATTGTAACATGTAGAACATCAAGTATTACAGTCATCGTAAAACAGGTTTAGAATACTTATAATCAGCCTTTGGAGAAGGATAGATAACATTTCAATGGAATTTTTAATACCATTTGGGGAAGTGCCAATAAATGACTATTCAAGTTATATGTAGAGTATGTTGGACTGGGGATGTACCTCAAAAGTTCTCGAAGAATATCACCCACACAATATTGAGATAGCATGTGCATATAAATGCAAGAATTATGATAGAAGAAATTTGACAACTCATTTTTATAAGCTGCTGAAAAGAATAACATACAAAAAACTGAAAATAAATTGAAGATCTGTTAGATGACGATTAGTTTGGCTTTAGAAAAGATAAATGAATCAATTAGAATTGATATGTTTGCTAAGAGAAGAGGAAATTTAAAAAAATTAACACATTTTCATATGGGTTGTTGACTTACAAAGAGCGTTCGACAATGTGAGACAGTAGAAGATGTTTCAGATTATCAGAAAAATGTTACACGCTGTTTGTTGTCAAAACATCTTTCGTCAGAGGTAAACTTTAATTGCTGTTAGTCGGTAGGTTTAGAATAGACCTATGAAACGGCATATACACTGCGGAAAAAAATCACAACTCCAAGGAGGAGTTGCGCGACATAAAAGAAAGTTGATAGAAGTGTTCCCACATATGAAAGATGACGTCTTTTCGAATTTCGCACCATCCGTAATTGGCACTAGTATCTCCGCTTTAAGGACGTAAATCAGGTTCCCTTTAGATATACGCTGGAACGGTCGTGAGCGTTAGTTACCGTTGATACTGCAAGTGGTGAATAGATGTTAATCGAGAATGCTTTAAAGGCGACAATGACGCCATTTTCAAAACCTCAGCGAGTTTAAACGAGCTCTTTCAATATGGCTAAAAGAAGCTGGATTTTTCTTCTGTGTTACTGCACAATGCGATAAGTCTTGGTAAGGCTTCGCGGAATGACCGCGCGGTTAAAAGCGCCATGTCACAAATTGCCCGGCCCCTCCCGCAGAGCCGGCCGGTTTGGCCGAGCGGTTCTAGACGCTTCAGTCAGGAACCGCGCGATCGCTACGGTCGCAGGTTCGAATCCTGCCTCGGGCATGGATGTGTGTGATGTCCTGAGGTTGGTTAGGTTTAAGTATTTCTAAGTTCTAGGGGACTGATGACCTCAGAAGTTAAGTCCCATAGCGCTAAGAACAATTTTTTGTTGGTTAGAAGGAAGCCAGTTGAGGACCTGCGAACGTTCTGTCTGTGTGCTAGACATACTGGATCTACACCTAGAGTTATGGCCTGTGGTTCGATTTCGTATGACGGCAGGAGCACTCTCGTGGTTATTCCATGACTGTAAATTTCTACGTCAGTCTGGTGATTCGACTTGCTGACCTATTCATGAACAGTGTTCCAGGGGGTGTTTTCCAACAGGATAACACTCCCCCATATACCATTCTTGTAACCCAACATACTCTACAGAGTGTCAAGATGTTGCCTTGGCCTGCTCGATATCCAGATCTGTCTGTTATGGAGCACTTATGCAACGCCATCGGAAGACATCTTCAGCGTATCCACAAAAGCTTTATTGACCGATCAAGTGCAACAGTCGTGGGACTCCATCCAAAGCATGACATTCGGCATCTGTACAATACAATGCATGCACGTTTACATGCTTGCATTCAACTGTCTGTTGGCTACTCAGGTTGTTAATGTACCAGGAATCCACATTTGCAGTGGCTGATCTCGCCCTTACCTGTGGACGTGCAATGTTAATCACTTAAATGTGTTACTCAGACTAATGTATTCCCGAAATTTCATTATACTGCATTAATTATTTTCTGGTGTTGCGATTTTTTCTGTCAGTTTATTATCTGGCCTACGGTAATGATCTAACTACTTTTGCATCAGGTACAGCGTGTAATATAAAAACGTTCAAAAACAAAAAGGAAATATTAAAAATGGAAGACGAAGAAAGAAATCCTCGGATTAAATCTTCTTCCTCTGTTCTTCAATAAATGCCTCGAAGAAACAACGAAGGAAATGAAATTTTACAGATAAAGAATATCAAATATAAATTATAAGCGTGACTGGTGAGGTTATTATCTCCTGTGAAAAATGACATACGGGACCTGTTGAATAGAGTGAATTGTTTACTGAAAACTGAATGTGAAATGAAAGAAAACCATGGAAAGACAAAAACATCAAGTAAAAGTGACAGTTGTCCTTTCTACATACTTCTTACTATACTCATTTTTTCTACCTATCGGTTGATTGCTATCTGATCCTGGACTTTGTTCTTTTTAAAAATGTTGGGTGCATGGACTTAACGAAGCCACTGTGCTTTTTATCGTGAGCAGGCAGTCTCTCTATTTGCAAGTTCTACTGAGTGCGATGTCAGAAGTGACTTAGAGAATTTACTGGATTTAAGCCCAAAGGTTCACTTGTTATCCGCAACGGTATCTGATCACGCGATTTCAGAACGACCGACCTGGGAATTGAATTTCATTTAAACATTTTAAAAAATATATGTTAGGCAGGACATCTATCGTCAATAATCACAGGAGACGAAAAGCAAGAGTGAGAAACGTGGGGGAAAACGCTAACGATCTGTATTCCATGAAAGAAGACATTTATTATCAGGAAGGCACTCTTTCCTCGATTTTACAGTCTTTTAACAAAGCAAAGACATCTTACTAGTATCATTTCTTATGAGGCAGGGGTGACTTCTTAAGAAACTCTCTGACCATAATTCTTTCAGCAAAGGATCGTGCCATCGGAAGGATGGGACAATGATGCCCTTATGAAAGCACTAAAATTCATACACTCATTACAGGAGGTAAAGAAAGCCACTAGAAGATAAGTTCACCATATGGAGGAAAATCTTAATAATTCGTAGGAACTGCAAGAACTTGCCGTCAGGAATAGATTGTGACAATTCATTATGCGCAAGAAATTCTGTAGATCACAATGGAAAATGATGTGCCCGCCGCAGGTGGCCCACAAGTAAAGAGTCCAGGTATATCAAATAAACGAAAAGTTATTTGAATCAAGAGAACGGAGTTCAAATTATTAAAGACTATACCCTGGGGAGCATGAAAAAAAGATAGCTCGGTTGGTCAAACACGAACAAATGGTTCAAATGGCTCTGAGCACTATGGGACTCAACTGCTGTGGTCATAAGTCCCCTAGAACTTAGAACTACTTAAACCTAACTAACCTAAGGACATCACACACATCCATGCCCGAGGCAGGATTCGAACCTGCGACCGTTGTGGTCGTGCGGTTCCAGACTGTAGCGCCTTTAACCGCTCGGCCACTCCGGCCGGCTCAAACACGAACAGGCCTTCAACCTGTGTGAGGTGAAAACGAAGTTTTAACGTTATGAGCAATTTTAGTGGAAGAAAGTAAAAATAACTTTTCTGAGTAGGACACAAAACAGTTCATCAGTCTGGTAACGAGGAAAACAAAGTACTGTATAATAGGAGATAGAAAACAACTCTGATCATAAGCCCTTGGCACACTTCAGATAAACACTGTCTGAGTAAAGTAACTGACTCACTCAGTATAATATTTAAGTCATTTCTAAGTTCAAAACACATTTAGCATAAAGACAATTCCAAATAGAAAATATAAAGACCTCCAGCGTAAAAACAAAGTCCGGCAGAGAGGAACAGTTAGAGTCTGACTTCCAAAGAAGAATCCTTTAAACCCAATGAGCCCGAACTAAAGCTCATCAATCAACAATAAGGCAATAATCAGCCTTCCCATCGGAGCCACATCTCCAGCATTCAGGGCGAGGGGTCTGGCTTGGACGGCGATTGCAGCGTAGCGATTTTCTAAGAGTGAGCTCATATATGTGGAAATGCATTATTATTCACCGCCTGGCACAGGAAGCCTACTCCTCAGGGGCCGTGCTTTGGCCTACGTACAGCTTCGGCGACAGGATGCATTCCGTGTTGCTTCCTTCCTTTAGCGTGGTTGCAAGGCTGAATCAAAAAAAAAAGTCCTTACTGCCAGTGGCCTCTGCTGCCGCTTCGATCGCCGTCTGGTGGCCCGGCCGGAACGCTGGTGTCCTCCTCTGCTGGTCTGGTCGCAGATTTCTGGCGTTGTGCCGGCCGGGGTGGACGAGCGGTTCTAAGCACTACAGTCTGGAACCGCGCGACCGCTACGGTTGCAGGTTCGAATCCTGCCTCGGGCATGGATGTGTGTGATGTCCTTAGGTTAGTTAGGTTTAAGTAGTTCTAAGTTCCAGGGGACTGATGACCTCAGAAGTTAAGTCCCATAGTGCTCAGAGCCATTTGAACCATTTTCTGGCGTTACTAGATCTCGCGGCGTTTGCTCCATACGGATCGAGTACGAGCCATCCTGAACAACGTACAAGTAATGCGGGGTGCCGTCGGCGCCTGATGTCTACGGCACCACCGCTGGGAACTCCTAATGTGTGTGGACAATGAAACCACGCCATCCTCCCAAAAAAACTAAGTTGAAATTGATAAAATTTACACTCACAAAATTTATACAGGGTGGTCCATTGATAGTGACCGGGCCAAATATCTCACGAAATAGGCATCAAATGAAAAAATTACAAAGAACGTAACTCGTCTAGCTTGAAGGGTGAAATCAGATGGCGCTATGTTCGGCCCGCTAGATGGCGCTGCCTTAGGTCAAATGCATATCAACTGCGTTTATTTTTATTTTTAAAAAAATAGGAACGCCCATTTCTTATTACATATTCCTGTAGTACGTAAAGAAATATGAATGTTTTAGTTGGATCACTTTTTTCGCTTTGTGATAGATGGCGCTGTAATAGTCACAAACGTATAACTACGTGGTATCACGTAGCATTCCGCCAGTGGGGACGGTATTTGCTTCGTGATACATTACCCGTGTAAAAATGGACCGTTTATCACTTGCGGAAAATGTCGATATCGTGCTGATGTATGGTTATTGTGATCAAAATGCCCAACGGGCGTGTGCTATGTATGCTGTTCGGTATCCTGGACGGCATCATCCAAGTTTCCGGACCATTCGCCGGATAGTTACGTTATTTAAGGAAACAGGAAGTGTTCAGCGACATGTGAAACGTCAACCACGATCTGCAACAAATGATGATGCCCAATTAGGTGTTTTAGCTGCTGTCGCCGATAATCCGCATATCAGTAGCAGACAAAGTGCTCGAGAATCGTGAATCTCAAAAACGTCGGTGTTGAGAATGCTACATCAACACCGATTGGACCCGGAATTGCCTGGCGACGACTTTGAAAGTTGTGTACAGTTCTGCCACTTGGCGCAAGAGAAATTACGGGACGATGACAAATTTTTTGCACGCGTTCTATTTAGCGAAGAAGCGTCATTCACCAACCGTGGTAACGTAAACTGGCATAATATGCACTATTGGGCAACGGAAAATCCACAATGGCTGCGACAAGTGGAACATCAGCGACCTTGGCGGGTTAATGTATGGTGCGGCATCGTGGGAGGAAGGGGAATTGGCCCCCATTTTATCGATGGCCCGCACGTCACCGGATCTGACGTCCCCGGATTTCTTTCTGTGGGTAAAGTTGAAGGATATTTGCCATCGTGATCCACCGACGGCGCCTGACAACATGCGTCAGCGCATTCTCAATGCATGTGCGAACATTACGGAAGGCGATCTACTCGCTGTTATGTCGTTACACGTATTGCCAAATGGATTGAGGTTGACGGACATCATTTTCAACATTTATTGCATTAATGTGGTATTTACTGTAATCACGCTGTAACAGGATGCGTTTTCAGAAATGGTAAGTTCACAAAGATACACGTGTCACATTGGAACAACCGAAATAAAATGTTCAAACGTACCTACGTTCTGTATTTTAATTTAAAAAACCTACCTATTACCAACTGTTCGTCTAAAATTGTGAGCTATTTGTTTATGACTATTACAGCGCCATCTATCACAAAGCGAAAAAAGTGGTCCAACTAAAACATTCATATTTCTTTATGCACTACACGATTATGTAATAAAAATGAGGGTTCCCATTTAAAAAAACGCTGTTGATATCCGTTTGACCTATGGCAGCGCCATCTAGCGGGCCAACCACAGCGACATCTGGTTTCCCCCGTCAAGCTAGATACGTTTCGTTCTTTGTGGTTTTTTCGTTTGACGCTTATTTCGTGAGATATTTGGTCCGGTCTCGATCAATGGACCACCCTGTATACTTAACACCCCAGGTGTGTTTTTCTTCTTTTTTAGATTATGGTTTTAGTGCGCAAAACAGCTATGGCCATAAGCGCCCACCCCAGATATCTGAAGTAAATCACTGCAGAGATTACCTACATTATAAAACGAATCGAATTACTGGAACCCCGACCAAATTGATTGTTTCCGGAATGAACTCAAAAGCACCAAATGTGACTCCGAAGACATTTCTAGAACTTCACAGACATAGTAGTCTGGCACAGCATCGCTGAGTGAGGACAGAGGATGGCCAGTCGTAAAGAAACGACACCGTGGCGACAGGTGCTTTGTCCATTCGGGTTGATGCTAGAAGCGTTAGTTTACCGTACAAAATTTGGACAGAAGCCCAGTGGAATTTTCCATGGCTTGCACGTAGTTCTGCTGATCAGTCGCAAGAGGTACTTTTAGAGAGTGGCGGACAAACTGTTATCTCTTGCCCGAGCACGTCACACACTACCATTGAAAACTAAATTCAATAGACGTGTCCACACTTTCCAAGAAGGCTATTCCGATTCAAAAGTCGCACGTGGACTTCCACTCGCTCACACATTCGTACATCACAGAACTATTCACAATTAGAATTGTGGATCAGGGGTAACACAGAATTATGATATGAAATAACAAAATAAATCAAATCAATAAAGCTCGTTCTTTACAAAATCCTTCTCCCAGGCAAGACTATACATTAAGAAAGTAGCAGAAAAGGAGTCTTGTGAACTAAATGAAGCAACTGAAATAAATGGTTGTAGCTCCATCATAATTTGCTTTGAGAACAAATAAAAAAAGGAAATACTTCTCAATTAAACTTAAGACGGCGCTACAACGTTATTTAAATTATAAGACAAGTTGCGGACCTGTTTATCGTAAATGAAGCAAATTAATCAAAATAAATAATAATTTAATGAAAAGTGGCTGAAACAGACGCCTCTCAAAAGGTGTAATAGAAATGGGATTAGTGACAAACTTAGTATCAGTACTGGCATTGACACAGGAGACAAGGTGAACAAGTTCTGTAACCTTGGGAACAAACTCACGCGTCACAAACAAAGTAAGTAGGATATACCAAGCAGATTAGCACAGGTACGGCAGTCTAAGGTGGCTGGGCCGATGACTCACATCCACACAGAGCTTATCGATACACTGATGCTAGTAAATGATTTAGAAACGATGGGTGCCTTATCCCGCCGTGTACGCCTCCAGTGGGATCCTCTACCTGAATCTGAACCATCCATATGTTCCAGCGTTGCCAGTTTATGAGGTACACGAAATTTTATCCTCATGCTCCCAGAAGTTAAGAGGAAATTTTCGCTCGGCCTTTCGGTGCGACTGTACGAAACTCCTTTTACAGTAGTCTCTTTCCTAATTCTGAGTAGCAACTTCTACACCATTCTCCGTCCACCTTGACGCGTCAGTGGTAATGATACTTGGCGAGACGATGAGGGTTGCATCTTGTAACAAAGTAGCAGTACTGTGCTGAGTGTCTGTTACGCTGTAGATAACACAGATGGCTAACAGGGTAACCAAAAAATGGTTGAGACTGTTAATTTCTAACCCAAGCGACAGTTTTAAGGGTCAGTTACGGAAGGACCAATTAACAGGTGAAAGCTGGAAAATTACTAGCTACCAAGTGCGACAACTTTCTCTTCTAGACACGGCCACTAGTTGACGCAGCCACTGGCGACAACTTCGGCCTAAATACATGCCACGACGACGACGTAACGGCTGCCTACCGGGTGGTGTACGACGTTTCTTCGACACCTCGCGCCTCCATTATCATTAAGTAGAGTGTAAATATTCATGACCAACCTGTGCGGCTGCACTTAGCGGCCACTCAGTTATGCACGCTTTTCATGTCGCCGGCAGTGACGTACGTCATAGAGGAAATACGCCTTGCTTTTAAATGGCGTATATAAAATGTTGCAAAATGGTGGCAGGTAGAATGCACCAGAAAACCGTATTTTAAGCTAAGTACATGCACTGCTGTATCATTAAAAAATAAAATACTGCGACTCATTGGCCGCGATTGCGTCGTACATATTAGATAATGACTAGGCAGGACTTTCGCACGAACTAGTTCAGGCTGGCAAGGAAATTGGGGCGAGTGCGAAAAGAGATACCGACCGTCTTCTTCAATACATGAATACGAAGCTCCAAGACAAGTGTCTCTCTCATTTCTGGTCAAAACGTCCCATTCATTGTTAGATTGCTCTGTATGCAGTTTTGCGAGGTATGAATTACTGATGCATTTCTTTGCAAATGTTTTCTAACGAAATCATCGCCACTAACGCATCTCTTGAGTCAATAATTCCTTATCGTCTGACTTTTGTGCCCTCACCCTCACCATCCTTATCAGAATAGGTGCATCCAGAAAGGAAGTTCCGATGACCGATTAAGAAAGCAAAAATATCACTATGAAAGAACTATGTGTTGCAATATTTCCGAAGATTCACTCGCTATCTCTCACCACCATTGCTGAGGCGTTGTTCGTAATGATACACTACCAATTGTATGCCTATATTGTCTCAGTTACACTGTGTCGGCAATTGCTGTGCAACACTATCTCCACGTAGACGTACACCATAATTACACTACCACGCAAACATTTTTGATTACACTCGTCTGGTCTGAGAAGTTTCCGGGGCGGGTCCACTGGGGGCCGAACCGCACAGTAACCCTGGGTTTGGTGTGAGGCGGCGGTGGGGTGGGTGGACTGCTGTGACGTGTTGTGAACCACTGAGGACTACGGCGGGACGAAGCCTCTCCATCGTTTCTAGATGCCCGGTTTAATACACAACACAATGCGTATGTCATAGGAGCCTGCCACCATCATCTGGACTAATGAACCCAATTCAGTCTGCACCTCAGGGTCGTTGCGGAAGCGTTTTCCTGTCAGAAGACGGAAGAGATGAAAGTCCCATATAAACTAATTCAACATATTTCGAATGGCGTTGGCTGTATGGGTTCACGCATTATTATGGATAAGCCCAATGTCTTTTGTAAACATCTTACACCTCTTTTTCTGGATTGTTTGACAATATCCATCAACAGAGACTGTCTGCTTGAATTTGTTCTTCACAGGTGAACCACTATTCCGCCAATGCATGAATTATTGTTTTGTTTCTGGTGTGGCATGCGACGCCCAAGTTTCATCCCCTGTGCCAACATGGTCTACGAACTCATCACCTTTCTCTCCGTACCGCTGTAGGAATATCAATAGTGCGGCCAGATGTTTGATTTTGTGTTCTTCTGTTAGTTTCCTTGACACCCATGATGCAGACACTTCATGAAAATCAACCCACCGGAAAACAATTTCGTGCAATAGCGAGCGAGACATCTGTGGAAAGTGACGAGAATGTAATGAAATTGCGAACTACCGGTTTTGCAAAATTGCTTGCCTCACACTTACCATCAGTTCTGGTGTCACCAGGCACAGTCGGCCTCTACGGCCGTCGTCGTGAATACTGGTTCCTCCTTCATCCAATTGCCTGTATCATCCTCTGACAGCCGGCCGCGGTGGTCTAGCGGTTCTGGCGCTGCAGTCCGGAACCGCGGGACTGCTACGGTCGCAGGTTCGAATCCTGCCTCGGGCATGGATGTGTGTGATGTCCTTAGGTTAGTTAGGTTTAAGTAGTTCTAAGTTCTAGGGGACTTATGACCTAAGATGTTGAGTCCCATAGTGCTCAGAGCCATCTTCTGACAACACTGTTGCTCATAATATCGTGTCCAACCACGTGCAACACTTGGCGGTGGATCTATGATGGGATTTGCTTCTGGGCGTGCAAAACTCGGATAATTGCACGAAATTCGTAGTTGGGGGTAGACGGTATTAGAGCAGCCATTTTGTCCTGCCGCTGTGCGGTAACCACTGCCGCCACAAGACTGAAACTGCATTGCTTTATTCCCACATACCTCCTCTCTTCTCATGCGCTTGCGCGTTCCTACCCGATCATTCGTGCCATCTATGGACAAGATCGGATCTTACTCTCTCGTCCGCAGCTCGTGGTCGTGCGGTAGCGTTCTCGCTTCCCGCGCCCGGGTTCCCGAGTTCGATTCCCGGCGGGGTCGGGGATTTTCTCTGCCTCGTGATGACTGGGTGTTGTGTGATGTCCTTAGGTTAGTTAGGTTTAAGTAGTTCTACGTTCTAGGGGACTGATGACCATAGATGTTAAATCCCATAGTGCTCAGAGCCATTTGAACCATCTTACTCTCTCGATGCACCTCGCATAAAGGCGGCCACTTTGTCGTCATTGTCTTCGTTAAATTGCGCACTCGAGCGACACGCGTAAATTACTTATCGACTCGTAGACGATCAGTCACTTCCGACTCTGTTCAGTGGAGCGATCCTAGTTTGCAAACAGGAAAAGTCGGAAATTTTTGTGGAAACGCCAAACCGTTGCTGGACAATCAGACAGCCGGGTGCCTAGTTTTCGGTTGGACGTCTCATCCAGCATTAAGCACAAAGCTCTCTTATCCTGGTTAATGCATCGAGCAGAAGCCATTTAGAGTTTTTCTCTTGTCTGTTAGACATGGGCAAAGCTTTGTGCTTAAAATTGCGTGAGACAAATTCCATCAGCAACTTTCAGCACAATACTGAGATTGCAGCAAGCTATGTACATTCACGATGTATTCACGTGGCTGTAGATCAGAAGAGTATTGGAGTTACGTAAAGTCGTGCCCTTTTCTCATTGCCTTATCTATTGGCACTTGCCGTGGAAAATGTAATGCCCTTGTTCTCGCTTTTGGTCTCATCAGAACAAGTGGCGATCCGTCTCTGTGTTGGCCATCCGCAAACTCAAAACACATACATGTTCTCCCACTCACAACATTATTTTTCAGCAGTGCGTCACTTTATTTTTGCGTATTCTTGTGATTTCGGAGGGATATTAAATGTACTGCATTTTCCTTACATTTCATTAAATTCCTGGTGGAAGAGTTCTCCATGCTCTTTAGAATAATGTTCCAGAATTTCAGGGAAGCAGTCAGTATACGAGAGTAATAAGTAGATTTTTACACTAACGTTACAAACTAACTTCTTGAAAATGCTCAACATAATGTTGCCAATATTTTTACACTCAGGATTTTTTATTCACTAGAAAGTCTTTGGTAACACATGTGACCGCCACCCACGCATTTTTTTGTTCTAACATTCACTGTATTATCAAACTGGTTGTCATGAGTATGTGAATTTGATGACGAACCAAAATTCCAGCTTTCTATTTTTCTTGACTGACGAAGAAAAATCTCATAGAAAGGTATTTAAAGGAGGACCATCTTTTGCAATAGATTTACAAACTTCTTCATCTAGCCCAGTTTGTTATATAGTGGTGGAAGCAATAGTATTTTGTGCTATCCACCATGCGGTTCATGCAACATGTCTTTAGAACCAAACACAAAATGTCTCATATTTCATCTAAACTTTACACTCTAATGGTTTTGCTTTGCGTGGTTAACCCACTCATATACAAAAGCAGGGCATTTTTAAACACGCATTAGCTGCCTTAATAAAATTCTTAACACTGAAATTTTTTTTTCCATTACGAAAAACCTGTTCGCGCATAGAAAAAGCAAATAACAGCTCTTAAATCAGCATGTAAAGTTATATATTTATTTTCTATTATCTGCAGTGCAGACTGGTGTTACTATTGTTTGTTGTTTTTATTAGCCATTCATTACAGAGTGCCACTAAATCCTCTTAAATGCGCAGTTTCCTGGAGACAGTACATGTATGTTCATATTTTGAAGAAGGAATCTGGCGGCCTGTCCATCTTCCAACTTTTTGTACAACTACATGCCGTTCACAGCGCCTGCCTCATGTGCGAATAATTCCTGATTCGTTAACATTAACAGAGGTCGCCTAAGTAATTACCGATTGCTGCCGTAAACCGTACTGAACATCCACTGATATTTTCACTTCGTCATGTGACTTCTGTTTTTGTGCCACGTACGACATAAATCATAGTGGATATCTGTCAATCTTCTACTTAAACATATTTTCAAGTATACATTACAATGATTATTAGTCTAAAAGTGTAGCATGTTAAGAGGAATAAACGTTTTAGTTAATTAATGTACATTTGATAAAGTAACCAACGATGAAAGACACGAAGACAAATTGTAACACAACTTCATCTGACTTCTCAGTATGTCAAAATCCGGGCGTGCTGTGAACGCGACCTTACTCATCAGGTGCTCCGTGGAACTGCAGATTACACTTTTTCTGAATCTGTCACCCCAGATCGTATAAAATGATAGATTACCCCCATGAAGCTAATAGGCTACTTGGAAAACGAACTGTCGCGCACATCGGAAAATGTTATTTGATAAGTTCCTGATCTCGACAGGGACCTCACCTATTGCTTATGTTTGGAGGACTTGGGCATTTCAATAGAATAATTTACTTTAATGTTTGCTGAATGATAGACTTTGATCTGGTAAAATAACATTTATGCAAACAGTGTTCAAAAATCATTTAGGGCACATAAACGTCGTGGTTATAAAAATTTTGAGAATGAATTTATGTAGTTGAAATAGAGAAATGATAAGAAAATGAGTGGCTATTGGACGACTGAGATGACGTCCAGAAACACAAAGGACACATATTAGGTTTCCAACCGTGATTGCAAAATTATGTAATCACACAAAAAAGGTATGATTTCGAACAGAAACACAAGGTCAATGGATAAAGCAAGAACCAGAAGGGAACGTCACTAGGCGGGTGAGTTCCAACGAGTTAACTCGATTACGAAGCAACGAAGCAAAACATGAGTAGTTACGAAAAGAAGTCATTCGAAACAAGGGCCAGACTGCAGAAAAACTGGCTGATCAGATGCGTGAAGCGCGTAGATCAAGTTAGGAAGACTGAAAAATTGAAACCACGAATGAGCTCCACTTCCCTTAATATATCGCTAGTTTCGAAGTCGGGAACGTGAATGCAAATGCGAACCTACCGTGGCTGTCATTGAGGTGGTTGCCAACGAGGCGGGTTGCGTCCGCTGCTAACTGTTTCTGGGCTGAGCCGACGATATGAGATTGAGGTACCGCGAATCTCACCATCGTCCTGATTACTTCCCGCGGGTGCGAGCAAGTTCACAGTGAAAAACGTACGAGTACGGAGTCCAGAGTAGCATTACCAGCTAAGAGTTCGAATCAGAAAACCCATACCAATCCGAATACGAATACGAATGCCTCTCTCAATTTTTGGTATCCTTCCTTCAGACCTCAGAAAGGCATCCCATACAACATTTTCTAGCCGATTCCAGAAAGAGCCTAAGTGCTTCTCCAGTCCTCCCGCCGTTAAGTTATAGATGTATCCGCCCACGAGACACGTGTATGAGAAAATGGAAATGTGAAAAGTGTGTCGCTTCTTTCCCAAGTACAGACGTTTTTGTCTTAAATTCTGAAAACTTTGTTGGACTTCCCATAGTATACCCAAAGGAAAGGCAAAGTTTGGAAATCTGAAAACGCATGAGTGACTTTTTATTTAGCTTGAAGAAACGTGTCTAGAGAGACCATACGCAGCAGGATAACGGCAAGTGGACAGCTGAGGACTCCACCCAATGGTTACTAAAAAGCAGAGTTCTCACCCCTTCCATCAGTGGTTTCCTGTTCTGCTGTAACAGACAGCAGTCTTCATTCCGCTGCTGTTTATCTGTGGAGGCTGAACCAGGAGGAGAATTCCTGTAGGGCTCGCCTGACTGTTTATGCGGTCTGCTGGAGTAAGAGCTGCCCTCTCAGTGACCGGCAGCCCTTCCAAAGAGTGTGAAATCTCGTCATGTTTTCACCCGACCGAAAAAGACTTCCCCTGGTCAACACCAGATATATTTAATGGAAAACAACTACTAAAAGAGCAAAATGTTATCTTGGGTACAAGGAGGGGGTACCCCACTTTACTGCAAGCTATCCCTAACCACTTATGTAATCACCAAGTAACATCGGTGAAATGTTGGCAAGTAAATACTGAATCGAAAAGTAAATGAAGCAAGAGAGTCCCTTATACAAATTTAGTATGCAAATGGGATAAACTGTGAGGTTAAAGGCCTGAAACAGGTCGCCGCCTCACAAGTGTACAGGTAACAGCTCGCAGAAAGTTTTACAAAATTCGTTTCAGGAATTACGACAGAAAGCGGAAACTTAAGAACATACCAGATATGTGACAGTGTACGCGGTGCTGAAATTACGTCATGATTGGTCTCTACGTTATTTGCGACGTAAAATTCGAAGTTCGACTTTAGCAGACGAGAATTCTAGCCAGGAGAAAGCTCCAGCGAAACGAACTGGTTAGAGCGGTTTACAAAATTTTAATATCAGCGGATGAGGGAGAGGACTTTTACGTACTGATGCCGACAAGGGAGCTGAGGATGCGCTTATCATTTCTCTTACCATGGTTAAGTGGAAAGAACGGAAACTGCCTGAAAAAAATGAAGCACCCAGATCGACGAGATTAAACGAAATGAAATTTCACGGGTTGAGAGGGTATGTGACGTTATTTCAGTGACTACAATACTGAGTCAAATTTTATACGAACTTGGCAGTACGAGACCATTTATCAGTATGACGTATCATTAAGCCGTTGTTTCTCTCCTGATGCACACTGGCCCACAGCTGTTGTAAATGATCCTTGATACTTGTCGCTGCCACTGAGACTTGTCCCACACATGTTCTATCGGGTACAGATCTGAGGATCTTGCTGGACACGGAAGTAGCATCACGCTGATCCTTCACAGATATGCGTGCCATGTGTGGACGAGCATTGTACTACTGGAAAATGGCACCAAGATATTGTCGCATGTGGGTCAACACATAAGGGAGCAGGGTGTCCGCGACGAACGGTGGTGTCTCCAGACTTTCTCCAATCACTACGAGCCCTGAACTGAAGATATAGTCAATTGATTCCCGCATCATGAAGCCAGGATTGACGCCGTTGTGCCCTTCTAAAGCGTAGAAAAAATGGGATGTCTACCCAGTTCGCCGTTGTACTCGCTGGCGATGATCACCCGAGGTAGTACAGGACCGCGATCCGTCGCTGAGCGCAGTATGAATCGATTCATTAGTAGTCTATGCTTCTCTGGTGCGGCACCACTACAAAAGCTGTGGTTTGCTTTATGATTTTAACGACAGCCTACTCATGGGACAGTCATTCCCTTGTCCGGCTACTATTAATCTCTGAGGGGATAACACAAAATATTGTAGGGAGTCCATTACTTTTTCTGATGACAGGCGGAGGTGTGAGTGGGATATGACCAGCTTTATGCACAATACTGCGATGGTCAAAAAATAAATTAATACTTCAAAGATCCACCTCAGCTGCGAAAAGTTACTGGTCTTTACCCAGGTTTCAGTTAGAGTAATCAAACCTTCTTCAGAAGCATAACTAAACTAATACATGCCAGAGTAAGGTACGGTCAAACATAAAAAGCTCAAGTACTGTGGTACCGTGTCAAGCTACGTTACTTAGCTGACGAACAGCCCCGGCCCCACTTCATGGAAAGCGGCCGGTTAGCCGCGAACACTGCGTTGGAACTCTTCGAAGTATTAATTTATCACAGTTGCTGACAGGGCTGCAACATGTTAAAAATTCTTGTACTGTGATAGTCCCTCGTAGTGGCAGATGTCGTTGACCTAAAACTTGACAAGAACTCTCCCCTCGCTTTCCTATGTATCCGATTGCCCCACAAACCTTGATAGTGCAAGATTCGACTATCCAGCCAAACGGAGACCGACAATGAGGGCCCATTTAAACTCTCTCAGACGCTGATAACGCTGTCTCATACGCGTACGCGCGTCTTCGTGTCCTTCACACTGATCACTAAACATCTGACTCCTTTCACATACCTTACGCAGGGTAGCCAGTAACAGTGTGCAAATGTTGTAAGGCTGTTGTAGGGGAGGCTACGCTGGCAAATAACTATTAAGAAACAAATCTGACACGTTGCGACGCTGAGCCGTGCTGCGGCTCGCGTTGGTGTCGTGTGTAAGTTTCTGCCAGACCGTATCGTTTAGTTGGCATGGTTGCGTTGTTTGTCTTCTTCTCCTGTTCATTGGCGCCACTCGGTTTCGTAAGCGTTGCCTGTCCTCTAGTCGCAGCAGTGTCGCTTATCGATAGTTCTGCTGCCCTATCTTTCAAGCGACGTTGTGCCTTTTCCATGTGGTGTGAGGGGAGTTCGGTTGGGGACGCAGGAGCAGCGAGGTCCACACAGAGGGTCAACATACCGGGACCGGTGATGGCGTGTATGGACTGCCGCATTGAAGGGCAGTGGTCACGAGGGTGTACGATCTCGTCGAAACCGGGATCCTGCATGTTTAAGTTGAGTGCATTGCAATTCGCGTAGAGAAACCTCCACCAATGTGAAATCTCGCGATTCTCCAGTGACTTGGGTTCGCGTTGCTGCTCGTAGTGTCGCCAAGGAGAAAAACAGCGAGTGGAGTACCTGGGGAAGGCGGATCTGATTAGCCTTCCTGAGCTTCTAATTACTATATACTATTTTCAGCGTCTTACATTGTTACCTGCCCTGGGGGTTAGTGTATGAAACGGCAGTGTACATTTTCTCGCCTTGCCGCCGCTGCCATAAATTTGACAGCTTCTTGATTGTAGGTAGGATGGCGTTCTTCTACCTTAGTGGGAGTCATTCCTTGTTGTTCCGGGCACTCTAAGCACAGTATGCTGTGGGCAGAGCCCAGACGGCCGGTTCCGGCTTTGGCGTAATTTTACATCTTGTATTTGTTTTGTTGGATATCAGGTAGCCTCACCAAGATTATCTTTAGTTGCTCGTTAGGTTGCTACTAGTCCGAGTTACCATGTTGTGATCTGAATGCAAGTCTTGGCTGCCTTTCTCTTCGCACGCGTTAGTGTTTGTGGGGTGACCTACTCAGAGGTCGATTCCTGTAGCACCGTCTGTCACTGGCCCTTGTGTTTTATTATTCTATTATTAAGTTACCATCATTTGTCTCACCTGTTTGGTGATCTGTTGTTTGTTTTTTTAATTAACTTTTGTATACCATTCACCGTTTGGCAATATATCTGTTAATTTTTTTTTATAATTGCCATTTTGGCCTTTTGGCCTTCAGCTGTGATATTGGTTATTTGGCTTAAAATTCTGATTGCGACCACATTGCCTTGTTTTCCAAAATTATTTTTTGTCTGTATTTTATGTATGTTTGTTTAATAATTGCCGTCTTGGCGTTAAAGGGCTTCAGCCATGACTGTGGTTACTTGCTTTAAAATTCTGATTGCGACCTCACTGGCTTGTTTTCAAAAATTATTTACTAAAATAAATGAGTGAAATTGCAAAACAAACCAATAGTAACTGATTCGGGCCCCGTCCACAATTGTAACCCAATCCCGCCATCCTTAATTACCAGGTTTAGTCGCATCCGAGCTATTAAGACTGAAGTTAGCTACACAGCTAGTCGTGCACGCAAATCCAAGCGCCTTGCTAGAGGCGGTGTCACCAAACACGTTCTTCGTTTGGATTCCTCAGACCGAACAAACGTAGATTTTCCTCAATTAGCTTAAATTTTTCACTACCGAAAAAGGCACATTTTAACTAGTAATGAGCGTTGAAACAGCTAATAATTCACGGACTGTGCATCGCCGCGTTTTAAGGCGTGCAAATGCTTGAATTTGCGCGTGCAATTATTTCTCAGCGCAACCTCTGCTGCAAAACCTTACAAGCTATTCGGACTGTACTTAACATCTGTGGTCATCAGTCCCCTACAACTTAGAACTACTTAAACCTAACTAACCTAAGGACATCACACACATCCATGCCCGAGGCAGGATTCGAACCTGCGACCGTAGCAGTCGCGCGGTTCCGGACTGAAGCACCTAGAACCACTCGGCCAGTAAATCCACAAATCACCTGTGTACCCGCCGATAGTGTTTAATTGTACGAAGTTACGCAGTTAGTAAACTGGGCAAGATCTCAAGTAATATTATTTAAGCTCTTTGTTACCCCGGCAAGAGAAGGAATGTGTTTAGGGAAAACCCGCTTTAATAAGCTACTGCCGCTGTGACAGGGCACGTAATTGTTCCGCTGCGACCTCTGCGGTCTGACAAGGTGGCAGGCGGCTGACGGAGAAGCGCGCGGAGGGCCTGAGAGACGCGCTCCGGACCCGGGCTGGGCTGGAGGCCATTAGCGTCCCGTTAGGGCTGTAAGTGGATCACCCCCCGCAGAGCGCCTGGACCAGCCCCCGCGGCCACGGTTAACCCCGCGGCAGGCGCTATTAATTAGCCGTCCGCAGCCGCGGCCGTCAGCGCGGCCCGCACAGCTCTCATTACGAGTAACGGCGTGTGAAGCCCGCGCCTGGCACGCGCTCGAGCTGCCACCGCCACACGTGGGACCGTGCGGGGCTCACTGGCGGCGCCCTGCTCAACCCAGTCTTTGTGTCCAGCTACTGGCACGTACTACATATGCGCTAAACAACACGAGTAAATCGTCTCCGTCAGTCGTATTCAGTACATGAGCTATCTCGTCCCCATTTGCTACCGACAAACAGCAACACCGACTCAAAGGAAGGCCTCGGCGCTTGTTCGTGACGTCACGTCAGCTAGGCACGGCGAGCGCCAGGTCTGTTGCAGGCATACTCATAATCGTCGTGTCTCCCTCTCTGGCACAGGAAAATGTGAAACTTTTGGCGGTAATTGACCAACACGCATTGTTCTGAGAGATTTCTGCAATCAATTAATCGTGCAATTCATTACACTTCTTAACAAATAGTGTACTCCTGAACTTAAATTTCCGCCTGTTTTAAGGATTGACATACAAAAACAACTTCATGGTCCAGCAGTAACAGAATTCGTGCTTCTTTACCTTATTTGTAAATCTGAGGAAGTTACGTTTGTACTGGGTTGCTTTTACAAGAAACTGTGAACATATTGGTGCTCTTCTTTAGGTATCTTGGTTGACTATGGGGTGAGGAGCACTGAATGTTAATGAAATATCTTGCGATTGTACACGTTGGGGGAGGGGGTGAGGGACAGAAGAAGAGGCAAAAGAGATATACTTGTTTTATCAAATAAAATTTTTCTATCTTATGGAGTTTCTCCTTTCAGTTGCAAGAGGGGAATATTATCTTTTCTAATGTGCATGATTAAAAAAGTTTAAGCTCAGCAGTATTTTCGATGTATGAAGCTATTTTGTCGCCTGTTTAGAAATCCTTTCGTTAAAAACGACTGTAATCTAATGACTGGCAACAGTTGGACATTTACACATGTAAATTAGTTCACTTTTCCAGTGACGATGTCAAACGAAAGTAAATAAATAAATAAAAGAGTTAATTGTAAGGGGGTTGGGGTAAGTTTCGATAACAAAATGGATCAAGTAAAGATAGTTACTTAAATGTAAAATTTCCGAAGCTTGCAATGGGGCAAAGCATCTTCTCATATTGATCTACGTTTGTTTCGACAGGATTCAGTAATACAGAACTATGATCTTCATTTGTAGCTTTAAGATAGTAAGAAAACCTTTTATCTAAATAAAACTGCAGAATCCAAAACAATACCAAACATTTTGTCCAAAAATAAGAGATTTATAGTGATAAGCACGCCCAGGCGTTTCTGCCTGCAACAGACCGGGCGTTCGCCGTGTCTAGCTGACATGACGTTATTAACAAGCGCCGAGGCCTTCCTTTGAGTCTGTGTTGCAAACAGACAGTGAATACATTGCTATTAGCCGTCAGACTGTCAGGACATCTCAAAAACTGCAACGCAGGTTTAATGATATGAAGTTTGCCACCTACACAATAAGCTACAGCAGCTTGATCGACATTCATCTTGGCTAGTGGCAGCCTAAAAAGTAATATTGATAAATATAGCGAAACGTACCTCTTCTTCATCACTGAACGCATAAATTATTCAGTTGGCACGTCATTTCACTTTCCACTGATATTCGATATTTTCCTCTACCGGACAAGAGAGGAATTCAAAAATACATACAACTGGCATAAAATCTTTTTGTACAGTACATGCACGTCCGCGAGCGGTGTTGGTTGAGCCGTGGTAAAAATTGCTGTTTTGAAGAGCGCGCCGCTGCGCGTAGTGTAAAGTAGTCGCCCTCCGTTTCTGGCGGTGGCGCCGCTGTGGCAATCGCAGCTTTGGTGTCTCCCTCTGGTGGGAAAGGGGAAAGTTTGCCTGTTCACGTGCATTTAAGGGGCGCTATGAGCTCGCCAGTCGGGCAGTCTGGGTCAGCCTCTCGTCCCCAGCTTGCTAGTCTGTCTCTCGTCCGCATTTGTTAGGCAGTTAGTGTCTGTCTGTCGTTCGGATCAACCTTTAAGGTCAGCAAAATGAGAGTCTTTCCTCTCCGCCAGTAAGAGAACTCAGCGAGTGGTCGCCCGGTCGGGGCTTAGTCCCTGCATCTGAGTCTGCGCGTTAGGCCGCCAGTCTGCTCGAGTTTGCTCAGGCAATGGTCATTGGCGGTTGGATCGATAGGTTGGTCGGTCGCGCACTGAGATATAAGATGACTTTCCGTCAAGTGTCGGCGCATGTGAGGTCGCCACGTCAGTCCAGTGGGCCGCGGCGTATGGCGAGGGGTAGTGACTTTGCGGTCGACACGAGAGCAACAGGAGTCCCACGACACCAGCCTGCCCGGTGCGAGCTGCGACGCCGTGAGACGGGAGATCGGCGCGCCTTCCTGCGTCCGTTGAAGCGGCTGGCAGCGGACGGTTCGGGAGAGCGATTTTGCGGTGTTGCGCCAGGTCTTCTCGAGAAATCGCAGTTATTAGAAGTTAAGTGATTGGTGATATGTTGTTTCATTTACTCTTGTTAAATTCCGCTTGTTTTCTTGGTGAGGTCACCAGCTGTTTTGCTTTGGGGTCGTCCCACCATTCTTCTCCGTTTGCCCACCCGCGGGAAGATGATTGTTTACAAATTGGGTGGTCCGTTTTTCCCTTGTGGATTAGGGGCTGATTAGAGCAACCTGCGGTTCGGGTTGTTCGGTAATCTTCTTATCAATCTACCGTACGTTAGTAGCTGCCTCGGTCATGTTTGTCGGATTGGTGTGTTAACGAATTTAATGCTTGGAGTGTAATGGCCTAATATCTGAAATATGTTTTGATCTTTGGAAACTTTGATATTATTGCCTATGATCTTGAGAGGCGGTATCGGTGTAATGTAGAGCATCTTAACTATTGTTTGGCCAAACTTGTAGAATTTTATATAAGATTGCATTTCATGGGATTTAATTTAAATGATCATTTTAGTATATAAAGTTGCCACCCTTTCACCGCAAGACTTTTCTTAGAAGTTATAATCAAGTTGCACCTTCGGAGGCAAGGTTAATATTTTAATTGTTAGTGTTTTATACCATTTCCATACCTCCTACGGGGGAGGGGGGGGGGGGGGGGTGCATGGTTTGTGTGCTTGTGTAAATTGTTAAAACACTTAGTTTAAAGTTATCTGGTGTGTTGCAGATTTGCACTAGTGTAGTCTTTCAGAGGCTTTTGTGAGCGGTCGTAACTACGGCAATGTCAAACGGGAGCGGCAAGGTTCACTGCCCGAAATCTCATACAGTCAAAACTTATTTCTTTCTGCCTCTGAATAAATTGTAACTTTGATATTTAGTGGGTGCTTTCTGATTACAATTTTAAATGTGTTTCTTTTAAAAAATGCTTTTAGGCACTATTAAAGTGAATAAAATTCCCGTTTGTTAAAAGGAATCTCATCAGTTGCTCCCTGGCAACTACTTTCATGCTTACATAGTGTGGTTAAATGTGTTAATGTTCTTGATGAATCGCTAGTAAATAAACTAAATTCTTAAGAATATTCATTGAAAATAAATAACGGTTATTTGAAAAAGGAAATATACACTGAAAGTTAGCTGTCTCATTTGCAAATCTCATTATTCTATTATTTCACGCATGTGTTTAACAAAGATTTACTGAAAAGATGCAATGTGCCTATTTATCGAGTGTTGTGATTATAGTTTGTGTTTGGAACAGTATATACGAATACACGATGTCTAGAGAGATCTCTTCAAAACCTAGCTTAACAGACCATTAAGTTCCCAGGTTGCCTTGTAATCTCGATCCCCCCCCCCCTTCCTTCTTCCATCTATTGTCTGCATTAAACAATGCCCAGTCCAAGTAATTAAAAAGCAAAGTCCTTTATGAAGATTTGAGAGCGCTAAGATTACAATAAACTTTCAACTTCATTTAAATTGTAATGTTCAGATGGCTCCTGTTCTTCTTGTCTACGGATATGTTTCTTGAAACTGAAAATCTAACATCAGATTCTCACCAAATAAATTGGAAGATCGTTGTTGCAGAATATTTTACGTAAATTAATTTTCCACAGATTTTCTCACATTTTAGTATATCACACAGTGTTTTGATTTTTCACATTAACAAAACCGAAATTACATTGTTCGCATCTCTTACACAAAAATGCGTCCTATCACATCAGCCAGCTTACGTCTTTCATACTCTGCGGAAATAACAATATTCCACAGGGTTTAAAATTGTCTGAATAGAGAAGACAGAATCCTGACGCAAGTACTTAGGTATATTTCATATTTTACGTACAATTCCTTTTTTTTCTATTTCTTGTAAAATATTAGGTGTTACGTATTTACTTTGCTTTGGATCGGAAGATGATCCACGATGATTGAAACGTGTAATCTAATTAAAAACGTGTAACGGAGACTGAACAATAAATAAGAAATGTTTTGCGAGACGAATATGTCAACTGTAGCATAAACAGATTCCTTTTTTAATATGCTTCCTTCACTTTACACAACATTTTCTTTTGCTATGGGAAAGAAATTATGAGAGTCTCGGGCTCAAAAATAATTCTACGAATTATAGTCGCCAGAAGCTTAGCAAAATTCTTTTAGTTATTCTATTATTTTTCCTCAGAAAAAAAGCGATACTAAGCTGTCTGTGTCGTTGTAGTTAGAAAAATTGTGGTCGACATCTGAGTTTGAATAATAACTGACAACATTTACGTTCCTGTCTCACGCTGTCTTACAACACTATGAATTACGATCTTTCAAACAATTAGTACATGTTACCATGCACACATACCGAGAGAGGTGGCACATTGATTAGCTCACTGGACTAGCTTTCGCGAGAACGACGTTTCAAATATGTGTCCTACCTTCCAGTTCTAGGTTCTCCGCGATTTCCAAGAATTACCCCAGGTAAATGGTGGGATAGCATCTTTGAAAGGGGTCGATCGATACAGTCCGAGCTTGTGCTCCATCTTGAAGACCACGGTATTTGCGGGACTTAAACACTATTCTTCCTCTCCTGTTTTGATAATGACGTGCTGTTTTTTCCACATCTTCTCTTTCGACATACCAAACACAAAACCCTACGTTATTAAACGCAAATTTTACATTTAGGAAAGATACATTTTTAAATTATTTATGTTCCTGACGTTTTCTGATTCGTGTTTGACACATAATAAGCACATTACATGGTATTCTCGCCCCCCCCCCCCCCGCCCCCATGAACCATGGACCTTGCCGTTGGTGGGGAGGCTTGCGTGCCTCAACGATACAGATAGCCGTACCGTAGGTGCAACCACAACGGAGGGGTATCTGTTGAGAGGCCAGACAAACGTGTGATTCCTGAAGAGGGGCAGCAGCCTTTTCAGTAGTTGCAGGGGCAACAGTCTGAATGATTGACTGATCTGGCCTTGTAACACTGTCCAAAATGGCCTTGCTGTTGTGCTACTGCGAACGGTTCAAAGCAAGGGGAAACTACAGCCGTAATTTTTCCCGAGGCATGCAGCTTTACTGTATGATTAAATGATGATGGCATCCTCTTGGGTAAACTTACTTTACTTTTTCGTGTCCGGAAACTACAATTTGTTTGCCCAATATTGGGCAATGTCCAATGCTTCTTCTTTAGCCAGCCATAGATCGTCGAGGGTGCATCTGTGCGGGCAGGCTGGGCATTGTAGAAGATGTTCAATGTCCTGTCGAGTGCCGCAGTCGCATTTGTCGTCATTTTCGTCCAACAAACCCCATTTGATCAGATTAGATTTCACAGGAGCCACCCCAGTTCTGATGCTGTTAAGCATTCTCCAGGTTTTCCAATCACCAGAAACGCCGCTTGGTGGGTCCTCTCTTAGTGGATAGTAGATGGGGGGCTCATCTAAGGCGCAACTTAGGAAACGGCGTCTGGATTTGAGTCTGCTGGGGCCACACTCTAGGCCAAATATTGAGTGACGAGCATCAAAGGTTTGTTTTAGCTTCTCGGTATGTTCATGGGCTTTCCTACGTGAGTCAGTGTTTGTGAAACCTGCGGCCCTGTAAAGACTTTCTATGGGGGTAGGTTTCATGCAGCCTGTCACTATCCTGCATGTTTCATTCAGGCTAATATCTACCTTTTTTGCGTGGGCGGATCTGCACCATACCGGGCAGGCATATTCGGCAGTTGAGAAGCACAAAGTTTGGGCTGAAGTTCTGACCACGGCAGGTTTGGCACCCCATTTGCTGTTGGACAGCTTTCTTATTAGGGAATTTCGTGCCTCTACTTTTTTGCGTGTTTTTTCGCAATGATATTTGTATGTCAATGTTCTGTCCAGCACGACGCCAAGGTAGGTGGGAGTATCTGTGTGTTCTGGTAGTGTCCTATCCCAGGTAACATTGAGCCTGTACTTTGCCTGCCTCGAGTTCAGATGGAATGCACTCACTTGAGTTTTGGAGGGGTTGGGGTTTAGAGAATTCTTTTTGTAGTAGGTTGACATTATAAAAAGGGCGGTTTCTAGTTTCTCCTCGATGGCTTCAAACCTGTTGCCTTGAACTGTTATTGCCAGGTCGTCTGCATATACAAAAGTTTTGGTTTTGTCTGGAGTTGGTTGGTCATTTGTATATATGTTGAATAGGATTGGCGCCAACACGCTCCCTTTTCTGATTCCGCCATCGACTTCTTTTCCCCTCAAGCATTACAAAGAACTGTCTATTTTGGAGCAGGGATTCGATTATCTTGACTAGGTGGTAGTCTTTCAGGGTCTCGTAGATTTTATGTAGTAGTGTCCGGTGATGTACTGTATCATAGGCGGAACTTAGGTCGACTAGTGTCAGCCCGGTGATTAGTTTATTCTCAAACCCATCCTCGATATGTTCCGTCAATGCTAGAATTTGACTGGTACAGGACTTTCCAGGTCTAAAGCCTGCTTGGTGTGGAATTAGCTTCGAGTCAACGATCTTCTCTATTCTGTTGAGAATCAATCTTTCATAGAGCTTAAACAGATGGCAGAGAAGGGTTATGGGTCGATAGCTCTTCGGAGACTCTGGGTCCTTCCCAGGTTTAAGGAAAGCCACCACTTTTGACTTCCTCCACAGTTTCGGGATTTGAAAGGTTTCACGGCACAGATTAAAAAGTCCAAGTATCCAGTCCCTGGCGCCAAGGCCGAAGTTTTTAATCTGTTCCACGCAAATATCATCAAACCCAGCGGCTTTCCCATTCTTCATGGTATTTATGCCATTGTTCAACTCTCTCATGCTAAATGGTTTCTGGAAGTTGGTGTTTTCCGTTGGCAGTAGGCGTGTGATTTTAGTTTTCTGACGTTTGCAGTTGAACTTGCCGTTTAAAAGGAGTTGGTTGGCCACCTGGTTTGGAGTTACGTTGGCCGGGGCCTTGCATAGCCTTGGGTCACCATCCAGTTTCTTAATCAGGTTCCAGGCTATTTTGCTACTGTGGGACATATCCATTCTTTCTAGGGTTGCTATCCACTTCTTCTCGCGTGCCTCGCTGAGGGCTGACATTAAAGCTGTGCCATAGGTGATGGTTTGGTCGCTGAATGGGTCTTCCGCGAACAATACTTGATACTTCTCCAGGATGTCCTTTGAGGCATTTGAGAGCCCTGGGGTATAGTGTTGTCTGCAACCCCTAGGAATATATTGTCTAGATACCTTTCGCAGAGTCTCAACAAAGGTAAGGTAATTATTTGGTATTGGGTTCAGACTGGCTAATTCCTCATCCAGCGCTTTGGAAAATTCTGACCACCTAGCCCTTTTAAAGTTGAATCTTCTACGGAAAGGTATTTTGGTTGTTTTGATTGTTGAGTAGACTTGGATTCCAATAGGTCGATGTTGTGTCTTTGGGATTGCATCATATACTCTTTTGCAGCAGGTGTCGCAGATGTTCCGGCTGACGAAGCAAATATCGGGATTGTAACCTCGCTTCCAAATTTTGCTGCTGAAGGAACAGGGGAGCTTGGGGTCGTGGAGAAGTGAGAGGTTATTTGCCTCAGCCCATTGTTCTAGCAGCTGACCATTGGCGTCTGTCTCATCGTAGCCCCAGGTGGTGCTGTGGCTGTTAAAGTCGCCCACAACGAAGTGTGTCCTTTGGTTGTTGAAGCTTTCTGGCGTTGAAGTGTGTGAGTTCTGGCTGGGGGGTTTATATACGGAGCATATTGTAAATGATCCACTCTCTATCGCTAACGCTTCAATGTTGTTGGTGGTTGTCTTACTCGTGGAAGATAGCAGCATCTCGGGTCTGGTAAATATTGCGCTTCCATACCTTCTGTGAGGTGCTTCTACTGCCAAGCGCATTCCTTTGATATTGGGTCTGTTTGCTGTTCATCTCTATGCGTTTCCTGCAGGCACAGTACGTCCCACTTTTCTGATCGGCATAGTTGCGATATTACATCCTCCTTATTCTTGGTGATTCCCTCGACGTTCAAGCTGACGATCGTCAAGGTTGGCCCTGAAGAGGACCTGTTTTTGATTTTGGCTTTTGATTGCATTGGTTTCCGGTGGTGGAAGGTTTGGCCGTTGTCCCATTGGGCAACGTTTCCGGGGGGCGCCGGCATTTTACTTTATTCTATGTAGCATGAAAGTAAATTGCACACGTGGAGGCACCTTCCTTGCTCCCCTCTTGGGTAAAATATTCCGGAGGTAAAATAGTCCCCCATTCGGATCTCCGGGCGGGGACTACTCAAGAGGACGTCTTTATCAAGAGAAAGAAAACTGGCATTCTACGGATCGGAGCGTGGAATGTCAGATCCCTTAATCGGGCAGGTAGGTTAGAAAATTTAAAAAGGGAAATGGATAGGTTAAAGTTAGATATAGTGGGAATTAGTGAAGTTCGGTGGCAGGAGGATCAAGATTTTTGGTCAGGTGAATACAGGGTTATAAATACAAAATCAAATAGCGGTAATGCAGGAGTAGGTTTAATAATGAATAAAAAATAGGAGTACGGGTAAGCTACTACAAACAGCATAGTGAACGCATTATTGTGGCCAAGATAGACACGACACCCACGCCTACTACAGTAGTACAAGTTTATATACCAACTACCTCTGCAGATGATGAAGAAATTGATGAAATGTATGATGAGATAAAAGAAATTATTCGGGTAGTGAAGGAAGACGAAAATTTAATAGTCATAGGTGATTGGAATTCAACAGTAGGAAAAGAAAGAGAAGGAAACATAGTAGCTGAATATGGATTGGGGCTAAGAAATGAAAGAGGAAACCGCCTGGTAGAATTTTGCACAGAGCATTGCTTCATCATAGCTAACACTTGGTTCAAGAATCATGAAAGACGGTTGTATACATGGAAGAACCCTGGAGATACTAGAAGGATTCAGATAGATTATATAATGGTAAGACAGAGATTTAGGAACCAGATTTTAAACTGTAAGACATTTCCAGGGGCAATCTATTGGTTATGAACTGTAGATTAAAACTGAAGAAACTGCAAAAAGGTGGGAATTTAAGGAGATGGGGCCTGGATAAACTGAAAGAACCAGAGGTTGTACAGAGTGTCAGGGAGAGCGTAAGGCAACAATTGACAGGATTGGGGGAAAGAAATACAGTAGAAGAAGAATGGGTAGCTCTCAGGGATGAAGTAGTGAAGGCAGCAGAGAATCAAGTATGTAAAAATACGAGGGCTAGTAGAAATCCTCGGTTAACAGAAGAGATACTGAATTTAATTGATGAAAGGAGAAAATACAAAAATACAGTAAGTGAAGCAGGCACAAAGGAATACAAACGTCTCAAAAATGATATCGACAGAAAGTGCAAATAGACTAAGCAGGGATGGCAAGAGGACAAATGTAAAGTTGTAGAGGCTTATCTCACAAGGGGTAAGATAGATACTGCCTACAGGAAAATTAAAGAGACCTTTGCAGGAAAGAGAACCACTTGCATGAATATCAAGAGCTCAGATGTAAACCAAGTTCTAAGCAAAGAAGGGAAAGCAGAAAGGTGGAAGGAGTATATAGAGGGTCTATACAGGGGCGATGTTCTTGAGACCAATATTATGGAAATGAAAGAGGATGTAGATGAAGATGTAATGGTAGATATGATACTGCGTGGAGAGTTTGACAGAGCACTGACAGACCTGATTCGAAACAAGGTTCCGGGAGTAGACAACATTCCATTAGAACTTCTGACGGCCTTGGGACGGCCAGTCCTGACAAAACTCTACTATCTCGTGAGCAACATGTATGACACAGGCGAAATTCCCTCAGACTTCAAGAAGAATATAAAAATTCCAATCCCAAAGAAAGCAGGTGTTGACAGATGTGAAAATTACCTAACTATCAGTTTAATAAATCACGGCTTCAAAATACTAACGCGAATTCTTTACAGACGAATGGAAAAACTGGTAGAAGCCGACCTCGGGGAAGATCAGTTTGTATTCCCTATAAATGTTGGAACACGTGATGCAATACTGAACCTACGACTTATTTTAGAAGAGAGATTAAGGAAAGTGAAACCTACGTTTCTAGCATTTGTAGACATAGAGAAAGCTTTTGACAATGTTGACTGGATCACTCTCTTTCAAATTCTGAAGGTGGCAGGGGTAAAATACAGGCAGCGAAAAGCTATTTACAATTTGTACAGAAACCAGACGGCAGTTATGAGAGTCGAGGGACATGAAAGAGAAGCAGTGGTTGGGAAGGGAGTGAGACAGGGTTGTAGCCTCTCCCCGATACTATTCAATCTGTATATTACAGTAAAGGAAACAAAACAAAAGTTCGGAGTGGGCATTAAAATACATGGAGAAGAAATAAAAACTTTGAGGTTCGCCGATGACATTGTAATTAGAGACAGCAAAGGACTTGGAAGAGCAGTTGAACGGAATGGAGAGTGTCTTGAAAGGAGGGTATAAAATGAACATCAACAAAAGCAAAACGAGGATAATGGAATGTAGTCGAATTAAGTCTGGTGATCCCGAGGGAATAAGATTAGGAAATGAGACATAAAGTAGCAAATGAGTTTTGCTATTTAGGGAGCAAAATAACTGATGATGGTCGAAGTAGAGAAGATATAAAATGTAGACTGACAATGGCAAGGAAAGCGTTTCTGAAGAAGAGAAATTTGTTAACATTGAGTATTGATTTAAGTGTCAGGAAGTCGTTTCTGAAAGTATTTGTATGGAGTGTAGCCATGTATGGAAGTGAAACATGGACGATAAATAGTTTAGACAAGAAGAGAATAGCAGCTTTCGAAATGACTTGAAGAAGGGATCGGTTGGTAGGACATGTTCTGAAGCATCAAGGGATCACCTATTTAGTATTGTAGGGCAGCGTGGAGGGTAAAAATCGTGGAGGGAGACCAAGATATGAATACACTAAGCAGATTCAGAAGGATGTAGGGTGCAGTAGGTACTGGGAGATAAAGAAGCTTGCACAGGATAGAGTAGCACGGACAGCTGCATCAAACCAGTCTCAGGACCGAAGACCACAACAACAACATAGTATTCTCTAAACATTTAGGTGATAATTTTTTTTCAGTTGGCTTACATCACGTCAACATGCTGTCATCTGTTGTACAACAATAGTACTCAGTCGTCTCATTTTTCACAATGAATTGCAATTGTTGTCGACTTTAGCGCTACCAGAGCCCCTTGCTTTAGAATTAGCTCGGTTAGCGGTGATTACATACTATTCATGATAACGAACTGTGCACGTGCGAGAGTCCAGTCATATTACAGTAATCACATATGGTAAAACTAAACGAAACATAAACTTATTATAATGATCATTTTTTTAAACATTCCGCTGAAGGTTTACGCAGTTAAGGTTCAAAATGGTTCAAATGGCTCTGAGCACTATGGGACTTAACATCCGAGGTCATCAGTCCCATAGAACTTAAAACTACTTAAACCTAACTAACCTAAGGACATCACACACATCCATGCTCGAGGCAGGATTCTAACCTGCGACCGCAGTTAAGGAGGAGGTACTGAATCGAATCGGGGGAAAAAAGAAATTTATGGCACAACTTGATTGTAGGATGGAATCAGTTGCTAGGATACATCCAGTGGCATGAAGATAATCGAGGGAAGGCTTGGTAATGGAGGGGTTATGGTGGAGAGGGGTGGGGGAGCGAGGAAAATTGCTGAGAGAGATCAAGGGTTGACTATAGCATGCAGATTCAGATGGACTATAGATGCAGTAATTGTTCAGAGATGAAGAGGCTTGAATATTGTGGAGAGATGCTTGAAACCAGTCTTCAAACTGAAAACCTCAACAACGTTTAGTAAGATGTAAGGCAGAAATACTGTCCCCTCACAATGCCCACTTGCGGAATGTAGAAATGCTGAGGTAATCGGAAGAACTAAGGAAAGTACTTCACGCTGTGTGGTAGAGGGTACTTTCGGTACCACTACCCCCTCATGTTCCATTCGCGGATGGGTCGGGGACAGAACGATTGTCGGCAAATCCCAAGTTTGTGAAAATTAGACGTGTTTGTCACTTGGGAGTGTCTGCGATCTTTATTTGTACATAAATGACGTCCAATTTCAATCTACAGATAGCTTTTATTTTTTTAAATAACCGGTTTTGGGCCAGACGTCTATTTTTAGATCTGTTGAACTAAATTAAGGAAAATTTATTCAAGACTTAAGTTTACAAAGCTCAAAATGTTTAAGAAATTAATTACGATGCAAAAAATAAAATATGTTACAGTTACAGGGTAACATGTCGATACAGAACTGCAAGTTCATTGTAATAACTAAAAATACACTAGCCTTCTAAGACTTTATATTTTTTTTTATACTGAAAATGCCCTTTATATACAGCAAATTGATTGGCATAGAAAAAATGTCCATAATTACAAGATATAAACAATGCTAGTGTACATGATTTAAAATACTTACATCTTGAACCTTTAAAAGAACTGTAGAAGGCAATTGAAGACATAAAGTATGTAAATGAATCAAATATCATATTAAGGGACATTATTTGTAAAGGTCCGTTTTGATCACGTAAATTGTACAGTTCACAATTACCGATTTAGGATGTTGACTTCTTCAGATCTTTTACAAATAGAAAAACAGTGGCGATACAATTAAGTTCAATATTTGAAGCAAAATTTACAACAGGCGCAGCGATACACTTTCTTTTTTGGGTCATCAGTGTTCTGATTAGTTTGATGTTTCTCGCCACGAATTCCTCTCCTGTGTCAACCTCTTCATCTCAGAGTAGCACTTGCAACCTACACACTCTACCCCTCCCTCTAGTACCATGGAAGTTATTCTGTGATATCTTATGTCCCACCATTCTGCCCCTTCTTCTTGTCACTTTTTTTCATATAATCCTTTTCTCGACGATTCTCTGAAGGACCTCTTCATTCCTTACCTTATCAGTCCACCTAAATCCAACATTCTTCTGTAGCACCACATCTCAAGTGCTTCGATTCTCTTCTTCCCGTTTTTCCCATAGTCCATGTTTCACTACCATACAATGCGTGCTCCAAACGTACCTTCTCAGAAATATCTTCTTCAAATTAAGGCCTATGTTAGACATTAGCAGACTTCACTCGGCCAGAAATGCAATTTTTGTCACTGCTAGTCCGCTTTTTATGCAATCTTCGACATTATGTGGATGTTGTTTATCCGAAAGTGTGATAGTCTATCGCCAGTCTCATACATTCTACACACCAACGCAAACAGTGATTTTGTTGCCATTTCCGTCAATGATCGTAGCAATTCTGATGGAATATTATCTATCCTCTCTGTCTTATTCTACCTTAAATCTTGCAAAGCTCTTTTAAATTATAATTCTAATACTGGATCCCTATCTCTTCTACATCAATTTCTGTCTCTTCTAACACGTCATCAGACAAGTTCTCCTCTCATAGAGGCTATCGGTATACTTCTTCCACCTACCTGCTCTCTCCTCTGCATTTAATAATGACATTGATTTTTCTATGCGCTGAATCAGTTCTTCCAACAATAATTTCTGTTTCGACTTCTTCACATTTTTCATGCAGCCATTTCGACTTAACTTTCTTGGCCTTCACATTTATTTTGTTCCGAAGTTATCTGTATCTTTTGAAAGAAATAACCCGCAGTCGCTGTAGAACACCTTGATTAAAAGTCACGACCAGTTTTGCGCCACTAGAAAAAGCATCCTCAGCTGACCCGTACAAACAATAGGGAAAAATTCTTTTACAAGAATCCTTAACGATGGTGTAAAGAATAAAGAGATACTGAAAAGTAATATTATAGAATTGTGGTTGAAGAGTACTTACGAAGATTCTTTTAACAAGTCTTCGCCGAAAGATAACCACCCTACAGCCACACCCCATCGTTCATGTGAAGTTGTAAATAAATAACGCGTTAAAAGCGGTAGTCCATATTTAAAACGGAGGGGATAGCAGAATCTTTAAAAATGAAATCTGGATTAACACTAAACGAGTCAAACCCAATATGTGGACTAGTAACACACCGAGTAAATTTCAAAGTACGAACCTAGTGAACGGAAAGAACCTTACGCACCACGGGCAGGCAGGCGGTACTGAACGCTATGCAATGGGGCACATGCTTACGGGTAGCGTAAGAGGCAACGGGAACAAAACAGTCACTACAGAGGGTGCGAAGGGTGGGGGGGGGGGTTGTTCTACATCTGCTAAGCTGCCTAAAAATATACATGTAAGAAGATTAAGTCTCATTTATGAAAACAGTGATCACAAACAGTTCTGTGATCGTGTTTCCTAGTCACTGCTATGTTAGTGACAGTTTGTGAACAGTGACCACGAGAGCCACGGAAATGGAAACACCTCAACGCATCACAACGAGACTGCCACGCCAGAAGAAAAAAGATGACCGCAGCATTTACGAAATGACTATGTAATATCAGTATGACCTTATTGTAAAGTTGTTTTTGTAATGACATTTAGCCTGAAGATGAGGTGTAGCCCTCGAAGCATGTCGCTAAATAAATAATACAGTAGTTGAAAAAGTTTGTGACTGATAAAAGTAATTTAAAGAAAAAAACCTTTACATATTTCTTGAGACAGTCACAGTCCAAAAATAGTCAAAATGGCTTTAAATTAAAATGCATACTGAGCCGTGCGTGGCTCGTGTTCATGCAATTTTTTTTGTCATCTTCTTTTGCGGTACTGCCGCCTCGTTTTCTTATTCCATTTACTGGCGTCACTAACTTCTGCCTTACTTGTCCGTGAGTGGCAGCAGCAGCGCTTATCGATAAGTGCACTGTCGTACCATCTCTGGAGCGGCCGATAGTATTTCTGGCTCGTCGAGTGTCTGGAAGTCTGTTGGAGACGGATCAGCAGTGCAGTCGGGCACGGAGCACCGTCGGAGACGGAGCGCCAGTGAGGCGCTGACAGACAGTACTTGGCGACCGACAGAAGGAGACTGGAGTGGGAACTACCGTTGGTTGGTCGTACGGTCGGTCGTCTCATCGGCCGACGTGTATTTGGTCTTTTGACTATTTCCGTGTGTGAGCCAGTCAGTCGATTTGGGCAGAGCAGCGAGGAAGTCTCCGTAGTGTGTAGTCAGGCCAGAGCCACTGGAGACGTGCACGCGCGGTTGGAGATGTGAGGTGATCCTTGCGAGAGTTACGAAGTTCGTCGCCCACCGATCCTGGACACTAAAGTGGACTTCTCACTTAACCTACTATCAGGCCTCAACTGCTTTCACATCTCTTCGTTTGATCCTGGTTGTCACTTTCTGGGAGATTCCCGCGAGTAACAACGTGTGTGCATTGAAGTCGGCTAGAATTGCAGCTGTCTTCCTGTGTGTTGTTTAACTTAATTTAATTCATTCCTTCTTTAATGAGGTGTACCAACGGTATCTTCTCCTTTGTGGCCGTTGACTTCGGTGGCCTACCCTGGTCGTTAACGTATTTTTGGCAGTGTATTTTCCTCGTCAAGTTGATGCTGTCCAGCACATGCGTGGAGTTTGACAGCTGAGATGTTGTTGGTAGTTTTGGGCGTTTATTCTGACTTGGCTGGATTGGGCACCAGTATCCAGAACGCTGTGCTGTTGACATCTTGTTGTCGTTTTGCTGGTCGGGTGGAGCAGAACTGATGTTACTTTTGAATGCATTATGGGAACAGCAGTGATCAATAAAATTGTAAATAATTACTATTAAAAACAGTCTTGATCACAATTTATTTTATAAGGTGACCGGTTTCGACCACTGCTGTGGTCATCTTCAGACCATTGAGTGGAAACCCCTTTCTGTTGGAGAATCTCCAACAGAAAGGGGTTTCCACTCAATGGTCTGAAGATGACCACAGCAGTGGTCGAAACCGGTCACCTTATAAAATAAATTGTGATCAAGACTGTTTTTAATAGTAATTATTTAGAACTGATGTTGTTGTTTGGTTCGTCGGTTGGTTGCCTTTCGATTAAGAGGTTGTTGGTCTGGCTGCCTGTCTCACCTAAACGTGCGCTAGTGTTACCTTCCCAGGCCGACCCTTGGAATCTTCTGAGTGCCGCTCCTTGTGTTTTACATAGTGATATCCTTTCTAGTCTTAAGTGCTCTGTGTGGACTTCAGCCGAGTTTCAGATTTTCAAAACAAAAATTGAAAATTCCTTGTGTCTAGGCCTTAAGCAGTAAATTTGTTTCAGGTTGGTGTGTGCCTTCAGCCGAGTTTTCTGCCTTTCAAATTAAAGATTTAAAAAAATTTTATCTAGACCTTAAGCTGTAAGAGATATTTTATAGTTTGTTTGTGGCCTTCAGCCAAGTTTTTCAGCTTAAATTAAAAATTGGAAATTTCTTTGTCTCGACTTTAAGCCGTATGTGGCCTTCAGCCGAGTTTTACACGAAATATTTTAAGATAAGGCCTTCAGCCATTTCAAATTAAAGCTCTTCTTCCTGGGCCTTAAGCCATAAAGTTGTTTTGTTGATATGCGGCCTTCAGCCGAGTTTTCAGCCTATTTAGATTAAACTTTTAAAAGCTTTGTCTCGGCTTTAAGCCGTAACACTGTTCTTCATTAATTAGAGGCCTTCATCCGAGTTCTACGGGAAAAAATTTAAGCTAACGCTTTCAGCCTATTTATATTGAAGATAAAAAAAATTTCTGAAGAAGTGACACCTCCAGAAGAACTCCTGTTCCTCAATTCCTTGCTTAGGCCTTGTGCCTTGGATTTTCGATGTGGCCTTCAGCCGATATAAATTAAATCAAAGGAGGTCTTACGTTAAAACATTGAGAGTTTTGATTCTTGCTTGTGTGATTGTGTGTTTTAAGAAATAAAGTTTATATGTTGAGTGCAACTGACGGTAACTTAATTTGACCCTTCCCACAAATATAACCTCATCCACTCTATTCTGCTCGACCAGGGACTTCACATACTTCTTCACTGGATATCCTGCTCTCATACAGACAAGATACGGCCAAGCTGCCCAGAGACTACCAACATGTAAAACCGAAACAACAGTAGTACTTCACTGATTAGCCACAAGCCTGTTCCACATAAACCACGATAAGTACATATATAAACTACCAGGCTCCTAAAACATCATTAGAATGATACTCACAATTACCCTTAATTTTTTAAAGAAATCAAGAAAATGCTCAGTTTGCCCGATGACTTCCATCACACGTCCACAAGGGTCTTACAATAGCAGAAATAGTGAGTCAATTACTTGATAATCCGGTGACAAACCCGCCGTGGCATGATACCAAAAAAATAACAACAAAGTACTCAACTTGAGGTTGGAACAGGAACCCGCAGAATTGCCCGTGTCCTGCCAACACTTGGCCTCGTGTGATGACGGAATGGCTGCGGAAGCAGAAGAAAAATGCGTCCCTGGCGGGAGGCAGCACAACAGCAACGCGTCAACCGCTGCCGATACAAGGCTGTCAACATATACCAGACCACAACCACCAAAACAAGTTTGATAAAAATTAACATACACCGTAGCACTATTGTCGTTGTTGGTGGTAGTGGTGGTGTGGTCTTAGTGCAGAGACTGGTTTTATGCAGTTCTTCATGCTACTCAACCATGTGCAAGCTTCTTCATCTCCAAGTAATTACTGCACCCTACATCCTTCTGAATCTGCTTAGTGTATTCATCTCCTGGTCTCCATCTACGATTTTTATCCACCACGCTGCCTCAGAACATATCCTAGCTACCGATCCCTTCTTACGGTCAAGTTGTGCCACAAATTCCTCTTCTCCCCAATTCTATTCAGTACCTCTTCATTAATTACGTGATCTACCCATCCAATCTTCAGCATTCTTCTGTAGCACCACATTTCGAAAGCTTCTATTCTCTTCTTGTCTAAACTATTTATCGTCCATATTTCACATCCTCCATACAAATACTTTTAGAAAAGCCTTCCAGGCATTTACATCTATGCTCGATGTTAATGAATTTCTCTTCTTCAGAAACGTTTTCCTTGCCATTGCCAGTCTACATTTTATATCCTCTCTACTTGGACCATCATTATTTATTTTTCTACGTAAACAACAAAACTCATCTACTACTTTAAGTGTGTCATTTCCTAATCTAATTCCGTCGGCATCTCCTGATTTAACTAAACTACATTCCCTTACCCTCGTTTTGCTTTAGTTGATTTTCATCTTATATCCTCCTTCCAAGACATTGTCCATTCCGTTCAACTGCTCTTCCAGGTCCTTTGCGTCTCTGACACAATTACAATGTCATCGGTAAACCTCTAACTTTTTATTTCTTCTCCATGAATTTTAATTCCTACTCCAAATTTTTCTTTTGTTCCCTTTACTGTTTACTCAATATATAGATTGAATAACATCCGGGATAGACTACAACCCTGTCTCACTCCCTTCCCAACCAATGCTCCCCTTTCATGCCCAGCTGGCCGCGGTGGCCGTGCGGTTCTAGGCACTTCAGTCCGGAACCGCGTGACTGCTACGGTGGCAGGTTCGAATCCTGCTCGGGCATGAATGTGTGTGATGTCCTTAGGTTGGTTAGGTTTAAGTAGTTCTAAGTTCTAGGGGACTGATGACCTCAGATGTTAAGTCCCATAGTGCTCAGAGCCATTTGAGCCAGCTAGCCTTTCATGTCCCTCGAACTTTAAAACTGCCATCTGGTTTCTGTACAAATTGTAAACAGCCTTTTGCTCCCAGTATTTTACCCCTGCCACCTTCACAATTTGTAATAGACTATTCCAGTCAACATTGTCAAAAGCTTTCTGTAAGCCTACAAATGCTAGAAACGTACGTTTGCCTTTCCTTAATCTATCTTCTAAGATAAGTCATAGGGTCAGAATTGCCTCTCGTATATCAGCATTTTAAACGGGCAATTAAAAATTCAACTATTAAAACTTCAGTATGGGAGTGGCCCGCTCGTAACCTTGGAAGTTCACCTTCTCAGAAATGACAAGAGGCAATGTACATGGTCATTTAAAAGAAAAATTAAATAATAATTAAAACAAGATTTAAAAATTCAAACTGTACCTTTACGGGGCCCTCTTAGGGTCTAATAGGCACTGTAATTGGAATACGCACCAAATGGCAGACGGCCGGTTAAACTGTACACCTATAACCTGAAGAGCTCCACAACACGAATAAGAGAGTGTATAAATACACACACACACACACACACACACACACACACACACACACATACACATGACTCATACGTGTGGAACCTTTAGGATGGGCGCACACAACTTTAGTTACGGGACAAATACAATAACTCGCCTCAGGAAGGGACATGAGGTCTAAAACAAACAGAAATTATAATCAGTAGTATCAAATACTCAATATTAACAAACCATGATTACAAATACAAGATTAACTGTGCAAAATACTAACTCGGCGCATATAGAAACGTCCAGATTGAGACACACAGCTCCAAAGGGGTCAGCGAAAAGCGCAAGAAACTGGATTCCTGGCCAACTCACACCGAGCAGAATAAACAGTCCTTAAGTACAGTACTTGCTAGTCTTCATAGATAATTTCAAACAAATGCCGAGGAGGCCAGTAGGTTCAGGAATCCAGTTAGACACCGGGTAATACTCGGCGTATTTAGCACATCACAACTGAGTGATACACGCCGTAATCAAGTTGCACGCGGCAATAGCCGCTCCTTGCCCACTAAATTCGCCGATTGCAACGGTCGACGCTGCAGGAAAACGCGGCCCCCGTAGCCCAACGGACAACGGTGTTAATTCGCTGCAGCCGACAGGACGCCGAGTACTCCAGGCACACTGAAACGTCCCCTTAGAACAATTTATACAGGACTGTGCTTAACCTGACACACAATATTTTTAGCGCAACGCTATCTGACTTTCAGAAATCCCTACAAAAGAATGGCCCTGACTAACATTAACCTATGCATTTCACAAATCGCTTACCTCACAAAAATCTTGGTTACTCGAACTACTGCAATACAGGGAGCGCCACTAATGCCAGCTAAATAAAAGATTCAAACTACGGAAGGCACTAGCTACTGATAGGCATAGTTAGCAAATGAAAGATTTTGATAGAGAACAAACAATGTATTTACCTTAATAGTCATAATATATATAGCAGTTCATGACAAATTACAAAACTCCGCCATCTCTCTCCCCACATCCACCACTGCTGGCGGCTCACCTCCAACTGCGCAACGCTATGCGCTGTTCACATCCTGCTGCCGCTGCCCAACACTACAATGGCAGACAACAATGCAAACTAGACACAGACTACACACAACACAGCCAGTGATTTTTATACAGAGGTGGCGTTACCAATAAAAAAACCTAAACAGCCTACTTACAACACCCGTCCAGCCCCATGTCCGGCACCTCACTCACCACTACACAGCCCTCCCAGAGGAAACACATATCCCAGCAACGATGATACGACGAGGCCAGAATCGATGGAACGCGCGCACAAATGGCACCAGTAGGATCACGCGCACGCCCTCACGGAAGCCGCCACGGCTCAACTTCTTTACTTATTGCAAGTGATTTACCGTCCGGTGTCAGGACACAAGGATGTACAGCACATGCCTTTAATGATACGACTGATAATTAAAAGTTTGATAGTAAAATTATATGCAAGTATGCCAATGAACCACGATCTGTATGTACTGTATTTTGAAAGTGCGATAATAATTTGAACAGTCACAATTGTACTATTGCCTTATGCAACATATTTGTGCTTAATCGTGCACGGAAAACTGCAAGAAACAAAAAATAATAAGAGAGTAATAACAGGTATGAATTATGACTCCATCACAATCGCTTGAGCTGTGGCCTTGCCGTATACGTAGCACCTATACAGCACAGCTAGTTGTCTGTATCCTGTTACAAGTTCCAATTGCGGTCTCGCTGGTGTGGCTCAGAACGTTATGGTCTAGAGCTCTCGTCACCGTTACAGGACCGATTTTGGTACTAAACAATATTATACTGCAATAACTTCTTTTATTGCAGACACGCTGTAGCTATTGCTATTATAACATTAATCTAATGTACGTAGCCGGCCGCGGTGGCCGAGCGGTTCTAGGCCCTTCATTCCGGAACCGCGATACTGCTAGGTCGCAGGTTCGAATCCTGCCTCGGGTATGGATGTGTGTGATGTCCTTAGGTTAGTTAGGTTTAAGTAGTTCTCAGTTCTAGGGGACTGATGACCTCAGATGTTAAGTCCCATAGTGGTCAGAGCCACTTTTTTAATGTACTTAGTTGTGTAAACCTGCGCCATAAGTAGATAAGTAGGCACAACTCTTTTTTTTTGTCGATTTGGATGCATTGAACGTTTGAGCACTGGCGACCTTGCGGGCACCTGACGATGGAGGTATGAGATCCACACGCGAAATGTCTCCACTAAATATTTAACTTTTAGTAGTTGTAGATGCCTCTTCACTAGCACTCGCTGCAGTACCATACCCGAGACTTCACTCGCTATACCCTAGGGAAGGCACGGGAAGATTACATCTGGGTAGCAGGGTGAAAATTTAACCCCACTCCTCCGACGTCCAGTGTCTTACTCCCTGTCTCACCCACCTCATACGGTAATGTTTCCGACGAAATTCCTGTTCTCATCTTCATACGAGTACACAGCATATCTGTACCTAGCTTGTCCTGTAACTGAAATTGCATTCTCATTTTTGATAAGCACCCGCTATAACTTGTTCTTACCAATGGTCTCAGTTATTGATTATTGTTGTAGTTACCCGTCCAGCCCAGTTACGGCTGTCGCAGCAGCGTTGGAAGTTGGCTGAGCACTCTCTCAAGTCAAACTATGATCCGTTGCTTCTGTTTTGATAACTAGTTGTAGCTTGTGACCACTGCAAGAATATTCAAATTTTTCAGAATTTATTCCTAAAAGTAGTGCACGTTTTGGACTTGTTGTTGTTGTTACTACTAAAATCTTCAGTCCGAAGACTGGTTTGGGTGCGGCTGTCTATCTTGCACAAGTCTCTCCATCCCTGCGTAGCTACTGCAGACTACATACATCTGAACCTGCTTGCCGGACTACAGCGTTGGTCTCCCTCTGTAAGTTTTAGCCTACACCCTCCTCTTCATTACCAAATCAACGATTCCTTGATGCATTAGGATATTCCCTATCAACCGATCTCTTCTTTCAGTCTAGTCATTCATAAAACTGATGTTTTCGCCAGTTCGATCAGCACTTCCTCATTAGTTATTCGATATCCCAATGCAATTTTCATCATTTTTATGGAACACCACTATCTAAATCTCCCATCCTCTTCTTTTATGAATGATTTATCACCACGTTTCACTTCCGTACCAGACAAATACCTTCTGAAAGGAATTCCTAATACTTACATTTACATTCGTTGTTGGCAAGTCTCTCTTTTCCAGATATTTTCTTATTGTCATTGCCAGTCTGAATTTTACACCCTCTCTACTTCGTCCATGATCAGATTTTTGTTGCCCAAATAGAAATTCCCTAAGCATCGCCTTCTTTAATTCGGCTACAGTTCAGTACCATTGTTTTAGTTTTTTAAATGTGATGTCCATCTGCTCTTCCAAGTCCATTGCCGTCTAGGAAAGTCTACGTGAAACCACATCGAGGATAGGCTGCAACCCTGTCTCACTCCACTCTCAACCACTGCTCCTTCGACTCACCTAACTGTAGACTGGATTCTGCGCGAGTTCTAAAGCAATCGGTCCCTGTATTTCATCACTGCTACTCTTAGCATTTTAAAGAGTGTATTCAATTCAACACTGTCAGAACTTTCTCTAAATCTGCAAATACTATGAATGTCAGTTTGTCTTTCTTTAGTGTATCTTCTAAGATAGCTCGTTGGGTCAGTATTGCCACCATTGTTGCGACCTTTCTGCAGAACCCAAACTTATTCTCCAGAAGGTAGGCTTCTACCAGTTTTTCCATTATACTGTAAATAATTCTCATCAGTATATTGTAACCACAACTTATTAAACAGCCTTATCTTATTGAGACCTGTCATAAGTTACACTGGAATTACTACGTTCTTCTTGAAGTTTCAGACTATTCTTGCAATATCCTATATACTGCGCAACAGGTGGAAATGTTTTGTCATGACTAGGTTTAATAATTTTGTTCCTGACTTTGTCACTAAATAATAACTGCAGATGTCAGTAACGCGAACTCATAAAATGTAACGCGACGGACACGTAGCAATTACTTGTACTCCTAAGTTACACAGTCAAAGATGAAAGGAGAAGCATCCTATACGCATTACGTTACTTTCGCTGCATGATGTATGGGTTATGTGTCGAACACAAGGGTTTTCGAAGAAGTGATGGTCCTAGGCACTGACACTGTTTGGATTATGTTCTTTGATGCTACAGTGGTAGAACGAGGGCATTACTAGGCCCTGAACTGTTTCTGTTTGATGCCTCGGAAGATAAGCATTGATCCAGTAGTATTACTTCAGCTTAAGTGTTATACACTGAGATGACAAATGTCATGGGATACCTCCTAATATCGTGTCGGACCTCCGTTAGCCCTGCGTAGTGCAGCAACTCGACGTGGCATGGACTCAACAAGTCGTGGGACGTCCACTGCAGAAATATTGAGCCACGCTGCCTTTATAGCCGACCATAATTGCGAAATTGTTGCCGGTGCAGGATTTTGTGCACGAACTGACTTCTCAATTATGTCACATAAATGTTCGATGGGATTCATGTGGGGCTGGCTATCTGGGTGGACAAACAATTCGCTCGAAATGTCTGGAGCTGCAAATAGTCTCCTAGCAGCCGAACATGAGCGTTTCCACTCAGTGATAGGTTCAGTTGGACCAGAGGATCCAGTCCATTCCATGTCAACACAGCCTACGCCACTATGGAGTCACCAGCAGCTTACACAGTGCCTTGTTGACAAGTTTTGTCCATGGTTGCGTGCGGTCCACATCACACTCGAACCTTACGAACAACTCTCGCAGACTGAAATCGGGACACATCTGACCAAGCCAACGTTTTCCAGTCGTCTGGTGTCGCACCGATTTGGTCACGAGACCAGGAGAGCCGCTACAGGCGATGTCGTGCTATCAGTAAAGGCACTCGCGTCGGTCGTCTGCTGCCGTAATCCATTAACTCAAAATATGATCGCACTATCTTAACGCATACGTTCGTCGTACGTCCCACATTGGTTTCGGTGATTATTTCCCACAGTGTTGCTTGTCTGTTAACACTGACAACTCTACGTGAACGCCGCTGCTCTCGGTCGTTAAGTGAAGGCCGTCTGTCACTGTGTTGTATGTGATGAGGGGTAGCGCCTGAAACTTGGTATTCTCGGCACACTATTCGCACTGTGGATCTCAGAATATTGAATTCCCTAACTATGTTCCATGCGTCTAGCGCCAACTACCATTCCGTGTTCAAAGTCTGTTAATTACCGTTGTGCGGCCACAATCACGTCGGAAACCTTTTCAAACGAAACACCTGATTACAAATGACGGCTCCACCAATCCACTGACCTTTTACACGTAGTGTACGCGATACTACCGCCATCTGTATACGTGCATTGACTTGTGTCACGGTAGTGTACGAAGAGATGAGCATTGGGCCACTCCAGCTTAAATGTCATACCGTCGAAAGTGTTTTCTTTGTAACAATTTAAAAGACTGGTAATAATGACGAGGGGTCTCTTACTAAGGGGTGCTGTTTACGTAAGTGCGTCGGTGAGCTACATTGGGGGAAGGCGGTAAGGCTGCGGTACAGCACCGGGACAGCCGCGAGAAAGCCGCCAGCGCCATGCCTCGCCGCGCCGCACCGCCGCGTCCTGTTCCCATCTCCCGGAGGTTTTCCGGGCGGGCGGCCTCGGCTGCTGCCGGGTCAGCGGGTCCGGGGTTCGCGTTTCGCGAGATCTCCTTTCCTGGAAGGCGCCGCCAGCGGGACACGCCGCGCCGTGGATCCAATTTCGCTGGACACCTGCGCGACCGTGTCACCGCCCTCCAACCTGTCGCTCTGCTCGCCACGCCTCGAACTTCAGCTCCTTGGCGGCAGGTTTTGCTTACGGGTTTACACCCAGCGTCACCGAGGTCGCTGTAAGTGGAACATTTGCAAGAGGAGCATTCCCATACTTGGAACGTAAATAATCGTACTGCGAACAGTACCTTAACTAATTAGTCAACTGAGTGCAGCCTTCTAGCCAAACACAGGTACAAGGAAGGTAATGGCGATGAAACCTTTGACTATGGAAAAAAGACGCCAATTTATCGACGAAAGAAAGAAATAAAGAAATGTTCAGGGTAAAAAGGGAACACGATTCTTCTGCTAATCCAGGATCAGGACTTCTCTTCCTCGACTCCACACTCCTTCTTCCAGTGGGTAGAGGGATTCTCCGAGGTGACCTACGAAATCCATACTCTTCAAAATCGTGTTTCCGCTGAATAACCTGTTTAGTTAATGATCCTACCCACATTTCTTCCCTTATTTTTCATTTCTTATTCTGCCTTTTGTGTAGCCTTATACTGATGTAAGGAACTTCATGTCTGATGTTTCAACTTGTTTTAACTCTTTTGATGTTAATGTTCATTTTTTTCCTCCATGAAGTACTTTATAAAATTTCATTTTGGTCTCTCATTTTATCCTTCACTGTTTTTTTTTTTTTTGTATGTTGACAGGTGCTAATTTTCTTATTTATATCTTACTCTTCTTCGAAGTTATATCACGTCCTAGATACCGAAATTGGGTACCTGTTCTATTATTATATTATTGATAATTATGGGGTGTTTTGCTAAAAATGGAATTGTTTTTGTTCTTGAAATCTTTAGATTATAATTTAGGCTTATTTTGCGTAATTTATGAACCGCAGTTTGCAATTTCTCTCCATTGACCGGTATGGTAACCTGCTCGTTGGCAGAATCATTGTATTTGGAAATTTGACCGGTCTGGTAATCTCCTCGTTGGCAGAATCATTGTATTTAGAAATTTGCCTGGCCTAGTTCTTATACGTGCCGGCATTCCGTCCATTTCCTGATGAAGTCCTCGATGTAGATGTTGAACAATGTAGGTGACATACTTCAGACTTGATTTGCTCGCTGGTTTACTTCTACTTTTGGTGTCAGCACTTTGCTTTATTTTGGTGTTTTTGTATAACCCTTGCCATACTAACCTTGGCATATTATCATGTTTCTGGGGAAACCTCTTTTCTCCATTAGTGACCAGAGGTTTTATCTGTGAATGCTGTCAAATTCCATCTCAGAGTCGATTAAAGATAGATGTGCCTCCAGACTGAATTCTAGTTTTTTCTGTAACTTATTTCAACGTGAAAACATCGCCAACACAACGTCTTGTACTTGTTGTTCTAACGTACTTGTTGTTCTAGTAAAACTGAATCAGAGATGTTTCGAAATCTTTCATTAATACTTCGCAGATTTTATAAGAATCATCGAGTAGACTATAATTACTTGTGTTACCTCTGTCTCCATTTTTAAGCAGTGAAATAACTTTAGACATCTCCGTTCTTCTGGCATTACATTCTTCTTTCACCTGTATGTTAACGTATGTTATCTAGATGGGGCAGTCTAAATTCTAGAACTACAGGAATACAACAGTCTGTGTCAGTTACGAATGAATTAAATAGGACGTGCAGGAAAGGCACCAGGCCAAATGTCCGCAGGAAAAATCGAAATGTAAATGATGGTCGAAGGAGTGGCTCACCATACAGAAAATTAAAACATCTTCGGTGATGTTAAGAGCAAGGGCATGCACATTGATGGTGTAACGAGAATTCCGTTCGTGAACGCAGAGAGCGTGTTTTTTTTTCTGACTGGTTTGATGCGCCTCACCATGATTCCTCTTCTGTGCCAACCTCTTCATCTCAGAGTAGCAATTGCATCCTACGTTTTCAATTATTTCCTGGATGTATTCCAATCTCTGTCTACAGCTTTTGCCCTCAACAGGTCCCTCTAGTACTACGGAGGTCATACCCTCGTGTATTAACAGAAGTATTATCACCCTGTCCGTTCTCCTTGTCAGTGTTTTCCACATATTCCTTTCCTCTCCGATTCTGCGGCGACCCTATGCATTCCTTACCTTAACAGTCCACCTAACTTTCAACAATCTTCTGTAGCACCACATCTCAAATGCTTCGGTTCTCCTATGTTCCAGTTACCCAGAGCCCATGTTTTGCTACTCGAGAACGCCGCGCTCCGAACGCACATTCACAGAGATTTCTTCCTCAAATTAAGGCCTATGTTTGATACTAGTAGACTTCTCTTGACCAGGAATGCCCACCCCGCCACTGCTAGTCTGCTTTTGATGTCCTCCTCGCTCCGTCCTTCATTAGTAATTTTGTTGCCTGAGTAGTAGAATTCCTCAACTTCACCTACTTCGCGACCATCAATCCTGATGTTAAGTTCGTCGCTGTTCTCATTTCTCCTACTTATCATTATTTTCGTCTTTCTTCGATTTACTCTCAATTCATATTCTGTACTCATCAGACTGTTCATTCGGTTCAGAAGATCATGTAATTCTCCTACAGTTTCACTCAGGATAGCAATGTCGTCAGCGAATTGTATCATTGATATGCTTTCACCCTGAATTTGAAACGCACTGCTGAACCTTTATTTTATTTTCATCATTGCTTTTCCGATATGCAGATTGATCAAGAGGGGCGAAAGATTACATCATTGTCTTACACACTTTTTATTCCGATCACTTCGTTCTTGGTTGTCCACTCTTATTATTATGTCTTTTCTCTTGTATTTACTGTGTGCCACTCGTCTCTCCCTATAGCTTACCCCTATTTTTCTTAGTATTTTGAACATCTTGCGACGTTTAACATTGTCGAACGCTTTTTAAAGGTCGATGATCCTATGAACCTGTCTTGATTTTTCTTTAGCCTTGCTTCCATTATCAACCATGACGTCAAATTTGCCTTTCTGGTACCTTTACCTACCAAAAGTACTGAGCTTGTAATGTAACACCGCCAATCACCAGTCCGTATCATGGGCATAACAGAATGGCGCCTTTTCCACGTTTTCTTAATGGTGAGTGACCCTTAAATTTAGTAGTACTTTTGGTAGGTGCTATTATTTACTTTCGTAGAACCCATATAGGTTACGTAACGCGAATATTGTTCAAAATTTTTTTACACACTTAGGCCACAAATTTTAATAGCGGCAATTCTTTTTGTAGTAGGTCTAATCAGCCTGTGTGTCCAGTCCGACATTCACTTTCCGGTGCTATTAAGCCAGTTTTGCTATTCACAATAGCCTGTAATGGATTAACATTTTCGACTTACAACTGAACTATGCGACATGGTAGGTTCCCGATTGGTTGAGGGCTTTCATGTGATTGCACATTTGAAAAATATTTTAAGAAATTTCATATTTTCCCGTTTTTGTAAAATCTTACTCTAAAAACTTCATTTTGATTAATAGTGCATCATCTGAGCATGTACTTGTAACGGTGCGAAACCGGTAGTGCTCCCAATAAAGGACGATAAACGTGAATTTCATTAATTCATAAGACCTTTTTGAGTAAAAAATGGATTTGAAGATTCTTGAATATTAACAACGAACATTTTTCAGCTGAAAACACCTATTTTCTTACAAACTGAGGGAAGTGTCTCTTAAAACTGCCACTTATGTACCCTTAAGGTCTAAAGGCAGCGTCTCTGATTAGTATCAAAAACCTATAGCGGTAACGGTTTTGATTAGTAATCAAAACTTGCGCGGTCTCGGGTTTGAAATACACCACCGCTTAAATTCTGAATAATAATGATCTTTGGTTGCCGATGAGTTCCGGCATAAGCAGTCTCCTACATTCTCCCAACGGCCTTGTCAAACAGAGGAACGGGTAGAGGTTCAGGACACTCTCTTGTTCTTCGGGTGGGAAAACGCTCCTAAAGGTGGAAGAATCAGCTTTGAGGATGGGGAAAGCAATGGAAACCACTGGATTAAAGAGACATAACGTGTATCCACAGGACAAGTGGCTTATAATTGAAAAGTATCGTGATGACCTCTCATTGGCAAAAGATTTAGGAACAGTCTCCCATTCGGACTTTCGGGAGGGGGCTGTCAAGCGGGAGGTGACCATGAGAAAAAGATTGGATAACCATCGAAAGGATTACATTCTACTAGTCGTGGAGTGCAACGGCAGAAGCCTGAACGTGGTAGGGAAGCTAGATAAACTGAAAATGGAATTGCAAAAGCTCAGTCTACATGTAATAGGCTCAGTGAAGTAAAATGGAAAGAAGACAAGGATTTCTGATCAGATGAGTATAGGGTAATATCCACAGTTGCAGAAAATTGTGTAGCGGGAGTAGTATTTGTTATGAATAGGAAGGGAGGGCAGATAGTGTGTTACTGTGAACAGTTCAGTGATAACATTATTCTCATCAGAGCTGACAGTAAACCAACACCGACAACGATAGTTCAGATATACATGCCGACGTCGCAAGCCGAAGATGAAGAGATAGAAAAAGTATATAAGGATGTTGAAAGGGTAATGCAGTACGTAAGCTATGATGAAAGTCTAATAGTCATGGGGAACTGGAACGTGGTTGAAGGGGAAGGAGTAGAACAAAGGATTATAGGAGAATATTAGCTTGGTAGTAGGAATGAGATAGAAGAAAGACTAATTGAGTTCTGCAATAAATTTCAGCTAGTAATAACAAAAAGTCTGCTCAAGAATCGCAAAAAGAGAGGGTATACTTGTAAAAGAGCGAAAAATAAGGAATATTTCAGTTAGATTACATAATGGTCAGACAGAGATTCAGAAATCAGATAACTGGATTGTATGGTGTGCCCAGGTGCAGATATAGACTCAGATCACAATTTAGTAGTGATGAAGAATAGGCTGAAGTTCAAGAGATTAGTCAGGATGAATCAATACTAAAAAAAAATGGAATATCGAAGTACAAAGGAATGAAGAGTACACTCTAAGTTCTCTAATATTATACATGCTGCAATAAGGAATAGCTCAGTAGGCAGTACAGTTAAATAGGAATGGATATATCTAAAAAGGGCAGTCGCAGATGATGACAAGAAAAACATAGGTACAACGAAGGTAATTGCGAAGAAACCATAGGTAACAGAAGACATTAAGAGTGCAGCGTGAATTCCACTGTTGAACACAGAGGAGAGAGCGGACGGACGGGAGGAAGACAATGAAGGGCTCTACGAGAGGGAAGATTTGTCTGATGTCTGATGTGACAGAAGAAGAAACAGGAGTCGATTTAGAAGACATAGGGGATCCACTATTAGGATTTAAAAGAGCTTTGGAAGACTTTAGATCAAATAAAAAAATGAAATGAGCGTATGGCATCGTTGGCCGAGAGGCTCCTATTCGGGGAAATTCGGCCTCCAAGTGCAAGTCTTATAAATCAGAAGGGATAGATAATATTCCATCCAAATTTTTAAAATCATGGGGGGAAGTGGCAACAGAACGACTGTTCACCTTGGTGTATGGAATGTATGAGTCTGGCGACACACCATCTGATTTTCGGAAAAAAAGCATCCACACGATTCCGAAGACTTCAAGAACCGACAAGTGCGAGAATTATCGCACAGTCAGCTTAACAGCTCTTGCATCCAAGTTGCTGACAAGAATAATTTACAGAAGAATTGAAAAGAAAGTTGATGATGTGTTAGATGACGATTTGTTTGGCTTTAGGAAAGGTAAAGACACCAGAGAGGCAATTCTGACGTTATGGTTGATAATGATAGCACGACTAAAAAATCAGAACACGTTCATAAGATTTGTCGACCTGGAAAAAGCGTCCGGCAATGTAAAATGGGCAAAGAAACAGAGGGTAATATGAGATACGCACAAGAACCAAAAGGGAAGAATAAGAGTGGAAGGCCAACAACGAAGTGCTCGGGTTAAAAATGGTGTAGGACAGGGATGTAGCCTTTCGCCAATACAGTTCAGTCTATACATCGAACAAGCATTGACGGAAATAAAAAAAGGTTCAAGAGAGTAATTACAATTAAAGGCTATCAATGACAAGATTATCTGATGGCTTTGTTATCCTCAGTGAAAGTGAAGAAGAACTACGGAATGGAATGAACAGTCGGTACAGAATATTGACTGAGAGTAAATCGAAGGAAGGCGAAAGTAATGATAGTAATGATAAGTTGCAGAAATGAGAATAGCGAGAAACTTAACGTCAGGGTTGATGGTCACGAAGTTAAGGAATTCTGCTACCTTGGCAACTAAATAACGTATGATGGATGGAGCGAGGACATCGAAAGCAGGCTAGCACAAGCAAAAGGGCCATTCTTGGGCAGGATAAGTCTGTTAGTATCAAACATAGGCCTTAATTTGAGGAAGAAATTTCTGAGAATGTACGTTTGGAGCACAGCATTCTAGCGTAGTGAAACATGAACTGTGGAAAAACCGGAACAGAAGAGAATCGAAGCATTTGGGATGTGGTGCTACAGACGAATATTGAGATTTTGGAGGACGGATAAGGTAGGGAAAGATGAAAGTTCTGCGCAGAATCGGAGAGGAAAGGAATGTGTGGAAAACCATGAGAAGAAGGAGGAACAAGATGATAGGACATATGTTAAGACGTCAAGGAATAACTTCTGTGGCACTGGAAGGACCTGTAGAGGAAGACAGAGATTGAAATACACCCAGCAAACTATTGAGGACGTATGTTGTAAGTCCTTCTCTGAATGATGAAGTAGACACAGGAGAGGAATTGGGTGCGGACCGAATCAAATCAGAAGACTGAGTCTGAGATTCATTCGGCAAATAACGTGGGTGGGAAATGCTACTCTGAGTGAAGAGATTGTCACAAGAGAGGAATTCGTGACGGGCTGCATCAAATCACCTGTAGACTAATGAGTAAAAAAGAAAAGAACTGCGTGCAACTGTGTTTGTGTACGTGTGTGTGCCAGTCGGTGGGAATCAACGGGAACTATTGCTGTCAATGAATGCTGGAGCGTCTAAAACAGTTTCCGTGTGAACATTTGGAAGGAAACAACGGTCTATGGATATTCGAAATCTGGTAACTCGCAAAGACTGTTGCTCACGTCAGCGCACAGCTCTGTAAGACTTCAATGGGTCAAACAAAACAACATATGGACAATAGGTTCCTGATTGGATGCGGTTACTCTGACTTTACGAGTTGTGATTTTGTCTCTTTCAGGTGCTGCAAGACGTCTAGTGCACAGTGTGTATGAGATGTTTGACTCACAGTATGCGGAGGGAGTTCCAAGGCGGAAATGGTTCTGTGGGGAGAAAGAGTGGGTTGTATTCGCTACCATGGTTTAGGCCCACCCATTTAGATTTTCAAATGAACAAGGATGCTTATTTCAACGTTCTCCGTCATCAGGTGCAGCACTTCCTTGTCATCTTCATCATCCGAGATGGCAAGGGCCGTGTTTACAGGACTGCATGCATATGTTCCTGTTGTCACGCCCATTTAGGCATCACAATGCAGCCTGACTGGACCACTAAATCAATATATCACAACCCCGTCAGTTTCAAGCATTTTCCATAACGTCAACTACCAAGGGATGGGGGCCACTTTACGCCCATGACCCCAAAAAATCTAAAAAAAAAACAAATTTCAGAAAGTGTTGTTAACTTTTATTAACAACACAGTTTTTAAATAGGTAATTCTCAGTAAGTAGGGTTCAGAACCTGAAAACATCTTTTGGAATAGTCTTACCAATACCAACGCATTTTCCAAAACCAAGGAGCGATACTTTATCACCATCACAAAAAAAAAAAAACGGAAGAACACACAAATTTCATTAATATTGTCGATGAGTTTTTAGGGATATATTGATTTGTAAGGAAGGTCCAGAACTCGAAAATATGAATGTGAAATTTTTAATGAAAAGACACACGCACTACTAAAACTTAAATTTTTTAGCACAGTTTTACTTAAAAATTTAAAACAGTTACGGAATCTGGTAGAAGATATCATTAAAAACATTAACCATTTTTGGCAATATTTTAAAATTGAGATACAGGACTAGATAACATTATATCCAAACGATGGGCATAAAGTAACCTTGCCTCCCTTGCTATTGCGAGGGTTAAACACGTAGAGGATTTCTATGGACTATCTGGAGCAGTGGGTAAAATACAGCAGCAGCAGCAGCGATTGAACGTATACGCCAACAGATTCCCCTATGGATGTAGGCTACCCATCGAAGATAATTTTAGAATTTTTTTGCCACTCCGACAATGAAGATTCCAAACAGCTTTCCTGCATTGCCTGACAACCGCAAGAAGATATTTATGTTAGAAATTAGGGAGAATGAGCGGGCAACACTTGACTAACTTTAGGTTGACCGTATTATGAGTAAGCGTTATCACTTTTTGATGGTCACATTGTGTATTAGCGTCATTCTAGACTATATCTTTGCCCGTTGGACACTACAGACCGGCAGCATACCCGTGGATATTTTGATTATATCTTTGCAGTTATGGAAAGACACGATGAAATCAAGAAACGTGAATTACTGATAATTGAACCTTGAAGGATTTTTAGTATTAAATCGATGGTTAATACAAAGACGTGGTTTTCATTACTACATGTGTCCAGACACACAGCAAACTCAATTCAGATATATTTTATAACACTTCCGCGCAATGACTATATTTTCATAGAATCAAGTCGTCTGAGCAAAGATAAGTTGCAGTAAGAACATGTACACTCATAACTATCAAAAAAGAAAAAATATATAAATTACAATAATTATAAATTTACGATAAAAATGAACTGAAACCTTAAGTGACAAACACGCGCGCGGATACCTGTCACATAATACGTTATACATAAACTTATTTATACAGTCATTTCTAACTGAATTTTCATGGAACTATTTGTGCGTTACGTATAGTTCTCTTGTGTGTGTGTGTGTGTGTGTGTGTGTGTGTGTGTGCGTTTAACAGAAATGTTGGTTGGTAAATCTGTTTGTCGATATAGCTTTACACTGATGAGCCAAAACATTATGACCACCTGCTTAATAGCTTGTTTGTCCTACTTTGGGACGAAATACACCACAGTTTCTGCGTAACAGAGATCCGACAGTTTCTTTGTAGGTGTGCGGAGGTATGTGATATTAGATATCTACGCAAAGGTCATGTTATTCGTGTAAATAACGAACCGCTGATTTGCGTACGCAATTATGGCGCCCGACAGCGACCCAGATGGGTTCCATAGAATTTACATAAGTCGAATTTGGTAGCCGAGACGTCAACGTGAGTTCACTATAATGTTCCCCATACCACTGTAGCACGGTTCTGGCTCCGAGACACAGATAGTTATTCTGCTGAAAGATGAAATCACCGTCGGGGAAGACATCAAGCGTGAAAAGACGCACGTGGTATGCAACCGTTAGCGGGTCTTCGATTACTACCACAGGTCCGATGCAAGCGTGGAAGAATGTCTTCCATAGCATAATACTGCTCTCACCAACCTATGTCCATGGCGCGCTGCACGTTTGGAGGCGCCATTCACCTCGATGGTGGCATTTATGGAGACTAGCAGTGACCCAGTGTAGCAAAAATGTGATTCACCCGATGATCCGGTACGTCTCCATTGATCGACGGCGAATCTCGACGGTCTCGTTCTCACTACAATCGCAGGTGACGATGTCGTTGGGTCAACACGTGAACACCTAGGGGTGGTCTGCTGTGGAGCTCCATGTTCAACAATGTACGAGAAACGCCGTGCTCCGAAACACTTGTATGTGCATCGTGCTCTTTCGGCAGGGATGCCACAGTTCACCATCTATTATATTTTACAGGGCAGACAAGCTTCCGAACTCCACGTTCTGTGAAGAGTCGTTGACGTCCAACCATCTAGCGCCTAGTGGTAGTTTCACTGTCCTTCTACTGTTTCACGACATTAGCACGTGAATATTTGACCAGATTTGCCGTTTTCGAGATACTTGTTCATAGGCTCTGCATAATAATAATCTGCCCTTTGTCAAAGTCGCTCATCTCAACGTATTTCCCCATTTCCAGCCTATATCTTCTCTAGGGTGATTTCCCGTATGTGTCTGCTCCGCTTACCCACTTTTGTTACCGCGTCAAGTGCACGCAACGCCATCTTGCGGAATCCAACGTCGCGGTGAGCGGTGATCATAACGTTTTGGCTTATCAGTGTACGTCTTCCTCAGGAAGTCACTGTTCTGTAATATTCTCATCCCTTCAAGTGTATTACACTAAAAATCCTCAATTATTGGTTTTACGTATTCCACTCTTTGTCTCCCCTTGCACACTTGCATCTGTAGTAGCCCTCTCAGTACCACGGTACCATTGTTTGGTGTGGTTATATTACATCGGGATACTTAGATTCCCTCGGCAGGATCTTGAACATTAAAAAATTTCAAGCATAATGATCATAAATTATTTTCGTCTCACTATAATAAATCCTCAGCCCTAGAGTCGTACTTTTTGGGTTCAGTTCCTCTGCCCTTGTATGAATATCTGGATCCAAAGCAAACAATGCAATGACATCTGAAAATAAAATTTGCTCAGATCAGATCCGTTTATGCGTATTCCTTCTCCATGCCACATTTACAGACCTCTTCCAAGGATACAACAAATAGTTTTGTTCCAATGAGCGCACTTTGCTTAACCTCTCTCTTGATCTAATGGAAGCTGTGTACATACTCATCAATCAACTGTTTTAGGTAGATTCTGCTACTCAAGCGCTAACAGTACCTACTGTATTGTGCCAGTCTAACGCTATCTGATGATCTACGTTGCCGAAAAAGAAAAAACAGTACACAGTTTTAGAGGTTTCCAATTCACTCAAGATTTATTGTTGCAACAGTGCATATGGAGTACATGAAATGACCACACTAACAGCACAAGCGGTTCTGAGGTACCAGTTATCGGCCCATGCTGAAAGACCCATAGCAATACGTGGAGTAGCCCCCACGGGCGGCAATGCACGTGCTGAGTGTGGCATCCAGTTGATTGTACAGTTGGCGAATACTATCCTGAAATAAGTTATGCCACGCTCGACCTATTCACGTAGTTCTGTATGACCTTTTTGGCTGACGAGCCACACGAATCACTTCTCGTCCCATCGTATCCCACAATTGCTCGATTGGAAACAAGTCCGGTGATGGGGTTGCCCTGGATAGTTTCTGCACGTCTTCCAGAGCGCACTGAGTTTCGCATGAGTATGTGGCGATCACTAGCCTGTTGGAAGAACACATCACCTTCTTGTTGCAAGAACGGCAGTAGAATGATCTAATAATAGTCAGCACGTACTGAGAGCTGATTAGCGTCCCCTCCAGAAACACCAAAGATGAACGAGAGTTTTAGCTTACCGTATTCCAGACCATGTGACCTGGGGTGGGGCCATTGTGTCTTTGAAGAATGCACTCTCCAAGACAGGGCTGACAAGGTCTATGTCGTAAGCGCAAACGACCATCATTTACGAGCAAGTAGAATCTGCTTTCATCGCTGAAGACCACTCAGCGTAATTCCATCTTCCAAGTGATCCTCTGACGGCGCCAGTCGAGCCGTGCATGTCAGTACTGTGTTGTGATTGGAAGACGGGATCGAGGTTGCGCGCGTGTAGTTCCACAGTTAGTAGGCGATTCGCAACAGTTCGTGTCGTCTGGGCTCACAAGCCCTCTTATCTGTGCTGAGGTAGCTGTTCAATCTGTCACTGCTGCCCGTACAATACGACGATCATATTGGATGTTTGTGCGACTTCCAGAACCACGGTCTAAGGGTGTGAGAATATTCATGTGACCACTGATATCAGCATCGCTGCTCAACTGACTCAGCACGTCCAACTCGTGCGGCAGTTCTCCGAAAGGGCCACCCCGCCACTCGAAAGGCCACAATCTGATCCGTTTCAAACTAGCTCTTTGGTCATAGGAAGCATGAATGCACTTCCGTGGCATGGTTGCTGCTCGCTTCACACGTCTGCACCATAGTGAGACTTCTGGCTATGACCGTTACCTATTAAAGGGTAGACACATGCGGCGCTCTGGTAACTATGCCACTATGCTATCTGTTGACGGACGACGCTGAAACCATTCAGTACTATTTCAGTACATCTACTATTCCCCGAGTGACATCGATGTCGTCTTTCCAGGTTTACTTTTTTCAGCAGTGTATAAAGCGCATTCAAAGTGGGAATTTATATTCCTTGCTGTTTTTTGCAACCTCACTGATGACATTGTGCTACGCCTGCTCCTAAAGCCATCTTGTTCTTTTTTTCCGGGTTATAGTCTAAAGTTCATTGTAGAGGATTACCAACTTTTTTCCTGCTTTATTATACACACGCGTGTCGTAATAAGCGTGAATATGAATATCAGTCATTCCATCGTTTCTCTGTCGCGTTTGGTGCTACTGCTGGTCCGCACGCCTAGCGCTCACGCGCGCGCTCCGGCGTGGCCACCTGCGTCGCCTCGCCGCCCTGCGACGTGCTTCCCTCTGGCGGCGTGTCTGCGCCGCTAGGTCTGCGTGACGTCACGCGCCGGCTCGCCACCTCCGCAGCGCGGCTGCTGTCCTGGCACGGTCGCCGCCAGTCTCGTGACGCAAGCAGCTGCCTCGAGCGCGCTGCATCTGCCAAAGCCCTGTCCTCGCTGCGCTGGCGACAGGCGTGCGGTAGGCTGACGGCAATACGCCGCAGCAATGCACTCGGCCTAATTGTCAGTGCTCCAAGGTTTGGCCGGGCAGTGTCAGTGTCGACATTTTTTTTTTCGTTGTGACGAAAGTACACTGCATCAAAGCAAAGAATTATTTATTTTGCTTAATTATCTTGTTCAAAAATATATTTTCTATTGCTTTTAGCAAATAATTGTTACTGCTAAACAGCCTCACAGCAGCTTTTCAGTGTGTATTTAGGTACAGATAAATAAACACTTCACTTTTATCAAATTCAGAGACGCTTTGTCTCATTTATCCCGCCGCTTAATGTTCACTACAGTAAAAATTCAAACTGTGAATGCTGAAGTACAGTCAAACATAACACACATGTATACCCAACAAATGAATGAACAAAAGATTATTCCATTCACCTCTACGCCTACATACATACTCCGCAATCCACCCGTACCGTGCGCGGCGGAGTCTACTACCTGTGCTACTACTAGTCGTTTTCTGTCCTGTTCCACTCGCAGATAGAGGGAGCGAAAAACTGCTGTCTATATGTCTCTGTATGAGCCTTAAATTCTCATACATTTCTTGCGGGAAATGTATGTTGGTGGCAATAGAGTAGTTCTGCAGTCAGCTTCAAATGCCCGTTCTCTAAATTTTCTCAATAATCTTCCTCGAAAAGAGCGTCGCCTTCCCACCAGGGATTCACATTTGAGTTCTCCAAGCCACTTCGCAGCACTTGAGTGTTGTTTGAATCTACAGCCCGCATCTCGTGGTCGTGCGGTAGCGTTCTCGCTTCCCACGCCCGGGTTCCCGGGTTCGATTCCCGGCGGGGTCAGGGATTTTCTCTGCCTCGTGATGGCTGGGTGTTGTGTGCTGTCCTTAGGTTAGTTAGGTTTAAGTAGTTCTAAGTTCTAGGGGACTGATGACCGTAGCAGTTAAGTCCCATAGCGCTCAGAGCCATTTGAATCTACACGTAACAAATCTAGCAGCCAGCCTCTGAATTGTTTCGATGTCTTCCTTTAATCCGGCCTGGTGCGGATCCCAAACACTCGAGCAGCACTCAAGAATAGATCGCACTACGGTTCTATATGCGGTGTCCTTTACACTTTCCTAAAATACTCCCTATATATCAAAGTCGACCATTCGCCTTCCCTGCTGTAGTCCTCACACGCTCGTATCGCACTGCACCGCTACGCCCAAATATGTAATATATGAAGCACTATGTTACTATAGATTTAGTCTAAGTCGTTTTGTATCACCCTGCAGTCACTCATCTTTAGCACTCTCCCGTATATCACAGCTTCATCAGCAAACAACCGCAGAGTGCTGCCCGCCTGTAATCCAGATCATTTACATATATAGAAAAGAATGGTGGCCCTATCACACTTTCCATGGGCATCCTTGTCCTTGATGAACAGTCGCCGACGAGGACAACATACTGGGTTCTGCAACTTGAGAAATCTTCGAGCCACTCATTTATCTAGGAATCTATTTCCTATGCTCGTACCTTCGTTAACAGTCTGCTGTAGGAGTATGAAATCTGCTTATTGCCCTTCATCCATAGATCACAGTAGATCATGTGAGAAAAGAAAGAGCTGAATTTCACACGATCAATGCTTTCTATAGCCGTGCTGATTCGTGAACACAAGCTTTTCGGTCTCTAGGAAATGTATTATATTGGAACTCAGAATAAGTTCTATAATTCTGCAGCAAACCAATGTTAAGAATATCAGCCTGTAATTATGCAATTCCGTCCTTTTACTCTTCTTATATGGAGGAACCACCTGCGCTTTGCCCTGTTCCTTCCGAAACAACTGTAAATATAACGCCAAGTAATTTGCATTTACATTGTATTTGTTTCGTGGGTCATTAGCTAACGAAGCACCATTTTATATTGCTTCTCGACTTCCATACTTATGCTGCCATTTTTTCTGTACCACCGTTTCGATCATTTTGGCGAATGTTTTCGGATTTATATATTAATGTCTCTTTCATCGGTTTCACGTTTAAGATTACATTTTGTAAGTGTTCAGGGGTTACTCAGTTTACTGTAGTTGCCTATACCCGCGATACACTATTATATAAAAGTATAAAACGGAAGAATCGAAATTTATTGTAGTCTATTCGCCGCACACAAGATAAACTGAAACACACAACACCATGCTTTCCAGCGCTAGAATAGTGTCACAACTACCGGGTGGCTCAGGTAGGCAGTAGTCGTCTCCTAAGGACACGGAATGTAAGGACGCGGAATGCTGCAACTAATGCCTGTAGGTGACGACCAGTACTCTGGAGGGCGTCGGATAACTTTTTGTGGAGTGAACAATCCACAGAGACAAGTTTACTTCACGCTGTCTAGCAGATTCATATGCGGTAGGGGAGAGAGGGACTACAAGTTCCGATGTTTAGTTAACCTAAAAATTCGTTAAGAATACTTGATTTTAGCAATGATGCGATGCAATCAAAATTAAGCTATATACATGTAACTTTGATATTAAGACAGTTATTTTATTCATTTGTTGTGAGATTGTTTTACTAATAGTGTTTTAATGTCTAAAGTCGTAAAATAACTAGTTACCCCCACTTGGGGCAAATTGATCACAAGCTGGGGTAAGTTGTTACCAAATTTGTTAAAGCCACTATTTGTGAAATAAAAAACAATAAATGATTTAACCACGTCTGTTTATTTAAGTAATAATCAACAATGTCGTACACAAACATTTCTGTGTTATATAACAAGTAACTATAATTTGTACTTCAACAATTCTTAACCCTTCAGTAATTAACAGCTTATTAAATAACTTGTAAATACTCAGCCTCGATAATTCAGTCTTCAGTCATATTGGCCTTATCTTAGGCTGAAAATATCTATCATATTCCCGTCACAGGCAGAAAACGTATATATTCACAATTAATTAATCATCAGAAGATATATCACAATCACAGTTCGTGCATAGGCTTGATTCTGTCTACATCTGGAATGGGCCCAGTTGTTACATTCTTGACACAGGACCCATTCTTCCCCAGAACGTGGATTAGACTAACTGCCACAGCACGCTAGACGATAATACTCTAAACTGTCCTCTTCACTCTCAGACCTTTCACTACTCGTTTGTAAAACCTGTCGTTTAACAGACTTCCCCTTCCCTTTGCCTTCTCCTTCTCCATTTCCTTGCGTTGTTTTACCTTTCCCTTTTCATTTATTTTTTCTCGCTTTTTCATTGTTGTTGTTCACTTTCCTTTTCTTGCTTCGATCTTCTGCAGATGTTTGTTTTACTAGAGTATCGGTTAAAATATCTGATTTTCTGAGACGTCTCTTGTTTCTTCCAGTCCTTGGTGGTGCCTTCGGAAGAGGACGTAATGCTTCTGGACAGAAAGGAACTTGATCTCCGAGTTGTTCTATGACACCAGAAGAGGCAGGCAGATTAACAATCCCTGATGGCCCTGGCGCATCAACGATTTGTCTTGAATCTGTAGTAATGTTTACAATTTCAGATGCATTAGCGTCTATGGTAGTAACAGCCTCTGATACGGCTACCGACCTATTTGTGATGATGTCATGTGAAACGCCTAAAACCATATCTGATGCGTTTTCTAAAGCTAAAGGGAGATCTGTAACATAAGATGGAGCATAGTCGTTTTCTATGAAAACCGTTGTGCACATAAGGCCAAATGCCACCTTTTCTGAAAGCACTCATTACGTCTGTGGGAGTCACTGCACGAAATAGTGCGTGTCTAGCAATTTCTGGGATCTCATATATCGACATTGTCTTGTTAGGATTGTTCCGTAGCCAATTATACTGAGCCTTTGCACAATAGCTTTTGAAAGGTTGTAAATAACCTGTTTCTACGGATTAATACGTTAAGAGTGGGGATAGAAATGCTTATTGATTGTGAAAATAACGTGAGAAGGTTAGGGTCGCCACCGACTCTAACCATACAACTAATCAAAGGTTTGGCCGAGTCGGAAAATAAATTAATTTGATCACAGACCAGAAACTCACAAAAATACGTACGTCGTGATATCGCTCATAGGGGATGCGATGTAATTAATAGTATTTCCTGTGCACTGTCCACGAGAATCAACCATTTAAAAAAAATAGTAGATGCCTGAACACTGTGCAGAAGATCAGCTTCCAGCAACACACCTGAAAATAAGACTTAATCTAAAGCATTTGTTTTAAAATAAAAGGGGAAACTAAATTCTGGACCTGTGCGTAAGGAAACGCGTTGGATGTGCTAACAGGAAAGCTACGAGGTGAGTGGCTTAGGTGCAAAAACGTAACATCGGAATGCAAGAGAAAAGTATGTATAAAATCATTTATTCCTAAGATATGGATGTGAGGCATGTACACAATTCCTGATAATATTAATTCCTAAAACATTAAAGAAAAGCATCGAAACATACACCGTTATAATTTACACCTAAAATCATTGGTGTGAATCATTCATACAACTGCTGTTGCCTGATAACTGATCGCAATAACTCATGAAACGGTACACGTTTCGCAGTACACCCGCGTGCCCACGCGGTTTGTGGAGACGCAATTTCTAGGTATCGTGGCCAAGTTGCAACTATATCTCATCACACAATCATGAACAGTTAACATTCTTTAAAACAAACATGAGACCGGACAGTTAGTGATGGCGGTAGCCCAACAAACTTTAATGTTCAACCACGTGGTCGGCTCCCCACGGACGAACGATGCATCAAGCGAGGCAAATTTATGAGAAGGCTAAGCTATTAATGCTTAGAGAAATGAAAGCTTATATAGGCACAGCTGAAGGCAAACATTCATACAGAAGCGAGTGCTCACTTCTTATCGACGCCTTTGAGTGGCGCTCTTGCGGTGGATCCAAGACTGCTATAGAAATTTACTAAAAGAAAAATCTGCCAAAGTTTTGCATTCCTTGCTGCGACAAGGCAAAGCAAAAGCGAGACCAAAAGCTAACAGCTCTCCCCTCGCCAAGTAACAACGCGCCACGCGGGCAGTCTAACTCACCCTTCTTCGACTGGAGCACAGCTGTGGTCGCTTCCCGTACCGGCGGCAGACTGCCTCCCTTTTACTTCTCCAGCCTCTTCCACGCTCCGCGTGGCCCGGAAAACCCAAAGAAGCCATTTCAGGCACCAACCTAACGCAGGTGGATTTCTCACAAGTAGCGCAAACCTCTTTGCCTACTTGATCACTACGAGAGTTGGCTATTCTGTACACCTGCTGCTGAATCTGTATGACTACCGCAGACTTTCTGCAGCAGACTACGCCACCGTCCAGCAACGTGACACACAACCACATTCATTCAATCGCACCATTATGAGAGTTATGAGGAAAGAGAAACAAGGAAATGATGGAGAAATGCTAGTGAAAATGAGCTACCGAGCTAATGAAAGGTGGGTACAGGACCCTTTCAAGGTGCGTTTACTCCAACATCCAATGGCGGTAGGCGGTGTGTACAATGGGGCGGGAATGACAGCATTATAATGGAGTTAGATTTCACTTTTTCCACCACATTGATATCAGTATGAGATTGGTGATTATCGAGCAACATCAAAATCGGATCTGCAGGTGATGGTTAAGTATGTTTGATAAAATGATCCGTATATTTCACAAACTCCGTAGCTGTCACCCATCCTGAACTGTTTCCTGCGCCGATAGATTCCGGTAGTCCGCCTTTTATAAACAAATCCTTGTATTTAAGCCTTAGGAAAATAAACGTGGTAGGAACTGCATGATCTAATGCATTTACTGCCAGTTCCGCTGTAACCAATGTCCTTCGTTCCACAGATACTGTGGCTTCAACTTGCTTCATTCCCTTCTTGGCAATAATTTTCCTCGGCTTTAGCACTGAGATAAGGTGGAAATTTATATTTACCCAACAACTGTCCTCAGCTTAGTAAAAAATTCGGTAACATTGTGTTTGTTAAATGATGTCGCCCTGCTGGCACTCGTTGTCTCCGGTGTTCTTATTGGCAGGTGAGGATGTCTTTTTAAAAACCAGTCAGCAAGTCTCGACCAGTTTTTCTATGTTCGTGCCACGAAGGTGGAATATTGCGACCATTGAATTTCAGTGCACATTCGTAAGCTAACTTTTTGACTTCTTCTGGCAGAAGACCAAAGGAAACTGAAGCACCTTGAACAGATATTGTGGTAACATATCTTCCTGTTCTCCAGTAAAGACAAATTTTACTTTTTTGTAACCAATCCCTATATTTTCTAAACCAAATCTTAACTTTTTGACAAGTCTGTGTAAAGTAATTCGACAAATATCTAATACTTTTGCAACAGTTCTTATTTTCCTGCCATCGTTGAGAACTGCATCCGCTGCTTTTTGCTTGAACTCCTGTGACACAGAACCTCGTGTTGTTTTTCGGGTATACGTCCTCATAATACAAAAGAAAAAAATTACCATATTTATATTCCATTGGTGGTACAAATGAATTGGGACAAGTTGTCCCGAGGTCATAACGTGCCCGCGAAAAACGGAACATCTAGCTCCAGTCACACATGTTGAAATAAAAGCAAGATATTGGTTACGTTACGGAACATAGGTAATTTACGCACTGTGTAACAAAAGAGTAGATAAATTTTTGCAATAAAACACTGATACACTAAAGGCTACTCGTTAAAATTTGTGATATAGATCAAAAATATCAAAAATGAAAATAACAACTACGTGAACCAGCAACGCACGTGCTATCGTTCCTATGCTCCGGAGACCACTAGCCTGTTTACGATGGCTGCCGTCGGTGCTCTGTGGCTCAAATGGCTCTGAGCACTATGGGACTTAACATCTATGGTCATCAGTCCCCTAGAAGAGAACTACTTAAACCTAACTAAAGTAAGGACATCAGACAACACCCAGTCATCACGAGGCAGAGAAAATCCCTGACCCCGCCGGGAATCGAACCCGGGAACCCGGGCGCGGGAAGCGAGAACGCTACCGCACGACCACGAGCTGCGTACGTGCTCTGTGGCGTTTCATTTCACGACGTGTTTACTTCATGTTCGTATCTCTTTCCGTCGCGGAATTATTGCAGTCGGAACTACTTACCTAGGTTACTTCTAGACCCGCTCTCCCCTGCTTACTAACTGCAAAGAATCTGAAATTAACGGCTCACTTGAAACTTTCACAACATTGACACTGAGAATACTGACATTAAAAAATGAGAAATAAAGTGTTTTCAGTACTTTATTGTGCAGAGAACAAATGCCCAAAATAACTCACGATATTTTGTTGTAAAGTACAGGTGGAAACCTTAGTCCCAGTTCTTCTCAAGGATTTCCGCGATATCTGTGCGGAAATCTTGCACGGTCCAGGTGGACTCAGCAGCCCACAAAGCCGAACCAGGAAGCTTCCTGGATGCCGCGACTGTACGATAATAACTCAAGGCGTGGAGACAAATCTCACTCGATTGGGGTTGATTTTTCGTGCTCACTCCAGAAGGTGTAGCACGCCCCTCTATCATCGGCTACGCACGTAACCATGATCGCGTAAGCCTGCCTTAATTAGAAAATCGAGGCACTCGTTTCCGAAGTAATAACTGATTAATGGCGAAAGTGTACAACACGTTATTGTTACATACAATTTACTCCAACTTCATTCTTACGTAAATTTTGAATGATAGTCACAAAGTTGAAACTTCCTGGCAGATTAAAACTGTGTGCCGGACCGAGACTCGAACTCGGGACCTTTGCCTTTCCCGGGCAATCGCTCTACCGACTGAGCTACCCAAGCATGACTCACGCCTCGCCCTCACAGTTTGGAAGGTAGGAGAAGAGGTACTGACAGAAGTAAAGCTGTGAGGACGGGGCGTGAGCCGTGCTTCGGTAGCTCAGTCGGTAGAGCGATTGCCCGGGAAAGGCAAAGATCCCGAGTTCGAGTCTCGGTCCGGCACACAGTTTTAATCTGCCAGGAAGTTTCATATCAGCGCACACTCCGCTGTAGAGTGAAAATTTCATTCTAGAAACATTCCCCAGGCTGTGGCTAAGCCATGTCTCCGCAATATCCTTTCTTTCGGGAGTGCTAGTTCTGCAAGGTTCGCAGGAGAGCTTCTGTAAAGTTTGGAATGTAGGAAACGAGGTACTGGCAGAAGTAAAGTTGTGAGGACGGGGCGTGAGTCGTGCTTGGGTAGCTCTGTCGGTAGAGCGCTTGCCCGCGAAAGGCAAAGTTCCCGAGTTCGAGTCTCGGTCCGGCACACAGTTTTAATCTGCCAGGAAGTTTCATATCAGCGCACACTCCGCTGTAGAGTGAAAATTTCATTCTAGTCACAAAGTTATTCAAATCACACAACAGAAAGACAATGAAAAGTACCACGAAATTTTTGTTAAACTACGCCAATTTATTGAAGTTATCTCTAAATTTGGTCCAAGTGGACTAACTGTGTTCATTAATTAGTTGGTTATCAGAGAAGTAATTATTATACAACGTGTCTGAAGAAATCTTGTGCTGATGAAAATAGTTCGCTACACGAGACCGACACAAAACACTCTGCGAACTAACAAAGAGAAATATTAGCGTTTTAAGTTGTTAAAGAAAATCACATTTATTAAATTACACAGAGATGCAAACAATCACTAACCTTTGGATGCGTAAGCGTTCGAGTTGACGTTAAGGCATGATGAGCGCTTCAGAAGCCTCCATTTAGATTTCTATCGACATTGTTATTTTTCAGCCTTGTTACGTTTATTACGAAATTTTACATTTATAATCGAATGAATACAGTCCTTCAAAACACACCTGTAGTTAATTTAAATTAGAAAAAAATAAAGAAAAGAGTTTGACATTAATTTCGATGGAATAGGTGTCAATTTAATCCTTGCTAATTCTGTTATTTTGGCGTATAATTATCTATATTAGATTAATATAAACGAGGAATTGCGCAATGGTGAGGTACAGCGCAAATCAATATGCATAAGGCAACCAAATACAAACAGAAAGCCGGCTGGTGTGGCCGTGCGGTTCTAGGCGCTTCAGTCTGGATCCGCGTGACCGCTACGGTCGCAGGTTCGAATCCTGCCTCGGGCATGGATGTGTGTAATGTCCTTAGGTTAGTTAGGTTTAAGTAGTTCTAAGTTCTAGGGGACTGATGACCACAGATGTTAAGTCCCGTGGTGCTCAGGGCCATTTAAACCATTTGAACAAACAGAATGAAAGAAAATGCCTAACAAAAATTTGCCCACACAGCATTTTATCGATATAAAGATTAGACTCCTTGTCATAAAGGTCTGCACATTACTGGAAATAGTCATCACAAACAAACTTACCATGTTCATTGCATACATTTTTAGGACATATTGATCAAGACTGAACAATTTTCCTTTCCAGATCAAGTGGACATATTTTTTAGGTGGATTATATTCATTTCCTGGCCACTTCTGACGCCGTATCTAGCCAATGCTTACAGGACATTTCTTCGCAAATTCTGAGTATTGTCTCTGGATTTCATATGGACCAATACGTTCTAGGGCTAAGTCTTTCAAGAAAATCCTCCTTTTATGTGATTTGTCATCGTGATATTCTGGATGTTGATTTGTGTGTAAATAGAAAGCATTTATAGCTGCAACATCCATTATATTAGCCAATAAAATTAACGGCAGGCAAGAGCCTGTCTATTGCAAGTGTAAGTATGTACCTCTTGTTCAAGATACGCCACACCTGATTTTGTTTTGCTGTAAAATGAAATCATTTCTGCTTTCGTCTTTCTGTAAGTCCTATCAGCTGTGGCGTCGTGATGCATGGAACTTAGTAGCACCACACTTCTTTGGTACATAACTCACAATCGTCAAATCAATTCTGAATCCAAATACTGAAGATGGAACCTCACGTATCTTTCATGGTTTCACTTCAGGTTGAGTTTGTGGTTTGTTTTGGTAAAGAGTACTGAATGCTGTAATTTTATAGTTCAATAAATCTTGAAACTGGGAAACACTGATAAAGCAGTTGTTCATCCTGACATTGCTTGAGCTTCCTCTAAGCGTCCTTTTCCAGGGCCTTTATCACATGAGCTGCAACATTATCTTGGTGAGTGTGATCTGGATTTTTTCCTGAGTACATTATCCCACCTACACCGTATGTTGTCACTCACATGGCCAGAATGTATTTATTCCACATTTTCCTAGCTTCATTGGAATAAACTGTAGAAATCTCTAACACCATCTGAAACACAACAGCTGCTCATCTATTGCGGTGTTTTCTCCTCGATGAAAGCTTTACTTGAAGTTGTTTGTGAATAGTTCCCACACATTGCGGAAAGCTACCACATTATCATCTTCGCTCCTAGCTTGTCGGGTTCATCTATCATCAGACGTGATGGTTCCCCTTATTTCTTCAAACTTGATATAAAAAAAATTGCCATATAAACAGGGTTACCAGTGGAGTCACGAAATAATTGTGTTATAGGAACATCCCAGCTTCTCTAACTTCCAGCTAATAGGAGAATCCCAAAAAAATGCATTGATTTCCTCGTTCTGACACTATGTCATGTTTGAACGTCTGTAGCTGCTGAGCATCGTCCTTCCAGATTTGTGCAATGGTCAGTTTCATCAACAATGTTATTTGCGATGAAGTAATTCCAAGTATCTTTTGGCGTTCGTGTATTTGTTCCCGTAACAGGACCTCAAGGAATTTTCATTATATTATGAATAAGCGTTCTGGTAGAAGGTGGTGATGTTTTGCTCCTCTGAGTTTCGTCATGTAGTTTAAAAAAGGTTTTCAGGCTGGGCTTGACGGCTATATTATTTGGTTTCTCGGGCTGGCTTATGCTTGGTGTATTATCTGTGCTTGCAGGCTGCGCTGTATCAGCAGACCAATCTATACTTGGTAAGCCTTCATCATTTACATCAAGTTTCATTACCACTTTCTTTAGATTCTGAGCTGTCCCTATGCGGGATCAGTTTCATTCTGGGAAGCAATACTACATTCACATACGTCCAAGAATTCAGGAATAATCGTTGAGACATTTGGATCGTCCACTTTTATAGTATAAGTTGGTTGTCTTTCCCGAGAAGTACTAGATGACTCGATAAGAGACGAACGTTACTTGCTTAGAGAGGAAGTGTATATAGTTACTGTGTCAGAGAAAGAGAGAAGAAAGAAGAACAGGGAGTGTTGCAAACATAATTACTTGCATCAGCTGCGAGAGAAACACCTTTGACCTCTAAGGTCAACGTCAGCAATGAGCAGGAAGTCCATTATTGTTGTTGCTATAATCTAGCACATGCGACAATTGACAGTATAAAAGTGTCACAGATACCAACATTAATAGATTGGCGGAAAATCGCTTGCTAAAGAATTAGATTACAACAGGCCTCAGAAGTCCCCTCCATGTGTTATGTGCAAAGCATTAAGAAAACATTGTTTTCATTCAATCTTTACAATAGTAAATACAGTTTTACTATGTTTCTTAATCCTAGACGTGATTTTAAGCATTAAATAATACAGGGTCCAATTACATACAATGTCAGTATGATTAAAGGGATGATTAATTCACTTTTGGGCTTGAAATCCTTCCATCATGGATCCAAAGGTTAAGAAAATAGTTACACAGTGAAATATTTCTATTAGTGTAAGAACTGCGTTACTTAACAGTAACGATTACCTACACAAGCAAAACTCATTAACTTTCCAAATAAAGTTAACAGAATTTCTATGTTTAAAATTTTTCAGAGCTATTTGTATTATTTAATAATAATTAAATTTCAAAGCAGCTGCTATGGCAAAATAAGAACCGCTATGTAAATGACAGTAAACATTCGCAAAACAAAATCATGATATGAGAAATTCAGAAAATATAGTTTTCGTTTGCCAACTTAAGATTATCTTACTGTTACTTTCATCCAAACTATCATTATCTGTACGCCATCTGATTTTATAGTCAACAAATTAACTAACCGACTGAGATGTCATCACTGAACAATTTACATCATTTTCCTACGAAACAAAACTGGTATAATTTTTTAACTGTTTGGTCTCTCTGACGGATTAATGATATTCATTTCTATTAGAACAAGAAATTGTAGGATCCTGGACTATGTAACAGTTACTGAGACTAATGATAATATCGAAGAGCTATAATTTTACGTGACTAGTTTTATTATTCAATTTTCTCAATGAAATTCACTGGGAATGTCTTACAAAAGTTCTAAGCTACTCTAATTAGAACAGTCCTACAGGTTGTCGATGCATCTGAGACTACGGTGTCGGCGTCTACGACAATACTCCAACATTTCCAGCTGTTGAGAGGACGTTCTGGTTACTTGCGCACGGTTTTGTAGCAAGTTCTTGATGATGTTTGGAGCTTAATTCACCTGTTCACATAAGTATCTTACACTTAGTCTCGTAAAATATGACTTGGGTTCACATGCATGTGCTTCTCGTCTTGTACGAGATCCATAATTAGAGTCCGTGTCGTAAATAGTGCAGCAGAACCGAGCCTGCGCACAGTGACGTCACAAGTTTACTCTCCGACAAATATAAAAGTACCTAAGTTCCCTTGGTATTTCCTTAATCAGAGTGATCCAGTGATATAATAATTTACATAAAATTACGAAAATTGTTAAATTTCTTTTTACAATATTCACATTAAATGCGAAAAATACTTTTTGTTTTCATTCATAGGTAATTTCGCAATTACAGAGAAACCAGTGATTTTGATAGTACAGAAATCGATAACTTTTACGGAAAATACTTAAAAAAGTGTCACATATCTTTTATAGAGTTACAGTGCACCTTTCTGTAGTACATGAATCCGTTATTTCTGCGTTTCATAATCTCCCGTCGATGCACAGAGTACTGTACATATATGTAGTCAACTTGAATATCTGCTCTTAATACGAAACTACTTGCAAAACGTGTACAATGTTGGATAAAACTGTTAAAATTGCAAACTACCGCTAATTCGATTTAATTTTGTAAATGGTTATCAGAGTAATTCTGATGACTGTGACAGACTATCACTGATGCCAAGGAAAGCAAAAAGACACGTTTTTCAACTCAGAGTAAAATTATGTGTTAAAAATAATTTTTATAGAAAATTTCAGGTATTTCCTCTTCTTATGCACAGCTTAACATAATTAATGGAAAAAAACTGACGCAGGTGAAAGTTGCAAGTTTACCTTTATCTATAGAAGATCATGAAGCTAAGTGTGGCTGCGATATCACTTACGTTCTAGAAGGTTCTGGAAGTTAGAGTAAAGCCCCAACTTTCAGGGAATCACAAACAGACTGCGTGCAATTTCTAGACGTTGGAGTGGGCGATTCGGCAACTGGAATCGCGAAATAAAAGCTAAATTTGAAGTATAGTGAATTTCAAAGTAATAAGGAGAAGTACCTGTGCCATATTCCAAATTTAATATTAATGAGAAATATTTTTGTGAAGCAAAAATGTATAGAATTATAAATTTTCTGTGGGTGGAGACAGCGGGGATATGCATGTGTGACAGCCATTAGCAGCATATTGCAAATTAATTTCTTAGGCGAGTGTATATAAAAACTGAATATCGGATGAAGTATCGAACAATTTCTTGTGAAGTAGCTACATAGGTAAAAGATTCGTGCCGCGAAATAGTTGAAAAAACTGATAAGTGGCTAAGCTGTTAGAGTGATAATGGGTTCAGAGATACTGACTAGCGCCAATAGCTTGAAACATTGAAAAAAAAAAAGGAGTGTATTTCATTTGAGAGACTTTTCATTTCAGAAAAATCACTAAAACAGTTCCCTACACATACAAGTTGCTGACTTGAAGCCTCTGAATTTTTCTTTATAGGGACATCTGAGAACTGAAGTGTACAACGCTTCCACTGATGAGGTTAAATAATTAAAGCAAGTGTTGTCAAAATTCACGAGATGATGGGATCGGTGAAAGAATTTGTAACGCTCTCCATTGAGCCTCCAGATACGAGAATAGCTTATGGAAGAGCTGCTTTAATAGCTGGGAGTGTATAGGCAATTTTATCGTGCTGTAGTAGTACTGTTTTCCAATGAAGGCTTTGGTTAAAATTTGAACCAGTTTAAATACGGAGTCAATCGTAAAGTCTGCATATCAAATAATAATAAAAAAATACCGATTCACTACAAAGGAATTATCCGAATGGGGTGGAAATCAGTAGATGTGACGTCCATGTACATACAGACAAATGATTACAGTTTCAGAAAAATTAGATGATTTATTGAAGAGGAAGAGCTTCACAAGTTGAGCAAGTGAGCGACACGTTGGCGTGCCTCTGATCTTTATGCAAGGAGCTGTTAGGTTTGGCACTGACTGACAAAGTTGTTGGATGTTCTCCTCAGGTATAGTGTGAGAAATTCTGTCCAACTGGCGCTGTATTTTTCATAACAAAATGACGATTCAGTGCGTCGGACTAGTAATGTAACCTTTTAAAAATTTTATTGTTTTAGTGACTGTGGCTTGACGACCGTTTGTGGCACTAAACGAACATTTTAACTTGACGCTTTTTTTTGTTGTTGACAATGTTGCCTGGAATACTGTCATTCAAATTTTGAGGGTAGCAGGTGTAAAACACAGGGAGCGAGAAGCTGTTTACAATTTCTATAGAAACGAGACGAAAGTTATAAGAGTCGAAGGTCATGAAAGGGAAGTAGTAATTCAGAATGGAATGAGACAGGTTTGTAGCTTATTCCCGATGTTATTCGTCTGTACATTGGGCAAGCAGTAAAGGAAACCAAAGATTAATATGCAGAAGGTGATAAAGTTCAGTGAGAAGAACCAAAAACTTCGAGATTACCAGTGGCGTAATTCTGTCAGAGACAGCAAATGACTTGGAAGAGCAACTGAACGGAATGAACAGTGTGTTGAAATGTAAGTGTAAGATGAACATCAACAAAAGGAATCCAAGGATAATGGAATGCAGTCGAATTAAATATGGTGATACTGAGGGTGTTAGATTAGGAAACGAGACACCTAAAGCACTAGATGAGTTTTGCTATGGCTATGGCTATGGCCGGAGTAAGGAGGACATAAAGTGTAGGCTGGCAATAACATGAAAAGCTTTTCTGAAGAAAAGAAATTTGCTAACGTCAAAAGTCGATGTGATAGGAAGCTTTTTCTGAGTGTATTTGTATGGAGTGTAGCCATGTATGGAAGTGAAACATGCACGATAAACGGTCTAGACAAGAAGAGAATAGAAGCATTTGAAAAGTAGTGCTACAGAAGAAATCTGAAGATTAAATGAGCAGATCACATAACTAATGACGAGGTACTGAATAGAGTTGGAGAGAAAAGAAATTAGTAGCACAACCCGACTAGAAGAAGAGATCGGTTGATAGGACACAATTTCAATTTAGTATTGGTGGGAAGTGTGAGTCGCGGGGGGAGAGCTCTAGAAATACAAGATTTTCCACTGTTTCTCCTACTTTTCTTGAATTCTGCTTCCAATTTGATGCATCTGTCTTTCGTTCTATGCTTTTATCTAACTATACAATATATTTTGGAGTGAAACTTACATCAACCAAGTCCGCCAGTTTCATTGACATGCAACTTCCTTCCAGGATGGTGAGCTTTACGACTAAAAATAGCTCAATTTGTAAAGTGAAAAGAGAATCTGTTGTTTGGTAGCATGCCTCATCTGATGTACCTCTTTACTTCAATGAAAACTAAACTTTGGCAAAAACGTGATACACAATCTTGTTTGAGGAAAGTCTTGAATTAATTTCTTCAATGTACTTGCTGGTAGTCGTTGATTCGCAGTTAACTTTCAAGGCCTAGTGCAGATTTCGATAGGGGACGATTCAGGCCAGGCGTAATCCCACGGTCTCTGCTGCGGCATACATATACAGCCACATGATTACTCTACAGCTCACTATTCGCAGTTAAGCGCCTGACAGAAGGTTCATCGAACCACTTTCAAGCTATTTCTCTACTGTTCCACTCTCGAACGGTGGGCGGGAAAAACGAGCGCTTAAATCTTTGCGTGTGAGCTCTGATCTCTCTTATTTTATCATGATGATAATTTCTCCCTACATGTGTGGGGACGAAAAGAATATGTTCGCAGTCGGAGGAGAAAGTTGGTGATCGAAATTTCACGCGATGATCCTGACGCAATAGAAAACGAATCATGTCCGTGGCACTCTATCCCCTGTTTCGCGATAATACAAAACGAGCTGCCCTTCTCTGAATTTTTTCTGTCCTCCGTCAGCCCCATTTGTTGCGGATCCCACGCCGTACAGCAGTACTCCACAAGAGTGCGGAGAAGAGCGGTGTAAGCAGTCTCTTTAGTAGACCTGTTGTTCAAAATGGTTCAAATGGCTCTGAGCACTATGGGACTCAACTGCTGAGGTCATTAGTCCCCTAGAACTTAGAACTAGTTAAACCTAACTTGCTGAAATGAATGCCCAGTAAAGCTTTGGTTCAGTTTACTTGTTTTAGCGTATTTTTCAAATGGCTCTGAGCACTATGGGACTTAACTTCTAAGGTCTTCAGTCCCCTAGAACTTAGAACTACTTAAACTTAACTAACCTAAGGACATCACAAACATCCATGCCCGAGGCAGGATTCGAACCTGCGACCGTAGCGGTCTTGCGGTTCCAGACTGCAGCGCCTTTAACCGCACGGCCACTTCGGCCGGCTAGACCTGTTTTCTAAGTGTTCTGCCAATAAATCGTCGTCTTCGGTTTGCCTTACCTATATTATCTATTAGATCGTTCCAATTTAAGTTATTTGTAATTGTAGTCCCTAAGTATTTATTGAATGAACAGGCCTTAGATTTGTGTAGTTTATCGTGTAACCGACATTTAGAGGATTTCTTGTAGTACTCATGTGGATGACTTCACATCTTTCATTATTTAGGGACAATTGTCACTTTTCGCACCGTACAGATATCTTGTCTAAAACACTTTGCAACTGGTTTTCATCACCTGATGATTTAAGATCACGGTAAATGACTGCATCACCTGCAAACAATCTAAGAGAGCTGCTTAGATTGTCTCCTAAATCGTTTATGTAGATCAGGAACAGTAGAGGGCCTATAAACTTCCTTGGGGAACGCCAGTTCTGTCAGTTACTACAAACTGTGTGTGACCTTTCCGACAGGAAATCACAAATCCAGTCACACAAGTGAAGCGATACTCCATAGGCATGCAATTTGATTAGAAGTTGCTAGGGGGGAACGGGAGTCAAAAGACTGCTGGAAATATAAAAATATGGAATCAGCCTGACATATTCTGTCGATAGAAATCATTACTTCGTGAGAGAAAAAAAGCTAGTGGTCTTTCACAAGAACGATATTTCCTGAATCCGTGCTGACTATTTTTCAATAAATCGTTTCTTACGAGGTGATTTATAATGTTCAGGTCAGTTTATGTTCCAAAATTCTACTGGAAATCGACGTAGTGATACGAATCTGTGATTCAGTGAATTACTACTATTTTCTTTCTTGGGTATTGGTGTGACTTGGCAACTTTACAATCGTTAGGTATGGAGCTTTTGAAGTGCGAGCGGTTTGTGTACGTTTTCTAAGTGTGGAGACATTCTTTAAGTGATTTAAGCTCCTTCTCTACACCAAGTGTATCCACTTCTAAGTCACTCATATTGGCAGTTGTTCTATATCCGAATTCTGGGATTTTCACTTCATCTTCTCTCGTGAAGGTGTTCCAAAAAACCGTGTTTAGCAACTCTGCTTTCGTGGCACTGTCATCAGTGACGTCACCATTGCTATCGGGCAGTAAAGGTATTGACTGCGTCTTGCCGCTGGTGAACGCTTTTTTTTTTTCCTTTATTGAATTTCGATTCCCCCCAAAGGGGACGGGCTCGCAGCAGCGTAGTATGCCGCTCTGCAGCCTACAGAATTTTTAAAGCATAAGAAGAAGATAATAAACAATAAAAGATAAACAACAAAAGCAGGTGATAAAACTGGTGACTTAAATTGTAAAATGTCGGAAAATTGTGGAAGTTACAACATAAAACAAAGGCTTGGCGATGCTAATAAAATACACAGGTAGTAGACAGGTAAAAGTAGTAGACAGACAATTAAAAAAACACGGCGACAGTCTAGTTTCTGTTTGCAAGAGATATAAAATCACACCCAGCGACAGTGTGATTTCCGTTCGCAACACTTCGGAAAAGATGTACAACACTTAACACTCACTTGAAACACTGCACTAAAAAGTGGGCACAAAGATACCACACCACAGCCAAGGGATTATGTGGGGGGGGGGCGGTTGACCTGAAAATATGAGGGGAAAAAAGGGGGAGGAGAGGAAAAACGAAGTGGGGATGGGAACCAACGGATGGAGAGCACTCACAAGGGGGGGGGGGGGGCAGAACAGATGCGAGAGGGAGTGGGGAAAGGCAGAGGAAGGGAATGCAGAAGGACTCGGGGGAGAGTAGGGAGGCAGAGAGGGGTAGGCCAGGAAAAAACAGGATGGTAAGGGGGGAGGGGGAGAGGGAGCCCAGGAAAGGACAGAGGAAGGGAGGGGAAGGTGAGGATCAGAGTTAATAGAAGGGATAAATGGAGGGAGAGAGGGCATCATACGGGACGGGGAGTCGACAGAAGCCACCTTGGGAAAGGAGATGAAGGGTAAAGAGGTGGAGGGTAGGGGGGACACAACGGTGAAGGTGCAGCAGAGGAGCAACCAGGGGATGAGGGGGGATCAAGGCAGTGGGAGGTGTAGAGGACTCAGATATGTTCAAGGAACAGGAGCAGATGGGGGAAAGGAATCAGGTAGTAGAGGATCGGTGTCGGGGACGGAAGGCGTATACGGAAGGCGAGGCGGAGTACATGGCGCTCGAGGTTCTGGAGGGACTTAGAGACCAGAATATGTAGGGTTGTCTGCCAGATTTCGAGACCGAGTTTCGTTGTGGAATCTATCAAAAGCACCTCCATCGAAGTTCGTGCTAAAGTTCGAGCTTCTGTAAAACTACACGGGTTAAAATGCCTTACAAAATCATCCGTGTGAGGATCAAAAACTTGCGGGGGCGGGCAAGGGACGTACTAATGCGGAGAGGATAGCATTTTTTCTATCCGCGCCCGTCTCGGAATTGTATGCTAGCCGCTACGTGCACTCAACCTAGTGGATGCAGCACCTCTCGGCAGCGCTGTGTGTGCGCTACGGCGGCACGGAAGCCAGCGCGGAACATTACGTTAACGCAGAGGTAACGCGCCGTGGCGCGACGACCGCCGGCCGCCGAGTAACTGTCATGGCGCCCCGCCCTCCCCGAGCCGCTCCGTGGCGAAACAACTGCCGTGCAGTAGCGCACTGCACAGCCAACGCCCTCTGCCGCCGCCTCGCCTGCAGCAACAGGTGGCCGACACCTCCCGCTCGCGCTGCCTGCCTGCTGCCGGTGTGACCCCGCACCGGTGTCAGCGCACGCGTATGCTCTTTGTTCTCTCGAGCCATTTAAAGAGTACTGTGTCTGCTACGCTCGTGCTCTTTGGTTAGCATGCGATACCCAGTGTTGCCAACCTGTGAGATTTGTCCCATGTTGTGGGACACTGTGACAAATATTTTTCACCCGAAGGGACAAACGGTTTTTTTTTTTTTTGTAAAAATGAATGTGGAATGTTTAATTGCTGCCTCTAACATAACGTAGTAATGGTACTGCTACATACAACAGCAAAGGTAAACATTTCACGGGAGTTACGTACACGACACCTGCCAACTGTCATTTGTACAATCATCACTCAGCATTCTCACTATTGACACAATAGGTTTTGCGACACAACAGAAACGTACACTGTTATAGGTATGATCGTCAAATACCGCGAAACTAAGGGAAAACAGCTCACGGAAGTACGAGGCTGAGTCAAATGAAAACCTTAAATTTGTAATAACAAATCGAAATTTCGCGCCGTTATTTTGTAAGTTGGTAAGCGTGCTACAAACAGCTTGCAGAATGGCCTGTAGGTGGCCTCACAGTGCAGATGCACACATACCTGTCGCAGTATCAGTATAAAGGTGGTCGCCCCAATTGCAACTTGCACCAGGGAAGAACAGCGTTCTGTTATTCGGTTTTTGCGTAGTGAAGGTGTGAAACCTATTGAAATTCATCGACCAGTGAAGGTTCAGTATGGTGATACACGTTTGTCACAGCAGCAAGTCTACGAATGGAGTAGGAAGTTCGCAAATGGTGTGACTTCAGTGGAAGATGCTCATCGTCCAGGTCAGGCACAACGAGTTGTGACTCCACAGAACATCGCAGCAGTTGAAGCCATAGTGACATGTCAGTGCAAGGCCCCACACTGCCCGTACAACAGTTGCAACAATCACAGACCTGCATTTTGAGTGTCTTCCTCATCCACCATACTCACCAGACCTTGCCCAAAGTGATTTCCGTATGTTTGGACCACTCAAAGACGCAATGGGAGGAAAGAAGTTCCGTTCTGATGAAGAGATACGCCACGCGGTGGATGAGTGGTTGCGCGGACAACCCAAAGAGTTTTTTTTTTTTTTTTTTTTTTTTTTCTAAAGGAATTAATGCACTTTGTAAGCGCTGAGGGATTTGCATTGAGTGTGTGAGAGTTTATCTTAAAAAGTGATACAGCTTTGTACCACTTCTGCACTATAAATAATATTTAAAAAAATATTTAAGGTTTTCATTTGACTCACCCTCGTAATTATACGACACTCGCTGACTGTCATTTGTTCAACCGGCAGGCAGCACTCCCATTGTAGTACCTATTGTTAGTGCAAATTTTCTTTCGTATGCACGACTTAAATGCACCATTATTTACAAATGAGTGACATGTGAAACACTGCCGAATTTTCGAAAAAACAGTGCACTACAGAATGCAAGTTAGAAGGGAGGTCAATCATGCGGCGTGTTAACAGTAGACGTACTGGACTTCGCCGTACGCCTAGTAGTATCACGTGGATCATCTTTTACCCACACTAGTAAACAACCGTTTTATTCGTATTTGGGTGTTGTTTTGAGTGTCTTCGTGTTGACAATACGTCTCTGAAATAAATATACACTGTCAAACATAAATTTTCATAAGTTAAGTTTTTTATTTTAAATTCTACGGAAGAAATCACACAAAATTAATCGTCGTTATAACAAGTAAGTAAAACAATGTTATAATGTTTTTCTTTATACAAAAATTGAAACAGAATCAAAACATATTATGTATGTGAGTATTAATAGTAGTTTTACTTTTATAGAAAAATAAGATAAATACTAAATATTTGTGAAAGATTCTGAAATGCAGCAGGTGACTAAAATGCTCTGGGTATTTTCTTGCTTATTACAATGAAGGAACTAGAACATAAGAACAAATAACTTTCTCCTATAATTATAAATATTTGCAAATATTTAAGAACAAGGACGTGACAGAATTGCCTAAGCTGGGATTCAGACATTCAACTAGAGTTTTTGCTCAGTAACTTTTGCACAGATACTTGTAGCACTTGATGAACACGCTTGGTGTTTTATTTCACTTTAATGTCTTGTTGTTTGCAGGAATCCTGAGTTTCACAAGATCTTCTACTTTCACACTAGCCGAGCCGGTACCGAGTGCCTGAAAGGGGATATTGACTTCTCTCTGCAGTTTGCAAGAGGCAGCAAGCTCATGTGCGACTCTGAGGATAAAGTCCATATTGGTCAGCGCCGGTATCAAGTGCCTGCAAGGGGAGACTGCCCCCTGTCTGCAGTTTGCAGAGGACAGCAAGTTCATCTGCTAGTCTGAGAATAAAGTCCCTATGTGAAATCTTCTTAGTGGTGAGTAAATTAAAAACAGTGTGGGTGTTGATCATGGAGGGTCAAGTATATTGTAAAAGACACTCACAGGCCATCAGTGGGTGCCAGCTCGGACACTGTAGTGTCTAGGCGTTTTGTCAGCTATACCGACTCCATCCCTAGTTTCATTATGAAACTTCACAGTTTCTGGAAGTTTCTTCTCAGTATTCTCATTCATCTGACATTCAGCATGTATGTTACTCAGAATACGGATATGTTTTTCTTTTTCCCTTGGTACCCTATGAGAAACTTTTTGCCTGACTTATGAGTGTCTTGCGTACAATGTGTCGTCTCGCGCTGCAGGAAGCACCTCCATGAGTGATCTCCAAAGAGCGCCAAGCTAAATTTGTTCCTTTTTGTCATCTGCCACTTTCACGGAGGTGAAGAAGATGTCAGTCCTGACATTCCATAAGGGTGACACGCCTGTCATCTGCTGTCGCGTAAGAGAACTGTTAACAGTGCCCCAGACAGCAGTGAAGAAGGGGACGGTGGGAATCGAACTCGGGACCTGGTGGAAGTAAAGCTTTGAGGGCGGGTCGTGATTCGTGCTTGGGTAGCTCAGTTGGTAGAGTACTTGCCTATTATAGGCAAAGGTACCGAGTTCGAGTCTCGGTCAGACACACAGTTTTAATTTGCCAGGAAGTTTCATTGCATTAACAGTAACAGAAGGTTCCAGATAAGAGACGTATTGGGTGTTGCATCGAAGTTTGGAGGATTTGATTCAAATATCATAACAGGAAGAATCAATATGCAAAGAAGTGGGATACGGAAGTACTAAGGAATGACGAGATACGTTTGAAGTTCTCTAACGCTACAGATACAGCAATAAGGAATAGCGCAGTAGGCAGTACAGTTGAAGAGGAATGGACAATTTTCTCTGCCTCGTGATGACTGGGTGTTGTGTGCTGTCCTTAGGTTAGTTAGGTTTAAGTAGTTCTAAATTCTAGGGGACTGATGACCATAGATGTTAAGAGCCATTTGAACCATTTGAGGAATGGACATCTCTAAAAAGGGCCATCACAGAAGATGGGAAGGAAAACATAGGTACAAAGAAGGTAGCTGCGAAGAAACCATGGGTAACAGAAGAAATACTTCAGTTGATTGATGAAAGGAGGAAGTACAAACATGTTCCGGGAAAATTAGGAATACAGAAATACAAGTCGCTGAGGAATGAAATAAATAGGAAGTGCAGGGAAGCTAAGACGAAATGGCTGCAGGAAAAATGTGAAGACATCGAAAAAGATATGATTGTCGGAAGGACAGACTCAGCATACAGGAAAGTCAAAACAACCTTTGGTGACATTAAAAGCAACGGTGGTAACATTAAGAGTGCAACGAGAATTCCACTGTTAAATGCAGAGGAGAGAGCAGATAGGTGGAAAGAATACATTGAAAGCCTCTTTGAGGGTGACGATTTGTCTGAGGTGATAGAAGAAGAAACAGGAGTCGATTTAGAAGAGATAGGGGATCCAGTATTAGAATCGAAATTTAAAAGAGCTGTGGAGGACTTACAGTCAAATAAGGTAGAAGGGATAGATAACATTCCATCAGAATTTCTAAAATCATTGGGGGAAGTGGCAACAAAACGACTATTCACGTTGGTGTGTAGAATATATGAGTCTGGCGATATACCATCTGACTTTCGGGAAAGCATCATCCACAAAATTCCGAAGACGGCAAGAGCTGACAAGTGCGAGAATTATCGCACAATCAGCTTAACAGCTCATGCATCGAAGCTGCTTACAAGAATAATATACAGAAGAATGAAAAAGAAAATTGAGAATGCGCTAGGTGACGATAAGTTTGGCCTTAGGAAAAGTAAAGGGACGAGAGAGGCAATTCTGACGTTACGGCTAATAATGGAAGCAAGGCTAAAGAAAAATCAAGACACTTTCATAGGATTTGTCGACCTGGAAAAAGCGTTCGACAATATAAAATGGTGCAAGCTGTTCGAGATTCTGAAAAAAGTAGGTGTAAGCTGTAGGGAGAGACGGCTCAGATACAATATGTACAACAACCAAGAGGGAATAATAAGAGTGGACGATCAAGAACGAAGTGCTCTTATTAAGAAGGGTGTAAGACAAGGCTGTAGCCTTTCGCCCCTACTCTTCAATCTGTACATCGAGGAAGCAATGATGGAAACAAAAGAAAGGTTCAGGAGTGGAATTAAAATACAAGGTGAAAGGATATCAATGATACGATTCGCTGATGACATTGCTATCCTGAGTGAAAGTGAAGAAGAATTAAATGATCTGCTGAACGGAATGAACAGTCTATTGAGTACACAGTATGATTTGAGAGTAAATCGGAGAAAGACGAAGGTAATGAGAAGTAGTAGAAATGAGAACAGCGAGAAACTTAACATCAGGATTGATGGTCATGAAGTCAATGAAGTTAAGGAATTCTGCTACCTAGACAGTACAATAACCAATGACGGACGGAGCAAGGAGGACATCAAAAGCAGACTCGCTATGGCAAAAAAGGCATTTCTGGCCAAGACAAGTCTACTAATATCAAATACCGGCCTTAATTTGAGGAAGAAATTTCTGAGGATGTACGTCTGGAGTACAGAATTGTATGGTGGTGAAACATGGACTGTAGGAAAACCGGAACAGAAGAGAATCGAAGCATTTGAGACGTGGTGCTATAGACGAATGTTGAAAATTAGGTGGACTGATAAGGTAAGGAATGAGGAGGTTCTACGCAGAATCGGAGAGGAAAGGAATATGTGGAAAACACTGATAAGGAGAATGGACAGGATGATAGGACATCTGCTAAGACATGAGGGAATGACTTCCATGGTACTAGAGGGAGCTGTAGAGGGCAAAAACTGTAGAGGAAGACAGAGATTGGAATACGTCAAGCAAATAATTGAGGACGTAGTTTGCAAGTGCTACTCTGAGATGAAGAGGTTAGCACAGCAACGGAATTTGTGGCGGACCGCATCAAACCAGTCAGTAGACTGATGACCAAAAAAAAGAACCAAGCCGCTTGTTCCCTTATTTTGATGTCCAGAGGGCCCCCCCTGGAGATGTTCTGTAGGCCCCCACAGATCTCAGTATCATACTTCTCTGGACTCTTCTAGGTAACGTGTCTCACGTCGCTGGAGAACTGGTGAGCCGTTGATTCTGACAGTGGGATATCTAATTAGTTGTCCTTTTAACAGCAAGTATGTCGATTTGCTATGTGAGATTGTCATTTTAGTCATGTGGCACCATTATTGGAGTTTCTCTATGGCTCTCTCAATTTTCGGTTCTATGTCTTACCGGCTGCGGCAGCCGACCAACAGGAGGAGGTCATCTGCAGAGGCACCTCTAGCACTTCTTCGCTTTGTTGTAAACTGTCTAGTATTGGCTCCATGTGGATGTCCCAGAAGAGGGGTCCTAAAATGGATCCTTGGGGGCATCCTTTAGTGATTGCTTTTCCAACTCTCTCGCTAGGGGATGATAGCCAGACCTCCCGATCCTTACAATAGCTCCTCAGGCAACCGTATAGCGGCACTGGACACTATTTCTCCTGCAAGCAGTTTGTCGAAGGCGCCACTGATATCCAGCATGATGCCAACCACGTACTTGTGCGGGGTCGAGCCGCAGACCTCAGCCGCCAGGGCGATTGCATCAGATGCCGACCCCCCCCAGCCTGAAGCCGAACTGCCTGCTGCTCATCCCGCACAACATTCGGTGTGCTGCCAATCTGTCAGCCAGCAATTTCTCCAGTATCTTTCCGAACAGATCTAACAAGCAAATCAGCCTGTATGACTTTACTTCTGCAGGGTCCTTATCAGGTCCTTTCTTTATTATGACTATATTTGCTGTTTTCCATTTCCTCGGAGACTTCCTTTGCTTTAGGCACTCATTGTAGAGATGGGGGGTCAGGAACTGCACCACCTCGGCCACAATGCCGTCTGGCCCAGATGCTTTCCTCTTTGAAATGATATTACACTCCTGGAAATTGAAATAAGAACACCGTGAATTCCTTGTCCCAGGAAGGGGAAACTTTATTGACACATTCCTGGGGTCAGATACATCACATGATCACACTGACAGAACCACAGGCACATAGACACAGGCAACAGAGCATGCACAATGTCGGCACTAGTACAGTGTATATCCACCTTTCGCAGCAATGCAGGCTGCTATCCTCCCATGGAGACGATCGTAGAGATGCTGGATGTAGTCCTGTGGAACGGCTTGCCATGCCATTTCCACCTGGCGCCTCAGTTGGACCAGCGTTCGTGCTGGACGTGCAGACCGCGTGAGACGACGCTTCATCCAGTCCCTAACATGCTCAATGGGGGACAGATCCGGAGATCTTGCTGACCAGGGTAGTTGACTTACACCTTCTAGAGCACGTTGGGTGGCACGGGATACATGCGGACGTGCATTGTCCTGTTGGAACAGCAAGTTCCCTTGCCGGTCTAGGAATGGTAGAACGATGGGTTCGATTACGGTTTGGATGTACCGTGCACTATTCAGTGTCCCCTCGACGATCACCAGTGGTGTACGGCCAGTGTAGGAGATCGCTCCCCCCACCATGATGCCGGGTGTTGGCCCTGTGTGCCTCGGTCGTATGCAGTCCTGATTGTGGCGCTCACCTGCACGGCGCCAAACACGCATACGATCATCATTGGCACCAAGGCAGAAGCGACTCTCATCGCTGAAGACGACACGTCTCCATTCGTCCCTCCATTCACACCTGTCGCGACACCACTGGAGGCGGGCTGCACGATGTTGGGGCGTGAGCGGAAGACGGCCTAACGGTGTGCGGGACCGTAGCCCAGCTTCATGGAGACGGTTGCGAATGGTCCTCGCCGATACCCCAGGAGCAACAGTGTCCCTAATTTGCTGGGAAGTGGCGGTGCGGTCCCCTACGGCACTGCGTAGGATCCTACGGTCTTGGCGTGCATCCGTGCGTCGCTGCGGTCCGGTCCCAGGTCGACGGGCACGTGCACCTTCCGCCGACCACTGGCGACAACATCGATGTACTGTGGAGACCTCACGCCCCACGTGTTGAGCAATTCGGCGGTACGTCCACCCGGCCTCCCGTATGCCCACTATACGCCCTCGCTCAAAGTCCGTCAACTGCACATACGGTTCACGTCCACGCTGTCGCGGCATGCTACCAGTGTTAAAGACTGCGATGGAGCTCCGTATGCCACGGCAAACTGGCTGACACTGACGGCGGCGGTGCACAAATTCTGCGCAGCTAGCGCCATTCGACGGCCAACACCGCGGTTCCTGGTGTGTCCGCTGTGCCGTGCGTGTGATCATTGCTTGTACAGCCCTCTCGCAGTGTCCGGAGCAAGTATGGTGGGTCTGACACACCGGTGTCAATGTGTTCTTTTTTCCATTTCCAGGAGTGTATATGGGCTGCCACCTCGTCTTCAGAGAAGGGGTGGACACCCGTCTCATTGTTCTATATATCTTGATCTTCATTTCGCAGTTGCTGTTGCCCTTCAATCTCCCCATCCGTACTGTCGTCAGGCAGCAGGGACCGGAGGAGGACCTCCGCAGTCTCCTGCCAAGACTCCGTCATCCTGTCCCCGTGCCTGACACACTACTTAGTCTAACTTAATCTAATTTACGCTAAGGGAAATACACACACCCATGCCCGAGGGAGGACTCGAACCTCCGATGGGGGGAGCCTCGCGGACCGTGACAAGGCGTCCAGACCGCGCGGCTACCCAGCGCGACTGATGACGTTTCCGAACGCGGGTTCGTATCCTCGATTCGTTCCTCAAGACACCATCTATAGCCCGTCGAAGTTTCTTGCAACTTTTCTTGGACAACGTGTGTGCATGATACGCCAACTGCATTTTTATTGCTGATGGAAAACGACATCCAACGCCCCAATGTATAGGTCGAGCCGTGATAGAACGTTGCCTTCCAAGATCGCCTGGCCCTAGTACTCTTCGTTTTCTGTTTCGAGTCATCTCGAAAGTGAACTGCACAGCAGTCCCAGAGATATGGTGGAAGAACTCGAACAGTGAACTGTACGGCTATTCAATACTTACATCGTGATTCGGGCTTGCTTCATAGAATTGGTAGCTCACTTCAGTGCTTAGTGCAGTACTGCATCGTAATGCGATGTCCATACGTGGTACACCTCCTTTCACACACTATAGTGTACAGTAAACTGAACCATGTGACGTGCCGAAGTAGTATTTCTTGTTAAGGTAGGCCACAGATGAGATCTCAGCCCAGTGAGATGGAGACTTCGTCGGACGGTTTAAATTTGAAATTTTTTTGTCCTAACTACGAGTTGGACAATATTTCATATTGAAGTCAGTGGCGGCTAGTAGTAACACGTTCTAAACTATCTGACAAACATCTCGTCTGCAGAGCCATTTTTATTGCAAAGTCTTTGGATCTTTTGTCGTATTTTCACCTGTGTCAGTTTTCGCTGACTACTATATGTACCAGTGTGAGTCAGCTGCAGCGTCCCGCAGAGGACTGGGATTCAATCTGCTTTCAGTCCGTCACCTGCCCTTTCTCTTACCTCTTGCAATTATGTGTCTATCTGATAAATGCGAAGTTGCTCTGAAGTACGAATTACACGTGAAACTAAGATGAACTTTCATCACTGCAAAAAGGAACACTGCGTTTTGGAGCTAGTGTGACACGGTATAAGTTACGAAGGGCAGTGTACATGAACTGTTCGTTTACTTTTGAGACCGAATCCTATCGTGAATGGAGAGGAACCATCGTAAAAAACTGCGTACAAATATGAGTAGTCTACGTGCAGTTTCCGTCTGTGATGAGCAACCAGCATGTAGATCAACAGACATGTAGTGGAATAGTTCATCTTTCAGGGACACGAAAAAACGCTGACGTTTTAGGTCATCACTACTTTTTCGTTTTGGTCGTAACTTCTTTTAATCTTCACCTCACATTTGCCAATGGTAATGACTTTCCGAAATCGCCAGTGTCAACATTTTCGTAATGATTAGCGACCGTGACCAAAGATTGTTTTTTTACTTGTACGAAGACGAAGTCGGTCGAAAGAATCCAAGTTGTCACTGAGTAAATCCTTGCTTAACTTATCTACAACGGTTGTTCGGTAAGTCTGGCAAATTTTCACAACAGAATGGAACATTTTTGTTGCACCTTAGTGGTTGGTATGTTTTATTATTCCGAAAATCGTATCAGTAATTTCAACAACGTAAACAACCTACTGTTTATTCGTGACAGCCGTCTGAATTGGTCAGTGTGCGGACTGCTATTGAAAATGGAGAAAATAGAATTTTGTGCTGTTAAACATTTTCCTTTGGAGGGTTAGACTGCTGCACAGATCAAAAAACGGAATTTGATGGGGATCACGCGGACTCTGCATCATCATTAAGGACTATTCACTTTGGATTAATTAATTTAAATGCGGTCGAACAAGCACCGAAGACGAAACGCGCTCCAGCCGTCCAGATGGGGTCACTACAAAGGAAATCACTGACAAAATCCGACATAAGGTAATACAAGACTGCCAAATAAAAATTCTTGAGTTGTGAGATTCTAGACATCTAAGCGGAGCGAGTGTACAACATCTTGCACGGAGAATTGACTATGAAGAAGCCGCGTGCAAGGTGGGTGACGCGACTGCATATAGTCGACCAAATGCGAGTCCCGTAAAATATTTCATCACAACGTCTGGTGACATTTAATCGTAATCGGCAAGACTTTCTCCCCGATTTCTAGCTGTTGATGAGTACTGGATACTTCACTGTACACCAGAGTCAAAAAGGAAGTCAAAACAACGGACAAAGGCTGGTGAAAGTGCACCGAACAAGGTAAAGACCATTTTGTCAGGTGGAAAGGGTGATGGCCACTGTTTTTTGGGATTCCCAAGGAATAATACCCATATATTACTTGAAGAAAGCCAGAACCATAACTGGATCCTATTATACTTCTCTGTTGGAGCGTCTTAAATTTGCATAGGCTGAAAGAAGACCAAGGCTGGCACGCAGAAAAGTGCTTTTTCACCAGGATAATGCACCATCCACAAATCAGCGATAGCAGTGACGAAGGGGCATGATATGGGCTCTGATTCGATTCGTCATCCATCCTAGTCATCAGACTTAGTCGCAAGTGACTTCTTCCTATTCCCTAATTTGAAACTTTGCGTTGCTGGGAAGAAATTTTCATCAAATGAGGGAGTGATAGTTGCAGTCACCTAGTAAGAACATTTTGCAGAGTTTGACAGAATTTTTTTCCCGATGGAATGAAAAAGCTGAAGGATCGCTGAATCTATTATGCGTCCCTGAAACGAGACTGTGTAGAGAAGCAATGGTGTTGTTTAGGAAACAAACATGTTTTCTTGCCTTTTTATCAGCAGTTCACGAAGGTACTCGCTTTGCACCATCCTGAGGAACTTCTTAGATCTGGAAGCATGGTGATAGTGTTGTCTAGTATTGCCCTTTCCATTACCTAAATTAAGCGATGGTTATGGAAAGTCCAATCTCCCTTCGAAAACCAGCTTCGTCCCCAAAACCCAGCTCATGATTCATTGGACCTATTTTTGCCATTTCATCACTTATTTCCTATCCCGGTATGGAGCAGTTTACTGCTTCCATGGCTCGTCACATACTTCGACCCTCGGCGCAGTTAGCTGATCAGCTAATTCGGTTCAGTTAAAACGAAACAAAAATTGCGTTCTGAAAGCTAAATTTCGTCTCACCACGCAATGGCTCGCAGAAAGGAATGCCCTGCAGCTGCTGTCTGGCTTTTGCCTCTAAACATTCGTAAAATAGACCTTCCAGTAGGATGTGGTCATGCAAGCCTTTTGACCCGTTCTTCTGATTTCGTGGGTGAGGTCCGTGTCCTGTGAAATAGTCAACAGTAAATAATTGACACAATACTGTAGAACGCCAAACTTTGCAATTAACAAAGCTCTTACTAAATCGTTCTAAGGCGAAAGTGGTTAAAAACTTTAAAATTGATAAATTTCCTACGTACAGGTCCAGTCAGTATTCTCACAAGACATTAAAGTCTGTTAAATTGTCATGTTCTCCAATTGAACAGTAAAGTGCTAATACATGAACAGATAGAACTAAAATGATAAGTTAGGGTTCTATCACTGGCAAATACTTACATAAAGAAGTGAATGGTCCGGGTCAGAAGGAATACACAATCTTAAAACATATACCCCATGCATCTCACTGTAGTCTAAAATAAAGGACAGAGCAAATGATGAACAGCGTTCTCGGTTCTCGTTACGACATGAAGCAATGTAAAATGCAGTGTACAGAAATTTGTAATAAACAGTCACCGCACAGTGGCTGAGTTACCTATGTGTGAAATAACAATGGCTATCTGAGGGTACGAGGAACTAATCACAGACCACGCGTCTTGTCGCTTCTGTCCAACCACTTGTCCTTTCGTTGACGCACAATCCTAGCCCTAATTCGTGACTGTGAGCCAGGGTACGACACATTTTGTCACACTGAGTCCCATGTACGAGTATGTACCGTTGGCTGCACCATTTGGGGCCTCACTTCCCTGGATTCCCCCACGTGCCCTGGTACCTATCTGAGTACCATTTCCATCCCTGCCCTTGTCGGCGCAGAAGGTAATGTTGAACGATCTGTATTTCAGCTTGCGGCATTTACGAGCATTTAATACAGTGAAAGGAACTTCAAGCATCAGACCATCAGCATCTACTCCTCGATCTGTACTCCACAAGCAATACGGGATGCGTGGCGAAGGGAAGCCCCATTCTTGTTTCGTCCGTGGATAGAATGCGAGAAGAAAGACTGCTGGCGCCCTCCTGCAAAAGTCCGAATTCCTCGTACTTTAGCCTTGTGCTTGTTACACGAGCTGTACCACGCTGAGAAAGTACTACGACTCTTTTTGCAGCACCTGTTCACCGAATTGTGCGTCTGACAACTGCCACTCCACGGATACATTTGGGCGGCTCTTTCACTTCATGTCACTGGGGACAGAAGGCTGCGAATGATTCCAGCGTCAGAATACTGATTCACAGTTCAGAATAAGTTGTCAAACTTTATTCCAGGTTCTGATCATGTCGAAGCCTCTCTGAGGTTTGAAACAAACCTGTAACGATGTCAGCTCTCTGTAAACAATTGTGTCGACTGCGATCGGCTTCGTAGGGCTACAGACGTGACCCAGGAAACATTTAATACAGCTTAAGGTAGGCATACCTACATACGTCATCCCCGCTACGCGTGAAACCTGGGTTGCCTGTCTAACGATGCAGGAAATAGTTTCTGGGCCGCTTTTATTTTGCCCTTTCTGTTATATACGTCTCGTACACCAATGGTGCACGCTGGACGCTACCTCCGGTTCTATCGATGCTTCTACCGTGTCCTAGAAAGTCTGCGTATGCACGTGATTTGATTTCTACGCAGCAGTGCGGAGCTGTTTCGAAGGATTTCTGTAAGTCAAGAAAAATAGCATCAACTAGAGTTTCATTAAGTGCTGCCTTGTGTATCTCACGAACGAACGAAGCAGGCTGAGTTCCACACGATATGTCCTTGCGGAAATCATACCGACTCATACGTTGGTGTTTGGTGTCCAGAAAAATCATCACACAGTACATAATTCTACAAGTAGTCAGTGGAAACCGGATAGGTCTTTGTTTCTGAGCGACGGTCTTACGACCCTCTTGGAACTGTCTTCGAGTTTTCAAGTGGCAACTCTCCGTTTATTCAGAGAATTAGGGTAAAACGATGCTCGAATAATGGGAAGTTTCTTCTCAAAAAGGTCCCTTACAAAAGATATCATCTGTTTTTCGTTAGAAGTGTCAAGTTTTTTTGCATGTTATATTGACTTAAGATAGAGGAAGGCCGTCATATTCAAATAGGAAATGACTCTTGTTGGAAAAGATATCAAATAGAGGAAACGGTCGGCCAGTTGGAAGGCGTGTCGTTTCGTGTTATTCGTTTGTTTAAGGTTGGGAATCGTAAAAGCACTTCAAAGTGGAGTAGCTTCAGCTGTAGAGGAGATTATAGCTTTATTTTTAAATACACTCCTGGAAATTGAAATAAGAACACCGTGAATTCATTGTCCCAGGAAGGGGAAACTTTATTGACACATTCCTGGGGTCAGATACATCACATGATCACACTGACAGAACCACAGGCACATAGACACAGGCAACAGAGCATGCACAATGTCGGCACTAGTACAGTGTATATTCACCTTTCGCAGCAATGCAGGCTGCTATTCTCCCATGGAGACGATCGTAGAGATGCTGGATGTAGTCCTGTGGAACGGCTTGCCATGCCATTTCCACCTGGCCCCTCAGTTGGACCAGCGTTCGTGCTGGACGTGCAGACCGCGTGAGACGACGCTTCATCCAGTCCCAAACATGCTCAATGGGGGACAGATCCGGAGATCTTGCTGGCCAAGGTAGTTGACTTACACCTTCTAGAGCACGTTGGGTGGCACGGGATACATGCGGACGTGCATTGTCCTGTTGGAACAGCAAGTTCCCTTGCCGGTCTAGGAATGGTAGAACGATGGGTTCGATGACGGTTTGGATGTACCGTGCACTATTCAGTGTCCCCTCGACGATCACGAGTGGTGTACGGCCAGTGTAGGAGATCGCTCCCCACACCATGATGCCGGGTGTTGGCCCTGTGTGCCTCGGTCGTATGCAGTCCTAATTGTGGCGCTCACCTGCACGGCGCCAAACACGCATACGACCATCATTGGCACCAAGGCAGAAGCGACTCTCATCGCTGAAGACGACACGTCTCCATTCGTCCCTCCATTCACACCTGTCGCGACACCACTGGAGGCGGGCTGCACGATGTTGGGGCGTGAGCGGAAGACGGCCTAACGGTGTGCGGGGCCGTAGCCCAGCATCATGGTTGCGAATGGTCCTCGCCGATACCCCAGAAGCAACAGTGTCCCTAATTTGCTGGGAAGTGGCGGTGCGGTCCCCTACGGCACTGCGTAGGATCCTACGGTCTTGGCGTGCATCCGTGCGTCGCTGCGGTCCGGTCCCAGGTCGACGGGCACGTGCACCTTCCGCCGACCACTGGCGACAACATCGATGTACTGTGGAGACCTCACGCCCCACGTGTTGAGCAATTCGGCGGTACGTCCACCCGGCCTCCCGCATGCCCACTATACGCCCTCGCTCAAAGTCCGTCAACTGCACATACGGTTCACGTCCACGCTGTCGCGGCATGCTACCAGTGTTAAAGACTGCGATGGAGCTCCGTATGCCACGGCAAACTGGCTGACACTGACGGCGGCGGTACACAAATGCTGCGCAGCTAGCGCCATTCGACGGCCAACACCGCGGTTCCTGGTGTGTCCGCTGTGCCGTGCGTGTGATCATTGCTTGTACAGCCCTCTCGCAGTGTCCGGAGGAAGTATGGTGGGTCTGACACACCGGTGTCAATGTGTTCTTTTTTCCATTTCCAGGAGTGTATATATTCGAATGAAATGGCTGTGAAACTTCTAAACGTGCCTTTCCTTTTAATAATCAGTGGCTTTCAACCAAAGGAATAATTATAGTTTCCATTGTGTCAAATCGTGAGTAATAGCACGCATTTTAAAGTCAGTTACATTATCTAATATTTGATAATGTGTAGTTTTGTCACGTTTTTAACACTGAAGTTTTTACTAAGTTGCTGTGCGTGGATTCACATGGTCGTTGTTTCGAATTACACACGTTTAGTAGTAGTGGGTTTGCGTTATGTTCTCAGTGTCTGCTCTAACCATTTTGGAGAGGAAGAGAGTTCGTCAAACTTGATTTTGTGTGTTGCACTCCGACTTTATCTAGTGGGCTTGCGTAATTGAAACCTGTTCGGAATGAATTCCTACACGCCAGGGATGCTCCTTCTATGCAGAACTAGATATTTTTCAGAATTGTAAACCGTTCATTGAGCAATTTCAGTGGTTTTGCCTATCTTTGTGTGAACGGAACGTCATGCACCTACATGTGGTGGTGTTGGAAGTTCATAATAATTTTTGTCTGCACTGTATGCATTCGTTTTCAGTTAATGAAAAATCATTTCGTGAAATCACTACTTCTCAATCTTGTGGCTGACCTACTGAATGTATTGATATTACGTAAAGTCTGTCAGTGACGGCTACATCGCTCCTGCTTGATAATCTCGTTTATCATTCTACCACACGGCGTATCCCTTTCTAAAGTAGTTTAAATGACGGTGTATCTTGCAGTTTAATTTAATTATCGAGACCTGTAAATTATTTCCTTTCGAGACGTCACGGCGCATGTTAATGGAGGATAGAACAGAAATGTTTTTTGCTCGTCCAGAGTTGCAAACACTCATGCACGCCACTCTTGTTTACTTAAGCTGGCAATCACTGGTACGAGTGTTGCAGTTACACTGACTGCAAATAGAGCAGCGAGAACAGTTTAAATACCCGCGGAACATATTTGAGTAGCCAGGTTTCGTTTCTGTGCATTGACTATTGAGGGGTTCAGTGGCTTGTTAACAACCGTATGCGGATGCCTTATTTAATTTTTTCAGGATTAAACATTGTGCTATGTGTTCTTCTTTATTTTTTTGGATTGGTCAGATAGCAGTAACATTGGTATCATTTGGGCTTGAAAACTTATATGTTTGTTTCTTGATGTCCCGTACGCTTCTGAGAACGTACACCTTAATAGACAGATATCTAATGTTCCCTTGTGTAACTTTCAAATTCCCGATATAAGTAAAATTTTTTTTCAACTTCATGTGTGGACTGAATACTGACTGCAAGCAACGGGAAGCGGATTAGCAACTACCATTCTGTATAGGCAACATTTCATGGGGGCTTAATTATAAAATAAATGCAATAATTTTAGTAGCTGTGTGTCCGGTTACGAAGTCTCTTAACCGGTTGGCCCTGAGTAGTATTAGTATACAATCTGACTGCATAAAATAACAATAAAGAATGAAAGGAAATTTCCGTTAACACAATTATTTAATTAAGTCCCCAGCAACTATAAAATCTACGAAACGACAAAGCACAAGTGTAACTGTTCTGTTTGTGGAAGTGTGATTCACCGTACACGTATCTGGCACGGTTCTTCCTCAATACGACGACATATTTTAAACATCATTTACAAAGAACTAATTGAAAAACCAGAAATACTATAATTGCACATAGAAACCAGCATTACAAGTCTAATACATGAACACGAGCCAGATGCTTTGTTGACTGAACCTCTGACCAAGAGGCATTGTTATTTAGGAAATTTGAAACAATTTTTTTTTTTTACCTCCATAATATATATTGACGAAAAATACACTGTGATCATTGCATCATCTTCCATATATACATTACACCAACCGAACAGCATCAACTCTCTCGCCCAACAGAACAATAACTGCACACGACATGCTCTCAACTAGTACTGCTCTCGACATCCTCTCAACAAGCACTGCCCACGACAACCTCTGAACTACAACTGCTCTCGAAATTCTCTGAACAATTACTGCGCCAGTGGAGGCGGCCGAATAATACTCTTTGGCGCAATCTCTGGCGCTGTGACTCAGTATAGCCACCTTTCAACATACACTAAAGAGTGAAGCACCACGAAGATATGGTCGAATATAGGATATGAATATAACTTCGCACACGTGCACACCCTCAGCAGATATGTAAATTCTCTATGAGAGGTAAAACGGCCATGAAAGTGAATTAGTCTTTTTAGTGTTTAGTGTTGTCACAAAGTTTAGTAGCGTATATAAGAGGCGTGAAGAGCGTCTAATGTTGAGTGATCACTATGAAGGAAGTGACGTCCACTGGTGTGAGGCAGTGTTCAATTTGAAAGGAACCATACTGTCGGTCCACATTTGGCCAGCTGGTCGAATTCTCCAATACCCAGATTTATGCGGCATTCGGAAGTGACAGTGTCTCGATGGTGGGCTGTATTAGAACATGAGGGCGGGCATACTTGCCTAGAGCGGAAGAATGACCAAGTCTGACCACCAAAAAAAGGAGCGCCGTATTGTGCACCATACGCGTCGTTAACACCTTTATATCTGCGACTGCCATCCAACAACAAGTAACAGATTCGCTGCAACAGTCTGTGTTAGACCGCACCATTGATTGGAAGCTAGCAGCAGTTGTACTAGGGAATTACCGTCCCACGCACAGCCTGCAGTTAACAGCACAACACAAACGGCTGCGTTTGGAGTAATGCTGTGACAGGATGGACTGCAGTGAATAGCGTCGCATTCTGCGCAGCGACGATCGCTGTTCAGCACTACGCAGGATGACCGTCGTCGGCGAGTTCGGAGACGAACCGGGGAGGGAGCCCATTCTCCTAATATTTTTGACAGGCGCAGAGATGCTGCTCTTGGCGTCATGTTGTGGGGTGCTGTGCGTTTTGACTTCAGGTAACGGCTGGTAGTGATTGAGGGAACTCTGGTGGCACTACGATACGTCACGGACATCTTGCATCTTTACGTGTTAACTCCCAGGCAGCAGTATCGTCACGCCATGTTCCAAGATGACAATGCTCATCCAAAAATGGCAAGTGTTTTTATGAACCACCTGCGTGATGCTGACGTACTCCTGTATCCAGCAAGATCCCCAAATCCGTCCCCGATAAAGCGTGTGTGTCGAGCTCCGAAGTCATCATAGTGCCTTTATCTGGGTTATCAAGAACCTGTTGCAGCAGCTCTAGGCCGTTTTGCATCAGGAGTATATACAATGGCTTTATGACATTGAGCCGTGCTTCGGCTCGCGTTGGTGCTGTTTGTAGGTTTCCGTCCTCTGTTGGAGGCCAGACCGTATCGTTTGGTCGACATGGTTGCGGGTGTTTGTCTTCTTTTCGTGTTGACTGGCGCCACTTAGTTTCGCAAGTGTTGCCTGTCCGCTAGTGGCAGCAGCCGTGGTTATCGATAAGTAGTAACTGTGGCCCTATCTTTGAGTTGATGTCGCGGTTCTTCCGGGTCGTGTCAGTGTGCAGTTCGGTTGGGGACTCAGGACGAGCTAGGTCTGCGCAGTGAGAAAACACGCTGGGACCGCTGGCAGTGCGCACGGACTGCTGGATCGAAGGCCTGTGGTCACGAGAGGGCACGAGTTCGTCGTAAACCGGATCCTGCAAGTTTTAAGTTGAGTGCATTTGAATGCAAGTGGAGAAACCCCCACCATTGTGAGATCTTGCGATTCACCAGTGACTTGGGTTCGTGTTGCTGCTCGTAGTGTTGCCGAGGCGAAGAGCAGCGAATGGAGTGCTTGTGGAAGGCGGATCCGATTAGCTTTCCTGGACTTCTAATTACTATTTCTTTCGTTCAGTTTTTTTTACTATTTGTTAAGTTCAACCAGCGTTATTTTTCCTGCCTCGGGCCGCTAACGCCCCAGTTACCTGCCCTGGTGATTAGTGTATGTAACGGCAGTGTACGTTTCCTCGCCGCTGCTGTCCGGTGAGGCGTGTAGTTTTGACGGCTTTCTTGATTGTAGGTTGGTTGGCGATTCTTCTACTCTGGTGGTAGTGATTCCTGTCTCGTTCTGGACGCTCCTAAGCACAGTATTCTGCGGGCGGAGTCTAGACCGCCGGTTCCGGCTTTGGCGTATTTTTACATCCTTGTATTTGGTTTATTCGACGTCAGGTAGACTCAGCAAGATTATCATTAGTCATTCGTTAGACTGCCACTAGTCTGAGTTACCATCTTGTGAAGCGAATCCAACTCTTTGATGCCTATCTCATCGCTCGCGAAAGTGTTTTCTGCCAGACTACTCAGAGGTCGACTTCTGGTGCACCGTCTGTGACTGGCCCCTATGTTTTACTATTGTGTTTGCTGTTTTATTGTATGTGTCTAAATTTTTTTATATAATTGCCATTCTTGGCGTTACAGCAGATTTAAATGATTGCGCTGCCAAGTTTAAGGCAACGGCCTCGTCGCAGTGGAGACACCGGTTCCCGTGAGATCACCGATGTTAAGCGCTGTCCGGCGTGGCTGGCGCTTGGATGGTTGACCATCCAGCCGCCATGCGCTGTTGCCATTTCTCGGGGTACACTCAGCCTCGTGATGCTAATTGAGGAGCTACTCGACCGAATAGTAGCGGCTCCGGTCAAAGAAAACCATCATAACGAGTGGGAGAGCGTTGTGTTGGCCACACGCCCCTTCTATCCGCATCCTCAACTGAGGATAACATGGCGGTTGGATGGTCCCGATGTGCCACTTGTGGCCTGCAGACGAAGTGCTACCAAGTTTACCATCATTTTGTCTCACCTGTTTAGTGATCAGTTGCTTGTCTTTTTAAATTAACCTTTGCTGTTGTATTCGTTGTTTCACGGTATGTTTTTTAATTGTTTTAATTTTTTTATGTAATAGCCGTTCTTGGCATTGCATCAGGTTTAAATGGTTGTGGTACCAAGTTTACCGTCATATTGTCTCACCCATTTGGTGATCAGTTGCCTGTCTTTTCAAATTAACCTTGCTCTTGCATTGCTATTTTACAGTATGTTTGTTAAATTGTTTTATAATTGTTGTTCTTGGCGTTAAAGGCCTTCAGCGTGACTGTTACTTGCCTTAAAATTCTAAATGGGATCACATTCGCTAGTTTTAGAACATTATTTGCAGTGTCTGTAATTTATGCTCTTTTGGTAAACTGTAACGCACTGAAAGCACTATTAATTGCACTGTTGTTTATTCCTTCATTAATAACGTGTGTTATTACGTGTCTGTAATTACTGTTTTAAAATAAATGTGTGTAATTGCAAAAGGGAGCCGACAGTAACTGATTAATGCCGCGTCCACAATCGTAACCGAATCCTTCCTTCCTTGACTATCAGGTGTCAGACATTATTGCCAACGGAGTGGCATGCAGCCAGGCCAGACCTTCGAACTTATGTCTGTAAATAAGACTCGATACTGTAATCAGTGAAATAACATCAGGTTCCCTGTCAACCCGTGAAGCTCGATTACGTTTCCTTCTCCCCTTCTGGATGCTTCACTTTCGTCAGGCAGTGTGTAGCATGACAGTTTCTGTGATCTTTCTGCTGTTGGCCGAATGTGAGTTACTTCGTAGTTCGAATATAAACAGTGGACAAGGCCGGCCGTGGGGTCTCTCATAGACGTCTGGAAAGAAACTTTCAGTGGCAGACGAATCAGATCTCTCTTGCCAGGAATCCCTAACACGCTTTCTGATAGAGAAGCTATCGTCTACAACGAGTTGTAGGGTGGTGGGGGGTGGAGGGGGGGGGCGTGTGCGCCGGGGGTCTGCTCGGTTGCCAGCCGGCCTTCGCCCACGCGCCCGTATTTGCATAGCATCCACAAGCCCGCGGCGTGCGCGCTGCTCGTCAGCGATGCAGGCGCGCGTAGCTTTGCATTCTGCCTCTGCACGGTACTGCTGCTGCTGCTGCTGCCGCCTAAGGGAACAGGTGACCGTGGCGCCTGTCTTCCTTCTTTCCGCGGCCACGCTGTCACAGAGATTCTTTTCTGGTGTGCAGTTGCCCAGACACCGCTTTTACTGGCACAAGATTTCATCTAAATGTATCACTAGGTTAATCGAAAAATTCCCTCCTTTGTTAGGATTTTGTCACTTACAAAAACGTAACTGATGATGATAAACAGAAGGCCGAAATTCTAAAGCTAGCTTTGAAAAACTTGTTCACGATAGAGGACTGCAGCACCATTCCCCCTTTCAATTATCGAACAAACTAAAGGATGGCTGAAATAGTGTTTAGTGTATCTGGGACTGTAGAACAGTTAAGATCCTTAGACGCCAGAAAGGCATCTGGACCAGACGGTATCCCCGTAAGATTTTATGTTGACTATGCTACAAATATATCACCATTCTATCAGAGATCATTGGGATGGCGGGAATTTCCACGGGACTGGTAGAAGGGCCAGGTCATAGCAATCAATAAAAAGGGTAGAAAATCGGATGCACATAATTACCGGCCAATTTCACTGACATCGATTTGTTGTAGAATCATGGAACATATTTTGTGTTCAGACATAATGGCCTTTCTAGACTCTGAGAAGCTCATCTGCAGAAACCAGCATAGTTTTAGGAAACAGCAGTTGTGCATGATATACAACAGGCTCTAGATACCGGCTCCTAGGTTGATGCCATATTTCTCGACTTTCGAAAGGCGTTCGACTCAGTTCCGCACTGTCGCTTGCTACAAAAAGTGCGCACTTACGGTCTATCCAGTGACATATGCGGTTGGATAGAAAGTTTTCTAACAGACAGAGAGCAGTATGTCGTCTGAACGGGGTAAAATGGTTCAAATGGCTCTGAACACTATGGGACTTAACTTCTGAGGTCATCAGTCCCCTAGAACTTAGAACTACTTAAACCTAAGAACATCACACACACCCATGCCCCAGGCAGGACTCGAACCTTCGACCGTAGCGATCGCGCGGTTCCGGACTGTGAACAGGGTAACTTCAACAGAAACAAGAGTAACTTCAGGTGTGCCCCAGGTTAGCGTAATAGGTCCTCTGCTTTTTACGATTTACATAAACGATCCGGTTGATGGTATTAACAGCGGCCTTAGACTGTTTGCCGATGATGCTGTATTCTACAGGAAAGTAGTATCACACGAAAGTTGTGAACAAATCAATGAGGATTTGCAGGCAATAAATGCGTGATGTAATGACTGGCAGTTATCTCTCAATATTAGTAAGTGTAACCTACTGCGTATAACAAGGCGAAAATCCCCATTAATGTATGAGTACAAAATGAATGATCAGTTTTTGGAAGCGGTAACATCAGTCAAGTATCTGGGTGTGACTATTCGAAATGATGTCAAATGGAATGATCAGATTACACAAGTAACGGGTAAGGCGAACTCTAGATTGCGGTTTATTGGTAGAATCCTGAAGCGATGCAGTCCTTCAACAAAGGAAATAGCCGGCCGGAGTGGCCGAGCGGTTCTAGGCGCTACAGTCTGGAACCGCGCGAAGGCTACGGTCGCAGGTTCGAATCCTGCCTCGGGCATGGATGTGTGTGATGTCCTTAGGTTTGTTAGGTTTAAGTAGTTCTAAGTTCTAGGGGACTGATGACCTCAGCAGTTAAGTCCCACAGTGCTCAGAGCCATTTTTGAACAAAGGAAATAGCTTACAATACGTTAGTTCGTCCAGTCTGTATGGGACCCTTATTAGTTTGCTCTGATTCAAGGAATTGAGAAGGTCCAAAGAAGAGCGGCAAGATTCGTGACTGGTACATTTGGCCATCGCGAGAGCGTTACAAATCTCATAGAAAGTTTGAAGTGGGACACACTTGCAGATAGATGACGCGCTAAACAGAAGGGGCTGCTCTCTAAATTCCGATCTTCATCGAGGATGTAGAACATATATTATTACCATCAACTTTCAAATCGCGTAATGATCATCATTCAAAGATAAAGGAAATTAGAGCTCGTACTGAGGCGCTCAGACAGTCGTTTTTCCCTCGTGCGATCCGCTAGTGGAACAGAGGGGGGGGGGGGGGGGGGGGATATGACTTTGGCGCGAATCGTGCCCTCCGCCACACACCGCTTGGTGGCTAGCGGAGTATATATGTAGATGTAGATGTAGGTGTAGAGCGAAGAAGTCTTCAGGGCGGAATGTCGTGTTTTCTCACTTGACGAAGAAGCTAGAGTTTTCGTGTTTTGTGTAAGAAAGAGAAAAAGACAGCAAAACCATGTAGCTATACGTTCATAAGCGCTGATTGTAATAGTGATCCAGTTTGGCACTTTCCAGTTAAAAGTGGCAGAGATATTAAAAGCTACCCTCGATCTATAATAAATTATGTCTCCTTTGGAAGTCAGATCTGGGAGCCGGAGAGATCTGGAGATATTCAATAAGACTCTCTAATCGTTGTTTCCACCTACCTTTCATCTAAAGTTGTATCCCCAGCTAGTCGGTCGTGGGATCTTCTTCGGTGGAGTCTGCTATGCTGTCATCTAGAACCTGTGATTGTGCTTTTTACGGGATGCCACTTGTCCAGGTTAGTCTCTGTATCCACAGAGGGCAAGATCTGTAGTACTGACAATGATGTTGGGCGACACTTCTCATTAATGTATCCTGTTTGGTTATTACTTGAATATTCACTCATTTTACAATGTATTTTTTTAACACTCGAAATCGCTTTCTTAATTGTACGGTAACTTTTCCATTCAACTTCCAATATGGAGTACGACATGTTCGTCCCTCCAGAGCGCCCGAGACAGAGAGAGTAGTGCAGCTGAAGTACTTCGTCTCTCAGGTGCGGCAAAGCGACCCGAAGGTGTCCGAAGCACTTCAGTTACAATATCGTTACTTTTATGTTTCTTAAAACTAGTGAAATGTAATAAACAAAAACGATAGACTCGTAGGGCAGCCATGACAGATTGTCATACTAAAAGCTGGGTTAAATGCAAAAAAAAGTATATAAATAATTAATAAGACAAGTTAGGCGTTTTGGTGCCTAGTACCCGAACGTGCCGATCAATCAGTATCAAGTTCAGTACAACTGGCGGACTCTCCCACGGGACTGGTACATACTGTGCCATCTGTCGTTTTTACCTCTCTCCACTTTTATACCATGTGCTACTTCGCGTGCATCGAGCTACATCAATGCGAGCTTCTAGCAAAATTAAATACTGCGGCCACAGCCAGGAATATTACACTATCCCAACTCGTTTAAGGACACCTTTATAATATACAGACTCAGAGTTTATCGTCGAGAGTGAAACCGTTTTTAATGAGATCACAGTTGGTTGAACTGTGATAATGGGGAAACTACTGTCACCAGCAACAAAACTACAGATCAGAATCTCACCTAGAATATCAGCTGTACTGCGGAAGACGGACAGCAACACGAGCAATGAATTTAATCTCAACTAGAATGAAGGAAAACTCACACACGATAGTATAACGTTACAGAAACATGTGTGGGTAAAATAAAAAAAAAGCAAAAAGTAGTGTGTTGCTCGATGTCAAATCCTCAGAATGTGCTTAAACTAGGAAATACCTGTCAGACAACGTTTGCCGCTTGAAACAGACCCGATTAAATTTCTTCTATTGTTAGTAATGGAATAGCAGCCTGACTTCTAATTTTTGTGTAGCCGTCACTTAACAGATAATTGCTAACTGGGCTTAGCTGTTTGTGGAAGTCGTTTGTGATCATAATGCCGCTGCTCAACGACGTTAAACGCAATGTAGAGGGGTTTTTGTAGTCTAACTACAGTTAGTCTCAACACAGATTAGTACTTTGCTATATCGCCAGACGCACTAACAATAATTAGCACACACAGCTCTCATTGCAATCCAATGTGTGGCCGGCGAGGCTGATGCGGACGCTGATATTCGGCAATCCAGAAACTTCTTGAACACTCGTTACTAATATCACATGTCACAATTCGGCGAAATGTTTGGCGGTGTGGACATTCTCAGCCGATACGACATCACGGGATCCTTTTTCCAGCCATTCCAAACATGACATGCTTACTGAGCGACGGATACGCCCAGACTGCTATCACATTCAGTCACTTCCGTCAGTCGCGGCGCTGTACAATCGATCCTGCCTACCGTCGACCTGTGTGAAGCAAAATATGTTTATCTCCGAGCAAGGGATTGTGGACCACTTACAAACTCTGTGGGTTTGTTCCCAGACGTCGCAGTCATATACATCTTTTGAATATCTTTACGAGATAGGGAAGAAGACTGAAGATAACGCTTAATGCAAAGAACGTCATCTGGTCCTCAACATAAATAATGAAATGCGTGGTAGTAGACGAACAGATAATTATGATATATACTAAGAGGGTATCTGTTCTTTCGAACATGTCCGAAAGAACAGATACCATGTGGGTTCCACGGGAGGCGTGCCAGAGGTAAATACCTGCAGTCGCGCTATCCTCTGTGTCCTTGGTGGCTCAGATGGATAGAGCGTCTGTCATGTAAGCAGGAGATCCCGGGTTCGAATCCCCGTCGGGGCACACATTTACATCTGTCCCCGTTGGCGTATGTCAACGCCTGTAAGCAGCTAAGGGTGTTCATTTCATTGTAAGATAATTATGACATCGGCTCGTACACCGGTTGATTACATGATCAGCTATGTATCGGTGGACTCAGGTGTCTGTCCGGAATACTTTAACTAGAAAGACCACGAAACTCTTGCCGCGGTAGAGGCATTACCAGCTGAGTTTTAACGGAAACACCTTGAGAAGGCGTAATTAACCCACGAAGAACGTCGCTCACGAAACAATTGTTCGAGGAGTGCTTCAGCATTGTTCATTTCTCCCTGATGAATAGATGAGTTTATCAACCTCCTTGTATTGATTCTAATTTTTTAACAACCATTTACTTAAAATCTCTGTAACTACATTCCGTAAATGTGTATATCTGCAACAGAATTGTTGACTACAAAGATATTTTCAGTATTCTGATCTTACTTCATTTCACGTAATTTGCCAAAGAATAATTCTCTATGAGTTCTGTTTAACTGTGATGGGTTTTTTCCTTCGTGTAACGGCGAGTGCTTTATATCTGGGCCACTGCAGAGGATGTCCAACATTGACCACTTTTTGATAATTCAATAAAGATGGTAAATACTATAAGTGGAACTACATTAAATGCATTCACCGTTGCGAATATGGATAAGCGTCAGCTGTATAACGTAATGACGACAATGTAAATTTATATCGGACCGGAAGTCGAACCCAGATTTCTCGCCTATCGCGAGCACTCGCGTTACCATTTGGATATCCGCGCATGACTCAGCGCCACACCCAAACTTCCATATGTTGTCAACCATGTGTCTACTGCCTGTCCGAAGGAACTGCATCGGAATTCATAATAACACGGACACTGCTGCATCGAATTTATCCGTCAACACCGGGCAAGCGACTTGCAAGTAAAATATCTCCCCTGGATGAGGGTATGTATAACGGATGTACGAGTACAGGTTATAGAGGCATGGTTGGTGATATATGGAAGTTTGGGACTGGCCATGATTCGTGATCGATGACCGAGTCTTTTCCATACTCGTTTTATTTATTACTGTTATCATTAGTAAACCCTCTTCACATTTACAGCTTATAGTACGTGATGATTTGAGTATGGTCTTCTGAAGTTTCATGATAGTACCACGTTACCCTAATAATAAAAGAAATGGGATGGACGGATGGTAAGGCGGCCGCATGCGATAAGCGGGAAATGCGGGCTGAGTCCTGGTTCGGCACAAATTTTCAATGTCGTCATTCCATTATATGGCTGATGGTTATCCATATTCGCAACTGGGAACAATTTAGTGTAGGTACACTTACAGTATTTACCACGTTCATTGAAAAATTTCTCACACACACAAGACTAAAAAGTAGAATATATTTATTTTAACGAAGAGCCTTCTAATACAACACGTTTTTAAAACGGACCAAAAAGTATAAAATAATTTCTCCTAGCTCCATGCAAATTGCGGTCTCCATATAGACAGTCCTGTAAATGTTTGCTTGTCAATATTAAATATCTGTAACTATACTTGTAAAATTTAAATCGAAAAACGAGGGGCGCATGCTCTAGGCAACAGTAAAGAGCGTAGAGAGTAGGCCCAGCTGACGCTGAGGGAAATCATCCAACAGTTCCTTCATCTGCAGTGCGATAGTGACTTAGGTGAACTACCCATGCATCAATTATCTGCTCCAAGTTTTCCGTTGTATTTTTACAAGTGTTGTCACAGCTATCAAAAATTCAGAAGGACAAATTTTCTGGACTATCTATATGGGGTTAAGAATCTGTATGGGTCAAAGATAAATTGCTTTATACTTTTTTAGCCCGTTTTAGAAACGTGCTATAAATAATGTTACGCGTAAGAATTTCACGAGACACTAAAGGCTTGGAGAAATGTTACTAGCAATTCTCATAAAAAATTAACATCTTGTCGTTAGCTGAAGAAAAATTGCAGAAATCGAGCAGTTTTTCAGATCTCACATTAACCTTCATCAGGCCCCACCATAATTTTATCAAATGTTATATTTGTACTGGAGTTAATGAATCTATCACGTTACGTTTATTTTTGTGTTGTATTATTTATTTCAGTATGTGAACAGCACCAAATATTAAGCTTCGAATTTTGCCTACAGTGTTCAGCTTACATATTACTTCACACTTGCAAAAGTATGTCTTTAACATTTCACTTTTAATAGTGTTGCGGCAAACTTTCGTACAGTTTCTGTAGCAGTTTGGACTGTTATATTTCTTATAGCGTCCGATAACCTACATACGTGTAAAATGAAATGCCGATAACCCTTCAAACATCAAGTGAAATGTAATGGATAGTTAATCAGCTAACGTTACGACACGATTCAGCCGACTTTCCTGCCAGTTCGCAATACCATCGGTTTTTATTATTCCTAAACAGACAGATTCCACCTACTTAATTATCTAACTGTACGCCTGTCTGGCGGATTCAGTAGTGTCAGTAACTGACAGTTATTTAAAACTGTTAAAAGTAACTGATATAAAAAATAACTGTAACCGCGATAAGTGATGCTCCGAAATAACTGTTTGCCCCACTCCAATTTGGACCGCCAGGCTGTAGGGAAATGACGGCTGATAATTTTAGCATTTCCGAAATGCCTCTGCAGTAATCGCTTCAGTGGATGTGCAGTGTGAGAAGGAGCAGCATCTTGCTACCAACCACAGAGTCTCCTTTGCAGAATGTAATGGTACCGGTTGACGTTTGTACGGACTTTCCGTTGCCCATATTCTGTCATTCTGCTTACTGATATGCCCTTGTATATGGAACTGGACTTCGTGTGTCCAAGGAACGTTCCATGGCCATTCGTTGTCCTCTTGCACGCGAGCAAGAAATTCTCTGCCCCTGCCACACTGCACTTCATAAGAATCTGCCCTTTCGAATTTTGTAGTAATTTTCTCGAGACCCTTAGCAGACATCGGATCAATGCCTTTTTTTCATACCCTTGAGTGTCTGGAACTTCTGCAGGGCTACTGGTGCGCAGTCGCCGTTCCTGTGGTGAAGCCTTACCTTAATGGAGATAAGTCATGTTGGGCGTCTTGGACGCAAGCTGAGGAACAGCCGTGTCGTGCGCGTGTGCTGGTGTGCATTTTCCGAGGCTTACAGCGGATTCTATTGGTCTAATTTTCGTTAATTTTTGTTTTGTTTTTTCTACTGGGACGTTTCCGTCCACGTCGAAAAATCGTTTCAGACTAAATATCTTATGGTTACTTTTGGGTGTGAACTTGTAACAGACAGTAAGTAACATTGCGTAATTGATGTGGAGATATTAAATACGGACTTTATAGCCATTTTCTGAGTTTTAAAGACAACAAGCCAACTTAAAAGAAAATTTAGACAGTTTTTCAAATGAGTCATGCAAGAAGCCCGAACGCTCGATATTTTAACAAACTTTCAGCTGCTGCCCATGGACTGTAATTACGTGGCCTTTGCGCGGTAGGTATTAAGTTGAGTTTTCAACGAGCTTTTGTGGGCTAAACCAGTATCTATTATCGCAGAGTGAAGGGGCAGACCACCTGAAACCTATCCAGGCATGTGGATTGTTCAAATTTGACGTCATTGTGAACAGTGGTTCTCTTTCTACAGCATTTTGGAACTGGAATTTAATGATGGACATCGCTGCCGCGCGTTGTAGCCGCGTTGTTTAGGGCGCCTTGTCACGGTTCGCATGGCTTTCTCCCGTCGGAGGTTCGAGTCCTCCCTCGGGCATGAGTTTGTGTCTTGTCCTCAGCTTACGTTAGTTTGAGTTAGATTAAGTAGTATGTAAGCCTAGGGACCGATGACCTCAGCAGTTTCATGCCATAGGACCTTACCACAAATTTTCAAACATCCTGTGAATAAGGAAACCGGAAATGCAACAACGATCTAAAAAAAAAAAAAAAAAAGTCATTCAAAACGCTTATGATGAAATGACGTCACAGAAGCCAATACATCACTGGTCAAAGCCGACGGATAGTATCGCAGATGCCTTTTGGCCCAACAAAATGGTGCTTACTGCAAGGAAGGGAGCCAGCGTTACTCCGGTTCAGGATAGAGCATTTGGAGGTAACGTCGGCGCTCGTGTTCCGTTAGAGAGATAACATTGTTTTCTGACCGCCGGTTTGCGAGGTGAGTGCTACCGGGAGCCGCGCAGCCAGTTTTAGCGCCTAGAGCGGAGTGCGGTAGACGGGCCACTACCCGTCATTAGCCGGCGACGTCACCATCGGCTTGCGTGGGGTAATAAGCGCGGCTGGGGGCGGGGTGCCGTTACGCAGAGCGTACTTCCAGCAAGGCACAGCACAGCCCAGAGCCGGGGGCGACAGCTGCGGCAGGTGCAGCCCGTGCACCTGCTGGCGCCGGTCACGCCGTTCCCACAGTCTGGAGCCACGCCAGTCTGTAGCGATCCAGCAGGTGTCGCTGGCAGGCGAAGTGAACAACTGTTTCATTGCGGTAGGGAATAACAGCTAAGGCTCCACTAACTTGTAAGGGGCACACATAAGGGGCGCCGTCTGTGTAGTTTGTCCCAGTTGCGATCTGACGTGTCGCCTTTGCGAGATACAAACTAGTTGTGGTCACATAAAACTAACTGCACGGTATCAATGTAGAGACAAATTTTCAGCAAATTCCTATAGACTTGGGCACTGCAGATATGGGTGTTTTCTATCGTTCTCACTTCTGCAGACCCTAAACTCCGCTTATTAGATAATTTCTTTCAGGAACTGTGGGTTTTCATGTGAGCCGCGCTGGCTCGCATTCATCAATCCATCGCGGTAGCTGGGCACGATCTTCCGTGGTTCTCAGCCAGAGGAGCTTTGACCGAGACGAAGGGACAGTTATAATCGGCGGGCATAATTGAAAGTAGCATTTGTGGGGCGCGAGTCTTGTTTATCTCAGCTGTGTGGAGCTTTTTCAGAGCACAGACCTCATCTCGCGAAGACTGTCTTTTCGGTTGGCTGTGGTGGTGATGGGACGCTGGAAATTTGCCTGTGCCGAGCATGTGGCGTCATTGTGTGACATTTCGCAATCGGTTCCTCAAGTATTTTGATGGAAGTCCTTCTGTGGCTTCTGCGCCTTGATTTGTTGAAGTCGTAGTGCCACGGCTAGTTTCTCCTTCCCGAACGGTCTGCTGTGTGTGCTGCTTATGGAGGTTCGCTCCGAAAGAACTTAAGTTTACCTTAATTTAAGCAACTCCGTTGCATTACTGACGTTAGTCGCAGCTGTTTGTGAAATGTGTGGAAGTTGTGTGGTCTGTGTTACAGGGTTAGTGGAGTGAGGTCAATCGGAACTGCTTGTTTAAATTGGCCTCATTTCGAGTGGCTTACCGTGGATCATGTTGCGAGTTGAACTGTGCGTTGTCCTTACTTTCAAACACAGTAAAGTCTAATTTAATTAGAGTGCCTATTCACTCTAGTCATTTCAGTTAAGTTTTAGTAAGACATTTTGTTGGGATTGTTAGTTGACGTCCCATGAGATTTTATATCGTAAATCTTGCTAAGATAAGAATTTGCTTTTCCACTGTTGTTGTTACGGGCAGCCTGGTAGACGAAGTTTGACATCAGACATTCCGTTGATTAACCAATTGAAATAGTTGAGTTTTAGTTAGTAAAAGCTGCCCGATTGGTTACTTATGGCTACTGGCTTACTGCAAAACATGTTTATAGTCAACCGATTAGAATTTTCTTCCATTTGAAAATAGTGTTAAATGACTGTTCCTGCTGCATAATTAGTGAAGTAACTGTCTGCCAAGTAATTTTGTGGGACCATAAGCTCTATTTGTTTTCTCATTCCCATAATAAAGGGGCTACCTAGTTGTTAAGGGCTTTGTTGCATATCACGATATTCGCTGATTGGGTAGGTGCTGGTTTTTTATTTATTTTTGGTCTTAAATGGTACTATAATGAAGTATGCGTAGCCTTTTGTCAAGCAGTGCACTGTTACCTGTTTTCCAAGATTAGTTTATAGTCTGTTGTGGTTCACGTTGTACGGGACCTGCCCCATCCACCAGCACACCCGTGGGTCGCGAGTTCATATGGGGCTATGCCGCCTGTTGCGGGGCTGGAATCGTGACGTATAACTTCTCCTGGTTCTGAACTTAACATCACCAGCGGGCCAGATGTTTTGATACTGTTAATTGTTACCAAATCTGCTGCAATCATTTAAAATTTTATATTTAAAAGCCAACTGAAAAATTTTGAAAGTGTTAAGGTTTTGATTATTAATATGCAGCTTGGTTGACTTCAGGTATCTGTTAATATTTGACAAATTTCTTATTTTCTTAACTGTTTACAATATCTTTTGCTGACGTCAGTTCCTAACCTCGTTTCCACGTTAATATTTGACAAGTTGTTTAATTTGTTACTTGGTTTTAAAAACTATTTTTATGACCTCATAGGCCGTCGAATTTTATTTAAAAAAAGATTCTGCATGCTTTCAAAAGTGAACGCTGCTTTCTCGCCTTGTTGCCCCCCCCCCCCCTGTTCATCGTGTTACAACAAAATGTCTTTCAGAGACTTGGGGCATGAACCCATCGGTGCCACGCACATGCTGCAGCGCTGTTGCCCCGGCTGCAGTCAGCTACAATTTGTTCCGTTCATACTGAATGACGTGAAAATATCAAACTTGAGTATTAAACACTGTTACAAACCATATACGAGTTGAGTTCAATAAGGAATGTTATGCTTTATTTCAGTTTAATAAGACACAGCTGCAAAATACTAACGCGAATTCTTTACAGACGAATGGAAAAACTGGTAGAACCCGACCACGGGGAAGATCAGTCTGGATTCCGTAGAAATGTTGGAACACTTGAGGCAATATGATCCTACGACTTATCTTAGAAGAAAGGCTAATGAAAGGCAAACCTACCTTTCTAGCATTTGTAGACTTAGATAAAGCTTTTGACATTGTTGACTGGAATACTCTCTTTCAAATTTTGAAGGTGGCAGGGGCAAAATACAGGGAGCGAAAGGCTATTTACAATTTGTACAGGAAGCAGATGGCAGTTATAAGAGTCGAGAGACATGAAACGGAAGCAGTGGTTGCGAAGGGAGTGAGACAGGGTTGTAGCCTCTCCCCGATGTTATTCAATCTGTGCATTGAGCAAGCAGTAAAGGAAACAAAAGAAAAATTCGGAGTAGGTATTAAAATCCATGGAGAAGAAATAAAAACTTTGAGGTTCGCCGATGACATTGTAATTCTGTCAGAGGCAGCAAAGGACTTGGAAGAGCAGTTGAACGGAATGGACAGTGTCTTGAAAGGAGGGTATAAGATGAACATCAACAACAGCAAAACGAGGATAATGGAATGTAGTCGAATTAACTCGGGTGATGCTGAGGGAATTAGATTAGGAAAAGAGACACTTAATGTAGTAAGGGAGTTTTGCTATTTGGGGAGCAAAATAACTGATGATGGTGGAAGCAGAGAGGATATAAAATGTAGACTGGCAATGGCAAGGATAGTGTTTCTGAAGAAGAGAAATTTGTTAACATCGAGTATTGATTTAAGTGTCAGGAAGACGTTGCTGAAAGTATTTGTATGGAGTGTAGCCATGTATGGAAGTGAAACATGGACGATAAATAGTTAGGCAAGAAGAGAATAGAAGCTTTCGATATGTGGTGCTACAGAAGAATGCTGAAGATTAGATGGGTAGATCACATAACTAATGAGGAGGTATTGAATAGAATTGAGGAGAAGAGGAGTTTGTGGCACAACTTGAAAAACGGATCGGTTGGTAGGACATGTTCTGAGGCATCAAGGTATCACCAATTTAATACTGGGGCAGCATGGAGGGTAAAAATCGTAGAAGGAGACCAAGAGATGAATACACTAAGCGGATTGAGAAGGATGTAGGCTGCAGTAGGTACTGGGAGATGGACAGAGTAGCATGGAGAGCTGCATCAAACTAGTCTCAGGACTGAAGACCACAACAACAACAACAACAACATGCTTTCTTTTCTGAAAGCAGGCTGGTTTACTCAGGATCCCAATACACCATATTATTTCCTACTATATGTGATTGTAATTCAGGTTGAAAGGCAGATTCAGGCAATAAGACAGATGCGAGGGGATCCACCACGGAGTTGGAATGCTGCATTTTTGTGACTGTGGGTCATAGGAGCTTGTAGGGATTACATGAAAGATAATTGTTGTTTTTCTCCCAATACAAAATAATTGTATTTTGTTGGTTGCTGTCTCTATTTTAAGGTCCAATGAATTGATAGAAGAGGCTTCCAGGTACATTGAGAACTGAATTTTATTATTTTGGGAGTTTAAATGTTGTAGGAATGTTTTTAGTTGTCTACATCTACATCCATACCCCGAAAGCCACCTGATGGTGTGTGGCGGAGGGTACCTTGAGTACCTCTATCGGTTCTCCATTCTGTTCCAGTCTCTTATTGTTCGTGGAAAGAAAGATTGTCGGTATGCCTCTGTGTGGGCTCTAATCTCTCTGATTTTATCCTCACGGTCTCTTCGCGAGATATACGTAGGATGTAGCAATATACCGCTTGACTCTTCGGTGATGGTATGTTCTCGAAACTTCATCAAAAGCCCGTATCGAACTACTGAGCGTCTCTCTTGCAATGTCTTCCACTGGAGTTTATCTATCATCTCCGTAACGCTTTCGCGATTACTAAATGAAGCGCGCTGCTCTCTGTTGGATCTTCTCTACCTCTTCTATCAATCCTGTCGGGTACCGATCACACACTGGTGAGAAGTATTCAAGCAGAGGGCGAACAAGTGTAATGTAACCTACTTCCTTTGTTTTCGGACTGCATTTCCTTAGGATTCTTCCAATGAATCTCAGTCTGGCATCTGCTTAACCGACGATTAATTTTATATGGTCATTTAATTTCAAATCACTCCTAATGCCTACTCGCAGATAATTTATGAAATGAATTGATTCCAGTTGCTGACATGCTATATTGTAGCTAAATGATAAGGGATCTTTCTTTCTATGTATTCGCAGCACATTAGACTTGTCTACATTGCTATTCAATTCCCATTCCCTGCACCATGAGTCAATTGGTTGCAGATCCTCCTGCATTTAAGTAAAATTTTCCATTGTTACAACCTCTCGATGTACTGCAGCATCATCCGCAAAAGCCTCAGTGAACTTCCGATGTTATCCACAAGGCCATTTATGTATATTGTGAATAGTAACGGTCCTACGACACTCCCCTGCTGCACACCTGAAATCACTCTTACTTCGGAAGACTTCTCTCCATTGAGAATGACATGCTCAGTTCTGTCATCTAGGAGCTCTTGAATCCAATCACACAATTGGTCTGATAGTTCATATGCTCTTACTTTGTTCATTGAACGACTGTGGGGAACCGTATCAAACGCCTCGCGGAAGTCAAGAAACACGGCGTCTACCTGGGAACCCGTGTCTATGGCCCTCTGGGTCTCGTGGACGAATACCGCGAACTGGGTTTCACACGATCGTCTTTTTCGAAACCCGTGCTGAATCCTACAGAGTAGATTTCTAGTCTCTAGAAAAGTCACTATACTCGAATATAATAATGTATGTATATTTGTATTTCGTAACGTGTTGCATTCAGTTGTCTGAGATATATTATCTGCTTTTCTAGACGCTTCTATGGATGGGGAAAGAGATGTACGTGTCGAGACCGATAGCCAGGAGCCATCGATTCAATCTTGTAAGTAGCAGGATACGATTTTTATATTCTGCTCCAAAATTCTACAACTGATCTACATTAGAGATTTAGGTCTACTGTTCTGCACATCGGTTCGTCGTCCCTTCTTGAAAACGGGGGTGAACTGTGCCCTTTTCCAATCCTTTGGAACGCTACGCTCTTCTAGAGACCTACGGTACACCGCTGCAAGAAGGGTGGCAAGTTCCTTCGCGTACTCTGTGTAAAATCGAACTGGTATCCCATCAGGTCCAGCAGCCTTTCCTCTTTTGAACGATTTTAATTGTTTTTCTATCCCCCTGTCATCTATTTCGATATCTCCCATTTTGTCATCTGTGCGACAACCTAGAGAAGTGGTAGCAGTCCAAAAACACAGCATTTCATACATTTACACGATCATAATGCTGTAATTAATTTTGCGTATTAGGAAAGAGATTATTTTCAAAGCTCATGTCATGTTCTGTCAAAGCTGAAGTGGTTCGGAATATTCCTGTTTGAAGTGTGTTTACATCTGTTCTGGCGTGGGAGGCTTAACAAGGTCGACGACTTCTTACTGGACGTGTACTGATGAGCACCCAGCGTATAAATGTTGGCACTTGTTCTAGACAAGACAAACGCGACGTACAGCGCACTCCCATACAACGCCCACGAGTGGAAACGAGGTCCCTGGGAGATGACTGTGCCGTTAGCGGCCGGCCGGCGCCCGATCGGTGACACAAAACACACGGAGACAGCGCGCCACACATTCCAGCGTCGGGACGGTCGCGGCCGCGCGCCCTGACTAACGAGCCCTTTCAGCCGAGACGTGGACTAATGGCAGGCGTGACGCCGCCGCACGCTGCCCGCTGCCCACCCCAAGGCGCGCCCGTCGCCCAGATAATCTCTACAGATATTCGGGACGCCTCCCGGAAGCCCTTCGTCCCTTCGGGGCCTCAAGACATGCCAGGAAGCACCGTGACCCTCCGCAGCCGAACTACGCTTCTTGTCCTCAGCTGTAATACGGCGCCATCGCCAATCTCCCTTTTCGGTCGACAGTGGTTCGACTGTGATTCGGTGCCGTCGGCAATCTCCCTCTGCGGTCGACAGTCTGGCTGCTTGGTACGCTTCATTTTTCTCATTATACTTCTCAGCATATTTAATCTATATGATTTCGTCCTGATTCTTTGGCGACTTAAAATTGTACTTTGGTTTCGTGGTTCTTTCGGTTCTTTCAGGACATTTCCCGTTTTGCAGTTTGGTGACACGATTTCAGATGAGTCAGAACTCTTTGACGCCCGAAAACACGCCTCCGTCGATAAACTTCGTCATCTGATGAAACTTCCTGGCAGATTAAAACTGTGTGCCCGACCGAGACTCGAACTCGGGACCTTTGCCTTTCGCAGGCAAGTGCTCTACCATTTGAGCTACCGAAGCATGACTCACGCCCGGTACTCACAGCTTTACTTCTGCCAGTTTCTCGTCTCCTACCTTCCAAACTTTACAGAAGCTCTCCTGCGAACCTAGCAGAACTAGCACTCCTGAAAGAAAGGATATAGCGGAGACATGGCTTAGCCACAGCCTGGGGGATGTTTCCAGAATGAGATTTTCGCTTTGCAGCGGATTGTGCGCTGATATGAAACTTCCTGGCAGATTAAAACTGTATGCCCGACCGAGACTCGAACTCGGGACCTTTGCCTTTCGCGGGCAAGTGCTCTACCATCTGAGCTACCGAAGCACGACTCACGCCCGGTACTCACAGCTGTCAGGAAGTCTCATATCACTCCGCTGCAGAGTGAAAATCTCATTCTTCGTCATCTGATATTTATTATGTATTTTTTACGTTTTCTGCAACGTACCGGGTGGTCAAAATGTCAGTATAAATTTGAAAACTTAATAGAGCACGGAATAATGTAGATAGAGAGGTTAAAATTGACACACATGCTTGGAATGACATGGAGTTTTATTAGAACCAAAAAAAACTAAGTTCACAAAATGTCCGACAGATGGCGCTGGACAGCAAAACGTTAGTGACTGCGCATGACAATCGTGTATAAAAGGAGCTGTAATGTCGACGTAGAAACTCCATTGCACGACGAGAAAGTCACGGTATGGCTTGGATTTACCACATCTACCGTTATCGGGCCTTTTTTCTTCGAGGAAATGCCTGATTCTGGTGTGTAACTGCTACCGTCACGGGTCAGAGGGCCGTCCAGAGTGGCCGAGCGGTTCTAGGCGCTTCAGTCTGGAATTGCGCGACCTCTACGGTCGCAGGTTCGAATCCTGCCTCGGGCATGCATGTGTGTGATGTCCTTAGGTTAGTTAGGTTTAAGTAGTTCTAAGTTCTAGGGGACTGATGACCTCAGCTGTTAAGTCCCATAGTGCTCAGAGCCATTTGAACCACTTTTTTGAACGGGTCAGAGGTACCCCGATATGTTACAGAATCGCATCATCCCCATCTTGGCTGATAAACACCTGCTGGAACGTATGATGTTTATGCAGGATGGCGCTCCACCCCATATTGCTAGACGCATGAAAGATCTCTTGCACGCGTCGTTTGGTGATGATCGTGTGCTCAGCCGCCACTTTCGTCGTGCTTGGCCTCCCAGGTCCCCAGTCGCAAGTGTATCATGATCGACTGACATCTCTAGGGATGCTGAAAGACAACATCCGACGCCAATGCCTCACCATAACTCCGGACATGCTTTATAGTGCTGTTCACAACTTTATTCCTCGGCTACAGCTGTTGTTGAGGAATGATGGTGGACATATTGAGCATTTCCTGTAAAGAGCATCATCTTCGCTTTGTCTTACTTCGTTATGCTAATTATTGCTATTCTGAGCAGATGAAGCGTCATCTGTCATGCATTTTTTGAACTATTGCATTTTTTGGTTCTAATAAAACCCCATGTCATTCCAAGGATGTGTGTCAATTTGTACCTCTCTATCTACATTATTCCGTGATTTATTCAATTTTCAAATTTATACTGACTTTTTGATCACCCAGTATATACACTGGCGTCCAAAATTAAAGCATCAATAGGAAGTTTCGGAAGGTTGCGCGTATTTTGCAAGAAAAAAACATAAACATGTGATAGCAAAGCAGAAACTGTGTAAAAAATACAGAATGTAAGCAAGTGCAACATGAATAACGGTAGACAAATAAGTTCTTCGTTTTCTCCAACTTAACGGATTTGTACACAAATTCTAACAACTGGTTAATGTTTTCAGTGTGGGTTGTGATCATTTCTGGCAGCAATACAGGCTTGACAACGACGGGGCATACTGTGAATGATGTCATCAATCTCGTGTTGAAGCAATAACGCCCATTCTCCTTGCAGAACCGCTCACAAGTCTTACAGAATGGTTGGTGAATCATGACTTTATGGAATCCGTCTCCCTGGTGCATCCCAGACGTGCTGTATGGGATTCAATCTGGGAGACCAAGCACGCCACGCCATGCGTGCAGCGCCTTCCGTTTTCAAGAAAACATCTGCCACCTGTGCTCTAGGTCGCAGCTCGTGGTCTCCCGATAGCGTTCTCACTTCCCGAGCGCGCAGGGTTAGATTCCCTGCGGGGTCAGGGATTTTCATCTGCCTCAAGATGACTGGGTGCTGTGTCGTCTTCATCATCATTTATACCAATTACTGTCGGAGGAAGGCAATGGCAAACCACCTCTAATACGACCTTGCCTAGTACGGCGGTGCGCGTCTCCCGCATCGTTCCCTTACGATCTATCAAGGAGTATGGGACTTCATCATCATCTAGGAGGTCGAGCATTATTTTCATCAGTACACAGAATCTCGTGATTACCACACATGAGATCCGAAGATCTTGTCACAATACCTGATAGCAGTGAAACCTTTCCGAGTCACCCATACAATTTCACAAATAAGTGTTCGAGCTGTCAACATAATTCCTGCCCACACCATTAAGGATCCTCCTCGATATAGGTCTTTTTGCACGATGTTTGGGTTCCGGAATCGTGTTCCTTCAGACGTGAATCCGTTGAGAATCACTCTCCAGACGAAATCGGGACTCCTCTATGAAAAGAACATTGGCCCACTGTTCAACCGTCCAGATGGCATATTGACGACTCCACTCTAACTAAACGTTCCCTTCTGTCAAGAAGCGTGAGAGGTTCACACAAAGCGGGTCTCTGACAATGAAAGCCACTCTGCCGAAGTCTTCTGTACAGCATTTGCCTCTATACAACACGTCCAATGAGTGCTGCGGTCATATACCAGTTGCCTTGCAGTACTTAGGCGGTACCGTCGTGCCCTTACAGTCAAAGAATGGTCCTCTCTTTCTGATGTTACATGTGGTCGGCCCTGCTCTGTTCTTCGGGACACAGCTTCGGGCTCTATAAAATATCGCCACATTCGAGAAACAACAGAATGATTCACATTAACCCATTGGGTCACATCCGTTTGCGACTGTGCTGTTTCCATTCTTTCTATGGCCTTTCACCGCAGGGAGTCTGGCAGGCGTCTTCTCTGTGCCATACTGCACCGTCTGTGACTGTATACACAGCGATTGAGGATGTGGGACTACCTGGCAAAAGCTATCTGGTTTCATAGGTACCCAGTCGTCATCACTGACTGGTTATCCGTTGACCGGAATGCCATCTTCCGTGCAGAACACGATTGTACTGACGTCTGTTGACAGTTTCTATGATTATATCGTGAATGAGGAACAGAACAGGGAAATAGAGGATTGTTGCTTTAATCTTGGATACCAATGTAATTTTATTCCTTTCTAGAAGGCAATTCAAAATTAATATAGCCATTAGGAATGGTTATAACTGTTTAATACTTGCCAATATTGCGATATGAATCACAGAGTATGCTAAAAAAGTTCAGTTTCTAAGATACTTCATAGGTGTTCTATACTACTCCCGTTAGACACACGGACAACATCCAAGTGATAATACATTTCACACCGTATGTTCTGGGACATATGTGGATCACCGCTTTAGAAATGTGCGTTCTGAAATTGTTTTCGGCAAGGGATGTGTGTGCACAAGGTTTTTGACGTACCCCACAAAAATGGATGCATGGCTCTCAGGTCCGGAAATTTAGATGGCCAAGAGTAAAACACAGCGTTGTCTTGCCCCGTGCGATCTCCCAAAAGTATTCGTGGATGATTTTAAAATGTGCGAGCCTCTATACCACAACGTGGCTATGCTCTATCTGTATTTCTCAAATCAACATATTCTGAAAGGTTTCCTTATCGCCTCTTTATTCTTTTATCCTATATCCATTTTATTTTTACCTTTTTTACTTCTTATCCTACATATTGATGTTTATTGAAACTGTCATGGTCTGTTCCGTTTCTTCTACTTCTGATGTACCTTTGGTTCTTATTTGTTGACTTGCTCTAGTGGTTGTTCTGTCGCTGTTCTTGAGACGTTTAGTCAATGTCATGTGGGTAGGATTACAGTGCCCACAGCGGGAAAGGTTCTTCCTCGTACATTTCCTTCGATTGGATCAATCTAATGGTGAGTAAACGTTTGCAGCAAATTGATTGTATCCTGTGAAGAGTTCGTATCAGTATCCACAGTGTCCACTGTTACACCTTCTTCTTCACTGTATGAAGCTGGTAGAGATTTGTTTTGCTGGCTGAATCCAAATTGTGCATGGATAAGCTACTGCCATAAAGTTCTCTTGTCTCCAGCTAGAGTCTGCTACTCACTAAAAGGCGTACAAGAGCTTTAGCAAGCGTGCAGCACAACATTTGTTTTTCCTGTCGTGGTTCTCGACAAGCAACTTTTCTTTTCCACAGCTATCATCAAATTAAAGAATACATCTTCCAGAAGCCACGATAAGCTGCTCTCTCTCTCTCTCTCTCTCTCTCTCTCTCTCTCTGTGTGTGTGTGTGTGTGTGTGTGTGTGTGTGTGTGTGTTAAGAGCATCCACTGCAGTCGTTAGCAATTCATAATTAAATCCATTCACTGCTAATTCAGATGCATCACCGTACTCTCTCGACTCTGAGACAAGTGGCGATGGACGTTCTTGGAGTCAGTAGCTCTACGTGAAGAAAGTTATCCATGCGTATTCGATAAATAAAACGAGCCAATCCAGTACTGTTCTTAAAACTTACATCGATTTAACCTTTGCTCGAAATAATGAACTCCGTCCAAACAGGCCTTGGAAGGCCCAAAGGTACTGACCGGCCGCCGTGTCATCCTCAGCACAGGCGTCACTGGATGCGTATACGGAGGGGCATGTGGTCAGCATACCACTCTCCCTGCCGTATGTCAGTTTACGAGACCAGAGCCGCTGCTTCTCAATCAAGTAGCTCCTCAGTTTGCCTCACAAGGGCCGAGTGCACCCCGCTGGCCAACAGCGCTCGGCAGACCGGATGGTCACCCATCCACATGCCAGCCCAGCCCGACAGCGCTCAACTTCGGCGATCTGATGGGAACCGGTGTTACCACCGCGGCAAGGCCGTCGGTCAAAATGATGAAGTGATTTGTAATTTTTATGTCTCCTATTTCTCATACGATTATACGATGCTTAACAGTTTTAGAAAGAAATTCCTAAACGATGCTTAACAGTTTTAGAAAGAAATTCCTAAAGTGGTAAGCTGCACATTAATGGAACGCTGACGACCCTAACACATACTATGTCAAAATCTTTTCCATTCATTCTAAGTGCTGAGGATGCTCAACAGAGAAGCAGTACTAAAGAGCGCCAAGCAATCTGTGCTAGACTTTCCATAGGTTTGCTTCCCTCTGTTACCTACTAGATCGGTCCCTGATGCAGGTTTAAGAGTATCTCAGTTCTGCATCTTGTAAATCTATGACGCCTAAAACATGTCCAGCAGTTAAAAAAGGAAATATTTTTGTATAACAGTGAGTTGACTATTAAAACTATTTGTGGATACACAATTTCGCATGTGCACAAGGTGTTATAACGCAGGCATTCACGCAGCATGTCATTCCCAACGGAGAAAAGTCTTCCGAAATAAGAGTGATTTCAGGTGTGCCGCAGGGGAGTGCAGTAGGATCGTTGCTATTGACGATATACATAAATGACCTTGTGGATAACATCGGAAGTTCACTGAGGCTTTTTGCGGATGGTGCTGTAGTATATCGAGAGGTTGTAACAATGGAAAATTGTACTGAAATGCAGGAGGATCTGAGACGAATTGACTCATGGTGCAGGGAATGGCAACTGAATCTCAATGTAGACAAGTGTAATGTGCTGCGAATACACAGAAAGAAATATCCTTTATGATTTAGCTACAATATAGCATGTCAGCAATTGGAAGCAGTTAATTCCATAAATTATCTGGGAGTAGGCATTACGAGTGATTTAAAATGGAATGATCATGTAAAGTTGATCGTCGGTAAAGCAGATGCCACACTGAGATTCATTGGAAGAATGCTAAGGCAATGCAATCCGAAAACAAAGGAAGTAGGTTACAGTACACTTGTTCGCCCACTGCTTGAATACTGCTCACCAGTGTGTGATCGGTACCCGACAGGGTTGATAGAAGATATAGAGAAGAGCCAACAGAGAGCAGCGCGCTTCGTTACAGGATCATTTAGTAATAGCGTAAACGTTACGGAGATGATAGATAAACTCGAGTGGAAGACTCTGCAGGAGAGACGCTCAGCAGCTCGGTACGGGCTTTTGTTGAAGTTTCGAGAACATACCTTCACCGAGGAGTCAAGCAGTATATTGCTCCCTCCTACGTATATATCGCGATGAGACCATGAGGGTAAAATCAGAGAGATTAGAGCCCACACAGAAGAATACTGAAAATCTTTCTTTCCACGAACAATACGAGACTGGAAAAGAAGGGAGAACCGATAGAGGTACTCAAAGTACCGTCCACTAGAGATGGGGGATCCGCTCCTGAACTAATTCATAGAGTTGAATCTTTCAAAGGAGTGAACAACCAGTGATTCAGAAAAAAAGAACGGTAGCTCCAAACGTTTCCCACAGCAGGCAGAGAGAGAGAGAGAGAGAGAGAGAGAGAGAGTCGGAGCAGACCAGTGGGGCCTCTGCTGGTCAGAGCACACTGCACGCCACAGAACACAGCCAGCGCCGTCCTCTACCCTGCTTCTGCCTTGGCTGCCTGCATTGTGCAGTGCCCCATTGGATTTTGTGTTTCACATATGCCGTGCCCTCTCTGTGCTTCCTCTGCCGCGTGCAGTGTCTGGCGCACCTTAGCATAGCACTCCGTCGGCGATCGTTTCAGTCGCACGTCCTGCCCTCTGGGCAGTTGATGCGAGCAACAGGACAGAGAGCCTCCTAGCGGAGAACATAAGAACTACTTGCAACAACCTGCTCGCAAGAGAACGGACGATTTGTCTCCGAGCGGGTGACTGGTGGCAGTTCACCGCTCCCCCCACCCTCGGAACTCGCCCGCTCAACGCTCACCCCTACCGTTCTCGACTCTAGCCAGAGCGTTGAGCAAAGGAACTCAGGAGTCACTCTGGTCTCTGCGGTCTTAGCTCACGCAGTAATACAGCTCGCGTCTCGACCTGCTTGACTCAGCGCCTCTGCATCGGAGTTCGTCTCTACTGGATATTGTTCTTCGTAGTAATACCGTTATGTATATTACATAATTATGTTATGTATACATCATTTGTTTTTATTTTATTTTTATTTGTGTAAACTGATTAGAATTAGGTTCCTGACGGCTCCTCTTACTATAAGATTTTTTATTATGGTCACTCGAATTTACACTTTAATTACGAGCGAGCCGATAAACGTATAGCAAAAGTGATACACCAATATTTTCCTTGTTTTATTCTGCGGAAGGCTATATGCAGTACTTTGGTCTTACAGTCAAATTTATATATTTTTTTCTTATTTTAGTACGGATTTTGCTATTTTAGGCGTCTTCGGAAGGAAATGTTCACTTTAAAAATATATGGCTTGCGATGTATTTGTACGAGGTTAATGAAATTTTAATACATTATAGCCAAATATATTGTTAATGTAAATCTCAAGTTACAACATTTTCCGATCACCCAAAAAACCACGATAGTGCGAAATAAATCAATAATCAAAAAAATTGTCATATCATGGAAATTTCAATAAACAATACAAAATTCTTACTCATTATCTTTGTTACTTCAAAATAGGATCAAATAAGATCAAAATACAGGTATAGTACTGGAATGAACCAAGTGTAAAGGGCAATGTGCCTTCCATTTATTTTCTGTTGTGAATGAGTGGTGAGTCATGAAAAAGAGCTAGTTCATTTCAGGGAGCGAACAGTTCTGATCCGATCTTTGAAAAGAACAGTTTTGTCCATCTCTACCGTCCACCACACACCGTCAGGTGGCTTGCGGAGTACGGATGTAGATGTAGATGACACATCATGACGGCACGAATGTCAACTGTACTAGCTGAAGGTGGCTCTTCTACAGAGCCAGGGAGCTGAATTGCGGAAGAGAGAACGGGAGCGTGTCTATGAAGGAGCAGACGGTCCGAAAACCCCGTGGAGATGAGTGTGGAGATAAACACCAAACGTGAACAGAGTGAGTGAATGAACAGATAAGCACGCGGAAACAGATCATGGCACGGGGCGAAGACGGAGGTAATCGAAATCAGCACAAGAAAAGACCGCGCTGGCCTGTCGATGCCGACACGTGAACACCTGGCTCAATGGTTGTGTCCATACAACAATTCGCGCGATCAGTCCGTGGCATCTTGCCGAACTGTTCTGTCGCCCCACGCCAGCTCTTCTGCGATCATATCGATGTCCGCTGGTGGGGATAACCAATATATCATGACACAATTATTCCGTATGATATGTAAGATACAAAAAACACCTGGTGGGGATAACCAATATATCATGACATAATTATTCCGTATGATACGAAAGATACAAAAAATAGGAGAATTACCGTACGACTTCGGAAAGAATGTATTAATACATTCCAATCCCAAATTTTAAAAAAGGCAAGTTGTTGTTGGGTGTGGATACTGCCAAAGAATCAGGTTATACAATACTGAAACGAATTACTTATAGAACAATGGAAAGTTTGGTAGACGCCGAACTCGAAAGAGGTTAGTTTGGGTTCTGAGGTTGCGCGGGAACACAGGAGGCAATACTGACCCTACACCTTAACTTTAAAAATAGGCTGAAGATAGAAAACCTACGTTAATAGCAATTGTAGATTTAGAGTAATCTTAACTGGAATATAGTCCTGCAGAAATTTGTTTAGGGAATGAAGAGGCACTCAACTGAATTGGAGAGAAATTTATGACACAGTTTGCCTAAAGGAAGGAATCGGTTTGTAGGACAGATCCAGAGGCATTAATGAGACATCACGGAATCGTTAATTTTGTAATGGATGCAAGTGGTATCTGGGATTTAAAAAAAGAAAAAGATGTGGTTACTAAGGCAGAGACATAGCAGTAACGTGCTTAAACACATTAATATTTTTCAAAGTAGATAGTATTCATTGTGTCTGTCTCTCTCTGCCCATAGCTCTCTTCCTTAGAATGTAATTTTAATGGTTCTTACAATTGAATATCGTCTGTCCAGTCCTCATTCTTTTTATTAATCTTTCATTTCACTGCCTTAGCCAATACATACGCATATAGTTTTAAATTATTACTTAATTATCATTATTGTTATGATTATTACTATTATTTCTATTGTTGTGCTGCGACAACATTTTGTAATCAATCAAAACTTGTAAGAACTTCAACATAAATGTTGAAAACATGATCTGTTATATAAACAGAGGCGGTCGGACTGAAACAATAAAATAATACACTCACGTCAAAAAAAAAAAAAAAAAAAAAGATCTGAACGACTAGAGCTAAGACGTTCATATTCACAGGACATGTACAATAGTATGTTCTGCAGAAATGATTAGCATTTCAGACACCTCGGTTTACCATGTGTATCTTGTTGCCTAGTTCAAAAATGGTTCAAATGGCTCTGAGCACTATGGGACTTAACATCTATGGTCATCAGTCCCCTAGAACTTAGAACTAGTTAAACCTAACTAACCTAAGGACATCACACACATCCATGCCCGAGGCAGGATTCGAACCTGCGATCGTAGCGGTCACGCGGTTCCAGACTGAAGCGCCTAGAACCGCACGGCCACACCGGCCGGCTGTTGCCTAGTTCGTAGTAGGCACAGGCTCTTTCATGGACCCTCAGAACTTGTTGCATGCGTGATAGCGTCGACGCGAATAAGGTGCGTGTGGCGCCCTGTGATATAACCATCCATGCTGCGTTCACTTGGTTCCAGAGTTCATCTGTGGTGGTTGGCGCTGTAGGGATGATCGCAACGGCAACAACATGAGGGGTTAAGTGCCTGCCACACCCAAGGACGTATGCGAAGTACATCAGACACGGGCAGAAGCGACACTTCTGCTACAAACCATTTTAGTGATCCATTTGGTGGTGACAGTTGACTTAATTAATCTGGTCCGTATTGAAAAAGTAAAATTAGTCTGCAAGTGGTTCGTAAGTGTGAAACGAAATAAGTCATTCTCTCTACAGAAGATGCTGGAAATGGCCCCGATTCCGCTGTTCTTTCTACTTCTAATGACAAATTGGCAGTTTAAATTGCGTGGCCACGGAATGATGGAAAATCTTTTCGTGTCAGTCTTATTTTGGCTACCCTGTAGTATCGGCGACGATGTCAGAGTATAGGCTCTGAGCATGCATATTGGAGTTGTATGTACAATAAAACAGGTGATGCAGTTCTACTACTTTTATAATATGACTGCTGATAACCGGAACCAAATGGATATCATAAAAAGAATCACGATAATCAACCAAGCTGACAGACATAAGAATAATGTGTTAAGGGATAGCCGCCTTAATATAGAACCAATAAAAAGAAATCGAAGTGTTTCAAGTTAAGGCTGCGAATCGTAAATCCTTGGGAAAGACCAAAGGAACAAATTAAAAGTATCAATGTTAATTTGGGGGACAGTAACAAAAACTCACTCGCTAGAATGAAAACCTAAAAGAAATATGCTTAGATCTGTAGTTAGCACAAGGACAAGAGCTTAAGCAGTTGTGTATGTAAAATGAGATGACGTTGGATGAAGAGCACTGATTAACACAATACAAACATGAAAAAATTAACTTATTGGGTGTATGATTTAGCACAACAACTTCTTAAGGAATATCATCGAAAGAAGGAACTTAGGAAGATAATCGTGAGTCAGACTGCACAATGTGGTCACTAGAATGAACCGTAACTACTACAGTTCGATGGAGATGGCAAGCAACTGCTGCATAAATAATGCATTGCCACTAGTGGATGGTGTTAAAACGAGGCCTATCCAGAAAGTAAGTTCCGATTGATCGCGAAATGGAAACCACAGTGAATATCAGAAATGTTTTATCTTTAACAGTTAGCTACACCTTCCAACTACTTCTCCACGTAGTTGCCGTTCTGACTTAGACATTTGTCGTAGCGTTGTACCAGCTTTTCAATATCATCATCACAGAAGGCAGCCGCCAGTGCTTTCTGCCAGTTCTCCACGCTGGCCTACAGCTCGTTGTCTGTGCCAAAATGTTGTCTTCATAGACAGCGGTTCATGTGAACAGAGATGAAACTCAGAGGGAGACAATTACTGGCTGTATTGTGGGTAATCAAACATTTCCAATTGAAAACGATGCAGGAGCATCTTCATTGCCCGTGCAGAATGCGGCTGAGAATTAGCTTGAAGAAGAAACAGTACGACAGTTATGTAACGTAGGGTGCATAGCTTCAGGCGAAATTTCTCACCAGGCCCTCGTACTTGGCGGGAGACACTATTTTCTAGACATCGCCCTCACTGCGAGCTCAAAAATGAGAAGAGCGACGCGATGCTATTTAGGGTCATACTAGAGACACTACCCAACACATCTCTGCAAAGGTTTATCTGATTTTCATAGTCGTTTCCATTTCGCGACCGATCGGAACTTACTTTCTGGAAGACCCTCGTACATAGTTAAGAACAGGCAAAGGGACACAACGAGCTATTGTAGATTATCACCACTAGTGTGAATTTCTTGTAGTTTGAACAGCATTTTCGATCACAGGGAAATCTACTAGTTCAATTATAGCGTTATTTTCTAAAGAGAAAATGCAGGATCATAGCAGCCTCAAAAAATTGACGGCCTTAGAGCAACAGGTTTCTGTTTACAGTTACAACACATTCCGTCGAATATACATACGCATATGAATGAGATGGTGAGTTCGTAATACCATGGCACGAAATACGCATGTAACCTCTTTAATTACATTTTTATTGCGCGGAAGCTATTAAGTAGAGTGATTTGAAAACTGTTCAAGCCATATTTTCGTACTTGGTGACATGCTCCAGTTAATAAATAAACGTCTTCGGGGCGAAATGTCTAGCCACGTTGTCTGCTGTAAGCAGCTGACTGACACCAATCAAATGTTCTACCTGATTAAATTTTTGTCTGAAGATAATTTAAGGAAACCGGGGACCAAGTACGAGGGACATTCAATAATTAGAGAGGCAAGTTGGGCTGGGGAAAAAACTGCTATTAGGGCAAGCTTGGTACTTTTATGGCTTTAACGTGGCTTCACTAGTATGAGCCCTGATTTGTTGATGTATCAACATTGTTTTATTTATAACCTCAAAACTACATTTCAAGATGGCGATTCCGCTTGAAACGTGCACATTGTTTGAACAACGTTCTGTTATTCGGTTTTTACTTGCTGAAGGCGACAAACCAGTGAATTTATACTGCAGAATGTCTAACGTTTATGATGAAAGTTGTATAAATCGTGCAAATTTTTACAAGTGGGCAGAGGAGTTCAAAAATGGTCGCGACTCAATGACTGGCGAACACCGTTCTGGCCGACCAGTTGCAGTTTCAACTCCCTCACGTGAAAGTCGGATTGATGACATTATTAGTGCCGACCGCCGTGTGACTGTGGAAAAGATAGTTGATAACGTTCAAGTTAGTACAGATACAGTTCATAACATTATCTGTATCAAGCTGAAGTACAGCAAAGCATGTGCAAGATGGGTCCCAAAGAAGTTGATGCGACTACACAACGAAACAAGGTTGAAAGTGTGCACAGATCTAAAGGAACGTTATGAAAGAGAAGGTGAGCACTTCCTCAACAAAATTTTAGCTTGTGATGAAACTTGGGTTCACAGAAAAAATTCGTAATATGTTTGTTTAATTAGCCATCTTCTGCAGCAATATTTAAGCTTTAGCGGTGAAAGCAAACCGTAAGTTGTCGCTGTTACTGTTCAGCTAAAACTATCCTTACACTTTGTACATGGGATGACGCTTCACCAGCGGATGAGCAGTCCCAGTTGGCATTTGCTTGAGCTTGTGGGCGACACGAGCAGGTTCCAAACGAAAAAGAATTTTGGAAGAAAAATAAGAGGTAATGAAAAAGCCAATACGATGAAAAAACTGACGCGACAACGTGTTGGAAATTAAAAAAAAATACATTTAAACCAATCAAGTGAATAAATATTATAGTAAATGTCTTTTGATTAGATTTAGAAAAATAAAAGATTTCGATGCATTTGATGAGATTCAAACCGTTGAAGTTACACACGTCAGGTGTACACGCTAACCACCACGCTATGCGATTACACTGCAAAAGGCTGTTTTATTTATCACTTGGTATCTCAGTTGCAAATTTTGACAGCCTTCAAAAATTCTTTTTCACGCAATGTCGTGCGAAGCCTATCTAATGTAAGTCGACCGCAATGTGGTACGAAGCCTACCTAATGTAAGTCGATCTCTATGATTATAATAACTGTATAAATGACGCTAATACGCGGCTTGTGCGGCAGGATCCAGTATAGTTTGGTTAGTGCTGTATATCTATATCTACGTGATTACTCTGCCATTCACAATAAAGTGCCTTGTAGAGGCTTCAATGAACCACCTTCAAGCTGTCTCTCTACCGTTCCACTCTCGAACAGCGCGCGGGAAAAACGACCACTTAAATTTTTCTGTGCGAGCCCTGATTTCCCTTATATTATCGTGATGATCATTTGTCCTTATGTAGGTGCTTTTCGCAATCGAAGGAGAAAACGGATGATTGAAATTTCATGATAACATCACGTCTCAACGAAAAACGCCTCTGTTTTCATTAAAATTGGCACTTCACGTATTATATCTGTGGCACTATCTCCCTTATTTCGCACCAAACAGATATCGTATCTAAATCATTTTGCATTTTGTTTTGGTCATTTGATGACTTTACAAGTAGGCAAATGACAGCATCATCTGCATACAATCAAATAACACTACTCAGATTCTCTCCTTTGTCGTTAATTTAGATCGGGAACAAGAGATGGCCTATAACACTTCCTTGGGGAACGCTGGTTATTACCTCTGTTTTGCTACGGTCGTAGGTTCGAATCCTGCCTCGGGCAGGGATGTGTGAGATGTCCTTAGGTTAGTTAGGTTTAAGTAGTTCTAAGTTCTAGGGGACTGATCACGTCAGATGATAAGTCCCATAGTGCTCTGAGCCATTTGAACCATTTGAACTTCTGTTGTACGCGATGACGTCCCGTCTATTACTACTAACTGTGTGTACATCGTTGACATCGTTGTGTGCATGTGTGATTGTGTGTGTGTGTGTGTGTGTGTGTGTGTGTGTGTGTTGTTTTTGGTGTGGTTATTATGTGTGATGAAATAGAAAACAATAGGGCCAGATCCAGGATTCTGGATCCACACACAACAAGAAAGAAGGCCGGACAAGGAATTGGAAATGAACTGAATGTTGGCAACGGCGAACGGTCTTGGCGTGACGTTGAGCGCTATAATCAGGATTAGCAAAATGATGCCACTCATTCAGTATTAACCTATTCATCATTGCGTTTGGAATCACATATCTGACAATAATCCAATGATGACAAGATGTAGTCCGAGAAGGAACTGCCAAGGAAACCAGCTACATCGCGTGAAGTGTCAACTGTCAAGAAATTTTAATCGCCAGTGGTTGGCATTTACAACGATTTATCCTTTTCGCATTACTATTCACGTCTCCAGTTTATTTCTTAGGACGGGTCGATTTTTTTACTGAGCAGTATTCTGGTCGCAGCGCATTACTGCAGTAGCTTTTGCGCTAAAATAACGGTTTCCAAGAAAGCGAAAAGCTATAAGTGAATTGAATAAAATTCAATTACAGGGAGAGCGTAGAGGGACATAGTTTTTCTCGGAGAATATATCATGCAAAGGCTCGTAATGGCAGATGCATCCTGACATAGTTTCTTTCTGCCGCGTTCCCATATAGGCCTACGACCCGGAATTTCAGGAGCCTTAAATTTCCACACTTATTCACCACACGCAGTCTGCCACATTATTATAGTTTCCACGATACGTATTAATACTCCACTGCCTCAGCGCCACTCGTAAAGGAGGTTTCCTCTTCCGCGGCCCAGTGTAAGACAACGGCAGTAAATTGTTTAGGTGCCACCCGGACGTCGTAAATTTCAGAGTTTCTCCCTGAAGAATCTTAGAGAACTTTTAGAGGTGTCGGGCGCAGTAGGTCAAGTGCTTTTGCGGCTGAATTGGCGACGGCTGTAAACTGTGGGACGGGTCGGTAACTGTCAGCCCTCGGTGGTCCCGTAATTTGGCCGGCCTGACGAGCCACGGAACGGCTGTCCGTGGACCGGGGCCGGCGCCGGCTGGGGCCGCCGAGAGCCGCTTCTCGTCCCAGTGCAACAACTTGGGCGTCTAGATAGTATCTCTTAGGTGCACTGAGACATTTAGGCGTTCTTTTCCCGCGAGGAACGCGTCGGCCGAGGTAGGCCGTTGGCAATAGAGTGCTGAAAGCATCGAAAGACTCCAATGCGGACAGGGCACTGTGAGCCTATATGTCGATAGCCGTACTTGTGGACTTAGTTAAGGGACACTTACACTGAAATTTTGTAAGCTATTGCTGCCCGTTCTTTCTTCGTAACAGAGAATTCGCCAACTTCATTCGCGCGCCTTACACGAATCTTCTAATAGGTAATACACTGATGTGACTTAAGTCATGGGATACCTCCTAGCCGGCCGGTGTGGCCGAGCGGTTCCTAGGCGCTTCAGTCTGGAACCACGCGATCCCTACGGTCGCAGGTTCGAATCCTGCCTCGGGCATTAATGTGTGTGATGTCCTTAGGTTAGTTAGGTTTAAGTAGTTCTAAGTTCTAGGGGACTGATGACCTCAGATGTTAAGTCCCATAGTGCTCAGAGACATTTGATACCTCCTAATATCATGTCGGACATTCTTTTACCGGGTGTTGTGCAGCAACTCGAGGTAGCATAGACTCAACAAGTCGTTGGGAGCCACCTGCGGAAATAATGGCCTGTGCTGCCTCTATAGCCGTCCACAACTGGATGGCCAAATCATTCGCGCTAACTGTCCAGTATATGCTTCAAACCAGTGGCAAACAACTGTCGGCCGGCGACATGTCGTATTGTAATTCATAAACATTCCATCGTTATCTGGAGTCCGTGAATCACTGCAAATGGTCTACAGGTAGCCTAACGTAACCATTTCCATTAAGTGGTCGGTTCAGTTGGACCAGAGGACCCAGTCCATTCCATCTAAACAAAGCCAACACCATTACGGAACCACCACCAGCTTGCACAGTGCCTTTTTGATAACTTGGATCCACGGCTTCGTGGGGTCTGCGCCACACTCGAACTGTACCATCAGCTCTCACCAACTGAAATCGGGACTCATCTGACCAGGTCTCGGTTTTCCAGTCGTATAGCGTCCAACCGGTACGGTCACGAGACCAGGAGAAACACAACGGGCGATGTCGTGCTGTTGGCGAAGGCACTCCCGTCGGTCGTGTGCTGCCATCGCGAAATTTCGCCTCACTGTTCGTGGTGAGAGATAATATCTGAAATATGGTATTCTCGGCACGTTCTTGACACTGTGGATCTCGGAATATTGAATGTCCTAACGATTTCCGAAATATAGTGTCCCACGTGTCTACCTCCAATTACGATTCAAGGTTCAAACTCCGTTAATTCCCGCCTTGCAGCCGTAATCACGCTGGAAACCTTTTCACATGACTCACCTGAGTCCAAACGACAGCTCCGCCATTGCACGACCTCTTTGTATCTCGTTTACGCGATATGTGCTTACTGCTATCGCATGACTTCTTTCACCTCAGTGCAAACTCCCCCCCCCCCCCCCTAAACAAACGACTGTTTGGGCCTGTTTATGCCGTAGTAACTGTCGTGTTAAGTGGCCCAGTTAGTAAAAACTGGACTACTGAATGAAGGGTTTGTGGTTTCTGTTTTTTAAAGTGAAAACCACCGAAGTTGCACCGTCGTACGGAATCCACATTAAACTGTCAAATGTAGTTTAAAGGTTTGGTTAGTATCCACTGTTAGTTCTACTGGGTTTGGACAAAAATATGAAAACATCGCGAGCAACGCATGCTTCAACATATATTCAGATGCTAACCAAGCCTGCGAGATGTGCCGTTGCACTTGGTCACGAATGGCAACTGTCCAGTGTCCTCAACACATTGCAATCATCAGTTGCGGTCAGAACTGTGATCTGTGTAGCTGAGAGTGCATTATATAGGATCTAAAGGAATGTTGCTGCTCGTACGGTGGATCTTCCATAACCAAGGTAGCCGCAGCCTTTGGTGTTTCAAGAGGCACCGTGTCGAAGATTTGTTCCGCATACAACGGGATAAACATCCACCAAGTCATAATGCGAAGCAAGTTGTGTGTGTTGCGTGTTCGTGACGGACGGTCTTCAAAGAAGACTGTAACGAAAACCACTGGGACGATAGCTGCAAAAGTCACTGCAAAACAGAATGTTTCACTCACGAACCCTGTCAGCACCAAAACAACACGAAGCTGGGGAATGCAGGGTGAGCTGGAATCCCAAAACCACTCATCAGTGATGCAAAAGCCGGTAACAGAAAAAAGTGGTGCCGAAGCCATAAAACTTGGACTATGGTAAAAGACAACTCCATTATCGTACCCTGAACTTGCCACTATATTGCAGGATGAATGGTACCATACAGAAGCTGTATTTTTCCGTTCGAGACGACTGGGAGCTATTTCGAATGGTAGTTTGTTGTGTTTACATATTTCTCTTCACTCGCTGTATTTGGTATGGGTCCCAAACTGTTAAAACATTAAAAAAATAAAACCGATGCCCTGGTGTTACGTAAGCAGTCTCCTTTCCAGACGAGATACAAAATAGTACATGATACAGTTCCTTTACTGACGAGGAGGAGGAGGAGGAGATTAGCGTTTAACGTACCATTGACAACGAGTTCATTAAATATGGAGCAAAAGTTGGCATTAACGAAGAATCGGGAAAGAAATCGGCCGTGCCAATTTAAAGGAACCATCCTAGCACTTGCGTGAAGCGATTTAGGAAAAACACAGAAAACCTAAATCAATGTGGGCGAACTAGCGAATGCAAGTCCAGAGTGCTATCCACTGCGCCACCTCACTCGGCCTATGGACATGGAACTGGTTTCCTTTTCAGTACGGGTCTTCCATTTCTTGAAGGTTACACCATCAAATATGAAGATCTTTGTCTCCATAGTAACGCAAATAGCAATGTTAAGGAATCTTTTTCTTATCTAATCTGCATCCAGAAAATGGGATTTATTCAGTTCTTTTGTGGCCATTGTCATTCTCATGCTCCTAAAAAACGTGACATTTCAAATCAAATGCATCACGTATAATGCCGTACTTGAATACTTGCGAAACTTTGATACTAAATCCATTTTCAATTTTTCTGCATCGCTGGGCTGCAGTACCTGAGCAGACTGCAATGACTGGAAGGACATCTGTCGGTCCATGTTTAACGACCAACTTACCTTTCTAATAGCGTCATGAATGTTAGGGGGTGTTGTTCACTCATACTGGCTCGAGCATGTCAAAGCTCGGACATGGTGTGCTCGAGTGCGAATTCTTGGTGCTAGCAAGTTGTGGCTGAACCATTCACCTCCACGGAACATGGCCGCCTGAGCTGATCCACTCATCAGTTTGTGTTATTGTTGTCTCACATGAGCTCCGCAACCTTTTCCCACTCAACACCCACAATCCACAACTGGCCCAAAAGCTGCCCGTACAGCTACTACAGAAACTCCACAGCTGGCAGCAGATCTATCATTTTATCTTCGCCACTCATCACAGCGCATCTGTAGGCCACATTGTAGCAATTTAAGCTACAGAAAAATATTTTAAGATGGCACTTTTTTTTTTTAAAAAAAAAGGTAAATTATTATTAAGTTCTCTGGAAAAAGAAACGCATGTAATTGCGTAACGAAAAGATAGAAATGAACTTCATCTACAAGAACTTTTAGAAGATATTTTTCAGGTAATAATAATATTTAAGCTTTCTATGAAACATACTTCAATATTTGCAATCTGTCCATTTCACCATTTTACCATTGGACAAGGTTGTTTCGGATGAATACCTGTCTTTCTTTGGTTTCTTTTCAGTTCTTGATACAGAATCGGAGTCTCCAATATTTAGCCTAATATAAAAGCCTGTATCCGCCTCCATAGCCGAGGTCGCTAACACAAACCTGTGTGGTGGCGCTGGACTCGGTGCTAAGGTCGTACGCACCTGGTGGTGGAAGAAATTTTCAACGTCGAAATTTTCCCAGCAAAGTGAAAAGAAATGGTAGTGTACAATTTGAGCAACGCGCACTATCGATTCCTCATCGATAGTGTGAAGCGGTCGCTAAGCATCATCCTTCCTCGCGCGCGACCGGCCGTTGGGACTTAACACCAAGCTGCTTTGGCTGGGTCCGTTCCGTCTTGCCCGTAACTGGAAAAGGAAGTTTCTGAGCAGCGCAAGTGTGCGTTCCTCGGGGCTATAAATCGACGAGCATTTCTCGGGGTTGAGCTGTCTTGTAAGTGTGTCTTGGATTGCTACGCTCACTTGCCTAAGAAACACAACGCTCGAATTCCAACACGACCTTGGTTCGCCTTTTCTGCTTGGTCTGTCGGTATATGGACAAAGTGTATCAGTGGATGCATGTGGATTTGTGTGCTGAGCGTATTGCTTTGTCCTGTTGCTTGCTTGTGCCCAGTGGTTAAGCGTACCACCCCTTCCCAGGCAGCTGCACTGCTAGCGGCTTTACTGGGTTTCATTTGCCGATGTTCAACTGTAGCACTTACATTTTGGCGTGTACATGTAGTACTAGTGTCTGCCACATACGTGTAGTGCACGTGCAAGCTCAACTTACCCACTGAACCGTCTGTATTGGCCGTATTTACGTGTGCTGGACAAGATAATGCGGTTTTGTTAAGCATGAGTCACTTGAGTCTTTCAACTCTTTGTTATTGGTAACCTTTTCTTAATTTGTTGCTCATTTGTTTAAATCAGAGAAAAACATTTTTTGAGTTTAAATTTTATTTTCCCAATAATTGCAATTTTTGCAATTTTTGGGGGTGGTGTGGACATTTGCTTGACGTTTACTGTATTGAAAAGATATTCTTGAATGTGTAGAGATGTCTTTGAAGATCAGCATTTTGAGCACACTTATTTCTGCAACAGCTGGGGCTCCCTTTCCTTAATCGTACTTGTAAGTTGTATTGCAAGTACTTCTTTCTACAGTCATTGGTTATGACTGCTCACTGATCGATATGGGCCGACAATTAAAGCTTCTTGAATGCTGCTTCTTATCAATATGTCTAATGTAGTTTTCTTCTCTGTTTTAGTATTGTTTGTCTTATATATACGAGGGTTGGAATTTTAATAGTGGCAACTATTTATTTACAGCTCGTACAAAATAGATACGTGTTTCAAAGTTTTACTGACCTTCAAAGTAGTCACCAGCATTGTGTATAGCCAGCTGTCAGCGATGTGGATGTCGTAGGATACTCTTAGCAGTGCCATTTGTGTTGACAGTTTCAACGGCGCGGTTTATAGTCCGACGAATTTTTAGCAGTTCTGAAGCGAATGCCGTGAAGTGTTTCCTTCAGTTTAGAAATCGAGTTGAACTCATGAGGGCTTAAGTCGGGGGAGTGCACTAGGTGGTATAGCACTTAGCAGCCCCATCAGTCAAACAAATCAGTAACAGCTTGCACTGTACATGCTTAAGCTGGTCGTAGGTTGTGTTCCAAGATGAACAGCATAGAGACTGTAGTGATGACGCTTTCTGCAGGATCTGACCGTCATTTTGCAGGACAATGCTTCAAGCTAAGAGTATACTACGACTTCCACATCACTGGCAATGGGTTATACACAATGCTGGTGACTACTTTGAAGGTCAGTAAAACTTTGAAACACGTATGTATTTCGTACGAGCTGTTAATAAATAGTTGCCAATATTAAAGTTCCAACCCTCGTACATATAAGACAAACAATATTCTGCAGTTCGTTTTCCGTTACTTTTGTACCCTACGATACAGATTGAGTGTGGTATGATATTTCTAGTTTACAAATTTATTTATTTATAGTCGATGCGTATTCCAAATCACTTGCATCAAGCCACTTTTCACATATACACAAACTTGCCAGAGGTGAAACGAGTAATATTACACCAGGGAAAAAAAGACACACGGACTGGCCATGGATCGGATCTCGTGTCTTTGAACTTAAAATAAATTGAAAATTTGAACAGGATGGAGTCTCTGATCTACGTAACATTCTGGGAAGCAGCAGAAGAGTATTGATAAAAACATAAAATTAATGCTTGAGGCATATGTTAAACACAAAATGAGGTCGATCGCATTGAAATCAATATGAACTCCAAAGACGAAGATGAAAACAGTATACGTAAAGATGAAATAACACCATTGCATGTTGGAAATCACCATTAATGTAAGACTAAAGAGCAGAGAAATGCAATATGACGACGAACAGCTTTTCAGGGAAAAAAGACCCTCTTCTTCCGGAAAGTATATTTGAGATCGATGTAAAAGAAATCGATGGTTCAGTGCAGCTACTTAGGCCTACGTCTGACTGAGAATTGAAAGACCCCAGCTAAAATAATGTATGCTACAAGCCACCTGCTCTTTTCTTGTAATGATCTGATCACCTGTAAATGTATCTTCATAAATATTTGCTGAATATGTCTTCTGATACGTCAACAAGGACGTATACCAAGATAAAGGACACCAACAGTCAGGTCCTAGAGGAGGGCTGGGAAAATTACTGAACATCGCTTGTTAGTTAGTAATTCTTGTAACCAATTAACTGAACATCAAAACTCTTTGCCGGCCGGTGTGGCCGTGCGGTACTAGGCGCTTCAGTCTCGAACCGCGTGACCGCTACGGTCGCAGGTTCGAATCCTGCCTCGGACATGGATGTGTGTGATTTCCTTAGGTTAGTTAGGTTTAAGTAGTTCTAAGTTCTAGGGGACTGATGACCACAGATGTTAAGTCCCATAGTGCTCTGAGCCATTTGAACCATTTGAATCAAAACTCTTTACGAACATGTTAGTTACGCCGGCCGGTGTGTCCGAGAGGTTCTAGGTGCTTCAGTCTGGAACCGCGCGACCGCTACGGTTGCGGGTTCGAATCCTCCCTCGGGCATGGATGTGTGTTATGTCCTTAGGTTAGTTAGCTTTAAGTAGTTCTAAGTTATGAGGGACTGATGACCTCAGATGTTAAGTCCCATAGTGCTCAGAGCCATTTGAACCATTTTCGAACATGTTACAAAGTTAAAGCAAAACTTCGTCTTTACTTTAAAACAATACAAGCTTTTGAAGAACCCAAAGGATAAATGTCTCATTTCTGTAGAATAATATAAACCTTAAAGACCACCAAGCACTAACGTCTTTCCTCTTTAGAACTAACAAACTTTAAGGAATACAATTTTACTCGAGCCTCACTTTAATCTGTAACCATGTTTCAAGATTTTCCTGTCACAAGAAGCAAGTATATCAATCATGAATCCGTTAGAAAAATGCCTGTACCGGGAACAGTGACCACGCCTCCCGAAGAAACAAGTACATTGGCCCTTGCACGTCTGCTCAAGCCTACCGCTCAGCTTCGACCTTTGTCGCCCCGCCGGGAGCTGTCTCTGCTGCCCAGAGTCCGCCCAAAGATCCTCTCATGAGCAAAGACAGTGTATAACACACCGGGCGCGAGATATCCACCACGCCAAACGGCTCAACTTACTACTCAAAACACTGGGCCAAGAAACGATTTATAATGCAATATAAACACATTTCATAAACGTATTCAAGAGTGGGAATTGCTTACGTTGCGCGAATTTGGAGCGTAAATGAACACTTCGGTGAAATATGAGATCGCAGTTACATCTAGAAATATTATATTGCTGTTCGGGGAATGTATTACAGATTTTCGGTCGTAGGATCTCCAGCCCATCGAGTCTAGACCATCAGCAGTTCACATATATAGCATGTATAAGGATTATACTCAGGTCAGATTCCTCGCACGAAAACAAGGGAAAACTTCCATAAAACATGATTCCGCAAAATCCTTTAGTTTCGGTTGAAAGGGGCCTGTGTCAGCCCCCTTCCATGTAATTGTCATTTGTAATATCTCGCTTCCATGATTAACACTAACAGATTGGTCTTCTGATATTTTTGTTGCTGTATTTCTCTACTGGTAGATGGATTGCATAAGGACCCATTGTTATTCAATATTATTTTGGTGTTTGACATCAGCAGCCTGTTATACCCCTTAACGTATTCTCCATCATGAATAATCTCTTCACTGTGCGGATGTGTGGGTAATAGATTGTGTGTAAGTACTAATACTGGCTAGTTTTTTTTACTGTTCTTTGTCATGTTTTGCGAACTTTCTATTGGATCTTATTCAAATATGGTTTGTGGCCTGGTGTGTCTGAAGATGACGGACGTCCCGCATACTTTTAACGTTTTCTATTGACCAAGCAAGCCAATGCACTAAGACACGCTCATTTTCCACCCTACTCTGTTCAAAATTTTGTATGGTACAATGATTACGACCTCCCTCATTTTCTAGCGCCCACAATATTTAGCAAACGCCTGACTACTATTTGACGTTTTTGCTATTTGTCTGACACCCCTCCCTCCCACTCAGTAAATATGTGCGACAAAAAGGCGGATAGCGAGAGAATCTGGAGTTTTTGACAGATCACTATTCTTGGTGACGCTGTGGTGAGTAGGTCCTGCTCTTCAGAGCAGACTTAGTAAAATTTTTTATTTTGGTCTGCGTCCATTAAATATTTTGCTTTCAACTACAGATAACGATCGCGTTTATTTAAATTATCAGTCAAAAGAATGAATGCCCTTAGGTATCGTGTTCAGAGAACATTTACTTAGATTCATTATTTCCTTTTTGTGAGCTATCAATCCGATATCTGCATAAAATTCTCATCCTAATATGTAAACGTAGGCTTCTGCGGCCGTTGCCAAATTCAACAAAATTCTTCTGGATTTGAGGCCACATTGTCTACTACAAAATTCTGACGTTTCGGCGACTATTGCAAGACGCCTTCCTCAGGGTGTACTGCTAACTGCAGTTCACCCTGGGGCAGGCGTCTTGCAATAGTCGCCGAACTCCTGACTTATAGGCAGCCTTGCACAACAGATGTGTTGTTTGGAAATAGTATCAGTCTGTCTTATCGACCTGTTTTGGAAATCAGCCTACACATCAGGTGGAAGAAACAGTTTTCCACCCCTGAACTTGTAGGCTGCCCTGCACGACAGTAATATTTTTTTGGAACAGTGTTGACCTGCTTCGTCAGCCTGCTTCATATGGCAGACAAGTAAAAAACAGTTTACAGGCCTCTGAAATTTGGCCCTGCATAATACGCATATTTTGACTTTACTATCAGCCTGGTTTGTCAACCTGTTTTGCAGGGGCTATAAGTTTGTTTGGATGTAGCTGGAGGAAGGTTGAGACTAACAGAAGAAGGAATAGACAGAGGTATTGGGCAGGAGAGGATGGAGAGGGAGAGAGCAGAGCAGAAGTGGATGGATAGACAGAAGGGCGAAGGAGAGGAGGGAGAGAGAGAGAGAGAGAGAGAGAGAGAGAGAGAGAGAGAGAGAGAGAGAGAGAGGAGAGTGGATTGGCAGAGAGGTGGGAGGAGGAGATAGGCAGAGAGAGGAGAGAAGCAGGAGATGTGTCCAATATATGTATCAAATGCATTCCCGAGTTTTGGAGGAAAGGGTAGTATTCAATAAAATCCATTCCTGTGGTCGTTATGCCGACGTCTCGATATTAATTCGTGTTGCTATTTTCAAATAATTCATTAGGTATAATATAGTCAATCCTTCATAGATACTTCAAATGGCAATGTACTTGGTGGAATAGAGGATTCAGTAGGGTTTTCCTCACTATTAATAAGAATCGTACAAGTTTACCGGAGTCCATGGCATGTGGCAAAAAGTGTGATTCAAAAAGTAAGAAATACAGTACGAATATGAATCAGGAATAGAAACAGAAGCTTTTGAAACGAGTTGCGGACACCTTTTAGGATTATTTATGAAAGGATTTTCTACAAATCTGTTAAGTGAGGAACTTGTAGCTTTGTGATACGCCCTAAAGAAGCCACCAGCGTAAGTCATCCCTCACCTCTCCCCTCTACCGCTACACAACTTATTCAGCAGCTTTGCACTGGGCTGGATATCTAAGTATAACTACCGTGTATTTCTTTTGCAGGGACAGTTTTGTAATTCTTAAATCGATGAAGGCGAATGTTAGAATGTTTGCTTTGAAGAACATATGGCCGTTTACCTTTCCTACCTTTATACTGTACAATCTTGGGCTCCACCTCTACTAAAGAAAACCTTCCCTTCTTGATCTGTCCGACACAAACGTAAACCTGAAAAAATAACTTTTTGAATTTCCTCTGTGTCTGTTTTAATGGTTTAATGGCTCTGAGCACTATGCGACTTAACTTCTGAGGTCATCAGTCGCCTAGAACTTAGAACTAATTGAACCTAACTAACCTAAGGACATCACACACAGCCATGCCCGAGGCAGGATTCGAACCTGCGACCGTAGCGGTCACGCGGTTCCAGACTGAAGCGCCTAGAGCCGCATGGTCACACCGGCCGGCTCTGTGTCTGTGTTGTAGACAACTGTGGCTATTATTTCAGTCGGCTAATTTTGTTCTGTTAAGTTTTTCCCAAATGTGCTCCATCGCGAATATTTCACTAATGCAATATCAGGAAGCGTTGGGTGTCAGTTTTACACAACTGCTTAGGCGAAGATCTCTATTACCGCTCAGAACCACAGCATATCAACAGTTAAAACAAGGTAACCTGCAAAACAATACGTACATGTTCCGCTGTCTGACGTCGTACTTAGTTTTTCTTCCAGTCTTACAACAAATGACGATGTTTCGACAGGAATAACATCCAGCCGAAAAACAGCCAAGTTCAAATTGATCATTTCCTGTCCTCAACACAAAGGGTAATTTGAACAACTCAGTGATTTAATAGGCATTGTTCTATTGTAGATGGTATGTCCTTGCTGTTCTAATATCTTTTAAGTGGCTAACCTAGCCGGGCGTAAGGGGTCCTGAAATATAACCTGGACTCTGAGCCACAGTGCAGCTTTTCATTTTTCACGTTATGAGTCTTTGCCGTAGCAAAAAAAAAAAAAAAAAAAAAAAAAAAAAAAAAAAAAAAAATCTGGGACCGAGGTCTAAATCCCAATACTTTTGGGTCTATATTTTTCCTCTTCTCTTTTCTTTTACAGGCCTACCTCCTCTCCTAGGAAGCCATGCGATCTCCAAATTTTGTCTTCTCCAGAAGGGTTTCTTTGCTGTTTTCTGCTTTACTATGTCTTTTAGTGATTAACGTATTTCTGACAGTGACATACAAATTAAAATAAAAGAATAAACTAATAAATCTGCCGTTTCATCTATCAGATTATTCTTTTTACATTGTTATCCGTTTTGGAATACTGTCGTGGGAAAATAATGTATAGAATCTCCTGATTTGCATATACTCTTGCACTTACCGAATTGTTCGTATAGTTCTGTTTTGACATCTATAGTATTTTGTATTTTTCACTGTGTGTGTATTACGCACAGTGATCTAGGTACGTTTTGGTGCATGTTCTTCCACATTCAGGATACTGCCGACTTTTCGAAGAGGCGAGCAACACTATTTTTTTATGTTAATAGTGGCTGTGTGAGTAATTGCTGCAGTTCTGTCTTCAGTCCAGTTACATGTTTCTGCCGACTGCTTGCAAGTGAGTTTATGTTGTACTGTGTCATTCTCACTGTCTGAGCATTTTTTGGTGTCAAATTACTTAACAGATTCAGTTTTGAAGTAGCTCTTATCACATTATTTAATTGTTTCTACCTCTTAGCACGTCCTTTTAACACAGTTAGGTGATACACCTGTGTGAGGGTTGCACCAAAAGTAAGGTTCCCACATATTTTGCAAATAGAAACATTGTTTATTGTGATTAATTTATACATTGTTGAAAAGCTTTCACCTTTGCCTATTTTTCAACATAGTCTGCATTTTTTTCGACACACTTTTCAAGACGGTGCTCCAGCTTTTGTATACCTAAGTCAAAGAAGTCTCCTGCCAACCTGCTGAGGAAGCGTGCGACCTCTGCTCGGAATTCATCGTCGCTGTTGAAGTGTTTGCCACCTACATATTCCTTTAGCTTGAGGAAGAGGTGATAATCGCTGGGGGCTAAGTCTGGGTTGTACGGGGCCTGGGGCATAACAGTCCACCCAAATTTCTTCTAAAGCTCCATTGTTTGTCGAGCGTTATCGTGAAGAAGCGCTACTCCCTCCGTCAGTCGTCCCCTCCAGCGATTCTGGGTTGCTCCCCAGAGTTTGGTCAATGTTTCACAATATCTGTCTGAGGTTATTGTCGTCCCAGGTTGCATGAAATCGGTGAGGAGTGCCGCCTTCCGATCCCAAAACACAGTGATGGTGGTGAACCAGAGTGACGCCGCTGACGAAATTGTTGTTTTGTTTTGGGGTGTAATGAAACACCCACATTTCATCTCCTGTGACAACAGAGTCCAGTAACTTCTCCTTGTTGCTTCCCCCTCACATTGTTGAGGAGACTTGCGAGCACAGTCAAGGCATTGCTCCTTGTGTCCGTCAGTCAGCATCTGGGGGACCCAGCGAGCACACACGTTGAGATAACCCAACGTTTCCGTAAAAGTTTTTTCAATTGTGCCGTGGGAAGCTTCAGGAATGCGTTCAACAAATTCGTGGACAGTGACCCTCCGATCTATGAACAGCTCACTGCCGATCTTCTGGAAAATCGCACCCGAAACAGGTGGTCTTATCTGTTCTTCATCGTGAACTTGCGTGTGACCCTCAATAAAAGCCCTGCACCATCTGAGGACATGCTGAACAGACATGCACTCTTCACCATAAACCTCAGTCAGTTGCCAATGAATCACCACAGGCGGTAACTTCCTTGCATGGAGAAACCGGATTACTGTTTGAACCTCGCACTTGGCGGGAGCAGCGATCAACACTTCCATCTCGGACGGCTGCCAAGCCAACACTGAGCGACGTAGCGAATCGCGGATGGGCGGCCTCGAGAGTGGGGGAACCACTGCGCACTGCACTGTTGTCGGATTTCGGCTAACACCTTCCCCCGAGGCTGTAGCTCGTTGGGAACCTTACTTTTGGTACAACCCATGTATTTATGTGTCGCTTATTTGTGAGCACCCTGTAGATCTCAGTCCACTGTAGTTTTTTGTCTTATTTCCCTCATTTAAGTAACTGTAGTCATTGGAAAAATGCAAATAAATGCCTTTGATCAGCAGAAACAACGCAATAATGTTCAATTACAAGATTCAAGCTCGTCACATCTGTAAGAATTTAGAAGTATTCCTAAGAAGTGGTATGAAATGGAACGTTCACGTGAAGTCAGTATTAGTGAAGGCCAATGGAAGACCTAGATTTGTTGGAAGGTGTTCGGGAATGCGCAGTGCGTCTGTAAAGGAAACTGCAGACAAGGCTATAGTGCAACCAATTCTAGAGTACTGTTCCAGTGCTTGGAGTGCTTATGAAGTAAGCGTGACAGTAAACAGCGAACGAATTTGGGCACGCGCAGCCAGTAGCGTACCAGGTGTACCAAGTCATTGTAGCCAGTATAAAAGTTTAACAGATGTGGTAGGGGAATTATAATGCTGTTCGATAAATTTGTATAGGACGAACACGAATTCCATCAACAACATTTTTGGTATAAGGGCTTGGTGTCTCATTGCAACGTAACGGAATTTCGTTTGTTTTTGAACTCCATTTATCCTTTTGTCTGCACTGTGTATTTTGTATGGAGTAAATTTGTCCCATTCACTCATGGTGCTTGCATTTGACAATAGTAATACCCACTCTACCTCCTGCCCTCAAGCTTATATTTCTCAGTTCTGTTTGGGTTCTTTTTCCAGCAATGTTAGTTATAGGTTAACGGTGATATGCAGCAGTGCGGATACATTTAGTGATGAATAACTGGTTGCTATGCACCTCGCATGTGGGTTTACTGTTTGCAGTGGAAGAACAGCGCAACGAAGCTATGTTGAGATGTTTCCGTAACAACGGCAACGACATCCCGGAAGTTTTACATCTGTACATAGGGCCTAGGAGAACCCAGAAACTTGTGGTTCATGGTGACTGCATATCTCAGATCTTTTCACTGTTGTGAAGGTATTTTCACACAAACTCAGACGATTAGGATAACAAACCATTAAATGATGATTAAATTACTAGCCTGTAACGACTCACTGGAGATAGTGGCTGCAAAAAATGTTTTAAATGGCTCTAAGCACTATGGGACTTTACATCTGAGGTCATCAGACCCCTAGGCTTAGAACTGCTCAATTCTAACTAACCTAAGGACATCACACACATCAATGCGCGAGGCAGGATTCGAACCTGCGACCGTAGCAGCAGCGCGGTTCCGGACTGAAGCACCTAGAGCCGCTCTGCCACAGCGTTCGCCCTGTAACATATGTATTCCAGCAAGACTATTAAGAGGATATTGTTGCCACCATGGTATATCTCGCCCAGGGATGATGAGAATACCATAAGTGAGATTAGGGCACGTACGGAGCATACAGACGTTTCCTGCCGGTCAGCATGCGTTTTGTAGGAAAATAACTAATACAGGGTGTTTATAAGTGAATGTCGGGGTTTTAACGCTTTATAATATTTATTACATTAAACTTACAGTTATAACTGATATGTCAATTGAAAGAGCAACTCAAACAGTTTTAGCAAGAACCTTATAAATGTTCAGTGTGAGCACCATTTGCCACACGGCACACATCAAGTCTATATCCATGCGCTGGATAGGCCGCAAGGGGCTCAATGACAGGGCTTGCTTTGCATGGCCTCCACGTTCACCCGACCTAACGCCATACGAATTTTTCCTTTGGGGCTGCATCAAGGATCGTGTGTACCTGCCCCGATATCAGCAGACCTCCCTGAATAAAGAAACCGGATTGAAGCAGCTGTTGCTACTATCACTGAAGACACACTTATCAACGTTTGGGAAAAACTCGGCTTTAGACTTGATGTTTGCCCTGTGACAAATGGTGATCACATTGAACATTTATAAGGTTCTTGGTGAAACTGCTTGAGTTGCTCTTTCATTTGACATATCATTTATAACTGTAAGTTTAAAATAATAAATATCATAAAGCGTTAAATCCCCTATATTCATTTATAAAAACCCTGTAAAAGCACGGAGTACCCTCCGCCGTGCATCGTACAGTGGCTTGCCGAGTACACGTGTAGACACACAGGAGCTGGACAGAGACAGGGAAACACCGCGGGAAATGGCTGCTTGAACGTAAATGCAGGTGCTAGCCAAGCCTGCGGGTTGCACTGTTGCGTCTGACTACCAACTGCAATGTCCTCAATGCGTTGCAAATGTCAGTCGTGGTCAGAACAGTGTTGTATGAAGCTGTGAGTCCATAGTGTCAGAGATCACTGAATTAGGAACTGGGTAACTTGCCGCTCGTAAGGTAGGTGCTACCATAAAACAGATATGGAAAGTGTTGGGTGTTTCAAGAGGCACCGTTTCGAAGATTTACACAGTATACAGGGAAAACATCACCCAGTAAGTCACAACGCGGACGAAATGTTGAAACATCCCCTTTGAAAAATTAATGAATTACTGTGCTGATAAAGCTCTTACGTTATTTCATTCTCAAGCAACTAAGCAAAACTGAACGTAATCAGACATTTCTCTCTTTACTTATTCTGATCATCACTAAACTGACACACAATATTTTTTTTTAGCGCAACGCAATCTGACTTTCAATAATCCCTACAAAAGAATGGCCCTGACTAACAATAACCTATACCTTTCATGAAGCACTAACCTCACAAAAATCTTCGTTACTCGAACTACTGCAATACAGCGAGCGCCAATACTGCCAGCTAAATAAAAGATTCTAACTACTGAAGGCACTAGCTACTGATAGGTATAGTCAGCAAATGAAAGATTTTGATAGAGAACAAATAGTGTAGTTACCTTAATAATGTTCAAAAGTCATCATATATATATATATATATATATATATATATATATATATATATATATATATATAAGTTCATGATATCCAGTATTACAAATTTACTCTTTCTCATGGACTCACGTGCAGATCGTCCGCTCTCAAAATTCTGCCATCTCTCTCCCAACATCCACCACTGCTGGCGGCTCACCTCCAACTGCGCAACGATACGCGCTGTTCACATCCAACTGCCCAACAATACAGTAGCGAATATTCCATCGATGCCAACCAGCCACAGACTGCACACAGCTCAGCCAGTGATTTTCATATAGAGCACTACGTGGCGTTACCAACATAAAAACCTAAACAGCCTACTTACAATGTATGTTAGGTGATCGTGACGGACAGTGATTGAATTAGATTGTGAGGAAAAATAAGACGACTACAGCTTCGTCACAGCAGAGTCGAATGTGACACTCCAAACATTGTCAGCACCAAAACAACAGGAAGTGAGCTCCATAAGCAGCGAACTGCAACGCAAGCTAGAATTCCAAAACTGTTCATCAGTGATACAAATAAACGTAACAGGTAAAGTTGGTGCCGATGGCGTAACATCTGGACGATGCGGCATTGGAAGAGCGTCACTTGACCTGGTGAGTCTTGTCTCACACTGTATCCAACTTCTGACCGAGTTTACGTCCAAAGAATGAAACCTGATTGGAGTTAAGTGACGGTTTGGAAACATATCGTCGTATTCCATGGGCTGCAAGGCTACTCAGAAAGGTCGCATTACCGCAACGGATTACGTGATCGTTTTAGCTGACCATATCCATCCCCTGGTACAATGTTTGTATCCGACGGGAGGTGCTGTATTCCAAGACGACAGAGCCACTGTTCACACAGTCCAGGACTGGTTCTGCGAGCGCGAGGTTGAATTTTCACATTTCTCCTGGCCACCACAGTCAACAGATTATATTACTGAGCCTTTGTGATCTACTTTGGAGACGAGGGTGCGATATAGCTGTCCACCTCCGTCATTGTTACCTTGTCACTATATTGCAGGAAGAATGGCATAAAATTTCATGGAAAACTATAGAGAAGCCGTATTTATCCATTTAGAGACCACTGTTTAGATAGTTAAGGGTTTCCTAAACGGTACTTGGCCTGTTTTTGGTTCTTGGTGTTTCTGTATTTGTGTCCAATCCCGCAATTGTAGCACGAAAAACGTCTACAGGCCCCTCGGCCATAGAACAAGTGGCGACCCCGAAAACGAGGATAATGGAGGGAGGAGCGTTGGAGGACCTTGGCTCATGCCCCGCATAGTGCGCTGCCCCGGCAATAGATCTCGCTTAGCCATGCGCCCCACATAACGGTGACCGCTGCGACAGCCCGTCAGCGCCGTGTGTTTAAGAGCGACCGGCTCCCATTGTGCCCTGGCACTAACAAATCGCCAGAGCGCGCCGCTGGTCGCCTCCCGCGGTCAGCCGAGGCGGGACCACCTCTGCCGTAATTTACATCGCTCCGCGTACCGTATGACTTGTTTTAACGCGCGTTTGATTGACACTGTAATATTAAGCGTACCGTTAGCCGCGCTATGATACGTGTTTCGAGTAATAAGAGAGCCGCCCCTTCCAGATTGTCGGCGCGGCGGGGACGGCTGGCGCTGATAAGCCGCCCGGCTCGCACTCGGCGGAACACCGACGCACGTGTTGTGCGTGACGCGTAATTGCCGGTAATTGTACTCCCTCCCCCCGGGGCTATCCGTGTCAGTTTCTATCCCGACATCATCTTGACGCTTTTCTCTCGGGACGTCAAAATTAATTTACGGCATAACTCTCTTCCGTAAGAACGAAATAGTTTTTCTGAGGAGCCGTGGGCATACCGCCATCCGTGCCACTCAGTTTTCACATAACTGTATATCCGTCACGCCCTGATGAACGCATACAGTATACAGACGTGTGGTCATGTAGTAAGTTCCGTTTTAACTGGACCGTGCGCAACATTTAGTACAGTTCCTCAATCTTAGACCTGTATCCTGTAATATTTCCCTCCCACACATCACTATTAACTTTTTCATTAGCTTCAATAGCTTCGAGAGGCATAAGATATAAAAAACAAAAACATTTTACTTATCTTCATTTTCTCTTGTTGCTTGCTTCGGTTCTTGCGTCTAGGGATGCATTCTTGCGCCTGAAATTTTGCTTAGTGGGTTCTAGATGACTAAGTAACTGTTGACGATTTCCATATCACACCGTCTTTACGACATCCACTTAATATTCCAAATTACATTGTTATTGTCGATTAGAAAAAAAATACGTCTGTCTCTATTAGAGGCATGCCCACTGCTCCATACATTCTGCTGTACTCACAATATTCCAAACAGTTTCAAAGCAAAAGAGTTTACAAACTTTCTTATTTTATAAATGAATTTAATAATTAGCATTGGATTGTGCAATTAATAATAGGAATTTTAAGTGTGCCTGAAATTTAGTAATTTTAAATATTTTTAAAAGAAGAGTAATTTTAACTGTATGTACATAGTACTAACAAATTAATTTATTTTTTAACATTTTATAATGAAATATAATACATCGTATTGTTGTTGTGATCTTCAGTCCAGAGACTGGTTTCATGCAGCTCTCCGTGCTATTTTATCCTGTGCAAGCTTCTTCATCTCCAAATACCTACTGTAACCTGCGTCCTTCTGAATCTGCTTAGTGTATTCATCTCTTGGTCTCCCTCTGCGATTTTTACCCTCCACGCTGCCCTCCAATACTAAACTGGTGATCCCTTGATTCCTCAGAACATGTCTTACCAGCCGATCCCATCTTCTAGTCAAGTTGTTCCACAACTTCTATTCAATACCTCCTCATTAGTTATGTGATCTACCCATCTAATCTTCACCATTCTTCTGTAGCACCACATTTCGAAAGCTTCTATTCTCTTCTTGTCTAAACTATTTATATTTCCATATTTTACTCCCATACATGGCCACACTCTATACAAATTCTTTCAGAAACGACTTCCTGACACTTAAATCAATACTCGATGTTAACAAATTTCTCTTCTTCAGAAACGCTTTCCTTGCCATTGCCAGTCTACATTTTACATCCTCTCTACTTCGACCATCATCAGTTGTTTTATTCCCAAATAGCAAAGCTCATCTACCACTTTAAGTGTCTCATTTCCTGATCTAATTCCCTTAGCTTCAGTCAATTTAATTCGATTACATTCCATTATCCTCGTTTTGCTTTTTTTGATGTTGACCTTATATCCTCCTTTCAAGATACTGTCCATTCCGTTCAACTGTTCTTCCAGGTCATTTGCTGTCTTTGACAGAATTACAATGTCATCGGCAAATCTCAAAATTTTTATTTCTTCTTCAAGGATTTTAATTCCTGCTCCGAAATTTTCTTTTGTTTCCTTTACTGCTTGCTCAATATACATCGGGGATGGGCTTCAACCCTGTCTCACTCCCATCCCAAGCACTGCTTCCCTTTCATGCTCCTCGACTCCTATAAGCGCCATCTCGTTTCTGTACAAATAGTAAATAGCCTTTCGCTCCCTGTATTTTACCCCTGCCACCTTCAGAATTTGAAAGAGAGTATTCCAGTCAACACTGTCAAAAGCTTTCTCTAAGTCTACAGATGCTAGAAACGTAGGTTTGCCTTTCCTTAACCTATCCTCTAAGATAAGTCGTAGGGCCAGTATTGCCTCACGTTCAGTTAAACAACTGAGATAATGTTCACCTATACAAGAATCGATAGTATAAACGGTATCGGTTATTTCTATAAAAAAGGTAATGTTAGAGGAGGGTGTCCCATAGCAATCTCCATATACTCGCTAGCGTCATCGTACAATTGGGTGAGACTGCTATAGTATGCGTCACGATAATAGGCGGCCCAGATTCGGATAGTTCTGCACATCGCCGCCACCCCTTCACTCGACGCCACCAACTCGCGGCAGCCAACGAAATTTAGCCTTCCTTAGGACGCCCTGCCGTCAATAGCTCTGGACGGTGATAAATGCTTTCTTCAAGACAGCAACGATGCTCTGCCGCCATGCGTAAGCAAACCTCATCCTCTCCACACTTCCATACACAGTGTGTCCATAATAAAAGTTGCACTCTCAAAACACTGTATAAAGATAACCACAGCTCAGAAAGACGTCATATTTGAACAGAATATTATTGATGCAAAAGGAAACGTTCAAGGAAAAAGTAACGCGAATTTGACCAGTAGATGGCGCTGTAAGCGTCAGAATATGCAGACCAACAGATGCGCGCCACACGACTGTTCCTCAGTCTGCGTCAGAGACGCCCAGCGTGACTGTCTCCATGATGGAACGCGGGCTGCTGGTAAAGCTCTTTTACAAAAAGTTGACTGTGGGTTCCGAACACTCAAGGGTATGAAAAAAGGCAGCCGTCCGATGTCCACTGAGGGTCTACAGAAAATGACTATAGAATTCGAAAAGACAAGAGCTTTTGAGGTACAATGTGGGAGAGGAAGTAAAGCAGTTGATCCGACGTCTGTCGAAGATGTTGCCACAGCATTGCAGGAGAAATCAAACGGTGGTGTGAAAACATGCAGCGCACGAGGAATCGCCCAAAAGTTGGACATGCCTGCGAGCACGGTGCATAACATCCTATAAAACACCCTGAGTTATCCACGTGAAGTCAGCAACGTTCAGGAGTTGCTCCCTGCTGACCTGCCAGGAAGATAAACGTTTGCTCTGCAATTTCTTGCAAACATGGGAACGGACAATGAATGGTGATGGGACGTTCTGTGGACAGACGAAGCCCATTTCTATGACCAAGGACGTGTCACTTCACGCAGAACTGAAGATTATAGGCAACGGAAAATCCGCATACATATCAACCGGTACCACTTCATTCTGCAAAGGTGACTGTGTGGTGCGGGATGACGGCAACGTTTATCGTAAGGCCATATTTTTTCCAAGAGATGAGTCTCTCACCTGTACCGTCACTGTTCAGCAGTATGAGAGTCTTTTGCGCACCAAGGTAGCTCCAATCCTTCGGCAGCGTGGATGTGTGGGTAGAACCATTTTTAAGAAGATGGCGCTCTTCTGCATATTCCACAGCCAGTGAATCGGGTGCTGCACAGGCGGTTAGGAAATGCTGAAATTATCACTCCTCATTTGCCTACAACCTGGCCTTCCAGATCACCCGATCGTAAGCCGTGTAACTTCTGACTGTGGTGTTAACTGAAAGATGTTGTAGCCGGCCGGTGTGACCGAGCGGTTCCAGGCGCTTCAGTCTGGAACTGCGCGACCGCTACGGTCGCAGGTTCGAATCCTGCCTCGGGCATGAATGTATCTGATGTCCTCATGTCAGTTAGGTTTAGGTAGTTCTAAGTTCTAGGGGACTGATGACCTCAGATGTTAAGCCCCATAGTGCTCAGAGCCATTTGAACCATTTGAAAGATGTTGTGTTCCAACTACAAACGCAGCTGAATCGAAGGCACGCATTGTTCAACGTATTCTTCTCCAGTCCCCCACCCCCTTCCCCTCTTACCCCTGTGTCTCGCCGGTCTGTTGTGGAACATCCTGTTTCTTGATTTCAACTTGTGCAAAAAAAGATGGACATCATATTGAACATACATTGTGTCAGTCTCACGACAATTAGAAACTGAAGTCATATGTTTTTTATGCCGGTTTTGAGCCCAGGACAATTTAAAACCGTCCTCACTTTGTTATTTATGAGGTTTTCGGCCAGTGGACAATTATAAAGCAGCGTCGTTTTGCTTTTTATTTTCTTTTTTGGCCTCGGGATAATCAAAAACCAATTTTTCACATCCGATGTGGCATGACGTTGCCGTCGTGCATGGGTTTACCTAAGGAACAATGCCACAAGTAGTGACTGCCGAATTTGTGCAGTCACGCACATTGGACAGTGTAATGTGCACCTCAGACCACAGCCCTCGTATCAGGATTCATTTGTCATTTGTAGCCGACCGCATTTACGTTAAGACGTTTGGTAAAATTTTCGTTAAATTAATTTTTTGTTTCATGACATTTCTCCCTGCGACAATAACATGAAGTTCAAATTTGACGTCATTCTGAGCAGTTATTCTCTTTCTACAGCGTTCTGGAACTGGATCTTTAATTTTGGACCCCCAGCATCTCTCTCTGTCTCCGTAGAGATGTATTCCGATGTAACACATACTATCAGCACTTTTATTTTCCTCTTGCTGTTCTGTTCAACTCACGAATGTAGCTCTGAAAAAAAAGAAGTCTCTGAGTCTGCTCTCTTTCATCTCGTTTGTGTGGTATCCCTTGCGAATTATCCAGTGTGTGATTGTGGGGGGCGGGGGGGGGGGGGGGGAGGGGGGGTATTGTTGTTTCGCTGTCCAACATAAAGCTTTGTTCCTTTCTCTTTCACAATGTGTGGCTCGTAAGGGAACTGTCAGTTTGAAAAAAATGCGATTTTTCACTATGATTCGGGGCCCATTTCAGACTGTAAGTGATAAGTGGCAGTCTAGGTCAAGTTAGAAATCGTAGGAAAGGAATGGTATGCCGCATCCAAGAGGATCATGGATGGGTAGGCGTTTCGTGTTCGAAACCTTCAGGTTAACGACCACTTCATGCCACAGCTTTCCTTATATTCTCCTATTGTATATTTCAGCCTCCCGGTAACACAAGTAGTATTATGATTCATTTCGACTTCTGAGGAAATCATCATCAGTGGTTTGAATACGTTAAAACTATCTCGACAACTGAACAGGCGTGGAGAGGCACCCACAATGTTTCCAATATTATTCCACAAAAAGAGTATAACAATATTTTTCAACTCTCGCCAGCATAATACAGGGACTGACACATTATATCGTACTTGTAACATCTCGTCTCGGAATTCTTTCGATTCAAACGTGGAAGTTCTTTCTTTTCGGAGTTGTACCGATGAGTAGTCGCGCTCAGTGCCATGACGTAATTTACCTGAAAATTAAAAGCAGTGAGCACTGTAATATACAAAAAAATAAAACGCCCATTGATGTCGATATGTAAGATTAAATTGCCCTCGTGCAAGAAATTTTGGCTTACGTTAACACCACAGCGACAATAAAATGGGCGATATGTTAATAGAGTCTCAAGAAAATCAAGGGTAATGGAACAATTGACCGACATTTTCACGATTGGAATGCTGTTTTCAGGTGTACAGTACATGCTTTATAACCTGTCATTTTTTTCTTAAAGCACGGCAAACGACTTCGATAATTGCACAAGATGCCCAAGCTTAAAAGGCAAAGAAAGTACGAGTAGCAAAACTTTCTTGAGACCGCTAGAAAGACGAATTTCGAAGACAATGTCCCCACACACACAAGCAAATATCCAAGAACACTGGCGACGTAAACGCAGCTGGTGCTTGATGCATCGGAAAAGGGAAATCAGTATCACACCTTTCTACGAAGAGCAGTTCTTCTCGGGTTCGTATACTGGAGAAATTTTACTATCCCATCGTTTACGTACAACTAGAAAGGGAGAAGACGAGTTTTTAAGGGGTAGCACCAATCTCAATAGGAGGGAAATCGGCCTAGTCCTTCAAAGGAACCGTACGGGTGTTTTGGGAATTTGGGCAAACTATCGGATACCTATATCTGGATGTCTGGACTGAGATTTTAACAGCCGTTGTCTTACTACTGCACTAATACTCTAGGTATGTACACCCAGAACTTTCGTACACTGTGATACTGCGCGTATGCATCAAAATAGAACCTTTAAGAGATATCTTAAGGGACAGATGTATCAACCTACAATAAGAAGACATGATAAGGGACGGACTTCGTAAAAGCTTGTAAGCGGCAGGTGAAAGAAATTAATAAAAGAAAAAAAAGCTGTTGATGGTGTGCTAACAGTAAAAAAAAGTCAAAGCAACGACTTTACTTAAATGCAGAACTTGCAGATCCTATGCTCACAGTAACTGTTCTAAGTGGCGATTTTCCAGGTACTACATCGTCATACCACATTCTTCAGTGAAGCAGATATTTTTTATTTCTAACAGCGAAACAAAATACAAATTTTCATTCATTTTGCTTCAAATTTCCTTGCGTAATGAAATATTTTTAAACAAATTTTTATCCCATAATTCGTCCTCTTAGGACTGGGACATCGAACAATCCCTTCTTAAACGACGCCTGAAGTATGAAGTCCACAGCCTCTCAAAACTTTAAGTTTCTATTCTTAGTGGTTTGGGCTGAGTGATGATGATCCAGTGAATACGCATGGCCCTATTACACCCAATTATAGATTGGATTTCACAAAAACAGTGCAACACGTATTTTTTTCATTTCTAACCGAGAAGCAGAACATCAGTTTCCAAAGATTTACCTTTAAAAATGCTGAACAGTGAAAAACATTCATAAAATACTTCAACCCCGCTTTTACCCACTTACGGGTCGAATTTCCAAGAATAGTGCAATGAACCTTTTCTTATTTCTAGCAGAGAAGCCAAATACAAATTTTCATAGATTTAACTTCAAAGCTGCTTGCATAATGACACATATCCACAAAAATTTCCATCCCCTATTTCACCCCCATATGGCTTGAATTCCCAAAAAAGAAAAAGTGAGAAAGGTATTTATTTATTTCCAATCGAGAAGCCAGCTTTAAATTTTCCTGGATTAAGCATTAACAATACTTACGCAGTGAAATATTTTCATGAAACATTTCTTCCTCTATTCCACCCTTTAAGGGGGGTTGGATTTTCGAAAAGGTTGGAACTTTAATTTATTTATTTGTAATGGAGAAGTCAAATACCAACTGTCGTAGATGTAGCTATAAAAACATATTACTAGTTCCTTTTAATGATTTAACCGCGCGGCGTGGCCACGCGCTGTCACGGGCTGTGCGGCCCCTCCCGCAGGAGGTTCGAGTCCTCCCTCGGACATGGGTGTGTGTGCTGTTCTCAGCATAAGTTAGTTTAAGTAGAGTGTCAGTCTAGGGACCGATGACCTCAGCAGTTTGGTCCCACAGGAATTCACACACATTTGAACACGTTTATTTTCGAAAAAACTTTCGCCCACTATTTCACCTCGTAGGAGTAAAATTTCAAAAAATGCTGAGACACGGATTTCTTTATTTCTGACCGAGAAACCAAATACTAATTTTCGTAGATCTAGCTTTAAATTGCCTTAGTAACACGTATTTTCAACAAACATTTGATCCCCTTAGGAGTGGAATTTCGAAAAATCGCTTCTTGAACGACACCTACGGTGTAAGATCATCACCCTCTCCAAGTTTCAAGAGTTTATCCTTAGTGGTTCAGTCTGCGCGATGACGAATCAGTGAGTCAGTCAGTCGGGACATCGCTTTTTATAGACAGAGACTAGCCAACATACATAAGTCGTCTCGCCAATAGCATTATTGTTAGAAACTTTTGTCCTTGTTCCACAACACCTCGTACTAGAAAAACTTATATTTTCAAAAATGCTCCGATATAAGAGCATTACTGACTAATCTGTAGTTCGCAGATATTTGCAAAACTCTGTCTCCTGTTAAGCCATAAGGCTTGTGAGCTCCCTTCTACTGCCACCGTCCCTCCCCCCGCCCCGTCACCAACTGTGCTGTTATTGTCATAATCTATAGCCGAAACGAGCTGGATACCTCTTTCATGTCTCCCTCAGCGATAGTGGTGAAACAGCAATATCCAGCGACTCCTTGCGCCTTCTCCGCGTCCGTACCATCCTCCGACCTGCACAGATATGCTAAAGTATCTTTGTTGTTGTTATATGCCGCACATGTACTTAGATTAAAATGTTCCAGTTAAATGTTTGTCTAAATAAATTATTTTAGGTCTTATTGCAGTGGAAGTTTTGGAGTTTGATTTTCTTCTGATCGTTACGTATTATAACAAAAACGAAGCAGTAAACTAAAAGGCGCATCTTTAGGTCAAAAACTAACTGAAAACTCCTGGCACAGAAAATGAATGAAGGAAAGAGTGATTAGGAGAAACATGTGACGGGTCACAGAATGAATGTAAAGGGAGCAGAATGAATCTTACGCGGGTAGCAGTAGGATTACAGGAATGACATAAAGTATAAAGAAGGATATTTGATTTTGTCTTATGCTGTCTCGTATATTCCTTGCTATGGAAATCTCAAGTCACAATGGCCAAATGAAACGGTTGTTGGAAACTATGACCTCTCGAGTCTTAAGCAACATTCCAACTTTTTCTGTGCTCATAGGCAGCTCACCGCGCCTGGTACAGGCGGCGCTCGGGGACCACAGCACTGCTACGACACCTGAAGATGGGCTTATAACAGTCCGAAACCGTTCGTGTGAAAATAAAGAAAGTTACTGCTGAAGCGTTATTTTCATCCTCTGCCAACCGATTTAAAATGTGAAATATACACTCCTGGAAATTGAAATAAGAACACCGTGAATTCATTGTCCCAAGAAGGGGAAACTTTATTGACACATTCCTGGGGTCAGATACATCACATGATCACACTGACAGAACCACAGGCACATAGACACAGGCAACAGAGCATGCACAATGTCGGCACTAGTACAGTGTATATCCACCTTTCGCAGCAATCCAGGCTGCTATTCTCCCATGGAGACGATCGTAGAGATGCTGGATGTAGTCCTGTGGAACGGCTTGCCATGCCATTTCCACCTGGCGCCACAGTTGGACCAGCGTTCGTGCTGGACGTGCAGACCGCGTGAGACGACGCTTCATCCAGTCCCAAACATGCTCAATGGGGGACAGATCCGGAGATCTTGCTGGCCAGGGTAGTTGACTTACACCTTCTAGAGCACGTTGGGTGGCACGGGATACATGCGGACGTGCATTGTCCTGTTGGAACAGCAAGTTCCCTTGCCGGTCTAGGAATGGTAGAACGATGGGTTCGATGACGGTTTGGATGTACCGTGCACTATTCAGTGTCCCCTCGATGATCACCAGTGGTGTACGGCCAGTGTAGGAGATCGCTCCCCACACCATGATGCCGGGTGTTGGCCCTGTGTGCCTCGGTCGTATGCAGTCCTGATTGTGGCGCTCACCTGCACGGCGCCAAACACGCATACGACCATCATTGGCACCAAGGCACAAGCGACTCTCATCGCTGAAGACGACACGTCTCCGTTCGTCCCTCCATTCACGCCTGTCGCGACACCACTGGAGGCGGGCTGCACGATGTTGGGGCGTGAGCGGAAGACGGCCTAACGGTGTGCGGGACCGTAGCCCAGCTTCATGGAGACGGTTGCGAATGGTCCTCGCCGATACCCCAGGAGCAACAGTGTCCCTAATTTGCTGGGAAGTGGCGGTGCGGTCCCCTACGGCACTGCGTAGGATCCTACGGTCTTGGCGTGCATCCGTGCGTCGCTGCGGTCCGGTCCCAGGTCGACGGGCACGTGCACCTTCCGCCGACCACTGGCGACAACATCGATGTACTGTGGAGACCTCACGCCCCACGTGTTGAGCAATTCGGCGGTACGTCCACCCGGCCTCCCGCATGCCCACTATACGCCCTCGCTCAAAGTCCGTCAACTGCACATACGGTTCATGTCCACGCTGTCGCGGCATGCTACCAGTGTTAAAGACTGCGATGGAGCTCCGTATGCCACGGCAAACTGGCTGACACTGACGGCGGCGGTGCACAAATGCTGCGCAGCTAGCGCCATTCGACGGCCAACACCGCGGTTCCTGGTGTGTCCGCTGTGCCGTGCGTGTGATCATTGCTTGTACAGCCCTCTCGCAGTGTCCGGAGCAAGTATGGTCGGTCTGACACACCGGTGTCAATGTGTTCTTTTTTCCATTTCCAGGAGTGTATGTTCCGTCCTACGACACACGAATTCCTTATATGAGAGGATGCTCCAATGTGCAAATTTCCATGTGCCACGTCTTAACTGATTGTGTTTCATATTATGAAAACACCCAGTCACACTGGTTAACCCTGTGCTAACAACTTTGTTCCTCACTTACCTAGATTAATAGGTGAAAGTTAGTGCCATGCCGGAGCACGTACCTCAGATTTCTTTTGAGTACTGTTTGACTTTTGTGGACCTTCCTATTCGTATTCTAAAATTACATTGTAAGATAGAGACTCAGTTAATAGTGTAAGGATTTTAACTGCCGAAGATGCAAGCGCGAGTAAAGGTGTGGGAGAGTGAGAAATATGAACAGTTTTTAACCCGATTTTTAATGGAAAGTGGTTGTGTTATAGGCATTACAACCACATTCATGTACAACTGTTTCGGTACAGTCGCTAACAAACAACAAGTTATCTTCGAAGAAATGCCGCAAAATATTTCCATTGTGAGTGGTCCGAATATGTCTTATGCGACGTTACTGCGAGTATAGGCGACTAGTGCCGTTATCGGTTTATTAGTAATTTCAGTACGAGTGTCAAACGGACGAATAAGGCGACACAGGTAAACTAAGCTGACGAGGCAGGATTACCAACATACCTGTTATAAGTTCTTTAATTACAGAAGCACTCCCTTTTATTACTGGCAAAATGAGAATCTTTTATTGCTGGGCGGAGGAGAGTAATCACCACTGATTAGATCCCTTCATAATCGACTGAGGTATTAAAAGAATACTTCGAAAGCAATGGCTTCTCTCATGCCAATGGAATCAAGTCCAAAACGAGCAGCCACATGCCAATGGCGAGGCTCAGTCCTATCCAGACTTTTCCACACTGTTCTTTTGAGACTGGCTCCCTTCACAGACTGGCTTGTTGATAGCCCCCTTTACCTAATTTCTTAATGACTCTATGGGCCAGTAAGGGAAAGCCAACTTTAGAATCCATATCTCAATTGCATTTTAATAATTTATTTATTATTATACGTATATCATGGCAAAATAATGTTGATTTTGTATCAAAGTGAAATCACCTTATCTCAACAATGCTAGCGACCCAGTGGCCAAAGGATCACAATGAAACCTTTCTTTAGAAGAGAAGATATCAACATCACATTGCCGTCGGCGGATTTGATAAAATTTCCAGTCAGAAATTCATTAAGTAACATATGTGTACACAACATCAGTGCGAATAAAAAGATACCTGTTCCAAATATTGCATCAAAAGTGTACTAAGTCACAGTGAAGGTCCTGTACAGGAATCTGTTTCCCAGCACAGTGGAAAATTGCAATCCCGATGTGTCCCCATTCGAATTTCATCGGTTTCCAAAACTTAAAGAACACCGTCGAGGACTTCACTTTGATACTGATGAAGCTGTGGAAAGAGAGGTGAAGGGGTGAGGTCCTTGATCCCGTCAACAATGTCAAACTTCCTACAGTGACGGTATAAACAAAGTTGCCTCTCGTTGGGAGAAATATCATCGTCCTCAGGGTGAATATGTTGAGAAATAAAAAGACATAGACACGGACAATAAAGATGTAGAATGTTAATAACGTTTGTTTTATTTGGAAAGTTTTAAGAGTTTTTACATAAAAAATTCGGCGGCATTACTTTTCAGTATGCGCTCGTAAACGCCCCGTGGTTGAGATGACGTCAGTCTAATATCGCTCGTTTGGTTTTCCCTTATGCGTAGGTTAATTTATTAAACGAAACTACGCCTTCTGCAAGACGAACTTTATTCAAAAATATTTATTACAATGATTCACTTGCATGTATAATCAACGATGGTTAGTTAGTCATGTTTTAGTTGCGGTTTTTGTCTAACAAGTAATAGTACTCTTTTAAGATCAAGCCTTGTGATTTTATATCTGTTCTTTTACCCAGGATATCTGAGAATCCCAATGAAGTCAAAATTTGTCATTCATCATGTGTAATTAACTTTTGGTTCAGTAAAAGCAGTCTTTTATCTTTTCATTTGATGCACAAGAAGCTGTGCATGTAAATACTGTTCTTTCCTATTTTCACTCATTGACGCATGTGGCTCTGGGGTCCAGAAAGAAATTGAGTTTGGTGGGTCTGTGTGAGCAATAATACAGTAATAATACATGAAATGCTTTCCTTGTCACTTTTGTTAATGTAAGTAAATTAAGAAGTATCCTAGTATTCAAAGTTTTTGCTGGAAAGTATGAGACGCTAAGTGGTATCTAGCAGTTATAACATATTTATGCAGAGGGAGCCTATGAGCACAGGAAAAGTTCAAACTTCGTTAGTTAATTATCTTCTTTGAGCCTCCATCAGCTTGTAGCTGTGAGGACCTCAGTTCCGTTGTTAGTCGCCGCTGGTAATTGAAAGAATACCGTGCATAAGGCAGAGCTCATACCACACATCATGAATCTTCAGTCTCCTGACTGGTTTGATGCGGCCCGCAGCGAATTCCTCTCCTCTGTCAACCTCTTCATCTCATAGCAGAATTTTTAGCCCTCATCGTCAATTATTTGTTGGATGTTCCAGTCTCTACAGATTTTACCGTCTGGTATCATGGAAGGTATTCCTCGATTTCTTCACAGACGTCTTATCATCGTGTCCCTTCTTCATGTCAGTATTTCCTATATATTCCTTTCCTCGTCGATTCTCGGGAGAGCCTCCTCATTCTTCACCTTTTCAGTCCACCGATTTCAACATGCGTCTCTAACACCGTATCACAAATGCTTCTATTCTCTTCTTTTCTGATTTTCCTGCTGTCCAAGTTTCACTATCGTACAATGCCTTGTTCCAAACATGAATTCTCAGAAATTTCTTCCTCGAATGTAATTCCTATATTTAGTAATAATAGACTTCTCTTGGCCAGGGATGTCCTTTTTGTCAGTGCTAGCCTGCTTCCTGTGTCCTACTTGCTCCGTCCATCACGGGTTATTTTGCTGCCTAGGTGCAGAATTCCTTGAATTCATCTACTTTGCGGACACCAATCCTGATGTTAAGTTTCTCGCTGTTCATATTTCTGCTACTTCTTTCATTATTTACGTCTTCCTTCGATTTGCCCTCAATCCAAATTTTGTGCTGACTGTTCATTCCATAGTTCTTATAATTCGTCTTCGCATCAGAGAATCTTGTCACTGATAGTATTTCACCTTGAATTTTAATTCCCCTCTTGACCTTTATTTTATGTCCGTCATTGCTCCTTCGATGTATGGATTGAACAGTGTTGGCGAAAGACTACATTCCTGTCTTACACTCTCTTTAACCCGAGAACTTCGTTCTTGGCCTTCCACTCTTATTTGTCCCTCTTGGTACTTGTTCATATTGCATATTATCCGTCTTTCCCGATAGCTTACGATTATTTTTCACAGTATTTTGAACATCTTGCACCCTTTGACATTGACAAACGCTTTTTGTAGGTTGACAAATCCTATGAACGTGTCTTCATTTTTCTTAAGTCTTGCTTCCATTATCAACTGCAACGTCAGAATTGCCTCTCTGGTGTCTTTACCTTTCCTAAAGCCAAACTGATCTTCACCTAATACATCATTAAATTTCTTTTCTATTCTCTTGTAAGCAACTTGGATGAATGAGCTGTTAAAGTGATTGTGCGATAATTCTCGCAGTTGTCGGCTCTTGCAATATTCGGAAAAGTGTGGGTGATCCAAAGATCCAAAGAAGAGCGGCGCGTTTCGTCACTGGGTTATTTGGTAACCGTGATAGCGTTACGGAGATGTTTAATAAACTCAAGTGGCAGACTCTGCAAGAGAGGCGCTCTGCATCGCGGTGTAGCTTGCTCGCCAGGTTTCGAGAGGGTGCGTTTCTGGATGAGGTATCGAATATATTGCTTCCCCCTACTTATACCTCCCGAGGAGATCACGAATGTAAAATTAGAGAGATTAGAGCGCGCACGGAGGCTTTCAGACAGTCGTTCTTCCCGCGAACCATACGCGACTGGAACAGGAAAGGGAGGTAATGACAGTGGCACGTAAAGTGCCCTCCGCCACACACCGTTGGGTGGCTTGCGGAGTATCAGTGTAGATGTAGATGTAGATGTAGATAGTTTTACGAGAGTCAGATGGTAATATCGCCAGACTCATACGATCTGCACATCGACGTGAATAGTCGTTCCATTGACTTGTAATTAATAGATTTCAGCTAACAGTCGTCCTTTTGAAATTTTATTGGCAGATTTAGATTTCAACTAGAAACTAGCCATTCTGAATGCACTATCATGGTTGATCAGCGCATGTAATGCCTGTTGGTCGGGCTTCATCCATAGTGGATGAAGCCCGACCATTCCGAATGGCTAGTTTCTAGCTGAAATCTAGATCCACCATTAAAATTTCAAAAGGACGACTGTTTGCTGAAATCTATTATTTACAAGTCAATATAACAGCCGCTGCGTGCAGCCGTCTTCGGAATGGAAGGTAACCTGAGTCGTTTTATTGCCACTTTCCCTAATGATATTAGAAATTCTGATGGAACGTTTTCTATTCCTTCTGTCTTGTTCGATCTTAAGTCTCCCAAAGCTCTTTTAAATATTGATTCCATAAGTTGATCCCCTGTCTCTTCTATATCGACTCCTGTTTCTTCTCTTATCAAGTTATCAGGCAAGTCTTCCCCCTCATAGAGGCCTTCAATGTACTCTTTCCATCTATATGCTCTCTTCTCTGCATGAACATTACTAACCTGTAAAACTCGAAGTAACCAGATTGTAGGACAGATATGTGCAAATAAATATTGCAGTGGTTTTACAAGAAAGATTTTTGAGAGGCGTGTGAGGATCTTTTAGCCTAGAAAATGAGATAACTAAAAATTCAGTACGTTGGACTCAAACCACCACGCTCACCAAACAACGGGAAGGACATTATGGGAGCTATTTTTTCTAAAACTCAAGGTTGGAGGGAGAGGGTGGGGATAAGGGAATTTGATATAATTATGCGGTAGGAAACGTCCCGCTATACATGATACGAGTTACATTTCTGCTGATATTGGTTGTGTGTGTAAATAATGATAATCAGTCCGAGTGATCGATGAAGAATGCGAGGTCATGTAAGGGCCAGCCGCAGTCACGAACGTATGGGCAAACTCTCGGAGAACTAATCCTTGGGGCACAGCGTCGAGGAGACATGATGGCCTATGCTGCCAACAAACCGATGAAGTCAAAGTAGTTACATACTCAGGGAACGAGCGTAGAGGAGCACAGAGCAAATACGGGGATCCCGCGTCGCGGATGTAGACAAGGTCCTCGAGGAGGCTGTTGATCATTGCCTTCCTCCGATCTGGTATGAAGTATCAAGCGCATATCTGCGTCGTGTGAGTAAGTGCCTGTACAGTTTCGTGTTTGGTTTTGCGTTTATGGATGAAGGGAAGAGAGGGTCAGAGCCGCTGTTAGGATATGTCTCTTCTACGTCGGCCTTAGCTTTCCCGTTCGAAGCACGGATCTTCTTCAACAGTGTCACATGCCCTCCCTTCATGAGACAGTAAGGAGAGGCTTGGGATTTGCGCAAAGACTGATGCTCTGGCTCTTCTCCCTTTGCAGGCCGAATACTGGAAGTGAAAATTTTCCATATCCAGGATCTGAACCGCCTTATCTCCAAGCCGAGCGCCACCACATAAGGGCGTGTTAGCGACCTCAGCTACGGACAGGTAACAAACTGACTGTTGCTTGGTAGTAATGCGAACAGTATCACGCCAGTGAAAGTCTGCCTGCCAATGTTCTGTTTGTCTCAAAGCCATTTCTAACTAACGCTCAGAAAGTGGCATTGGGAGTATCATTAGCAAAATGGGCATGCAATTTCTTAAAATCTTAGTTTGTGATGGAAAGATGTCAGTTCTTTGGTTTAAGCATTTCAGAGTAAGGTGTATAGTAAATACTATTTTATACCATGGGCACAGCCGTGAAAAATCAAGGTAAACTGAACTTGAATGAAACCGCGGACAGCTGTTAATTGATGATTTATTCAGACGACCGGTTTCGCTGCGTTAAAGCAGCAACTTCAGGTAACAAGTCACCTGAAGAGGCTGCTTTAATGGAGCGAAACTGGTCGTGTGAATACATCATTAAACAGCAGCTGTCTGCGGTGTTATTCAAGTTCACTTTACCTTGAGTTCTGTAGAAGATAACTGTCATAAAGTTAGCAGGGGCTAGCAATACTCGAGTGCGATATTTTAATTAGAGTATCTGACTGAAATATTCAGGTCGGATGTGCACTTTTTGTAAAAAGTGCTTCACGTACGACGGAAGTGAATGTCCGCAGTTCACACAGTGTGTGCACTGGTTCCTATAGTTCCCTTGGCAGCTGCCACATCTCACCTCCCAGCGTCTCCCCATAGTTGAGCATACAGTACCCATTGCAACTATAATGAACGTGCCTTTATCTACAGAAAGTGCTCAGAATGACGTCACATTATCAAACACTCGTCTGCCGTACCAATTAATGGATTTTGTGTGTTAATTAAAGATTTATTGTTCCTATGTTAATTATTTACCTGTTAATTGAAATACACCCTTCTACTTGCATTCGGTTCAATCGAGATACAGGTAATTTGATAACCTCCGTCGTTTGCAGTAGCATAATAACTGTCCTGTGTGATGCAACGCAGCCTTTGCAAACATCATGCATCGGATGACATGGCGCAGTTGAATCCAGTAGTCTCTTGCAAAGCCTTCTATGTGAACACGAGTCATATTTACTCATTTGTTCCATTAAATGCTTCTATAATTTGAAGTGTACACAGTACAGGTAACTGGACACGTCTGTTGGATACATCCGGAGATACCCACTCGAATAAATGTAATTAACGCGCCTGTATCAAACAAGTACAGATATTACAATCAAAATGTAGGCGTTGCCTAAATTGCACATTACGAGCAAAGAAATGTAATTGACATATTACATAAATTTAAATTTGAACCAAAGATACTATAGTCTGCTGGAATCAGTCAGTTATCTGACTTGCAGTTAACGATATCGTACACGGAACTGAACTGTTGTGGAAGAAAGTCAGCAGATGAATTCCATTCATCAACACTGAAAGGAATCGGGACATTACGATGCTAAGCCCCGAGGTTGCTGCCCATCTAACGTGTTCATAACACGGGGGGACTCTTCAGCAGTGATATCCAACAGCTAGCTCCTAGTTCATGTATGCCCTTTTTAGCTTTTTGGGGCTGTTAACCGGTTGAGGAAAAGTTGGGCTATTTTGTGCGCGAGATAGAATTATTAACAATCGGACGAAGTAAAATTATCCTGCACATACTCCGGAAAAGATAATTATTCGATACCGGTATAGGTAGATTCCTGCAATACGCTCAAAATGGTTACGTGACCAGAGCTCATACTACATGCTGCAGGGCGGTTGATGGTGCATTACTAACACCCCCTTTTTAGGAGTGTCCTTAAAATCCGATTCTCTTAAATCCCACCAACTACCACCTTTGTGTTCACGATGAAGATCCCCCGGTTCTCGCAAGCACTGACAAATTGCAGAGAAGGTTTTGTGGTGTTGAGGTTTCTCATGTCAGGGTACTGACACATGCAGATACGAACGTCTCTTGCATAGCCTGTCACCTCGCCATAGCAGTCACGGCATGAAACCAAAATGTTCGTAGTACCTGCTGCATTCATAATCGCACGTGCGAACAGCAACTGGCGAGTCTCACTGAAGGCTCAGAAGGAGAAAAATTACTACGAATTGGATAAGGCGCGTGCCTCTTATGACCAACAGGCACGCTCGTAAACGATGTCTCCTCTGACAAATTAATAGTCTCACAAAGCTTACTGGAAAAGTACATAAGAATGTTGAATAGAGGTATTCGGTTAAAGTTCCTTTAAAGTCGACCGAACAGTCGAGTAAAGGCACGTAACGCAGAGGAACAGTACTGACACGAAAATAAAATTGCGAAAAGGAAGGAAGAAGGGAGGGGGACTCAACCTCTTGTCGGCAACGGCGTCATTGCAGCAAACGCTTGAGTAGCGAAAGAATGGCGAAGAACATGAGCACTGTTCCTTTCGGAAAAACACCCAAACTTTTTTTTCTTTTAGTCACCAGTCTCCAGTCTGGTTTGATGCAGCCCGTCAAGGATCCTCTCATGTGCCAACCTCTTCATCTCAGAATAACACCTGCAACGTAACTCCTCAATTATTTGCTAGATGTACTCCAGTTCCTTTCGCCCTCTACGGTTCCCTCTAGTACCGTAGAAGTTATTCCGTGATGTCTTAACAGATGTCTTCTTCTGGTCCGTGTTTTCCATATATTCCTTACCTCACAGATTCTCTGGAGAACCTCCTCATTCCTTACCTTATCAGTCCACTTAATTTTAAACATTCTTTTGAAGCACTACATCTCAAATGCTTCGATTCCATTCTGTTACACTTTTATCACAGTCCATGTTTCACTACCATGCATTGCTGTGCACCAAATCTACATTCTCAGATATTTCTTCCTCAAATTAAGGCCTATGTATGGTTCTAACCCACTTCTCTTGACCAGCGATGGCCTTTTTGCCAGTGCCAGTCTGGTTTTTATGTCATTCCTGCTCCGTCCGTCATGGGTTATTTTGCTATTTAGGTAGCAGAGTTCCTTACTTCGTCTGCTTCGTGGCCATCAATCCCCTTGTTAAGTTTCTCGCTGTTCTCATTTCTGCTACTTCTTAATACTTCGCGTTACTTTCGGCTTTCTTAGATTTGCTCTCAATCCAGATTTTGTACTCATTAGACGGTTCATTCCATTCAGCACATCATGTAGTTCTTCATCAGCGAATCTTATCATTAATATCCTTTCAGCTTGAATTTTAAGTGCCGCGCGGGATTAGCCGAGCGGTCTAGGGTGCTGGAGTCATGGACTGTGCGACTGGTCCCAGCAGAGGTTCGAGTCCTCCCTCGGGCTGGAGTCATGGACTGTGCGACTGGTCCCAGCAGAGGTTCGAGTCCTCCCTCGGGCAAGGGTGTGTGTGTTTGTCCTTAGGATAATTTAGGTTAACTAGCGTATAAGCTTAGGGACTGAGAACCTTAGCAGTTAAGTCTCATAAGATTTCACACACATTTGAACATTTTGAATTTTAATTCCATTCTTGACTTTCTTTCATTTCCATCATTGCTTGAGCGATGTCCAGACCGAACACTAGGGGCTGACCTATACCCCTTTTAATCTGAGCATTTCGTTCTCCGTCTTCCAGTGTATTTGTATAAGTGAATTTGGGGAACCAAGTAGAAATTTAATATGGACGGCCATTCGAGTCCATGTCTAAACCACTGTGCAATGTCCCTGCATCTGAAGCAGTCAAATGCTTCCGCGTCGTGGTAGGCGTGACGTGAACCGTTTACCGACCCTGCCTTCGGAAGCTGCGTCCCGGCTGGTCCCGATGTGGAAGGAGCCGGCGGGCGCTTGACAAAGTGCGGTCATTAGGCGGTCGGCGGATGGGTTCATTCAAGCCGCCAGATTAGAGTCAAGCCGGGGAGCGCTGCTGGCACTTTAGGGCCGCGGTCGGCATTACTCACTGGCCAGGATTCAGGAGGAGGCACCCAGCGTCTCGTGGTCCCGTTAAACTGGGCCACAGATAGCATCGGCGATGCCTCCCGGTCCGCGGTGTAACACACACCTACCAGCCGCTAAACGGCAGCCGTGAATCCACGTCCCGCAGCCACGGGGGACGATCCGTGCCGACGCTGGGCGAAGAAGGGCGCCAGAGGAGCCGGGGCTGCAGCCCAGTGTCTGCGGCGTAAATTTCGCCGCTTATCTAGCGCCGGAGTTCCGTCCGCTCTCCTCCTCAGGCGGGCTGACCAACTTTAGAGCTCTCGTTCACGCGCCATTTAACGTCGAATCCTACAAATTCGGTCTCGGCGAGTACGTGTGACGGAGTAATTCTCCAGTCTGTCGTGGGAAAGGCGTCGAGTATAACTTGTAACGAACGGCTGTCGTAAACATGCACTCGCTAATGCACTGAGCACTTCGAGAGCGGCGTTCGAGCGCTTGCGCCAGGTGGTCGGAGGAGACACGACGTCGTCTCATTTCTTCAGTACAGGCAGCCAAGCTTGAAATGAGGCGATCTGTGCTGCGTGTTGCATAAAGAGGAAGTTTCTCACTTCTACCATTGAGGGCAAACCCATGTACTTCATTTCACAGTCTGGCAAAATGCATAGGTGCTATCTATTCCCTACTGACAAAAACCGACGTGGGTTCAAATGGCTCTGAGCACTATGGGACTTATCATCTGTGGTCATCAGTGCCCTAGAACTTAAATCTACTTCAATCTAACTAACCTAAGGACATCACACACATCCATACCCGAGGCAGGATTCGAACCTGCGACCGTAGCGAACACGCGGTTCCAGACTGAAGCGCCTAGAACTCCTCGGCCACACCGGCCGGCACCGACGTAGGCTTTCATTATCACTAACGTAACAGGAGATGCTCTTGACGAATGGGCGTAGTGAAATTAATAACTAACATGCTTTGTATATGCAGACGGACAGGTTTTAGATATTTAAGAAAATTCTACATCCTTCCTTCTCCCCCTTGCCCTTCCATGGGCACGTATGTCCCGAAACTAGGGCCGTGAAATATTGCATCATTTTTCTCTCCCTTCACTGGACTTACCTTCCCACTCCTCTGACTAACTTCTCTCACTCTACTTACCCCATTGTCGAAACCTGGCTGTTATTTAGGTTCTCAGCCGGTTTGATTCCCTGTATCACTTTATCCGTAAAGTCCAGTTCCTGCTTTCGCGTTTGACTCAACTTTTTCTTCTTTTTTTCAAAATTTGCATATTACTGCTAGTTGTTTGGAGAAGTACACAGCGTATGGCACCCTTTTAATCACCTACACATTCGCAGTTCATTGTGAAAAAGCATATATGATAGCCAGTCCCAACGTTGTGAGTTTGTCCTCCGAGGTGAGGAGTCGTCATGTACCCTTTCGACCAAGCGTCCTGAAAACGCAGTTCTCACACATTTTACGCCCGAGCTGTTCATGCTGGAAACCTTATCCTTTAGGGACATCGGGACTCAGAGCATCGACCAAGTGGACGTTGATGTGGCTAGGTGGAGTCCGACTGGAGTAAGCGACGTCATGCCGGACACCTCGCAAATGAAAAGAAATTTACGCCAGATACTAGCCGTTAGAATCGGATGTCACAGTGAATGAGAGAAGAAAATTTCATGCGGAAACATATCTCAGCGTGGGCGGTGATAACATCGCCGTTGGGCGCCCATAAGATCCCAAAACACACACACACACATCTCAGCCTTCCCTTCCGTACCTTAAGGGCGAGGGACAGGCTACGAAAGAACCAGGGACAGGCTAGGAAACAAGGAATGAATTTATTCAATATTTAGTTAACATTAAGACAGATAATGGTCCACTCACAACAACGAAGTCTATGTTTCTTACGAACAATATCGAAGATAAGAGCGCCGAAGTAGCTGTCCTGAAGCAGAGCGCATCGTTTCTGATTTAAGCAGTAACTGAAAGACAATCTCAAACATTCTGTGCCTGCACGAAGCTAGGTGACATCTCTGTAGCTATTATTCCACACAAAAGCTTTATATAAGTCAAGCCCCCGTCTTGCAGAAATCTAACACTACGTTGTGACCAAGAATTCAAAACAAACTGGTAATTTCGCGCTTTTAATTTCGTATGGCACATACAGAGAGGGCAAAGCAAAATCGGGCTGACGCAGATTTCACTGTATTGGCACTTCTGTGGTGTACTGCCCATTCGTCTCTTATAGGACGCCAAAACGATGGTGCTCTCTCCGATAGCTATACAATAATTCAGGCAAATCACATTAATGGTTTTTATTACAATAAAGTAGATTGACAATACTTAACTTTGGTTGACAAGAACGTGTCGCTATCGATTGGAAACATGGAAACAGTCAGTGTTCTTCTCTATATACAATGTCCGTACAAGCAGTTAATACGTGGGTTGTCCACTAAGTAAGTTCCGATCGATCGCAAAATGGAAACCACAGTGAAACCCAGAAACGTTTCATTTGCAACAGTTAGGTACACCTTCCACCTTCTTCTCTACATAGTCGCCGCTCCAATTTCGAGTTTTGTCGCAGTGTTGTATCAACTTTCCAATATCCTCGTCATCCTCAGCTGCCTGTGCTTTCGGCCATTTATCTGCACTGATCTGCAGCTCGTTGTTTGTGGAAAAATTTTGTCTTCATAGCCAGCGGTTCTTGTGGGCACAGATGAGACTCAGGGGGAGCCATTTACGGACTGTATTGTGGGTGAGCAAACACTTCTCACTGGAAACGCAGCAGGAGCGTCTTGATTGCCCCTGCAGTGTGCGTCCGAGAATCGGCATGAAGAAGGAACTGCTCGACAGTTGTGTTATGTGGGCTGCATGACACAGGCGAAATCTCTAACCAGGCCCTCCCCTCATATTTGGCGGGAGACGCTATTCCCTGCACATCTTAATGTGCTCACTGTTCACTCAAAACTGAAAAGAGCGACGCGACGCGATCGACGGGCATACTAGAGACACTGCCCAACACATCTCTGCAAAGCTTTACCGTATTTTTCCTAGTGGTTTCCATTTCGCGACCGATCGGAACTTACTTTCTGGACAACCCTCGTATAAGGCACAAGTCTTCAGTATAACAGTTAGTATATTGGCTCTATTAGTGTGCGTCTACTACTGTCCGGCCGAGGCTGGCAGAAGCGGCGCTTACACTCTCTTTGTGTAGAGGCCGCTCCTGTCGTAGTGCGGTCCTAGTCAGTGGACTATTGGCTGACTAGTCAGTGGACTATTGGCTGACTAGTCAGAGGACTATTGGCTGACGTCGTCTCAGAGCCTCCTCTGCTCCTGAGTTCTTCAACTTCGTGCCGGAGTTTGTCGTTACGCCGGAACAACTTGAAGGATACGTCTTAGGACAAAAAAATAAAATAAAAATCATGGTATATTTATCCGATCAAAAGAATCGGGACTCCACATATACCGCGGAACTGAGCTCTAAATGTCACTAGAAGCAGACATGTCGTTATTTGTGTTCAGTAGAGAAGCTATAACAGCAGAACGGGTCTGTCAGGAAGACTCAGTGATGTCAAACGTGAAGTAGTCATTGGCTGTGACCTGAGTAAAAAAATCTGTCAGTCACATTTCAAACCTTCTAAAGCTGCTGGACGGTTGGTTATGTAATTGTGAAGTGGAAACAAGAAGAAGTAATCAAAGCTAAATCAAGACTAAGCAGACCACTTGTACTGAGGAATAGAGGCCGTCAAGCATTTCTGCGGTTGGTTGTAAGACATTGTATGAAATCAGCGGAAGGAACCACTCATGAGTGCCAAAGTTCTGCCATCAATCCAGCTGGCACAACGAATGTATGAAAGAAATTACAAAGAGTGTGGTATAGCCGTCGAGTGCTGTCTATAATCAGTGGTAAGCCACACTTAAAATGACGTAAAGAGCGACGCCACTGGGCAGTGGATGACTGGAAGCGACTGATATAGAGTGGTAAGTCACACTGTACCCTATGGTAATCCGATGGATGGGTTTGGGTTTGTCGAATGCCTGGAGAAGGTTACCTGCCATTATGTGTAGTATCATCAGTGAAGAACGGAGGAGCTGGTGTTAGTGTATGGGGATGTTCTTCGTGGTTAGGACGTGTTCGCCTTATTCTGCTTAAGGAAACGTTCAATTCGGCAGAATATGAACACATTTTATTGCATTGTGTTCTGCACACAGTATAGATGACAAATGTTTATATCGGCATAAGCATGATAATGCAGCACGACACACAACAGCATCTGTGAGGCAATGAGTGTAGACAATAACATTCCTGAAATGGACTTACCTGGCGAAAATACAGACCTGAACCCAACGGAACACTTTTGAAGTGAGTCAGAACATTGGCCGGGAACCTCATCAGTCTCCGCAGTGCAAGGACTGAAATTTCTTGTGAGAGCCAAACTAGAATTAAACTGGTAGGTACTGTTAGGCTGGCCTTTCCCAGAAACATCCTCAGCCTGAGATACGTTCGTCGAGGTCGACCCCTTCCAACTGTGCCTTCCACACTCATCTTGAAACGTCCCCTTTGAACAATTTATACACGACTGTGCTTAACCTGACACACAATATTTTTAGCGCAACGCAATCTGACTTTCAAAATTCCCTACAAAACAATGGCCCTGACTAACATTTAACTATACCTTTCACAAATCACTTACCTCACAAAAATCTTCGCTGCTCAAGCTACTGCAATACAGCGAGCGCCACTACTGCCAGCTAAATAAAAGATTCAAACTATGGAAGGCACTAACTACTGATAGGGATAGTTAGCAAATGAAAGATATTAATAGAGAACGAACAATGTATTTACCTTGATATCATCACAAGTCATAATATATATATCAGTTCATGACAAATTACAAACCTCCGCCATCTCTCTCCCCACATCCACCACTGCTGGCGGCTCACCTCCAACTGCGCAACGCTACGCGCTGTTCACAGCCAGCTGCCGCTGCCCAACACTACAATGGCAGACAACAATGCAAACTAGCCACAGACTGCACACAGCACAGCCAGTGATTTTCATATTGAGCGCTACGTAACGTTGCCAATAAGAAAACATAAACAGCCTACTTACATAGAGAAAACATAAACAGCCTACTTACAATCTTCTCTAATTTATGCCCCCCCTTGAACCATGGACCTTGCCGTTGGTGGGGAGGCTTGCGTGCCTCAGCGATACAAATGGCCGTACCGTAGGTGCAACCACAACGGAGGGGTATCTGTTGAGAGGCCAGACAAACATGTGGTTCCTGAAGAGGGGCAGCAGCCTTTTCAGTAGTTGCAGGCGCAACAGTCCGGATGATTGACTGATCTGGCCTTGTAACATTAACCAAAACGACCTTGCTGTGATGGAACTGCGAACGGCTGAAAGCAAGGGGAAACTACAGCCGTAATTTTTTCCGAGGAAATGCAGCTTTACTGTATGATTAAATGATAATGGCGTCCTCTTGGGTAAAATATTCCGGAGGTAAAATAGTCCCCCATTCGGATCTCCGGGCGGGGACTACTCAAGAGGACGTCGTTATCAAGAGAAAGAAAACTGGTGTTCTACGGATCGGAGCGTGGAATGTCAGATCCCTTAATCGGGCAGGTAGGTTAGAAAATTTAAAAAGGGAAATGGATAGGTTAAAGTTAGTTATAGTGGGAATTAGTGAAGTTCGGTGGCAGGAGGAACAAGACTTTTGGTCAGGTGATTACAGGGTTATAAATACAAAATCAAATAGGGGTAATGCAGGAGTAGGTTTAATAATGAATAAGAAAATAGGAGTGCGCGTTAGCTACTACAAGCAGCATAGTGAACGCATTATTGTGGCCAAGATAGACACAAAGCCCATGCCTACAACAGTAGTACAAGTTAATATGCCAACTACCTCTGCAGATGATGAAGAAAGAGATGAAATGTATGACGAGATAAAAGAAATTATTCAGGTAGTGAAGGGAGACGAAAATTTAATAGTCATAGGTGACTGGAATTCGTCAGTAGGAAAAGGGAGAGAAGGAAACGTAGTAGGTGAATATGGATTGGGGGAAAGAAATGAAAGAGGAAGCCGCCTTGTAGAATTTTGCACAGAGCATGGCTTAATCATAGGTAACACTTGGTTCAAGAATCATAAAAGAAGGTTGTATACCTGGAAGAATCCTGGAGATACTAAGAGGTATCAGATAGATTATATAATGGTAAGACAGAGATTTAGGAACCTGGTTTTAAATTGTAAGACATTTCCAGGGGCAGATGTGGATTCTGACCACAATCTATTGGTTATGTACTGCAGATTGAAACTGAAGAAACTGCAAAAAGGTGGGAATTTAAGGAGATGGGACCTGGATAAACTGAAAGAACCAGAGGTTGTAGAGAGTTTCAGGGAGAGCATAAGGGAACAATTGACAGGAATGGGGGAAAGAAATACAGTGGAAGAAGAATGGGTAGCTCTGAGGGATGAAGTAGTGAAGTCAGCAGACGATCAAGTAGGTAAAAAGACGAGGGCTAATAGAAATCCTTGGGTAACAGAAGAAATATTGAATTTAATTGATGAAAGGAGAAAATATAAAAATGCAGTAAATGAAGCAGGCAAAAAGGAATATAAACGTCTCAGAAATGAGATAGACAGGAAGTGCAAAATGGCTAAGCAGGGATGGCTAGAGGACAAATGTAAGGATGTAGAGGGTTATCTCACTAGGGGTAAGATAGATACTGCATACAGGAAAATTAAAGAGACCCTTGGAGAAAAGAGAGCCACTTGTATGAATATCAAGAACTCAGATGGGAACCCAGTTCTAACCAAAGAAGGGAAGGCAGAAAGGTGGAAGGAGTATATAGAGGGTTTATACAAGGGCGATGTGCTTGAGGACAATATTATGGAAATGGAGGAGAATGTAGGTGAAGACGAAATGGGAGATAAGATACTGCGTGAAGAGTTTGACAGAGCACTGAAAGACCTGAGTCGAAACAAGGCCCCGGGAGTAGACAACATTCCATTAGATCTACTGATGGCCTTGGGAGAGCCAGTCATGACAAAACTCTACCATCTGGTGAGCAAGATGTATGAGACACGCGAAATACCCTCAGACTTCAAGAAGAATATAATAATTCCAATCCCAAAGAAAGCAGGAGTTGACAGATGTGAAAATTACCGAACTATCAGTTTAATAAGTCACAGCTGCAAAATACTAACGCGAATTCTTTACAGACGAATGGAAAAACTGGTAGAAGCGGACCTCGGGGAAGATCAGTTTGGATTCCGTAGAAAGGTTGGAACACGTGAGGCAATACTAACCTTACGACTTATCTTAGAAGAAAGATTAAGAAAAGGCAAACCTACGTTTCTCAAATTCTGAAGGTGGCACGGATAAAATACAGGGAGCGAAAGGCTATTTACAATTTGTACAGAAACCAGATGGCAGTTATAAGAGTCGAGGGGCATGAAAGGGAAACAGTGGTTGGGAAAGGAGTGAGACAGGGTTGTAGCCTCTCCCCGATGTTATTCAATCTGTATATTGAGCAAGCAGTAAAGGAAACAAAAGAAAAATTCGGAGTAGGTATTAAAATTCATGGAGAAGAAGTAAAAACTTTGATGTTCGCCGATGACATTGTAATTCTGTCAGAGACAGCAAAGGACTTGGAAGAGCAGTTGAACGGAATGGACAGTATCTTGAAAGGAGGATATAAGATGAACATCAACAAAAGCAAAACGAGGATAATGGAATGTAGTCAAATTAAATCGGGTGATGCTGAGGGAATTAGATTAGGAAATGAGACACTTAAAGTAGTAAAGGAGTTTTGCTATTTAGGGAGTAAAATAACTGATGATGGTCGAAGTAGAGAGGATATAAAATCTAGACTGGAAATGGCAAGGAAATCGTTTCTGAAGAAAAGAAATTTGTTAACGCCGAGTATAGATTTAAGTGTCAGGAAGTCGTTTCTGAAAGTATTTGTATGGAGTGTAGCCATGTATGGAAGTGAAACATGGACGATAACTAGTTTGGACAAGAAGAGAATAGAAGCTTTCGAAATGTGGTGCTACAGAAGAATGCTGAAGATAAGGTGGGTAGATCACGTAACTAATGAGGAGGTATTGAATAGGATTGGGGAGAAGAGAAGTTTGTGGCACAACTTGACTAGAAGAAGGGATCGGTTGGTAGGACATGTTTTGAGGCATCAAGGGATCACAAATTTAGCATTGAAGGGCAGCGTGGAGGGTAAAAATCGTAGAGGGAGACCAAGAGATGAATACACTAAGCAGATTCAGAAGGATGTAGGTTGCAGTAGGTACTGGGAGATGAAGAAGCTTGCACAGGATAGAGTAGCATGGAGAGCTGCATCAAACCAGTCTCAGGACTGAAGACCACAACAACAACAACAATTATGGTGCAGGTACTCATGGAGGTGCAGTTCGAGCAGTTATTACCGTATGGCAGCGAAACTTGGTAGATATGCTAATGCGTCAATGCAGAACTGATTTACACTGGAAAAAAATAGTCCCGATTTTGGCCACCAGGTCCAAATCTGGCGCTGTACACTATCTCGTTGGTGTCTACGGCTCACATATTGAACAAACTGTGTAAGCGGCGGTTAATAATACATTCAACTTTATGCCGATATGAAACTTCCTGACAGATTAAAACTGTGTGCCAGACCGAGGCTCAAACTAGGTAGTTAGGAAACGAGGTACTGGCAGACTTGAAGCTGTGGGGACGGGTCGTGAGTCGTTCTTGGGTAGATCAGTTGGTAGAGCACTTGATCGTGAAAGGCAAAGGTCCCGAGTTCGAGTTTCGGTCCGGCACACAGTTTCAATCTGCCAGGAAGTTTCATATCACTGCACACTCCAGAGTGAAAATCTCATTCTGGAAACATTATGCCATTGTCACTTGCTTGACCTTTTCTGCCCATGTCGTGTTCCTAGGGCATTACATATGGAAACATTCCTGTACGTTACTTATATCTAACAACTGAGACACTCACTCTCTTGTAGTACCAGTTAACACATACGACTGCTGTGTAGTTGGAAGCCACCTTCATGGATCTGTGGCGCCCGAAAGGAGGCATCCCTGAGCTATTAGGGATGAAAACGATGCCAACCGACTAACGATTCGGTTGCTGATTATTACAGGAAAATCTGGATAATACGAAAAAGACCACATAAAATAATGCAGCGACTCCTTAGCAGGAAGCAACGGAATGTGCTTACACCTATTCCAGAGTCGGTCTTTACGACGAAATTATGCTACTACATATCTGTGATCAAGCGGACTGTTATTACTGTTGAAGGAGATATGTGGGACATTTAACTATTATTAGCGTATTAAATTCTCCAAGCCCAGCACTATGAGACACAGTGTCTCATACACTAGCAAAGCTACTGTTTCTTCTATATAGGGATGACTGTGTGACGCCAGGAGGAATAATGAAGATTACGTGGGTGAAAAAATAAATAAATAAGAGGTTTCGTCGTTAAGAAAATGATAGCGATCGTGCATTTTTATTAATTTAGACCATTAATGCGCGACAGCCTGTGTGTGTGTGTGTGTGTGTGTGTGTGTGTGTGTGTGTGAGAGAGAGAGAGAGAGAGAGAGAGAGAGAGAGACAGATAACAGAGATGAAATAATGCGAATACAGCAGCGACACATGTGGGTAACTGCTAATAATTGTTGAAATATTCCATAACAGAGTTGGTTATCGACCCATCAATAGATGGTACATGCAGGATCGAAAATCTGCGGAAATTCTTACCACGACTGTAACTGTCGTCTTCTAGCGTTCAATAATTCTGCCTCCTGTGCTGATGACCTTACCGTGTTGGTCATTGCCTAAATTAGTTTCTAGTATTAAAAATTTCTGAGCACACAACCAAAGAATTCACTCGTCGCTTTAAAACTGGATTTCACAGCAATAACTTCACTTACATAGCAGACCCTAAGAGTGCAACTTCACTAGAACTGGTATTAGAAACTTTGTGCTATTTAGAGTTGTTAATATATGAATCCCTTCTCACACCTATGTTTTTGTTTTTCTCTTTAAAGTGAATAATAAATGTTCACTGTGAAACTTCAGTGAGTACCAACATCCAAATCGTACATCGTAAGATCTCTTAGTGAACAGGAAATAAAACTGATTGCTACGACTTGAGTCAGTACTGTGTTACTCAATTTTTTTTTAACATAGCTGAGCTAAGACTACGCAAAGGCACCGCATTGTATTTCAGTGGTATGAGCAGCATATCCACAACTTCTGCAACCCCCTCACTAATATGTGTCATCAAGTAACTTACAAATGATTCAGTAATACGGATGTAGTTACTGCGTAAATATTCACTTTATTCTCACGCTTCAAACCTCTAAAATCAAGAGCCGAGTCACTGTTCTTGTCATTGCGCCAGTTCTTAAAGATACAGTATTACTTAGAGTACTGCATAGTACGGCATAAATGTAACTTATTGAAACTCCTTACCCTACAAGAATATTACTACTACTATCACCCAAAATCTGCCACTGTAGCTACTCCTTTACGAAACAATGGTTCAACGAAATCAGTAACCACGGAAAACTTATCTGTAATACACTCCTGGAAATTGAAATAAGAACACCGTGCATTCATTGTCCCAGGAAGGGGAAACTTTATTGACACATTCCTGGGGTCAGATACATCACATGATCACACTGACAGAACCACAGGCACATAGACACAGGCAACAGAGCATGCACAATGTCGGCACTAGTACAGTGTATATCCACCTTTCGCAGCAATGCAGGCTGCTATTCTCCCATGGAGACGATCGTAGAGATGCTGGATGTAGTCCTGTGGAACGGCTTGCCATGCCATTTCCACCTGGCGCCTCAGTTGGACCAGCGTTCGTGCTGGACGTGTAGACCGCGTGAGACGACGCTTCATCCAGTCCCAAACATGCTCAATGGGGGACAGATCCGGAGATCTTGCTGGCCAGGGTAGTTGACTTACACCTTCTAGAGCACGTTGGGTGGCACGGGATACATGCGGACGTGCATTGTCCTGTTGGAACAGCAAGTTCCCTTGCCGGTCTAGGAATGGTAGAACGATGGGTTCGATGACGGTTTGGATGTACCGTGCACTATTCAGTGTCCCCTCGACGATCACCAGTGGTGTACGGCCAGTGTAGGAGATCGCTCCCCACACCATGATGCCGGGTGTTGGCCCTGTGTGTCTCGATCGTATGCAGTCCTGATTGTGGCGCTCACCTGCACGGCGCCAAACACGCATACGACCATCATTGGCACCAAGGCAGAAGCGACTCTCATCGCTGAAGACGACACGTCTCCATTCGTCCCTCCATTCACGCCTGTCGCGACACTACTGGAGGCGGGCTGCACGATGTTGGGGCGTGAGCGGAAGACGGCCTAACGGTGTGCGGGACCGTAGCCCAGCTTCATGGAGACGGTTGCGAATGGTCCTCGCCGATACCCCAGGAGCAACAGTGTCCCTAATTTGCTGGGAAGTGGCGGTGCGGTCCCCTACGGCACTGCGTAGGATCCTACGGTCTTGGCGTGCATCCGTGCGTCGCTGCGGTCCGGTCCCAGGTCGACGGGCACGTGCACCTTCCGCCGACCACTGGCGACAACATCGATGTACTGTGGAGACCTCACGCCCCACGTGTTGAGCAATTCGGCGGTACGTCCACCCGGCCTCCCGCATGCCCTCTATACGCCCTCGCTCAAAGTCCGTCAACTGCACATACGGTTCACGTCCACGCTGTCGCGGCATGCTACCAGTGTTAAAGACTGCGATGGAGCTCCGTATGCCACGGCAAACTGGCTGACACTGACGGCGGCGGTGCACAAATGCTGCGCAGCTAGCGCCATTCGACGGCCAACACCGCGGTTCCTGGTGTGTCCGCTGTGCCGTGCGTGTGATCATTGCTTGTACAGCCCTCTCGCAGTGTCCGGAGCAAGTATGGTGGGTCTGACACACCGGTGTCAATGTGTTCTTTTTCCATTTCCAGGAGTGTAGAATAAAACAGACTGCATCTCCAAGTCAGATCAATTTTGATGGAACACTAGCTCTGAAAATAAAAAAAAAAATTTTAAAAAATGTGTTTGACCTTGCCTACGATTTGACTTTAGTCTGTCGACAATAAGGAGAAAGCTGAATTTTTGCCTTAACAGGAGATACACGCTGTTTGGCTGGTAAGTGCCTAAGAGCTAGAAGCCGCATACCGTGCATTTTAAAATTAAAAAAAAAAACTGCAAGTGTGTGAGTTCAAAATAAAACATCTTTCTTTCGTAGGATATATTTAATTACAGTATTCCTCAGTAACATATTGCATAGATATAATCTTCACGTAAAATGGAAACATAGCACTTTATTTTTCAACAACAAGGTTTTATTTTAACACACTGAAGCATTCAGTTTCTACCATATGCGAACGACGGTTGAGTACCAGTGTTCCAACAATTTCACATTTAACTCGGCAGTCAGTGCTTCATTTTTGTCAACAAACATTTTCCACCGGAGTGCACTGAGTGAGGGATAACCATCGTCTTCATTATTATAGACATCCTATGCCGGTAACATTCCCGTAACCCACTTCACGTTCTCAAAGCCCTTCACTTAGACACGCGACTCGGCTGGAATAACTGAGCATATACAACGTTAACCATTTTACAGAATTTACATCCAGCTAACGGCAGTGCGTTGTCAGCTCCAGCATAAAATCAGCGGATCCAATCGCAGTACTTCGATCGCCATCCAGCACCTGAAGTGCTATTTCTTTTAGAACAGGTCGATTGTCTGTACTGCGAAATCCCTGGCAATCAAAGAGCACGTCGTACTTTCAGGCTAACACTGGTTGTACTGCTGCTATCAGCACTCAGGCTAGAACTCATGCTAATTAATAGGTGGAAAACTGATTACATATGCCGGAACGCTTCAAACATCGTTTACTACCTTTTGGCGTACAATTAAAACTGGTGGAGAAGAGGGCGGGGGGAGGGGGAGGGGGGAAGCACGTTGCGTGTCCCCCTCCATTACCAAATGGTTCAAATGGCTCTGAGCACTATGGGACTTAATATCTGAGGTCATCAGTCCCCTAGAACTTAGAACTACTTAAACCTAACTAACCTAAGGACATCACACACATCCATGCCCGAGGCAGGATTCGAACCTGCGACCGTAGCTGTCACGCGGTTCCAGACTGAAGCGCCTTTAACCGCGTGGCTACACTGGCCGGCCCCTCCATTACCCCCCATGACTTGTTAGGTGTTGAAAAAATACAATGTCAGCTGTGTGCTTTTAGGTGACACAAGCAAGATTGTCAATTCGATTACTACAGTCTAACTATGCATGCCTAAATGTCAACAACAAGAGTATTTACAATATGCTGACTGTTCTTTGTATCAGTTACCTGCATGTGGTGGTGTAAACTGCAATGCAGCCCGGCCGGTTAGCCTTGCGGTCTAACGCATGGCTTTCGGGAAGGAGCGCCTGCTCCCTGGCACGAATCCGTTCGGCAGACTTGTGTCGAGGGGCGGTGAGCCGGCCAGTCTGTCGATGGTTTGTAGGTGGTTTTCCATCTGCCACGGCGAATGCGGGCTGGTTCCCCTTATTTCGCCTCAGCTACACTATGTCGGTGATAGCTGCGCAAACAAGTTCTCCACGCACGCGTACACCACCATTACTCCACCACGCAAACATCGGGGTTACACTCGTCTGGTGTGAGACGTTCCCTGGAGGAGGGGGGGGGGGGGTGGGAGGGGGGGCGTCCACCGTGGGTCGAACCGCACAATGACCCTGGGTTCGGCGTGGGGCGGCGGAGGGGTGAAGTGGACTGCAGTAGTCGTCGTGGGGTTGTGGACCGCTGCGGCTGCGGCAGGGACGGACCGATAGTTTCATTAGTAAGTAGCAAAGATGGATGAGTGGAAGAAAATAACAAAAGTAGTTTATTTACAATCATTAAGTTGTAGTACGGTATTTCGCAAACAGCCGTCGTCTATAAGCATTGAACTCAGCCTGTATTAGATCGAGTGCAGTAGGGGCGAACACATAAAGTGGAATACCGTTCGTAGATCCGGCTTCCACGGACCTGATGAACTCGTCACTTACACCCTTCTGTACAGCCGGAATACAGGTAATTTGACACGACTCTTCAGCTTCTCCCGGCGTACTTCATGCCACAAAGTTCACAGGTGGACTGCCGGATGTCAGTGTCCAACCGGCACAATATTTCGGCAAATGGTCGTGTCACCATCATCAGGTAAGCTGATAAAAGCCGACGGTGCTCTTTTATCTCCCCTCCCCCCCAACTCTCCGTCTGATCAGTCGCTCCATTGGCCGTCCGCGTCCAGCATCCCTACCTCCACTTCTCGCACTGACACAGTGTTCAATCCTGGGTTCCCACCCAGGTGCGCGTGCCGGCAGCAGCTCTGGTCTTCCTCCACCTGCTCCGAAATCAGTCCAATGTCTGGTATCTATTTTCTCTTCTTAAACATTCTAATAGAGGGTTCCCATGCCTTACGAAAGATGTACCCGGTATCACAATTTATCTGCGGTTCCCTTATTCGAATCACAATAGTTTCCTTAGCGACGAGCCCCAGAAGTTGGATGTTTGTGTTACAACCTTGGTGTGGTCATAATCCATTCCACGTAATTCCATCAAGTAATGTTATGGACTGCCGACTTGTTAGGCTGCTGCAGTCTGGTGTGTCGTGTGTCTTCGACAAAGCGCACCGTCTGACGTAGGTGTCTTACCGCATTGGCAGAATACGTGAGAGACCCTGGATCTCTGTAGTACAGGGTTACAGTGCTTTCTGCTGGTGGGCCAAAGACTTCCAGAGAATTCGTCTTATCTTCTCGGATAACGCGTGACAAAAAGGAATAAATACAATGCCAGTGTCCTCCTGAGAATCTTCTTCTGGTTCCGCCGATTGTACAGATAATGTAGGATGCAGGGTTCTCCGAATTTGCCACTCCTTGCGGCCATTCTTCAAGTTCTTGGTTGATATTGTTTTCAGGTAGGGTAAGAGCCCTATGTACTAAAGGTTTCAGCACGCCGTTCCTCTGAGCCTGATGGTGGTAGCCATCCCCATGTAAGTACAAGTATGTGCTTGTTTCCTTCCGGTACACGCTGTGGTTCAAACTGCCGTGCGCTCTTCTTTCAACTACGACATCCAGAAAGTGGAGCACTCCATCCACCTCGGCTTCCATAGTAAAATCGATGCTCTGGTGTACGAAACTGAGGTGTATAAGGAAGTCATTCAGTTTGTGTCTTTCACTTGGCCATATAACGAAGGTGCATCAAAATACTGAAAAAAACAGGTAGGTTTCCATTGGGCTAATTTCAGTGCTTCCGCCTCGAAATATTCCGTATACATTGGCGACAACTGGTGAAAGTGAGCTTTCCGTGGTTACTTCTTCCATCTGCTCATAGCAGCCACCGTCGAAAAGAAAGCGCGCTAATGAGCCAAAACAATATGACTACCTGCTTAACAGTTTGTTTTTCCGTCTTCGGAATGAAAGACATACTGATTATAGGTATCAGTCATCCGACAGTTTGTTTGTGGGTGTGTGGAGGTATGCGGCATTTGATACCTACGCATATGTCACGTAATACGCGTAAGTAACTGACCGCTGACTTGCGCTCTTGGCGATGGGTCCCAAAAGCGCCACAGATGGGTTCCATAGGATTTACATCAGGCGAATTCGGATCCCGAGACATCAACTTAAGTTCACTGTGTTGCTCCTCAAACCACGGTACCATGGCTCTGGCTCCGAGATACGGACACTGCTGGAAGATGATATCACTGTCGGGGAAGACATCAAACACGAAAGGATCCAGGTGCTTCACAACTGTCAGCGTGTCTTCGATCCACACAGGTGCCACTCAAGCGCAGGAGAATGTCTCCCATAGTATAATACTGCTCCCGCTAGCCTGCGTCCGTGGTGCTCTGCACGTTTCGATCCGCCGTTCACCTCGATGATGGTGTTTGTGGAGACGACCAGCGGCCTAGTGCAGCAAAAATGTGACTCACCCGAATAAATGACACGTTTACATTGACCGACGGTCGAATCCTGATGGCCTCGTGCCCACTGCAGTCGTAACTGACGATGTCGTTGGGACAATAGGTGAACGCATAGGGGTGGTCTGGTGCGGAGCACCATGTTCAACAATGTACGATGAACGGTATGCTCAGACGCTTGTGCGTTCACCAGCACTGTGCTCTTTCGGCAGAGATGCCACACATAATCACCCTACTTTACAGAGCAGACAAGCCACGGACCCCCACGTTTTGTGAAGATTCGTGTAAGTCCAACCATTTAGCACCTAGTGGTAGTTTTACTGTTTTCTACCTCCGTCCGTAGATGCACACGACAGCAGCACGCGAATATGCGATCAGCTTCGTCGTTTTCGAGATACTTGTTCACAGGTCCTGCGTAATAATAATGTACCCTTTGTCAAAGTAGCTAATATCAATGGATTTCCCCATATCTTCGATAGTGTGAACCCCGTTCGTGTCCGCTCCGCTTACATACGGGGGCTAAGCAGAAACTAAGGAACGATAGGTCGCGAAATGGAAACCATAGTGAAAATCAAAACTGTTTTATTTGCAACTGTTAGTTACGACTTCCATCTACTTATCTCCACAGTCGCCGATCCGAATTAGACGTTTGTCGTAGCGTTGTACCAACTTTGCAATACCCTCGATACAGAAGGTAGCCGCCAGTGCTTTCCGCCAATTCTCTAGGCTAGTCTACAGCTCGTTGTCTGTGCCAAAATGTTGTCTTCATAGCCAGCGGTTCATGTAAGCAGAGATGAAACTCAGAGGGAGACAATTACGGGATGTATTGTGGGTAATCAAACATTTCCAATCGAAAATGATGCAAAAGCATCTTCATTGCCCCTGCAGAATGCGTCTGAGAATTATCTTGAAGAAGAAAACGTACGACAGTTATGTAATGTTGGCTGCATAGCTTCAGGCGAAATTTCTCACCAGGTCCTCATACTTGGCGGGAGACACTACTGTTCTAGGTGTCTTTATGTGCTCCATGTGTGCTCAGAACTAAAAAGAACCACATAATGCGATCGACGGGCATACTAGAGACACTGCCCAACACATCTGTGCAAAATCTCATAGGATTTTCACTGTGGTTTCCATTTCGCGACCGATCGTTCCTTACTTTCCGAATAACCCTCGTACTTTGTTACCGCGTCACGTACCCGCAACGTCACCAGGCGACATTCAGTGTCGCGGTGGGTAGTATTCATAATGTTTTGACTTACCAGTAAATGTCGACGTCAAGACGTGCCCAGAATGGTAAAGTTCCTCCGTCAAATTTCTGGCAAATAAGTTCTAAGGAGTCTTGTAAATGCATCCTGTTACAAAGAGAGACAACGTCTAAACTCACGAGGATGTCGTTAGATTTAAGCTCAAAGTTGTTGATGCGTCCCACGAAATCCTCAGAATTGCGAATATGAATGAGCCCTTCCCGACGTAAGTGCTAGGTGAATACTTTAAGTACTTAGCGAGTAATTATGTCGGACCACTGATGTTGCTGATGATGGGGCATAAAGGAACCCGCCATTGTGAACCTTAGGCAGTGAGTGAAGTCTTGGTGGAACTGTTGCTCTCTGTCTTAGCTTCTAAACAACCTCGACTGGAGAGCTGGAGAAGCACCACGGTCTTCGTCTCCAGCCTCTTGGTAGGTATTGTCTTCGAGTAGGACCCGCATTTTCTCAATGTAATCGTGACGTGATAGGATCACAGTCGCGGTGCCGTTGTCGGCTGGTAAGACCGCAATACCAGATTCACTTCGTTTCCTTAAGGCTGCCCTCTCCGTGCTAGCAATGTTCTGTTTCATAGGTTTCGTTTTGCCTGAGAGCACACAGGTTTCGCGACGTACTTCTTCAGGGGCTTCAGGGGTAAATAGTGCAACTAATTGTTCCACCGAGCTGATAATGTCCGTGATAGATGCGAATTTAGGAGTTCTGTCTTAAGAAGTGACACCGCATCGTCATCTAGTTGCTTGGCTGTGAGATTGATGATAGTCTTGCAGTGAGCATTATAAGGTTCCTCTATGATACACACTCGAATTTCGATTACCCAGTGGCCTATATTTGTGTGGAGCCCATTGCGGTTCATGTGACATCATCGCTCCAGTCCCCTGTCCAAGAACTAAACTGGTTGTCCAGCTGTAGATTTAATTAGAAAAATTCTTTCAGTCGAGTCCAGGCACTAGCGAGAAAGTGAACTCTCTCCCGTACCATGGGCAGACTGACATGTTCCTTGATTCTTCTGGGTGCCGCTGAGTCGATGTGATCTGTTACTTTGGCGAAGTTCGGTTCTACGCGTTCTTCACGGCATCTCGTAAGAAATGCAAAATGCACTCACCAAACGGTTTCTCCAGTGGCGCAGCTTGTCAGGTCTTTTCATGCTGCAATACATCTCCTTCCCTTGATGGGATTATATACCTTCTCCCAGCGTTCTTCATGTCGAAACAGTTCACGCGTGAACTGGCAGAAGTCAGTATCCAACGAGCACAATATTTCGGCAAACGACCACGTTGCCATCATCGTGTGCGCTGATGAACTGACTAACGGGGACCGACGCCGCGCTTTTTTCTCCTCCTCCTCTCCCTCTGATCAACCGCTCCATTGGCGGTCCGCGCCCGGAGTTGCTACTCTCACTCCTCCCGCCCACACAGTATTCTGTGCTAGGTTCGCGCCCAGGTGCGCCTGCTAGGGGCACCTCTGCTGTTCCTCCAAACCAACGGCACACCAGATGCAGCAACGCGGGCGGGTGGGGGGTAGGGGAGGGAGTGGCCTTCCCTTCCACTCCATGGCCTTGGTATGTGGCTCCCGCTATGACAAGGATGCTACTCCCAGCAACATATAATATTGGCAATTGTCTCAGTTGTAGAGTGACACCACAGATAAGAAACCAGTGACGCTGCAGTCAGAAAATTCTCCACCCATTCCGGCAGTGCCACACTTGTTCCTCATACCTTCTTGATAATTTGTTACCATAAACAATACTTAAATGAAAACATAAAGCAATTTTTGAACACAATGATGCCAGTTCAATCTTTGTGCGCCGAATAGTTTGCGAGTCTCAGCGTGTTGATTTAAATGTATGGCTATGTACACTATGTGATCGAAAGTACCCGGACACCCCAAAAACATACGTTTTTAAATTAGGTGCAATGTGCTGCCAATTACTGCCAGGTACCCCGTCTCAGCGACCTCAGTAGTCATTAGACATCATGAGAGAGTAGAAAGGGGCGCTCTGCGGAACTCACGGACTTCGAATGTGGTCAGGTGATTGGGTGTCACTTGTGTCATACGTCTGTACGCGAGATTTCCACACTCCTAAACATCCATAGGTTCACTGTTTCTGATGTGATAGTGAAGCGGAAACGTGAAGGGACACGTACAGCACAAAAGCATACAGGCCGCTCTCGTCTGTTGACCGCCGACAGTTGAAGAGAGTCGTAACGTGTAATAGGCAGACATCTATCAAGACCATCACTCAGGATTCCAAACTGCATCAGGATCCACTGCTAGTACTACGACAGTTAGGCGGGAAGAGAGAAAACTTAGATTTCATGGTCGAGCGGTTGCTCATAAGCCGCACATCACGCTGGTAAATGCCAAACGACGCCTCGCTTGCTGTAATGAGCGTAGACATTGGACGACTGAACAGTGGGAAAACGTTGTGTGGAATGACAAATCACGATAGACAAAGTGGATATCCGATGGCAGGGTGCAAGTATGCCGCATGCACGGTGAACGGTGTCTGCCAACGTGTGTAGTGCCAACAGTAAAATTCGGAGGCAGTGCTGTTATGGTGCGGTCGTGTTTTTCATGGAGGAGGCTTGGATCCCTTGTTGTTCTGCGTGGCACTATCACAACACAGGTCTACATTGATGTTTTATGCAACTTTCTTGCTTCCCACTGTCGAAGAGCAATTCGGGGATGGCGATTGCATCTTTCACGATCGAGCACCTGTTCATAATGCGTGGCCTGTGGGTCGACTTCGTGCTAGGCCTCACCGACCGACATCAATACCACTGCTCAGTACGGCACTCCGTGAAGAATGGGCTGCCAATCCCAAAGAAACCTTCCAGAACCTGATTGAACGTATGCCTGCGAGAGTGGAAGCTGTCATCAACCCTAAGGATGGGCCAAAACGATATTGAATTCCAGCATTACCGATGGAGAGCGCTACAAACTTGTAAGTTATATTCAGCTTCGTCTGCGGATACTTTTGATCTCATACTGTATCTGTTCCATCTGGGGTGCGGTAACTCTGACCAGCGTCTGCATGTGCTCCTACATTTAATTCCTACAGCGGTTATGAACAGGATATAGGCAACTGAACGAAGAGCGTCGCAGTTTTGTGTGAGTGCGTTCTCTCCACGATGTACAACACCATTCGTGAAGTGTCTTGGCCATCTCTGTCATGTCGACTAAACAAAGCTGCTACGAAACGTCCAGCTCCTACCGTAAGGGCTACGCCTATCCCATCCATCTGAGCTACTGTTCAGTCTCAAACACCAGAAGACGAGTGGGTGAATTGATGGTGAAAACATGATGTTTATATTGTGAATGTGTGTGGTGTTAAACACACTATTCCACGATTTTCCTAGTACTTTTACAGCTCCTCCTGCTATCCCAACATGATTCCATCTCCTAGATCTCTCTACCGGGATTACTTCTCTAACTAATTCCGTGACCAATTGTGGCAAGTTACAGCTTCTTGCTTTAAGAAAACTGGAACCCAGTTAACTTCCAGACCCAGACAACAACGCTCCACTTCACCTCAACCTCCCACCTCCTCGCTCCTCGGTGTGCCCCTGAATAACTATCATCTCCTTACTTTAATTCCACAGAGCTCTGTTGCAACACTCCATCATGAACATGATAATTTTCATACACCAGCTGTGTCACCCTTTTAATAGCAGGGCTCCATTGTAATATTCAATAATGAATATGAATTGTCATATACCATCAGAATCACCATTTTAGCATAGCAACATCATCCCTTATTACATTTTGACTTTTTCATAAATTATCCTGAAATTTATAAATTTATGTACAGAGCGTCCAGAATTAAAGTTCAAGTTTCGAAACGGTGTAGAAAAATATCCATTGCTCGGAATGATGCAAGAGGAAACTTCATAAAAAATAACAATAAATTTACCTACAGGTGGCGCTGTAAGCTTCTTAATGTAAAAGGGGTCAGCTACAAATCACAGATGAATCGCAATACGACGGTTAGGGTTTGAGTTTCACATTACATCACTCCACTGTTCAATGTACGTGTGTACACAAGTTCCACACTCAAGAACGGTGCATTGTTAGTTCGGTAGGTCCATCCATCGCGTGGCATGCGTAAAATTGATTTTTAATTATCATGAGGCCAGAACCCGTATAAAAAGCAAAATGACATCGGTTTTTAATGGTCCTGTTGTCCTGCGGCCAAAAATAGCATAAAAAGCAAAATGACATTGGTTTGTATTTGTCGAAGACTGGCCAAAGACATGTTCAATATGCTGTCCGCCGTTGAAGTTGAAATCGAAAAACAGCATGTTCCACAACAGATCGGAGTGTCTAGCGGTTCAAGTTCAGACTGTGTTGGACAAAGCATACCTTCAGTTCAGCTAGGTTCGTAATTTTGGCACTGAACACGTCTTACAGATAACCCCACAGTAAGAAGTCACCCGGATATTAAGATCAGGCGGTCTGGACGTCCAGGCTGTAGGAAGGCTGATAATTCTAGCACTTCCGAAATGCGTCTACAGCAGTCACTGCACTCCATTGGCTGTGCAATGTCTGGATGAGCGCCCTCTTGCATAAATATGATCCTACCCACACATCCACGATTTGAAGAATCGGGATGGTGCACAAAGACTCTCATAGCGTTTACCAGTGACGGACCCCCAGGACTCATCTCCTCGAAAAAATACAGCTCTACGATAAACAATACGGTTAATCTGCACCACACAATCGTCTTTGAGGAATGAAGTGGTACCAGTTGATGTGGGTGCTGATTTTTCGTTGCCCACATTCTGTAGTTCAGCTTATTGACATGTCCTTGGAGACAGAAAACTGTTTCGTCTGTCCACGCATTGTCCCACGGTCATTCATTGTCCACTTCCATGCGAACAAGAAGAAATATGAAACTACCTCCAACTCTGTTAATTGCCTAAACTCATTTCAATTAGGAGTCCTGATAGTGGAAACCCCCATTCTTATTATAAGTCACTTACCTCACAGAAAATCTTCATAACACGTACTACAGCAACTTTTTTGGATTTGTTTTATTGTTAGGATTTCTTACAATTCAGATCTACTTTTTGTGCTAGTTACTGGAAGTCATGTTGTCAATGTATAACAGTCAGATTCCGTTAGGCTAGTATATTGTGGGTAGTAAATGAATTGGTTAAGTTTGAGTTTATCTGTCACGGAAAATTCTGTAGGCCAGTGTTTAATAAAAAAAAATAAAAATCATTAAAGAGTATAGTTTCAAGTTGTAACTTGTCATAATTATCCCCAGAGTTAATTAGACACAGAGAGGTATTCCTGTTAGAGAGGCTTAGGAGATGGAATCGTGTTCGCCTTGCAGGAGGAACTGTAGAATTTGTTTTTCTAATGGTTCAAAAGGCTCTGTGCACTATGGGACTTAACTTCTGAGGTTATTAGTCCCCTAGAACTTAGAACTACTTAAACCTAATTAACCTAAGGACATCACATACATCCATGCCCGAGGCAGGATTCGAAACTGCGACCGTAGCGGTCACGCGGTTCCAGACTGAAGCACCTAGAACCGATCGGCCACTCGGGCCGGCAGAATTTGTTTTTTTGTAGCGTTTTGAAATTAGAACTTTAATTATGTACAGCCTTTTTAAAAAAAAGTTAAAATGCAGTTTTCTTCATTGCCTGCTCGCCACCTCTCGAGGAACTTAAATAGCTATAAATAACAAAAAAATTACAGAAAAATGTAATAGATCCTCGATCTAGATGGGGGTGACAAAAATTTAGAGGACGAACACTGTCACTCGCCGTAAAAAGTGGAGAAGTGTCGATCAAACATATGGCCAAGTGGACAACAGCCACAAACAAGTAAGCTTTCATGATAAAGAGATGCTGGTAACAAACTTCAGTACCGCAGAAGATGCATGTGCCCTAGCGTGCTCCGATAACCTCTTTTTGGTGGTAACAATAACTGTCGCGCGAGGTCCGCCTGCGGAAGTCGCAGCTGCTTAGCAGGCGCCTCTTAGCGCGGTAAGGAAGGGGTGGCAGGGTAGAAGGAGGCGGTCTCACGGGAAAGAGCAGATGCGCCGCCAGGCGAGTGAATGAAGGCATTCAGGCGGCCGGCCCCGCGTAACTGTGTAGCGCAGCCTGTGCTGGCTCCCAGCGTCAGCAACAACAACAGCAACAGGTTCCTGGCCAGGTGGCACGACAGCAGGTGCACTAGCCCAGCCAGGGCCGGCAGCGCCAAGGTCGGCAAAAGTCCTGCGTTTCCGCGTCCTGTCAAAGGCGTGGAAATATTGTGACCTAATACGAATGCTTGGTGTTTGTTCTTCCGAATACGCCCGAATGAACAATTACCACGCATTCACATGACTGATTTGCGTCGATGGGCAATTAATCCACAAGCTTTGGTGCGGATGCACAATTACTTTCGACCTCCTGAGGGAAGCTCAAAGTAGCGATGACATGAACGGGGACTGCGAGCAGGTGGCTCTAGGTGGGAATGCGGGTCGGCCGGGGGCATGCTGAAATAGTCTGCGCACTTGCGACGAACACTGAACCCGGGTGACACAATGGTTAACGCAGCTGCCTATTAAGAAGGAGATCCTGGGTTCCAATCCCGCTCCAGCACACATTTTCACTCGTCACCGCTTATTCCGCATCAAGAGTTCCTTCCCTTGCCGTTCCGTTCACCCCATCCCCTTTGATTTACACAATACTGTGTCCCGTCGTCATCTACAGCAAACGATTTAGGTAACTATGCCCTGAAAACAATTATAAAATGCACAGGGGATGGATAAAAATGTGTCAATAACAAACACACATTCGGGAGGACGACGGTTCAATCCCGCGTCCAGCCATCCTGATTTAGGTTTTCCGTGATTTCCCTAAATCGCTCCAGGCAAATGCGGTGATGGTTCCTTTGAAAGGGCACGGCCGACTTCCTTCCCTAACCCGACGAGACCGATGACCTCGCTGTTTGGTCTCTTCCCTCAAAGAATCCAATCCAATCTTCCCTTTCTGCCTGTAAATACGATAACGATAACCAAACACACAACACATTACCATGTCTAACACGATGTAGGAAAACCATTTGCATTCAAGATAGCTTCCAGACGTCTCACAATTGACACATACCGTCCTGTACGGTTTTCAAGGGGACCTTGTAGCATTCTTCCCGCAAAATAGTGGCAAGTGCAGGTAACGACGATGAAACAATAATGAAACATTGTTTCAAAATATGGTCGAAAACCCAAAGAGATTCTGGTCGTATGTAAAGTACACCAGTGGCAAAAAACAGTCAATACAGTCACTACTCGATAGCGATGGAAATGTTACCGATGATGGTGGCACTAAAGCGGAGTTACTAAATACAAATTTCCGTAATTCCTCAAAATGTTCAAATGTGTGTGAAATCTTATGGGACTTGAAACTTCCAGGCAGATTAAAACTGTGTGCACGACCGAGACTCGAACTCGGGACCTTTGCCTTTCGCGGGCAAGTGCTCTACCATCTGACTACCGAAGCACGACTCACGCCCGGTACTCGCAGCTTTACTTCTGCCAGTACCTCGTCTCCTATGGGACTTAATTGCTAAGGTCATCAGTCCCTATGCTTACATACTACTTAACCTAAATTATCCTAAGGACAAATACACACACCCATGCCCGAGGGAGGACTCGAACCTCCGCCGGGACCAGCCGCACAGTCCATGACTGCAGCGTCCTAGACCGCTCGGCTAATCCGCGCCCGTAATTCCTTCACGAAAGAAGACGAAGTAAATATTCCAGAATTCGAAACCAGAACAGCTGTTAGCATGAGTGACGTAAAAGTAGATATCATAGGTGTTGCGAAACAACTCAAGAAAGGCAAGTCTTCCGGTCCAGATGGTATACCAATCAGGTTCCTTTCAGAGTATGCAGACACAATACCGCCTTTCTTAGCAATCATACACATCCGCTCACATGACGAAAGGTCCGTTCCTAAAGACTGGAAAGTAGCACAGGTCACACCAAAATTCAAGAAAGGAAATAGGAGTAACCCATTGAATTACAGACCCATATCACTGACCTCAGTTTGCAGTAGGATTTTGGACTATATACTGTACTCGAACATTATGAATCACCTTTAAGAAAATGACTTATTGATACATAACCAACACGGATTCAGAAAATATCTTTCTTGTGCAACACAGCTAGTTCTTTATTCCCATGAAGTGATGAGTGATGTCGACAAGGGATCTCAGATCGATTCCATATTCCTAGTTTCCCAGAAGGCTTTTAATACCGTTCCTCACAAGCGACTATTAATCAAATTGCGTGCATGTGGAGTATCGTCTCAGTTACTTGATTGGATTCGTGATTTCCTCTCAGAGAGGTCACAGTTCGTAGTTATAGACGGTAAATCATCGAGTAGAAAAGAAATGATACCTGGCATTCCGCAAGGTAGTGTCATAGGCCGTCGGCCGTTTCTGATTTACATAAATGATCTAGGTGATAATCTGAGCAGATCCCTTAGATTGTTTGCAGATGACGCTGTAATTTACCGTCTAGTAACATCATCAGACGTTCAATTCCAATTACAAAATGATGTAGAGAGAATTTCTGTATGGTTCGAAAAGTGGCAATTGGCACTAAACAAAGAAAAGTGCGAGGTCATACACATGGGTACTAAAAGAAAGCCAATAAATTTTGGGTATACGATAAATCGTACAAATCTAAGGGCTGTCAATTCGACTAAATACCTAGGAATTACAATTACGAGCAACTTAAATTGGAAAGACCACATAGATAATATTGTGGGGAAGGCGAAACAAAGACTGCGCTTTGTTGGCAGGACACTTAGAAGATGCGACAAACCCACTAAAGAGACAGCCCACATTACCCATGTCCGTCCTCTGCTGGAATACTGCTGCGCGGTGTTGGATCCTTACCAGGTAGGATTGACGGAGGACATCGAAAAAGTGCAAAGATGGGCAGCTTGTTTCGTGTTAAGGCGCAGTAGAGGTGAGAATGTCACTGATATGATACGCGAGTTGGGGTGGCAGTCACTGAAACAAAGACAGTTTTCTTCGCTTCGAGACCTGTTTACGAAATTTCAATCAGCAACTTTCTCTTCCGAATGCGAAAATATTTTGTTGACACCCCCCTACGTAGAGAGAAATGATCATCATAATAAAATATGAGAAATCAGAGCTCGAACGGAAAGATTTAGGTGTTCCTTTTTTCCACGCGCAATTCGAGAGTGGAATGTAGAGAAGTAGTATGAAAATGGTTCAATGAACCCTCTGCCAGGCACTTAAGTGTGAATTGCAGAGTAACCATGTAAATATCGATGTAGATGTAACGATGATGTAGCTGGATGGCGATAACGCACTCCCCTTTTCAAAGAAGACCACAAAGGTCAATAATATAATCTGGTGACTGTAGTGGCCAGGGAAAATGTGAGAATTCATCCTCATGCTCACTTAGAACCAGTCCTGGACGACACGAGTTGCGTGAGCAGTGGCTCTCTTGGAGCACACTATCAGTTTTGGGAAACAAACACTGTACAACGGGCCGCAATGCGACCTGCACAGTTGCCATGGGTTCAAATGGTTCAAATGGCTCTGAGCACTATGGGACTCAACTGCTGCGGTCATAAGTCCCCTAGAACTTAGAACTACTTAAGCCTAACTAACCTAAGGACATCACACACATCCATGCCCGAGGCAGGATTCGAACCTGCGACCGTAGCGGTCTTACGGTTCCAGACTGTAGCGCCTTTAACCGTTCGGCCACTCTGGCCGGCCATAGTTGCCATGGGGACCACGCAATATCACCATAGGGCTGCTCAAATCATCGCCGGACTGCCGCGATGCTTTAATCGTGGGACGTAAACACGGCATATACGGCCAAGTAACTTTCTTCCATTGCTCCACAGTCTAGGCTTCGACATCACATTTTCCTGTTACGGGCCTCTGCATCACTGATTACTGGTTTGGAATTCCAACTCCCTCACAGCTTATGGAGGTCCCTTCTTATTGATTTGTTACTGACAGTATTCGTAAATGTGACATTCAGTTTTGCAGTGACTTTTGCAACTGTTGTCCCCTTATTTTTCGTCACAAGCATCTTCAGTCACCGTCTGTCACGATCACCCAGCGCACACTTTCGTCCTTGTTTTGAATTAGCAGATGATTTCTTTTTCCTCTTCAATGTATGATGAACACTCCAGCTACCTTGATTACACTGGGACCAGCCATACGCGCACCAACAATTTTCCCAGGTTCGAACTTAGCTCTGACATAATGCAGTCACAACTACACAGGACACTCTTCTGACGACGACTGACACTAGCAACTTGTTGAGGACATTGCACAGGTGCGATTTGTGGCCAAATGCAGCAGCCCAACATGTAGACTTCCCTAGCATCTGCATTTACCTGCATTATTTAGAGGATACAGAATGAAATCGGCCGTGCCCTTTCAACGGAACCACACCGGCGTTTACCACGAGCGATTTGAGGAAACCACACAATGGATCCCTTCAGTCCGTCGCCCCAGCCCAGCCTTCGGCTGGCGCCAATGCAGGTATAGCGGAATTGTCCTGCTGGAGACCTGTCTCGACTAGGGGCTGCTCTGTCGGCCCTGTATGGCTGTGGGCCTGTCCGGCAAGATTTACTGAGGGATGGGCTTACCACCAATTGCTTTCAACTTCCAACATGGCGTTTCTATGAACTAAGAACCATAAAAATACCTCATGCTTTTAGGGCCCCTACCAGGCTTCATCAACGTCTGCTCAGGCCGTTAACTTCTAGAGGCTTGCTCAAGTTGCGTAAGGTTGTAACAAAATCTTTAATAAACTTCTCTATACAAAAAATAGGTGAAAGAGTAACTTGTCCTCTCTCATTGTATATGTGTATAATCAGTTTAAACAAAACTTTCTTAAACTTTGCATGTGACTCAATTTTTTTTATTACAGTAAAAGTAAAGGTAGTTTAAGGTATCTTTAGCGCCCCCTCCTTGAGGATTTTCGGTATCCGCCACTGGTTATACCTCGTCTACTACCACTTGACGGAATTCAACGATGACAGAATCATGGCCTACCAACGTTGTGGTTTGGCATTCTGCAGTATTGCTGCTCTCGGTGTCAAGGATGTTGAAGTGGTTAATGATCTACTGATTGCTATCTTCATTCTTTTTATTGTACACAGACCACGCTGTAGTATGCTGACAGGATGCAATGCTGTACCGAAATGCAGGAAGACCTACAAATGATAGATGATTAATGTAGGGACCGGCAGTTGACCCAAAACGTAAAGAAATGTAAACTATTGCACATAAATAGGCGAAGAGATTCTTTAATGTTTGATTACTTTCTTGGCGTAAAATCATAAGAAACAATAGCTATCGTGAAATACCTGGAGGTAATTATCTGGAATTACCTAAAGTGGAATGACCATGTAACACAAATTGTAGTATAAGTATACGTCAGTCTGAGATTTATTGGGAGAATCTTAAGGAATTGTAACTTGCTCCATCGGTTCTTTAGTACTGATCATTGGCCTCGGACCATTACTAAACTGGATTAATGGAAGAGACAAGTTCCAACAAAGTTCGGCACACTTCGTCACACAATCGTTGGATGCTGCGCGGAGTGGCCGCTCCGTTGGAGGTGTAATGTCACCGATTGTGCGGCCCCTCCCACCGGAGGTTCGAGTCCTCCCTTTCGCATGGGTGTGTGTGTTATTCTTAGCATAAGCTAGTTTAAGTAGTGTGTAAGCCTAGGGACCGATGACCTCAGCAGTTTGGTCCCTTACGAATTCACACACATTTGAACATTTGAATCGTTTGACAGGTGCCATGGCTTTGCGGAGATGAGCTGCATATAACAGACTGGTTTACTTCTGAATTCCGAAAGGCGTACATTAAAAAAGATTCGGGCAACATACATCTCGCAAAATGACGACGAGAAAATCAGAGAGCTCATACGGAGACAGTCGTTTTTCCTTCGCACTGTTTTCTAATACAACAGGAGAAAAGATGTGGTAGAAGAAGTACCCACCGTCACACACCGTAAGGTGACTAGCAGGGTGTAGATGTTCTCTGTGTCCAAAAAGTCCGCATACCCCTAATTCCAAGCAGCGTACTGTACAAGGGACATTCAATAAGTGAAGCAACACATTTTGTTCCGAAAGCAGGCTGGCTTTATTCAGGATTCCAATAAGCCACATTATATCCCCAGTCTTTTGGCTACAAAAACATATCTTTCAACATAATCTCCGATGAATGCGGCGTCCTTACGCAACCTTACTGGCAGGGTCTGTGTGCCCGCATGGTCGACATCGGTGTGAACGTCTTGCTGACTCAATAACCTCCCCATCATACACGAACTGCTCCCCGCGGAGTGCTTCCTTCATTGGCTCAAGCACACGGAAGTCGGAAGGTGCGAGATCCAGGCTGTAGGGTGGAGGAGGATGAACAGTCCAATGAAGTGTAGTGAGTTCCTCGCTGGGACGCAGTCTTGTGTGAGGCGTTCCGTTGTCATGAACAAATTCGTTTGAATTTTTGTGGCGACGAACAGCTGAAGCCGTTTCTGCAATTTCCTGAAGACAGTACTATACACCGCAGAGCTGATGGTTGCACCATTACGGAGGACATCAAACAGAATACACCTTCGTATCGCAGAAGGGCGTCACCTTGACTTTACCGACTGACGGTGCAGCTTTGTACTTGTTTTTGGGAGATGAGATGTTGTGGCGCCACTCCATGGATTGCCATTTTCTTTTCCATATTTCATCGCCTGTGACTATGTCCGACAAAAATTGTCACGCTCAGGCTCATAAAGCGCAAGCAATTATGCACAGATGCTCCTTCGCTGCACTTTATGGTCTTCTGTTATGCGACGAGGAACCTAGGGGGCATACACCTTTGACTTCCCCAACCGGTGGATGAGTACGTCAGCACTACCTACAGAGACATCCAGATGAGCAGACATGTGTTTGACTGTGATCCGTCGATCACCTCGAAAGAGAGCGTCAGTACGTTCTAACACTGCAGGAATCACAACTGTGTTCACTCCCAGGTCTCTGCAAACATTCTGCAAGCGCCTATGAATATCTGCAATACTCTGGGTTTACGCCAACAGAAACTCAGTGACAACTCTCTGCTTGGAACGCACCTCCGTCATATACGCCATTTTGAAGGCTATATATATATATATATATATATATATATATATATATATATATATATATGGGCGCCACCTAAGGGAACTTCATGGAACTTTAAGGGCTGAAGCTAGAATATACCACGATGTCCCACAGCAAATTCCACGTTTTACAACCGAAATTGGCCGAGAAAAAGTTTGTTGCATTACTTATTGAACGCCCCTCCTATATTGGAAAACATCTGCATAAAAACTTCGTATCCACAGGATCTGTATGTGCATCATCGAGCCTTACACAGAGATCTTTGCGTCACCACATGGTCCTTGGCGTCTTGAACGGTATGTTAGAAGTTATGCTTCGGGAAGCTTGCTCAGCACTTTTGCGCAATTTTTCATTGGCCTTGAGCCACATTGGACCCAATTATTCCCCATAAAGAGTTATCTGGCGGGCTTCATGGAGGGATAGTGCTGTGAACCACGCCAAATCACGGAGACTCGAAATTGTTTATAAGGAACTCGTGCACCACGTATGACCCCTGATACCCTCGTCTTTGAGCCTAGGTATTAACCATACGTGCAACATACCCAAGCAAGAATTTCCATTCTGGTACACTGAAAACGAGCTGTGTCGGAATTAACTGTGAGGCAGATCCAGCCTGAACATTCAGTGCCGGATTCAGCGTGCACAACAGATTAAATTAACGCCTTAAAAATTTACGGTCCTAGCAGTGAAACAAATTACAGTATTCACAATTCATTTATTCAGAAACATAGATCAAGATAGGGCTTTGCTAACTACTTTAGTCAAAAGCATGGTTTCTGCACATTTTAATTTATTACATCAGTTTCAATGCACAAAAAATGAAAAAGACTTAACATTAAATTACTTGGTGCAGAATTACACATTGATTAAGAAGAAATTCTGATAATTTAATAAAGGTTGACAAAGTTAGTTGGTGGGGAATTGCAATTTGCTATCTTCCTTTCCTAATGAAGTTACTGCAACCTGCCTACACGTTAATGAAAGTGACTGTGAGGCTCGAAAGAGAAACTTAAAGTATACTTGCAACTGTCGAACATGGGAAGACTAACCAAAGACGACTCTGAATCAAGATGACATTGAAGTGCCGGTGGAGCAAGTTACTTTACCACATACGTCGATTTAACGCGAGCTGACCCCTGATGACATGGCTGGCTGGCATCAGATGCGCACCTAGAAGTGCTCTGCTGTCAACTCGAACACTGCGACAGTCTCACCGCAGAGAAGAGCTGCCTTCGAAGTCTGCCATCCTGTTTGAGAGCGATACAAACCATATCGTACCGCCTCAGAATCTAGTGTCCATTCTCGCTCCATGTGCGAAGCCCACGTCCATATTTTTTTAGAAGTTATCTTCATATTATCTGTGGTTTGTGGCTACAAAATTTCGTCTAGCAATCCTTAAAAAGCTACATTTTCTCCGTCAGTGGGGTAATTGTTTTGCTGGTAATAATCCCCCAACAGAAACTGACAGAACGTCAAATCAAATAAGCTCGGTTTCTGCTCACCCGTTCTCGGAAAAATTGCTTCCAACAGTGGGTCATACTGACGTCACACTACAGCCAACAATCAATGAATAACATTTATTAGCTGCTCGTATGGTGTCTTCTAGCCGTGGAAAAAGAAGCGATGAAGGCAACTACATTCTCTGCTAACAGCATGCCTGGCACTTCTACATTTTCTTTTTTATTTAGAGTCCTGTATCCGTGTACTGTTGGACAGCTAGTAGATGCTTGTCTGTCAGAATGTGTGTTTGAAAAGTGATCGAGCGCAGCCGTCTGCTTCACCGAGCTTTCGGTGCACCTTTCTTTAACAGGTTGCAGGCCATAAAAACCACCTTACACCAGCTGAAACTCACTTTTTTGATATGTCTGTCGTCTTGTCCTATATTGTTACACAGCCTTTGGCTCTGCCATGCTGGCACCACTGCGCTTATGTCTGGCCCTCTGTCTTCATGTGGACAAAGTGCGTGTCCCATCAACCGTTACCTGTGTCTGTCTCTGGCCAGTTCTCAGAACACCTTGCTCCTTATCTGCAGGGTTCCATTTCGTTTGCGTTTCACGCTGAATATCCTACCCCACGAGCTGCAGCATGTCACAAAATTCAAATTGCTCCAAGCACTATGGGACTTAACATCTGAGTTCATCAGTCCCCTAGACTTAGAAGTACTCAAACCTAGCTAACCTAAGGACATCACACACATCCATGCCCGAGGCAGGATTCCAACCTGTGACCGTAGCAGCAGCCCGGTTCCGGACTGAAGCACCTAGAATCGCTCGGCCACATCGGCCGGCTCAGCATGTCACAACTTGGTCCCACCCACCGAAGTCATAATGACTGAAGGTTCAGTTGGTTCAAATGGCTCTGAGCACTATGTGACTTAACTTCTGAGGTCATCAGTCGCCTAGAACTTAGAACTAATTAAACCTAACTAACCTAAGGACAGCACACACATCCATGCCCGAGGCAGGATTCGAACCTGCGACTGTAACGGTCACGCGGTTCCAGACTGAAGCGCCTAGAACCGCACGGTCACATCGGCCGGCAATGACTGAAGGCACTATGTTAATTTTAGTATAGCAAAGAAAACGAAATGAAATCGCATCTTACAATCACCGCCGTAGATTCATCCAACATGAAAAAATCTGTTTGCGCGATATGCTTATGTTTAATTACGTTAAGTAGAATCTGCTTATAAAGATGAATGAACAGTGACCAGCCAGAACGGCTTTACACTTTTCATTGTATTATCTTTCGGTCAGTATTATGACATGTGGCGCATTTCTTTCCGACTCTCGCACGTAATATTTATTTTCGTTAGAATAGAACACCACAGTCTTAGAGTGAATTGCGATATACACTAATCAGCCAGAACATTATGACCACCTACTGGTAGCCGGTACGTCCACCTTTGACACACATAACAGCGGCGACGCGTCGTGGCATGGAAGCAATGAGGCCTTGGGTAGGTCGCTGGAGGGAGTTGTCACCATATCTGCACACATCAGTCACCTAATTGCCGTTCAATCACGTCCCAGATGTGTTCGATCGAGTTCACATCTGCCGAGTTGGCGGGGAGGGGGGCAGTATATAAATTGGAACTCACCACTGAACGTATCAGTCTTATTCCTGGCCTTGTGAAATGGCGCATTATCCTGCTGGATAATGCTCCTGCAGTTGGGAGACATGATCGTCATGAAGGGGTTTACGATGCTCCTTGACAATCTTGATGCCCAGCACGCGTTCCACTGGACACATGGATGTTCACGTGAACATTACCCAGGAGCTATTTCCCTGGAAGACGAAGGATTCGCGCCCTCCAATCGGCAAGATAAAGAAGATACCTGGATTCGTCAGACCATACAACGCTCTGCCACTGAACCAACGTCCAGTGCCATTTCAGTCGTGCCATTAAAGTCTGATTTTACTTCCGCTACAGTTTGCTGCCAGTCCTGTTTTACCAGTCCGTCCAGCCTACGGCGTCCGACATCTGTAATGAGAGGCGGCCGCCCAACCCTACGACTTCTGGATGTGGTTTCACCTTGGTTTCGCCACGTGTTGAAGACACACAGCACAGAAATCCTTGTACACCTGACAGGACGTGGAGTTTCCGAAATTTTCCTGGCGAGCATCCGCGCCATCATAATCTGCCCTTGGTCAAACTCAGACGCATCGCGATCCTCCCCCTTCTACACACGGACAGCATGCTGATACTATGTGCCAGATGACGCTGCTGTCACGTGGACGTGTTTTTATAGATAGTATACCGATGGTCATAATGTTCTGGCTGATCAATTTATTGCACATTGAACACAAAACAACACTCTTGAGCGAGACTGGCGTTTGGAAATTGTGCCAACAAAGTACCACAGGCTGTAACTCGGTGCTCCATGCTCCTGTTCTACAATTCACTCACAGGTGTCGGTGTAAATCAGGCACTGTTGACTGCGGTACTTGAACTTTGGTTGCTGCTTTGCTGACGGACTACACTGGGCACTGCTCAGTTGAATAAGTGATGGCTGCATACGATTCCTCTCGCGTTTTCCTTTGCGGCCTATCGTTAGTTTAAGTAGTGTGCAAGCTTAGGAACGGAAGACCTCAGCAGTTTGGCCCCATAAGACCTTACCAAAAGTTTCCAAATTTCCTTTACAAGGCGGAGCCTTAGCAAAGCGATCTCTAAAAATATTTATTACCACTGTCATTGTTTACACAGTCAGAGAACGCTCCTCATAAGCCAAGGGTTCACAACAGAAAAGATGCAACACCGAACTAAAGCAATACAATACTGACAAAAAGTGCTTTTCGTCACTTTCAGAGCAGAGATATCATTAAAACCACTACTTATTTACAAAAATTATATCGCACCTCGGCAAGAAAAGAAACACAAGTCAAGAAACGGAAATTTTTAATTTTTGTCTCTGAAAAATACGTGTGAAGTGCGCCAAGGAGCACGAAAAAAGGCCCGTCTTTATCACGCAATTTTTCCACTTGAGGACAGTTGTGAAGTTTTGTTGTAGGCTACTTCATTATTCACCACGGCACGAAGTCTCGATTCAGCATTTCTACTGTCAGGTGTGCATGGATCATTCAAGAAGATCGGCACATTGTGAATTTTACATGCATAGGGTAAATTATCATCATTCATCCTCATTACGGTCGGAGGAAGGCAATGGCAAACCAACTCCGCTAGGACCTTGCCTAGTACAGCGGTGCGGGTCTCCCGCATCGTCTCCTACGCTCCTCGGAGTATGGGACCTCATCATCATCAAGGTAAATTGAATATAACGTCTAATATAATTGATGATTAAAACGGCTATGTTTACACAGGGTATCTTACATTACAATGACTTTCAGATATGCATGCATGTCTGTAGGAATAGCAACTTTTTGAAGATTACGGCTGTTGTAAGTATTACGGAATTTTGTGCGTTGCACAGTAGAAGAAAAAGAATGAAAATTTCTGCTATAAAGGAAGTTCACACTGAATGCCCGTTTAAAAAGCGAAAAAGTTTTTAGAAGATCAAGAAAAATGACAGAACTCAAAAAAGTAATAATTACCTGATAACACTTCACATTCGACGAGTACAAAATATGTTCATATTACTGTTGGACCGCGACAATGACGTATCTGAAATTTAAAGGACACTTATACTATTTCAGTAAAAGTTTTATAGCATTTTTAAGTCGATTTTCTCAAGTATTGTTTTTCTGAGTTGTATCACTGTCCTTGAAGAGAGTGCGATATTCACGTTTGTGAATATGGTCAAGCTCCAGCTGCACAGTTTATTGGTGGCAGTAAAAATTTGTACTATACCGAGATTCGAACTGGACTTTATCGCTTTGCGTAGTGGTTGCTCTAATCGCTTCGGCTATCCGAGCAAGGTCCCTGGACGTACCTGGACTTCCACGTTTAACCATTTCGTCTACATCCAATACTCGCACAGATATTATGAATCCCATACAGCGAGAGGAGTTGGATTAAAAACGCAGGCTTGTTTTTAAGCGTGAAATACTATATTACAATGCCTGTGTTGGTTCGATGTACTCTGCTTCAGACATGCATGTATTTATGAACGACATTGTGGAATACACCGATTCCACACAGGCACCAAAATATAGAAGTACACTCTAAGACATTGAACACGACGCACCACGAAAGAACTATTCGAATGAGGCGGAAACCGGTAGATATGATGTACAAGTAGAGGGAAACAAATGATTACAATTTCAGAAAAATGGGGCGTCCTTAGGCGCGTCTTTACAGGTCATCGGAGCTCAGTTGGAAGAGGGGCTCATCGCCGAAGACAATCCTAGTCCAGTCAGTGAGCCGAAGCGTATCTCAATATCAACTCGACTGTCGCCCGCCATACGGCCATACAACCAGGAGCGATGATCTAGGGTGCCAAGCCAATTCTTTCATTGCAAGACCCCTATGGTTGTAAATTGCGACACTCTTATAGCACAGCGATGTCTCGATGTTATTCTACGCCCAGTTCTATTGCTCCATGTGGCACGCTGTCTTGGGCTTCCATGTTAGCAAAATAATACCAGCATGTATAGGGCGAGTTTCTACTGCCTGTCTTCGTGCTTGTCAAATCCTCCCTTGCTACCAAGATCGCCGGGTCTCTCCCCAATTGGGAGTATCTGAAGCATTACGGGCAGGGCCCTCCAGTCAACTCGGTATTTTGGCGATCTAACGCGCCAGTTGGACAGAATTTGGTGCGATATCCTCAGAAGGACATCCAGCAACTGTGTCAGTCAATGCCAAGCCGAATAACTGTTGCAGAAGGTCCAGAGGTGGATCAACACGTTACGGACCTCGTACTGACTCCTCGGACATCCTGCACATGTAGAATTGTCCTGTGGCTTGTAGGGTGTGTGGTCCCATTAAGGGGAGTACGTACGTCATATACCCACAGTGTTAAATTTGCAATATTGATGACCCATTATCTCAGAACCTGTGACAGATAAAGATCTGAAATTTTTGGGATGTATAATATCATTCAGTTTCTGATTACTGAACCAGAATCAAAATGTACAGAGAAATAATTTGCTAGTTATGATTTTTTAAAAATGTTGTTCAATATTTTCGAAGAAAAGTCCACCTTTTCTTCCGTAAGTAAAAAAACCGTTATAGGTAGAGATGTTTTGGAGGTTCAGTAGCTGCAGTATACTATGTGGTAACATAGTGTAAAATTAGAGATTTGTATCGGTAACAGTTCCTGAGATAATGGGTCAAATAATTTTAAAAATGTCATTTCCGGCAAATAAAGTTTAAACATTTTATTTGATATTACCTTACGCATGGAGGCATGCCAGCTTCTAGAAACAGCCAGGCCCATAATCAGCATTATCTGGATCCTGTTCTTGACTATCCTGCAAACCTAGAAGCTTCCTTCTTTTCCTGCGTCTTGCTTCTTTAGCCATTTCGCCTGCTGCACCCTGTGCTTTATGATCCTAAGTCGATCCATTCGCTGAAAGGCTTGCAGTGTGTTGGCGCCTGGAGTGATACCAAGTTCCTCTAGTACCCCAATTCTTCCGTTTATACCATCATTAAACGTTATCACAGCATCACAAACCCCCAAGCATACAGTTTTCCTTCCTACAAAGACATTTTTTGGTATGCGGGTCTAAATTACATTATTGAAAGACTCATTCGGGTTTTGTGTTCGACCATGGAGACATTTGGGAAGAAGGTGAGGATGAGCTAATTCTCTATGAATTGGTTTAATAGCTTCCATCACTGCAGATGGTATGCTATTTTTGTGCCTAAATTGTTCCTCGATACCCGCTGCCTGAGTTTTGCGGTACTTGCACCATGAATCAGCACCAGGTGGACAAAGACCATGTATAGGTGTATCATCAGTGGACGATTTGTGGAAGAATGTAGCCCACACTGCTCGTTTCATCCCTTGTAGGTCATGTGTATTGTTTCTTATTGCCATTCCATAATAATGCTGGAGTTCATCAATGTTTTTGTGTGTAAGTCTTCCTTTACAATTTAGAGTCTTTCCATCTGATAACTTCTCTTTTCCTTTCGTCTGCTTCAATTTTCGGTGACGTGTTCCCATCCGTTTTTGAACGTGGCCCACACATTCAATCTTAACAATCTGCTAATTACCATAAGGTTGGCTTTCCACTACTGATTTGTAAGCTTTTGAATCACCATCCCCCAAGTACTCAGTGTAACACACACCTCTCTCCTGTTGTGAACGTCTGAACATAGAAACAACTGCAGTAGCTTCCATACCCCCACTAGTTCCCTCATCATTCTTAGCACAATACGTTTTATGGCTTTCACTTGTTTCATCAACTGATTTACACTGATGACAGTATTTAGTTAGCACTTCAATGTATAAAACTTTACCTGTGTCGACACTAGTGACAGTTGCAACTGCATTTTTTGATGTGTGACCTCTCTTCTCCTATGTGCCATTAACTGCCACAGATAAGTCTGTTGTGTAATTTAATTCTATTGCTTCTTTATCAGCAGTTTTCATAAAAGCAACAGCAACAGATTTGACACATTCACCAATTACTTCTGTGCACTTACTTAATCTGGTTGGTGGGTTTGGCAAGTTCAGTGTTGCACATAATACTTCAGCTGCAGTCAATCCTTTCCCAATGCACGTCATTCCATACAGTAATCTAGCATTGCTCTCAAACAAGTCATTCTTGCACTTTTTTGAAGTCCAAAATGATGTCGAGAGCCTGCAAACTTCGCACTGAATATCAAGTTTGTTAGCCAGTCCAGTCCTTGCAGATAAGTCGTCAGAGATGCTAATTTGCCCACCACAAAACCTTACATGACACAGCATCTTGCAAAACTTGTCCTAACACACTCAAATCTAAAAGAACGTAATCTGAACTATTTTGATCTTTGCCAATAAATAAATCCTCATGGTCTCCACGTTTCCTCTTCGAAGCACTAGTAGGCATATCCTTATCATGGGTCTGTGAAAAATCTATTTCAGGATGAACACTGGATTCAGATTTTGTAATATGCTGATTTCCATGGAAACGTCGCTTCTTAAAACAACCCTTTCTTTTCGTCATGTTGAAAAGAGGTATAAGAGCGTATTATAACACACCAAACTACTATGTTTTCAGTTCAAAACTTATGAAACAAGACAATCACAAAGTAAATAAACAAAATGCATGTGCTACACCGCCATTTCTGTTTACATAGTGCATCCAACCTCTTAACACGAACATTAACATGATTTCAAGGAATAAATAGCTGAAAACCACAGCCTTCTAGACTGAATAGTTCAAGTCAGTGCAGAACGACCGAATAATTTTACACACGCACTATTAACATTGGAATGGTAAAAACTACACTTCCAATTGGAATTTTTCGACAAATAATGCATCAAATTATTCAGGAGAGATCAAATATTAATAAGAGATAATAATCCGAAAATGTCACTTTTTGACCAATTCCGCCATACGTACTCCCTTAAAGAAGTCCGAAAGATGTCTGCAAAAGGCGGAAGGCATATGACGGAAAAGGAAGTGGAGTGCTCAGAGTGCAGTTGGGCGGCGTGCGGCGATGGCCTCTCGGCAATTACGGCTGGCCTACTGCGCCTGCGCGGCGGCTACCGTGCGCGGACGCCGCAGCTCTCTGCGCGCGCTGCCCAGCCTCGAGCCGCCATCCGCCAACCACCTCGCACTGTCACTGCGTGCGCGTAGTCTGTGTGTCGTTGCCGCGGTCACTGGGCCGCCAGCCCGCCTTTTTGTGCTCGTCCGAAATTGGATTTTCACGCGTCCAAATAATTACATTCTGGCTTTGCGCTGACGTCCGCTTTCGAGCCGTCGATCTCGTATAATTAGCCCCCAGACGTCGCTTTTACTGTCGGGTCAGTAATCTTTTTATTATTGATAATTACACAACGGGGTGTAATTAGTGTCCGGAGCGGCGCCCGCTGGCCCGGGCCAGGCTGTGCGCTTTGGACTTTACGACAGTTGCGCCGGGCCCGAGTTGGCTCGGAGTTTTTTTGAGTTAACTGTGGCGTCGGTCTCCCGTTACCCTCGGGTCGACGACATCCATTAACTCACGTCGGAACGAGCATGACCTGTATACCGCTGCTTTCCCGTCGCGCCGACAATGTGCAGACGTTTTAATTCGGTAAGTACTCGCGTAATACCGCTCCTTCTCTTCACCATGATGTACTTACACAGGATCGTTAAGGAGAGAGCGGGGAAACGTTAAAAGGTGGCACTAACGGCTATTTTTGAGGGAATACATCCAATAAAAGTATCCAGTGTTCCTACTGGTTCCAAATTGCAGCTGTTTCGTACTTTCAGTTATTATTTTTTATTTTACTTTAGCTGTGTTGTACCTCAGTGTTAATGGAAGTAGAAATGAGGACACGCCATAAAAATATCAATGTCCAGGTACGACACACCTCTGCTCCTACTTTCAAAGCTTCAGAGAAGACCTCCTTCATTGAGACTAGTACTCCTCGAACAGAGGATACTAGAGAGAAATGGAATAGCCAAGCTAGGGGAAGTTTCTGTGAATGAATCTTTAACATTTTGCGGTGCAGCGTTTCAAAATCAGGGCACTCCACTGTAGAGGGAAAGCCACATGCTAGGAACAACTAATATGAAAATGAACCTCAATTTCCAAAAGACTTGCCACTACAATAGAGTTGAACAGAAATAACAATCCTGCTGCTCGATGCTACTAATATGACTCTGTAATTGTCACTCAAGGAGACAAAAGATCTTGACAGCATTAATGTACCTACCTTACAATGAAGTAGTGGTACCAACAGGAGAGAGGAGGATGGGCAAACAACAAAAACGTTCCAGTTCGAACGAAAAAGAGGTGACACACACATTATAAATCGTCCCTGGTGATCCATCGAGGACAGTGGGATAGCAGCCAGACATGAATTACACTGAAGCGCCAAAGAAACTGGTACAGGCATGCGTATTCAAATACAGAGATACGTAAACAGGTAGAATACGGCGCTGCGGTCGGTAATACGCCTATGTAAGGCAACAAGTGCCTGGCGAAGTTGTTACATCGGTTACTGCTGCTACAATGACACGTTATCAAGATGTACGTGAGTTTGAACCTGGTGTTATAGTCCACGCACGAGCGATTGGACACAGCATCTCTGAGGTAGCGATGAAGTGGGGACTTTCCCACACGACCATTTCACGAGTCTACCGTGAATATCAGGAATCCGGTAAAACATCAAATCTCCGACATCGCTGCGGGCGGGAAAAGATCCTGCAAGAACGGGACCAACGACGACTGAAGAGAATCGTTCAACGTGACAGAAGTGCAAACCTTACGCAAATTGCTGCAGATTTCAATGCTGGGCCATCAACAAGTGTCAACGAAACATCATCGATATCGGCTTTCGGAGCCGAAGACCCACTCGAGTACGCTTGATGACTGCACGACACAAAGCTTTACGCCTCGCCTGGGACCGTCAACACCGACATTGGACTGTTGATGACTGGAAACATGTAGCCTGATCGGACAAGTCTCTTTTCCAATTGTATCGAGCGGCCGGACATGTACGGGTATGGAGACAACGTCATGAATCCATGTCAGCAGGTGACTGTTCGAGCTGGTGGAGGCTCCGTAATGGTGTGGGGCGTGTGCAGTTGGAGTGATATGGGACCCCTGCTACGTCTAGATAGGACTCCGACGAGTGGCACTTACGTAAGCATCCTGTCTGATCACCTGCATCCATTCGTGTCTATTGTGCATTCCAACGGACTTGGGCAATTCAAGTGGGACAAGGCGACACTCCACACGTCCAGAATTACTACAGAGTGGCTCCAGGAACACACTTCTGAGTTTAAACACTTCCGCTGGCCACCAAACTCCCCAGACATGAACATTATTGAGCGTATGTGAGAATTCTTGCAACGTGCTGTTCAGTAGAGATGTCGACCTCTTCGTAGTCATACGGATATATGAACAGCCCTGCAGGATTAATGGTGCTAGTTCCCTCCAGGACTACTTCAGACATTAGCTGAATGCATGCCACGTCGTGTTACGGTGCCCGCGACGGCCCTATACGATATTAGGCAGGTGTACCAGTTTCTTTGGCTCTTCAGTGTACTTGAGTAATGATAATAGACACCAACAGATATATTCAACGTCATTTATTCAAAAAATACTTGAAGTTTCGACGCCAAAAAGCGCCATCTTCAGGCCCCAAATATAATCTTCCATTCCGGGTCGTATGGTGATGGCAGATTACGCCTGCGGCCTGAAGAAGACGCATTTGGCGTCGAAATGACGTTGGATTACAATACAGCTGATGGTTTCAATTATAAGTTTTCAAATACTGTATAAATCGGGAAAAGGAAGATAACTTCCATCATTTTCAACGAAACATTTCCTAAGGTTCTCTCTGAAAACTGCGTGGAACAAATGTTTCGCCACCTTCCATTGCTGGAAATGGACATATTCGCAACAACAAGAGACTCTTTTAGCATGTTCACATGGAACTTGGTGCGGCGCGGCACGTTTCTTTTTACCGCCCTGCCAATGTCCAGCAATGTTCATTTGTCTAGCTGAAAGCTGTAGTAGAAAACACTAGACCACTACTGTCTATTGCAGGTCGCAACATACATAGAATTGTCCGGTAAACGGGATGTGGCTAATACTGAAATAAAAGTTTTAACTCGGCAATGTAAATTTTCAGGTGTATTTTTACGATAAAGATCACAGTTAATACTGCCAAGTCCGTACTAAGTGTCTACACGATGTAAAGTTCATGCACACCACAATCACACACGCAGCCAGTTTATGGTATTTACACCCGTTACCGAAGGTAATAGAGTTCACTGGTTCGTTTAGTTATGAAAATGTTCACTCAAATGTTGTGCACTCTGCTCTACACGTAATACCTGTTCCAGTCTTAGATCGCACAACACGCCACGCGTAACAGTCAAAAGCAATAATTTTGATATTCCGTCCGAAATTCCACACGACTTTCACTATACCGTTCACTTAAACACGCCTTGTACTACTTCGCGAACTCGTAATTAGCATTTTTCCGCGTTTTTTACAGTACTTTCGTCGGAGCTGCTTTCAATGAGATCTTACTAGTTCGAACCCTTAAGCCGCCGGCACACGGAGCGTGCATCCGAACGTTGAGCGTTGAGCGTGCGGAGTTTCTGACGTCACAGCATGGAATAGCACGCTCGGGAGTCTTTACGAACGTGCAGAGCAGTATCTGGCATGTCAGATATTCTGAGCGTGCGTCTGAGCGTTGACCAATCAGATGGCACAACGCCACCTACGTCACAAGCACGCCGTCTCCCTTCAGTACAGAGTTGTGAGGCGCCATATTGGCATTCATTTCAAGCATATGCCGTTCCGAACACCAGAAAACTGAGAATCACTGCAAAACCCGTTGTTAACTGTGTGATTCAATCCAATAACATAATGAGAAACATCATATTCGTGGCAAAAGAATTATTGTAACTTGCGTATAATGAGAGTAGGCTATTTGAAGGCAGTGTCACACTGAAGATCCACCCAAAACTCATTGTTCTTGGTACAATTTGTTATAATTAAATTTCAGTTAGTAACATATCGACGATTAAGGTTTTTAACAAGCGGTAACATACTATGATTCGACACGAAAGGTGCGATGTTGGTTTAGCGTAATGAATAGTCACAGACCGGTGAGAAGTTATTTACTTTGGGGCAGTGGTTCGCGTCCTGATACAATCAATTTTTTTTCCCCCTAACATTCGCGTTTTTATTAGATTCTGATACTTCATTACTAGTTTAATATCAGTATACACTGTAATATTTGATGTTGTGTAAATACAAGTTCACCTTTTTTTGAGGGGTGACATTGTTCGATTGGCTTAATCTAAAGGACAGCTTGCGCTACTTGTATAAAGATGTTTTGATCCTTCTTGTTTTACACTTCGTAATTCACATGTTGCAAAGATTCTGCTACTGGGTAGGAACAGTGATCAAGTAAGACTGACCTTGGGGTTTTACTAAAACGTGGGAATGATGAAAGAATGTTTATCTTATGCGGAGAAGTATTCCAAATTTGTAACGCACTGCTTGATGGAACTTTTATAAACCTGTGTCCTTATTGGTTGGACATGGTACTTTCCTTTTCGTGGACGATGGAAGAAATGTGGTAACGTGGGAATTTTACGCGCGCCCTTCGAGTAAACAGTGTGATTTACGAACTAGAAACATCCATCAATTGTCGCTGGAGTGCGTTGCGATCGCGTATACCACGTTGGGGCCCACGTACCGTATGCACGAGTCGCATCGTTCCTGAGCGTTCACCAGCACGTTGAACTTGGCACGCTCAACGTTAACGTTCGACAGCACGGTCCGTGTGCCGGCAGCTTTAGCCCCGACTTACTTAGATCACACCAAAGGCTTTGTTCCCAGCACAGATTGGCGCGAGCCTGCAATTTTCTAATTGGCTGGTATCACGAACAGCAAATCAGGTTGCAGTATTATCCCGCGCTAACCCGCGCTTTACTTCAATGACCAATCATAGTAAAACATTTCTTTCTATGGCAATTGCTAAATAAATAAATTTAGAAAAGTATCAAATATAAAATTACTCCTTCTGAAATTACCGATTAATTTGTGTTCTACTCACGATTTATTAGTACCATAAACTGACTGCACATTTAATTATAGTAAATCCTCTGTACAGTTTAACTGGTACTTCGTGAATAAACAAAACAATTTTCATTTACTTCTGTTCTTCTTCACTCATACAACACTCACACTGGTAATTACCACACATATAAAACAATTATAAATATGCAAATACATTAAATAATAATCAAATATAACTTTACAACATTTTTTTGACTACAACTGCTAGCACTGTCCATCAACTGCTAGCAGTGTCCGTCAACTGCTGACCTCTGCCGTCTACTAGTACAACTACGTGCAGTTCTGTAACTCAGGTCCATGTCAGCTGGTGACATCTGTCGATGACTCGTGCCTATAACGATATCGCCCTAACAAGTGACAGGAGCGATGCGAAGGCGCTACGCCTAATTAAGTGATTTCAGTGTATGCCTTCAATAGCAGCGCATAATTTTGCTCAAGTAGTTAAACACTTTAAAAGAAAATGCAAATTTTCTTGCAGTTTAAGAGTTAAATGTTCTGTTAATTTGCTTTGAATAGTTAAAATACAATTAATTAAAGAGTATAGCATAGGGAGAACAATTTTATACTATGTGTTGAGACAGTTATGTATATCAGTAGTCTCAGACGAAACTATGTTTTGTAGGTAAAAACCACTGTACAATAAGAACTGGCCTGAGAGTGGACCAATGTGCAATGTTATGGACACCAACCAACCAAGGTGTTGTTTTAAGAGTTAAATGTTGTGTTAATTTGCTTTGAATAGTTAAAATACAATTAATTAAAGAGTATAGCATAGGGAGAACAATTTTATACTATGTGTTGAGACGGTTATGTATATCAGTAGTCTCAGACGAAACTATGTTTTGTAGGTAAAAACCACTGTACAATAAGAACTGGCCTGAGAGTGGACCAATGTGCAATGTTATGGACACCAACCAACCAAGGTGTTGTGACATGCTAAGAGAAAAATCGTGAGGTAGAGGACACTTATGCAGTGCAACGTGTAAGGTAGGAGTGATTTCAAAATTACACACCAGGACAGCAATCAAAGTGTGGGTGGAGATTAAATGAAATATTGATTTCATGTAAATAAGAGGAGTTAAAAGTTGTTGAAAACAACTTTTTATAATTTTACTTTATCGCGACTGTGTCCTTACTCCCAAAACAAATGTGATATTCGAAAATTACTAATCTAAGTTACAGAATTCTTACTTCAGACTTGGCATACTAGCCTAACTAACTTTAATATTTTACAAAACTTTTTGATTTTTTTTTTTTTTTGGGAATTCTTTACAAGATTTTACAACTGAACAATTAAATTTTTTTCTTCAAAACCAAACTTTCCACAAATTGTAACTTTACATAAAATGGTTTTTGTCCATTACCATTAAATTTTTCGCCTTTTACCTCCTCTTATTTACATGAACTCAATATTTCATTGAATCTCCACCTGCACTTTGATTGCTGTCCTGGTGTAATTTTGAAATCAACCCTACCTTAAACGTTGGACTGCATAAGTGTCCTCTACCTCACGATTTTTCTCTTAGCATGTCACAACACCTTGGTTGGTTGGTGTCCATAACATTGCACATTGGTCCACTCTTAGGCCAGTTCTTATTGTACAGTGGTTTTTACCTACAAAACATAGTTTCGTCTGAGACTACTGATATACATAACCGTCTCAGCACATAGTATAAAATTGTTCTCCCTATGCTATACTCTTTAATTAATTGTATTTTAACTATTCAAAGCAAATTAACTGAACATTTAACTCTTAAACTGCAAGAAAATTTGCATTTTCTTTTAAAGTGTTTAACTACTTGAGCAAAATTATGCGTTGCTATTGAAGGCATACACTGAAATCACTTAATTAGGTTAAATTCTGATTATTCCCTATCCACTAAATCTTTTCTCAAAACTTGACAATTACGGCAAAGTCATTATGGCAGTTTTTACCAGGTTCCATAAATACGCTTATCTTTATGATTTCTTCTACAAAAAATTTTAAGAAGTCTTTTACAATAGTAAATTATACACCAAATTCAAAACTTGAGCATGACTTCAAAATCACATAAGATATTAAATTCAAATTCATATAACCAATAACAAAATCCATTATATACACCCATTCACTCTTACCTTTCACACCTGGTAGCATTAGTATTAGTACTATTTTGGTTGTCATCTCTATCGGTTTATTTTATTAGTCACCTCCGGTAAATTTCATGTCATTTTTGGGATAGATTCATTTTCCATTATGACCATGCTTTTTCGTGCAAATCACAGTACTCGCTTTCCATTTGTAATCAAATGCTAACTAACACCCTTTTTTTTCAAACATCAGCTTTAGTAACTACACTCCACAATTCCCTTAGCATTTTCCAACAGGATAACACTCCCTTATACAACAAGTTATGCCGTTCCTCCTCATTACTCTGAGCCCTTTTATTATACTCTATAATTAGTCATCTCTGTTACTTCTCCCACTACTACTTCAAAACGTATACCTTCATATACAACATGACAACACCTCACTATTGAAAAATCACCATAATGCATCATTTTATTTTTAAAATTATATGCGCCTGTCTCATTACTTTAACTTTCTCTCCTCCTTTTTCCACACATACTTTACTCGCATTTCACCAGAATCTACCTCCACTTCTTCCCTATCTTCCCTATATTCGTTATACAGGGTGAGGCAGTGAAACGGCACGATTTCGATAGTGGTTGTCGGGCGCGGAGGGGGGTTGCGAGAGTGGGGGAAGTGACCTTGGGCGTCTAGAGTGGTGGAAGTTTCAGTAGCCATGGAGCGTTGGTCGAGTGCGCAACGTGCATATGCCGTAAAGGCATATTACAAAAACGCGGATAGTGTCGTTGGTGCTCAACGCGCCTTTCGTCGTGAATTCAACCTGCCGCCACGGGCTCCCGTGCCATCAAGGAAAGCCATTCTCCTTTGGGTTAAAACCTTTGAAGCTACTGCTAGCACAACAAAGAAAAGAGGCGGCAGCACAAAAACAATCCGGACACCCGAGAACATTAATCGTGTGCGCGAAGCGTTGGGACGAAGTCCGCGAAAATCCGCGAGACGGCACAGCGCAGAACTTGGTCCCAGCAATCGATCAGTAAGACGGATTTTGAAGAGTGACCTTCACTATCATCCATACAAAATTCAGGTAGTGCAAGCCCTTAAACCTAATGACTACAATAACCGTATACGCTTTTGCCAGTCAATGCTTAACGTTATTGAACGAAATGAAGAAAGAGTGTATAATTTATGGATGAGTGATGAAGCCCACTTTCATCTTAGTGGGTACATAAATAAGCAAAACTTCAGATATTGGTCCTCAGATAACCCGCACGAACTTCATGAAAAACCTGTCCATTCTGAAAAAGTAACAGTCTGGTGCGCAATGTCATCTCGTGGAATCGTGGGGCCCTATTTTTTTGAAGATGAAGATGGCAACACAGTGACGGTAAACTCTGGACGTTATGCTGACATGTTGACCATTTTTGGTCTGCCTGGAATTGATCGACATGATCCAGATGCTGAAACACTCTTCCAGCAAGATGGTGCAACAAGCCATACTGCTAATGTCTCAATGGAATTGCTCAGACTTGCATTTCCACGACGTCTAATCAGCAGGAATGGCGATTTCCCCTGGCCTGCCCGTTCACCAGATCTGACGGCACCAGAATTTTTTCTTTGGGGCTACCTCAAGTGCAAAGTCTTCCAGGAAAATCCACCAAGAACAAAAGAAGACCTGAAGGAACGAATTCGACAGGAAATTAACAACATTCCAGTACAGATGCTACGAAACGTCATGGGACAATTTCATCTCAGGCTTAGACAATGTGTGCAAAACCAAGGACGACACCTCACTGACACCATATTTAAAAAATGATTGTTTTTAAGTTAAATCTTTAATTTCCACTCTTGTACTTGAGATCCATGTTCAACTATTATGATTTTACTTGTAAATAAATCTTTGGTGGTTTTACAAAATCGTGCCGTTTCACTGCCTCACCCTGTATCTTCCCAGATCTGTTCTCTTCCTACAATATCTAATCGGAATCTGCTCACCTTCCCTCTTTGTAAGCTTTCTTTTCTTAGAGAAAGGCACTATAATGTTTTTCCCACTCACTTCCAGGCTTATACTGTCATTTTCAAAGTCCAGCCTCCTCTTGTACTTCATTAAGAAATCAATTCCCACTAACATATCTATACTTAAGCCCACAATAACTAGAAAGTTATGATGCAACTGACTACCATTTATACTGATAGGCAACATCACTTCATACCTTACATGCTTCTCCACTTTTCGTGTGGCTACAATTATCTGGATTCCCATGACAGGCATAATTACTAGCTCTCTTTTATTAGGCAAAGCATCTAACCATTGCTGACTAACAGCACACAAATCACTGCCACTACCAGCTAGGCACTGTACGTCTTCCCCTTGCACTAAAAGATTGATTACTGGTAGAACTTTCATCCTCCTCAAGCAAGTCGTGTACAATTTTACGCCTTTCGAAACGTTCCTTGTGCCCAGAGATTATACAAATATCTACAGGATTGCTTTCACTACTCTCCCTTCCTACATTCTTTAGCCTATCCACTATAGATAGATTAAAACACTTCCGCAAATCTGCAGCTCCATTTTTTGCAGTAATTAGTTTCTCCACTAATTCTTCTAACTCATTTTTTCCTCCTACATTATTTTTACTCGGCTGACCCCCTTTCTGGTCATCACCGGCATGAAGTGCTTCCATAGATTCCTCTAAATCCCTATTTACTGACATCAATAATTCTTCTACCCACTTTTCATCTAGCTCCTGCAATCCCTGTATATTCGTATCTCCTCCTTCTCCCTGGCAAGCTTCCTCATTCGCTCTATGTACACTTCTCCCTCACTCCTAGATTTTACATCACTTTCAACATCTTTTCCCACCAAACAACTTGCAGCACAGTGCTCCTTTTGCCTGCTCCCATCTACATCTTGCAGCATGCCTATTCTATCATCCTTCGCTTTACGACTTTCAATTGTATCGTTATTGTCAATAATTTGGACTTCAGTTACTTTATTCTTATTGTATACAAAAGGTATGGCAAGCGGATTCAAATTACTGCTAACCGTTCTGCAAATGCCAGCTCCTTCGCAGACGGGATCTAGTTTCCCGTGCCCTGTGATTCTGCTTCATTTCTGCCTCGCACCCCCACCTGATCTCTCTCCTGAAAATCATTGTCATCATGAATTGGCGATCGCGATCTGTATGCATGCCCCTGATCATTATCAATTGTCCTTGGAACTGGAGCATAGCGCCAACCCCTTCCTCTCCTTCGTCGGCTATTATGTGACACACCCATTCTGTTTACATTAACTTTCTGACCTCTCTCAACTGTATTCCGAGGCCTAAAACTACGATTTGCCTGCTCCTGTTCCTGCATAAGCTTCTCCACCCTTTCCAAATAGCTAATAAACTTATCAACATTGTCCCTAGGAGCAGCAACTATTTTATTTCTCCAGCTCAGAGGCAACTTTCCATCTAACCCCATAATTATTTGCTCAGGCTCTAATTTGTTCGTCAAATATGACAAATTAGTCACCCATCTTAAAGCAAATCTTTTTATATTCTCTTTCCTGGAATTGAACTTTTCCCCAGCCCCGAAACTGTTTTGCAATTCTATTTGCTTTTGCTTGCCCCAATATTCTTTGAAAAAGGCTTCTTTAAACTGCTCTAATGTCTCATATTGTTCTGTTGCAGTCGTTCCCCATATCCTAGCCTCACCCAAAAACTTCGATGTTACGAAACCAATCTTCTGTCGGTCACTCCACAAACTAGGCAAATCAATTTCAAAATCGTTGCAGAACTCTTTCGGATGAACATTTCCAGCTGGATCAAAAGGAAGAAACTGTCTGTTTGTAATATAAGACACTTCAGCAGTTTCCGTCACCATACTACAGTTCACACCGTTAGCACCCAATCTAATATTACGTTCTACTTTGTTTAGTCTACTGTCATGCTTATTTAATTTAAGGGTTATTTGTTCAGTTTTGTTAGTAATTTGTTCTACACCACTCACAACCGTATTCACTCGTTCAGACACAACTTCAACACTGTCCAAACAATTTTCATTCACAGAATCAATTTTTCTATTTAAATTTCCATGTGCAGTTTAACACAAAGATTCTACTGACGTCAGATTTGACTTGACTTGACCTACTTCTTTTCTTATCTGATCTATATTCTGTTTGCTTCCAATAGCAACCTTGCTATACAGCTCTGTTAATTCACTTTTACATTTTCTGGAGACTTTTTACACCTACTTTCTGCATCAGAAATTCTCTTATTTACATGAGTATCAAACACCTGCAAATCTGCAAATCCGTCGTCCACATCTTCTTAAGCTCAACAGCCTCTTGTTCTATTTACTCATTAATTTCAGTCTTAAACTGTTTCAGATCTTTAGCTAGCTTGATAATACTACCAGACTGTTGTTCAACTTTCTGATCTAATTTCCCAACATTTTGTTTTACCTCAGTTAAATTCTGATTAAAATTTTGTTTTACCTCAGTTAAATTCTGATTAAAATTTTGTTTTACCTCAGTTAAATTCTGATTAATATTACTGAAATTTTGATTCATATTCGTCATTAAAGCTGCAAACATATCTTGTAAATTTACTTGTTTGTTTTCCTGTTGTACAATTTTTTGTTCAGCTAATTGTACAGGCACAATACCAAATTCGGTATCTGTTCTGTCAGCCTCCTCACTCACATTATCACTACTGACATCGAACAAACTATTAATACTGAAATCATTCAACCGACTATCGTGAAGATTTAAACTATGATCCCTACCAGAATCGGTCGGAACATTATGTTCCACTTCCATCTTTACAACTGGAGATATCTGAGGCACATCGTTACTTAATACCTCCATATTAACGGTATCCCCTACTTGCTTTTGTTCAGGAGTACTTACCTGACTAGCACTCACATCAAACTGACTTACATCGCCCTCTCTCACAACCACAGAATTATCATTCCCAGCCATACTAGCAAGTCTGTTTACACATACAAATAATACACTATATAAACTTAGCTTGTATTTCTTCATCAGACGTCGTCGCAGCGTGTTGAAAACAGCAATCTGCCTTTCTTCCCGCGGTGTACCAGATTCAGGGCCCCCACGCGCTGCCACTGCGATGGAAGCTGCTGCGCCTTGCTGTCCGCTTACTGTGCCATCTGTTGCTCAGTGGACCAATTCTACGCTGCGCCTTCAGTCCCGTAGCATCCAGTTCGCTATAACATCTCCGTTCCACAGGTTCTCTCCTCGTTGCATCTCAGAACGTATGTTCGTCTTCACAGCAATATCTCACTTGCACCTACAGTCACTGTTGCATAGTTGCTTATTGACTGTTCCTCTCGATCACAAATTCGGTTCCTACAGCTTTATAATTTCCTGGCCGATGAACCATGTGCTGCCCGGCACGTTACTTTTTACCGCCCTGCCAATGCCCAGCAATGTTCATTTGTTTAGCTAAAAGCTGTAGTAGAAAACACTAGACCACTACTGTCTATTGCAGGTCGCAACATACATAGAACTGTCCGGTAAACGGGATGTGGCTAATCCTGAAATAAAAGTTTTAACTCGGCAATGTAAATTTTCAGGTGTATTTTTACGATAAAGATCACAGTTAACACTGCCAAGTCCGTACTAAGTGTCTACACGATGTAAAGTTCCCACGCACACCACAATCACACACGTAGCTAGTTTATGATATTTACACCCGTTACCGAAGTTAATAGAGTTCACTGGTTCGTTTAGTTATGAAAATGCTCGCTCAAATGTTGTGCACTCTGCTCTACACGTAATACCTGTTCCAGTCTTAGATCGCACAACACGCCACGCGTAACAGTCAAAAGCAATAATTTTGATATTCCATCCGAAATTCCACACGACTTTCAATATACTGTTCACTTAAATACACTGTGTACTACTTCGCGAACTCGTAATTAGCATTTTTCCGCGTTTTTTACAGTACTTTCTTCGGAGCTGCTTTCAATGAGATCTTACTAGTTCGAACCCTTAGCCCCGACTTACTTAGATCACACCAAAGGCTTTGTTCCCAGCATAGATTGGCGCGAGCCTGCAATATTCTGATTGGCTGGTATCACGAACAGCAAATCAGGTTGCAGTATTATCCCGCGCTAAGCCGCGCTTTACTTCAATGACCAATCATAGTAAAACATTTCTTTCTATGGCAATTGCTAAATAAATAAATTTAGAAAAGTATCAAATATAAAATTACTCCTTCTGAAATTACCGATTAATTTTTGTTCTACTCACGATTTATTAGTACCATAAACTGACTGCACATTTAATTATAGTAAATCCCCTGTATAGTTTAACTGGTACTTCGTGAATAAACAAAACAAATTTCATTTACTTCTGTTCTTCTTCACTCATGCAACACTCACACTGGTAATTACTACACATATAAAACAATTGTAATTATGCAAATACATTAAATATTAATCAAATATAACTTTACAACATCGTTTTGACTACAACTGCTAGCACTATCCGTCTACTGCTGACCTCTGCCGCCTACTAGTACAACTACGTGCAGCACTGTAACTCAAGTCCATGTCAGCTGGTGACATCTGTCGATGACTCATGCCTATAACGATATCGTCCTAACAAGCGACAGGAGCGAAGCGAAGGCGCTACGCCTCATTGGGAACAGTGGTCGCAGTGTAATTCTAGCAACAATGGGCACAAGAGTACAATAGGGTAGGAAAGAAAGCAGCGAAGTGTATATTTTCAGCACACTAAGGGAGGAGGTTTCCTCATTTATCCTACGGGAGCTACAATCATTTGTTTCAAATAGTATATATGTGAGAAAACTGTGCCTCAAATTCAAACGAATAGTCGACAAAACTTCAGAAGAATATGTACCCAGCAGAGTAATTGAAATGTGATGGAGAGCCACCTTAGTATTTACAAAATACCTGGTAGCTTGTTAAGAAACAGCGCCTTCTGCACGGTACATAAAAAAATGTAGAATAACTACTATGGGCGTTGTCCATAATGTTATACGTTCCATCATTCTTGTTAAATCCTCTGATCTGACGTTTCGGCCTTCCTACTGAGGCTTTCTTAAAGGAAACCGCTGCGTACTGTGGTGTACTGTCAACTTTGCTTAACTGGAAGTACATAGTAAGCATAGCGCTGAAGTGGAATAAAATTGTAGACAAGAATGGGAAGAAGGACACACCACAACAGTGTTTCTGTCATATACATGGAGGGCGTGACCGATCGCGTCGACAAATGGGAAAATGGACACATCACAACAATTAGTGTTTCTGCCATATATTTTAATCTCTTCTTTTCGATTTCTTCTCTCACACTTTCTTGTTTAAGATCCTTTCTAATATCTACATTCCTTACTCTGTCCATTCTTGTTTTCCCATAACTGCTCTGAGGAATTTCATTTCCCCTGCTTGTAGTCTGCTCGAGTCCCTTTGTGTCATTGTTCATGTTTCTCCTCCATAGGTTACTATGGGGAAGTAATAACTCTTATACATAAGGAGTTTCGCTTTTTCTGAAACTTCCTTATTCCAAATTACGTACTTTATTGTTTGGTAGAAATTGCCTTCCTTCTGTAACCTCCTATTAAATTTCGTTGGTTATTCTTCCATCATTAGATATTTCAATCCCAAAATAAGTGAGGGGTTCTCCTTTCAAAGTAATATTCCCATTGATCCCTTTTTCTCTTCCAAATACCATTACCTCACTCTTATCTTTATTTATATTGAATCCATACCTTTTCATTATTTCCTTCCACGCATCAAGTTGTAACTGTACATCTACCTTTTTATTGCCCCGTATTACCGTATGCATATGCATATCTTCTACAAAAATCATGTTTTTCTTTTACTATATCTTTAAGTGCCCTATTCATTGCCTCCATTACAACATTACAAAGTGCAGGAGATAGAATACTTCCTTGTTTAAGTCCTTGTCGTATTTCGAAGTATTCAGAGTTCCCTAATGGTGTTCTAATTATACAATTGTATCCTCTGTACACTGTTTTTATTACATTAATGTATCCACATTCTGTACCTATCTTCTTCATTTATTCCCAGAGTCTTTTCCTGTTAACTGAGTCATATGCCTTTTCTACGTCTATAAAAACCATTATCACCCTTTTGTTATACTCCCAACTTTTTTTCCATAAGTTGACGGATAGAAAATATCATGTCGATCGCGCTTCTTCCTTTCCTAAACCCATGCTGTTCTTCGCTCAGCTCCTTTTCAATCTTTTCACTTATTCGATTCAGTAAAATTCTTTCAAAAATATTGGTTGTATGACTCATAGGGATCATTCTTCTGGAGTTTTTACAAAGCCTTTTATTGTGGTTTTTGAGGATGGGAACAATGCCTCCTCTTCTCCACTCGTCAGGTATTGTACTACTTCTCCATATACTCGTTGGTTCTCTATACAGCCCCTACATTTCCACGGGACAATGATAAAATACGTCGAGTCAGCGCTTTTCGCCTGTGGGAGGGATGCGTTTACTCCGAGAAATGAGAGTTGCTCCTTAGCTGCGGTCTGCAACAGTAAAAAACTTTGCTATCGGAAGAAAGGACTCGTTGTAGGGAAGTGTTAATGTGTGGACGTTTGGGACTCAGATACGCGCAACAGTCGATTGTTGAGTGGCATTTTGTAAAAAGTAAACTGGTACAGAGTTGTATAAAGTAAGAGGAAGAGATCCTCAGATCCAATCTTTGTAAACCTGTGCGAGAATATATGGACATTCTACACTCCTGGAAATGGAAAAAAGAACACATTGACACCGGTGTGTCAGACCCACCATACTTGCTCCGGACACTGCGAGAGGGCTGTACAAGCAATGATCACACGCACGGCACAGCGGACACACCAGGAACCGCGGTGTTGGCCGTCGAATGGCGCTAGCTGCGCAGCATTTGTGCACCGCCGCCGTCAGTGTCAGCCAGTTTGCCGTGGCATACGGAGCTCCATCGCAGTCTTTAACACTGGTAGCATGCCGCGACAGCGTGGACGTGAACCGTATGTGCAGTTGACGGACTTTGAGCGAGGGCGTATAGTGGGCATGCGGGATGCCGGGTGGACGTACCGCTGAATTGCTCAACACGTGGGGCGTGAGGTCTCCACAGTACATCGATGTTGTCGCCAGTGGTCGGCGGAAGGTGCACGTGCCCGTCGACCTGGGACCGGACCGCAGCGACGCACGGATGCACGCCAAGACCGTTGGATCCTACGCAGTGCCGTAGGGGACCGCACCGCCACTTCCCAGCAAATTAGGGACACTGTTGCTCCTGGGGTATCGGCGAGGACCATTCGCAACCGTCTCCATGAAGCTGGGCTACGGT